>NC_092715.1:243804790-245004790 GCF_047496885.1 Scyliorhinus torazame | reverse complement strand
CTACTAGCCCTAACCCCACACAAAATAAAAGCACTGAGCTCAATATCCAAATCTAAACTAAGAAATGAGATCCAGTTTACAGTTACCCACCATTCCACTCCCGTTAACTAGCTAACAATTTAGTTAGCAGGGTAGCCCCCACCCAGAGTAATGAAAAATGCTGGCATTTAAAAAAAACACACAAAATAGAACAAAACTCCTTACAACAATGTAATCCAACAGGGAGCCATATATTTCCCAAAATAATTATATCATAAAGAACAAAACCCCCATAACTACGACCCCCCCCCCCCCCCACCACCAACTCCAGCCTTTGAAACTGCCATCTCACCGAAGAACAAAGAAATACGAACATATCAAAGAAACCCAACAACTCCACACAGCCATATACCCACCCCCAACATCCAAATACCTCGCGTAAAGCCCAATCAACTCCCAGCCCTTGTTTTTTTACAAAGGTCTCTGCATCCACCGGCGTATCGAAATAGTAATCTTTCAACTCAAAAGTCACTCTGAGCCTCACCGGGAACACCACTCCACATCAAACTCCACTCTTATAAAGGGCGGTCTTGGCTTTGTTAAACATCGCCCGCTTCCTTGCCTGCTCTGCGGCAACACCTTGATACATCCTGATGTCGTGGCCTTCCCATTTATAATCGTGATGATCCTTAGCCCATCTCAGGACCTGCTCCTTTTCCTGAAAGCGATGGGGCAGCACGGTAGAACAGTGGTTAGCACAGTTGCTTCACAGCTCCAGGGTCCCAGGTTCGATTCCCGGCTGGTGTCATTGTCTTTGCGGAGTCTGCACTTTCTCCCCGTGTGTGCGTGGGTTTCCTCCGGGTGCTCCGGTTTCCTCCCACAGACCAAAGCTGTGCAGGTTAGGTGGATTGGCCATGCTAAATTGCCCTTAGTGTCCAAAAGGATGGGGTGGGAATCCTGGCATAGGGTGGAGGTGTGGGCTTGGGTAGGGCCAGTGCAGACTCGATGGGCTGAATGGCCTCCTCCTGCACTGTAAATTCTATGATTCTATAACTTTACAATCATAGTTTGTGGAAGCTTGTTGGGATGTGGTTTCTGCCTCAGTCTTCGGTGAGTTTGATCTAGCTCAGGAGGGGATGTGAATCAACCCTCCCCTACCAGCTTCCCAAATACCTTCAAAAAGTATTCTATGGGAGTTGGGCCTCCCATTCGCTCTGGCAGCCCCACGATTCTTATATTCTGCCTCCGAGAACGATTTTCCAGATCGTCCACTTTGGCCTTCAGTGATTTATTCAAACTGGCCACATGCAACATCTCAGCTTCCAGAGAAGCAATCTGGGCAAGTGTCTCATCCTAGAGAGCAAGCTAGTGAATTTTCAGCGCACCCATTCCATATAAGTATAAATCTCCTGAGACATGGACCAAAAATGCACCCAGTACTCCCGATGCTGGCCGAGGTGAACGAGGTCATCCAGAAAAACTGCATTGGTTTACTTTGTGCGAGGTGTCATGATAGGGAGATATTAGGAACTTGGGTCTAGAAATGGGGTCCAAGATGTAGCAGGAAATTTTATAAAAAGGACTGCTCTCAGCAGAGTCAGAGGGATATCCCCAGAGCCTGAGTTACCTTGTCCCATTCAGACTTAACCTCCTTAGTGGGAGTACACAGGATGTCCCGGTTCAGCCAGGATGATACACTCAAGATCCATTGCCATTAAGGACAATCTTGTATGACCAGCAATGCTTCATCACAGAGCCTGATGACCTATTTGTCCATCAAGGGAAGGATAGTTGCATTTGAATGGCATAGTTCTCTCCTTTTGTATAGTTGAGAGTGGGCAATCAGCAAAGATAATGATAAGGGATTCAAGTCTGGCCACCTCAGGAGAGAATTTTTGTTTGAAGGGGTGGGCAGTTATTCAGTATTTACGGGTTAAATGGTTTTACTGCATGCGGGGGCGCACTCTAAATATCTGTTGTTGTTCTTGTTGCCATCCAGTATTTTCTGTGTCTAATTTCTTCTTCCGCCACAGGTACCCAAAGGGTGTCAGGATGAACGAGAGGAAATGTTTTTTTTATCAAACTACTGACAGACTCGTCTTGAGAAGTAAAACAACAAAGGCCAGTTAATCTAATAAAAGAAACAGTGAATCCCGATGAATGCCAGTCAAGATACCGCATAGGAGGGAACAGTACAACTGAAAAATCTCTTCACGTCATCCCTCTGTGTCCCACCCATTTCTCAATGCCAGCTCTACACCCTCTAATTTATTTTTCAATCGACAGTCAAAAACTACCCTCCCAAAGAACTTCCAAATATTTTGTCACAGAGAATAGTTGAGGCAAGGACCATTGCGTCTTTTAATGGAAAGCTGGATAATTATTGGAGTCATGGAATTTGTTGGTCAGATTGCAGGACCTCTCAGAGGCCGCCGATCGTCTTTGGGATGTGTTCTGGACACTAACGTTACTGAGATATTAATCTTTACCATTCTGCCATGCTTTATTCTGACAGCGATTTCTATTGTTAGCTGTAAATATCCCCCACGCATCCCAGGCCGGGCACTTCACATCCAGCCCTTATCAACAGAGCTTTAAACTAATGGAATGGGGGGGGATTCTAGAGAGGGGATGCGTAGGATTACAAAACAAATGGATACGGCAGCATTGCAAGGCAGATATTTAGGTCATGATCCCCAGAGTGCAACAGGAAGGGACAGAGTATACAAACATTATTAAACAGCAGCATATAGGGTCAAATGATCTTGGATTGGAAGATACAGAATCCATGTGGATGGAGGTAAGAAATAACAAGGGGAAGAAGACACTGGTGGGGACATAGGCCCCCTAGCGCCGACTATATTGTATAATGTAGAATATATCAGGAGATAATGAGGGCATGTTAAAAAGGCAGTACATTAATCATGGCTGACTTTAATTTTCATGTGGATTGGGAAAATCAAATTGGCAGATGTAGCCATGAGGAAGAATTTATAGGATGTGTTCGGGCCAATTTCCTCAAACAATATGTTGTGGATCCAACCAGGGAATGGGCTGTTTTGGATCTAGTAATGTGTAATGAGGCACGTTTAGTGAACAATCTCAGAGTAAAAGATCCCCTAGGAAACAGTGACCATAACATGGTAAAATATAGCATTCGGTTTGAGAGTGAGGAACTTGGGCCAGAAACAACTGTGCTAAACTTAAATAAGGGTAATTACAAAGGAATGAAGCCTGAGTTGACTAGGGGTGGACTGGGAAAGGAAGTTAGCAGAAAAAATGGTTGATAAGCAATAGCAGACATTTATTAAAATAGTTTGTGACTCGCAACAAAGATGGATCTCGGCGAGGAAGACGAATTCTAGGAAGGGTATAAATCCACCATAATTAACCAAGTAAGTTAATTATGTTAATTAAGGATAGTATTTGTTGAAATCTACCCTTTGGTTAAGTTCAGTCTCGTAAACACCTAACTCAGTAGAAATTTGCGCTACACGTCTCGGATGCGAAATGAAATCTTTTTTGGGTGTCTATTAATTATAATTGAGAGTTTGAAATCTTCTTGTGGTTATAAATCAAATGTTCACAAGAAAGCCTCTGGATATAATTAAACTTAGTAGCTTACAAACGACTTGAACTTTGAAAATACAGTAATGGTTTCTTGCTCAAAGCAAAACAGCTTGCGCAGACTTAGAGTTAGAATGGAAATATGAAAATCTGAAATAAAGATAGTAGACAGCTAGGCAAATAGTATAGAGTGACCGGACCTCTATTTTTAAGGAATTTGTTATCAATCTGAGTCAATCTGTTCTTACCCCTGTAACATGCTGATTGGTTTGGATGAGTTTTCAATACATTTGGTTCAATGATTGGGTTGTCAATCTTCAATGTGCACCATTATCTCGTTGAATTTTAAAGTTAATCTAAATGTTGCATGTGAAATTCTTAAATGTGTATCGGAATACAAACTCTGCTGTTATCATTGAACTGGTATGTGCTGAAACTTACAATTCCTTTCTTTTGAACAATGGAGAGTTCATATGAACTATAATGTCAATTTGACCCTCAGTAGAAATGTTGCATTTGCTTCTAGTTCGACTGCAAATGTTTCAAATGATGTGCTTTTATTTCTGAAAGCTATGTGCTTTTGCAAACTGAGGTTATGTTTGATCATTTTTGCAGTCTTATGATGGGATCCATTTTAAAATGATTTTTGATCTGGGCTTTAATATTTATAACAAAATGGCTAATCAATGATCCATTTACCTATCAGAAATAGTAGGCTTCCTTCAGTATTAAACTAAAAGAAATAAAATGCAATGTGTCAAAGATTAGTGGTAAAACAGAAGATTGGGAAAGTTTTAAAAACCAACAAAGATGACTAAAAATAAAAATGGAGAAGGTAAACTTAGGGTAAACTGGCAAATAATATAAAAACGGACAATAAGACCTTCTTTAAATAAATAAAAAGGAAGAGAATGCCAAAGTGAACAAAGACTCCTTTGAGAATGAGACTAGTGAAATAATAATGGGAACCAGAAAATAACAGAGGAGTTAAATAAATACTTTGCATAAGTCTTCACTGTATAAGACACTAATAATGTTTCAAATTACTGGGGTGGGGAGAACGAGAGGAAATAAATACAATAACTATCACTAGAGAAAACGTACGAGGGAAATGATTGGGCTAAAGGCTTATAAGTCCCCTGGACTTGATGGGCTGCATCCTAGGATATTAAAGGAATTAGCTACAGAGATAGTGGATGCATTGGCAATAATAATATTTAATAGTGTCACAAGTAGGTTTACATCAACACTGCAATGCAGTAACTGTGAAAATCCCCTAGTCACCACACCCCGGCGCCTGTTTGGGTACACAGAGGGAGAATTCAAAATATCCAATTCACCTAACAAGCACGTCTTCTGGGACCTGTGGGAGGAAACCAGAACTCCCGAAGGAAACCCACGCAGACACGGGGAGAACATGCAGACTCCGCACAGACAGTGACCTAAGCAAGGAATTGAACCTGGGATCCTGGCGCTGTGAAGGAACAGTGCTAACCACTGTGCTACCGTACAGTAATCTGCCCAACTGACTTACCGCTGAGGAAGGTAACAAGAGATTTCCGGTACTTAGGGATTCAGATAGCCAGGAGTTGGGGAACCTTACACTGGCTTAATTTAACAAGATTGGTGGAACAGATGGAGGAGGATTTTAAGAGATGGGTCATGGTGCCCCTGTCGCTGGTGGGTAGGGTGCAGGCGGTCAAAATGGTAGTCCTCCCGAGATTCCTCTTTGTGTTTCAGTGCCTTCCGGTGATGGTCACGAAGGCTTTTTTCAAGAGAATTGAGAAAAGTGTCATGAGTTTTGTGTGGGCCGGGAAGACCCCGAGAGTGAGGAGGGGGTTCTTGCAGCGTAGCAGGGATAGGGGGGGGCTGGCACTACCGAGCCTAAGTGAATACTACTGGGCCGCCAATATCTCAATGGTGTGTAAGTGGATGGGAGAAGGGGAGGGAGCGGCGTGGAAGAGATTGGAGATGGCGTCCTGCAAGGGAACCAGCCTACAAGCAATGGTGACGGCGCCGTTGCCATTCTCCCCGAAGAAATACACCACAAGTCCAGTGGTGGTGGCAACACTAAAAATTTGGGGGCAGTGGAGACGACATAGGGGAAGGACGGGAGCCTCAGTGAGGTCCCCGATAAGAAATAACCATAGGTTTGTCCCGGGGAGAATGGATGGGGGATTTGGAGCATGGCAGAGAGCTGGGGTTGTGCAACTGAGAGATCTGTTCGTAGACGGGACGTTTGCGAGTCTGGGAGCACTGACGGAAAAATATGGGTTGCCCCAAGGGAATGCATTTCGGTATATGCAACTGAGGGCTTTTGCGAGGCAACAGGTGAGGGAATTCCCGCAGCTCCCGACGCAGGAGGTTCAGGATAGAGTGATCTCAGGGACATGGGTGGGGGATGGTAGGGTGTTGGATATATACAGGGAAATGAGGTACGAGGGGGAGATCATGGTAGATGAGCTGAAGGGAAAATGGGAAGAAGAGCTGGGGGAAGAGATTGAAGAGGGGCTGTGGGCAGATGCCCTACGTAGGGTAAACTGTTCGTCCTCATGCGCCAGGCTAAGCCTGATACAATTCAAGGTTTTGCACAGGGCGCATATGACCGGAGCAAGGCTCAGTAAATTTTTCGGGGTAGAGGATAGGTGTAGGAGATGCTCGAGAAGCCCAGCAAACCACACCCACATGTTTTGGTCATGTCCGGCACTGCAGGGGTTCTGGGTGGGGGTGGCAAAGGTGCTTTCGAAGGTGGTGGGGGTCCGGGTCGAGCCAGGCTGGGGGTTGGCTATATTTGGGGTTGCAGAAGAGCCGGGAGTGCAGGAGGCGAAAGAGGCTGATGTCTTGGCCTTTGCGTCCCTAGTAGTCCGGCGAAGGATATTGCTTATGTGGAAGGAAGCCAAACCCCCGGGCGTGGAGACCTGGATAAATGACATGGCAGGGTTTATAAAACTAGAACGGATAAAGTTCGCACTAAGGGGGTCGGCTCAAGGGTTCACCAGGCGGTGGCAACCGTTCATTGACTACCTCGCAGAACGATAAAGGAAATGGGAAGGTAGCAGCAGCAACCCAGGGGGGAGGGGGGGGGAGGGCCCGGGCGGGTCCTCAGGGATGTTTGTGTATAGATATTTGTACCAGGTTATGTATATTGGATTGCTCGATTTTATTTTTGGAATTATTATTTTTGATATGGCAGTTGCCATTTAGTTTACATATTATTTATTTATTTGTTAAAATGGCCACTGTTATTTATACTGTTTTATTGTCGAAAAAAGGAAAACCTTTGTATTGTTTTGTTTGGCCAAAAAATTTTGAATAAAATATATATTTTTTTAAAAGATGAGGAGAGATTTAGAACAGAGATGAGGAGAAATTTCTTCAGCCAGAGAGTGGTGGGTCTGTGGAATTCATTGCCAGAGGGCGGTGGAGGCCGGGACGTTGAGTGTCTTTAAGACAGAAGTTGATAAATTCTTGATTTCTCGAGGAATTAAGGGCTATGGAGAGAGAGCGGGTAAATGGAGTTGGAATCAGCCATGATTGAATGGTGGAGTGGACTCGATGGGCCGAATGGCCTTACTTCCGCTCCTATGTCTTATGGTATTAAGACAAAAGACTGTTCCTGGAAAAGGATCTCTCTCTCCTCCAAGGTCTGGACAGATAAGTAACCCGTTTGTCAACTTTATTTATAAGTGGCATTTGAACTGTATTGTGTTGCCTAATTGGAATTAGTGGCAGGTATAGCGAGTAAGTTGAAGTGTTTCCTTGTATTTAAGAACTGTTTAACTGATAATTGTAAAGCTATTTATTTGACATGGTTAATTCTATGTTTAAATTAAAGTTTGTTTTAACATCAAGATACCTATTGGTCAGAGTCATCACCCCTGGGGTGAAGTATCCTTTCCTCAGTTTTATAAATTGAAAAATTATTTGGGGCTGTCTGGTATCCGAACAAAAGTTGGGGACTGGCCTAACATCATGTAGTACAAATGACTGATGTTAAAATCCACAAAACAGTCATATATTCATAACTTAAATCTGGACACCACTTATTTGAAGCCTACTTGTGACAATAAGCGATTTTCATTTCATTTTCATTTCTACACATGCAAGAAACAAGAAATCGACAATGAAGGGCAGATTAATGGGGAGGTAACGGACCAGAGTGTATATGTCCTGCTTTATCTGGTAAATTTCCACATTCTCAGGTGGATGTCATTGCTCCAGCTGTACTGGGACAGATTGACTAGGAGGTGCAGACTTGACTAGAATTCCAAACAAAAGACTTCAGGGGTGTTGTTGGGACCCAACAAACGTATAGACTGTGCACACAGCCTTTTGTTAAAAGTTGAGCCCATGACCATCCAGCAATTGTATGCTCCTCAGTGACTGCAACAACATTGGTACAAATCACTTCACTACAAGACCAACAATCTTACAGGTAGTCAGAGAACATAACTGTGTGTCAAAGCCTCCACTCAATAGCTTTTAATCTTCTAGTGGAAGAGCTTGAAACATGTATTCTTCTAAGATCATAAAGAAATAGGTACAGAGGTAGGCTATTAGTCCCATCAAGCCTGCTGTGCCATCCTTCCAAGAAGTGGCCGATGAGTGCGAGGAGTGTGGGCAAGGGCCAGCGAATCACACACACACATTCTGGGCTTGTGAGAAGTTGGAGGTGTACTGAGAAGCAGTGTTTGGGACGCTATCTAAAATTCTGGGGGTGGAGGCCAGATCGGACCCAATGGTGGCGTTCTTTAGAAGTGCCAGAGCTGCTGGAGGGGGGAGGGGCCCGACATTGTGGCCTTCACCTCTTCCAATTGCCCGCTGAAGGACCTTGCTAAATTGAAGGTCGGAAACGCGTGCTGGGGTGGCGGCCTGGCTGGGGGTCTTGTACGATTTTCTCTGGTTGGAAAAGATTAAATTTGAGTTGAGGGGGTCGGCAGAGGGCTTCAAGACACAATGGGGATGGTTCATGACAATGTTTGAGGAATTGTTCGTCGGGTGGGGGGGGGGGGGCGGTGTAATAGGGAAAAGAATTTGTGCAAATTGTGGACTGAAGAGTTTGTGGAGTGTGTTTTTGTATATGTTGCGGTTTTGTTTTACACATGTTTGGAATAAAATACACTTTTTTAAAAAAAAAAGTAATCTGCCCAACTATTCCCGACTTAATCTGTGTCCTTGGGCTCGATCGGTCCAACCGAGGCTCCATCCCACAGTTAAAATCGCCACCCATAATTAATTTATATGAGTCTAGATCCGGATGTCCACTTAACAAATTCCCCGTTGTCTCAATTAGGCACATAAACATTTACAAGCACTAACAGGGCCCCCTCTAACAACCCAGTGACCATTACAACCCAACACCTAGGGTCTCGCACCTCCTTCGCCATCACAAATGCAACCCTCTTGTCAAATAGAATAACGACCCTCTCGAATTGTAGTCAAACTCCAAAGGGACTGTCTGACCCACCCCTTTCGCAACCTCACCTGGTTCCTAATCTGCAAGTGTCTTTCCTGAAGAAACACAACCTCCACCTCCAAACGTTTCAAATGCGCAAATACCATAAAACCCCTGCCTTCTCCCAATAAACTATCCTCCCCACCTGCGTCAGCAGCACCCTCCCCCCTCCCGTGCTGCCCTCTCCCCTGACCAATTCCACCGCAACCCCACCCTCTGGCTACCTATCGCAGCCCCCACTCCCACATTGCTTCCGTTCACCTGCATGCTTGCTAGTGTGGCAACTCCCACCCGAAGCCCAAAACAAGACCACCCACCCCTATTGCCCAAACTGCCCCTCCCCCCCACACTATCTATCCACCTGCAACCTCTGGAGGAGTCCTGGCCCCGACCACCCCCCCCACCCCTACCACCTCCTAGATCCTGTCCCTCCCCCAACCGACAAGAGAGATACCCAGATTTCAGACCCATCCCCACCATAACCATTGTAAAATACAAACAAGGCCAACATGTGAAAATAGAGCAATACATTGGTAACTATTAGACACACATTTTTTTAAAAAAACACCAGAACACATTCTCCCAATCAACCCTCCTTCAAACAATGCTCTTTAATAAAGCCGTGTGCCTCTTCAGGTGACATAAAATAATGCTCCTTCCCCTTAAAAGTAACCCAAAGTTTGGCCGGGTGCAGCACGCCAAACCAACCCTTATTTCGGAAGAGTACTGTCTTGGCCCGATTAAAGCCAGCCCACCACTTCGCCAGATCTGCACCAATATCTTGGTATATTCGCATCTGCTGGCCCTCCCAGTACAGTGGATAGAGGATTGGCTAACTGATAGAAGAAAGAGTTGGAATAAAAGGGGAATTTTCAGCATGGCAACCTGTAACTAGTGGAGTGCCACAGGGATCAGTGCTGGAGCCACAATTATTTACAATATATTTCAATGACTTGACAGAGGGAAGCGAATGTCCCATTGCCAAGTTTGCGGATGACACAAAAATAGGTGGGAAGGTAAGTGGTGAGAATGACACAAAGTACCTACAGAGGGATGTAGACAGATTAAGTGAGTGGGAAGAAATTTAGCAGATGGAATATAATCTAGGTAAGTGTGAAGTTATGCACTTTGGTAGGAAGAATAAAGTAGCTGAATATTATTTAAATGGAGAAAGTCTGCAGAAAGCAGCAACACAGAGGGATCCTCATGTTTAATACACAAAAAGCTGGCATGGAGGTTGCAGCCAGTAATAGGGAAGGCAAATGGAATGTTGACCTTTATTTCAAAGGGAATGGAATATGAAAATCGGGAAGTTTTGCAAAAACAATACAAAGCACAAGTTACCACATCTGGAATACCATGAACAGCATTGTTCCCCTTATCTACAGAAATACTGCTTCAGTGTTTGCCTCCCTCCTCCTCCAACCAAAAAAAAACAGTCACTGTGAGGACCACAAGCAAGAGAAAGGAAAAGGGAGGGGGAGAGAGAGGTGCGCTATTAGAAAATTTGCAGCAGAGTGTTTGTGTGGTGAGGATTGGCTCGAGAAGCTTCGGCGAGCGACATCTCAGCAAAGTACAGGTGATCTCAGGTAATGTCCTCTTAACTTTCCTCTTTAGTCTTGGTGCAGTTGGGATAGCAATGAGGGCAGTGATATGCTCCTCCTGTTGGATGTGGGAGCTCAGGGAGAATTCCATTGTCCCTGATGACTATACCTGTGGGAATTGCACCCAGCTGCAAACCCCTGGGAGTCTTGAGTTAGGGAGCTGGAGGTGGAGCTGGATGCACTCAGGATCATCCGGAATGCTGAGCACTTTATAGATAAGAGTTTTAGTGAGGCAGTTACAGTGAGGCAGTCACACCTAAGGTAATAATAATAATCGCTTATTGTCACAAGTAGGCTTCAATGAAGTTACTGTGAAAAGTCCCTAGTCACCACATTCCAGCATCTGTTCAGGGAGGCCACTATGGGAATTGAACCCACACTACTGCCTTGTTTTGCCCACTGTGCTAAACCAGCCCCTGCCAGCAGACATTAGCTGCGTGGCCACCAGGAAAGACAAAGGGAGCAAGCAGGTGTTCCCTGTGGCCATTCCCCTCATAAACAAGTATATAGTTTTGGATACTGTTGGGGGGTTGACCATCCAGGTGAAAGCAGCAGTAACCAGATCTGTGGCACTATGACAGGCTCTGGGGCACAGTGGGAAAGGGTAACGGTAAACAGGACCGTAGTGATAGGAGACTCAATAGTTAGGGGGACAGACAGAAGATTCTGTGTCTGCAAACGTGAGACAAGGATGGTGGGTTGCCTCCCGGGTGCACCGGTTTCCTCCCACAAGTCCCGAAAGATGTGCTGTTAGGTAATTTGGACATTCTGAATTGTCCCTCAGTGTACCCGAACAGGCGCCGGATGTGGTGACTAGGGGCTTTTCACAGTAACTTCATTAGGTAAGCCTATTTGTGTAAGCCTAATGTAAGCCTATTTGTGACAATAAAGACTATTATTATTATTAGGTAAGGTTGATGAACTCAGAGCATGGATAGGTACGTGGGATTGGGATATTATCGCTATAACTGAATAATGGCCGAGAGTACAGGACTGGCAGCTTATTGTTCCAGGGTACAGGTACTTTAGGTGGGACCAGGTAGAGGAAGGAGAGGAGGGGGAGTTGCATTTTTGATTTAGGGGAGCATCACGGCAGTGATCAGAGATTAAATAACTGAGGGATCATCCAGCGAGGCTTTGTGGATGGAACTAAGAAATAAGAAGGGGATGGTGAGCTTATTGGGGTTTTACTATAGGCCCCCAAATAGTCAATGGGAATTAGAAGAACAAATATGTAGGGAGATTGGCGAGACTTGCAGGAGTAATAGGATTGTCATAGTAGGCGATTTTAATTTTCCTAACATAGACTGGGACTGCCATTGTGTTAAGGGCTTAGATGGAGGGGAATTCATTAGTGTGTTCTGGAAAGTTTCCTCAGGCAGTATGTGGAGGGTCCTACTCAGGAATGAGCAAAACCTGACCTACTCTTGGGAAATAGGGCAGGGAAAGTGACTGAAATGATGGTGGGGAACCACTTTTGGACCAGTGACCATAGTTCTACTAATTTTAAAATAGTTATGGAAAGGGACATAACTGGTCCACCGGTGCAAGTTCTAAATTGGGGCGAGGCGAATTTTGATGGAGTTAAACAGGAGCAAAGGTTGATTGGAATAGCTTGTTTGAGGGCAAAGGGATCTCCGGCAAGTGGGAGGCCTTTAAATGTGAAATAGCTAGAGTTCAAAGTCTACATGTTCCTGTTAGGGTGAAGAGCAAGGCTGGCAGGAGTAGGGAACCCTGGGTGACAAAACATATTGAGGTTTTGGGCAGGAAAAAGAAGGAGGCTTGGCTCAGGTGCAAGCAGCTGGAATCAAGGGATTCCCTGGAGGTGTACAGGGGTTACAGGAGTATACTCAAGAAGGAAATTAGGAGGGCAAAAAGGGGGCTTGAGGTAGCTTTGGCTGAGAGGATTAAGGTGAATCCAAAGGGATTCTTTAAGTATATTAAAAGAAAAAGAATAACTAAAGAGAGAATCGGACCCCTCAAGGACCAAAGTGGACACATATGTGTGGAACCACAGGAGATGGGTGAGGTTCTCAATGAACATTTCTCCTCTGTGTTTACTGTGAAGAAAGGCATGAAGACTTGGGAAGCTGGAGAGGTTAGTGGTGACATATTGGGGACAGCTCGCATTACAGTAGAGGGCGTGATGGATGTATTAAAATGTCAGAAGGTGGATAAATCTCCTGGCCCTGTCCAGGTATATCCAAGAACACATCGTGAGGGTAGAGAAGAAATTGCGAGAGCCTTGGCTGAGATATATGTATCATCGTTAGCCACAGGTGTGAGATACCAGAAGACTGGAGGATAGCAAATGTTGTGCCCTTATTTAAGAAGTGCTGCAAAGAAAAACCTGGGAATTATAGACCGGTAAGCCTAACATCTTTGGTGGGTAAGTTACGAGAGAGGATTCTGCGGGATAAGATATACAGGCGCATTTGGAAAGACAGGGTTTGATTGGGAATAGTCAGCATGGCTTTGTGCATGG
Source organism: Scyliorhinus torazame (assembly GCF_047496885.1). Lineage (NCBI taxonomy): Eukaryota > Metazoa > Chordata > Chondrichthyes > Carcharhiniformes > Scyliorhinidae > Scyliorhinus > Scyliorhinus torazame. The sequence goes on along the minus strand of NC_092715.1, from coordinate 244,991,700 downwards.
GAGATCATGCCTTACAAATTTGTTAGAGTTCTTTGATGACGTGACCAAGAAGGTTGATGAGGGCAGGGCAGTAGATGTAATCTATATGACCTTCAGTAAGGCCTTTGCCAAAGTTCCACATGGTAGGCTGCTCTGGAAGGTTAGATCATGGAATCTAGAGAGAGCGGCAAATTAGATATACAATTAGCTTTATGGTAGAAAGCAGAGAGTAATGGTGGAAGGATGCTTGTCGGACTGGAGGCCTGTGACTAGTGGTGTGCCTCAGGGGTCAGTGCTGGGCCCATTGCTGTTTGTTATCTGGATCAATGATTTGGATGAGAATGTACAAGGCATGGTCAGTAAGTTTGTAGATGACACTAAAATAGGTGGTATTGGAGACAGTGAGGAAGGTTATCAAAAATTGCAGCAGGATCTTGATCAGCTGGTGAAGTGGGCCGAGAAGTGGCAAATGGGGTTCAATACAGATAAGTGTGAGGTGTTGTATTTTAGAAAGTCATATCAAGGTAGGACTTTCACGGTGAATGGTAGAACATTAGGGAGCATTGTGGAACAGAGGGACCTTGGAGTTCGGGTGTACGGTTCTCTAAAGGTGAAGTCACAGGTAGATAGGGCAGTGAAGAAGGCTTTTGACAAGCTGGCCTTCATCTATCAGGGCATTGAATATAGAAGTTGGGAAATTATGTTGCAGTTATACAGGACGTCGGTGAGGCCGCACCTGGAGTATTGTTCAGTTTTGGTCGCCTTGCTACAGGAAAGATATTATTAAATTGAAGAGAGTGCCGAAGAAATTCACAAGGATGTTGCCAGGACTCAAGGGATTGAGTTATAGGGAGAGATGGACAGGCTAGGACTTTTTTCTTTGGAGCGTAGGAGACTGAGGGGTGATCTTATAAAGGTGTATAAGATCATGAGGAGCATGGATAGGGCGAATGCACTCTGTCCTTTTTCCAGGGTGGGGGAATTGAGAACGAGAGGGCATAGGTTTAAGTTAAGAGGGGAAAGAATGAATGGGAACTTGAGGAGTAATGTTTTTACACAGGGGATGGAACGTGCGTGAAATGAGCTGCCAGAGGAAGTGTTTGAGGCAGGGACATTGACAACATTTAAAAGGCATTTGGACAGATACATGGATAGGAAAGGTTTAGAGGAATATGGGCCAAATGCAGGCAAATGAGGTTAGCTTAGATGGGCAATTTTGGTTAGCATGGACCAGTTTGGATCTCTGTGCTGTAGGTTCTATGGGTGCATTGCACTCAATCTCGGGAGAGGTCTGCAGTGAGCCTCCCGTCAGGCACCGTGCCTCGCGGGATTCTCCGGAGTCCCACGAGGCGTCGGAGTCGGAACTCCACCCAAATGGGCGGGACCAAATGATGCTTGCGGAAGTAGGTCGGAAACTTACTTACGACCTACCTGGGCGGGATCCACCGGCCTCCCTCAATTCTTTGGCCTCCCCACGGGGGCTGCAGTTGGGCGCCAATCAGTGCTGGTCCACGCAAAGTGGGCCAGGCAGAACAGCATCCGGGAGGTCTCCCAAGCCATCGGAGACCCCTGGGTGGTCAGGGTAAGTGCAGGGTGGCTCCCTGGCCCACTTCGTGGAACGCAGGCACCTTGGCACTGCCCAGCTGGCACATTGGCACTCCGACCCTGGCACTGCCAAGGTGCCCGGATGGAACTGCCAAGCTGGCAGGTGCACTGCCTGGGTGCCAAGGTGGCAGTGCAAGGGTGCCCAAGTGCACTTAGGGGGGTTTGAAGGGTGGGGGAGTGCAGGGCAGGTAAGTAGGGGACTCCGTGAGGTTGGTTGGGTGATGGGTTGCGGGTCCTAGAAGAGAAGAGGTGCTGTGAGAGGGCTTGGGGGTCTGAAATAGGGGGACTCCCAGGGACTCCATAGCGGAGTATCCTCACTTGGAAGGTGTGGGGTAGTGTCTATGTGTGTGTGAGGTGGCATTGCCCATGGGTGGGGGTTGTGGGGCACCTACAAGCTCACTTAGAGATCGGCGCACTCTTTCAAAATGGCGGCCCGACGCCTGAGTTCAGCTTCCTAGTGCTAAAACAAATTCTAAGTGTGGGCTAAACCATTGAGAATCTCCCCAGGGCCCAAGAAAGTGACTAAGTGTCATTGATAGTGGTGGGAACTTGCCGGCAGAGCCAGCGGGAAACTCCCAGAAAAACCCGCCACAAAATAACTTCAAAATTCTTTGGGTGAATCGCGCCCTATTATTGCATGATTCTATGATATACGAGCATTGGAGCAATCCAGAGAAGGTTTACTAGATTGATCCTGGGTATGAAGGGATTTTCTGATGAGGCCATGTTGAGTAGATTGGGCCTGTACTCATTGGAGTTTAGAAGAATGAGAGCTGACCTTGTTGAGACATATACGATTCTCAGGGGGCTTGACCGGGTAGATGCTGAGAGGATGTTTCCTCTTGGGGGAGAGCCTCAGACCAGACGGCATAATCTCAGAGTAAGGGTCGCCCATTTAAGACAAAGGTGAGGAGGAATTTCTTCTCTCAAATGGTAGTGAATCAGTGAAATTATTTACTGCAGAGTGCTTTAGAAGCTGGGTCGTTAAGTATGTTTCAGGTTGAGATTGACAGATTTTTAATCAGTAAGGGATTAAAGGGTTATGGGGATATGACGGGAAAGTGAAGTTAAGAATTATCACATCAATCAAAATCTCATTGAATGGCGGAACAGACACGATGGGCTGAATGGCCTACTTTTGCTCCTACATCTTATGGTCTTATGGTTATTTCCCGCTTTGGCATTGATAACCAACCCTGCTCCCAGGTTGGTACTGCTTGGTGTTGACTTTAATGGTGCAGTTTGGGATCCCATCCATACAGTCATCACTGACTGATGTCAACTGGAGAACCGCCTTGGGACTGGACAGGACAAGCTGAAGGAGAGAGGTGATATAATTATTGCCTTGGTGGTGTTGAGTGAGATGAGTGAGTTAATATGCCTCATTAACCAATCCTTGCAAAACCAGTCCACACCATTGGTTGAGACGCCAACACATATGGATAATCTTTGAGAACTTGTTCATCTCAAGCAGTGAATCTGTCTCGATAGCCCATTGTCAATCAGGGTGAGTGGGTTACTTCCAGTACTTCCAAATAGAATATATAATTTAAGAGGATTCCAGCGAAGGAAGATGTTTTGCAGATGAGAATTGTGAGGCTTTCAAATGCACCATATGCTAAGTTGGATGGAGGACCAGGAATGACCGTGTAATGTTTCAGGATTAGGAGACCAGGAACGAGGTGAGTATTACCGCAATTTGTCGCTTGAGTTTCCATGTTGTTGATTTGACCATCAGAGGAACCATGATTATTGATGTTCTAGCGAGTGACCTCAGAGTAAATGATGGCCACAGTCAGCTTGGTCATGGTGAACTCAACTGTTCAGGAGATTTCACCACTGGGGCCTTACTCCAGGCGGGATTTTCCAGCCCTGTTGTGGCAGGGCCCTCTGCCGCGGGAGATTCGGCAACCCAGCCAAAAGATTATTGAATTTCGGCAGGACTGGACAATCTGGCGGCAGTTTTGAAAAGTGAACCGTAAAGGAGACATTAACTTTCAGACACAGGGCAGGACAAGTGTTTGTGTCCGCACACAGACAATATTAGCAATAATAATTCACCGTCACTGGGTCAAAAACCTGGAAGTCCCTTCCTAACTGCATAGTGGGTGTACCTACACTAGTTTGACAAAGTGGTTCAATAAACTGGCTGACTGCCACCTTTCTGATAACCATTTGGGATGAATAAAAATGCTGGCTTTGTCAGTGACCTCATGGGCAGAAGTCTATGTTCTCCCACCGGAGCTGAATCGCACCTAATTTACACTGAAGCGGGTCACAATCCTTAGCCATGCAAATTTATGCATGACGAGGATCGCAAGGGATTCCCGAGAGAATCTCGCTATCGGGCTGCCATTTTGAGCGGGTGGCCCGATAGCGAGGTCCCGAGTCTGAGAGTCCCCTCCACCCCCTGCAACGCAATCCACCCCTCGCTGCATTTTCTGAGTCATTCCGGCCACTCACACCCTGCGCAGTATGAGGGTGACCTTACCCACACCCGCCAGACACTCCAAATTAGGGAGACCCACACCAGGGACCCCCCCATAAGAGAGCCCCCTGTCTGAAAGTCCCCCTTAAGCGAGACCGCTTGCCAGGAAGCTAGATATCAGTACTGCTAGGGAAGCAGTAAAAACAATCACTGCTTTAAAACTCACCTGTGCAATACACCTGCTGGCTCAGGCACAGGAAGCAGCCCCTGTCAATTCCTGGAAAGAGAAAACCAGTCAGCTGTATTTAAACCCCTTCAGATCTTTGATCTGCAAGAGATTTATTCATTTCTCTGTGATATTGATTTTACAAGGCTGTGATTGACAGCTTGCACACATACCCAGCTTTCTGCATTTTTTCATTCATCTCCCTTCACACTTGAGTAACTTGAGCTGTGAAACTAACCCCAATGTTTATAAACGCCTAGCTTTGATTGACAGCTCCTGGATAACATCAAAGACAGTTAACTGCTTTCTGCAGAGTAAAAGAAGTGAGAGCACTTAAAGCACTGAACTTGTTAGGTGTGGGGAGAGGGAGACAGGGAGGGTGACCCTCAGGTGGACATTGGGAGAGACTCCCTTCAAGAGTTACCCCCTTGGCTCACTGTAAGATCCACCATGTCAGGGCCACGTCTGTCAACATCTGCACCAATTCTCGCCAATGTGATTCCTGGCCCAGAGGACCAGGGATATACGCGGCCCCGGAGAATATGGCCCGGCCCATGACGTCTGGCTTGGGGTGCAGACCTCGATCTCAACGCCAACATGGTCGTCAATCCCATTTTTTGTCCGACACTGAATTCTCCGCTGCATCTGGAACTCCGCTAACAGTGACGGTGGAGAATCAGGTCCCATATCCACAAAAGAATAAAAAAAGAGTCGCGGAATTCTACGTTGGCAGGTTCCTCCAGTCCGCCGGCAGCGCACCCTTGCCCGCGGGTTACCTGCGTGAGGTGGCCTCAATGGGAAACCCGATTTGCCGGCTGCGGGAACAAAGAATCCCACTGCCGGCAGGGATGTGCTGCGCCGGGAAACGCAGCTGGCGGACCGGAGAATCCCACCCAAGATGTTCCGGACCCCTGGGTCCCTTTGTCAAGGTGGCACGTTTGGCAGAATTGCATCTGCTGAGGGCTCGTGAACGAGGTGCTTGCTGGAGAAAGTGGCATCAGATTAGGAACCAGACGGGACCCTGCCCATTTCCAGTTTTAATTCAGGTGGATTCGCAGATAAGTGGGAATCCCGCTGTCAGGTTGAGATTTTCTGATCCCAAAATAATCACAGCTTTCATCCAGCATTCTGGATTTGACTGTTTCTCGACTGTGCGGTGCTCACGAGGGTCAGCAAGGGGAGAGAGCAGCAGGGAGGGATTGACAGCTGATTTCCAACTTCATGCAGAGGGTCAGCTCTCTCGACTTGTGTAATCGTCACTATGTCAGGAGCTTCAGGCTTTCAGGGCAGGTCATTGGTGACAACTGCAGCCTCCTGGAGCAAGACCTCCTTCCCAGTGGAGGAGCTGCACGCACTTTGTCAGTGATCGTCGGTCAATGTCTCTGTCACTGGAGGGCTGCCCCCTGTTCCCTGTCTGCCCCAGCAGTTTTGTTCTCTCTCTGGAAGGACACTCACTTCCTCGGCCACTTTCAACCACACTCGGTTTGATAAGCTGACCTCTTCCCCTCACCTTCAGCGAATATCACCTCATTTCAGTCCCTCAGAACCTGCATGTAGGACCTCCAGGACCCTGGGGGGCAGCATTGCAGGAATCAATGTACAGTTCAGCCATTCTAACCCCTGGCCAATTGCATCCAGATGCTGCAGATGTCAGCAGCGACCTGGCCGTGAAAACCTGAGCCTCATGGGAAAATTCCGCGCCTCATCCCAGCCAATCTCACTGACAGGTCGGGAAATGTGGAAGCAGAATGTTGATCTCATTGTTGGGTTAAAGAGTCACGGCAAAACCTACTGCTGAATCAATCAGATTTCCAAACCATTGCGTGCAGCTTCGTGTGGATAAAATTCCACCCAGTGCTTCCCATCGGTTCTTGAGTCATGGAGTGAGATTCCTGGTGCCACATTGGGTTAAAATGGGAATACATAAAATTACCACCACAGCACGGTGTTATAGTTCCAACTTGGAATGCTGTGTAGCTTGAGGTAGAACCTGGAGCTTGTGGTGTTCCTGCTGCCCTTTGTTCTTGGTGTGTTTTGATTGATTAGTCTGAACGAAGGTCATCTCCCTTATTATAAACTGATCCATTTTAAATTCCTGTTCATTCCACAAGTAACATATTTCTCACTTGCTTGTGTGTCTCCTGCTACTTGTGGGGAATATTTGCTCTGTTTTTCCTCATTCTGGGTTGTATTTAAGTGTCAAAAATTTGAGTTCTAGAGTGTGTTAAATGTTAACAATGAACAGGGGTTGTACGGTGGCACAGTGGTTAGCACTGCTGCCTCACAGCGCCAGGGACCCGGGTTCAGTTCCAACCTTGGGTGACTGTGCGGAGTCTGCACGTTCTCCCCGTATCTGCGTGGGTTTCCTCCGGGTGCTCCGGTTTCCTCCCTGGATTGGCCGTGCTAAATTGCCCCCAAAAAACAACAAACGGGAGTTGGCTCAGGTTGATGAAAATGTGGGTTCGTTCTCGAACGTTTGGGCATTTAAGAGAAAAACACCTTTGAAAGTGTGATCATGCCTTATAAGATTTCCCTGTGACACATAATGAGGCCCACACTCTGCCTCTTTCAGAGCTGATGTGTCTTCCAGAGACAGCTGGTTCAGTAACTGGATTCCAGACAACTAAGTCCAATACAGCTCAAAGAACAGGATCAGAGCCCAGTGAATTAAAGGAATAGATTCTGATCCCAGTGAATGAAAGTAATGGATACAGATCCCAATGAATTAAATGAATGGGATCAGATCCCAACGAATTAAACAAATGGGATCAGATTCCATTAATTTTTTGATTTATTTATCCATTCACAGAATGTGAATGTTACTGGCACAGTCGGCATTTATTGTCCATTCCTAGTTTCCCTTTAAAGGGTGGTGTCGGAAAGGGGGTTCCATGTTTTTGGATGAATGCTGATGAAGGCACAGAGATATAATTCATACAATCATAGAATTTACAGTGCAGAAGGAGGCTATTTGGCCCATTGTGTCTTGGGAAGAGCACCCGACTGTCATGATATCCACATTAACATATCATAGTGCAATCACACACACACTGATGGACAGGTGGATGGACCAACCAACACACACACAACATCACAGCCAATCACCAGTGAGAGCACACACACTATAAAATAGGGAACACCACAGTTCCCGCTCATTCTACCGGGAGATAGCTCAGAGCACAGAGCTCACAGCGTGCCACTCAGACATATACCATGTGCTGAGTGCCTCACTAAGATAGTGCTAGGGCTGGGTCCACAGGTTAGCTGGTGAAGCACGAACCACAGCCAGAAGTTAATAGTTATTATTGTACAGAATAATAAAACAGAGTTGTACCATCTACAACCGTGTTTGTTCGTTTTTATATCGGAACACCCAACACGACATGATACCAGGATTGGAAACTCGCCAGCGGCTGTGAGACCTACCTGCACCTCTTCAGAGATCCGCCATCCTACGCCATGGACACCATCAGCCCGCCGCAGCCGCTCCAAATCGCAGGAAATCTCGGCATCAACTGGAAGCTGTTTAATCAGCGCTTCCAGCTCTTCCTGGAAGCCACAGAAAGGGAGAATGCATCGGACACCAGGAAGATCACCCTCCTCCTCTCCACGGCGGGGCAACACGCCATTCACATTTACAACTCCCTGGCATTCGCGGAAGGTGAGGACAAGACGAAGTACAAGACGGTCCTTCTAAAATTTGAGGAACACTTCAGCGTCGAAGTTAATGGGAGCTTCGAGAGCTACCTCTTCCAGCAGCGCCTGCAGGGTAAGGATGAGCCTTTTCAATCTTATTTGACACACCTCCGTATCCTCGCGCAGTCCTGCAGCTATGAGGCCACCTCCGACTCCATGATTCAGGATCAGATAGTTTTTGGGGTCACCTCGGACACCCTACGCCAGCAGCTCCTCAAAATAAAGCGCCTCACCCTAGCCACCGCCATTGAAACCTGCGTCCTCCACGAAAACGCGGCCAGCCGGTACTCCCAATTCCAGGTGGCCGAATCGGCACGGCAGGGGTCCTACGAGGCCGAGCGGGTCCAGTCGATCGAGTTCCTCCCGGCCCGCGGCCCGGATGAGGGCGGCCATTTCACGCTCTTTCCGAGGCCTCCCGCGCTTGTACGCGCCAAAAGAGGGGACGTTGACGCAGAGGGATATGATGCGCAGGTGCTCTCTATGCAGGGCCGCACCGCACATGCGCAGTGGCGCGACGAACGCCATGGCGTCACGACGTACGGCAAATGTGGATCCGCACACTTAAAGCGGCAATGTCCAGCCAAAGCGCGACAATGCCTCCGCTGTGGCAGGATGGGCCACTACGCTGCCTGCTGTCGAGCAGCTCAACCTGCCAACTCTCCACAATTCCGCCAGCCTCGCAGGGACGTGCGGGCCATTCAGCCTCCATACACCGAGTCATACCCTGACGACGTACAGACCGGTGATACCGACGACCGGGAACACTTCTGCGTTGCAGTAATAGACAGGAATCGGATGTCCCCAAGTAGGACCCACCAGCCGATGCCAGTGCACAGCATTAATCCGGGCGATGAATGGTGTGCCACCCTAACGGTCAACCGATCACCAATCACATTCCGCTTAGACACTGGTGCCTCCGCCAATCTCATTGCCTGGTCAGCCTTCCACACCTTGAAGGTTAAACCACAGATTCTGCCATCCCACTGTCAGCTGGTTGATTACAACGGGAACATTATCCCGGCCATGGGGTCCTGCCAGCTCGAGGTTGCACACAATTCATACACAGCCACACTGTCTTTTGAGATAGTTGGATCCTCGAAGGACTCTCTGTTAGGCGCACAGGCGTGCAAGATCCTCCACCTCGTTCAGCGGGTACACACTCTGTCTCCAGAAGGCACGTCAGAGTTCCCGGATGCAGACTTTAGGGCGCAGCTCCACTCGCTCCTCGCCCACAACCAGGAGGTTTGCGAGGGCATGGGCACACTGCTCTACACTTACAGAATACGGCTCAAACCTGACGCCACCCCGGTCATTCACGCACCTCGTAGAGTCCCAGCACCATCAAAGATGGCCTCAAGCAGCAGCTGCAGGATCTGCAGGACCAAGGAGTGCTTTCCCGGGTCACGGAGCCAATGCCATGGGTCAGCTCCATGGTGTGCGTAAAAAAGCCCTCCGGCGAGCTTCGGATCTGCATCGACCCGAAAGACCTGAAGAATAACATCATGAGGGAACACTACCCCACATCCACACCAATACTGCTACAATAGGATGCCGTTTCGCATCATCTCGGCATCCGAGGTGTTTCATCGCATCATGGAACAGATGATGGAGGGCATCGAAGGGGTGCGCGTCTATGTTGATGACGTCATCATCTAGTCCACCACATCACAGGAGCACTTCAGTCGTCTCTTGCGTGTCTTTGCACAGATACGAGATCACGGCCTGCGCCTCAACCGAGCCAAGTGCTCTTTTGGCCAAACTGAACTAAAGTTTCTGGGGGACGACATATCCCGGTCAGGGGTGCGTCCGGATGCAGACAAAGTGGCAGCTATTACAGCCATGCCGCAGCCGGCAGACAAGAAGGCAGTGCTGCGCTTTCTCGGGATGGTCAACTTCCTGGGGAAGTTTATTCCCAACCTTGCCTCGCACACAACGGCTCTTCGCCACCTGGTCAAGAAGACAACGGAATTCCAGTGGCTTCCCGCACACCAGAAGGAATGAGAGGAGCTCAAGATCAAGCTCACCACCGCCCCGGTATTGGCGTTCTTCGACACTACTCGGGACACAAAGATCTCAACTGATGCCAGCCAGTCCGGCATTGGGGCGGTACGCCTGCAACGGGACGACACTGCATCATGGGCCCCGGTCGCCTATGCCTCGCACAGAACAGCGCGATGCGCAGATTGAAAAGGAGTGCCTGGGCTTGTTGATCGGCATCGACAAATTCCACGATATGTGTATGGTCTTCCGCAGTTCACTGTGGAGACCGACCATCGCCCCCTGGTCGGCATCATTCAGAAGGACCTCAACGAGATGACCCCTCGCCTCCAGCGCATTCTGCTCAAGCTCCGGAGGTACGACTTCCAACTTGTCTGCACCCCGGGAAAGGACCTCATCATCGCAGATGCCCTGTCCAGAGCAGTGAGCACACCGCCCGAATCGGGGGGGGTTGGTCTGTCAGGTCGACGCACAAGTAGCCTTCACATCAGCCAATCTTCCGGCAACCGATGCACGTCTGTCCCACATTCGCCGTGAGACTGCGGCTGACCCCCTTCTACAACGTGTGATGCGCCACATGACGGAAGGGTGGCTCAAGGGGCAGTGCCCACAATTCTACAATGTCCGGGACGACTTGGCCGTCATTGATGGTGTCCTCCTAAAGTTGGACCGGATTGTGATCCCACACAGCATGCACCGGCTTGTCCTCGAACAATTGCACGAAGGCCATCTCGGGGTTGAAAAGTGCAGGCGGAGGGCCCGAGAAGCTGTGCACTGGCCGGGCATCAGCGTCGACATTGCCAAAATGGTGCTCAACTGCCCCACCTGCCAAAGGTTTCAGCCGGCGCAACCCCCTGAGACACTTCAGCCCCATGAGTTGGTGACGTTCCCCTGGGCAAAGGTGGATGTGGACCTCTTTCATGCGCTCGGCAGGGACTACATCATTATGATTGACTATTTTTCCAATTATCCGGAGGTCATACGCCTGCACAACTTGACATCATCAGCTGTCATCAGAGCATGTAAGGAAACCTTCGCTCGCCATGGAATTCCGCTCACCGTCATGTCTGACAACGGGCCCTGTTTTGCGAGCCAAGAATGGTCTTCTTTTGCCGCTTCATACGGCTTCACACACACAAAGGATGCCCTTTGCATCCCCAGTCAAATGGCAAGGTGGAAAAGGGCATCCATATCGTGAGGCGGCTCCTCTGCAAGGCTGCTGATGCCGGATCTGACTTCTGTTTAGCTCTGCTGGCCTATCGCTCAGCCCCACTGTCCACGGGCCTCTCGCCAGACCAGCTGTTGATGGGTCGCACCCTCAAGACCACTGTGCTGTCCATTCATGTTCCTAAACCCGACCATGCTCCAGTACTGCAAAGGATGCGACAGCAGCGTGCTCAGTAGAAGGTGGCACATGACACTCGGGCAACTGATCTTCCTGCCCTGGCGCCTGGAGACAACGTCCGCATACACCCATCCGGAGGGTGGTTGGTCGGCAACTGCCGAGGTTCTCCGTCGCGTGGCTCCCCGCTTGTTCCTGGTTCGCATGCCTGATGGCTCCATTCGCCGGCGTAATCGGCGGGCCCTTCGGCTGCTTCCGCGCTCGCTATGTGATCATGCACCGGTGCCACGCCCCCCTGTTGTCCCTGATGTCGACTTCGTGGAGCTTCCTGCCACTCTGCCTATTCCTCTCTCGCCCGTGGCCAGGCCCATTCCTCAGCCGGTGGATCCTTACCCACCCTTGAGGCGGTCAACCCGTATTCGTCGTCCACCTACTAGACTGGACTTATGAGTCTGTTTGCACATTGGACTCACTGAATTGTTTTGCAATAATGTTAACGTGTTTCTTTCTTGTCGTTCCAGGAGTTCTCTTTCGATATTTGATGTTTGCACTTGTTTTGTTTGTGGTACAACCTCGTTGCTCTGTTGCACCTGACACCTTCCTATGTATATAGTTTAGCCTCATGCACATGTTGTAAATATTGCACATACATACTCAGATGCACTCAGTACACACCAATATTTATTACCATGTAGACACATATCCTTGTGAAAAGGGGGGATGTCATGATATCCACATTAACATATCATGGTGCAATCACACACACACACACACTGATGGACAGGTAGATGGACCAATCAACACACACACACAACATCGCAGCCAATCACCAGTAAGAGCACACGCACTATAAAACAGGGAACACCACGGTTCCCGCTCATTCTACCAGGAGATAGCTCAGAGCACAGAGCTCACAGCGCGCCACTCAGACATACACCATGTGCTGAGTGCCTCACTAAGATAGTGCTAGGGCTGGGTCCACAGGTTAGCTGGTGAAGTACAAACCACAGCCAGAAGTTAATAGTTATTATTGTACAGAATAATAAAACAGAGTTGTACCATCTACAACCGTGTTGGTTCATTTGTGTATCGGAACACCCAATGCGACACCTACATAAGCCCACATCTCCACCCTATCCCTGTAATCCCATCTAACCTAAGGGCAATTAAGCATGGCCAATCCACCTGCACATCTTTGGACTGTGGGAGGAAACCGGAGCACCCGGAGGAAACCCACGCAGACACGGGGAGAATTTGCAGACTCCACACAGACTCGAACCTGGGACCCTGGTGATGTGAAGCAACTGTGCTAACCACTGTGCTACCGTTTCAAGTCGGGATGATGCACTGGGGCTGGTTTAACACAGTGGGCTAAACAGCTGGCTTGTAATGCATAACAAGACCAGTAGCTCCGGTTCAATTCCCATACCGGCCTCCCCAAACAGACGGCGGAATGTGGCGACTGGGGGCCTTTCACATTAACTTCACTGAAGCCCACTTGTGACAATAAGCAATTATTATTATTAGCTTTGAGTGAGAACCTGGAGATTCTGGTCTTCCTGCACCTGCTGCCCTAGTCCTACAGGTAGTGGAGGTTGCCGCTTTGCAAGGTAGTAGACAGGCAATGGGGAGACAGGAAGTGAACCCGTTCATTACAGGATACACAACCTCAGATCTGCTGTATAACCAGAGTTTTGTTGTGTCTCTGGTCAACAAAGCCTAAAGATGTTGGTGATGGGTTTGGGTTGGGGGGAGATTCAGCGAATTCAGGTGTTGAATGTCAGATGTTTGTGAGGAGGATCTTTCAGAGTCAACTGGGCTGAATGTACTTTTGTCATGTCCAAATCTGATACCTCGGCTAAGGTCATCTGGTGGAGTCAATATTATTCCTCATGTAGTTTGTTTGAAGGGATTTGGATCTTGGTTTTGAACTGTGTGAATCACTACACGAGGCCAGAGTGGATCTGGAGCCACACATCAACCTGACTGCAGGATAAGGTCTCGTGTTATGTACTCTGGGATAACACAGGCTGCAACTGGATGCAGCTTTAACCAAAAGATACTCCAGAACTTGAAGTTAGTTCAATCTGATTTATTGAACCAGTAGCACAGTTAGCACAGTTCTCTATGAGTTTGACTCTCTGCTAACCTAAGTGTGGTTATTCTGTCTGACTGAACCATACTAGCTCTTAGCCACGTGCTGGAGGTGTGATACTGTAAATACACCCTGACTCACTCTGTAGATGTTCATCAGTGTAAAGAGGTGGAGTGTGAGTGCCTCGTGCCTTTTATAGTGAGATACACCCCTGAGTGTCCTGCCTGCTCATTGGTCATGTCTTGTTCTCTGTGTTCATTAGCTGCCTGTCTGTGCCTGTCTGTATATCATTATCTGCATGTCTGCATATCATGACATCTCTCCTTTTTTTTAATGTTTTGTTGGCATATGGGAACGTACTTACATGTGGTGGCATATATTAACATATTTACAAGCGGTGGCATATGTGAACGTATTTACATGTGAAGACAGCTGTCTAATGTGAGAAAACAGAACATTGCAAACAAAACAAATGTTCATAAGTCCAGTCTCTGGGGCTTGCGTCTGATCCTTGTCGACCGCCGTAGAGGTGGTGGTGGGGACATCGGCGCCTTGACAGGCGGGATGGAAGCCTGACTGGTGGTGCAGACCTGCAGAAGGCTGCATAGTGTCCAGGCTTCCCGCAGTTTAAACATCGCCTGCCTCTTGCAGGGCAGTATTTCTTTAAGTGGGCGTTGCCGCAGTTCGAGCACGTCATGACGTCGGCGTCCTGACGCTCCACGCATCATCACACATGCGCAGTGCGGGTGTCGGCCTCTTCGTTATCCCGTTAACATCACGCATACGTGGGGCCCCAGGAAAAACGCGCGAAATGGCCGCTTTCTTCAACGCTGAGGCGCTGCATCCGGGAGATGGCCTGCACACTCACTGCATCGTGGGAGGCAAGTTTCTCATTTTCAGCCGATTTGTACTGGGCATAGCGATTTTTGGCGTGTTCATGCACTGTCCATGTTTCAATCGCGACTGGCAGGGTCATATGCTTGATTTTCAGTAGCTGCTCTCTCAGAGGATCAGAGTGAACTCCAAAAACGAGTTGGTCGCTGATCATGGAGTCAGCAATATCACCAAAGTTGCAGGAAAGCGCTAGCAGGCGGAGGTTAGTTCAGAAGGAGTTGAAAGATTCATCTTTACCTCGTAGACGCTGTTTGAATATGTAACGCTCGAAGATTTCATTGTTGTCCACTTCACAGTGACTGTCAAACTTGTCCAGGATGGTCTGAAACTTTGTCTTGTCCTGGCCTTCGGTGAAGTGAAAAGAGTTGAAGAGTTCGATGGCTTGATCACCCGCTGTTGAGAGGAGAAGCGCGATCTTCCTTGCATCAGACGCACCCACGAGGTCTGAAGCTTCGATGTACAGCAGAAACTTTTGCCTGAATGTCCGCCAGTTGGCACTGAGATTGCCGGAGGTCCTGAGCTGGTGAGGAGCCTGAATCTTCTCTATGGTGCCGGGATACATTCGCTGGTTGTCACGGAACGGACTGAGGTAAACCACCTAGATTAAGCAGTCTCCTGGTAGCATGTCGTGTTCTGTACTCTGGGTTAACACAGGCTGCAACTGGATGCAGCTTTAACCAAAAGATACTCCAGACCTTGAAGTTAGTTCAATCTGATTTATTGAACCAGTAGCACAGTTAGCACAGTTCTCTATGAGTTCGACTCTCTGCTAACCTAAGTGCGCTTACTCTGTCTGACTGAACCAGACTAGCTCTTAGCCACGTGCTGGAGGTGTGATACTGTACATACACCCTGACTCACTCTGTAGATGTTCATCAGTGGAAAGAGGTGGAGTGTGAGTGCCTTGTGCCTTTTATAATGAGATACCACCCCTGAGTGTCCTGCCTGCTCATTGGTCATGTCCTGTTCTCTGTGTTCATTAGCTGCCTGTCTGTGCCTGTCTGTATATCATTATCTGCATGTCTGCATATCATGACATCTCCCCTTTTTGTTTTAATGTTTTGTTGGCACATGGGAACGTACTTACATGTGGTGGCATATATTAACATATTTACAAGCGGTGGCACTTCTCGACGCCCAGGTCCCTCATGGATTTGGCGGAGCACCAAGCTCTGGAGACTGAGTGGAATGACAATCCGGTCCAGCTTGAGGAGGATACCAACAATCACCGTCAGGTTGTCCTTTACATTGTAAAATGGAGGGCACTGCCCTTTCTGCCAGCCATTGGCGAGGTGGTGCATGACACGCTGCAAGAGGGCGTCTTTGGCTGTCTCCTCGCGGATACGAACCACCTTCTCATCAGGTGCCGGGAGGTGTTGCGTTTTCTTCTTTTACTCTGTCCTTTCTGTGGCTCTGTACCAATTATGGCAATCAGTGAGTTTGCCCTTCTGTCTATGTTATCAATATTCTGATGCTTAGAGTCGCCAGGTCTCAAATGACACCACCACAAGGTTCAACCGGCTATCGATGAAAGAGCCAAACATCAGTTAGTTAGTTCAAGGTTAAGGGTACGTTATTTACACACAATTAGTCATGCAACATAAACACTACACGTTAACTACACCTATCGACTAAGACAACATGTACTTAACTTCGGGCACCCGGCTTAGGTCAGAGGAACAGTGGCCGCTGTTCGGTTCTGGATCTATCGAGTCTGAAGGAGTAACTGCTGCTCAGCTAGGCTCATCCGTCTGGTAGCGAGCTTTGAACTTGGACTTGCTTCTGGTGGTGCTGCGATTGGAGATGGCCGTGACCGGGGTACCAGGTCCAAGAGAGGACGAACATGTGGCGAACTCTTCTTCTTATACTTGGGGGTTTTCGCGCTCTTTTGTGCGGTCCTTCAGTTTGGGCCCCACTAATTGGGCGATCCCTGATCACTCTATTCGATTCCTAACCAATAAGTGGGCGGGGATCTAGATGGCTGGGCGTGTCCCAAGTGTCACTGACCCCGTTGTTTACGCCTCCCATGAACAGAGAGTGGTGCCAAAATGTCTGGGACTGTACCGGTCGCTCGAGTACCAGTCCTTTGTTTTGGTGAAGATGGGCCATCAAATGCTAATCGGCCCCATTAAAATGCTAATTGGACGGAGTTTCGATACCGTCTGGATTTCTTGCTTGCAAATATGCATTTCAGGCTCTGAGCCTGCCTGAGTCTTGGCTTGTCCATTTTACCCGCTAGGCTTTGCGAGTTTCTCTGTACCTAGTTGTAAGTGGCCATCACAGATGGCTACAGAGGGTGATAGCACACAGTTGCACCTGTGATTCAATGTATCGGATGATTTCCAGCGGTTCACTAGGCAATGTGATGGAACGGGACAATGCATCAGCGATGATGAGCTCCTTGCCAGGCGTGTACACTAAGTGAAAGTCGTACCTTCTGAGTTTGAGGAGAATGTGCTGCACCCGAGGCATCATGTCGCTCAGGTCCTTGTGGATAATGTGGACCAGAGGCCTATGATCCGTCTCGACAGTGAATGTCAGCAGGCCGTAGACATAATCATGAAACTTGAGAATGCCAGTGAGAAGACCCAGGCATTCCTTCTCTATTTGTGCATACCTTGTTTCGGTGGGCATCATGGCCCTCGATGAGTAGGCTACTGGTTCCCAGGATGAAGTGTCATCGCGTTGAAGCAGCACCGCACCGATGCCATCCTGGCTCGCATGTGTTGAGATCTTCGTCTCCCTGTCTGGGTCGGAAAATGCCAAGACGGGTGCATTGGTGAGCTTGGCTTTCAGCTCCAACCACTCTGCCTGATGTGCTGCCTTCCATTCAAAGGCAGTGGACTTTTTTACCAGGTTTCGTAGGGCCGTTGTGTGTGAGGCCAGGTTTGGGATGAACTTGCCCAGAAGATTGACCATGCCCAGGAAGTGCAACACCGCCTTCTTGTCTTCAGGGACCTTCATGGCTTCGATGGTCTTGGCCTTGTCTGTGTTCGGGCGCATGCCCTGCTGAGGGATCTGGTCACCTAGGACCTTGAGTGTCGACATGCCAAAGCAACATTTGGACCTGTTCAGCTTCAGGCCATTGGCATTGTAGCCATGTAAAATGGCTGACTCCCGATTAGAATGGTCAAACCCCGATTTAAAATGGCGAACGGAAGAGGCTAATGGGAAAAACAGCCAACAGGACTCAAACAGACAGCTGCAGGTAAAACAGTGTATTCGCCTCTGGGGAAGTCGGCCCAGACCGATACCTGCAGCCATCAACATCACAACAACCCAGCCATCTGCATTTTAGTCAGTCATCCCTGGGAACAATTGCTACAAATTAGCAACATAAAGCCGACCCTGACCTTTCAGCGCCAACAGTGGCTGACACAAAGAGAGGTAAACGACCACCCCTCGATCAAGGAATCGCTCCAGTATTGGAGCATATCGAACCAAGTGATTGGGACCAAGTCCAATCACTTGGAACCAGGTACAAGGTCCGCCCCGAGAGGCGGGAAGCCCCTGGGGACTATAAGAATAGGGGCCAAGTTCAACTCGACCCTTCTTCTCCTACTCGCAACCTTCGAGACCCTTCTACAAGAAACTGTAAGTTTTACTCCAGCGATCGCTACCAGATAGGCACTCCTGACTATCGACTTGTACCAGCTTTTGAATCCCGCAGGCTCAGAACCAATTCGAAAGACCACTCGTTTCCCTGACCTGGTGGGCCATTTCCAAAGTTATGTATTGGCCTATTAGTGGTAGGTAGTAGTCTAGAAGTAGGATTATTATATAAGTATTAATTGCTGTATATAATAAATGAGCATTGATTTAACTCTCACTAAGTGGTGTGTTGCATTATTAATCATTACTTGGACTTGAACCACGTGGCGGTATCAGAAAGATACCTGGCGACTCATGAGCAAAGGTGACAGAATTAGAGCAAATAAACTAAGGCTAAAACGAGCAACAGCATGGACACGGCGGAATACCTGCTGGAGGCGGGAAACATGCTCTTCAGGGGTCGTGGACCATATGATGATGTCGTCCACGTACACACGAACCCCTTCAATGCCCTCCATCATCTGCTCCATGATGCGATGGGAGATCTCCGATGCCGAGACAATGCCAAACGGCATGCGATTATAGCAGTATCTGCCAAACGGTGTGTTGAAGGTGCAGAGCCTTCTGCTGGACTCATCCAGCTGGATTTGCCAAAATCCATGTGGCGCATCTAACTTGGTGAAACAACGTGCGTGTGGCATCTCACTGGTGAGTTCCTCCCACTTCGGGATGGGGTAGTGTTCACGCATTATAGTCTTATTCAGATCATTAGGATCACTGCAGATGCGCAGGTCTCCCGAAGGCTTTCTAACACATACCATCGAGCTGACCCAGTCAGTCGGTTCGGTTACCTTGGAAACAATGCCCTGTTGCTGAAGATCCTTGAGCTGTGCCTTCAGGTCGTCCCTCAGCGGAGCCGGGACCCGGTGTGGTGCGTGGACCACTGGCTTGGCATCAGGTCATAGCAGAATCTTGTATCAATATGGCAGCGTGCCCATCCCGTTGAACACATCCGGATACTGAGCGAGGATGTCGTCAATGCCGGCCTGAAGATCCGCATTGGAAGATGTTGTTGTGTAAACCCGCTGCACGAGGTTCAGCTGCTTGCAGGCCTGCGTGCCAAGTAGGGATGTCCTGTCTGGCTTGACAATTTCAAAACGTAACCGTGCATGGGTGCTCCGTTTGGAGACGTGTAGATGGCAGGATCCCAGTGCCGTGATGGCATTTCCATTATAGTCCAGGAGCCTACAGGCTGCTGGAAGGACCTTGGGGGGGCTTCTTGATGTGTTTGAAATCTGCCTGTGAGAGGAGGTTGGCAGAACCACCTGTGTCCAGCTTAAACTGGATGGAGCAGTGGTTGACCTGCATCACCGCACGCCATTCGTCCGCAGAATCCACAGCGAGGATGGATTGAATTTGTGATGAGTTGGATGTGGCATATTCACCTTTGGTAATGATGCCCACACAGTAGGCGGAGTCCAGGCGGTCTTCCTCTGGATCCGTTATGCTGCCAGGATCAGAATCCTGTAATCGTTGTTGCACACTCTGAACGTGCCGTTATCGGAATTAGGAGCGCTGGCCCCTGACTGGCAAATCTGATACCTCGGCTAAGGTCGTCTGGTGGAGTCAATATTATTCTTCATGTAGTTTGTTTGAAGGGATTTGGACCTTGGTTTTGAACTGTGTGAATAACTAGGCCAGGCCAGAGTGGATCTGGAGCCACACGTCAACCGGACTGCAGGGTAAGGTAGCAGATTTCCTTTGCTAAATGACATTAGTGAGTGGGCAGGATTTATACACATCTATTCTTGAGCTGCTTAAAGCACCAGAGTTATGTGGGACAGGCTGGATGGACAAGAGCATCTTTTTATGTTCGGCATTTTTCATATGTTCACTTTGTCAGTGATCGTCGGTTAAAGTCTCTGTCACTGGAGGGCTGCCCCCGGTTCTCGGTCCCGGTGACTGAGGAGGGTTCTGGGAGAGGTCGGTTCGCTCACCACAACTGAGAGGGGATCACGGAGGAGGATCCAGTGCTCAGCAGGTGGAAGGGCATCCAACAGAGGGCGGTAGTGAGAAGTGACTGAGGAGGATTTTTTTGAAAAACATTTTATCGAAGGGATTTTCAAGGAGTACAAAAGCCCGCCGCGGCAACAGGAAACAACCCCTCCCTCCCTGCACCTCCCCCCCCCCCCCCCCAACAAGCCACACTGCCAACCTGGCGTGTGCCCCTCTTTTCCAATTTTCGCCCCCCCACAGGCCGCCCCCCCAGCGTTCACGCACCGCCCACGACTGTAGCGACCAGGTGTGGACGGCGCCGGGGGGAACCCGCCGTTTTGGCCTGGCCGCTCGGCCCATCAGGGCCTCAGAATCGCGGGGGTGCCGGAGAATCGCCATTTTGGGTATCTCCGGCGCTTCTCCGGCCTGCGGCCCGCAAAACTTGACGGGGCCGTTCCCGCCGCTTGGGAGAATCGCGGGAGGGCGTCGGACCGGCGTCCCCAGAAATGTTGACGCCCCAGGCGATTCTCCCAACCGGCGTGGGAGTGGAGAATCACGCCCAATTTACGCCGGCGGGACAGGCAATTTCTGGGCGGGACTTCGGCCCATCCGGGCCGGAGAATTGAGTGGGCCGATTCCCGCCCCCGCCCAATCTCCGGTACCGGAGACTTCGGCTGGGGCGGGGGCGGGATTCACGTCGTCCAACGGCCATTCTCCGACCCGGCGGGGGTTCGGAGAATGACGCCCCAGATCCTATTATTTTTTTGAATTATTTATTCATTCACAGAATGTGAATGTTACTGACAGTCAGCACTTATTGTCCATTCCTAGCTTCCTTTTAAGGGTGGTGTCAGAAAGGGAGTTCCATGTTTTCGGAAGAGTGCTGATGAGGACACAGTGATATAGTTCCAAGTCGGGATGAGGGAGAACCTGGAGATTCTGGTGTTCCTGAACTTGCTGCCCTTGTCCTCTAGGTGGTGTAGGTTGCAGGTTTGCAACGTAATGTCATTCATCACCAGTGCAGCACAGCATCTTACAGATGGTCCACACTGCAGCCACATTGGGCCGGTGATGAATGGTGTTTCTTGAGCGTTGTGAGGGCTGCTCACCCGTTCTCTGTCTGTCTGTCCAATTTTTCCCCCCCCCCCCCCTCCCCCGCACCCAGACAGAAAATAAAGTGAAACCCCCACCACTGACGACTCTGTACTCCTCAAGGAAGTCGATGAACAGCTTC
This sequence comes from Scyliorhinus torazame, assembly GCF_047496885.1. Classification (NCBI taxonomy): domain Eukaryota; kingdom Metazoa; phylum Chordata; class Chondrichthyes; order Carcharhiniformes; family Scyliorhinidae; genus Scyliorhinus; species Scyliorhinus torazame. The sequence continues at coordinate 244,970,656 of NC_092715.1, read as the reverse complement.
TACCTCGAGGTGAACCCCTCCTCAGAACCTCAAATTGCGAACTTGACTTTTTTCAAAATGCAGAAACTATGCCAAATCGCTCACCCATATCCCTGCATTCGGCGGCTCCGAGTCCCGCCGACAAACAAAACCGGTCTCCGGACTATCAGGGAGGCAAAGGCCAACGCATCAACCTCTCCCCCCACCTGCATTTCCGGATCCTCCGACATGCCAAATATTGCCACCTCCGGACTCAGAGCTACCTCTACCGGGGCGGCACGATGGCACAGTGGTTAGCACTGCTGCCTCACAGTGCCAGGGACCCGGGTTCAATTCCGACCTCGGGTGACTGTGGGGAGTTTGCACTTTCTCCCCTTATGGGTGTGGGTTTCCTCCGGGTGCTCAGGATTCCTCCCACAGTTCAGAGATGTGCAGATTAGGTGAAGTGGCCATGCTAAATTGCCCTTAGTGTCCAAAGTGGGTTACGGGGAATTGGGCCGAGGGAAGATGCTCTTTCAGAGGACCAGTGCAGACCCGATGGGCTTCCTTCTGCACTGTAGTGATTCTATGATTCTACCTCCCAAATGTTTGACGTTATGTCTATAAATCCCTTCCAAAACTCCCTCAACCTCGCACATGCCCAAAAGAGAGGCATATGATTAGCTGACCTCCCCACACACCGCCCACATCCATCCTCCACCCTTGGAAGGAAGCGGCTCATCGTGCACACTGTCATGTGGGCCCTGTGCATCACCTTAAATTGAATAAGCCCTCGTCTCGCACACGACGAGGATGCATTAACTCTCCGCAGAGCTTCACTCCATACTCTGGCCCCCAACACCCCGCCCAACTCCTCCTCCCACTTGCGCCTAACCTCCTCTGTGGGTGCACACTCCCTCTTCAACAGCTTCCCATATATATCCGCAACATTGCCTTTCCCTATCTCGTCCTCGGACGGAAGCTTATCCAGCAGCACCGGCAGCATCAGAAATGACCATTCCCGGAGCCTCCCATCCAACATCATTGGAGCAAACCTATGACCATCGTTAATCGGCACCCGACACTGGTTCCAAACCCTCAGCGCGGATACCACCACCGGGCTTGTGGAGTACCTGACCAGTGAGAAGGGAAGGAGCGCCAACAATAGTGCCCTCAGGCTGGTCCCTTACACGGGGCAGCCTCCATCCACCCCCAAACTGACTGTTCCTCTCTCCACCACCCATTTCCTAACCATTGCAATATTAGCTGCCCAGTAGCAGTTCAACATGCTTGTCAACACTAACAACCCCCCCCCCCCCCCCCCCCATCGATCCTTCTCCAAAAATATGCTCCTAACTCACGGAGCCTTCCCCGCCCACACTAACCTCAAGATCATCCCATTAACCTTCCTAATAAAGGACGAGCGCGGAAATCGGGAGATTTTGGAACACAAACAAAAACTTCAGCAATACCGTTATCTTTACCACCTGGAGCCGACCCACCAATGACAATGGCAACACATCCCACCTCTTAAAGTCCACTTCATTCCCTCTACCAGCCGCGCCAAGTTCAACTTATGCAGCTGGACCCAACTCCAGGCCACCTGTATCCCAAGGTAGCGAAAGCTCGCCTCCACCAATCGAAGCGGCAGTTTCCCCAGCCTCCTCTTCTGTACCCGTGCATTAACTGGGAATACCTCGCTTTTCCTCATATTAAATGTACACCCCGGAAAGTGGCCAAACACCCCCAAAATCCTATGAAAGATTCCAATCGGGTCCAAAATATACAGCAGGGGGTTGCCCACGAACTAAGAAACTTGCTCAACACCCCCTCCCACTCAATACCCCTCCTCTCCCTTGAACCCTTAAGCACCATTGGCAGCGGTTCAATCGCCTGGGCAAAGGGCAGCGGAGAGAGTGGACAACCTTACCTCCGAACACTCGCTTGAGGCGCCTCATACAGCAACCAAAGCCAATCCACAAACACTTACCCAAACCCAAACCGCCCCAACACCTCGAACAACTACGCCCATTCGACCTGTTTGAATGCCTTCTCCACACCCGTTGCCACAACCACTTCCACGTCACGGCCCTCCGAGGGTATCATTATAACTTTAAGCAACCAACGTACATTCGCCGACAACTGCCGCCCCTTCACAAACCCCGTCTGGTCCTCACCTATCACCCCCGGCACACAGTCCTCTATCCGCGTCGTCAGTACCTTCACCAACAACTTCACATCTACATTCAATAACGAGATCGGGTGGTATGCTCCACATTGCTCCGCGTCCTTATATCGCAGCCTGAGACAGCATGGGGAGAAGATTCCCCCCCTCATCATCGACTCATTAAACATCTCCACTGGCAGAGGCCCCAGTTCCAACCTGAACCTCTTATAGAACCCAACTGGGACCCAGGGCCTCCCCCACCTGCATCGATTCCACGCCATCCATTACCTCCTTCAGCCAGATCAGGGCCACCGGCCCCTGCACTTTCACCTCCTCAACCCTCAGAAACTCCAACCCATCCAAAAACCACCTCATCACTTCATCCCCCACCAGAGGCTCCAAATTATATAATCTCCGGTTAAGAAGCTTCAAAAAATCCATTCACCCCATTCAGCTCTGATACCATCGTACCCCTATCATCCCTCACCCTCCCAATGTCCCTTGCTGCCGCCTACCTCCTCAACTGGTGTGCATCCTGCTAGCTTTCTCCCTGTACTCATATACCACCCCTCTGACTCTACGCAATTGCCTCACTGCCTTTCCTGTGGATACCAGCCCAAACTCCATCTGAAGCCTCAGCCTCTCCTTTAGCAACGCCTCCTCAAACTCCACCGAATACCTCCAATCCAACCTCAGAATATTCTCTGCCAAACTCAACCTCTCAGCTCACTGCCCCCCCTCTCCCTGTGCGCCCAAATCAAAATAAATTCCCCCCTCACCACTGCCTTCAGCACCTCCCACAATGTGGAGGCAGAAACCTCCCCCGTCTTATTCTGCTCCAAATAATTCCACATGGCCACCTTCACCCTTTTGCAAAGCCCCTTATCCACCAACAATCCCACATCCGACCTCCACTGCGGCCTCCGAGCCTCACCCTTCGCAAGTCCACCCAATGCGGCGTGAGGTAAGGCACCACAATCGCCGAATACTCCGATCCAACCACCCCCGCCAACAGCGCCTTATCTAAGACAAATCAATCAATCTGGGAGAACACCCTGTGCACGTGCAAGAAATACGAAAACTCCATCGCCTTCGGCCTCTCAAACCGCCAACCTATGTTTCATAAACTTCAGCAGCTCCTTTGCCGTGACCGGCCCAACCTAGGATCCAGCACTGTGTTAAAATCACCCTCATAATCAGCCGGTGAATGGCCAGTTCCGGAACCTTCGCTAAAATCACCTCAGAAAATCCACATCATCCCAATTTGGGGCAGATACATTCACGAGCACCACCGACGTCCCCTCCAGCTTCCCACTCACCATCACAAACCTAAACACAGCGTCTTTCACAACACTTCCCACCACCAAAGCCACCCTCTTATTTATCAGCGCCGCCACCCCCCTCGTTTTCAGATCCAACCCTGAATGGAACACTTGCCCCTTCCTCCGCCTTGTCTGGTCCCCCAACTTCAGGTCCGTCTCCTGAAGAAACAAATCGTCCGCCTTCAAAGCTCTTAAATGCGTGAAAATGTGAGACCTTTCAACCGTGCCATTCAAACCCTGAACGTTCCACTGAACCAGCCGCGTCGGGGGGGAAGCTGATAAGCCATTGCCCCTCTTTAACCAGATTCCCCGGGTCCACGCCTTGCTCACCCCCGGGCCCTGACCAAGATGTCCGCCGACAACTCCCCTTAACCAACTGCGCCACACCAACTCCAGCCACGTCAGTGTCCCTCCTCCCCCGCTGCCTTTTCCCATGAACAAAGAAAAGGAAAACCTAAATGTCCTCCCACCCACTCCCTTCACAGCGCAACCTCCCACTTCACTCCCGTTGACTAGGCAACCAGCTATCTTGGTGGCCCCCACTCGAGGCCCCCACCTAACCCCTTCCCCCTTGCCGCCCTTCACGCGCAATTCCCCCAAAACAATAAAGCACACTGACCTACTCCGCACCCAGACACATTAAATACACCAGGCCGCCCAGGATGCACGCCCAAATTCCCCACATGAACTTCTCCAAAGTTCAATGTCCTCACACACCTCCCAGTCCATGGTCTCTCATAAATTGACTCACCTCCTCTTGATTCTGGTGCGTGATCCACAGACGAGCAGTATACAACACCCCAAACGTCACACCTTCCTTATAAAGGGCAGCCTTGACAGATTAAAACTGGCCCGCCTCTTGCCCAACTCTGCACCAAGGCTCTGGTACATCCTCAGCACATTCTCTTCCCAGGTGCATTTCCTTCACCCACCTCTGTATCTTCTCCTTGCCGAGAAAACGATGCAACTGCACCACCATCGCGCTCAGCGTCTCCTCCACCTTCGGCCTCCTCCACAATGCCCTGTGCGTTTGATCCACCGCGGGAGGGAACGGTCAAAGACCCCCTCCCCCACCAGTTTCTCCAACATATTTGCCATATACACTATGGCATGGGTTTCCTCAATCCCTTCAGGGAGCCCCACGATCCGGAGATCCTGCCTCCTGGAACGATTCTCCAGGCCCGCCACGTCTTCTGGCTCTCTGCCACGAGCACCATCGCCGCCTCCAATGAAGCCAGCCGGTCCTCGTGCTCTGCAACAGCCTCCTCCATCTTTTGGAGTGCCAGACCCTGCGCTTCCAGCATCTCCCGATAGCCGCCCGAAGCGCTTCCACCACCTTCGCCAGGTTCTCTGAGGCCTCCTCCTTCTGCTGCTGGAACCTATCATTCAGAAAATCCACCAGTTGCTCAGTAGACCACTGGGCGAGGAACGCCACCCCAGAGCCCTCCGCCATGTTTCCCTCTGCTGCACTTTGAATAACCTCTCAGCCAGGCTGCTGTCTCTTACCCGTTACCCTCCTCGTCTGGTAAGCCATAAACTGGCCTCAGTGATGGAGCATGACTATTTCTCATGCACCTCACACCAGCAAACCTAATCGGGTTTAAATCGGGTGAAAAAGGACCAAGAAATTCCACCTCGAGTGGGAGCCACCAACTGTGCGACCCCTCAATCATGGCCACCATCGGAAGTCGCTGAGGAGGATTCTGGGAGAAGTTGGATGGCTCACCACAACTGAGGAGGAGATCTGGGAGGACCCAGTGTCAAAGAACGCTAAAGCCCCAAACATTACATTGCTGACGTGTTTCATCCTTCACTCCCCCTCAAACCAAAAAGAGCGAGGCTGTTAGATAATTGTTTGTGGCTTTGAAACATCAGAGCCTCAGCAGTGTGCATCGCCTTGATCAGTAAAGATGACAGTGTCTCTGGGAAAGCTTGTGATATGTGTGACATGCAAGATGTCACTGTCGCTGGGGCAACATCCTGGAACTCCCTCCCTAATAGCACAGTGGGTGCACCTACACATCAGGAACTGCAGCGGTTCAAGAAGGCAACTCACCACCACTTTCTGAAGGGAAACTAGGCATGGGCAATAAATGCTGACCTCACCATACGGCGCACACATCCCGTGAATGAATTTTTAAAAAGGTGTGGGATGTTTTGGATCCACAAGACATCCAGGCCATCATATCTGCAAGAGGTGCCAAAGGGTAACATTAATTGAACAACATGTGACTGATTCGGATCAGCGACTCTCTTCCCTGTGCACCAGAGAATAAGGAGGGAGGTTTCTGGAACAGTGGTAGCAGAGGGTGATCACTCCACATCACAACAGGAAGGCAAGGAGGGGTGCAGAGATGGCAGGAGAGTGGGTGACCATTCATCAAAAGGAAAAGAGACAGCGGGCGGGTCCGGGAAACCCAGGATTCTTTGGAGCAGTCTAACACTTTAGATGCCTATGAAGTGAGCAACACGACTAAATCAGGTGTAGATGACGCAAGGGAAAACCACAGTACCATCATGCCTGAGGCTATTCTGAGAAAAGAGAGGGAGGCTGGCAGGCAGATTCGAAAGGTGGTAGTGGTTAGTGGGTGACCCAATAGTTCGAGGAATAGACCGTCTAATTTGCAGCCAAAATTGTGAGTCCAATATGGTCTGTTGCCACCCGGGTGCAAGGGTTCGGGACATAACAGATCGGTTGGACTAACGTCTGGAAAGTGAGGGTGAACAACCAGAGGTTGTGGTTCATGTGGGAACCAACAACATAGGGAGTGACAGTTTTGGGGTCTTGAAGGACCAGTTTCCGGAGTCGGTTGAAATGTAGGCCCACCAGGGTAGTAATCTCAGAAATAATACCTGTGACACGAGACTCGCCATTTAGGCAAAGGCAGATTTGGGACATTGGGGTCAGTTTTGGGAAAGGAGAAAATTGTTTAAGAGAGATGGGCTTCATCTGAACTGAAATGGAACCAATCTCCTGGCTGAGAGAGTAAATAGTATCGTGGGGGTGGATTTAAACTTGTAAGGCAGGGGGTGGGTTGACTAATGGGCCTAGTTTTAGAAGTACTGGTGAGGGCAAAAGAGAGAAGATGGGGTATAGGGAAAAGGAAGTGGGGGAAGGTTTGAGAGTTGACAGTGAATAAAGAAATGGTTGCCTCCCAAAGGACAAGAAAGAGATAAGGGCAGGTTTAAATTGTATGTATCTAAATGCACAGAGTTTAGTGAACAAAATTGGGGAATGGGAACTGGAAGCAGAAGTTGCTCTAGGGGAAAATGACATAGTAGCATTGACAGAAACGTGACTCAGGCCAGAACAGGACTGGATACTGAACATCCTGTTTAGTAAACATACTAAACTAAGATTTTTAGTAGAAACTGTGGGTAAAAATGGAGGAGGTGTAGCAGTCTCGGTCAAATATAGTATCAGAGCTCTTGAAAGAGATGCAGTTCCTGAATTTGAATCTATATGATTGGAGATGAGAAACAGGAAGGGAGCGGTGATCTGTTTGGTATTTATTTATTATAGACCTCCAAATAGTCAAGAGAAAGTGGAAGAGAGCATTGAGGGCAAATTATGGAAACCTGCAGGGCAAGTAGGGTTGTGATAGTTGGGGATTTCAATAACCCCAAGGTAGACTGGGAAACGAGTGGAGCGTGGGGCACAGAAGGGGAGAATTCCTTCAGTGAGTGCAGGAGAACTTGCTGGAACAGTACATTTCCAGTCCTACCAGGGAGCAAACTGTGCTGGATCGGATCTTAGGAAATGAGGCAGGGCAGGTGGAGAACGTCAGAGTGGGGGGAGCTATTGGGAAGTAGTGATCATAATATAATATGATTCTATATTAAGTTGGAAAAGGATAAAAATCAGTCACGGATTAAGATCCCAGACTGGAAAAGGACAAATTTTAGAGGTCTAAAAGTTGAACTGGAGCAGGTTGATTGGAAATGCATTTTGGTGGATAAAACAGTGGATGAAAAATGGGAGACTTTAAAAAGAGAAATGAATAGGGTGCAAGCTAGGTATGTACCCATGAGAAATAAATATAGGATATTCAAAGCTAGATACCCTGAGTGACTATGGATATTGATGATAAAATAAGGAAGAAAAAAGAGGCATATGATGCATTCCGGAATAGTAATAGCAATAGAAATCAGGAAGAGTATCTCAAATGCAAGAGAGAGGCTAAGGCTGGAATAAAGAAGGCTAAGAGGAAGCACGAGAAAAGGACTGAAGACTGTGCTAAAACAAATAGCAAAATGTTCTTCAAACGTATTAATGGTAAAAGATTAGTGAAGGATAGAGTGGGGCCTATAGGGGACAAGCAGGGTAAACTGCTCACTGAAGCGAAGGGTATGGCAAACGAGTACTTTAGCAAGTCAGAAGATGGTAACAATGGCTCAGTTGAAAATGTGAGAGTTGAGCAATTGAACATTATAGTGATAGATAAAGAAAAGGTGCTAAAATGGCTGGCAGCACTCCAGGTAGAGATGTCGCCAGGCCCAGATGGGTGCATCATAGATTGCTGAGAGTGGGAAGGGAGCATATTGCGGAGCCGTTTACTGAAATTTTCCAGGTCTCTCTGAACACAGGATTAGTCCCAGGGGACTGGATGAATGCAAATGTGATGCCGTTGTCTAAGAAAAGGGCAAAGGATAACCCAGGAAACTACAAACCTATCAGCTTGACATTAACAGTGGGAAAACTGATGGAGGCCATTTTACGGGATGAGATAAATATACACTAAGAGAAAAATAATTTAATACTAGACAGGCAACATGGCTTTGTCAAGAACAGGTCATGTCTGACTTTAATTGAGTTCTTTCACAAGGTGACACGGGCAGTGGGTGAAGGTAGTGCTATGGATGTTGTATATTTGGACTTTCAGAAAGCATCTGATATGGTGCCACATGAGAGGTTGGTTGCAAATTACAAATGTTTGGGATTGATGGGTCTTTGGCAGCATCGATTAGAAGTTGGCTAAAAGTTGGGAAACAGAGGGAAATAGATGGGCATTTCTCAGCTGGAGACAGGTTGAAAGTGGTGTTCCCCAAAGCTCAGTGTTGGGACCCATGCTTTTTCAGATTTATATAAACGATTTAGAAGTGGGTGTTGATGGCAAAATCTCTAAATTTGCTGATGATACTAAGTTAGTGAATTGTGAGGATGACGCTGAGTCACTTCAGAGGGACAATGACAAGTTGGCCAAATGGGCAGACACCTGGCAGATGGATTTCAATGCAGCGAAATGTGAGGTAATGTATTTTGGTAGAAGAAACATGGGGAGACAATATAGGCTCAATGGTACAACTTTGAGGGCAGTACAGGAGCAGCGGGACCTCAGGGTTCAAGTGCATAATTCTCTGAACATTAAGAAGGCTTATAGGATCCTTGAATTGATAAATAGAGGCAAAGAGTAAAAAACCAAGAAAGTGATGCTTCACCTCTCCAAATCATTGGTCAGACCACATTTGGAGTATTATGATCAGTTCAGGGCACCTTATTTAAGGAAGGATGTTAAAACCCTGGAGAGAGTGCAGAGGAGATTTACTGGAATTATGCCATGAATGAGGAAGTTTAGGTGCAAGGAATTTGGGGAAATTGGGCTTGTTCTCCTTGGAGCAGAGAAAATTAAGAGGCGACCTTATTGAGGTGTTCAAAATTATAAACAATTTTGACAGGGTAAAGAGGGATATAGTTGTTTCCACTGGTTGGTATGTCAGTGACTAGGGGGGGGCCACAATTTCAAGATGGTCAGCAAGAGAGCTAGGAGTGAGATGAGGAGAGGTTTCTTTACTCAGAGTTGTTGTGCTTCGGGATGCGCTGCCTCGGAGAGTGGTGGAGGCAGATTCCATAGGAGGTTTCAAAAGAGAGCTGGATACATATTTGAAAGACATTTGTTTAAAGGGCTACAGTGCTATGGATGGAGAATGGGACTAGCTAGGTAGCTCTTTTATAATAATAATCTTTATTGTCACAAGTAGGCTTACATTAACACGGCAATTAAGTTACTGTGAAAAGCCCCTAGCCCCCACATTCCAGCGCCTGCTCGGGTACACGGAGGGAGAATTCAGGTGCAGACATGATGGGCTGAATGGCCTCTTTATGTGCTGTAAATAACAAAATAATAAAAAAGGAAGATTGTCACTGGGCTCAACTACTGACTGGGTGTGTTGTCTGAGCCACACCCCAGGCAGAATCTAGATACAGCTTACAGCCTGCAAAGAGAAATATACAAAAAGATGGGAAAGTAAAGATTTTTAAGGCCACCGACCTTGTCCTACTCAGGAGACAGTATTAACTTGCTGCCTCACTATTAACGGGTTGGGGTCTGGGTGGCCAGTTGTGGGTGTATACCTATGACTCAATGCTAGCATACCAGTATAAAGGAAGGAACATTTGGAATAGCGATAAGCTGGGAGTTCCCCAGGCATAATTATTGCAAAAAGGGACCCTGGGTTTTGAAGTCCAGAGAAGACATATGCATCTAGTGATCGTAGCCTGGCCAGCCTCCTTCACAAAGTTCAGGTAAAACCTAAAACTCAGCTGTGTGTCTGAGTCATGCTTTGTTGAGTGAGAGAATTATGAATAAAATTGTATTAAACCGTGAACATGTTTTGTCTTTTGTTCATCTTGAAGGTAAGGGCACCTGGGTAAAACCTTTAATTAATACACTGATTGTCGTATCTGAATTGGACAGATACAACAGTTTGCAATGCAGATTGGACTTCAACATGAAGTGGCCATGTTGTTCCGAAGTCCGACCCCTCATCTTCATATTCCCCAACACGTCGTCTGAGCTTGAATTAAGAGGGCAGATGCCCCACATGACGGACAGTCTTAAGTGAGTGAAAGGCAATACAGGTTTACGACCAGCAAACTCGGCCATAAACCAGGTGGGTTTTAAAACGAAGTGAGCAAACTACATATTTAGATCTAGGATAGTCAAGGGAGTTGGGTAAAATCTGTGGGAGGGAATTTCGTGGAAAGCCGGACCCCTACCACAGAGGGTTCCCACACATCCATGACAAACCATAGAAAAACAGAGAGAAAAAGAAGAGAGTAGAGAAATGGCAGTGCCCAGAGTGAGAGGTGACCCAAGTGGGTCACATGCTCAGTAAATTAAAAAGGGTCTGAGATCCAAAGATCAATAAGTAGAATAGGGACCCTCAAGGTTAAAAAGTGCAGCACAGTTGCATCAGTGCTCTTCTCATCGGCAGGTGGTTGGTTTACCCATCCCCTCCTGTACTGTTTGGGAGGTTTGCCATCCTGTAGTCCGTAAGTTCATTAATATTGACGTAAATCCGGCGTGCTTTCCTTAGAAGAACTAGCAGAGAAACAGTTAAAAGAAGTGAACAAAAAAGCAAGGGTCTCAGACCCATAGTGTAGGAATTGGGAAAGAATATTTGAACCACGTTGTGGAAGGTGGCCAGTGCCAAAAGGCTCCTTGAGGGACCCTTTGTGTCAAAGGGAGGAGGGGGATATGAGTTTCAGAAGTCAGTGTGGAAATCAGTGCTCTGGGAGCACCTTAATGTTAGAAGTTAGGAAAAAGAGGTTAGCATCTCCAGTCTGGAGAGTCTCCAGTCTTCGTCCAAAGGGGCATGATGTGCACTTTTGAGGATCAAGAGATGAATAAAGAGAACAGAGATATAGATTGAGGAGATTTGTCTTTGAATTTCAAAATAAAGCTAAATTAACAATTTGGAAAGGGTTAGAATTATATTCTGACTACATATTTGAAAGAAATTGGGAAGTGATTGTTTTTTTTCAATATAAGGTTAAAAGATAGTCAGCAGACTTTAATCAATTCAGAGCTGCTGGCAGCTGAAAAAAAAAAGAGAACTTGTGATTGTTAATTTGCTGTTTGTATGTTAGTATGTGTGATTTATCCACCTGTGTCACTGAGTTAATCCTCTGTGGTCTGGTTTTGTTACTCATTTCAAAGTCGCTTGGTTAATGTATGTAGTTGTATTTTGAATTAGGTTGAGGAGCAGGATAACTTGTAAAGCCATTGTTTGAGCAGGAGAGTGGTGATTCTGGGGCAATGGAAAAGACCCCTGTGGCTGCAGAAGACTTTAAACTTACTATATTAATATTTGCTAGAGAATTTATCATTGCTTTGAGTTTTAATTACAGTTTTTGAAGAAAGAAGAATGAAGACTACTGTCTTAATCCACGTCCTTTGCTTTCTTTGAAAATTCATATTTTATTTTTCAGTTTGCTGAGGTTGAATGAAAGCATCATGCTTTGAATTCCCTTTGTTTGAGTGGAAACCTCCGTGGATGAATGAGTGTGTGTGTGTGTTTTGAATAAAGAATTTGTGTGGATTTCCTTTGGTGTTTCTAGTTTTTTTTAATGTTGTTCTCCCTGAATAGTAATTTTGCAAAACTGAGTTTAAATTAAACAGAGGTTATAGACTGGATTTAAAGTGTAATTTTAAATGGGGTAAGCATTTGAAATTCCTTCACTAAAAAAATAAAGTCATAATGATCAACATTGCGGAAGTTACTTGGAACGCAATTCTCAGAAACAAATCAAAGTATATAAATTGAGATTTGGAAATGATTAGTTTGAGCTTGGCATAATCTTGGGTGCTTGTAGCTCAAGGTGAAAAAAACCCAAAGGAATCTAAATTGGAATTTGAAGACTAGTGTCCTTTGTCTAATGAGCCCATGTGCCCTGGTAGAGGTTTCATTGTTTTCTCTGTAAGTTCATTACCTATCAAATATGCTGATTGGAAATTTTCTTTTTGCGAAAATTATGGATTTTAATTTTCTTTGAAATTCTGTCATGTGAGAGTACCTTTAAGAAATGGGGGGTTATAAAATAGCTGTAGTGGATGTACCTTTAAGAAATGGGTGTTTATCAGTGATGTCAGAGAGTGGGTGGAGCTGGGCTGTCTGTCTGCTTTTACTTTCGCTTTGGGCTGTCTGCTACAGGGTGTGTTTAGTTGCGTTTTAGATTTGGAGAAGCTGCAGTCACAGCAAGATGTGTATGAATCTCTGCAAGCTAAGGAATGTTCATTTGGTGATTTCAAAGTGGTAACTGCTCTCAGTAGAGAAGTTAAACCTGATGTCTTTCTGTAAAAAGGGTTCTTTTTAGTCTTATGGATGTTGCAAGGAAAGATTAAGAGTTACTTATAGAGTACTGTATTCTTTAAGGGATTTATTGTTGTTGATAGTTTTTTAAGATATTTACTGTGGGTTTATAAAGTGTTAACTGGTTTCATAAATAAACATTGTTTTAATTTAAAAGTGCTGTAGATTTCTTTTGCATCACACCTGCAGAATAGGCCTGTGTGCTCCCCATACCACAATCTATTAAAAGTCGTGGGTCAGGTGAACTCCATGATACACTTTGGGGTTCTCTAAATCCTGGCCCATAACAATTCACAGATACATCTGAACCAAATTAACTCATTTGACTCCAGGCCGAGTGGATCTTTGTTCTTTTGTTTTAAATACAGATGAATCACGAGTCACAGCCAACAATTCCAGCTGCTTCAAGAATTCCAAGATTGCTCTGTCACAACATAGTGACAATGGGGACATAACTGCATAAATGGGAACATAAGGGCTAACTCATTCAGACTTCACTGTTGTCCTTTTGAATTAATGCGTTTGTGATTAGTTATAATTAACTTCCACGCCAATTGCAATGTCTGATGATTTGACTTCTCTTAAAACTGCCAAGCCGGGATATAATTGCTCCAGAGATCTAAGTGATTGAATAGCAATTAAGTAAAAATAGCAACTCGTATAAAAGGGAATAATAAACACATTTTAATTTGTCAAATAAAGGGCAATAGGTGTTAGTCTATATGGTTTTATGAGTTTCAAAACCCTTTTGTTGTTCAAAAGGAGATAAATTAAACATTCTCAGCTTATGACGTCACCATTTGAATCTGGGATTGTTGATAAAAGTAATATGTGTTATTACTTTTTTTTGTGTGTGTTACCAATACTGAGTAAATTCTAACTATGGTGAACATATAAAATTAGTTGTTTAAATTCTAGGTATTTAGCTACAAATAGTTTAGAAATTCGTGACTTTCTGCAAAAGGATTAGGGCTGTTACATGTTCATGAGTGAGGTGATCCTACACATGGGGAGATCATGTTAAATTTGGGGAATAAGCTGCAACAGATGGTGGGATTCTTCAAATCATTTAATTACCTAGAGTTAGGGAATAAGTGTCAAAACCTTAAAGGAAATAATTTTGTGGGACAATATTTAGAATTAGGGCTCTAAAGTGGAAATACGCCCTTTGAAACAGGTTAGATTGCATTTTGTTATTATTATTACTGTTCTCATTACCATATATCAAGCTTTTACAATGATTATGTTCAAAATTGGAAAAAGGCAAATGGAAGTTGTATTAAATGTGGTCTCAGTAATGAGACATAGGAATTAGATTTTAAATATGTAATTGAATAAGCTTTTAATATTGTACGGAAAGTATGTATCTCGGACTCACTCTGGGAAATAGGGTTGCCCAAACAAATGATCCCATAATTTACACTTATGGGATGTGGTCAGGCTGACAAGACACATAGGCCAAGAGCAGAAACTTCCACATGCTGCCCTGGCTGGAATGGATACTGGCCGTCTGCAATGGCACACAATCAACTAAACTAACTATTGCTATATGGACTTTGTGATTACCCACTCACATTTACACAAAAGAACAAGACGATGCTATGAATATGTAACAAATTTCCAGACACAGGTGATCAACTTTTTAACAGGACAAAGGACAGACAAAAGAAGCTGTCAGACTCCATAATGGGCTGTGGCTGGGCTGACAAGGGTGTTTCCCATTAATGAGTTGGAGTCTGGGTGGGACAATGGTCAGTTATAGGCACATCCCTATGACTCAATGCTAGCAGACCAGTATAAGGAAGGATGATTTGAAACAGATCATTAGCAACAACCTGGGAGTCCCCCAGGTAAAACCTAGAGCTCAGTGTGAGTCTGAGTCTTTGTTGAGTGAGAGAATTGTGAATAAAATTGCGTTAAACCGTTAAACTCTTTTGTCCTTTGTTCGTCTTGTAAATAAAGGCACCTGGATAAAACTTTTGATTAATACACTGATCGAAGTATCTGAATTGGACAGATACAACATCTCCGACTCCCTGAGGCACCAGGAGATATGTTGCAATCCAACTGAAGCATTAACTCCCCATAACTGGCCATGTTTTCTCAGGAACTTGTCATTTAATGATCCACCCTCATGTTACTTGTGTTTCTCTGAGAACACGACGACTCTGTGACAAGTCATGCCATCTTGTATCTATCAGCAATCAAAACCCCGACTCCCGAGTAAGACTCAGGCAGCAAAATACAGGTTAACATCGACAAGTAATTTATTTTACTTGTAACAAGGGGAGACCACACCTAAGCAAGGGTTAGGCTGAGAATCCAAAGTACAACAGTCCTCCTGGGATATTTATACACAGGAGTAAACAAGTAACACATGACTTTGAATCTTGCTGCCTAAAAAACTCTACTCAACTTAAAATCTTAAAAGACCTTATTTAACTTAAAATCGTGACTCCCTACAATGTCAGGATGTACTTAAGCTGTATCGACAATGTATCAATACATGCCTATGTGTGTGTGACAATGTGTGGAAACAGATGGATTTGGATAAGGAAGTGACACTACAAATACACAGGAAAGGGGACCCTCGGAGTCGTGAGGACTACTATTCTTGCCTTTTCGCAGTTTTCTGAATGCACTACAACTATGGCCAAGTATCCCATCATGCCTTTGTTATATTTAACCATTAATCAACATTTCCACACAGCACAGCTGTCAAAACTCAGACATCCAGGCAGTGAATGGCAGAATATTGAAGCATCATGGCTTTGTTCGTTTATCAGCTTTTATTTTATGTGCATTCTTTTAAGCAAAACAATAAACCAATTGACTAATTGACATCACCTTGAAGAGCAGCACTCTAATAAAAATCAACAATGAAGAAAATGTAACAAATTAGATTAAAACATCATTTCCTGGAGCTGATGGTGCAGCCCAGATCCTACAACATCCATCGGTTGCGAAAGTCTCAAGCGCACCAATCATATGGCACAGACATAACTACAAAAGAGAGACAGTTAGCTGGATCGCACAACCCCTCAACTGTCTGCCACTTCAGACCTGATAATGGTATCCTATGTGTATGTATACTCTTCTGAATAAAAATCACACAAATTAATGAACAGCCTGACAGCCCCTTAAAGGGACACCATAACAAAACCAAATCTTTAAAGAAAACTAATCTAATTGAAATTAAAATATATATCAAGCATGTTGATTGTTTCAGCCCCTCTGCAAGGCGTCAAACGGACCTGCCCACACCTCCTGCTTCCTCTCCAAGAGCCTCACGGTGAAAGAGAGGCAGACAGTTTGCATGACCCCTTTAACCGCCTGGACCTGTTAATGAGCTCCTATATAAATATGAGCACAGGTGAGGTCTGAATTAATACTCTCAACATGGGTGCAATCGGATACAATGAATCTGTAATTAACAGAATCCCTCCTCTTTCTTTATAAAAGTAACAAAAATAGACTTTGTGAACTCAACCAAAATGTCAAAAGAATTTTATTTTTTTTAAATTTAGAGTACCCAATTAATTTTTTCCAATTAAGGGGCAATTTAGCTTGGCCAATCCACCTATTCTGCACATCTTTGGGTTGTGGGGGAAAAACCCACGCAGACACGGGTAGAATGGGCAGCACAGTAGCATTGTGGATAGCTCAATTGCATCACAGCTGCAGGGTCCCAGGTTCGATTCCGGCTTGGGTCACTGTCTGTACGGAGTCTGCACATCCTCCCCATGTGTGCGTGGGTTTCCTCCGGGTGCTCCGGTTTCCTCCCACTGTCCAAAGATGTGCAGGTTAGGTGGATTGGCCATGATAAATTGCCCTTAGTGTCCAAAATTGCCCTTAATGTTGGTTGGGGTTACTGGGTTATGGGGATAGGGTGGAGGTGTTGACCTTGGGTAGGGTGCTCTTTCCAAGGGCCGGTGCAGACTCGATGTGCCGAATAGCCTCCTTCTGCACTGTAAATTCTATGAAAAAGCATTCTCTGTACAAACGCCACACGGACAGTGACCCAGAGCCGAGATCGAACCTGGGACCTCGGCGCCGTGAGGCAGCAGGGCTAACCCACTGCGCCACCGTGCTGCCCTGTCAAAAGAAAATTGAAGACTTTCATATCCTGTGCAAAGCAAAACCTTCCTCCAGAACCCGTAACAATTTATTTGTGCATACATGCTTTTAGTTAAACAATACAATAGTTGATGACTTGTGAGCATTTCAGTTAGGAGATTTTCCGTCTTTTCAACATAACAGGGCAAGATTCATTCAGCAATTTTTCCTCACACTTTTCATTGAGTGTGTATTCATCCACAATGAACAGGTGTCCACAAAACGTTCAATGTCCATACTATCTTCAGCATTCCCATAAAACAGGATATCTCTGAGGATATTTGTCAAATAGAATCCCCAATCCACTGTTTCCACAAAAAGCCAGTGTTTCAGCAGTCAGAGTACTTTTAACAGCCTTTATATTTTCTTATCTCCCAAGCTAAAGAGCAACACACATAATTTCCACCTGCAAGCGGCATTATGAAACCCACAGCACTACAATATTGAACAGGAAAATTACTATATGCAGTTTTTCTAAAAATGACAAGTTTCATGATATTGGGATTTTGGGTGCATGAGAAATCAATTAAAAATGTACCCATTTAGTTTTCTTATATTTCCTTTAATTTTCTTCTGAAGAAAAGTCAACGTTAACTCTGTTTTTCTCTCTGCAGATGCTGCCAGACTTGCTGAGCTTTTCCAGCATTTTCTGTTTTAATTTTCTCAATGCTTCATTTGCCCTTAATAACACGTTCTACAATTTTTAATTGAAGTACTTCACACATCAAAACTAGAGTTGTGTACAATCTGAGTATGCAAACTGACTAATCAAACTTTGTAATTACTCCATCTCTTTGGATTATGGTACTTACTTTCCATGATGATCTAGTTAGTGGAATGGAAGTAACAGTCTTTTAAGTTGATTTAAAATTATACCATCCCTACATTGCTTAATTTCCAAATCAATAAAGGTCTCACAGGCTTGACACCCAACTTTAAGTTCTACACACAGCAATGACTGCAGATTCTTACCAGAATGTGGTCCACTTCCCTGATGTCTGGGGCGTCATTCTCCGACCCCCCGCCGGGTCGGAGAATGGCCGTTGGCCGCCGTGAATCCCGCCCCCGCCGAAGTCTCTGGTACCGGAGATTGGGCGGGGGCGGGAATCGGACCGCGCCGGTTGGCGGGCCCCCCCGCTTAATTCTCCGGCCCGGATGGGCCGAAGTCCCGCCAAGAAATTGCCTGTCCCGCCGACGTAAATTAAAGTAGGTATTTACAGGCGGGACAAGGTAGCGTGGGCGGGCTCCGAGGTCCTGGGGTGGCGCGGGGAGATCTGACCCCGGGGGGGTGCCCCCACGGTGGCCTGGCCCACGATCGGGGCCCACCGATCCGCGGGCGGGCCTGTGCCGCGGGAGCGCTCTTTCCCTTCCGCCTCCGCCACGGCCTCCACAATGGCGGAGGCGGAAGTGACTCTCCCCACTGCGCATGCGCGGGAAACTGTCAGCGACCACTGACGCTCCCGCGCATGCGCTGCCCCGAATGTCATTTCCGCGGCAGCTGGCGGGGCGACAAACGCCATTTCCGCCAGCTGGCGGGGCGGAAATCCCTCCGGCGTCAGCCTAGCCCCTCAATGTTGGGGCTCAGCCCCCAAAGATGCGGAGCATTCCGCACCTTTGGGGCGGCGCGATGCCCGTCTGATTGGCGCCGTTTTGGGCGCCAGTCGGCGGACATCGCGCCATTGGGGGAGAATTTCGCCCCTTGTCTCTGTCCCCTCCCCCCAGCCACTCTGGCAACTTAACACAGTGGTTAGCACTGTTGCTTCACAGCGGCAGGTTCCATTCCCGGCTTGGGTCACTGTCTGTGCAGAGTCTGCACGTTCTCCCTGTGTCTGCGTGGGTTTCCTCCGGGTGCTCCGGTTTCCTCCCACAAATCCCGAAAAACGTGCTGTTTGGAAATCTGGACATTCTGAATTCTCCCTCCGTGTACCCAAACAGGGAAAGTGGCAACTAGGGGCTTGTCACAGTAACTTTGTTTGAGTGTTAATGTAAGCCTACATGTGACAATAAAGATTATTATTCTTTGGGTGGCAGACCTGCCTCTTGCATCATTAATACTGTGGGAAAATTGCACTTCACGGCAGACTGGAACCAGACGCAGGAACAGGATGCATGATCAGCCCCATCTCTCAATTCCCACCTCTGGTGGGAAAATCCAGCCCAAGAGAAAATAGAAACATTTCGAGTCTGTATGACTGTCTTAATGAAAGCATGTCTCGCTGCATGTAAAACATGGAAAGGCTCAGAAAAAAACAGCATTAATTGTAGCCATCAATCTGCAGCAGGAGCATTATCATGTGGAGTTAGATTTTGAACTCCCCCGTTGAGGTGAGGGGGCTTAAACTCTAGCAGGTGGCCTTCCCACTGCCTATATTCCTATCCCTGATCTGTCTGATATATTAGGGAAGTGGGGAAGGAATCCGACTTGAGATTGGAGCCCTGAAGTCACCTATTTATGGACCCTTAAGAGCCCCATCTCGCTGTCAAGGTTTTACCCGTGGCAAGCGGAAGCTTTAGCCATGTGGGCTAGTGTCAGGTGAGAGGGAACCATTTCTGCGGGCGCCTGAACCCATCAGAAACATCCAACACCTACCATCCTCCCTCCCCTCCCCTGCTTCCCCCTTTCACAAAACCATTGCTAAGTGAGATCTCAGTTGATTTGTTCATGACATAATATTCAAATTCTCACATATAACTCAAAACTCTTCATTAATAAATTCACTTCCGTTATCAGTTAAGACCTTTGTGGGTATCTCAAGTCCAGTTCCTATACATTAGTCCATCATTTTAATTACAATCACATTCTTTTTTTTTATATGTTAAGATAGAAATACTATATTCTGTAGTTAGATCAACAAAATCTAAGATGAAACCAATTCTATCTTTGTCCCATGTCTCTAGATCCATGGCAACTACATTGATAAAGTCAAGTTCAAATTGAATGCTTAAAATAGGAATTCTGCAGTGAGTAACACATCTGACTCCCCAAATCCTGTTCACTATCCAAAAGGCATAGGTCAGGAGTGCGATGGAATACTCACCATACTTTGCCTGGTTGAGTGAGGCTCCAATAACACAAGAAGCTTGCCGCCATCCAGGACAAAGCAGCCCACTTAATCAGCAACCCCCCCCCCCGCCACCCCACCCATCGTCTTAAACATTCAATGTTTTCACCACTAATGCACAGTGGCAGCAGCATGAACCATACACAAGATGCATTACAGCAATCACCATGGTTCCTTCGAGTAACTTCTAGGTGGTAGAGGTTGCAGGTTTAGAAGGACAAAGAAAGCAAGCTCATGGGAACACCATCACCTGCAAGTTCCACTTCGAGTCACACACCATCCTGACTTAGAACTATGTCACCCTGCCTTCACGGTCACTGGATAAAAATCCAGGAGTTCCTGAATAGCATACCTGCAACAGATGGACTGCAGCTGTTCATGAAGGCAGTGCTCAACACCACTCTCAATGACAATTATGAATGGGCAACATATAACTGCCATGTCAACAACACCCACATTCCATGGAAGAATTTTAAAATAAGAGAATTCCATCTTACAGATTTCAGACTTCTTGCTCATCTCTTCTGCTAGTCTCGTATACTCATCAATGATGTCTTCGCCTTTTAGCAGGCCAATGAAGTGGGCAAAGTGAACACTCTTGACTTTGAGACAATTTGTTTTTTTTTCTCTTTCAACACCTGATAACAGCCATTGATAACTTGTCTAACACTGTGGTGAAAATATCATGTTTGTCAAGGGGATACTATAATATCCTGATTGGATTAACTGCAGATCATCTGATTTTCCCCCCCAAAATTGGTGCTTTACCACGTTCCATGTCAAGCTTTGCCTCGTGTTTTTTCTCATGGCAGGTTTACTCAACAGCCTTGATATTCCACTAGAGATTACTCCAATACACACAAAATGACTTTTTCAGCTTTTTTATACGGAATCCCTACTCTCAAGTGGCCTGAAGGTGTTGTCTTCACCAAGTCTAAATCAGAAATACTTTTATATTCGTTAACCCTGCATTGATCCTCACAACTTGGTGAATCACGATAACATTTTAGTCAGTCCACTCTGCATACAGTTGAAGTACTTTGTTAGGGGCATGGCTAATGGTAAACACTGAGTTGTTCTAAATTCCAGATGGAAATTTGAAACAGCTACACTCAACTGTATTTTGCACTTTGATGGAAAGGTTTGAAATCCAGAGAATGATGTCCCAAACTTCTTGTGATGAATGTAAATATAATAAATGTTTATTAAACAAAAAAATCAGGGTGGTATGCAGTGGTTAGCACTGCTGCACTGCTGCCTCATGACATTGAGGGCCCGGGTTCAATCCTGGCCCCCGGATCACTGTCCATGTGGAATTTGGACATTCTCCCTGTGTCTGTGTGGGTCTCACCCCCACAACCCAAAAAGATGTGCAGACTAGGTGAATTGGTCCCTAACTGGCCCCTTAAAAAAATGCTAACTGGCCCCTTAAAAAAACCCAATAAGATCAACATGGCAATAAACTAGAGGAACCCTTACCTAAGACACTGGCTTTACCTGGTACCACTAACTTTACCCAGTTGTATACTCCTTTATTGAATTACGTTCAGAGCTAATTCTCTCCGAACGTTCCACATTTTACACATTTGAAAAGCTGTAGCAAAAATCCACTAACAGTTACCACACTAGGTAACTCTTTAGGGTTTACTTCTGAGGTAAAACAAACAACTGGCTTCCCAAGCCAGGTTTTCTGCATAAACATGGCTTTCTGTGAGTTAAATAACTATTTCTGCTCTGGCGGAGGTCTGAAGTAGCTACCCTTGCATAGGTTTAAATATCTGACATACAGTTTTTCCTTTTTGATCTTCCCTTACCTGAACCAACCTCTTCAGAATCAAACTTAATGACTTTCATTCCATGAGTGTACCTTGTAGAGTGCAAACAGAGAGTTCACATATTGTCTCCTCCTTTGAACTTCTAACCCCTTATTAAAAACCCTTTCATGTTCTGTTCCCTATTGTTACCAGTTTGCCTTGGGGAAACATCTGTTTGCAGTGATACTAAGCTCATCGACATATCACCAGCTCAATTTGCATATCCAACTGTCCATGCCTTATATTTTCTAATAGTTTAAAAAATATATATCGCCAGGAGAAAACATTCCAATTTATTGGATTTCCCTGATATTTTCATGTCATGTCATCAATATTTTTCCTGACAACATGCACAATCGAAACCCACATAAAGAATTGCACAACAAATATATTCATCTCAAGATTTGATTTCTTCTGACCAGCATAATCTTTCAGATTCATCATTATCTCCATCCTCTTCCTCATAATTTCCTCGTTCATGTGTTACTCCAAAGACCCTGCCTCTTTGCTCTGGGCAATTCATCACAAAATGATACTCAGAATTATATCTAAAGCATATATTCACTTATACTTCTGGATGTTCCTTGGACTCATTCACCAATTATTGATGTTTCAATTTTCTCTTTTCCTGATACAACCTGATTTTTGACATATGTTTCCACCAGCATCTTATCTGCCTTTAATCTTTCCATTGTATAACACTTACATCCAGTATACGGACTACTTCAAAACCTGGGAACCATCGACGGAATGACTAATTCTTTGTACTAAGGTTGACGGGAATGACTTTCCCAGGATTTTGTTAAGGCAGCAGATATTTGATCCAAAAGAACTTCCTCCTGCCTCCTGGACACCAGGTAGAAATTGTTGCCTGTCCGAATGCGGCAAATTAGCATAATCTAGTAATTTAAATATTTGTACTCATCCAGGGATGTCCAAATTGAACTTTTCCAATATTTTTTACAATTTATTTTAAAGTCTAGGAGAAATTCTTCCTGGAATGATATTCGGTTTTCCGAACTCTATCAAATTCTGACGAGGTTTCAGATTTTATCCAGGAAATCTATTAGAAAGTTCAGGCTTTCATCATGATCCATCCAACTGACATCCATCTCAGAGTATACCTTACTTCTGATTGTACTTTGTAAAAGAACACCAAGGCCATATTCTTTGGTTGAATTAAACTATTCTCCCAGTGGTGATATGGATCAAACTCCAAGAACACCAGAGGGCAATCGTATTCCAAAAATGTCAACCGGCTTTCACTCATTTTCCAAAATTGCTGCAATAATTAGAACTTTTACATTTGAAAGGGGGAAAAAAATTTCAAGGTTCACAATCTTCATGTTTACACGCCCATTGTATGCCACCAGTAAGGTGAGCGTGACTGGTCTTGACATCAAGACTATGTTTGATGGAGTGTGGTAGCAGGCAGTCCAAGTAAAATTGAAGACAATGGGAATAGAGAGAAAACTCTCCAGTAGATAGAGTCATACCCTGCAGAAAGGAAGATGGTGGTGGTTGTTGGCCAGAGAATAACATTTCAGGTGTTCCTCAGGGGACTGCTTTCAGACCCATCAGCTATAGTTGCTGCATCAATGACTGTCCTTCTATTAGGGTATCAGAAGTGGGGATGCTCACTGAAGTTTGCACATTGGTAGGTTCTATTTGAAACTCCATAATAGTCCATGCAACAGGACCAAGACAACATTCAGATTTGGGCTGATAAGTGGCAAGTAACATTTGCACTACAAAAGTGCCAATCACCATCTCATACAAGAGAGAACCTAACCATCTCCCTTTGACATTCAATGGCATTACCATCACTGAATGCCCCAATATCGGCCCCATGGGTGTCACCACTGACCAGAAAAGGAATTGGGTCAACCATATAAATACTGTGGCTACAAGTGCAGGTCAAGATGCTTTTGACTCCTAAAACCTGCCTACCATCTATGAGGCACAAGTCAGGAATGTGGCTGAAAGATCCCCACTTGCCTAGATAAATGAAACTCTGCAAAACACTCAAGAATCTTGACACCAGCCCCTGGTCATTATCCATGTGGGGTGTGCACATTCTCCCCGTGTCTACTTGGGTCTCATCCCCACAACCCAAATATGTGCCTGGGAGGTGGATTGGCCATGCTAAATTGCCTCTTAATTGGAAGAAAACATAATTGGGAACTCTAAATTTATTTAAATAAGAAAATAAAATTCTTGACACCATCCAAGATAAAGCAGTCCTGCTTGGATCCAATCCATCACCATAAACATTCACTCCTTCCACCACAGGCACACCGGCGTGTACCATCTCCTAGGTGCACTTTAGGAGATCACCAAAATTTCACCTGCCAAAGTTGCAAATGCACACTCTGAAGAACAAAGGCAGAGGTTGCATGGGAACACCACCACCTGCAAGTTCCCCTCTAAGTCACACATCAGGTACCTAAGGATGATGGTCCACCATCTTCTCAAGGGCAAATAGGGATGGGCAATAAATGCTAGCCAGTGATGTTCACATCCCATTAATGTATAAGAAGAAAAAGGTTAAGCTTGAAAGCCAGGTGGTGAAGGATTGAACATGGAAGTCTTTATTCACTTCTTAGTTTATATTTGCAGATACATGTAAAATGACATGTACCTCCAAGACCAATAATAACAGCAAACTTTCAATTAGTTCCAACCTCAATGAGAACAAGTGTCGCCAATTAATACCCTCTACCCAATTGCAATTCTAATCTCTACACGAAACTTGTAATATTATTTTCCCAACCAATTTTCAAAGGCATAAGAAACTATTTTTGTCATCTTTCACCAAAACATCTTACTATTCCCATTTTAAAGTGGCGATTTCCGTTTGGTTCACACTTTGCTGGAGCTGTATTGTTTCCTTTAGATTAGCTACATATGCAAATACCTCAAACATTTGTTAATGCTTCTCGAAATCTGTTCTCTCGTGTTGCAATTATTCGGAAACAAACAAGACATTTATTTCCCCCGCTTTTCTTCCTTCCGCAGCCCATTTGCGGATAACAAAGAGCAACCTGCCGCGGGCAGCTGTCTGGCTTATCTTCGTGCATCCTCCCTTATGGGCGCTGTCTGAACGCCTCCTCCGCAGTCCCGTGACCAAGACTGTAAATATTTACCCTGAGGCACACTGTATTCTCCATCCTACTGCAACGTTGGACTATTGCGTTGAATTTCAGATGACAGCAGTGGAAACTCCTCTCGAGAAGATAAGCTCCCGAGAAATTACCTGTGAGTGCACAGTCATTTGCATTCAGCGAGGCAGCAGTTTCTGCGGCCGATAATACCACATGAGGGAAGTGATCTAGTTCTGCACTGTTGAAACTAGCTGCTGACATCATGGACGGAACTTATAATTTACGATCATGGCAACAGATCTGGATTTCCCATTCTCATCCTCACCACCCGCACCCAACGCACCCTCAAAGCGGTTCATCCTTGAGGTCAGTGAGAAGTCTTACAAAACCAGGTTAAAGTCCAACAGGTTTGTTTCGACAAACCTGTTGGACTTTAACCTGGTGTTGTAAGACTTCTTACTGTGCTCACCCCAGTCCAACGCCGGCATCTCCACACCCTTGAGGTATCAGTTCTTATCTGTTTGCTTTCACTGAAGCATTACAAATGAAGGTACACAGTGGCAGGCTTCTAAAACGTTCACTATTTGTGCCGATATAAATTTTTGGATATGTCAGGATGTGGGAGCAGAGGAATATCAGTGAGCCTTTCGGCCCCTCGAGATGTTGAATTAAATCATGGGAAGTCTGCATCATTATCATTTATCATTGACTCCACAGCCTTGAGTACACTTATCTAACTCAAATCTATCAGTATCAGTTTTGATATTTTCAAGACTGGACAGTTTTATTTTTGTGGGATAATTCCAGGTTCCCTCCACCCCCTGTGTGTCTCTTGAATGGCCCAGTTCTAATGCCAGTGTTAATGACCTGGACTCTTCCACCAAAGTTTTTCTCTTTGTCCATCCCACCAAATCCCATTGTTTATAAATTTAGAGTACCCAATTATCTTTTTCCAATTAAGGGGCAATATAGCATGGCCAATCTTCCTAACCTGCACATCTTTGGGTTGTGGAGGTGAGACCCACAAAGTCACAGGGAGAATGTGCAAACTCCACATGTAACAGTGACCCAGGACCGGGATCGAACCTGCGTTCTTGGCGCCGTGAGGCAGCAGTGCTAACCACTGCGCCACACCAAATCCTTTTATCATCTTAAACACGAGGCAGCACAGTGGTTAGCACTGCTGTCTCACAGCACCTCTACAATAGTGGTGATCAAACCTGAGGGCCATCTCACTTCAGGCAAGGGACAAGGTTGAGGCCTTTATGGTGACTTCAGCCGGTATGGGAAGTGAACCCACGCTGCTGGCGTCACTCTGCATCACAAACCAGCCATCCAGCCAACTGAGCTAACCAACCTCCCATCTTGATTCATTAAATAGTAAATTTCTTTCAGTGAAGTCGCCAATATTTCTTCCTTGTGACAGTTAAGCGGTTTGTTGCTCCATTAAATTTGCAGTTACAGACAAAGTGCTGGTGTGTGTAAATTACAATGACACGCCAAAAACTGACTCCTGAACGACCCATAAGTGTTGCCTCGGAGATATGATAAAAGATCCAGGACAAGATATACTGTCATATCATCACTAAAGAAACTATTTAAAACTAAGAGGGTTTTTTGGAATCAAGCTCATTTTACAGAAACACAATCCTGGCTTTATCTCTTGCTTCATTACACAGACCAATGTGGGCAATTTTAACCAAACCTCATCCAGTATGTAAACTCAATATTGTTTTCCATTGAATTCAATGGAAGGTAAAATTAGGCTGCGTATAAATCGATGATCAATACTGCTGAAGATTACCTCTATGGTATAAGAATTAGGACAGACTAATGTTGTCCACAATTATCCTGTATTCCTACCCTGTTCTGATTAGAACTGATCTTAACAGTATTGAATAGATCTCACATATTCTTCCAGCTTGAGAGGAAATCTCCTCAAACTCGGGCGGTACGGTAGCACAGTGGTTAGCACAGTTGCTTCACAGCTCCAGGGTCCCTGGTTCGATTCTGGCTTGGGTCACTGTATGTGCGGAGTATGCACGTTCTTCCTGTATCTGCGTGGGTTTCCTTCAGGTGCCTCCAGGTTAAGTGGATTGGCCATGCTAAATTTCCCTTAGTGTCCAAAATGTTAGGTTGGTTTACGGGGATAGGGTGAAGACGTGGACTTGGGTGGGGTGCTCGTTCCAAGGGCTGGTACAGACTTGATTGGCCGAAGGGCCTCCTTCTGCACTGTAAATTCCATGATTCTGCACTGCACCTTTCTTCACATTCAATTGGAATTGATTTCAATCCTTACCCCTGAATTATAGACAGGATGAAGAGAATAAAGAAATAGTCATTTGGTAGTACAGAACTTGAGGGTTACTGATAAAAGAGATATGCTGCTGAAGCTTTTCATCTTGCACTCATCAGGACAAATTCACAACAATGTCAAAATTTAAGATTTGGTATTCTTGCGAATCTTCATTGGTATTATAATCGCCTTGTATTACTCCTGAGCCAACAATGAAAATACACTGTAACACTGCCAGTTCTGGTTTCCACAGAAGTAATAATAATAATATAAGAAACCAGTGTACCCAGCAAACCCAACTGGGGTAAATTCTAATTTATTATCCTCCAAAATAATGGGTTTGGCTACATGTAAGAGGAAAAGAGAAAAGACCCCACAGGAAAAAAGCTACAATGAATGCACTTTTTATTTTACCTCCACTGATACAATGGGAATATCCTTCCGAAATAGAGATTAAGGCACGTGCTGTTGGAACACGATAAGGTCAACCTTGGTATATGTATTCTGCGAGTGTTTGACATCGGAAAGTGGGGAAATATTTAATTCCACATGCCAACCTCCCCTGTCTCAAGTCCAAATCACTAGTATAAAGAAAATAAATCAAACAAAAGTTAAGTTTCATTTCAGATGACTCAATTTCCTTTAATGTAAATTGGGTTCTCCAAAAATGGACCTTCCTTCCGTTACCTTTCTGTTACGTTGAGATTGGTTTTGAGTTGGCTGAAACTGCAAATAAAAGAACATAAAACGTTTCTAATTTACCTATAGTGATTATAAGCAATTAGAGATAAAATCCCTGCTGGCTACTTGGCCAAAATAATTCCTGATGATCAGCAGGTATTCTATGCTGTTGCATGGAAACTGTGAAGTATAATGATCAAATGCTCATGTGACCAAAGAATGTTCGCAGGGAAATCTGTTTTATTAAATCATATCCCAGCAGTATTAAGTAATCAGGTTTCCATAAATCACTACCGGCAAAACTTTTTGACAATCACACACTCGTAGGAATCTCCCTCCTTGCAAGTTAGAAAAAAAGATTAGATAGGATCATATCGAATAGCTTTTTAAAATAAATTTAAAGTATCCATTTTTTTCCCCCCAATTAAGCAACAATTTAGCACGGCCAGTTCACCTACGCTGCACATCTTTGGGTTGTGGGGGTGAGACCCATACAGTCACAGGGAGAATGTGCAAACTCCACATGGATAATGACCCGGGGCTGGGATTGAACCGGGGTCCTCAGCGGTATGAAGCAGCAGTGCTAACCATTGCCCCACCATGCTGCCATAGGATTATATCAAATAGTTAACAGAGAGAACAGGTAAATGCTTCTCTTGAACTTTCTCACATTCTTCCCCAATTAACTGTGCGGAGTCTGCACGTTCTCCCCGTGTGCACGTGGGTTTCCTTCGGGTGTTCCGGTTTCCTCCCACAGTCCAAAGATGTGCAAGTTAGGTGCATTGGCCATGCTAAATTGCCCTTAGTGTCCAAAATTGCCCTTAGTGTTGGATGGGGTTACTGGGTTATGGGGATAGGGTGGCGGTGTGGGCTTGGGTAGGGTGCTCTTTCAAAGAGCCAGTGCAGACTCGATGGGCCGAATGGCCTCCTGCTGCACTGTAAATTCTATTAAATTATTATTTTTAAAAACTCTTATCAACATAATCCTCAATCCCTCTTCTCCCACATATGTATATCTCGCTTCCCTTTAAATACATGTGTCCTATTTTCTTCAAATGTTTCCTGTGTAACAAGTTCCGCATTCTTACCACTCTCTGAGTAAAGAAGTTTTTTCTGAATTCCCTACTTTATTTCCTACTATCTCATATTGGTGGTAATTAGTTATTTCATCCACTCTATCAAAAACCTGTCAGGGATTTTAAAGATCTCTGTCAGATCACCTTTCAATTTTTTTTTCAAGAGGTGGACAAACTCACGCTGTGAAATGAAAATCGCTTATTGTCACAAGTAGGCTTCAAATGAAGTTACTGTGAAAAGCCCCTAGTCGCCACATTCCGGCGCCTGTTCGGGGAGGCTGTTACGGGAATTGAACCGTGCTGCTGGCCTGCCTTGGTTTGCTTTCAAAGCCAGCGATTAAGAAGCCTTGCAAATCTTTCAGTGCAGCAGCTATATCAATTGACTGTTGCAGTGACGAAAATTGTGTGAGGTATTCCAAATGTGATCTAATCAGGAATCAATACATATTTACATTAATACATCAGTCGGGAGGTCTTGTGGCACAATGGGAAGCATCCCTGACTCTGAGCCAGAAGCTGCGGGGACGAGTCCCATACGAGGACTTGATGGCCCAGGAAGGTGAGTTCATAACACGGCAAACAGGTTGAACATCAACCTCCAAAATCCTTCCAACACATGCCAATGGCAGTTGGTAAGAGCAGGAGGAACAGCCTTGCTCGATGTGGAGTGGCGCTCCACACGTTTTATGCCACTAGCAACCTGTTCCTGGAAAAACTTGAAAGTCGCCTTCGTTCCCCTAGGTGCGGGAAGAGGAGCAACAATAATTTCTCTACTTTTCAATTCCACCCCTCTAGAAATAAACTTTATGGTGCTTGGTTTATATATTTTTTATTAACCTGTGTCATTATTTTTTGTGAACTGTAGGTTTGTAATCTCAGTCCGTTTGATCCTCCATTTAGACTGTTATTTTCCATGTAATATGCAACCTCCCTGTTTCTCCTCCCAAAATGAATGACCTCACATTGATCTCTATTGAAATTCACTTCCCAGTTAATTATGCCCATTTCTTGATGTCTTATTATCATTTCTTGCTGCCCTTCTTAGTGTTGACTACCGCACCCCACCAAAGTAAGCAGCAGTAGTTCCAGCACTGAACATCATGGATCACCACTTCTGCCATTCTTTATAACTGTTCTTTCAACTCAATATAGTTATTCTTTAATCAGTGCTCTCTGAGCTTTCTGTTGTGCAGTCAATGAGCTATCCTTTCCGCTCTTTGTCCACCGACTCTTGTGTTGAAATTTATTCATTTGTCTGTTACATGGCATCTTTACAGAAACCTTTTGAAATACCCGATAAATTACATTGACTGCACTATGCCTGTTCCTCTCTCTGTTACCTTTTCCAATAAGTCAGTGAGGTCAGTCAAGGAAATCTTTCCATTTGGAAATCCATACTGACTATTCATTTTTCATATTTTTAGTTTTGAGCTGTTGTCTCTATTCTCTCCGTATATAGGAATTCCGTTAGTTTTCCTGACATTGACATTACACTGATCGGCCTAAAAGTCTCTCAACATGGTTCATCTCTCTTATCAGAAACTAGGTTTTACATGCTTTCAGCAATAAAATTTGAATCCTAAAATGGCTTTATGACCTTCCGATAACAACCGGGATGGAGTTTTTCTTAATGCAGACAGATCAGATGGATCTAGTAGGGTTCAGGATCTAGTCCTGAGCAAGGGAAAGGAGGCTTGGTCATGATGATGGGGCAGCAGCAATGACACACTCTGATTACAGTAGATACAGCAGTACCTATAGAGTTCAAGGAGTTGCAACAGAGCTGAGTTACACTCCTGGCTTCATTGCTTCCAGCTCATGCTTGGAGTCAGCTAGCGGGAACATAATTCTTTTCTAACATCAGGTATTCTCCCAAGACATCTGCAGGGTTTTACCCTGCTTTCGCACTGAACTATTTAGCAACAAGAGTAAACCAGAGTGAGTGTGCTAGGGAATCAGAAGATCAATCTGGCACTTGAAGGTGACATCAGTGTGCATTATATGCCACCACATAGCAATGGCTCCATTTCATTTAAATCACTCTAATCTAATTTAGTAAATGATAGGAATGATGGCTCTTGTGTTTTAGCTTTTTCTTTCCCATTTCGTTCTATCCTAATAACTGTGACTCAAACTCACTACATTCCCACAGAATCTGGGTGCACGCTAGTGACCTGTTCTAAATGGTGCTTTTTCATATCTCAATCATCATTGTTTATAAGGCGGCACATTGGTTAGCACTGCTGACTCACAGCTCCAGGATCCCGGGTTCAATTCTGGCCTCGGGTGGCTGTCTGTGGGGAGTTTGCACGTTCTCCCCGTGTCTGCGTGAGTTTCCTCCGGGTGCTCCGGTTTCTTCCCACATTCCAAAGATGTGCAGTTCGGTGGATTGGCCATTCTCTATTACCCCTTAATGTCCATGTTAGGTGGGGTTACTGGGTTGCGGGGTTAAGGTGGAGGTGTGGGCTTAAGCAGGGTGCTCTTTCCAAGGGCCGGTGCAGACTCGATGGGATGAATAGCCTCCTTCTGCACTATGATTCTATGTTGGTACGTTATTCAGTGTTTATTATAGAGAAAAAACTGTCCCCAGCTGACATCAGCAGGTGTCCACTGCATAGTAATAAGTAAGAGGCAGTCTGCCTGTTTCCTTCAGTGCCTCTGTCTGTTATTTGGAGTTCCACTGCCCTGGATGCTATCAACTAATTCAACAGGAAGCCTTCAGGTCTGCATCCTAACCAAGTAATTGGGGAAGGGTTTTGCCTTCACTGCCTGGCAGTAAGGGTGGCACGGTAGCTCAGTGGTTAGCACTGTTGCTTCACAGCACCAGGAACCCGGGTTCGATCCCCGGCTTGGGTCACTTGCTGTGCGGCGTCTGCATGTTCTCCCCATGTCTGTGTGGGTTTCCTCCGGGTGCTCCAATTTCCTCCCACAAGTCCCGAAAGACGTGCTTGTTACGTGAATTGGGCATTCTGAATTCTCCCTCAATGTACCCGAACAGGCACCGGAGTGTGGCGACTAGGGGATTTTCACAGTAACTTCACTGCAGTGTTAATTTAAACCTACTTGTGACACAAATAAAAAGAGTATTATTATTAAACTGACAGAAATAAAACTAGTGCAGATTGTATTAAGGTCAGGTAATTCACCCAAATGATGAACACAAAAATCTACCCCAATTGAGAGTTACTTAATTTGTTTAAAAAATTGCTAATCCAACTGTTTTTTTCCTCTTTCTCGGACATGTGGCCTCAAAGGATGCAACAGATATCAACTGGAAGTGTTTGGATTGCATTTGATTGCAAGCGTCCACCATGAGTTACTGTAACTGTGCATTGGGAATAAACTTGTGGTATTTCCTATTGAGTAACATAACAGAATAGAAAATATCACTGTAAGTTATTCCAAGTTTCTTGTATTCAGAAGGATTACCACATGTGAGATTGCTGTCCCCAATATCTACCACAATGGTTGCGTTTGCTTTTGCCAGTACTGACAGAAACAAAACCACAGGAATACTGCTTCAATAGATTTCTTTTGTTAACGTTATGTGAGATGGAACTGTGTTTGGGTAAAAGTAGTACCATGGCCTAGAAACATGGTGACCAAGTTTTAATTTAACCATATAGAATCATTAAATTAAATTCAACAAAATGTTCAGCCTTACCAAATCAGCCTTTAACGTGATTCCAATCTGAAAATTCATGCTTGATGCTTAAATATCCTCTGAATTTGATTTGATTAGATTTGATTTACATTGTCACATGTATTAGTATATTCTCGTTCCAGCCTCCCCGAACAGGCGCCGGAATGTGGCGACAGGGGGCTTTTCACAGTAACTTCATTGAAGCCTACTTGTGACAATAAGTGATTATTATTATTATTACAGTGAAAAGTATTGTTTCTTGCATGCTATACAGAGAATGCATACTGTACATAGGGAAGGAAGGAGAGGCTGCAGAATATAATGTTACAGTCATAGCTAGGGTGCAGAGAAAAGATCAACTTAATACGAGGTAGGTCCATTCAAAAGTCTGATGGCAGCAGGGAAGAAGCTGTTCTTGAGTCGGTTGGTACATGACCTCAAACTTTTGTATCTTTTTCCTGACGGAAGAAGGTGGAAGAGAGTATGTCCGGGGTGCGTGGGGTCCTTAATTATGCTGGCTGCCTTTCCAAGGCAGCGGGAATTGTAGACAAAGTCAATGGATGGGAGGCTGGTTTGCGTGATGGATTGGGCTACATTCACGACCTTTTGTGGTTTCCTGTGGCATTGGGCAGAGCAGGATCCATACCAAATGGCCCAGTAAGCCATCTAATTGTCAAGAATAAAGTGATGGGAAATACATGTAACCTTGACAGCATAGCTCAATCCTAAGAAGAAATAAAATAAAAACCATTTGCCCCTATGATGTATCCTGTTTCTGAAGAGACCAAATGTGATTCTGTTCTTGCCTCCATGCTATACCAGTTTCTGAACACGAGAGACCACATATCATTCCTTTTATGCCAACAGTAACTGCTATCAGAATACTATAAACTGCTGTGACACTTGGGAACTCTGACGCAATAAGGTGTCAGAAGCACAGTAGATTCCATGGTGGAAATCCCGTACCAGCCTCCCCGAACAGGCGCCGGAATGTGGCGACTAGCGGCTTTTCACAGTAACTTCATTTGAAGCCTACTTGTGACAATAAGCGATTTTCATTTCATAAGGGTTTAGAATGTTCAGGAGTGTAGCTGGAATTTTTTGGACCTCTCCTGCTCCAATGTTGTTATGGGGTTTCCTTTGCACTTCTGGTGATAGAGCAGTAACAACTCACAGGAAATTCCCATTGGAACCAGAAACATCCGGGAAGTAAAGACTTATAGAGTCATGGATGTTTACAGCATGGAAACAGGCCCTTCGGCCCAGTTGGTCCATGCCGCCCAGTTTCTATCACTAAGCTAGTCGCAGTTGCCCGCTTTTTGTCCATATCGCTCTGTACCCACCCTGCAATGTAACCCTAACTGCTTTTTAAAGGACAAAATTGTACCCGCCTCTACAATTGCCTCTGGCAGCCCGTTCCAGATGCTCACCACCCTCTGTGTGAAGAAAGTTCTCCTCTGGTCTCTTTTGTATCTCTCTCTTCTCACCTTAAACCTATGTCCTCTAGTTCTAGATTCCTCTACTTTTGAGAAAAGATGTCGACTATCTACCTTATCTATACACCTCATTATTTATAACTCAGACCATCAAGCCCTGGTAGCATCCTTGTAAATCTCTTCTGCACTCTTTCTAATTTAACAACATCCTTCCTATAATAGGATGACCAGAACTGAACATAGTATTCCATGTGTGGTCTTACCAATGTCTTGTACAACTTCAACAAGATATCCCAACTCCTGTAATCAATATTCTGACCAATAAAACCTAGCATGCTGAATGCCTTCTTCACCATTCTGTCCACCTGCAACTCCACCTTCAAGAGCCTATGAACCTGTACTCGGAGATCTCTTTGTTCTGTAACTCTCCCCAATTCCGTACCATTAACTGAGTAGGTCCTGCCCTGATTTGATCTACCAAAATGTATCACCTCACATTTATCCAAATTAAACTCCAATTGCCATTCATCGGCCCACCGGCCCAATTAGTCAAGATCCTGTTGCAATCTTATATAACCTTCTTCACTATCCACTATGCCACCAATCTTGGTGTAATCTGCAAACTTACTAACCATTCCTCTACATTCTCATCCAAATCATTTATATATAACAAATAACAGTGGACCCAGCACCGATCCCTGAGGCACACAGCTGGTCACAGGCCTCCAGTTTGAAAAACAACCCTTCACAACCACCCTTTGGCTTCGATCGCCAAGCCAATTTTGTATCCAATTGGCTATCTCACTCTCGATTCCGTGAGATTTAACCTTTTGCAAAAACCTACCATGCGGGACCTTGTCAAAGGCCTTGCTAAAGTCCATGTAGACAACGTCGACTGCTCTACCCTCATCTACCTTCTTGGTTACCCCTTCAAAAAACTCAATCAAATTTGTGAGACATGATTTTCCACCCATGCTGACTGTCCATGATCAGTCTTTGCCTGTTTAAATGCCTGTAGACCCTGTCCCTCAGAATACCTTCTAACAACTTACCCCACTACAGAAGTAAGGCTCACCGGTCTGCAGTTCCCAGAATTATCCCTACAGCCTTTCTTACACAAGGGAACAACATTTTGCTACCCTCCAATCTTCAGGCACGTCTCCTGTGGCTGTCGATTCATAAGTCTAAGGTAAGTCTTCCGATGTCATAATTCGGCAGCAAATATGTAGCGCAAAATGACCATGATAACTGCAAAGGCCTTCTATACCACATAAAAGAAGAAAGGAAGATTTGTTTTGATAGATCCAACCCAATTTAAACTGCGAATATCCAGTTTAAAACTTATGCTAGTAAAGAAAATACATAAATGCTTTCTCACCTAATTTTGTAAAGATGTCATAAGAGATCATTTGCATCACAATCTGTTTATGTCAATAGTCTGGTACAGATGTATTACTATTCCTGAGCAACACTGGGCATAGCATAATTAGATTTACCATGATCTATAATAATCCGATATTCCATGTACTACCTTAAAATGGCAAATATCAAAGAAATTAAGGAAAAGCCTTTTAAAAATCATGAAATATAATACTTCACATGACAACCTTTGACCCAGAGGCAATACAGTAGAAAGCCGGCGGAATGTAATTGTTTTTGATAATGTTTGAAAAGGAATTTAAAGAATTTACATCCTGTGCTACAAGTGGGAAGCAGGACGATAAATCCAGAGAATTCTTGTGAGGGGAAAAAGCACATCGCTCTTAGGAAGAGGTCAGTTTTCTCCATTTGACAGAAATGGAGACATGGGCTCTTGGAGGGAATATGTGAGCTGTCTTAAAAGGTATAAAACCTGAGAAAATATATGAATAGCTTGGAGATGCTAATGATTTGGGTGTTTACCAAGAAATGGCCAAACCTTGAACCGAGATGTTATTAGTTGGTTTGTTGAAAAGGAATTCTGGGAAGCTACACGACTGGGATTACTCTGACCCAAGGGAGAGACGGTCAGTTGAAGTATACTGAAGAGGGGTCATATTGAACTTGAAATGTCAACTCTGTTTCTCTCTCCACAGATGCTGCCAGACCTGCTGAAGTTTATTCTCATTTGCTAATTTTATATCAGGGGCGGGATTCTCCGACCCCCTGCCGGGTCGGAGAATCACCAGGAGCTGGCGTGAATCCCGCCCCCGCTGGTTGCCGAATTCTCCGGCACCGGATATTCGGCGGGGGCGGGAATCGTGATGTGCCGGTCGGTGAGCCCCCCCCCCGGCGATTCTCCGGCCTGCGATGGGCCGAAGTCCCACTGCTGGAAAGCCTGTCCCACCGGCAAGAATCAAAGCACCTCTCTTCCCGGCGGGACTAGGCGGTGCAGGCAGGCTCTGGGATGCTGTGGGGGGCACGGCACGATCTGGCCCCGGGGGGTGCCCCCACGGTGGCCTGGCCCACGATCGGGGCCCACCGATCCACGGGCGGGCCTGTGCCTGGGGGGCACTCTTTTCCCTCCGCCTCGGCCACAGTCTTCACCATGGCCGACGCGGAAGAGACACCCCCCCTGCGCATGTGCGGGGATGACGTCAGCAGCCACTGACGCTCCCGCGCATGCACGGACTTCCGTCGCCCGACGAAGTCCTTTCAGCCCCGGCTGACATGTCGCCAAGGGCCTTCCACGCCGGTCAGCGGCGCGCCAACCACTCCGGCGCGCGCTTAGCCCCTCACGGAGAGGTCTTGGTCCCTAAAGGTGTGGAGAAATCCGCACCTTTGGGGCGGCCCGACGCCGGAGTGGTTCACGCCACTCCATCCTGCCGGGACCCCCGCCCCGCCGGGTAGGGGAGAATCCCGGCCCAGATCTTCAACATCCATAGTATTCTGCTTTTATTCATGCAAGTGGACCTTGCTGCTGATAATTGCACCCTTGAAACTCGAAGATGAAAGCTATTATCAGATAGGACTCCTGACCTACCCTGATTGAATACAGAACAGCATATTGCGGAACTATGTAGCTACATGTCTCGGGGGAGTGATGCAGGTGTTTGTGTTTGCGTGAGAGATATCTTTGTACATTGACTATTGAAAGTAAAATTTACAGCTGTATTTGAAGTATAATTTATGTTTAATTTATCTTGGTTCTGATTCATGTTAAGGTAAAAACTACAAAAAGTGGAATCTGGTTGATATTGTCGTTATTTAGGAGTCAATCAGTAAATTGTGTTATTTTGGTTTACGGTTTACTTGCAGGGAACGTAACATTCAGAAACGTTTAGTAAAGGTTAATAGAATATTGGTAAGCACAGGCTACTGAGCACGCAAGGTATAGATCGCAGACTAATAGGTATAAGTTGAAGTTACGATTCCTGTGGAGACCAATAATCTTCAGAAAGATATTTGAATTTCCAGTGGCTGACTGGAAGGATCACATGACAAGTATTTTACAGTAATATTCTAACTAAAAGCAACATTTTCTACACACTATTCAATTGGAAACTTATAGTCTAAATGACAGAAAAGATCCCCCATCTAATTTACAGAAAATTCCCTTCCACAGTTATACTTTGCTCCGCCCCTTAAATGGGCCACATTCTCCAGGAAGCAGCTTAAAGCTTTTCTGAGCTTCTGATGGCATCCATTTCCAACTTCTAATCCACGAACTGACTTACGCTGTCAGAAACAAATTGGAGATTCTTCCCTCTAGCCAAGTTAAATGAATCTTCGAATCTCATTTAAATCCTCACAAACTCAGTCTTCAAATTGAGCAAGGGTTTCCGCCTTTGTTTCATGTAGTGACTGACAGAGACAACAATTTCTCTGCTTACAGTGCAGGACTAGCTGCCTCTATCTCTTCTTAGCCTCACCTGGTCCTTCAGAAAATTGCGGAGAGATCATGGGGGTGGCAGAAGGTCCACCTGGACAGTTTTACGGGCACCTCTCCATCTGCAAACATTCTAGGTGGGAACTATTCTGCCCCAAGTTTGTAACACTAAGTGTGACGCTGAATGGGTCAAAGGTTGAAGGGGCATGGGGCGGGGGGGGGGGGGGGGGGGGAGTTTAGTGGAGAACAAAACAGCTGATGGTAAGGGAACTCAAACAACAAAGTTACCCTAGCTGGCGAGGTTGTTTCTATGAAGGTTGGGATTGAACTGATGAGAGGGATGGAGAGGGAAAGAGTAGGATGGAAATGGGAGAGAAGGAAGGAATGGGATGGGAATCGTATATGCGGGGGGATAGGATTGGAAGGATGGAATGGTATGAGTGAGGATGGATGAGAGGGAGGAATGGCATGGAAGGGATGGATGAGATGATGGAACTGGTTAAGTGTCTCAAAATGGCAGGGGCAATTATTTGACACAACTAACTATTCAAAAGCTGAAAATGAAGATTTGAATGAAAATGTTTTAGTAAAGCTGCGAGATGAATTAAGAGAACAGGAAATAGTAACAGTCTATTTCACAAGTGTTTCTACACATTTGATGGGGATGCACTGCACAAACTCAGATTGGAGGAAGGAGTAGTTATCGCATTTTTGTGAAACTTGAATGGAACAAGATTGTCAGTCATCTTTGATGATAGACTAACAACAGGTGGATTTCAGGAAAAGAGATAGTTGGATTTTCAACTTTGAGGCAGGAATCAGGGGCCAGGATGTTTCTCGCCGTTATGATCTCGCCTCCTGATGGGCAGTGCCTAATCACCCAATTTTTGTGCTGCTGCATCGGGGACAGGCCGTACTCAGGGTCACCGCCTCCCATGCCAGACAGAGGCTCAATCATTGGTGAAAAGGTGTTGGGTACAGAGGCAGTTCCATCTTAGGCAGAGCATAACTGTGGATTCTCTTCCTGATCCCATATTCTGTCCCTAAATTGTCTGATTGCGTTTAAAAATTCTGGGAGCGGAAGAGCGAAATTTCATCCATTTTTTAAAATAAAATTTAGAGTACCCAATTCTTTTTTTCCAATTAAGGGGCAATTTAGTGTGGCCAATCCACCTGCCCTGTACATCTTTGGGTTGTGGGGGCGAAACCCACGCAGACACGTGAAGAGTGTGCAAACTCCACATGGACGGTGACCCGGGGCTGGGATCGAACCCGGGTCCTCGGCGTCGTGAGGCAGCAGTGCACCACCGGGGTAACCAAGAAGGTAGATGAGGGCAATGCAGTTGACGTTGTCTCCATTTATGTATTGGGAAGACTGAAGCCATTGCTTAGTAACAATCTTCATCCTCCTCCCTGGTCTGATACTGAACCAGCCTGTTTGGAAACTCAATGTCAGACCTGACCCCAAGATGAACTTCAAACCATTTATCTATGACATTAGCACGGCAACCCATTTTCATCTTACATCGATGATGGAACTGGTTCAGTGTACCAAAATGAAGGGGTTAATTACATTGAAGTGTATAGGGGTTGTCGGAGTAGAGTTAAGAGAGAAATCAGGAGGGAAAAAAGGGAACATGAGATTGCTTTGGCAGATAAAGCCAAGGAGAATCCAAAGAGTTTCTACAAATACATAAAGGGCAAAAGAATAACTGGAGACTGTAGGGCGTCTTAAGGAACGACAAGGTCATCTATGTGCGGATCCAGAAGAGATGGGTGAGATCCTAAATGAATATTTCTCATCGGTATTTACTGTTGAGAAAGCCATGGATGTTAGGGAACTTGGGGAAACTTGGTGACAAAAATAAAGATTATTATTATTATAAATAAATAATGATGCCTTTAGGGTGTACATATTACAGAGAAGGAGGTGCTGGAAATCTTAAAACGCATAGGTAGATAAATCCTCGAGACCTGATGAAATGTATCCCAGGTCGTTTGAGAGGGTAGGGAGGAAATTGCGGGTCCCCTAGCAGAGATATTTGAATCATCGACAGCCATAGGTGAGGTACCTGAAGATTGGAGGGTAGCAAATGTGGTGCCTTTGTTTAAGAAGGGCCGCAGGGAAAAGCTGGGAACTACTGACCAGTGAACCTAACATCTGTGGTGCGTAAGTTGTTAGAAGGTATTCTGAGACAGGATCTACAGGCATTTAGAGCGGCAAGGACTGATCAGGAACACTCAGCATGGCTTTGTGAGTGGAAAATCATGTCTCACGAATTTGATTGAGTTTTTTGAAGGGATAACCAAGAAGGTAGTTGAGGGCAGTGCAGTCGACGTTGTCCACATTGACTTTAGCGAGGCCTTTGACAAGGTGCCGCATGATAGGTTGTTGCATAAGGTTAAATCACATGGGATCCAGGGTGAGATAGCCAATTGGATACAAAATTGGTTTGACAACAGAAGGCAAAGAGTGGTTGCAGAGGGTTGTTTTTCAAACTGGAGGAACTGACCAGCGGTGTGCCTCAGGGATCAGTGCTGGGTCCACTATTATTTGTTATTTATATTAATGATTTGGATGAGAATATAGGAGGCATGGTTAGTAAATTTGCAGATGACTCCAAGATTGGTGGTATAGTGGGCAGTGAAGAAAGTTATCTAGGATTGCAACCGGATTTTGATCAAATAGGCCAGTGGGCCAATGTGTGGCAGATGGTGTTTAATTTAGATAAATGTGAGGTGATGCATTTTGGTAGATTAAATCAGGGTAGGACCTACTCAGTTAATGGTAGGGAGTTGGGGAGAGTAATAGAACAAAGAGATCTAGGAATACATGTTCATAGCTCCTTGAAGGTGGAGTCATAGGTGGACAGGATGTTGAAGAAGGCATTTGGCATGCTTGGTTTCATTGGTCAGAACTTTGAATACAGGAGTTGGGATGTCCTGTTGAAGTTGTACAAGTCATTAGTAAGGCCACACTTGGAATACTGTGTACAGTTCTGGTCACCCTATTATAGAAAGGATATCATTAAACTAGAAAGAGCACAGAAAAGATTTACAAGGATGCTACCGGGACTTGATGGTTTGAGTTATAAGGAGAGGCTGGATAGACTGGGACTTTTTCCCCTGGAGCGTAGAGGTGATCATATAGAAGTCTATAAAATAATGAGGGACATAGATAAGGTCGACATCTTTTCCCAAAGATAGGGGAGTCAAGGTGAGTGGGGTGAGATACAAAAGGGTCCAGAAGGGCATGTTTTTCACACAGAGGGTGTTGAGTGTCTGGAACGAGCTGCCAGAGTCGGGTACAATTTTGTCTTTTAAAAAGCATTTAGACAGTTACATGGGTAAGGTGGGTATCGAGGGATATGAGCCAAATGCGGGCAATGGGAACTAGCATAGTGGTAAAAACTGGGCAGCATGGACAAGTTGGGCCGAAGGACCTGTTTGCTGTAAACCTCGATGACTCTATGGTCTCTACTCATTTATTGCTGAAACTCTCATGCCAAGCTGAAACCTCTGTCCATATCTTTGTTACCTCCGAACTTTACTATTCCTTTGGAACTTTGGTGGATTTCCCATATTCTACAACAGCAACATTGAACTCTCGTTAAATCTGGGGTCTTCCAAATCTCTGCCGCCCATGTCCTTACTTGCACCAAGTCCCATTCACTCATCACCCGTTTGCTCACTGACTCCCAGTGAAGCATTCCCTTGATTTTATAATTCTCATCCTTGTTTTCCAATCCTGGGCTTGCTCCTCCCAATCTCTGTAATCGCCTCCAGGTCCACTCTCTATTACTGGTATCTCGAGCATCCACTTCATTAGTAGTCATGCTTTCAGCTTTGGTCCCGAGCTCTGAAATCCCTGCTTAAACCTCTTCCCCTCCTTTTCCTTACTTCAAATCTACCACATTTGACCACGCACTTGATCATCTGTTCTAAAATCGTCTTAAGGGTGTAGCCATCTAAGACGGCCACCTGCAAAGGAACATAGCAATTATAGCCAACCCAGGACTCAGACAGATACAGAGCTTATGTGTATCTGAAACACAGGTAACTAGATCTGATCAAAACCCCCGCTCGTTTGCATTCTAATGGCCCATTTACCCAGAACAATAGGACTCCAATCAAGAAACCGCTACAGGCACAGACTGATCAGCGCCACTCCCTTTACTCAGAGAGCCCAACTGCCAAGGTCAATGACCGCTAAGGACCCGCCCAGCCAACAAGGCAACCGCCCCTTTATTGGCCGAAATCGAAGGCAGTGATCGAAGCCCTGTCGAACTATTGGGTCCAAGATTAAGGACCGCCCCAAAGAACGCAAAATCCCAGAGGGATAAAAGGGGACACAGCCATGTGTTCAGCCTCTTTTGGACCTGGCCTGTGCCAGCCTCCTTTGAATCCGGCCTGTGCCAGCCCAACTGCAGCATAACGACTAGACAGCCAAGTTCAAGACCAACGATCGCTACTTGACAGCTGAGCACAGCAGAGACAGAGCCACTTCTTCAAACCAGCCACGTTGATAAAGATAAAGGCCTTATCCACTTGCACAGTGCCAGTTGCCTGAAGTTAAATATAGGCTTTTGTAGTTGATAGGTGTAGTTTAACTTGTAGTATATTGTGCTTGCATGTCGAAGTAACACTTGTGTGTAAATAAACCATCTTTGAACTTGAACTGACTAACTGGTTGTGGGGTCATTTGACCGATATACAGGAATGCCTTGTGGTTTAGTAAGAGAAATAGACACACCCACAGTATTGGCGACGCTGTTGGGACATAACATCATATCATAAAAAGAGCCTCAGTATCATGTTGGCGACTCTGAAGAGCAACATTATTGGTGACTCTGGTGGGATAGTATTCCATTAAATTGGCAACATTATTGGCGAGCTCTGACAGGACTCGATTAGAAGTGATTTTGTCACTCTGAGAGAACCCACAAAACTTTGAAATCCAATTGCGAGAGAAAGAAAGAACCACAAGTGCAAGCCCATATTGACCAAATCACCGAATTTCGGAAGTGTGTACTAACCTGCATGCGTACTAACAGGGATATAAGGCAAACTCGTTAGAGTGTGTCAAAACTATTGAGGGAATTGTG
The DNA here is from genome assembly GCF_047496885.1 of Scyliorhinus torazame. Taxonomy (NCBI): domain Eukaryota; kingdom Metazoa; phylum Chordata; class Chondrichthyes; order Carcharhiniformes; family Scyliorhinidae; genus Scyliorhinus; species Scyliorhinus torazame. The sequence continues at coordinate 244,927,975 of NC_092715.1, read as the reverse complement.
AACCGGAAAATAGCTTAGGCCATACCCGCAGCTCAAATCGCCGCCTTATCCCCCTGTCCCAAATTAACAATAGGAAACAGAGATTAACGGTAGGAAACGAAAGAAAAGAGAAATTAGAAAAGAGATATTAGAAGCAATGGCCACAAAAGCAATGGAACGTTTAATGAACCCACAGGAACCCGAGGTCGCAGCGACCAACAGAGCAGAGCAATGCCCCATATGGGAGGAAGGGTTGAGGAAGTATTTAAAGGGGAAAGGATGGCCCCTTTGGTCCAGTCTTTGTGTGAATGACGAGTCAGGTCCAGGAGGCATAGGACAAGCTTCACGGGACAACCTAACAGGTCCATAAGAAAAATTCAGTGAAAGTCCGAAAGCCAATGGCAATAGTGTCCTGTTTGGCACAGTTGCGAAGCACAGAGGAGGTCTTGAAGACACTCCGTAGGCAGTTAGTTGAGAAAGAAGAGAAGAATGAGGGAAACAATAGTGAAAATGAAAAGATAATTGAGCAACTCCGGGAACAGTTGGCAGCTAAAGATAAGGAGATGGCTGATGTGAAACGAGCACACCAATCTTGTTTAGTTCACCTTAGCAGCTTTCAGACCCAGTACAATGAAGCCTACCAAGATACACAGCGAGCAGTCCTGGTAAGAAAAGGGACAGAACAGCAGGTAGCACAGTTAACGAGTCAATGCGCGGATTTAAAAGCAGCTTTGCGAGCGCTCCACAGCTCCATGAAAGAACAGAGACAGAGCACAGTAGACCATGCTAAATGCAGACAACAAATAGAGAAGCGACAGTCACTGCTATCAGTGCAGAATGGATTTAGATATACCTTTGGACAAAATTTAGATGAGGAAGATGCCCCCAATTGGCAAGAATTAAATGAAAGCGCCCAAAGATATGTAGAGGATACAGGAAATCAGAATCGAGCCCCCATGCCCCAAAAAGGAAAGCACCCGCACCGCCGACTGCACAGGCAGCACACACCCCCATGAATCCGGTTACCACACAGCACAAGTCATCAGATCAGGATGAGCCCGACTTCATTTACACCACCCCACTGTCCATAACCCAGTTGAGAGATGCTTGCACCAAAATCGTTCCATTTCAGCCCACCGCAGACCCGCACAGCTTCTTCGAGGAAGTGCGCCAACAAAAAGTTATGTATGGTCTAGACGAGAGAGAGAAAGTCAAACTCATAGTTATGAGCCTTAGCCAGTCAGTGAGGTCAGCTTTGACTGAACCCCAAAATGTAGCAGGAGGAACTTGACAGGAAATGAAAACGGCCATTTTAGATGCAATCGGGTACGACAAGGGAGACCCAGTAGAAGGCTTAAACCATTGTTGGCAAAAGAAGGGAGAGCATCCGACCACATTTGCAGGTCACATTTGGATTTGAACCACGCACACCTAAATGAGGACGACACCACTAAATGGTCCCGCACTTTAGTCTCCCATGCCACAGAAGCAGGTCAAAAGGCTTGTGTGAATTACAACCCCGCAGACCACACACATAATGAAGTTTGGGTTTTAAAGAGACCCTCCAGAGCTTGGGAACAATCCCTACACAGACAGGCAGATCAGGAAGAGATAGAAGCAAATATGCACCCAGTTAGAACTAGCCAGGACCCAGCATGGATAAACGAGGGTAGACACGAGGGACAGCAACCCAGAGCACAGGCACCACGAGGTTGCTACAATTGCGGCCACATGGGACAGTATGCCCGCGAATGCCAACAAAACCCCCCGAACCAGCACCGACACCAACAACCAAACCCCCCCACCTAGGAACAATGTTAGGCCCAGACACAGTGTTATTGCCCGTTCAGACAATTCAGCGATCAATTCCACAGATTGACGGTGTTCGACGCCCCAACTTGGGTCTGCGACGCACTCTGGGACAAATCAGGCAGACCAATAGTCACAGGCACAGTCCGGGGACAACCAGCAGAATTTCTTTGGGACAGAGGAGGGTCCCGCACCACTTTAAACTCCTCCACCATGTTTCAACATGACAAATGGCCCACCACAGACACCATCACCCTTAGTGGATTTACCGGACACATACAACAGAGATACATCACAGCCCCCGTAGATATTCAGATAGGGAACTTAAGCACCAGGCACCCCGTTGTTTTAGTTGACTTGCCCCAAACAGCCGAGCACATTCTAGGCATCAATTTTATAAGCTCCCATAATCTTTCCTTTGATACAGTGAATAAATGTGTATGGAGAATGGCCAAAGAAGCTAGAGCCCCTGCTATGCTCACAGTAGGGGATTATGAACACAGAATTTGCTCAGTGGGAGACTATTGGTTTAATCCGCAAACAATTAGTGCAGACCAAACAATTAGAGAGGTCCTTGTGAAACACACAGCTTCGTTCGCACAACACAAACACGATTGTGGGAAGATCCCAGGTATGGTCACAATTTCAGGTCCCGATCCAAAGCAACAGAAGCAATACGGTTTCCCACAGCAAGCCAAGGGTGAGATTTCTAAAGTTATCAAAAGTTTATTAGACCAAGGAGTAATTCGGCCCAAAGCGTCAACAAATAATGCCCCAATTTGGCCCGTAAGAAAACCCGATGGTTCATGGCGACTCATGATCGACTACCGAGAACTTAACAAGGTAACCCCTTTAGCAGCCACCACCGTTGCCACGAGTCCAGAGATCATGCTCAACCAGGGAGTACAGGCAAAGTACTTCACAGTGCTGGACATCAGCAATGGCTTTTGGTCCATCCCGTTAGACAAGACCTGTCAGTACAAGTTCGCGTTCACATTTCAAGGGCAGCAGTACATGTGGACATGCCTCCCGCAAGGTTTCCACAACCCCCCCTCCATTTTCCACCAACAATTGGTCAACGGACTTTCCAAATTTTCCCGACCCGAATGCCTTATACAGTATGTGGATGACTTACTCCTACAAACGGAGGACACAAAAGAAGAGCATGTAAAGCTTCTTTCGGAATTACTAGGTCTTTTGCAATCCATTGAATGCAAGGTCAACCCCCAAAAAGCCCAGATCTTAAACGAAAAGGCTTTTTACCTCGGCATCATTATCACCCATGGGAAGAGAGAAATTGAACACAAACGAATTGAGTCAATAATTAAATTGCCCCTGCCCTACAATGTTACTGCACTCCGGTCATTCCTCGGTTTAGTGGGATATTGTCGGAACCATATAGATGGTTTTGCCACCAAAGCAGCCCCACTCTCAGAACTCCTTAAAAAGAATGCCCCATGGGAATGGCTTCCCCAGCACACAGACGCCATCGATGAACTAAAACGCGCCCTAGCCACAGCCCCCGCTTTGCAAGTTCCAGACCCACACTCGCCCTATGCCATTGAAGTAGCAACCACCGACCGAACCCTATCAGCAGTACTCCTGCAGGAAAGACATGATCGCTTAGGACCCGTAGCCTATGCTTCAAGAGTTTTGGACCCCATAGAGCAAGGATTCTCAGCTTGCGAATGCCACTTGCTTGCAGTCTTTTGGGCAGTACAATATTTCGTTTACATCACAGGCCTTAACCCAGTAACGACCTTAACCGAGCACACCCCAACACAACTCTTGTTAGATGGTAGATTAAAGGACGGTTCAGTCAGCCAAATCAGGGCAGCTCGCTGGACACTGATGTTACAAGGAAGGGACATTACAGTCAAACGTACCAAGACCCACACATTTCTAGCCCATAATCTCCAGTATGCAGGGACCCCCACATGAGTGCCAGATCATAGCAGCCCTACACCACACAGGACCTTTATTCCAAGGTCACTACACCCATGAGCAGGCTGTAAAACACAGAATTCCCAAACCACAGGCAACGCTTTAAAGATTTATGTCGACGGTTCCTCCACGTTAGAAAATGGAAAGAGAATAACTGGTTGTGGAATTTATGTAGAAGACGCGCAGGGATGCCCACTAGAAGAGATCTCTTTAAAATTGCCCGGCAGCAGAACTCGCAGCCATAGCATATGTACTGCAACACCCAGATTCTTTCCCAACACCCGCAGACATACATTCGGACAGTCTACATGTGTGCAATAGCTTGACAGAATTCCTGCCCCTGTGGGAATTTAGAGGATTTGTTTCAGCCAATGGAAAGCCCCTACCCTCTGCCCCGTTGTTGAAGCATATTCTTAGGACAGCCTCAGACCGCACGTACGGTATTATTAAAGTGAGAAGCCATCATCGGTCGTCCCCACCCGGTAATGTATAGGCAGGCGTCTTAGCCAAGGCAGGATCACACCATGGTCACTTTTGGCAGCCCCCTGAAAGCGAACTGATACAGGCAGTCCAGGTTTCCCAGACCAATATTGAGGATCTATCTCAGGCCCAAAGGCAGACGACACTCTCAAACAATTTTTAGATGGTAACTTCCCAGCCCCCTATGATAAATGGAAGGACGCACTGACGGTACAGGATGGCATAGTTTTGAAAAATTGAATTTATGTGGTCTCCACCCAGGACAGAAATCAGCTCATTTAAGAGTTTCATGACGGACACGGACATCAGGGGATAGACAATACCATTGCCCATTTAAAACCATTGTGTTGGTGGCCCGATTTAAAAACCGATGTACCACAAGATACTGTTAGTCAAGAAGCAAAGCAGCAATTTCTAGCAAACCTGGCTAATTTTGCATATGATCCCAGTATCTATCACTATCTTCGACAGTTGCAAGTCGAGAATTATCTAATCTGTGCACAAAACAATCCTGAAAGGTACTCCAAGAAAGGACAATTGAGACACACCGACCTGTTAATGGCCCTTGGACAAATTTGCAACTCAACTACATTGGCCCCCTCCCCCCTTGCAGAAATGGTTTCAAGTACGTGCTAGTTGTAATCAACACCTTTACAAAATGGGTAGAAGCATTTCCCTTACGGACGAACACAGCAAAGGCCACAGCTAAGATTTTGACCCAACAGATATTTACACGCTGGGGTCTCCCCCGCAGCATTGAGTCTGACCAAGGTTCCCACTTCACCGGCAGAGTCATGCAAAATGTTCTAACAATTTTTGGAATCAGGCAAAAAATTCCACATAGCACATCACCCCCAATCCAGCGGCATTGTTGAGCGAATGAATCGCACTTTAAAAGCGACCATTAGGAAGATGGTGCAGCAGAATAACACCACATGGGACACAGTTCTCCCATTCGCCCTCATGTTTATTCGGAACACAGTATCCAGTTCCACAGGATTCACCCCCCACACTCTCATGACCGATTTGGCAAGCCCCACAGTCACCGCCCTCACCCATGAAAAAGCAGTCCAACAAGTCACAGAGAATATTAAAGCAGCACAGCTCGCTACAGCTGTCCGACTAGGCGCTAGAAGGAAGCAAAACCGTCCACCCTGTAGAATATACAGTCGGTCAGCAAGTGATGGTTTCCCTCTACAACCCCAGTTCTTTCCTCTCCCCCAAATTTGCAGGACCCTACTCCATCTCGGCCAAAATCAGCACCTCAGTGTACAAGATAACGTACCCCACTGGTAAAACTAGTTGGTTCCACATCAACCAACTCAAAGTTGATGGAACCCAATGTAGCCACTCACACCACATCTCTCTGGCAATAGGAGACAATTCCGCCCCGCCCATCGACAACCTAGTCCAACCCTCCCCCAGCCATGCCAGTACGTCCACGCCCACAGACCCGACCTTGTCTCCGCCCACAGGTACGACTTCCACCTTGAGCTTGACTCCAACGACAGCGACAGCCTTCCCAAATTGATTGCTATCCCTGACCAATGGTACGATCTCTCTACCCACAGTCACCCCAGGACCCGGAACCACGACAAGGATATCTTTGTCCCCCTACCTCCCCTTCCACAGCCATCGCCACAGCCATCTCCCAACGACACTAACTTGCCTTTCACTGCCACCACCCCTACACCTCACGACAAACAAACCCCCCTTTGGCACCACGACAACTCTTGTAGACTGGTAAGACATGATGATTCGGATCCTATGATGGCCCACGCGGCCACGGCACAAAAACGGCAGACACGAGTCTGGCAACCGGGAGATGTTGATGATTCAGATTCTGACTCTCGTTTCGGTAATCCTTTTACAACGCTGTTTGGTACAGAACCCTGAAGTCTCCAGATGATGAGGAAAAGACGCTGCATAAGAATTACGGTGTCCTACTTTCTGATGGAGCCTGCCCGCCTTTTTCCTTCTTCTTTTATTCTTGTCACATGGTTTTAATTGATATCGGCCTGACACCCGATTTCTTGATACACTGATAGTTACTCTTCTCACAGAGAAACAGACGCAATTTACTGACCAATGGCCGTTAAAGGTACAATTGTTCGATCTCACATGACTACAAATTCTTTCCGCTCGTTTCGGTCACCCAGGTAGTGGAGTAACGACATTAATCCCCACCCTACCTGGGGACCCCAAATGCATCCGGTCAGTTAAGCTCAGGTAGTGGACCAACAGCACTGATCACCGTCCTACCGGGGGATTGCACCCATTCTTGCCATGCCGTGGCCCACATGCGCCTCATGTTCCCGTCACTTTGAATACTCTGAAATGGTTCTTTACACTTTTCACTGTCTTTGGCAGGTCTTAGTTTCCCCTTCTGTGTTCTTTTATTGTGGTTTAAAGAATGCCCTTTGCCACGCTCTGTACATTTTCCTTTACCTTCCGCGACCCTTTGGTCGTTCCCCACCTATTTACACATTTGACAGACTTGGTTGCCACATATGCTGCTACACGCGAACTACCTCTGGACCCTGGGACGAAGAAACTTTATAAAACTGGCCGCCCTAAAATTCTGCTGGCTAAGTTGAGCCTCAACCACCACTGGTTGCAAGTAAAGAAAAGACTGGTCGGAGAAAATATCTGCCCACTCCCCGCATCGACCACAAGCTGCGAGAATCTCTGTACTTAAAAATTTGGATTTCTTGTTTCTCAAAATGTTATTTTAAAAAAAAAAATGAGGGAGTCACATCTGGTGACGATCATTATGGGAAATTGGATTAAGGAGAGAAAGACAAGTAAAATAAGATATTAACCAAAGATAATAAGAGATATTATGCTTGCACCCCCAGGATCACACGGAAAACGGAAGAAGACAAGATGAAGCAAGGACGCTGACATACGTTTTGATCATCGCTGGACTTCTGCAACTGCGCGCGCAACGGACTATTTTAATGTATACTACACTAGCCCCGAACACTACCACACAACATGACACCCCTATCCCGGACACTACACAACACATAGAGATAGACACTGAAACCCCAACTTGGTGCGAAAACATTGCCAATTGGAACCCCCTTTCATACACAGTAGAGGCCCTTCTAGTAAATGCAGTAATCTGCAGTGTCATTCAGACACTCCAACTCCGTAAATGGCGAGCAAAAGCCTCCCGGTCCCCGATATATATAGTCCGAGCCCCCTTTTTCGGCATTCAACAAAACTGAATTACCTGCTGTACGAATTATAACCATGTACCTCTGTAAACTTTGCTAGATTAAGTAGAAATGTAATACTACTGTTTTAAAATTTTTGTACTGTACATACGTTCTTTTTGATATTTACCAGCAGCATAAGAGTAGTTTAGATAGTGTTAGTTAGAGATTCAATTGTGCGGATAAGTTAAATGTTTAATATTGAAATGTTTTGTGGTGACCCGTTAGAAATTACTAATTTGTGATGTGCTAATAAGAATTAGGTAAATGCCCCCAAAATATAGGACAGAGTAGCGTAGAACCTGTCCTTGACCAAGGGTGACCGGCACACCAAGGATGATAAGGGATTAATAGTGTGATCCACCACGCTTCGCGTTCAGGATCAAGAGAATGAGATGTAGCCATCTGAGGTGGCCACCTGCAAAGGACCATGGGAATTATGGCCAACCCAGGACTCAGACAGATACAGAGCTTATGTGTATCTGAAACACAGGTAACTAGACCTGATCGAAACCCCCGCTCGTTTGCATTCTAATGGTCCATTTCCCCAGAACAATAGGACTGCACAAGAAACCGATACAGACACAGACTGATCGGCGCCACTCCCCTTACTCAGAGAGCCCAACTGCCAAGGTCAATGACCGCTAAGGACCTGCCCAGCCACCAAGGCACCCGCTCCTTAATTGGCCGAAATCTAAGGCAGTGATCGAAGCCCTGTCGAACTATTGGGTCCAAGATTAAGGACCGCCCCAAAGAGCGCAAAACCCTAGTGGGATAAAAGGGGACACAGCCATGTGTTCTGCCTCTTTTGGACCTGGCCTGTGCCAGCCTCCTTTGAATCCGGCCTGTGCCAGCCCAACTGCAGCATAACGATCAGACAGCCAAGTTCAAGACCAACGATCGCTACCTGATAGATGAGCCCAGCAGAGACAGAGCCACTTCTTCAAACCAGCCACGTGATCAAGGTAAAGGCCTTATCCACTTGCACAGTGCCGGTCGCCTGAAGTTAAGTATAGGTTTTTGATGTTGATAGGTGTAGTTTAACTTGTAGTATATTGTGCTTGCATGTCGAAGTGACCCTTGTGTGTAAATAAACCATCTTTGAACTTGAGCTGACTAACTGGTTGTGGGGTCATTTGACCGATATACGGGAATGCCTTGTGGTTCAGTAAGAGAAATAGACACACCCACAGCATTGGCGATGCTGTTGGGGCATAACATCATATCATAAAACGAGCCTCAGTATCATATTGGCGACTCTAAAGAGCTACATTATTGGTGATGCTGGTGGGATAGTATTCCATTAAATTGGCAACAAGGGCTCGGTGTAAAATTTTACTCTGTGACACTTTGTGAAGCATTGGGGTGTATAATTACGTAAAGGGGATTTGATAAGTCTAGGGTATTGCTACAGGGAATCACTTTGAGAGCACCTTCCTGAGCCAACTCCAGTGCTTTTAGTGTCTTCACTGGCTGAATGGCCAACGGCTGAACACAGGACTCCAGGAGTGGATGGAGCAGGGTACCATAGGGCAGAGGTCTGACATTCCTATTGGAAAGCTGTGTACATGATCAGCAAACAAGGCATTGGTGATCAAACGGTTAATGTGCTTCACTTTACCCTAAGTGAGGGTAACTTCACTCTGACTAGCACATTCTCCAGTGTCATCCTAAAATGTACTAGTCATTAAATCCTTGTGGTGTTGGGAGTGGTGGGGGTGAGGGGGCGGTGGTTGAGGAGGGTCGGCAAGTTGCATAAACTGGGGATTGATTGATGGATCAGTCATTCACTTAGCGACGGGTCCATGGCAGGAATAACCACCCGTCACTGTCGAGAAATCAGCTACTTCCAGACAGTCTTCATAAGGAAAGTGAAGGGTTCTTGCTCAAAACTACGGCGGCGATACGTCCCGACAAGGGGCGGGCACTTCATTGTGAAGTGGTATTATTCTCGGATTTACATTTGGAGTAAGCATGAACCAGCAATTTTGTAAACAAAGGGACCACCAGCCGAGCTTTCCCTAATTTGAGCTAGCCGGAGGGGAGGGTATATGATTTTCCCAATCCCGGCTGGTGGAATGAGGGAGATTTAGTGAGCTGTTCTGTTCCTGGAATTACACGTGAGAGCAGTGACACAGTGGGGTGGGGATTTCCCTGCAGTGTTTTAAATACTGCCACCAGTTCAGCAGCACAGCATTGCACCTTCATACATCCAATAGTTCACTTGCTGGAGTGCAGTTTCAGGTAAGACAGGCAGCTCATTGTTAACCTGCTGCATGTCCTTCATGTTGACTTTGGCAATGTTTGTTTGTCTTAATTTTTTTTACAAATGGCAAATATTTGGGAACACGGCGGAGGTGGTTAAACTCCTAAAATTATGATTCTCGTGAAGGGGGAGAGGGCGCAACACAAAGAGAGTGGAATTAGTGTGGTTCAGGAACAAAAAACATAATCATTTAGTTTTACGATTTTAACGAAATGTCCATTTCGACGAGCTGTCATGTTGCTGTGGTTGTAGAGTATTTTTTGGTGGTGTTGAGCCTGCGGAGATGATTGAACTTTGCTGTCACCGGATTATTTACGTGCGTTCCGAGGACGATTTGCAGACGAAAGCAAATGAGCACATTTTCCATTTGCTTTCCAATATCTAACTGCACAGTTCCTACATGTTTTCTAGTTAGAGGCATGCGCATATTGACTTTAATTTGTCAGCTTTCTTATTGACTGTGTCTGTCTGACTGATTCCTGTATCTGATTGTATTGTTGCTCGCTTAGAGACAGGCGTCAGTTTTGGCAAACCTTAAACAGGATTATTGTCCATTGTTGGTGTTACATTCAAAGGAACAATTTGCCTTTTTATTCTGCTCGTAGCGATGAAACTACTAAATTATAGATTTATTTCTTAATGAAATCTAGCCTCGTGCCCCGTTAGATTATGAGTTTAGATATCATTGTCTATCAAAGTGGTGAAGAAAATTTACATTTCTTAACACAAACCTTTATCTTCAATGTAAAACTGAAATACTAAATATGTCAACAAATGGAGACCAGAGTACAGGAGAAGAATTTAACAACTCTGACTCACTTTTCTACTGCATTCAGCAGTTACCAGTAAGCAGCTGCTTAGTGGAAAACATGGTTGTGTTGTGGTTTAAACACAGTTAATGCTGCAGAATCTTATTGCACCGCAGAATGATGTAGATTATATTGACAGATTCATATTCAAGAATATGAGTTTGTGTAGTTTGAGAGTTGCTGTGACTTTTTTGCTTTCATGATAATGGTACAACGTCAGTTGATATGGTTTGAGTTGAACTTTAGATATCAAATCCGTTTGATAGGACAAATGTAGACCCGTGACATATAAATAGTGGTGCCTGAAAGCATGGGTACTGGTAGACAGCTGGGAGAAGGGAAGGCGATTAAAGCATGGGGTGATAGTTGAATGTTTTTATTAACTCAAACTCTGCCATTCCAGAATATAATTTTTCCTGTTAAAATCATGAGTAAAGTATCCAGTTGACTGTTGAAATTAACAGCCATAGAATCAGCCAACAAATTAAGAATGCAGGGAGGGCTTAGGAGAGTGTAATGATTATTCAATAGCCAATCATAAGAAAAATAATAACCATTCATTTATAAAATATAATTTAACTGAAAAATCCATGTTTATGTTTCAGATAACTTCAGAAAGATGAAGATCATATCATTAGTGCTTATGCTGGGAGTTCACCTACCCTTGGTGACAGGTATGATATCAAGATAATAAAGATTTTACTATTTCATCAATAAATCAGTGTGAAGCACAAATGCATGTTGGAGCCATGAACGAACCATTAGAAGTTGCTAACGTACCCTGTTGTTGAAGCTGTAGTAGATAACTGATTCAGATTTTCCAGCCAGTTGTCACTGAATCATCCCATATAGGCCTCAGAGCCAGCAAACATTTGGTGACTTCTGAACCAAGCAGACTAAACAATTGATTTGATCTGCATTGAGTGCAGAATTAGCTGAATTTCGGGCAATGTATGGCCACACAACTGACTTCAGCGCTCCTGGGTTAGTGAAGGGCAAATCGGACAGTGTCCCATCTCCTAAAGACTGTCCAGCAACCCTTGCTGGATGCGCGTGGGTCAGGTGAGCATAGAACTAATGCCCAACCCACAGCCACAGAGGCTACTGACACTCAACTGTCCAGGCTGAGGAAAAACTGATAACAAAGAAAGGGAGGTGAAAATATCATGTGTGCTTGTTTGTGACTCCATCCTCCATGCTTAATTACCACATTGGAGTTGGAAGGCACAGAGGGAAATCTCCTTCAGGAGTTCTCGGGCTAGGAAGAAGTATGTTTCAAAAGTGTTTTCAGAGATGATATTTAAAAGAAATTAAAAGAAAAGATGATATTTAAAAGAATTTAAAAGAAATGTTGAAATGTTATGAAAATGTTATGGGCAGCACGGTAGCATTGTGGATAGCACAATTGCTTCACAGCTCCAGGGTCCCAGGTTCGATTCTGGCTTGGGTCACTATCTGTGCGGAGTCTGCACATCCTCCCCGTGTGTGCATGGGTTTTCTCCGGGTGTTCCGGTTTCCTCCCACAGTCCAAAGATGCGCAGGTTAGGTGGATTGGCCATGATAGATTGCCCTTAGTGACCAAAATTGCCATTAGTGTTGGGTGGGGTTACTGGGTTATGGGGATCGGGTGGAGATGTTGACCTTGGGTAGGGTGCTCTTTCCAAGAGCTGGTGCAGTCTCGATGGGCCGAATGGCCTCCTTCTGCACTGTAAATTCTATGTTAATCTATGTTGAAACTGTTAGCAAAACAAAATAACATCTTAAAGTTCAGTTTTAAATGCCAAATTATAAACAGGAGCAGATTTGGTATGATTACAGCTACTGATGAACCAGTGCTGCATAGGACCTTGATGATCCTAATTACTTGCCGATAATATACGTAATTTAATCTAGATCCCTGTTTTCACACTTTGGGCACCCACATTTCAGTCAGCCATTCTCAGATCAAATATGGGTCGTTAGCTTAAGGTGGTGAATTTCCATGGGTTTGCTTCTGACCATCCACCACAAACATTGGTGTATCCAGTGTTAATGGTGTTTTTCACAGTTTGCCTGCCATGGTGACAGCAGTCAGGAGAACCACTGGAGAAGTTCACCCCATAAATTTCTGTATCTGCAACCACCGACTAACACCACGTTCTGTCGTTTCAGCTATTTTCACGGTCACTGCTCCCAGATTGTCCTACACTGCATCCTATGGGAATAACATTACTGTGGAATGCCGATTTCCAGTTGAATCCAACTTCAACTCAAACCAGATAAAGCTGTACTGGCATCACATACTGAGCGATGGAAGTTCTCAATTGGTTTATAAACTGTTTAACGGGAAACCAGCTCTCCAGGACCAGTCTCAGGAGTACAGCGAACGGGTGTTCATGCTGCTCGATGAACTCCGCAGTGGACGCGCAGTGCTGGAAATCAGCCGAGTTAGAGTGTCTGATGCAGGGACCTACCGCTGTGTTATTGATCTCAATGGAGTGGATTATAAAGAGACTGCACTGGAAGTCACAGGTGAGCAAAGTTTTCTTCTGCGCCAGCAGCCGATTGGTTCGTTCAAATTCAATGTAAATTGTTCTCAGTATCCAGTGTTAGTGGCGTAAATAAGCCAAGGTGTGATGTTGCATCTGTAAGTTCCCACACAAGGACAGGATGGACATCCTTCACCTTGGCCAATATGTGTGTCCCAGCATTCAGCTGTAAAGTGGATGTTCATAGATCATAGATCATCGAATTTACACAGAAGGGGGCCATTCAGCCCATCGAGTCTGCACTGGCCCTTGGAAAGGCAACCCCACTTAAGCCCACCCCATCCCCGTAACCCAGTACCCCGACCTAACCCTTTTTAACACTAAGGACAATTTATCATGGCCAATCCATCTTAACCTGCACATCTTTGAACTGTGGGAGGAAACCGGAGCGCCCAGAGGAGACCCACGGAGACACGGGGAGAACGTGCAGACTCCACACAGACAGTGACCCAAGCCGGGAATCGAACCTGGGACCATGGAGCTGTGAAGCAATTGTGCCAACCACTGTGCTACCGTGCTGTTCAGGAATAGGTTTCCAATCCAGGGAGGGTTACTGGATACTAGGATAAAAGTTTAAAGTGAAAAACTAAGAAAATAGCAAAAGTGAAGCACATTCTGCACTGTTTTAAATAGCAGCACCTTATAGACTACACAGTCAAATCTAGCTGCAAAAGATAAACAGCAACTGCAGGACTTCAGAGGGCTTAGAAACACAGCCAGGTTAAATCACACTCTGTGACTTCCTATTTTACAGCTTCCTACGGTGAAATAAAGACCATCAAAACAAAGGAAAGGAAAGAGACAGAGTTGATCTGTCAGTCTATGGGATACCCTTTAGCTGAGGTCGTCTGGTATTATGCAAATGGATCTGACATCAACGAAACAGCAAATACCACCCACTTCACTGGCACCAATGGATTGTACAACATTCGAAGCGTACTTAGAATAAAGGAAGAGACTAATGATAATTATTTGTGTATGTTCTGGATTAAAGAATTTAAAATGAATACCTCAGCTATTTTACAAAATAAAGGTAGGTCACTTTTGTTCCTTGTTTGTTCAATGGCATTGCAGCAGTATTAAGGAATTTGTAAAGCTGTCAATTTCAATGTGTTGTGATAGACATTCAGTGCAATGTACAGCCACACTTTGATCTAAAGAGTTTAGTATTTTACTTTCGCACAGTAAACGTACAAATGCAAGCATGCAAGGTTTGTTGTTCATACTGTTCATACTTTGTAGAAATAAAACAATATGTGAGGACAATGAAATTGAAAATTGGACCTGATTAGATGGTAGCTTATTTCTTCCCATTACCCTTGTCACCTCTTGTTAGAAGAAGCTGACTGCCATTTTGAAAATCTCCAGTGCAGTGGTTTGGCTGTAAGTTAATTTGATCTGTGTTGACTCCAGCACTGCTGGTCAGTATGAATATTTGCCTCTTTGCTTAAGGCACAAGACTTACACCAACAATAGAGAAAATATTAGCATGTTAGAAATAGATCTGACAACATTGCCCTGAGGTTGTACAAACAGCAGTTTAGTGGTACACTCTATAGTTTGCCATATGGGAGAAGAATGCTGGCTGGGTCCATAATTCCCAAGCTAATGAGTTTCTGATCTCAAAACCTTTTGACCTTTTGTCAAAAAGGTAGTTTAACGTAGATCTTGAGATTGGACCAACAAATAAAAGAAACAATTACATAAAGACTGGTCACACTACTTTAAATAGATATGTTTCAAACGACTATAACTTGCACCTTCAACGTATTAAATTGTCTCTTAGAGTACAACCGTGTGTGTGTGTGCATAGCTTTATAATATTGACCTGATGTGTGCACATTTTAATTGTCACTGCTTAACTTTTAGAAATGGAAGAGACAGAAGAAAAAATTGATGAGTTGCTTTCAACAAATAGGAGTTACCTCATTGCAGCAATCGCTATTCCTGTGACAGTTCTACTTGGAGTCATCATAATTGTGTCCATCTTACTAAAATCGGGGCGGTATCGTCAAGGTAATTCATTGCTGTGCATGGTGGATGCGTCGCTTTCTAACGTGCAAGTGAATAGTCATGGAGTTGAGAATTATAAACCATTAAAGTTGCTCTACCCATATTTTTTGAAGTTTTATTTATGTGCTAATTTGTCATTCCTGTTTAATTGCTGATGTCAATTGAGATTTAAATATCTTCATTGAAATATTTGTGTCCTTTTGCCTGTCGATCAAATAGCATAGACAAGAAAGGTCAAAAATACAAATGTTTAATTTCATTTGTTGCTGCTGAGTGAAATGTTTTACTCCCCTTTTGGGAAGCAAATCCCTTTAAGAGGAATTTTAATTTGTAAAATCAGCAAAGCTGTGAAGCTAACTTTACGGCAGCTGATTGGAAAACACAGACTCTTCCAATAAGATAAAATGTTTTTACCCTATTTTTGTTTCAGTATAGAAAAGTGAGTGTCTACCATTACTACTTCCTAAACAAAGATCCCAGATCGTTGCTCTGTGCTAGCTTGATAGACCTCAGTTCAGTCAAGGCCAAGCTCGGCTAATTTTCATTGCCCTCACTGCCTTCTTGATCAAGGCATGAGGAACAAAGTGGGGAAACCAGTCAGGATTCCTGCTCCTTATCGCTTTCCAGCGATCCTCTTCAGGAAAATGCACTTGTGGCAATATTGGGCAAGGACAGGGTTATTATGCTTTCCTGCAAAGCCTTGCACAGTTAAATAGACAGTTGAAATTCTGTCTGTGCACTCTAGCATTGAAAATAGCTACTGGAGAAAATGGCTACTGGTGGCACAACTGGTTTCAGACCCTGCTAGAAATCAGCATAACGGGAGAGTGAAAGAAATTCCCTTAACATTTTGTTAGTTAGTTCCTGTTCAGGTACCATGGTGGTAAAATATATCTTCACTGAAAGTGCAAGATTGGTGCTAACAGCCCAGCTGGTTCATATACATCCATCATTGACTTCTCAATAGAAAGAAACATTGGACAGAGACTGTGGCAGGCGGCCGATCAGTAAACACCCATTTGTCGCCTCTGTGAAAATTGGATTTTACTCCCCTCTGCCCCTGCTAATCACTCCCTCCATGTGAATGAGGTCCATTTCATGACTTTATAAAGACCATTGTGTTGTTTCTGCCATTGCAGTTGTCATGGATCCCATGATTGCACCCGCAGAGATGGAATGTGAACCCCCTTAAACATTCACAATCTGGGACTGAAATAGGCAGAAAAAGTTTTAGAATGGCAGCTTGTTAAAACCAAAGGTAGGTGGGCTATTATTCTACTCTGAGGGTTGAATAACCTGGGAGATAAATCACATCCAAGCGGCTTTCCCATCTCTCAACAGACAGCAAAGATAACGCTGAGAGATTTGGATGTGCACAGAACTAATCATATTATCATTCTTGATAGGGTGGCACGGTGGCGCAGTGGTTAGCAGTGCTGCCTCACGGCGCTGAGGTCCCGGGTTCGATCTCGGCCCCGGGTCACTGTCCGTGTGGAGTTTGCACATTCTCCCTGTGTCTGCGTGGATCTCACCCCCACAAACCCAAAGATGTGCAGGGTAGGTGGATTGGCCACAATAAATTGTCCCTTAATTTGAAAAAAAGAAAGAATTGGGTTCTCTAAATTAATTTTTTAAAATAATTATTATCCTTGATATTCCAGTTACATTTATTACATAATAAAGGACTGCAACCTAATTAAACACTGATCAAATATAGGCTAGAAATGTCCTATAACATAATGCAACAGATAATAATAATAATAATAAAGTCAGCCAGTGAATAAGAGAATAAGACAGCTGAGGTAACTTAAAAAATATCTTGATTACTTGCAGTCCCCAGGATATTGGAATAAGGAACAATTTCAATGTAATTTTTGATGTAAAGTCTTCCTTTAGTTTACATATACCCTTGTCTGACTGATGTGTGGCTTGTATGATAGGCAAGTGTGAGTTAAATACCTGTACTTACCATGTGATTGATTTCTCCTTGTTATTAGGCAAGATAAAAGTTTGTGAAACCAGCTCGCTAATATGAAGCCTTCATTGTCGGAATTGGAAAGAATGCTTTCAATCCTCAAACCTGGAATCTGAGAATTGTGTACACTTCTACAAACCAGCTGACTGTCCAAAGCCGCACAAACCTTCGCTGATCAACAGTGAATGTGACTTTAAAGATGAGCCAACATTCACTTAATTCTGCAGCATCCTGTTCGTTAAGCACATTGTCCGAGCTGGACTTCAGTCACAATTGTGTGAAGATACTCGGTTTTATTTGAGTCCGGCGGTATGATGAATTGGTTGTACAATTCACGGTAAACCTTAATCTGGAATCGAATCCGTATACTCAGTATTACGCTTGCGTGGAATAATTCCGGAAACTCAACAAGCCTGTCTGTTGCTTCTTTTTAACCGAGGAACCACAGTTTTGCCTGGCAGTAGGTGACAAGGGGAAACATCTGCGGCCATCTTACATTCAACTTGAAATTCTGGACGCTAGACTTTTTTACAAGGAAAAAATATACCCATTAGAAAAATGTCACAGATCTAAACAGCTAAAGATTACTGTCAGCTGGGAAAGTTTATAGGCCTTTACGGAAGGGGAATTTCTTGTTCTGTCATGGTTGAAGCCACAGTTTCAGCATTCCTGTAAATTGTGATGCAGTTCAGGAGCAAAGGAGCATCTCTGCCATGTGGCAGTATTAATGGCATTTTAGAATTGAGGATTGTAAAAAAACACACATTGTTTAACCACATCAGGGCGAAGAAATGGAGCAGAAGGAACTTGTTCTGAATTTTTGGATTTCGCACTCCATCTTCTTAACCTCTGAAGCTGGAATATAGATTTGAACGCGCCTCTTGTATCTACCTCCACATTTTGGACACCCTTTTTTCTCCCTTCCAAGGTTTTGCATGACCATTCTCAGCCATGAAACTTTGAGACCTCCAACACTCGGTTCTCAATCAGTGCCACACGGAAATACACGCGTGCTTTGGGGAATAAGTCCTTTCTTGGTATTGTCGAAAATACTTATCCCGCTCAATTCCAAAGCTTGAAGATTGTTCAGAACCACTCACTCAATGAGGGGAGAAACTTCGACGAAAGGCACATTGCAAAAGTTTAAGAAAAGAGAATATTTCTGCTTTGAGGCTGTTGTTTGAATCATTAATAACAGCACATTCAGAATGGCAAGCCACAGTTTGACGGTTCTGGCAGAAGCAGAGAAAAGCGCTATGTTTAGAAGGAGCACATGCTCTGGAATATCTATATAGATATTGTTTGATAGGTTAAATTGTGCCGTCATATGTCAACGCAGTTATTTTTACTTTATCAAGTCAAGAAATTGTTGTTCTGCCTCAAATGTGTTCAGAGTGTTTTCTTTTTTGTCTCGACTACTTGAAGGAGATGGATTAAACTTTCTTCCAGTGTTCTTGTATGATTTAATAATTGTTTACAGTGGAACAACACAATGATTGGTTTGAGTTTTCTGCTTTGAAAAATTTAAACAACTCTTTTTACCTGGTAAACCTGAAGGTTTCATTAATAAGCTAAATGTGATTTAAATTATTTGCAACTGTGAATTTTCATCAATGTAAACTTTGTTTGGTTTAAATAGATTGTATTTATATATCTCTGAGACTATTTTTGTATGATTACATCAGTATTATTTTAAGAATAAAAGTGTTTGGAAAATATTTTTTTCAGTGTGTTTACCTAAAAATGAGGTGTCAACCTAGTGAAGCTAAAACACAGGACTACCTGCATGCCAAACTGCATAAGCAGCAAGTAATAGACAGTGCTAAGGGATTCCACAACCAACGGATCAGATCTAAGCTCTGCAGTCCTGCCACATCCAACCATGAATTGCGGTGGACAACCAGGAGGCGGTTCCACAAAAAATCCCCATCCTCAATGATGAGAGAGCCCAGCACATCAGTGCAAAAGATAAGGCTGAATCATTTGCAACAATCTTCAGCCAGAAGTTCCAAGTGGATGATCCAACTCAGCCACCTCCAGTAATCCCCAGCATTATAGATGCCAGTCTTCAACCAATTTGATTAACTCC
Organism: Scyliorhinus torazame; assembly: GCF_047496885.1. NCBI lineage: Eukaryota > Metazoa > Chordata > Chondrichthyes > Carcharhiniformes > Scyliorhinidae > Scyliorhinus > Scyliorhinus torazame. The sequence continues at coordinate 244,908,862 of NC_092715.1, read as the reverse complement.
ACTTGATATTAAGAAATGGCACCAATTCTATCAAGTACCAATAGCTTAGCAACAACCTGCTCACCGACATTCAGTTTGGGTTCCACAAAGGTCACTTAGTTCCTGACCTCACAACAACCTTGGTCCAAACATAGACTAAAGAGCTGAACTCCAGAGGTGAGGTGAGAGTGACATCAAGAGTGCATTTGACCGAGTGTGGCATCAAGGAGCCCTAGCAAGCCTAGGACCCCCGTTATCAATGGGAATCAGGGGGCAACCTCTCCACTGGTTGGAGCCGTATCCAGCACAAAGGAAGATGGTTGTGGTTCTGGGAGGTCAGTCATCTCAACTTCAGGACGTCACTGCAGGAGCTCCTCAGGTTAGTGGCCTAGGCCCCACCATCTTCAGTTGCTTCATCAATGACCTTCCATCAATCATTAGGTCAGAATTGGAGATGTTCACTAATGATTGCACAATGTTCAGCACCATTTGTGCCACATAAGGGCCGAGCAATAACCATCTCCAACAAGAGAGAATCTAACCATTGCCCCTTGACATTCAATGGCATAACCATCACTGAATCCCCCACTAGCAACAATCTGGGAGTTACCATTGACCAGAAACTGAACTGGACTTGCCATATAAATACTGTGGCTACAAGAGCAAGTCAGAGGTGAGGAATCCTGTGGTGGTTAATGCACCTCCTGGCTCCCCAAAGCCTGACCACTGTCTACACAACACAAGTCAGGAGTGTGATGGAATACTCACTACTTGCCTGGATGAGTCCACCTCCAAAAACACTCAAGAAGTTCAATACCATCCAGGACAAAACAGTCATTTGGTTGGCACCCCTTCCACAAACATTTACTTTCCCTCCACCACCGAGACACAGAGGCAGCCGTGTGTACGATTTCGAAGATGCACTGCAGGAACTCACCAAAGCTCCTCACACAGCACCTTTCAAACCTACAACCACTACCATCCAGAAGGACAAAGGCAGCAGGTACATTGGAACACCATCACCTGGAAAATCATCTCCAACCACTCGTCATTCTGCCGTTCCTTCACAGTCGCTGAGTCAAAATCCCAGAACACCCTCCATAACAGCACTGTGGGTGTACCTACACCACTGGGCCACAATGGTTCAAGAATGCAGATTCACCACCACCTAAAAGGCAATTAGTTATGGGCACAAATGCTTCACTTGAATGCCCACTTCCCTTGAATGAAAGAAGAAATACAGATATCAACCTAAAATCTATTAGATAGCATGTCAATGCTGCTGTTGAAGGGTATTACGAACACCATGAGGGGTGTATTTGTCAGCAGCACCCCAGAAATGCAGGGGGCAGGATTTGTCAGATGCCAGGGCCTGCATTATCGATGGGGAGGAGATCCCACCTTGAAGAGCTGCCAGCTGCTTGGATTGGCTAGAAGCTCACTGTAGTCTCAGAAGCACCAGTTTCAAGTGGTCGGCACTGCTAGGCAACAGGCAATCCCTGAAGAATAGGAGCTAATGGTGGCCAGACTTGGACAAGCCTATCAACCAGCAAGGATGGTGGTGGGGGGGAGGGGGTTGAGAGACCGTGGGAAGAGGGTTAAAATGGGCTAGGGAGCTGGGTTTTAGAGACTGCGTGCGAAAGGTTAAAGGGGAAATGTGACCTTCTGGAGGATGACTCTGTTGAGTACAGGGCACCCCCAAAGGAGGTTCTTCACCCACTCTTGACCGCGCCCGCACCCATACCAGCTCGCCCCACTGAAGGTGCCAGGCACCTCCCTGGCATGCGCCTTCCCCCTGGGTAAAACAGCAGCGAGGGTGTGATGAGGCACCGAAGCGGCCATTAATTGGCAACTTTAAGGCCCCAGTAGGCCCAAGAGTGGGCTTGACACCTCTACAGCCTCTCCCTGAACTCCTCCCCACCATATAATGCGTGACAGGTTGGGACAGATGGATAGGCGGCAAGCAGTACAGGGGCTGCATTTCAAAAGCCCTCATCCCACCCATTAAACCCACCAGCGGGCAACTGAAATCAGTGTGACCTGAGGGCTGTGTAATTATCTACAATGCCTGGCCATGGCACAGCACGAATCCCCAGGTTTTTACTGAAGCTGCTCTGAAGGTGTAAGTGGAAGAGCACAAACGGAGGCGGCTATGTCCTGTACCCTCAGCGAACCTTTTGGACAAATGCTCAGAAGGCAGTGGCAAAAGATAGTGGAGAAAATCAAAGCCAGGAGTTTAGCTCCAAGAACATTCCTGCAGTGCAGGAGGAAGTTTAATGACATTACATGAGTGGTCAAGGTCTGTGAAAGACCATATCCTATCAACTGAAACTCTAGACTTAGCCACTGCTCAGAACACCATCATTCACCTGACAAAAATCTCTGCTAATCAAGACTTCTGCCCACAGCATCATCCTGCCCTCACACTCTTAGCATCATTGCAAACCTCAAACTCATGTAGTTTTCACACATTGCTAGCTACTTAATCATGGCATATTGCACCGGTCATGCATTGGGCTGTGTGTGTGTTTGTGTGTGTGTGTGGTATACCTGCGTAGTGAGAAATTCAATTTAAAATAATGCAACTTTAAAAGGAAACATGTTAGTTTATTCCACGCTACTGCTCTGGAAATTATGTTACGAACCCAGACACACACAAAGATCACATACAAATAAAGGTAAAATGATACCTATGAATGTGAATCAATTTTAGTCCATATTTGCTGCAGGCTTCGTATGTTTTGAAGTCGAGATGTTGCATTTCCCAAAGTGAAGGTCCTGAGGTAGTAGAGTTGTCTCTTCAGCTGTGATGGCTTCCACTGCCGATTTGCCAGATGGTGCCTTAAGAGGTTCTACCAGTCGGTGGAATCAGGTTTGCAAGAAGAAGAGAAGATTCCTTCAGACACAGCACTTTTATTTGCCTGATCACTTCACAGTAGATCAGTGGCTGTTTTTAGATGCCTTACTGTCTCACCCTGGGCTGAATACACCCTCTCCAGCCTCCCAGGAGACCACCTCCGAAGAGAGCTCCGAGGATGCCACCATAATAGTCGCGTCACAGCTGTCATCCCCGCCCTCCACCAGTGTAGATATGCACACCCCAGTGTGAAATGTTAGTGGCCAGGCTTCGGTGGCACAATCTAGTGAGTTACACACTGCTGATGATGCACATCAGGTGGAGACAGGAACCCCCAGGTGGTCGGTGGGCTGCTGGAGCCCAGGACCCAGCTGGGTCCCAGCTTGATGCTGAGCCTCTGGAACAGGCTTACCTGGAGCTGATGGAGACATTAGGGAGCGGCCGGGACATTCAGAGGGAGATGTCAGCGTTACTCTGCGGCCCAGAGCCCCCAGGGGCAATGTAGGCAGCTAGCTGCCTCCACTTCTGATGTGCATCCTGGGGACACACCTAGACGTAGTGGTAGAGTTTGGAAGGCCAAGCACATCGAGGATCATTGTTGAGGGCACCGGGGGAGGGGGCAGGGCTGGGGAGGGTAGGTGGTGGCGGTGGCGGTTGGGGGGTGGGGACAGCACCATCGGGAGAATGGTGAATTGTATGACATATTAAACACCCTTGTGCACAAGCATTATGAATCCTCTGTCACTTTCTTCCACAATACGGGCCGACCTCCGAACCCTTGGTCCATCTCTCCAGGCATCTCGCTCTCCCTGAGCACACCGTGTGAAGGTGATAGGTGTAAGCGAGCACTCGGCAGACAGGCAGGGGTCAGACTATGGCATAGATTGAGGAGCACTGGCACTCAGCTCTCTGAGGGCTATCATCACCCCCTTGCCCTCGACAGTGACCCACTGATGGTGTCGACTCAGTCCCAGCACCCAGGAGTGATGTGACATGTACGCTGGGAGGGTGGGGAATGGGAGTAGGGGGTGACAGACCAGGCCACGTCCTAAGTGAATTGGGTGAGTATAAGGGCCTCCCTGGCCCTGTCGGACCCCATCCTGTAGCCTCCGGCTGGTCCTCAGGTTCCTCCCCGGCCTCGTCCTCCAGCCCCAGTGCCACCTCATCATCCTTGCCCTCCTCCTCCTCCTCGGAGGTGGACACATGATCCTCATCATCAACGTCCAGCTCATTGTCCCGCTGCTGTGCAAGGTTGTAGAAGGCACAGCAGACCACAAAGTAGGCGACCCTCCATGCGGTGTAGTGCAGGGCACCAGCGGAGCAGTTGAGGCATCGGAACCGCATCCTGAGGAGTGCGATGCACCGCTCAATCGCAGCCCAGGTTATCATGTGTGCCTCGTTGTACTGAGTCTCCGCTTCGGTCTCCGGCCTCCGTGCAGGTGTCATTAGCCAGGTCCTCAGCGGGTACCCCTTATCCCCCAAGAGCCAGCCGCCCATCCTGGGGTTCTCCTCGAAGAGGCCGGGATGACTGACTGCCCCAGGATATAGCTGTCGTGCACACTCCCCGGGAAGCGTGCACACACGTGCAAGATCTTCATCAGGGGCGAGATTCTCCGGAAACGGCGCAATGTCCGCCGACTGGCACCCAATACGGCGCAAATCAGTCGGGCATCGCGCCGCCCCAAAGGTGCGGAATGCTCCGCATCTTTGGGGGCCGAGGCCCAACCTTAAGGGGCTAGGTCGGCGCCAGATGAATTTCCGCCCCGCCAGCTGGCGCGAAAATGACATCTCCGGGCGGCGCATGCGCGGGAGCGTTAGCGGCCGCTGACAGCATTCCCGCGCATGGGCAGTGGAGGGAGTCTCCTTCGCCTCCGCCATGGTGGAGACCGCGGCGGAGGCGGAAGGGAAAGAGTTCCCCCACGGCACAGGCCCGCCCGCGGATCAGTGGGCCCCGATCGCGGGCCAGGCCACCGTGGGGGCACCCGCCGGGGCCAGATCGCCCCGCGCCCCCCCAGGACCCCGGAGCCCGCCCGCGCCGCCTTGTCCTGCTGGTAAGGTAGGTGGTTTAATTTACGCCGGCGGGACAGGCATTTTAGCGGCGGGACTTCGGGGGCCCGCCAACCGGCGCGGCGCGATTCCCGCCCCCGCCGAATCTCCGGTGCCGGAGACTTCGGCAACCGGCGGGGGCGGGATTCACGCCAGCCCCCGGCGATTCTCCAACCCGGCGGGGGGTCGGAGAATCTCGCCCCTGGTGCTTGCACACGAGGTGTATATTGAGGGAAAGTTCACGATTCCTGCTTCAGCGTCAACTCTTAGTCTCAGAAACGGAGAATCCCACCCAGGATATATCAAGTCAGGTTCCATCCTGGTATCTGACTGAGCCGGTGGTAACATCAACTGGGATCATAACAGAATACTGCTAGGAGGTTGGTTATTATTCGATTCTCGAATGTTGTAGAAATAATTCTATAACTTTTCAGAGGCAGATCATGAGGCTTAAAAGGCAGACCGGAGAGAACTCTGACAAAATCTTACCAAGGCTTAATATCAACACGTCTTCCATGATTAAATCTGTAACAATTAATAATTAATTCTTGGATGTATATTTAAAATTTCCGAATCATTTAAATCTGTTTTGAATGACATCTTCTGTCCACTGTTCAATCTGTTGCCTACAGGGCAAAACAACGTATTCAGCAATGGTAATTCCCAGATTTCAGTGCAAATAATCAGGAAGTAAAAATCATCATCAGTGCTTCATCTCAGTAAATAATCAATTTTATTTTGAACCACTTCTTCCCTTTTGGAAGATTTCACAGAAAGGGGAAATGTGAAGTGATTAGACGGTAGTTTTCTTTCTTCCAATTCCTCTAGGCCACGTGCTGCAAGTTTGTTTATTTTGTCCCCTTTCCCATCAATGTTATAACTCATGGGTTTTTGTACAATTTCCCATTCTGAAGATTTCCCGTCAACTCAACTGCATCTCTCTGCAATGCTAAGTCAAAAAGGATTTCTAAGAAGATTTTCTGATTCAATTCACCGGTGAGTCACAAAACTAGGGGTCAGAAAGAGAGCTCTGGTCTTCGTTATTAACTCCCCCCATAAGCAGTCGGGGAGATCCTCCCACTGCGTTTCAGAACCTCTTTCAAAACTCACTGGGTTTCCCAAGACTCAGGAATCCTGGCAGCAATGGGGCAGGTGGTAGCATAGTGGTATCGTCGCTGGGGTGGTAATCCAGAGAGCTGGGGTAATGCTCTGGGGACCCGGGTTCAAATCCCACCAGGGCAGATGGTGAAATTTCAATTCAATAAAAATCGGGAATTAAAGGTGTTGATGGTGACCATGAAATCATTGTCGATTGTAGCAAAAAAAACCATCTGGTTTCACCATTGTCGATTAGGGAAGGAAATCTGTCATCCTTGCACTGGTCTGGCCTATGTGTGACTCCAGACCCACAGCAATGGAGTTGATTCTTAATTGCCCTCAGTGCTGGACAATAAATGCTGGCCTCGCCAGTGGCACCAACATCCCATTGTAAAATAAAACATAAAGAGAGGTGTGAGCTTTTAGCTCAAGAAGATACATGGCCTTTTAAAACACTGTGCAAGCCGGGAGGAGCAGAGATGCTACAGCAACTACCACCTCTTCCGTCCCACCTCTCAAAGGAAGCTTTTAGCTGGTCACTGCCTCTGTCTCCTTCCCAGGACACTGAATGTCCACCCCTCCCAGATCCAGCCCCAATGTCTGATCTTCCCACCACTTGTCCAATACTTCCCCTTGAGTCATTGATCCCCTCCGTCCCCCCCACCTCCATCATGCCTTATCTTCCCACCACTACGATGCCTGATCTTTCGCTCCACACAAACCCCACTCTCCCCCTCCCCAACACCACAATGTGCTTTCTTTCATGTTTACTGCAACCTGGGGACAGCTGAACCGTCGCAATGAATCGCTGAATGTTGCAATGCAGTAAATCTATTGCAAGAACCAGACAGGTGGTTCTGCAGCTGCAATGGGCTCTACTCATCCTATTTTGCACCGCTAGTGAAACAGAAATGAAACTTATATGCCGGGTTCATAATTCAGTACAAAACCAAGCTGGAAACAGGAGAGAACTGAAAAAGGAAATAAGAAGTGATGTGGGTAAATAAAGGGGTAAAACAATTAATGTGAGTTGTATTCATGAAAGCTGTCTCTCTTGCTGTACATGTCCACCACAACCCTTGGCCTACAGATCTGCTATTCTTTTCCGAGATGCGTTTTGCAAGAAATGTATGCTACCGTACCTGCTGTTTGAGAGATTCAACAGCTCTGAATCTTTCCCTTTCACGCTCATTATGAAGAATAACTTTCTATGACCATCTCTGGAATCCCAGTGGTGTTTACCCGAAAAAAAGTTGGCATCACGAACAGGATCCACTGATGGCACTGGGTGAAGGAAAGTCCCCACTGATAATAAACACAGTGGTGAGCAATGTTTTTTTATGCCACTCATGTTGAACTAGGTCTGACTGACTACTGAGGCCACCTCGGAATCTCAGGGAGCCCAAACATTTGAACAGAGTCGGAGTGGCTGAAAGCAGGAGGAGAAAAGGTAAAAAATAATAAAGTGAGATAGTATCGTGCAGAACATCACCAACAACCAGAGGAGGTGGCTGAACAGGGGCTCCTATGAGGGGAAGAGCCTTGCCAGTCAGGGACGGGTAGGTGGCAATCTTAATGGGTATTCCCAACGAGCCTGTGTACAGGATTGCCGGCAGCCAAAGTACAGGCTTGGGTAGGGAGGCTTAGCGGTGCCCCTCCGAGGTGAAGAGCCTTGCAACTGTTAGTCATCCTGGCAGGGTTGAGGAGGGAATACTTGAGGGGTGTTCCTAAAGGTGAAGAGCCTTGTGCATAGGATCGAGGGCATACGAGAAGAGACAGGTTGCCAACACTGGGTAGAGGAGAGCCAGTCGTGCTACAGGACTAAGCTGAAAGTTTGGCAGGGAAGGAGGTGAGCACTCAGAAACCCATCACAGAATACCTGCTGGGAAAGTTCACAAAGGTAAAGGAAAATATGATAAAGGATGGTTGGGACATCAAGTGAATCCCAGGCCAAAAGAGAAAAATGTGAGTGCAATTGCTGTTTATCTATTTCCTGTCTGTCCTGTGATTTTTTTTTTGTATGTTTGCGCATGTCAGTGTTAAGCGCCTATAAGCCGCAGCACTAAACTTGGTTAACCTTTTGTGTTCTGGTTTTACATGCTGTAGCTTGAGTGGCGGTATTCTAAATTGGTGCAAGTGAAAGAGAATGGATGTTTAATTACTACAGCTTGATATTTCATTTGGAATATGCTACTATGGGAATATGTAAGTTATTTTTTCTTTTAGTTTTAATTAGTTTTATTTGAAGAAAGAAGAATCAAGACCACTTTTTGGGTTAAGACAGATGTCAGAATTTTGCAAAGGACTCTCAATACTTTAATGAGTTGGATTTTTAAAAAGCGTTGTTAAACAAACCAATGTTTTAGGTTATAAGGTTCAAGTTGAGATAAACTGACAGAAAGCACTTCACTCTGTTTGATGTGGTCCATGAGCAGACAATCATAACTTGATGTTTATAAACATTGTAGTTAGTTTCACAGCTGACTACTTCAAAGTTACTCAAGTGTGAAGGGAGATGAATGAAACAATGCAGACAGCTGGGGGGGGGTTGGAAGTTGTCAATCACAGCCTAGTAAAATCAATATCACAGAGAACTGAATGAAAGGCTTGTCGATCAAAGATCTGGAGGAGGTTTAAACCTAGCTGACTGGTTTTCTCTTTCCAAGAATTGACAGGTGCTGCTTCCTCTGCCTAAGCCAGCGGGTGTATTGCACAGTTTTAAAGCGGTGATATTTTTCACTGCCTCTGCCTGGACTGCTCTCCAGCTTGACTGAGAAAACGGTCTGCACTTTCCCATCAACTTGTAGACTAAACATGCCTGACAAGCTGCAATTGTATTATGTATATATGTATGCTATTGTAACTGCTGAGAGATTCAGCAGCCCTGAATCTTTCCTTTGTACGCTCGTAAGAAAAACATCTTTCTCTGACCAATTCCGGAAACCCAGCAGCTTTTGTCCCACAACAAGAGGGCAAAGGAAGTGGCCGTGAATACATTAGCAGGCAACATAAAACTGAATCCAAACATTTATATATAGTGAAATAGCAGACAATGCGAGGATAAGCTGATTAGGGGCCATAAAGGAGATATTTTTGTTGAAGCAGAGGGGATATGGCTGAGGCACTAAATTAATACTTTGCATTGAGCTTTACTAAAGAAGAGGTTATTAACAATTTCACAGTAAATGAGGTAGTAAATTGGGTAGGATAAACAAAGATAAAAAGGAGATACTTAAAAGATACACAGTCCAGGTGGGATGCAGCATTGGTTGCTGAGCAAAGGAGGATTGGAAATTGTAAAGATTCTAGCTGCAATCTCCAATATTTTTTTAGATGTGAGACTGATGACGGAGGAATGGAGAATCACAAATGTTGCACCCTATTCAAAAAGGGCGGAGGGATAAACCAAGAATTTCCAACCAGCCTAAAGATAATCGCAAGGAAACTTTTAACATTAATCCAGGACTAAGTTAATGGGCACTTTGTAAAATATGTGTTGATTGATGAAAGCATGCATTTGTTGCAGGCAAACCTTGTTTGATTAACTTAATCGATTCCTTCGATCAAGTAGACGACAAGGGGCAGTACTTTCTGAAAAAATGGCAGTGTCAGATTCTGACTGAAAACCAGCTTTCTGTCCAGACCTTCTGACACATTGTCAGAAAGAAAATCGGTGGCTGTGTTCAGTAACGTCACTTTGGCAGGACATCATCGAGCCAGCAAGCCCGACTATGCAGAGAATGGGGCCTATCTTTCAAGGGAAACTCGATCACCAAGAACACTGAACTCCTCCCACTCCCCCCACAGCCTTGGAGGACTCCAGCACAAGCTTCGGGGCAGTCACCCCTTCCCCCCCAATGCCCGCCCCCCAACACAGAAGTATTGGGTCCACTCTCCCCCTCTCTCCCTTCCCCGCCATGGGTTCTCCGGTGTGCACCCCCCCCCCCCCACCACCACCACCACCACGCACAAGGGAGAAGGGCTTTCCCCCCTCACTGCCCCCGGTACTGCCCCCAGGTACTGCAAGGATGCCAGGATGCACTGTCAGTGTACTGGGGGCAATGCCCAGCCTCGGCCCTTAACCCCAGGGCATCCAGGCACTTACGCACCTCTGGCATGATCATCATGACTGTTTTTCGATTTCGTAAACCACAATAATAATAATGATCTTTATTGTCAAAAGTAGGCTTACATCAACACTGCAATGAAGTTACTGTGAAAATCCCCTAGTCGTCACATTCCGGTGCCTGTTCGGGTCCACAGAAGGAGAATTCAGAATGTCCAATTCACCTAACAGCACATCTTTCGGGACTTGTGGCAGGAAACCAGAGCCCCGGAGGAAACCCACGCAGACAGTGAGAACGTGCAGACTCCGCATAGACAGTGACCCAAGCCAGGAATTGAACCTGGGATCCTGGCACTGTGAAGCAATAGTGCTAACCACTGTGCTACCATACTGCCCCAAGTGAATCTCGACGACGATAATCATTCGTAATGTGATGTGAATTAGCAAATATTAGGAAACAGATTTGCATATGATGCCACTGCACCTTAGAGGTATTTCCAGGTAAATTGAACACCTCCTTTTTCACAGTAGTTTTCAAAATAGATTCAATGACGTGAAAGAATGTCACTTTTCCACAACAGATGGATGTATTGATTTGCATTCGTAAAATTTGGTGACTCATGGACAGGAATTTGCACGTCACCATTCGTTAGCAGTGCCAGAAAGTGAGTTAATCAACATTTTTCATTGGCTGAACCTTTTGAGGAATGGCAATCACTGCTGGATTTCCATTCTGCTCCTGGTACTTACCCAACGCCAGGGTTCCACATTCTGAACCAGGCCATTCAGATATATGGAGCATTCCTGTTCTCAATATTCTCCTTCATGGGATAGTCAGGGGACGACAAGCCACTTGCCCACTTCACAGCACTGGATTCTGTATTTTGGTAAGTCTTCATTCACTAAATCACTGAAAAGCTTTGGGACATTTAAAAACCTTTTCAGTGTGTTAGCGAATGAGAGTGAGTGAGGTAAGTGGGTAGAGTGGGTAGGATCCATCTGGGTAGGGTGGCAGGCTGGGTAGGGTAGGTTGTCAGCTGGCTAAGGTGGCAGGCTGGGTAGAGTGCCAGTTGGGTATGGGGGCAGGATTGCAGGTGGTTGACTGGTAAATAGAAAGGTGGGTAGAATGGCAGGGTGGGTAGGGTAGTTTGTACCAGATTGGTTTCGGGGGAGTCGGAAGGTCGTGGGTCAGAAGTCAGGGGGAGTCAGAGGGTCAGGAGAAACAGGGGGTCAGTGGTAAATTGTAGGGTCATAAAGAACTCGGAGAGTCAGGGTAAGTCAGAGGGACAGAGTGTTAGAGGACCGGGAAGTAGTCGTAAGGTTAGAGGGAAGTCGGAGGGTCGGGGGAGTTGGTGGGCTGGGGGGAGTCGTAGGGTCAGGGAGGAGTCAGAAAGTCGGGCGAGAGTCGGAGGGATGCGGGAGAGTCGGAGCGGTGGGGGGAGAGTCGGAGGGGTGGGAGCGAGTTTAAGTATGGGGGAGAGTCGGAGGGGTGGGGGAGAGTCGGAGAGGAGGGGGAGAGTCGGAGAGGAGGGGGAGAATCGGAGGGTTGGGGAGAGTCTTCTAGTTGGCCCCCAGGTTACCAGTGATGCATAGCGGCGGCGGCGGGCGGACGCTGTCCATTTTGCAGGATGACTGTATGCTGGTGGAAGGCAGATCACTTGCAGGTAGGTCTAAGAAGTTCTAACATCCCTCAACTCCTGGTATCATGATGTGTTGGGTGTTCTGGATCCGTGCAACACATACAGGCCACCAACACTTAAAATAGTACAACACTATTTTATTAAGTTAGAAACTGTTGAACATACTTTCACTGTGGGTTAACACGATGTTAGATTAAACTAAAGACCTATGCCTGTCTGAACCAGTCTATGCACTCAGAACATGGTGAGGACCTGTGCTATAAGCTGTAAGCTCTGTACTTGTAGGAGGCTGCATCCCGAATGAGCGGGAACTCTGATGCCTCCTGTCTATATAGTGAGTGTGCTCTAACTGGTGATTGGCTGCGGTGTTGTGTGTGTTGATTGGTCTTGCTGTGTGTCCATCAGTGTGTGTGTATCTGCACCATGATATACTGGTGTATATCATGATAAGAGGGTCAGAGGAGAGTTGAAGGGGTGGGGGAGAGTCGGTGGGGAGGGGGAGAGTCAGAGGGGTGGGGAGAGTCAAAGGGGTGGGGGAGAGTCGGAGGGATGGGGGAGAGTCGGAGGGGAGGGGGAGAGCCGGCGGGGTGGGGGAGACGCAGTGGGGTGGGGGAGAGTCAGAGAGTCGGGCAAGAGTCGGATGGTCAGGGAAGAGTTGGAAGGGTGGGGGAGACTCAGAGGGGTGGGGAGAGTCAGAGGGTCAGGGGAGAGTCAGAGGGTTGGGGGAGAGTCGGGGGTTGGGGGAGAGCTGGAGGGTTGGGGGGAGTCGGATGGTCGGGGGTCAGAAGTCAGGGGGAGTCAGCAGGTCAGGGGAAACATGGGGTCAGTGGGAAATTGTAGGGTCATAAAAAATTCGGAGAGTCAGGGTAAGTCAGAGGGACAGAGCGTTAGTGGACCGGGAAGTAGTCGTAAGGTTAGAGGGATGTTGGTGGATTGGGGGGGAGTCGGAGGGTCAGGGAGGAGTCAAAAAGTCGGGCGAGAGTCGGAGGGTTGCGGGAGAGTCGGGGGGTGGGGGAGAGTCGGAGGGGTGGGGGAGAGTGTAAGTATGGGGGAGAGTCGGAGGGGTAGGGGAGAGTCGGAGGGGTGGGGGAGAGTGTAAGTATGGGGGAGAGTCGGAGGGGTAGGGGAGAGTCGGAGGGGTGGGGGAGAGTGTAAGTATGGGGGAGAGTCGGAGGGGTAGGGGAGAGTCGGAGGGGTGGGGGAGAGTGTAAGTATGGGGGAGAGTCGGAGGGGTAGGGGAGAGTCGGAGGAGTGGGGGAGAGTCGGAGGAGTGGGGGAGATTCAGAGGGGTGGGGGAGAGTCGGGGGTGGGGGAGAGTCGGAGGGTTGGGGGAGAGTCGGAGGGGTGGGGGAGAGTCGGAGGAGTGGGGGAGATTCGGAGGGTTCGGGGAGAGTCAGAGGGGTGGTGGAGAGTCAGGGGTTGGGGGGAGATCCGGAGGAGTGGGGGAGAATCGGAGGGTTGGGGAGAGTCGGAGGGTTGGGGGAGAGTCGGAGGGGTGGGGGAGAGTTGGAGGAGTGGGGGAGAGTCGGAGGGTTGGGGAGAGTCGGAGGGGTGGGGGAGAGTCAGGGGTTGGGGGGAGATCCGGAGGAGTGGGGGAGAATCGGAGGGTTGGGGAGAGTCGGAGGGTTGGGGGAGAGTCGGAGGGGTGGGGGAGAGTTGGAGGAGTGGGGGAGAGTCGGAGGGTTGGGGAGAGTCGGAGGGGTGGGGGAGAGTCAAAGGGGTGCGGGAGAGTCAGGGGTTGGGGGAGAGCCGGAGTAGTGGGGGAGAATCGGAGGGTTGGGGAGAGTCGGAGGGGTGCGGGAGAGTCGGAGGGGTGAGGGAGAGTCGGAGGGGAGGGGGGAAGTCGGAGGGGAGGGGGAAAGTCGGAGGGGTGGGGAGTGTCGGAGGGGTGGGGGAGAGTCGGAGGGGAGGGGGAGAGTCGGAGGGGTGGGGAAGAGTCGGAGGGGTGGGGGAGAGTCGAAGGGGTGGGGGAGAGTCGGTGGGGAGAGGGAGAGTCAGAGAGTTGGCTGAGAGTCAGAGGGTCAGGGAAGAGTTGAAGGGGTGGGGGAGAATGGGTGCGGAGGGGGGAGAGTCAGAGAGTCGGGCGAGAGTTGGAGGGTCAGGAGAGACTCGGAGTGGTGGGGGAGAGTCGGAGGGGTGACGGAGAGTCGGAGGGGAGAGGGAGAGTCAGAGAGTCGGCTTAGAGTCAGAGGGTCAGCGAAGAGTTGAAGGGGTGGGGGAGAATGGGTGCGGAGGGGGAGAGTCAGAGAGTCGGGCGAGAGTCGGAGGGTCAGGAGAGAATTGGAGGGCTGGGGGAGAGTCGGAGGGTTGGGGAGAGTCGGAGGGTTGGGGAAAAGTCGGAGGGTTGGGGAGAGTCGGAGGGTTGGGGAGAGTCGGAGGGTTGGGGAAAAGTCGGAGGGTTGGGGAGAGTCGGAGGGTTGGGGAGAGTCGGAGGGTTGGGGAGAGTCGGAGGGTTGGGGAGAGTCGGAGGGTTGGGGGAGAGTCAGAGGGGTGGTGGAGAGTCAGGGGTTGGGGGGAGATCCGGAGGAGTGGGGGAGAATCGGAGGGTTGGGGAGAGTCGGAGGGTTGGGGGAGAGTCGGAGGGGTGGGGGAGAGTTGGAGGAGTGGGGGAGAGTCGGAGGGTTGGGGAGAGTCGGAGGGGTGGGGGAGAGTCAGGGGTTGGGGGGAGATCCGGAGGAGTGGGGGAGAATCGGAGGGTTGGGGAGAGTCGGAGGGTTGGGGGAGAGTCGGAGGGGTGGGGGAGAGTTGGAGGAGTGGGGGAGAGTCGGAGGGTTGGGGAGAGTCGGAGGGGTGGGGGAGAGTCAAAGGGGTGCGGGAGAGTCAGGGGTTGGGGGAGAGCCGGAGTAGTGGGGGAGAATCGGAGGGTTGGGGAGAGTCGGAGGGGTGCGGGAGAGTCGGAGGGGTGAGGGAGAGTCGGAGGGGAGGGGGGAAGTCGGAGGGGAGGGGGAGAGTCGGAGGGGTGGGAGAGAGTCGGAGGGGTGGGGGAGAGTCGGAGGGGAGGGGGAAAGTCGGAGGGGTGGGGAGTGTCGGAGGGGTGGGGGAGAGTCGGAGGGGAGGGGGAGAGTCGGAGGGGTGGGGAAGAGTCGGAGGGGTGGGGGAGAGTCGAAGGGGTGGGGGAGAGTCGGTGGGGAGAGGGAGAGTCAGAGAGTTGGCTGAGAGTCAGAGGGTCAGGGAAGAGTTGAAGGGGTGGGGGAGAATGGGTGCGGAGGGGGGAGAGTCAGAGAGTCGGGCGAGAGTTGGAGGGTCAGGAGAGACTCGGAGTGGTGGGGGAGAGTCGGAGGGGTGACGGAGAGTCGGAGGGGAGAGGGAGAGTCAGAGAGTCGGCTTAGAGTCAGAGGGTCAGCGAAGAGTTGAAGGGGTGGGGGAGAATGGGTGCGGAGGGGGAGAGTCAGAGAGTCGGGCGAGAGTCGGAGGGTCAGGAGAGAATTGGAGGGCTGGGGGAGAGTCGGAGGGTTGGGGAGAGTCGGAGGGTTGGGGAAAAGTCGGAGGGTTGGGGAGAGTCGGAGGGTTGGGGAGAGTCGGAGGGTTGGGGAAAAGTCGGAGGGTTGGGGAGAGTCGGAGGGTTGGGGAGAGTCGGAGGGTTGGGGAGAGTCGGAGGGTTGGGGAGAGTCGGAGGGTTGGGGAAAAGTCGGAGGGTTGGGGAGAGTCGGAGGGTTGGGGAAAAGTCGGAGGGTTGGGGAAAAGTCGGAGGGTTGGGGAGAGTCGGAGGGTTGGGGAGAGTCGGAGGGTTGGGGAAAAGTCGGAGGGTTGGGGAGAGTCGGAGGGTTGGGGAGAGTCGGAGGGTTGGGGAAAAGTCGGAGGGTTGGGGAGAGTCGGAGGGTTGGGGAGAGTCGGAGGGTTGGGGAAAAGTCGGAGGGTTGGGGAGAGTCGGAGGGTTGGGGAAAAGTCGGAGGGTTGGGGAGAGTCGGAGGGTTGGGGAGAGTCGGAGGGGTTGGGGAAAAGTCGGAGGGTTGGGGAGAGTCGGAGGGTTGGGGCGATTCGGAGGGTTTGGGAGAGTCGGAGGGGTGGGGGAGAGTCGAAGGGGTGGGGGAGAACCGGAGGGGTGAGGGAGAGGCAGTGGGGTGGGCGAGAGTCGGAGGGGTGGGGGAGAGTCGGAGGGGAGGGGGAGAGTCGAAGGGGTGGGGGAGAGTCGGTGGGGAGAGGGAGAGTCAGAGAGTTGGCTGAGAGTCAGAGGGTCAGGGAAGAGTTGAAGGGGTGGGGGAGAATGGGTGCGGAGGGGGGAGAGTCAGAGAGTCGGGCGAGAGTTGGAGGGTCAGGAGAGACTCGGAGTGGTGGGGGAGAGTCGGAGGGGTGGCGGAGAGTCGGAGGGGAGAGGGAGAGTCAGAGAGTCGGCTTAGAGTCAGAGGGTCAGCGAAGAGTTGAAGGGGTGGGGGAGAATGGGTGCGGAGGGGGAGAGTCAGAGAGTCGGGCGAGAGTCGGAGGGTCAGGAGAGAATCGGAGGGCTGGGGGAGAGTGGGAGGGTTGGGGAGAGTCGGAGGGTTGGGGAAAAGTCGGAGGGTTGGGGAGAGTCGGAGGGTTGGGGAGAGTCGGAGGGTTGGGGAGAGTCGGAGGGTTGGGGAGAGTCGGAGGGTTGGGGAAAAGTCGGAGGGTTGGGGAGAGTCGGAGGGTTGGGGAAAAGTCGGAGGGTTGGGGAAAAGTCGGAGGGTTGGGGAGAGTCGGAGGGTTGGGGAGAGTCGGAGGGTTGGGGAAAAGTCGGAGGGTTGGGGAGAGTCGGAGGGTTGGGAGAGTCGGAGGGTTGGGGAAAAGTCGGAGGGTTGGGGAGAGTCGGAGGGTTGGGGAGAGTCGGAGGGTTGGGGAAAAGTCGGATGGTTGGGGAGAGTCGGAGGGTTGGGGAAAAGTCGGAGGGTTGGGGAGAGTCGGAGGGTTGGGGAGAGTCGGAGGGGTTGGGGAAAAGTCGGAGGGTTGGGGAGAGTCGGAGGGTTGGGGCGATTCGGAGGGTTTGGGAGAGTCGGAGGGGTGGGGGAGAGTCGAAGGGGTGGGGGAGAACCGGAGGGGTGAGGGAGAGGCAGTGGGGTGGGCGAGAGTCGGAGGGGTGGGGGAGAGTCGTAGGGGAGGGGGAGAGTCGGAGGGGAGGGGGAGAGTCGGATTGGTGGGGGAGAGTCGGAGGGGAGGGGGAAAGTCGGAGGGGTGGGGGAGTGTCGGAGGGGAGGGGGAGAGTCGGAGGGGTGAGGGAGAGTCGGAGGGGAGGGGGAGGGTCGGTGGGGTGAGGGAGAGTCGGAGGGGAGGGGGAAAGTCGGAGGGGTGGGGGAGTGTCAGAGGGGTGGGGGAGAGTCGGAGGGGAGGGGGAGAGTCGGAGGGGTGGGGGAGTGTCGGAGGGTTGGGGAAATGTCGGAGGGTTGGGGGAGAGTCAGTGGGGTGGGGAGAGTCGGAGGGGTGGGGGAGAGTCGAAGGGGTGGGGGAGAGTCGGTGGGGAGAGGGAGAGTCAGAGCGTCGGCTGAGAGTCAGAGGGTCAGGGAAGAGTTGAAGGTGTGGGGGAGAATGGGTGCGGAGGGGGAGAGTCAGAGAGTCGGGCGAGAGTCGGAGGGTCAGGAGAGAATCGGAGGGCTGGGGGAGAGTCGGAGGGGTGGGTGAAAGTCGGAGGGTTGGGGAGAGTCGTAGGGGTGGAGCAAAGTCG
Source organism: Scyliorhinus torazame (assembly GCF_047496885.1). Classification (NCBI taxonomy): domain Eukaryota; kingdom Metazoa; phylum Chordata; class Chondrichthyes; order Carcharhiniformes; family Scyliorhinidae; genus Scyliorhinus; species Scyliorhinus torazame. The sequence goes on along the minus strand of NC_092715.1, from coordinate 244,891,562 downwards.
GAGGGGTGGGGGAGTGTCGAAGGGGTGGGGAGAGTCGGAGGGGTTCGGGAGAGTCGGAGGGGTGGGGGAGAGTCGGAGGGGTGGGGAGAGTCGGAGGGGTTCGGGAGAGTCGGAGGGGTGGGGGAGAGTCGGAGGGGTGGGGGAGAGTCGAAGGGGTGGCGGAGAGTCGGAGGGGAGAGGGAGAGTCAGAGAGTCGGCTTAGAGTCAGACGGTCAGTGAAGAGTTGAAGGGGTGCGGGAGAATGGGTGCGGAGGGGGGAGAGTCAGAGAGTCGGGCGAGAGTCGGAGGGTCAGGAGAGGATCGGAGGGGTGGGGGAGAGTCGGAGGGGTGGGGGAGAGTCGGTGGGGAGGGGGAGAGTCGGAGGGGTGGTGGAGAGTCGAAGGGGTGGGGGAGAGTCGGTGGGGTGGGGAGAGTCGGAGTGGTGGGGGAGTGTCGGAGGGGTGGGGGAGAGTCGGAGCGGTGGGGGAGAGTCGGAGGGGTGGGGGAGTGTCGGAGGGGTGGGGGAGAGTCGGAGCGGTGGGGGAGAGTCGGAGGGGTGGTGGAGAGTCGGAGGGGTGGGGGAGTGTCGGAGGGGTGGGGGAGAGTCGGAGCGGTGGGGGAGAGTCGGAGCGGTGGGGGAGAGTCGGAGGGGTGGCGGAGTGTCGGAGGGGTGGGGGAGTGTCGGAGGGGTGGAGGAGAGTCGGAGCGGTGGGGGAGAGTCAGAGCGGTGGGGGAGAGTCAGAGGGTCAGTGGAGAGTCAGAGGGTCAGGACAGAGTCGGGGGGAGGGGGCGGGGGAGAGTCGGAGAGTCAGGCGGGAGTCGAAGGAGTGGGGAGAGTCAGAGGGTGAGGGGAGAGTTGGGGAGTCAGGGAAGGGGTATTTGGTAGATTTTGGAGGAGGTGGAGAGTCGTGAGGGGGTGGGGAATGATGTCAGTGAGAGCAAACGCGGAGTCAGTTGTACTATTATCCAGGAGTACACATGTCTTTTTTCAATCTAACATTTATTTTTAAAAAATAAATTTAGAGTACCCAATTAATTTTTTCCAATTAAGGGACTAAGTGGCCAATCCACCTACCCTGCACATCTTTGGGTTGTGGGGGCGAAACCCACACAAACACGGGGAGAATGTGCAAACTCCACACGGACAGTGACCCAGAGCTGGGATCGAACCTGGGACCCCGGCACCGTGAGACAGCAGTGCTAACCACTGCGCCACAGTGCTGCCCGGTCTAACATTTCTTGAGCAAGTATTCAGGTAAGTGATTCAAACGCTCCAAAGGCTCCGACTCTAACTCAGCGTTGGAAACCTTTTCCGAGGGTCCTGGGGAGGAGGGGAATGGTCCAACAGAAATTGAAACTTCTCGGGCAATTCGCACAGAGACCCAGAATTGGGACCTCTGAAGGGCCCTGTACCACATCTTACAGGGTGCATCCGGACTCTGACTATCTGGAAATCAGAAGATCTGGGCCATAATAATGAAAATGTGGTGCAAGAACAGGCCATTTGGCTGAATTGGTCTACACTGATGTTTATACTTTACATAAGCCTCCTGCCACCACTCTTCAACTAAACCTGTCAGCATAATCTTTTATTATTTTCTTCCTCGTGTTTTTCTAGCTTCCCCTTAAACATATCAATTCTTGGAAAAAAAATAATAAAAGGGCAGCAGAGTGACACATTGCTGCCTCACGGCGCTGAGGACTCGGGTTCAATCCCGGCCTCAGATCACTGTCCGTGTGGAGTTTACACATTCTCCCCGTTTCTGTGCGGGTCTCACCCCCAGAACCCAAAGATGTGCAGGGTAGGTGGATTGGCCATGCAAAATTGCACCTTAATTGGAAAAACTAACATATGAAACAAAATTTTAAAAACGTATCAATTTTATTGACCTCAAGTCCCTAGTGGATTTATTAGTGATGTTCTTAAATTTATGGCCTCTAGTTTAGGACTCTCTTGCAAATGGAAACGGTGAAACAGAAATTTGCCTTGGATGAAAACACAGAACGGGCAGTGTATCATGTTACACACTTCGACCGATGTTGACCTTTATGGAGCTTAACAATGGACGCTGCATATAACAGATAGTCAATTGCAATACCATCTTCCTTAATGAATTTCTGTCCTTTTTCTCTAAGTCTACCTTTCATAATCTCTATTCGATCTCTATCAGGTCACCTTCCGGCTTTTCTTTTCTGCAGAAAACAGCCCCAGTCTGTTCAGCCCTTCCTATTAGTTAGAATCTCTCAGTTCCGATATCACCCCTTAGAATCTTGTTTTGCACCTTCTCCAATGATTGCTGCTGCTGAAGAGATTCGACTTCTGTAATCATGACATCAGTCTGAAATGATATTGCAATTATTGGCGTCAGGGCGAAGAAGGAGGTGGGAATATTTTTAGGAGTGGGGAGAACAGCTAGACATTTTCCATGTAGGAACCAATAGCTTGGAAACAGATGCATGGAGGGTCATCATTTGGAGACTTTATGGGCGGAATTCTCCCATACCCCCGCCAGCGGGTTCAATAAAATGAAATGAAAATCACTTATTGTCACAAGTAGGCTTCAAATTAAGTTACTGTGAAAACTTCTGTGCTGATACAGGAATTGAACCGTGCTGCTGGCCTGCCTTGGTCTGCTTTAAAAGCCAGCTATTTAGCACAGTGCGCTAAACCAGCCCCTGGTCACTGTCTGTGGGAGTCTGCATGTTCTCCCCGTGTCTGCGTGGGTTTCCTCCGGGTGCTCCGGTTTCCTCCCACAAGTCCTGAACGTTAGGTGAATTGGACATTCTGAATTCTCTCTCAGTGTACCCGAACAGGCGCCGGAGTGGGGCGACTGGGGGATTTACACAGTAACTTTATTGCAGTGTTAATGTAAGCCTACTTGTGACAATAATAAAGATAATTATTTATCTATGAGCCTGCTCAGTGCCAAATTGTGACAAAAGCCAAAGGGCAAGTTGCGTTGAGGCATCTGCCCACATGGTGCCAGTTTTCGGCATTGGACCAGTTTCACGACCTTTGTTTACCTGCATATGGAATGAATGGGTAAATCTCAGGTTAGTCACATGTAATTGGAGCCTGGAAAGAATTCTGTGCTATTGTAGATGTTTCCGTGGAGAAACTAGAGAAATCAGGATACAAATCTGCAAGTTGGTACTGTTGCTAAATATTAGGCCTTGGGAGTAAGGCGAATTTGTTTAAAATGTCAGCTCACCATAAATTAATTTAGAATTGGCGCCTGACTCCCCACTCATCCTCGGTATTCCTTATTCCTGACCAGTGGCTTCCTGTGGAGACAGGAGAGATTGAAAGTAAACGATTGAAAATCTGTGGTAAAAGAGGAAAGTATAAGCGTGAAGACAGTCATACTAATATTTCCTGCGCACCAGATAGGCCTCATCTTTCAGTTCCTGTAGAGATTGCCCCTTTAAGGGCAATACAGCAATGCACCTGTCTTGGGGGATCAATTGGGACCCCCAGAGGGGTGGAGTCCCCTTTTAGGCAAAAGACATCTGGAAGATATGTAGGACATTGGGGAAGCTGGTGGGCTGCTCTTGGGTAGCCGCAGGGTTGTTGGCCTCTTTACAGTTTTTCTTATTAATAAATACCTTTCATGTTTCTAAAGAAGTCTGTGAGTGCGCATCTGGCGACGAGGATAAGATGGATCATGATGACACAGCCTATAGTCCGACACCTGTGTCATCTGAATGTCCCTTTAAGAAAGGTTTTGTCTTATCACATGCCTTGTAGCATGGCTTCAGTGATGCCATTTGTGGGTGGAGCTGGGCTGTGGCTGTCAGGTGAGGGAGGGGTTCAGTGTTTGGGTTTCAGTTTTGGTTTGTTGCTTCTGGCCTGCAGAAGGAAAAAGCAGTGTTCCCCTGTTTCCTCTGTTTTTATTTCAAAAGCTATTCCAGTGAACTGAAACCAAATTGGATATGGCAAACTGCCTTGGTAACTTTAAAGGTAGAGTTGCGTTCCGCAAGGAGTTTTGCTGGTTGGAACTGGATCAGAATCTCAGGGAAAGGACCAGTCCCATTAAAGTGAGATTACAGCGTGCTGGGTCACATCCTTGAAAGGGGTTTTGGTTTATTGGATTTTGTATTGAATTGGAACAGTTACTAAAGAGGATTCATTCAGAGTTATATACATAGATTACTGTAGCTATTGTATGTGTTTTCATGCTCGTAATTGAGAACAAATTCTTGATATCTGTTTCATATATGTTAACTACATTCTTATAATAAACTTTGTTTTGATAAAAGCGCCTAGGAAGTCTGATGAATCACACCTGAAGTGCAGGCTCTTGTGCTCATCCTAGCCAAATTCAACATAAACGTTGTAGGTCAGGTTAGCTTCATTAAACTCTTTGGAGTTTCCACGCCCTGGCCCAGAACACCTGTGAGTGTCCTGTTTTAATCAAAGCCTGCAGGAAAAATACTCACCGAATGCCTATCTTTGGATGAATAGATCCATTTTATATGGTGAGATACTGCCAGACCCTGAGGGGCGGATGCAGAGCAGACCTGGATTAGCCGGTGCAGTCAAAAGTTTAGAAATGTATAAAAATTAGGAGAAAATAACCCTCAGAAGCAAGAGCTGTGACTTTGAGTTTAAGGAAAGTGGAACTTGAGCTAAAAAAAAGAGTTGCTACAAAGCTTTTTTTATGAAAAAAGAGAAGAGAGCACTGAACACAGTTTTAAGTGATTGAAGAAGAAATGCCCAAAGGAAATAGTAGCGTGGTCTCCAGGAGTGAGGGGAAAATGAAGAGGATGAGACCCACGGGGAGACTAACTGGTTGGAAGACCACCAGTGACCACTTGTCAGTCTGTTCACTGTCAGAAAACATCCGCGCCTGCGTTTCCATGTTGGAGTCGGAATCCTCGACCGCCTTCACTTCGGGTTCCCCTAGGGGGCTATGCCCTCTAAGCTCCTGGTGCCAGGGCTGTCTGAGCTGAAGCTGGCTCCTCGGGATTAGTGTTGCTTATCGCTGGTCTCCTGGTGTGGAGATGATCTCGGTGCCCCTTCATTTCAGAGTCCTGTACCTGGCTCTGGGACGATATCGGTCCTGTTTGTCGAACTACCGTGCCTGGAACCCATTTGTCACAGAAGATCCTAACGTAGACGGCGTTACCTGGTATGAACTATCTCGTCTGTCTTCGCCTGTCTGGTCAGTGCCCTTGTTGCCCTTGACCGTGGTGTATTTTTCCACCAATATCTGGAAAAGCAAGGCTTCGGCGGGTCCAAAGTCTGCGGCCCATCAGAGGTTCTGCCGGTGCTATTCTGGTTGCGGTATGTGGAGTGATTCAATAACAAAATAAGAATCTGGTGAGGCATGTATCAAGGGAGCCCGAAGTCTGCTTTTCCAATCAGCTCTCGAGCATTTACACCGCTCTTTTGGTTAGCCCATTTGAAGCTGGGTGAGACGCGGCCATGTGGATATGTCGCACCCCGTTAGTTTACATGAAACCCCAAACTCCTTGCGAAGTGGCGTGCCATCGTCGGCGACTAACACTTCTGGGATGCCCTGTGTGCTAAAAGAGAGGTGCAGTTTCTCTAGTCGCCTCAAAGGCATGGACGACGACATCCTGTGAATCTCCAGCCATTTTGAATGCGCAACAATTTTAATCAGGAAGATGGAGCCTTGAAAGGGTCCGCAAAGTTGGCATGGAGGCGTACCCAAGGCCATCCCAGCCACTCCCAGGGGAGGCTAATCTCAATTAAGGCTCTTCGGGCTCAGGCGGGAACGATAGAGAGACAGAGGTTGGTAGAGGATATTCTGGTGGTGAACCGGCAATACTGGGCTACCCCAAAGGAGGAGTTGTCCCCGGAGAGGAAGGAGCTCCAGATGAAGTTCAAATTGGTATCGACGGGGAAAGCGGTTGACCAGCTTCGTCGTGATACAAGGGGTGTTCTATGAGCATGAGAGGATGGCCTCTGACAGTTGAGATGGCAGGTGGCCTCTTGGGAGATAGTGCAAATTAAGGACTGTTGCTCTTTTTAACCTTAGTCTATTTGCTCTGTTTAGGTCACCTTTGCTCATGAGTCGCCAGGTATCTTTATGATACCGCCACGTGGTTCAAGTTCAGGTTATGATTAATAACACAGCACACCGCTTAGTAAGGATTAAAACAACGGTCATTTATTCTATACAACTAATACTACTTTCTATATAACAAACCTATCACTACTGGCCAATACTTAACTTAGGAAGAGCCCACCAGGTCAGGGAAACGAATGGCTTGTCCAATCAAATCTGGCCCGCAGAATTCAAAAGGCTGCTACAGGTCGGTGGCTAGGTGTCTCTACCGGATAGCGATCGTTGGATTCAAACTTACGATACACGGTGGCTGGTCTTGCGAAGGTCTCGAGCAGGCGAAGATGAGAGAGAGAGAGACCTGAACTTGGACCTTTACTTTTATAGGGCCCAGGGGCTTCCCGCCTCCCGGGGCAGCCCTTGACCCTGAGTCCCAAGTGATTGGATTCTGTCCCCAGTCTCTGGGGTCGATATGTCCAACGGTGAGGCGATTCCTCGATCGGGGGGTGGTCGCTCACCTGTCTTTGTTTCGGCCACTGCAGGCGCCGACAGGTCTGGCCCGGTATTCAATTGCTAATATGTTGCAATTGTTCACTGGGATAGCCGATTTAACTGTGGATGTCTGAGTAGATTAGGTGTAAACAGTCCTGAATGCAACTGCGGATACCTGGGTTGATGGGCTGTTGATAGCCCTGAGTATCGATCTGGGCTACGTTCCCAGAGCTGAATATGCAAACCTGTCTGCAGCTGCCTGCTTGTGTCTTCTTGGCTGCTTTTCCCAGCAGTCTTTCGGGTTAGCCGTTTTAAACTGGGTTTTGGCCAGATTAATCGGAACGCAGCCATTTTACATGGCTACAGGACTCAGGGGGAGGAGTCATTTCTGATCCAAGAAGGGTAAATGGGTGTTTGAGACCTTTTACCAGGGGCTGTACAGGTCGGAGCCCCTGAAGTTGCCGATAATCCAGATGTGGAAAGGGCAGTGTTGGACAACAGTGACTGGATTGTTCTCATTGGAGGCAGAGATGGCGAAGCTGGGAGAAGCCAGCAAGGTGCTGAGGGCGAAGGTCGACAACCAGGAGAATCAGTCCAGGTGACAGAATCTAGGAAATGGAGGGCTACTGGAGGAAGTGTAGGGAATGAGTGTCTCGGACTACGTGCCCACGATGTTTGCCAAGTTTGTCGAGGAGGGGGGTCTTCGTTAAGGCTCTGGAGGTGGATCGTGCACACTGGTCATTCCGACTGAGGCTGAAGATTACCATTGGCGGTGATCGTTCAGATGTACAAGTTTCAGTTGAAAAGAGGATTCTGAGGTGGGTGAAGTGGACGCGAGACTGTAGCTGGGAGGGGAATAAGATCCAGATTTGTGACTTCCGGGTGCGGCGATGACCAGCTAAGTCGCACGTTTCGGCACCTCCCGTTTTAACGGACTTTTGGGCTCTTATCGGGAGCCCCAACGGCAATTTTTGAAGGCTAAACCCACTGTGAGGCGACATAGAAGGGAGTCCCCCCGGATGTGAATGGATAGAAGAGATAATAGTGGCCAGATTGTGGAGGATCCTCTGGAGCAACGGCAAAGAAGGGAAGTGAGAAGCAAGATGGCGGCAGAGGGCGGCCAGTTGGTTTGGGGCCTGGAACAGCAGGAGTTCCTCCGGCGATGTGTGGAGGAGCTCAAGAAGGAGGTGCTGGCGCCGATGCTGCAGGCGATTGAGGGGTTAAAGGAGGCGCAGAAGACCCAAGAGATGGAGCTCCATGGAGTGAAGGCAAAAGCTGCCGAAAATGAGGACGAGATACAGGGCTTGGTGGTGAAGACGGAGAAGCACGAGGCACTGTATAAGAGGTGTATGGAGAGACTGGAAGCCCTGGAAAATAGCTCGAGGAGGAAGAACTTAAGAATCTTGGGTCTTCCCGAAGGGGCAGAGGGAGCGGACGTTGGGGTGTATGCGAGGACGATGCTTCAGACCTTAATGGGAGCTGAGGCCCCGACAGGCCCCCTGGAAGTGGAGGGAGCGTACCGAGTCCTCGTGAGAAGACCAAAGGCAGGAGAAATACCTCGAGCAATAGTGGTGAGGTTCCACCGCTACAAGGACAGGGAGATGGTCCTGAGATGGGCGAAAAAGACACGGAGCAGCAGGTGGGAGAACGCGGTGATCCGCATGTATCAGGATTGGAGTGCGGAGGTGGCGAGAAGGAGGGCGAGTTTCAATCGGGCCAAGGCGGTGATCCACAAGAGGAAAGTGATGTTCGGAATGTTGCAGCCGGCAAGACTGTGGTTACACACCAGGGTAAACACCACTACTTCGAGACGGCAGAAGAGGCGTGGACATTTATTGAAGAGGAGAAGTTGGACTAGATTTGAGAAAGAGTGTTTGAAATGAAGTAGCGAGGTGGTGGCAAGGGACTGTGAATCAGATGAGGGAAAATTTTCTTTCCCCTCGAAGGGGGGACACACGAAGAAATGTGGGCGCCGGTGGGGAAGGGGAGGGGGAAGGAGAGAGGGAGCTGCGCCATCAGGGGCGGGGCCGAGAGGGAAGCGCGGGCTTTGTTCCTGCGCTATGGAAATTGTGGCGGGAAAAGGGGGCCTCACATAATGGGAGGCTAAGGGTAAACGGGGGACGCCGAGGTCAGCCAGAGTTTGCTGACTTCCGGAAGCAATATGGGGGGAGCAACTAAGCTAGAGAGGGATCTAGCGGGTAGCGGGGGGGGGGGGGGGGGGGGTAACTGCATTGCTGCTGCTAAGGGGAAGGGGGAGCTGTTACGGGATGGGATGGTCGGGACGGGAGGGCACCGTCCGGGGGATAAGCGGGTGCATGGGAACCGGGTGAGGAGCTGGTCTAAAAAAGGGGATGGCTAGTCGACGAGGGGGGGGGGGTAAAGAGCCCCCCAACCCGGTTGATCACGTGGAACGTGAGAGGGTTGAATGGGCCGATTAAGAGGGCAAGGGTATTTGCGCACCTAAAGAAGCTAAAGGCACACGTGGTCATGCTTCAGGAGACGCACCTGAAACTGGCGGATCAGGTCAGATTAAGAAAAGGGTGGGTGGGACAGGTATTCCACTCGGGCTTGGATGCGAAAAATAGAGGGGTGGCAATACTGGTGGGGAAACGGGTATTGTTTGAGGCGAAGACCACAGTGGTGGACAGTGGGGGTAGATACGTGATGGTGAGTGGCAGATTGCAAGGTGAGGCGGTGGTGCTGGTGAACGTATATGCCTCGAACTGGGATGATGCGAACTTTATGAAGCGTATGTTGGGGCGCATCCCGGACCTGGAGTTGGTAATGGGGGGGGGGGACTTCAACACGGTGCTGGACCCAGGGTTGGACCGGTCCAGATCTAGGACCGGGAGGAGGCCGGCAGCGGCCAAGGTGCTTAAGGGCTTTATGGGAGGAGTGGATCCCTGGAGATTTACTAGGCCAAGGAGTAAAGAGTTTTCCTTCTTCTCCCATGTCCACAAAGTGTACTCCCGGATAGACTTCTTTGTCGTGGGAAGGGCGCTGATCCCGAAGGTGGCAGGAACGGAGTATTCGGCTATAGCCATTTCAGATCATGCCCCACATTGGGTAGATCTGGAAGTAGGAGAGGAAAAGGAACAGCGCCCACTCTGGAGATTAGATATGGGACTGTTGGCGGACGAGGGGGTATGTGTAAGGCTGAGGGGATGTATTGAAAGGTACCTAGAGATTAATGATGACGGAGAGGTCCAGGTGGGAGTGGTTTGGGAGGCGCTGAAGGCGGTGGTTAGAGGGGAACTGATCTCCGTAAGGGCCCATAAGGGGAAACAAGAGGGTAAAGAAAGAGAGAGATTGTTGGGGGAGATTTTGAGGGTGGATAGGCAATATGCGGAGGCTCCAGATGAAGGGTTATACAGGGAAAGACGGAGATTGCACACGGACTTTGACTTGTTGACCATGGGTAAGGCGGAGGCACAATGGAGGAAGGCACAGGGAGTGCAGTATGAATGTGGAGAGAAGGCGAGCCGGCTGCTGGCCCAACAACTTAGGAAGAGGGGGCGGCGAGAGAGATCGGAGGGGTTAGAGACGAGGAGGGAAAGATGGAACGGGGAGCGGAGAGGGTGAACGGGTTGTTTAAGGTATTTAACGAGAGGCTATATAAGGCTCAACCCCCGGAAGGGAAAGAGGGAATGATGCGTTTCCTAGACCAGCTGGAGTTCCCGAATGTTGAGGAACAGGAGATGACAGGACTGGGAGCGCAGATTGAGGTAGAGGAGGTGGTAAAAGGAATTGGGAACATGCAGGCAGGGAAGGCTCCGGGACCGGATGGGTTCCCGGTGGAGTTCTATAGGAAATACGTGGACCTGCTGGCCCCACTTCTGACGAGAACCTTTAATGAGGCTAGGGAAAGGGGGACACTACCCCCAACGATGTCGGAGGCGACGATATCGCTGATCCTGAAAAGAGACAAAGACCCGCTGCAGTGCGGGTCATACAGGCCTATTTCCCTCTTGAATGTAGATGCCAAGCTTTTGGCCAAGGTGATGGCGGCGAGGATAGAGGACTGTGTCCCTGGGGTGGTGCATGATGATCAAACGGGGTTTGTTAAAGGGAGGCAATTGAATGCTAACATACGGAGGCTGTTGGGGGCGATGATGATGCCCCCACCGGAGGGGGAGGCGGAGATAGTGGTGGCGATGGATGCAGAGAAAGCATTTGATAGAGTGGAGTGGGACTACCTGTGGGAAGTACTGAGGAGATTTGGATTTGGAGAGGGGTTCATTAGATGGGTTCAGCTCCTGTACAGGGCCCCGGTGGCAAGTGTGATTTCAAATAGGCAATGATCTGACCACTTCCGACTATATAGGGGTACAAGACAGGGATGTCCCCTGTCCCCGTTACTGTTTGCGTTGGCAATTGAGCCATTGGCCATAGCGCTGAGGGGCTCTAGGAAGTGGAGGGGGTACTTAGAGGAGGAGAAGAGCATCGGGTGTCATTATACGCGGATGATTTGTTGTTGTATGTCGCGGACCCAGTGGAGGAGATGCCTGAGATAATGCAGACACTCAGGGGGTTTGGGGAATTTTCAGGCTATAAATTGAATATGGGGAAGAGTGAACTGTTTGTGATGCACCCCGGGGAACAGGGAAGGGGAAAAGAAGATTTACCATTGAGGAGGGTAAGAAGAGATTTCCGGTATTTAGGGATCCAGGTGGCCAGGGACTGGGGAACCTTGCATAAGCTTAACTTGGCACGACTGGTAGAGCAGATGGAAGAGGACTTTAGGAGGTGGGACATGGTGCCCCTGTCATTGGCGGGCAGGGTGCAGGCGGTTAAAATGGTGGTCCTTCCGAGGTTTCTTTTTGTGTTCCAGTGCCTCCCTGTACTGATTACAAAGGCCTTTTTTAAGAAGGTAGACAAGAGTATTATGAGCTTTGTGTGGGCTGGAAAGACCCCAAGAGTAAAGAGGGGGTTCCTGCAGTGCAGTAGGGACAGAGGGGGACTGGCACTGCCGAGTCTAAATGATTATTATTGGGCCGCCAACGTGTCAATGATATGTAAGTGGATGAGGGAAGGGGAAGGAGCGGCGTGGAAAAGACTGGAGATGGCGTCCTGTGGGGGAACTAGCTTAAAAGCACTGGCGACGGCGCCGTTACCGTTCTCCCCGAAAAAATACACCACAAACCCAGTGGTGGTGGCAACTCCGAAAATTTGGGGGCAGTGGAGACGACATAAGGGAGTGACGGGTGCCTCAGTGTGGTCCCCGGTAAGGAACAACCATAGGTTCGTCCCGGGAAGGATAGATGGGGGATTTAAATCTTGGCAGCGAGCAGGAATTGCGAAATTGAAGGACTTGTTCTTAGACGGGACGTTCGCGAGTCTGGGAGCACTGACAGAAAAATATGGGTTGCCACCTGGGAATGCATTTCGCTATATGCAAGTGAGGGCATTTGTGAGGCAACAGGTGAGGGAATTTTCACAGCTCCCGGCGCAAGAGATCTAGGACAGAGTGATTTCGGGGGCATGGGTGGGTGATGGTAGGGTGTCAGATATATATAGGGAAATGAGAGACGAGGGGGAGACGATGGTAGAGGAGGTGAAGGGAAAATGGGAGGAGCTGGGGGAAGAGATTGAGGAGGGGCTGTGGGCAGATGCCCTAAGTAGGGTAAACTCTTCGTCCTCGTGTGCCAGGCTCAGCCTGATACAATTCAAGGTTCTACATAGGGCGCATATGACGGGACAAGGCTGAGTAGATTTTTTGGAGTGGAAGATAGGTGCGGGAGATGCGCGGGAAGCCCGGCGAACCACACCCACATGTTTTGGTCATGTCCGGTACTGCATGGGTTCTGGGTGGGTGTGGCAAAAGTGATCTCGAAGGTGGTGGGGGTCCGGGTCAAACCAAGCTGGGGGTTGGCTATATTTGGGGTTGCAGATGAGCCGGGAGTGCAGGAGGCGAGGGAGGCCGACGTGTTGGCCTTTGCGTCCCTAGTAGCCCGGCGAAGGATTCTACTTATGTGGAAAGAAGCTAAGCCCCCGGGTGTGGAGGCCTGGATCAACGACATGGCAGGGTTTATAAAACTGGAACGGATAAAATATGCATTAAGAGGTTCGGCTCAGGGGTTCACCGGGCGGTGGCAACCGTTCCTCGACTATCTCGCAGAGCGATAAGGGAAAATCGGAAAGGCAGCAGCAGCAGCCCAGGGGGGAGGGGGGGGGGGGGGAGGGCTCATTTGGGTCTTCAGGGGTTTTATGTGTGTGTTTCTATATTAGTTATTTATATTTGATTTCACAAAGTTACTATTTTAGTTACTATTTCTGTTGTTTCTTATTTTGTTGTTGGCAGTTGCCGTTAGTTAGCATATTATTTATTTAAAAAACGGTCAATGTATATATTATTACAAAGTTGTAAAATGGGAAATTTTTGTTTGATCGAAAAACTTTAATAAAATCTATATTTTTTTAATAAAGATCCAGATTTGTGGTGGCCTGGGGATGCGGGACCCGGGAGGGAGGTTCATGATGGTGAGCGGGTCTTGGCGGGGGTACTGGTTATTCAAGTAAATGTCTGTGCACCCAACTGCGACAATGCGGACTTTGTCAAGAGGTTAGCGTCCATCCCGGACTTGGATTCACATCAGCTGATAATGGGGGTGATTTCAATTGCGTGTTGGACACCAGGATGGATATGTCGAGCCCCAAGCCAGTGGCCACGTCGGGTATTGGTGGTGAGGGGGGGGTGGACCGTGGAGATTCAGGCATGAGGAAGAGAGGGAGTTTTCCTTCTCCTCCCATGTACGTCAGGTATACTCCTGTATTGATTTTTTTCTCGTGGGGACGTTTGCAATACACAGCGATAGTGATTTTGGACGATGTGCCACATTATGTGGACGTATGTGGATGTGAAGTTTGAAACGGGCCGAGCCCAGTGACCATTGTGGAGGTTTGATTAATTCCCTGGCGGGTAAGATGTTCTGCGGGAAGCTGGCCTCGGTGATAAAGAACTATGTGGAGTTTAATCACAATGGGAGGTCTCTCTCTCCATGTTTTGGGAGGCATTCAAGACAGTGGTCCAGGGGGTGGGAGTTGCATCCTACAAGGCCGACAGTGACAAAGTTGAGAGGGTGGAGAGACAGAGGTTGGTGGATGCCATTGTAGAAGTGGATCGACGGTACTCTGTGGCCCCGACTCAGGAACTGTTGACAGACTGGAAGAAACTACAGGGGGAGTTGGACTTAGTGACGACAGGGAAGGTGTGTCAGCTTCGTCGCTCGATGGGGGTGCTTTATGAATTTGGGGAGAAGGCTAGTCAGCTGCTAGTCCATCAGTTGAGGCGGCAGGCAGCTACACGGGAGATTGTGCATGTGAGGGATTGGGGGGGAGGGGGGGGGGGGGGTTGGTGACGACGTCGTAGAAAATTAATAAGGCCACCGAGGCCTTCAATCGGGGGCTGTATAGATCTGAGACCCTGGGGGAGAGGATGCAGAGACGGGGCATTTTTTAGATGGATTGGTGTTCTGGCGGTGGAGAAAGGGAAGGGGCAGGGATTGGCGGCACCATTGGGATTACAGGAGATAATGGAGGGTATTCGGTTGATGCTGTCGGGGAAGGCACCAAGGCCAGATAGCTCTCTGCTAGAATTTTATAAACAGTTTTCGACAGAGATGGTGCCCCATCTCCTGGGGATGTACAATAGCTCACTGGCGCGGGGGGAGCTGCCGGCCACGCTTGCGCAAACATCGATCTCTTTGTTCCAAAAGAAGGAACAGAGTGTACGTTAAGGGCTAGCAGCAGTCGAGCAACATCAGGAGGCTGTAAAATGTGCTAATTACTCTGTCAAGGGGTAAAGAGCCAGAAGTTATTATATCAATGGACGCGGACAAGTCTTTTGACCGGGTAGAAAGGAGTTACCTGTTTGAGATCTTGGAGCGGTCTGGGCCGATGTTCATTTTGTGGGTGCACTTGCTGTATGCAGCCCCCACGACAAGTGTGAGGACGAATACAATGAATTTGGGATATTTTAGGCTGTACGGGGCACAAGACAGGGATACCCATTGTTCCTGCTGTTGTTTGCATGGCTGTTGAGCCTTTGGCTATGGCGTTTCGGGCGTCAAGAGAGTGGAAGGGCATTGAAAGGGGAAATAGGGGGGCTGGATTCTCCGCAGCCCCGCACCAAAATCACCGGCTGGTGTGGGGGCGGAGAATCCACTTTCACGCCGTAATCGAGCCTGACGCCGGTAGGGCGATCCTCCAGGCGCGGAAAATCGGCGTGACTGTGGAGTATACCGCGCCGCCGGGAACCCATTGCCAGAGGCCCGCCCAGCAATCCTCTGCTCCCGACCGACATGCGTGGAACTAACCACCTATTGCCAGTCGGGGTGCTGGCGTGGCGGCTGCGGACTCAATCCGCGGCCACCTGGTCGGGGGCGGAGGCCGGGGGGGGGGGGGCCTTAAAGGCAGTTAGGGAATCTGCGCGGTTTCAGGCTCGGGCGCGTGGCCGATCGCGGGGGTATCTTTTCTCTGTGTGGCTCCGCGGTCCAAGTCCGACATGGCACTCGGCGAGGCCGCTGGAGGCCGCCACCGTGCGCATGCGCTGCCTCAGACCCGGAAGTGCGGCGTCTGTATCCGCAGCTAAAGCTGCGAGATTTACTCCGGGTCCCTGCTAGCCCCCAGTAGGGCATTGAATTAGGTCAACTTTTTAATAGGAATTTCTGGGGAGTAAAATTCCGCCGTTTTTATGCCGGCGTGGGGACATAGTCTCATTTTGGGAGAATCCAGCGCCAATGATTTGTTGCTGTACGTTTCGCACCGACTGGAGTGTATGGGGAAAATAATGGATCGACTAGGGAGGTTTGGTGCTTTTCCCGAGTACAAACTGAATGTGGTAAGAAGTGAGCTATTCCCGGTGAATGGCCAGGGAAGGACTGCGAATCAGGGTGCCTTGCTATTTAAACTGGCCAAGATAAGGTTCCAGTATCTGCATATTCAGGTGGCCCATGACTGGGCCACAATGCATAAATGGAACTTGGCCAGTTTAGTCGGGGGTGGGTGTGTGTGGGGGGGGGGGGGGGGTAAAGGGGATTTGAAGAAGTGGGATGCCCTGCTGCTGTCCTTGGCGGGTAGGGGTCAGATTGTAAAAATTAACATTTTGCCGAGGTTTTTTTTTTCAGAACCTCCAATATTCCGTATTGGAGAGGCATATGGAGTGCACTAGAACGATTGGGAGTAGGTTGATTTGATCTTAGTTTCAGACTAGTTCGGCACAACATCGTAGGCCGAAGGTCCTGTACAGTTCTATGTTCGATGTTCCAAAGGTTCTCTTCCGGAGGGTGGATAAATTAATTTCGGAATTTGTATGGGCAGGTAAGATGCCTAGGATCTAGGGAGCATTTTTGCAGAGAGGACGGCGGGTGGGATTGGCTCTCCCAAACCTGCTGTATTACTATTGGGCAACAAATGTGGAGAAGGTGAGATGCTGGTGGCGGGAGAGGGAGTTGGAGTGGGTGAAGGTGGAGGAGGCCTCCTGTGTGGCGGGTTGCTTAAGGGCCCTGACGATGGACCCACTCCCGTACTCCCTGGGGAGGTATACCAACAGTCCCGTCGTGGTGTCGTCCCTCAAGATATGGAACTGGTTGAGGCAGCACTTTGGGATAGAGGGTATGTCCGCATTGGCCGCAATATGTGGCAATCATACGTTCATACCAGCAGGGATAGACCCGACGTACAGAAGCTGGCATAAGGAAGGGGCAGAATGGGTAAAAAACTTGTTCACAGTGGGGAGTTACAGGGGAAGTTCCAGCTGCTGAGTGAACTCAGATACACGCAGGCCCGGGATTTCATAAGTAAGCAGCTTCGCTCACTCCCTCAGCTGCCAAAGCATGTATTATTGAATAAATTGCTAACTCAGGATGAGATGGGGGAAGGGGGGATTGCGGATATTTACGGATGGTTACTGGAAACAGAGAAGGCACCAGTGGAAGAGTTAAGGTGGAAATGGGAGGAGGAATTGGGGATAGAGCTCGGGGGCAGGTGGCTGGGGTGAAATTATACAGCGGAGCATCGTCCTGTGCCAGGGTGAGCCTTACACAGTTTATGGTGATGCTCAGGGCCCACATGACTTGGGCTCATATGAGCAGGTTCTTCCCTGAGATTGAGGAGGAATGCGAGAGGTGCCTGCGAATCATGCTCCTATGTTTGGGCATGCCCGAAGGTTTGGGGGGATTCTAGGCCTCAGTTTTCGAGACCCTGTCAGAGATTGTGGGAGTGAAGATGATGCCGTGTCCTTGGGTGTCGATTTTCACTGTTTCGTATCTGCTGGAGTTGCGAGAGGGGAAGGGGGCTGATGTCGCGGACTTTGCCGCTCTGACTGCCCGGCGCCGAACATTACTGGGTTGGAGGCCGGCTGGTCATCGAAGGTATCGGCGTGGCTGGGGGAAATGGCGGAATTTCTATAATTGGAAATTAAGTCGTCTCTCAGAGGGCCAGAGCAAGGGTTCTATATTAGATGGAGGTTTTTTCTGTCTCTATTTAAGGAGCTATTTTTTGTCAGTGGGTGGGGGGAGGGTGTCTTTTGGGAAGGCGATGTTCGGGTCGATTGGGGGAGAAAAAGGGGAAATGAAGAATTGTTTGAAACTTGGTGATACATGTTTGTTGATTATTTGTATTATTTATTGTGTTTGCAAAACAATGGGCGGGATTCTCCAACGCCGATGCCGAAATTGGGAACGGTGATCAGGCGGAGAATGGTTCCCCACGCCAAAATCGCAGCAGCCGCTGGATTGAAGCAGGGTCGCGATGCTCCGGCCCCTCCAAATCGGCGGGTTGGGACGCGCGCCACGTGCAGTCGCAATCCCGTTGGAATGTCATTAGTGGGCCCACCTCCTCCGATGGGCCGCGTTCCCAATGGTGGGGGCCACATGTGAGCCTGGCGTGGCAACCGTGGAGAGAGAGAGAGGGCGTGCGGACAGTGTCCAGCACTGCCACACTTGGTCTATATCCGTGCCGCTAGTCAGGGGGCTACTGCCGGGACTGGGGGGAACGGTAGGGCTGTGAGGTAGGGGGTTGCAGGTCCATGGTCCAGCACAGCCAGCACCATCTTTTCCGGTGCGATCGGTGCGTGTGTGGGGGGTGTAGGCGTACGCGCGGCTGCAGCTTGTCAGCCCTGCGCATGTGCAGCACAGACCCAGCGATGCCCCAACCATTTTCCGCGCGCTCCACGGGTGTTTCACATGGCGCCGTGCCAGCCCCTTACCGGTAGCTGAATCGGTGCAGGTTTCGCGCTGATTTTCCCATTGTGAAACACCACGTATCCGCCATTGGCGACGGCACTTATCCACGGAAAAATATTTTAAAAAGAACAGCAAGCGGCCTCTGGAAGCTCGAGGACCAAGAGGGGGTCCTCCAGCTCAGAGGTATCCTCTCAGTATTGTTAACGAATTTGTGTGACACATTTAAGATCAATGGGCGAAATTCTCCCCCAACGGCGCGATGTCCGCCGACTGGCGCCCAAAACGGCGCCAATCAGACGGGCATCGCGCCGCCCCAAAGGTGTGGAATGCTCCGCATCTTTGGGGGCCGAGCCCCAACATTGAGGGGCAAGGCCGACGCCGGAGGGATTTCCGCCCCGCCAGCTGGCGGAAACGGCCTTTGTTGCCCCGCCAGCTGGCGCGGAAATGACATCCCCGGGCGGCGCATGCGCGGGAGCGTCAGCGGCCGCTGAGTTTCCCGCGCATGCGCAGTGGGGAGAGTCTCTTCCGCCTCCGCCATGGTGGAGGCCGTTGCGGAGGCGGAAGGAAAAGAGTGCCCCCACGGCACAGGCCCGCCCGCGGATCGGTGGGCCCCGATCGCGGGCCAGGCCACCGTGGGGGCACCCCCCGGGGTCAGATCGCCCCGCGCCCCCCCCAGGACCCCGGAGCCCGCCCACGCCGCCTTGTCCCGCCGGTAAATACCTACTTTAATTTACGCCGGCGGGACAGGCAATTTCTCGGCGGGACTTCGGCCCATCCGGGCCGTAGAATTGAGCGGGTGGGCCCGCCAACCGGCGCGGCCCGATTCCCGCCCCCGCCCAATCTCCGGTACCGGAGACTTCGGCAACTGGCGGGGGCGGGATTCACGGCGGCCAACGTATCTGTTTCTGCCATGTTTCTATTTTTGGAACCACTATTCATTGCATTTCTAGTAAATATATTGCTTTCAAATAACTGGTTAATGACTGACTTAATTTCCTCTGAGGGCAGGTTTGGAAACTTCTAACCTTACTCAGGTATTACATAGAACATAGAACGATACAGCGCAGTACAGGCCCTTCGGCCCACGATGTTGCACCGAAACAAAAGCCATCTAACCTACACTATGCCATTATCATCCATATGTTTATCCAATAAACTTTTAAATGCCCTCAATGTTGGCGAGTTCACTACTGTAGCAGGTAGGGCATTCCACGGCCTCACTACTCTTTGCGTAAAGAACCTACCTCTGACCTCTGTCCTATATCTATTACCCCTCAGTTTAAAGCTATGTCCCCTCGTGCCAGCCATTTCCATCCGCGGGAGAAGGCTCTCACTGTCCACCCTATCCAACCCCCTGATCATTTTGTATGCCTCTATTAAGTCTCCTCTTAACCTTCTTCTCTCCAACGAAAACAACCTCAAGTCCATCAGCCTTTCCTCATAAGATTTTCCCTCCATACCAGGCAACATCCTGGTAAATCTCCTCTGCACCCGCTCCAAAGCCTCCACGTCCTTCCTATAATGCGGTGACCAGAACTGTACGCAATACTCCAAATGCGGCCGTACCAGAGTTCTGTACAGCTGCAACATGACCTCCTGACTCCGGAACTCAATCCCTCTACCAATAAAGGCCAACACTCCATAGGCCTTCTTCACAACCCTATCAACCTGGGTGGCAACTTTCAGGGATCTATGTACATGGACACCTAGATCCCTCTGCTCATCCACACTTCCAAGAACTTTACCATTAGCCAAATATTCCACATTCCTGTTATTCCTTCCAAAGTGAATCACCTCACACTTCTCTACATTAAACTCCATTTGCCACCTCTCAGCCCAGCTCTGCAGCTTATCTATATCCCTCTGTAACCTGCTACATCCTTCCACACTATCGACAACACCACCGACTTTAGTATCGTCTGCAAATTTACTCACCCACCCTTCTGCGCCTTCCTCTAGGTCATTGATAAAAATGACAAACAGCAACGGCCCTAGAACAGATCCTTGTGGTACTCCACTTGTAACTGAACTCCATTCTGAACATTTCCCATCAACCACCACCCTCTGTCTTCTTTCAGCTAGCCAATTTCTGATCCACATCTCTAAATCACCCTCAATCCCCAGCCTCCGTATTTTCTGCAATAGCCTACCGTGGGGAACCTTATCAAACGCTTTGCTGAAATCCATATACACCACATCAACTGCTCTACCCTCGTCTACCTGTTCAGTCACCTTCTCAAAGAACTCGATAAGGTTTGTGAGGCATGACCTACCCTTCACAAAGCCATGCTGACTATCCCTGATCATATTATTCCTATCTAGATGATTATAAATCTTGTCTCTTATAATCCCCTCCAAGACTTTACCCACTACAGACGTGAGGCTCACCGGTCTATAGTTGCCGGGGTTGTCTCTGCTCCCCTTTTTGGACAAAGGGACCACATTTGCTATCCTCCAGTCCTCTGGCACTATTCCTGTAGCCAATGATGACATAAAAATCAAAGCCAAAGGTCCAGCAATCTCTTCCCTGGCCTCCCAGAGAATCCTAGGATAAATCCCATCAGGACCCGGGGACTTATCTATTTTCAGCCTGTCCAGAATTGCCAACACCTCTTCCCTACGTACCTCAATGCCATCTATTCTATTAGCCTGGGTCTCAGCATTCTCCTCCACAACATTATCTTTTTCCTGAGTGAATACTGACGAAAAATATTCATTTAGTATCTCGCCTATTTCTTCAGACTCCACACACAGCTTCCCATCCCTGTCCTTGACTGGTCCTACTCTATCCCTAGTCATTCGCTTATTCCTGACATACCTATCGAAAGCTTTTGGGTTTTCCTTGATCCTACCTGCCAAATACTTCTCATGTCCCCTCCTTGCTCATCTTAGCTCTCTCTTTAGATCCTTCCTCGCTACCTTGTAACTATCCATCGCCCCAACTGAAACTTCACACCTCATCTTCACATAGGCCTCCTTCTTCCTCTTAACAAGAGATTCCACTTCTTTGGTAAACCACGGTTCCCTCGCTCGACGCCTTCCTCCCTGCCTGACCGGTACATACTTATCAAGAACACGCAGTAGCTGATCCTTGAACAAGCTCCACTTATCCAGTGTGCCCAACACTTGCAGCCTACTTCTCCACCTTATCCCCCCCCCCCAAGTCACGTCTAATGGCATCATACTTGCCCTTCCCCCAGCTATAACTCTTGCCCTGCGGCGTATACTTATCCCTTTCCATCATTAACGTAAACGTCACCGAATTGTGGTCACTGTCCCCAAAGTGCTCTCCTACCTCCAAATCCAACACCTGGCCTGGTTCATTACCCAAAACCAAATCCAACGTGGCCTCGCCTCTTGTTGGCCTGTCAACATATTGTGTCAGGAAACCCTCCTGCACACACTGTACAAAAAACGACCCATCTAATGTACTCGAACTATATCTTTTCCAGTCAATATTTGGAAAGTTAAAGTCTCCCATAATAACTACCCTGTTACTTTCGCTCTTATCCAGGATCATCCTCGCCATCCTTTCCTCTACATCCCTAGAACTATTTGGAGGCCTATAGAAGACTCCCAACAGTGTGACCTCTCCTTTCATGTTTCTAACCTCAGCCCATACTACCTCGGAAGATGAGTCCCCATCTAGCATCCTCTCCACCACCGTAATACTGCTCTTGGCTAGCAGCGCCACACCTCCCCCTCTTTTGCCTCCTTCTCTGAGCTTACTAAAACACCTAAACCCCGGAACCTGCAACATCCATTCCTGTCCCTGCTCTATCCATGTCTCCGAAATGGCCACAACATCGAAGTCCCAGGTACCAACCCATGCTGCCAGTTCCCCTACCTTATTTTGTATACTCCTGGCATTGAAGGAGACACACTTCAAACCACCTACCTGAACACTGGCCCCCTCCTGCGACGTCAAATCTGTGCTCCTGACCTCTATACTCTCATTCTCCCTTACCCTAAAACTACAGTCCAGGTTCCCATGCCCCTGCTGCATTAGTTTAAACCCCCCCAAAGAGCACTAACAAATCTCCCCCCCAGGATATTTGTGCCCCTCAGGTTCAGATGTAGACCATCCTGTCTGTAGAGGTCCCACCTTCCCCAGAAAGAGCCCCAGTTATCCAGAAATCTGAATCCCTCCCGTCTGCACCACCCCTGTAGCCACATGTTTAATTGCTCTCTCTCCCTATTCCTCATCTCACTATCACGTGGCACGGGCAACAACCCAGAGATAACAACTCTGTTTGTTCTCGTTCTGAGCTTCCATCCTAGCTCCCTGAAAGCCTGCCTGACATCCTTGTCCCCTTTCCTACCTATGTCGTTCGTGCCAATGTGGACCACGACTTGGGGCTGCTTCCCCCCTAAGGACCCGGAAAACACGATCCGAGACATCACGTACCCTTGCACCTGGGAGGCAACATACCAAACGTGAGTCTCTCACGCTCCCACAAAATCTCCTATCTGTGCCCCTGACTATCAAGTCCCCAATTACTAATGCTCTGCTCCTCTCCCCCCTTCCCTTCTGAGCAACAGGGACAGACTCCGTGCCAGAGGCCCGTACCCCATGGCTTACCTCTGGTAAGTTCCCCCCCCCCACAAGTATCCAAAGCGGTATACTTGTTTCTCAGGGGAACAACCGCAGGGGATCCCTGCAGTGACTGCTTCTTCCCAGTCCCTCTTACAGTTACCCATCTATCTCCAATCTTTGGTGTAACTAATTCCCTGAAGCTGCGATCTATGACCCCCTCTGCCTCCCGAATGATCCGAAGTTCTTCCAACTCCAGCTCCAGTTCCCTAACTCGGTCTTAGAGGAGCTGGAGATGGCAGCACTTCCTGCAGGTAAAATTACTGTTCAAGTAAATCATTAAAGCCCACTCACTGGCAGAGGTGTGTCGCCTCACAGGTGCAAACATGAATACCTTCTCACAACCTTTTGAAAACAACCTGACAAATGATTTTCACAACTCCCACCAGCATTTAACCGGACTACCAGTTCTCACCTCCACTTGGTATGCCCCCTCCCACACAATTCTCTGTTTCTCATTATTTAACATCACAATCTCACTGTGAAAAGCATCAAGCACGAATGTTGTTTGATACAATTTAAGCACTCTGATAATATCGGCATGCCTCTGATGGGTGAAGCTTAATAGGCACATGAGGCAAAATGGGAGAGAAAGCTCAGTCAGATAATTAGGGGCTGGATTCTCCATTTTGGGGCTATGTCCGGAGGATCCGTGGCGTATTGTGTGGGAACAATCGGCGCAGCCCCAGCACCGTTCCTCCGACCAGTGAGGGGCTAGCAGTAAAATGCATGGCCTTCCCGATATAAAGGCCTGGAGAATTGCCGGGGCCATGGTCGCGCATGCGCACGGCGATGACCTGCAGCGGTCGTGCTGCACAACATGGCGCTGGCCATGAGCGGATGCGACCTGCCAGATAGTGTCCCCCTGGACACCCCCTCATCACTCCCGGGCCACCCCCCACCAGTCCCCTCAGCCCTCGCCAGCAGCTCCTGCCTGACTGTTGGCGGCGCTGGACAGAGTCCGCAGTTGCCACGCCGGGTTCCCGACCGCTGATACCATGAGTCAACCGCGCGATCGTGAAGTCGGACCATCGGGGGCGGAGCATCGGGGGAGAGCATGCAGGTAACATCCTGGGGCCGTCCCACCGGTGTGCAGCGTGCTCCTCGATGACGCCATTGTGTAGCTTGTGGAGCAATGCTCATTGGTTTCAAAATGGGATGGCTACTGGATCCATACACCGCTAATTCACTTTAAGAGTGTAAATGCAACAATCTTGGCAATCACAGTGAATTTAACGGCATTTTCCAGTTCTGGCAAGGCTAACGGTGGAGCAGCAGAAATCATACAGTAACTTGTGGTGATTCACAACTCACAGGGTATCTCTGTCTCGTCACAAATTGGTGGAACTTTTTGCACACTCATCGCACTTTTAATCACAACCTTTAACTCACTGTTCTATGGCGAGCACATTCTGACCATGTAAGGACATGTCCTTCTTGTAATTTATTTTCGATTAAAGTTAGTCATTTTGTGCGTAAGCATTTATTTCATGTAACATTTCTTATTGCACCCCAATGTTGTCTCATCTGTCATGTTTAGTTTTCCATCCTTGATCCCTTACATTTGAATTGGTTAGCTTATAGGCACTTAATTTACAAGACCTCTCAATCCATGGTGAAATGCTCTCATTAATTCTGTGTTTGCTGCCATTTAGGTCATGGACATGTACTGTCTAGACTCAGTGTTGGATGGAGCACTGGTTTAACTTACTTCAAAGAAGGCCATCGGAGCAGTTTTTATGGCAGGCTATTGGGCTGTTAGTGGTAGTGCCCTGTGGCATGGGCTGCAGAAAGGGGTGAGACTGGTCCGCCTAAAGGTGGCTATACATCCTCCCGCTGTAGCCAGACCCTAAAGAGGGTTCAAGTACGTGCCTTAAAGTAGGCAAGTGCTGGCAGGCACTGCATTGTCAAACACGGCTCCAGCTGTTTTGGACCCTTACACCTGAAGA
The DNA here is from genome assembly GCF_047496885.1 of Scyliorhinus torazame. NCBI lineage: Eukaryota > Metazoa > Chordata > Chondrichthyes > Carcharhiniformes > Scyliorhinidae > Scyliorhinus > Scyliorhinus torazame. The sequence continues at coordinate 244,867,333 of NC_092715.1, read as the reverse complement.
ATCAGTTATACCATCCCAGGAGGTCGGCAGCTTCCTACTTCTCCCTGCCAAAGCCACCACACCAGCTTCTCACCATCATTAAGAGTAAGCAGGCAATCTGGTACATTCTACAAAGTAATGAAGCCAGAGCATGCATGTAGGAAATAGACATGGTCAATTTTGTGTAGACACATGAACGGATATCCTGTGGTGGCCATTGGTCACAGAAAGAGAGGGAAACCTGATTTGACCAATTGTGCTTCATTTTGGTTCTGAAAATTCGAAAAAAAATTAAAATTCGAAAAAAATTTGGGCGGCACAGTAGCACAGTGGTTAGCACTGTTGCTTCACAGCGCCAACGTCCCAGGTTCCACTCCAGCTTGGGTCACTGTCTGTGCGGAGTGTGCACATTCTCCCCGTGTCTGCGTGGGTTTCCTCCGGCTGTTCCAGTTTTCTCCCACACGAAAGACGTGCTGTTAGGTGAATTGGACATTCTGAATTCGCCCTCTGTGTACCCGAACAGGCACTGGCATGTAGCTCCTAGGGGCTTTTCACAGTAACTTCATTACATTGTTAATGTAAGCCGACTCGTAACAATAATAAAGATTATTATTATTATAGTATGAGAAAAAAATTCTCGTTTATATTCCCACAAATGAATTAAATTGCCGTCTACGTTTTTTCCAAATTTTTCCTCTGGAATTCTACACACCTCTAACAGTACATTCTTCGATCATGGCAAGCAACGATCAAAGATCCAGTGTGTGTCTTTCATAACCTGGATGCACATGTGGGTAACACGGTAGCATCGTGGTTAGCACGAAGGCTTCACGGTCCCAGGTTCGATTCTGGTTTGGGTCACTGTCTGTGCAGAGTCTGCACATTCTTCTCGTGTCTGCTACTAGTAACGTCATTGCAGTGTTAATGTCAGCCCACTTGTGACAATGAAGATTATTATTATTATGACAACGTTTGTTACGGACACAAAAATATTTTAATGAAATATAAAAAAGAAGGTGGGCAACACAGTGGTCAGTACTGCTGACTCATGGCGCCGAGGACCCGGGTTTGATTCCGGCCCCGGGTCACCGTCCATGTGGACTTTGCACATTCTCCCTGTGTCTGCTTGGGTATCACTCCCAAAACCAAAAAAAATTGTGCAGGATAGGTGAATTGGTTATGCTAAATTTCCCCTTAATTAAAAAAAAAAGAATTGGGTACTCTAAATTTAAAAAATAAATAAATCAGGTCACCCATCAACCTCCGTCATTCCAGTGAGAACAAACTGTAGAAGGGAATTTAGTGCGTGGATTAGTTACCCTCTTAAGGGCATTCATTAATATCTAGTTGCTTGGCTATATTTTATAAGAAAAGACACTTGCTAAAAGCATGATAGGATGCTTGGCTATATTTTTCAAACTGCTTCTGTACAATAATGTGGAAGGTCGAATAATGTAAACAAATGCTACAACTGCAGCCATTTTCTGCTGACAATCTGCGTTAAAATTGTTTTAGCCAGAGACAGAAACATACTAATAACTTATGAAGAATATTCCCAAGGTTTGTTTTGTGTAAACATGGCCAGCAGAAGCCTGTTTTTTGTCCTCGATGTTTTTTATTTCATGGTATAAATATATGCTCTTAAAATTGTAAGGGAGGGTGTGTGGAGTGGCCTCCGACCATTACAACTCCTCCACGATTCATGTCCAAATAAATTACCTGAAACGAAGCTTGAAGCATCTGACTACCTTATTTCCGCGACACAAACCAATAAATAAAGGTAGTAATTTCATGCCAGATACTGAATGAAATGAAAATCGTTTATTGTCACAAGTAGGCTTCAAATGAAGTTACTGTGAAAAGCCCCTAGTCGCCACATTCCGGCGCCTGTTTGGGGAGGCTGGTACGGGAATTGAACCGTGCTGCTGGCCTGCCTTGGTCTGCTTTAAAAGCCAGCGATTTAGCCCAGTGTGCTAAACCAGCCCAAACTTCTGAACTACACATGGAATTTCTAACGAACTGGTATCATAATCTGATTCATTTCAGGAGTGTACATGACTACTTACCTGGTTCTGCCTATGTAGATGATTTCAGTGCAGGGAACAATAACATTAGATCATTAAACACAACTCGGTCTTGGCAACCAAACATGAAAATTGTCTTGCAGATTCCAGACGGTTCCACGAGAAATTTGCTAACGTTTAATAACATTTACAGTTTTTATTATTTACAGTCTGAATAAAATGAAAAATAAATAAAATGACAGTTACAAGCAAAGGCAAGGCATTGACAGAAATCGCTTAAATTAACAAAGGGTCACAAAAGGAGAATATTTTGCAACCAAGAATAATAACCATATCACGTTAAGTAGTTTTTCTTATCGCTTTGGAAGTTCCCCTCGTTCTTTACAACTATTTATAAACAACATGGCCAAACTTCCTGCACACGGGATTTTGAGTTCATGGTTAAAGTCAATACCCACATGTTCTCTCTCTGCAATATCCGTGGTTTACTCGTGAAAAACAAAATATTTCCCCATTTTCTGCCAGTCTTTCAGGTAAAGGTGAATTATTTCTGTCGGTTATTTCCAAAGCACAATAACAAATGGCTTTGTCAGGTAAATTGAAAGCCAAGACCGCAAATGCCACATCACCCACATGTAATAACAACAGACACATGATCATTTTCAAGTTACGTAGAAGAGGAAGTTAGATCTGTCGAAAAAATGCAGGTGCTTATTATACATTAGAAAATTAACTACATCTTTCCTAATGTTTGGTTTCTTCTACAAACAATTCACCGACTACATGCATTTATAGATAAAAGCAAATTTCTGCGGAAGCTGGATTCTGAAACAAAATCAGAAAATACTGGACAATCTCAGCAGGTCTGACAGCATCTGTGGAGAGAGAAGGGAGCTAACGTTTCGAATCTGGATGACTCTTTGTCAAAGCATGTTTAAACCAGCTTTGACATAGAGGCATCTAGACTCTCTCTACAGATGCCATCAGGCTTGCGGGTATTGCCCAGTATTTTCTGTTTTTGCTACATGCAATTATAGTCTGCCTCCAATACAAAAAAAAGTGCCAAAGTGACTCAGGGGCCTCTCGTTAAAGAGAAGCATGTGCCACAGTGGTTAGCACTGGGACTACGCCGCTGAGGACCTGGGTTCGAATCCTGGCCCTGGGTCGCTATCCGCGTGGAGTTTGCACATTTTCCCCATGTTTACATGGGTTTCTCCCCCACAACCCAAAGATGTGCAGGTTAGGTGGATTGGCCACACTAAATTGCCCCTTAATTGGAAAAAAATAATAATTGGGTTCTCTAAAAAAAATATTTTTTTAATTATTGAAACATTCCTGTATGCATGCAGTGGGGATGAGGAGGGAGGTCCAGGCCACCGGACCTTAAGGGGAGGGGGTGCCTGACTTCAGAAAGGGCCTTCTACGCCCCTCCGCCCTTCCTGAGATGTAACTCTGTTGTTTTGGGGCTTTCCCCACAGAAGTTCAATCCTCCTGTCAGCCTAAACATTGAGGCCGGCTGGAAAACAACCCTTAAATGGCCAATAATTGGCCACAAATACCTCAATTAAAGCAAAGGTGGGCTTCTAGTGTGAGGCCTTTGCCACCCCAGCTTAAAATCACTGTGTGGTTAAGGCATTATTGAAAGCCACTGTAAGCCAGTGAGGACAGGAGTGATAGATAGGTGAACTGGATTATCCATGAATAAGGGCATGGACAGCAGAGGTTTGGATAATCACAAATTTACAGAGGGTAGATTGTCAGAGATTAGCCAGGAATGTGCTGGAGTACTCAAGTCTTGAGGTAACAGGCATGAATGAGGGTTTCAGCAGCAAATGAGCTGAGACAGAGCAAGGATCCAGAGGTACAAATAAGCGGTTTTAGTGACAGCACAGAAATGTGGTCTAAAACTCACCTCTACAGCTACAGCAGTTGAGACATCAGGAAAATATGTATTTTTGGATATAGACCATTGAAATAAATCACACAGGGTCTTTGAACTAGTCTTAAGTTATGCCAGCTACCATTTTAATTTGAGTTTAAATTGATAATAATCTTTATTGTCGCAAGCTGACTTACATTAACGCTGCAATGAAGTTACTGTGAAAAGCTCCTAGTAGCCACATTCTGGCACCTGTTTGGGTACACTGAGGGAGAATTTAGAATGTCCAATTCACCTAACAGCACGTCTTTCAGGACTTGTGGGAGGAAACTGGAGCACCCGGAGGAAACCCACGCAGATACAGGGAGAAGGTGCAGACTCCGCACAGACAGTGACCCAAGCCAGGAATCGAACCTGGGATCCTGGAGCTGTGAAGCAACAGTGCGACCCACTGTACTGCCGTGCTGCCCATGATGTCTTGCATCCGGGGACTTTGCTGTCTGTTTGCCAACTATTCCTGGTCAACTGCAAAGGGAAGAGTGGTTATCCTTCCATGAGTGGTGCTTGGTCAGGACTCATTTGGATTTGGTAGCTTCCGGAGTTATGATGGTACAGATTCTGTCTGGAAGTGAAGAACGATTTACAAGTGTCATTGTCATGGTCACATATTGCACCAAGCATCATGAGATTCTGCAGTGAAAACCCCAAACACCCAACTCATTAATACCTGTAAGTAAGTACCTATTTTCCTCAAGGCATTTTTAAAACACTCTTTACATACTTTGCTTTCATAATATGGTGCTATATTTTAAATTGTGTGTGGCTGGGAGGGGTGGGGGGGGGGGGATGTCATGATTATTAATCCAGTTGAAAAGGGCACCTCCAACCAAATAGGTTTGAGAGCCACAGCCATGGATAATGAAGCCAGGGTGGGGGACCTGATCAACCATGCCACCACCCATCCATTCCCAACCTGGTGCACTGAAGGAAAGAGTTTCCAATTGTGTGGGTCAGGCATAAGCTAAAGATGGGTGCGAAGTGGTGTTTGCACTAGGTTACACCCTGCTAATGCCTTCCCACTGGTGCCACAAACTACAGCACGGTCAGTGCTGGGCGAACCGGTCCCAACAGAACCACTGAGGTCGCATTCCTTGATTTTTATTCTGGTCGAAATATGGAATCGTAGAAAACCTATGAAACAATCGTACTATTGGCCGGGACTTTACAGCCCTGCCACAGCAGGAGGTCCCTGCTTCGACCTATGACTTGAAAACCATCTCACACTTCTCTGGATTGAATTCCATTTGCCACTTTTATGCCCACCTGACCTATCGATCGATAATTTCTGGCAGTCTACAGCTTTCTTCCTCGTCATCAATCACACGGCCAATTGCCATATCATCCACAAACGTCTGGCTCCTTATGTTTACATTTAAATTATTGATGGATATACATCACTAAAATCAAGGAATCCACTATTAACTCTGGCAGAACCTCACTAGAAACAACTTTCCAGTCACAAAAACACTGTCGACCATAATCCTTTGCTTCCTTCCGCCAAGCCAATTTTGAACCCAACTTGCCACTTGTTCTTGGATTCCTCAGCCTTTCACTTTTCTGAATAGTCTGCCAGCTGAAAGCCTTGCTCAAAATCATTTAGATTGCATCACTTTCCTCAATGATATTCCTTCTTGACCGCCTCAAAAAATTTAATCAAATTCGTTAGACACAGCCTTCCTTCAACACATCCAAAATGACAGTATTGATTAATCCATGTTTCTCTAAATTATGGTTTATACTGCCTTTTGGAATTCTTTTCAATAATTTGGCCACCACTGAGGCTAGGCCGATTGATTTGTAATCCTCAGGTTATCCATTGCTTCCTTTGGAAGCTGTAGTGAATTAATTCTCCACTGGGCCTAATGATGTAGCCTGGGGTCTCCCTTCCCCACCCTAATCGCATCCAGAGCCCCCACCACCTCCTCTTATCTAATTGCCAAGGACTGACCCCTGCTGTGACCTCGGAATCCCCAATCCTGCCCAGCAGTCAGGGCAGTGGACCTCATTAGGCTCACCCCAGAGCCAGAGAAGATTTATAACTCTTCGGAGCGGCTGGGCTGCCACACCCCTGTGTGCAACTTCCACCACGCCGCACCCCCCCTCCATCCTCCCACTACCCCACCCCCAGGGGCACTGCCTACTTTGGTCCTCGTGCGCAGGGCTGCCCAGTCAAAATTAGGGCCTGTGTGTTAAAGATTTGTCTTCTGCTCAAAATGTTAGAAAAATCTAGCAGTGGTAAATAAGCATGCAGATGTGATTAGAGTCATTGGTTTACAGTAATATTGATGTGGTGTGTGTTTGAAACAGTGACTCCTTTGGGGAATTGTCTTGGTAATTAAGAAATGTTCCAGTGGTAAGCAGAACGATACTAAGATCAGCATGGTGCCTGGTCATGTGACTTCCATCCAAACAGTAATTATATAGAAACATACAAAGGGCGCAATTTTACAGCAGCTCGCCGCGGTGCAGCGTGGCCGACAGAAGCCGGGGCCCCCTCTCCTGGGATCTACCCGGCTTGCAATGCCTCGTGAGATCGAACTTGACCTCACCAGACATTGCGATGTAAATCCCACCCATTGTGGGGAGAGTCACTTTTCGGCAAATCTGTACATTACAGCAAGACAGTCTGACTGTAATATGCCGTTTTCCGAGGTACCCGTGGGATCTAGCTCCTTCGCCTCAAAGACCTCGGGCAAGCACCGTTCAGTTTGGTCTCAACAATCAGGGATCAGACAGTTTGGCACTCGTGGGGGTTTCCCAGGGGATCAGAGGCCCCCGGGTGCATGCCCTTTGAGCAGGGTGGTACCCTGGCACTGCTAGTGCCACCTGGGTGCTATCCTGGCACTGCCAAGGTGCCAAGCTGGCATTCTTCAGGCAGTGGCCTGCGTGGATGTTGGGGGAGGTGTGGGCAAGGCCTGGGGGCCGCGTTGGGGCTCCAGAGATTGGGACACCATTTAAAACTGGCATCCTGATCTCTAGCTAGGATGTTCTGAGGAGTTCCCTGTTGAGGCCCACTATCTAACAAGGGGCGCATTAAATAGCGGCCCCATAGAAAATAGAAACAGGAGGAGACCATTCGGTCCTTCAAGCCTGCTCTGCCATTCATTATGATCAAGGCTGATTATCAAGTTCGATATGCTGATCCCGCCTTCCTCCCTTCACATCCTACCAGCTACATTATTCAACATGATTCATCTCAGTTGCGTGAACGCCAAGCAAGACATGTCATTGTCTGCGAGCTCCCAGAGCTGATTTTCTTGATCTGAATCACATCGATAAATCTAGGAACTGATGATAATCATGTCTGTGTTTCATAACCCCCATGAGGACCACATGAGAACTATCACTGATCTCCCGTGGGACTCACAGAATCTACAATGCAGAAGGAGGCTATTCGGCCCATCGAGTCTGCACCGGCCCTTGGAAAGAGCACCCCACACATCCATCCTATCCCCACACTTCCACCCTATCCCCGTAACCCCACCTTACTGTCCCTTTTTTTGGACACTAATGGCAATTTAGCATAGCCAATCCACCTACCCCTGCACATCTTTGGTCTATGGGAGGAAACCAGACCACCCGGAGGAAACCCAGGCAGACATGGGGAGGATGTGCAAACTCTGCACAGGCAGTGACCCAAGCCAGAATCGAACCTGGGACCCTGGCACTGTGAAGCCACAGTGCTAACCACTATGCTACCGTGCTGCCCTCATGGACTAATGGAATGCGAGCTCCCCAGATAGTGGTTGGGGCTCGTTATGTACTAATACAACAGTGATCTAAAGCATGGCTTGGTGCCTCTTGGTCCTCCCAGCAAGCAGGGTACTGGGAGTGACATACTGTTTTGAGCAGCGCTGCGTAAGTAGTTAATAAATCAATGTTCGTTTATCACCGGTGTCCGCAAGTTACTAAATTACAACTGTGGGGAAGGGCTGAGAAATGGGGGTGCCTGTCAACTGGGGACATTCCTTCGTTTTCCTTCTTTCCCACCCTCGATTTTCTCTCTTCGCCTGCACACAGGAGGCTTCCTGGTTCTTGGAACAAGTAATGCAGCAGCTGTTGCTAATCTTTGGAATTCTCTACCCCAGAGTGCTGAGGAAGCCCAGTCACTGAGTATGGTTAAAGCAGAGATTGATAGATTTATGATTAACAACAGCGTAAAGGGTTATGGGGATAGTGTGGGAGTAAAAGGCATTGAAATGTCTGATCAGCGATATTCGTATTGAATGACGGATCAGGACTCGATGGGCTGAATGGCCAGCTCCTGTTCCTATGTTGGCGCAAAATATTCACCTGCAGGGAAGCCAAATGTTAAATGTAAATGCAGTCACATTTACAGGAATCATTTGGTTAGAATGTCAGGTGATCAAACCCCAGGAATGTCTCAAAGCAGACTTGGCGACAAGAGTCAGAGTTACAGATCCCCCACAAAACATCCTTGGACTTTCAAATCAAAGTAGTCCCACTGCAAGATTAACCAAATTACAGGAGCTGTCAACTTAACGCAGATTCTACTCATGAATCTCACTTTGCTTGGGCTGGAGCTTTAAGGGCTAGCTCTGCCAAAGATGAATATACAGTAAAAAAGCTTCTTTACTGGAAGTATGTAATCAATAATGAAAACATTGTACTGGCACTCTCAATTCTTAGAAACAAATATGACACAACAACGCTCTGCAAGAATAATCAGTTTTGTTTTGAAATGTTCCCGAAACTGGAATGAGGAACCCTGTTATTTGTTGTACGAGTTATCTCTGTTAATATCAATACACAAACTGATTTCACTCTTTACTGGACTTCATCTGGTGTCGGTAAAACATCACCAGAGCCATCTGATATTCTCATGATTGACTCTTCATATGCAACTATTGTCGTAAGAGCTGTTTCTGTCAAAAATACCAACATGTGTGTTGTGGCTTTGAACTTCCTCATGTCTCACAATCTACAAACGAAAACACAGTGAGCGAAACCAGGAAATCATGAGACTTCTGATGAGGTGATTCCTGCAAATGTTACTGCATTGAAAGGTCAATTTCAATCAGGGGTTGTGAGCTGTTGGGACGGCGGGCTTTTTGTGGATGCCCAACCTGCATGGCACACTTTAGGGAGGCCCACTGGGAATTTGAAAGCTGCAGCCACTTAAAGAACAGAAGGCGGGGTTCACCATCCCTGGGATCTCAGGGATTGGCACCCCCACGGGCTGAGGTGGGAGCTGCTGATCTGAAGATGGAGACGACCAGCGACAAGGGCAGGTCAATTTTTGATCGCTGCGTAAGAAAACCACGACTGCCAGGCCACGGGCAGCCCCCCCTGGGAATGGTCAGCAGCCCCAGCTGTGGCCTGGTGGCCAGGATGAGAGTCCCCTGGGTGATCAATTTCCCACCCTTCTCATTTCTCACCCTCAATCCACCACATTGACATGGACACTTCAACCGGAGGGCAGCAGGGTTGCTGGTGACCATAAGAGCTTGGGGTGGCGAGAGGTAGTGACCATAACCAAAACATGCTCGCCAAAAAAACCAAAGAGCCAATGGTAAGGGGAGGCTCCCAAGCTCGGTCTCCTGTAGGCTGGCATAGAAATAGGACAAAAGGAGTCCCTTAAGAGGCACGTCTGTGAGGCCTTCAAGCCAACTTTAAATATTGTGGATACCCATAACAAGGGCAACTAGATTTTCCTCATTTTCGGCGGGAGCAGTGTTCAGGGGCCTGTCGGGAAGGTAAGAATAACTTTAAATACTTACCTTTGCAGCTGCAGGAAGTCGGCCATGGGGATTTCTGGGAAGATTTGTTAGTACCTGTATATAAGTTGGGCGGTTGCTAAACCCGAGACACTACACTTGTAGTGTCCCCCACCCTTCCACCTCCTCTAACCTAAGGGGTTGAGTGAATATCAGGTAAGCTCTTCCTTTCTTTTTCTTGTTTTATCTAGAGGGGATGGCAGGGAAGGCAGTACAATGTTCCTCCTGCAGAATGTTTGAGGTGTGGCATGCCGCCAGTGTCCCTGCTGATTTCATCTGTGGGAAGTGCACCCACCTCCAGCTCCTCAGAAATCGCGTCAGGGAACTGGAGCTGGAGCTGGATGAACTTTGGATCATTCGGGAAGCAGAGGTGGTTATAGATAGAAGCTTCAGGGATGTAGTAACTCCGAAGAATAAAGATAGATGGGTGACGGTGAGAGGGGCTGGGAGGAAGCAGTCAGGACAGGGATCCCCTGTGATCATTCCCCTTAGTATCAAGTATACCGCTTTGGATACTGTTGGGGGGGGGACTTACGAGGGGTAAGCCGTGGGGTACAGGTCTCTGGCACAGAGTCTGTCCCTGCTGCTCAGAAGGGAAGGGGGGAAAGGAGTAGAGCATTAATCATTGGAGACTCCATAGTTAGGGGGATAGATGGAGATTCTGTGGGAACGAGAGAGACTCGCGGTTGGTGTGTTGCCTCCCAGGTGCCAGCGTCCGCGATGTCTCGGATCGTGTTTTCGGGATCCTTAAGGGGGAGGGGGAGTAGCCCCACGTCGTGGTCCACATAGGTACCAATGACATAGGTAGGAAAAGGGGTAGGGATGTAAGGCAGGAATTCAGGGAGCTAGGGTGGAAACTTAGATCTAGGACAAACAGAGTTATTATCTCTGGGTTGTTACCCGTTCCACGTGCTAGCGAGACGAGGAATAAGGAGAGAGAGCAGTTGAACACGTGACTTCAGGGATGGTGCAGGAGGGAGAGTTTCAGATTTCTGGATAACGGGGCTCATTCTGGGGTAGGTGGGACCTCTACAAATGGGATGGTCTACACCTGGACCAGAGGGGTACCAATATCCTGGGGGGGGATATTTGCTAATGCTCTTCGGGAGGGTTTAAACTAGTTCAGCAGGGGATTGGGAACCTGAATTGTAGTTCCAGTATACAGGAGGTTGAGAGTAGTGAGGTCATGAGTAAGTTTCAAAGTTGCAAGAGTGTACCGGCAGACAGGAAGGTGGTTTAAAGTGTGTCTACTTCAATGCCAGAAGCATCCGGAATAGGGTGGGTGAACTTGCGGCATGGGTTGGTACCTGGGACTTCGATGTTGTGGCCATCTCGAAGACATGGATAGAGCAGGGACAGAAATGGTTGTTGCAGGTGCCGGGATTTAGATATTTCAGTAAGCTCAGGGAAGGTGATAAAAGAGGGGGAGGCGTGGCATTGTTAGTCAAGGACAGTATTACGGTGGCAGAAAGGATGTTTGATGAGGACTCGTCTACTGAGGTAGTATGGGCTGAAGTTAGAAACAGGAAAGGTGAAGTCACCCTGTTAGGGGTTTTCTATAGGCCTCTGAAAAGTTCCAGAGATGTAGAGGAAAGGATTGCAAAGATGATTCTGGATAGGAGCGAAAGTAACAGGGTAGTTGTTATGGGGGACTTTAACTTTCCAAATATTGACTGGGAACGCTATAGTTCGAGTACTTTAGATGGGTCCAATTTTGTCCAATGTGTGCAGGAGGGTTTCCTGACGCTGTATGTAGATAGGCCAACGGGAGGCGAGGCCATATTGGATTTGGTACTGGGTAATGAACCAGGACAAGTGTTAGATTTGGAGGTAGGTGAGCACTTTGGTGATAATGACCACAATTCGATTATGTTTACTTTAGTGATGGAAAGGGACAGGTATATCCCGCAGGGCAAGAATTATATCTGGGGAAAGGCAATTATGATGCGATGAGGCAAGTCTTAGGATGCATTGGATGGAGAGGAAAACTGCAGGGGATGGGCACAATGGAAATATGGAGCTTGTTCAAGGAACAGCTACTGCGTGTCCTTGATAAGTATGTACCTGTCAGGCAGGGAGGATGTGGTCGAGCGAGGGAACCGTGGTTTACTAAAACAGTTGAAACACTTGTCAAGAGGAAGAAGGAGGCTTATGTAAAGATGAGATGTGAAGGTTCAGTTAGGGCGCTCGAGAGTTACAAGTTAGCTAGGACGGACCTAAAGAGAGAGCTAAGAAGAGCCAGGAGGGGACATGAGAAGTCTTTGGCAGGTAGAATCAAGGATAACCCTAAAGCTTTCTATAGATATGTCAGGAATAAAAGAATGACTAGGGTAAGAGTAGGGCCAGTAAAGGACAGTAGTGGGAAGTTGTGCGTGGAGTCCGAGGAGATAGGAGAGGTGCTAAATGAATACTTTTTGTCAGTATTCACACAGGAAAAGGACGATGTTGTTGAGGAGAATACTGAGATTCAGGCTACTAGACTAGAAGGGCTTAAGGTTCATAGGGAGGAGGTGTTAGCAATTCCGGAAAGTGTGAAAATAGATAAGTCCCTTGGGCCGGATGGGATTTATCCTAGAATTCTCTGGGAAGCTAGGGAGGAGATTGCTGAGCCTTTGGCTTTGATCTTTAAGTCATCTTTGTCTACAGGAATAGTGCCAGAAGACTGGAGGATAGCAAATGTTGTCCCCTTGTTCAAGAAGGGGAGTAGAGACAACCCCGGTAACTATAGACCAGTGAGCCTTACTTCTGTTGTGGGCAAAGTCTTGGAAAGGTTTATAAGAGATAGGATGTACAATCATCTGGAAAGGAATATTTTGATTAGTGATAGTCAACACGGTTTTGTGAAGGGTAGGTCATGCCTCACAAACCTTATTGAGTTCTTTGAGAAGGTGACAAAACAGGTGGATGAGGGTAAAGCAGTTGATGTGCTGTATATGGATTTCAGTAAAGCGTTTGATAAGGTTCCCCACGGTAGGCTATTGCAGAAAATACGGAGGCATGGGATTCAGGGTGATTTAGCAGTTTGGATCAGAAATTGGCTAGCTGGAAGAAGACAAAGGGTGATGGTTGATGGGAAATGTTCAGACTGGAGTCCAGTTACTAGTGGTGTACCACAAGGACCTGTTTTGGGGCCATTGCTGTTTGTCATTTTTATAAATGACCTGGAGGAGGGCGCAGAAGGCTGGGTGAGTAAATTTGCAGATGACACTAAAGTCGGTGGAGTTGTGGACAGTGCGGAAGGATGTTACAAGTTACAGAGGGTCATAGATAAGCTGCAGAGCTGGGCTGAGAGGTGGCAAATGGAGTTTAATGCAGATAAGTGTGAGGTGATTCATTTTGGAAGGAATAACAGGAAGACAGAGTACTGGGCTAATGGTAAGATTCTTGGTAGTGTGGATGAGCAGAGAGATCTCGATGTCCATGTACATAGATCCCTGAAAGTTGCCACCCAGGTTGATAGAGTTGGTAAGAAGGCGTACGGTGTGTTAGCTTTTATTGGTAGAGGGATTGAGTTTCGGAGCCATGCGGTCATGTTGCAGCTGTACAAAACTCTGGTGCGGCCACATTTGGAGTATTGCGTGCAATTCTGGTCGCTGCATTATAGGAAGGATGTGGAAGCATTGGAAAGGCTGCAGAGGAGATTTCCCAGAATGTTGCCTGGTATGGAGGGAAGATCTTATGAGGGAAGGCTGAGGGACTTGAGGCTGTTTTCGTTAGAGAGAAGAAGGTTAAGAGGTGACTTAATTGAGGCATACAAGATGATCAGAGGATTAGGTAGGGTGGACAGTGAGAGCCTTTTTCCTTGGATGGTGATGTCTAGCACGAGGAGACATTGCTTTAAATTGAGGGGAGATAGATATAGGACAGATGTCAGAGGTAGGTTCTTTACTCAGAGAGTAGTAAGGGAGTGGAATGCCCTGCCTGCAACAGTAGTGGACTCGCCAACATTAAGGGCATTCAAATGGTCATTGGATAGACATATGGACGATAAAGGAATAGTGTGGATGGGCTTTAGGGTAGTTTCACCGGTCAGCGCAACATCGAGGGCCGAAGGGCCTGTACTGCGCTGTAATGTTCTATGTCCTATGAACGATAGCTCCTGCCTGTCTGTTCTATCAAGCACTTCCAGGACAGTGCCCTGTGGTAGTATGTATTGGGGGTCATGTGGGACTGGAAGCCCTAATGTCATTGGCTGACAGATCCCGGGTCCTGGTTGGCCGTTGACCTCATACTCCGCCCTGAAGGCGAAGTATAAGAAGCCGGTGCCTTCCCCCGCAGGCCAGTTTACTATCGGGCTGCTGGGGAACAGACACGCTTAATAAAGCCTCATCGACTTCACTCTATTCGTCTCACGGAGTCTTTGTGCGCCACAATGCTGAAGGTCACATTAACCCCCTTTGACTGTAAGGAGGTTCTTGCTTATCAGCTGCTGGCTATTGATAATGAGGAATTGGCCTTGTTTGTTGTGAGGGCACGTCCCAGCTGCAGATTGTGTTTACTGCTTGCTGCTGCACAGCTGCAAATGCCTGGAGGCTGTAACTGAGAGTTTGTTTGCTATCTGCTGCTGCCTCTTCTGCTTGCGTGCTACCTCTCTCCCTTGGACTTACTCGCTGCTTTCTGGATGAAGAAAGAAGGTAGTTAGTTGCCTTTTGGCCTCTTTTACCTGGAGTGTGGTGAGGGGAGGATTTTGGCGGGCCAACTACCGGGCTGAGGATGTAGGAGGACTTGTTCGCAAAGTCTGTGGATGTTTCCAAAGATCTGTTTTGTGCGTTGACTGTGTATTCTGTTCTGGACTTGTGGGTCACCTATTAATGCCCCCTGTGTTCCTGTGGCCCTGTCCTCGGACAAGGTGGTGATGAAAGATCACATGCTGATACTGCAGGAGAGGAAGGGCGTTGGCCCAGCTCGACTGCACAGTCCAGAGGTTGCTTCGGGTCTCCCATGGACCACCGCTGGCTTTTTATGTTCAGAAGTCATCTGCTACTCCCATTATGGGAGCTGTGCAGGTCGTTGGTGTTCCTTGTTTTCCTTTTGTCCTGCATTTGGCCTATGTTTATTGGGGGGAGGGGGGAATTGTTGTCCTGCATTTGGTCTATGTTTATTGGGGGAAGGGGGGAATTGTATGATGGATACCATGGGCGGGATTCTCCGCAATCGGCGCGATGTCCGCCGACCGGCGCCACAAACGGCCGAATCAGTCTGGCATCGCGCTGCCCCAAAGGTGCGGAATTCTCTGCATCTTGAGGGGCCGAGCCCTCACCTTGAGGGGCTAGGCCCGTGCCGGACTGATTTCCGCCCCACCAGCTGGCGGGAAAGGCGTTTGGTGCCCCGCCAGCTGGCGCGGAAATGACATTGCCGTGCGGCGCATGCACGGGAGTGTCAGCGGCCGCTCACGGCATCCCCGCGCATGCGCAGTGGAGGGGGTCGCTTCCGCCTCCGTCAGAGTGGAGGCCATGGTGAAGGCGGAAGGAAAAGAGTGCCCCCACGGCACAGGCCCGCCCGGGAATCGGTGGGCCCTGATCGCGGGCCAGGCCACCGTGGGGGCACCCCCCCGGGGCCAGATCGGCCCGCGCCCCCCCAGGACCCAGGAGCCCGCCCACGCCGTCCTGTCCCGCCGGTAAGAGAGGTGGTTTGATTCTCGCCGGCGGGACAGGCATTCCAGCAGCGGGACTTCGGCCCATTGCAGGCCGGAGAATCACCGGGGGTTCCCACCCCCGCTGAATATCCGGTGCCGGAGAATTCGGCAACCGGTGGGGGCGGGATTCACGCCAGCCCCTGGCGATTCTCTGACCCGGCGGTGGGTCGGAGAATCCCGCCCCATGTAACTGCAGTTTATCTTTTCGCCAGTTATAGCTGAATCGGCAACTGGTTGTATGGCACTCTTTTTTTTTTGTTTGTTTTTTGTCTCGATTTTGTCTTTGGTATGCAGCTGGTGTCTTCGTTATATACCTGCCTATTTCGTGGTTTCCTTCGGTGCAAGCTACCGGTGCTGGTGGGGGGGTATGGTGTTTTCGCTCCTTCCTCCATGGCGCCCTGTGACAGGGTGATATTTATCGATGGTCCGTGCTGCTCATTCCCATCACATAAACCCTAACCTGTATGCACCCACAACCATTATGCATATATTCCCGATGCATGCACACTCTCGCCGATATGCAACCACTGATGTTCACTCACATACTTTCCCATGCACGCATTGGGTGCCTTTCCACCGATGTATGTGTGCTGCGGAGCTGGAGGGGGGGTGGGGTTTGGCGCATTTCCTCGGCTGCTGGTGGCGTTGTTCTTTGCTTTGGTGTTTGTCCTTGGTGTACGGCTGGTGATTTTGTTGTCTTCATGCCTGTATGTGTTCTCCTTCGGTGGTTGCTTTGTATTTGGTTTTGTTTATAATGTGCCGGATCCGTTCTGCACTGAACTGTGTGCTGTACCATCAATTACCACGAGGCGAGAATGGTGGAACAATCGAGGCTTTATTGAATAAGATGTTGTGCCTCCTGTAGCTCGAACCAGAATGGCTACAGCACAGGAGAGCACACACTTTTATATGCCGTCTGCTGGGCGGAGCCAGCAGGCAGGGATTTACCGTCGTACCTGTAATTTACGGCCAGTGCCGTAATACATACAATATACTACAAGTGGTGTTTACCACACTGTGCCCCTCTCGGGAGGAGTGGAATGTTTTTCTCTCTCTCCTCCGCCGTGCTTCATGTTGGAGCATCCTTTTCCAGTGGGCTGGGCTGGTGTGCCTTTCTGCTGATGTGGGTTGGGGTGGTGAGTATGTTCTGGGTGTCAAGTGATTGGTGTCCTCATTGTATTGACTTCTGTATTTTGATAATGTCAATAAACTAAAATATTTCAGGTTGTGTTTGCTGCTGGAGGATGCAGATGCCTGGAGGCTGCTGTTGCCGTTTCCTTCCTTTTCTGTAGCTGGAAAGAAGGACAATTTTTTCAAAGATACCTGGGTCCTGGAACACTGGGCTCACGGGGTCGTATGACTCCAGAAGGCAATCCAGTTTGAAGCAAGAAGACGCTGCGGGACGCATCGTGGGCCGAAGGGCCTGTTCTGTGCTGTATTTTTCTATGTTCTATGTTCTATAACAGGTAAGGCAGATGAACTTAGAGCTTGGATTAGTACTTGGAACTATGATGTTGTTGCCATTACAGAGACCTGTTTGAGGGAAGGACAGGATTTGCAGCTGAACGTTCCAGGATTTAGATGTTTCAGGCACGATAGTGGGGGATGTAAAAGGGGTGGAGGAGTTGCGCTACTGATTAGGGAGAATATCACAACTGTAATGCGGGAGGACACCTCAGTGGACAGCAAGGCTATATGGGTAGAGATCAGGAATAAGAAGGGTGCAGTCACAATGTTGGGGGTTTACGACAGGCCACCCAACAGCCAGCGGGAGATAGAGGAGCAGATAGGTAGACAGATTTTGGAAAGGAGTAAAAGCAACAGGGTTGTTGTGATGGGAGACTTTAACTTCCCCAATATTGACTGGGACTCATTTAGTGCTAGGGGCTTGGACGGGGCAGAGTTTGTAAGGAGCATCCAGGAGGGCTTCTTAAAACAATATGTAGATAGTCCAACTAGGGAAGGGGCTGTACTGAACCTGGTATTGGGGAATGAGCCCGGCCAGGTGGTAGAAGTTCCAGTAGGGGAGCATTTCGGGAACAGTGGCCACAATTCAGTAAGTTTTAAAGTGCTGGTGGACAAGGATAAGAGTGGTCCTAGGGTGAATGTGCTAAATTGGGGGAAGGCTACTTATAACAATATTAGGCAGGAACTGAAGAACCTAGATTGGGGGCGGATGTTTGAGGGTAAATCAACATCTGACATGTGGGAGGTTTTCAAATGTCAGTTGAAAGGAATTCAGGACCGGCATGTTCCTGTGCGGAAGAAGGATAAATACGGCAAATTTCGGGAACCTTGGATAACGACAGATATTGTCGGCCTTGTCAAAAAGAAAAAGGAGGCATTTGTCAGGGCTAGAAGGCTGGGATCAGACGAAGCCTGGGTGGAATATAAGGAAAGTAGGGAGGAACTTAAGCGAGGAGTCAGGAGGGCTAAAAGGGGTCACGAAAAGTCATTGGCAAATAGGGTTAAGGAAAATCCCAAGGCTTTTCACACGTACATAAAAAGCAAGAGGGTAGCTAGGGAAAGGGTGGTCCCACTGAAGGACAGGCGAGGGAATCTATGTGTGGAGCCAGAGGAAATGGGCGAGGTACTAAATGAATACTTTGCATCAGTATTCACCAAAGAGAAGGAATTGGTGGATGCTGAGTCTGGAGAAGGGTGTGTAGATAGCCTGGGTCACATTGAGATCCAAAAAGACGAGGTGTTGGGCGTCTTGATAAATATTAAGGTAAATATTAAGGCAGCACGGTAGCATTGTGGGGCAGCACGGTAGCATTGTGGATAGCACAATTGCTTCACAGCTCCAGGGTCCCAGGTTCGATTCCGGCTTGGGTCACTGTCTGTGCGGAGTCTGCACATCCTCCCCGTGTGTGCGTGGGTTTCCTCCGGGTGCTCCGGTTTCCTCCCACAGTCCAAAGATGTGCAGGTTAGGTGGATTGGCCATGATAAATTGCCCTTAGTGTCCAAAATTGCCCTTAGTGTTGGGTGGGGTTACTGGGTTATGGGGATTGGGTGGTGATGACTTGGATAGGGTGCTCGTTCCAAGAGCCGGTGCAGACTCGATGGGCCGAATGGCCTCTTTCTGCACTGTAAATTCTATGATAATCTATGATAAGTCCCCAGGGCCTGATGGGATCTACCCTAGAATACTGAAGGAGGCTAGAGAGGAAATTTCTGAGGCCTTGACAGAAATCTTTGGAGCCTCACTGTCTTCAGGTGATGTCCCGGAGGACTCGAGAATAGCCAATGTTGTTCCTTTGTTTAAGAAGGGTAGCAAGGATAATCCAGGGAACTATAGGCCAGTGAGCCTTACGTCAGTGATAGGGAAATTACTGGAGAGAATTCTTCGAGACAGGATCTACTCCCATTTGGAAGCAAATGGACGTATTAGCGAGAGGCAGTACGGTTTTGTGAAGGGGAGGTCGTGTCTCACCAACTAGATAGAGTTTTTCGAGGAGGTCGCAAAGATGATTGATGCAGGTAGGGCAGTGGATGTTGTCTATATGGACTTCAGTAAGGCCTTTGACAAGGTCCCTCATGGCAGACTGGTACAAAAGGTGAAGTCACAAGGGATCAGGGGTGAGCTGGCAAGATGGATACAGAACTGGCTAGGTCATAGAAGGCAGCGAGTAGCAATGGAAGGGTGGTTTTCTGATTGGAGGGCTGTGACTAGTGGTGTTCCACAGGGATCAGTGCTGGGACCTTTGCTGTTCGTAGTATGTGTAAATGATTTGGAGGAAAATGTAACTGGTCTGATTAGTAAGTTTGCAGGCGACACAAAGGTTGGTGGAATTGTGGATCGTGATGAGGACTGTCAGAGGATACAGCAGGATTTAGATCGTTTGGAGACTTGGGCGGAGAGATGACAGATGGAGTTTAATCCGGACAAATGTGAAGGTCTAATGGAAGGTCTAATGCAGGTAGGGAATATACAGTGAATGGTAGAACCCTCAAGAGTATTGACAGTCAGAGAGATCACAGATCCACAGGTCACTGAAAGGGCCAACACAGATGGAGAAGGTAGTCAAGAGGGCATACGGCATGCTTGCCTTCATTGGCCGGGGCATTGAGTATAAAAATTGGCAAGTCATGTTGCAGCTGTATAGAACCTTAGTTATGCCACACTTGGAGTATAGTGTTCAATTCTGGTTGCCACACTGTCGGAAGTGTGTGGAGGCTTTAGAGAGGGTGCAGAAGAGATTTACCAGGATGTTGCCTGGTATGGAGGGCATTAGCTATGAGGAGAGGTTGAATAAACTCGGTTTGTTCTCACTGGAACGACGGAGGTTGAGGGGCGACCTGATAGAGGTCTACAAAATTATGCGGGGCATAGACAGAGTGGAACGTCAGAGGCTTTTTCCCAGGCTAGAGGGGTCAATTACTAGGGGGCATAGTTTTAAGGTGTGAGGGGCAAGGTTTAAAGGAGATGTACGAGGCAAGTCTTTTACACAGAGGGTAGGGGGTGCCTGGAACTCGCTGCCGGAGGAGGTGGTGGAAGCAAGGACGATAGTGACTTTTAAGGGGCATCTTGACAAATACATGAATAGGATGGGAATAGAGGGATACGGACCCCGGAAGTGCAGAAGATTTTTGTTTAGACAGGCAGCATGGTCAGCGCAGGCTTGGAGGGCCGAAGCGCCTGTTCTTGTGCTGTACTTTTCTTTGTTCTTTGTTCTTTGAAGACCCGGCTGCCCCTTAGGCTGAGGAAGAACCCAGAGAGGGATGCCAGCGAAGGCCCAAGGTGTACAGGAGTCGTTGGTCTTTCGAGAAGATGACAGACAACATGTGCTGCAGGAGACTCCGTCTGAACAAAGAGACAGTGCGGAGCCTGTGCCAAGTCCTTGAGAACTTGGCACCCCATGGACGGAGGACACCTGCTCCTGGTGGCCGTGAAGTATACGGCAGCCTGAACGTTTATGCAACCGGTTCATTCCAGGGCTCAAGCGGGAAGATATGCAGCATATCACAAGCTACTACCAAAAAGGGTATCCGTGACTATTTGACATTTGCAACCCCCTAGCTACAGATTGTGCACGGGGAGAGGGGTGAGGGGCACTATCGGTGATCCTCAGTCTTCTTAATCTTACGTGGTCTACTGCTATGTCTAGGTGTGTCCTCAGGATGCACATCAGGAATTGAGGCAGCCTGCTGCTTTTCGCACCTAATGGCCTTTGTTACCCATGGTGGAAAGAACTTTGGAGGGCCTGGAGCTGGAGGGCTACAGCCGACTTTCCGGCATCACTGTGCCACTTTGTTCTGCCCACTGCCCTTGAGGTGTGCCGGTGTCAGAAAGGGGGGGGGTTCGGAAGAACTGGAGACTGCCGTCATCTCCTTGGTGGCAGGCCCTGAGTTGGCCTCCAGCGCTTCCTCCTCCCTGACGGTGCCCGTAATGTCCTGGACGTCTCCATGGGATGAAGGGCAGCTGGAGTGAGCTGTAGAGGCCTTAAAAGCAGCTTCCGCCTGATAGCGGCGAGGCACGTGTCTGGCAAATCAGATGGCAAGATAGCCAGTAATGGTGAGAAGCTTGTGAGGGCCCATTTCCAGGGTCACGATCTCGCTACCGCGGTCATCAAAAACACCCTGCGTATCGCGCTCAAATGACACAGAATTATTTCCATAAATTGGAGCCAGTGTCATGGGGGCCTGGATTCTTCGGTCGCCGACACCAAAATCGCATTCATCGATCGGCCGGAGAATCAGAGTTCCCGACCAAATTCGGGCGGCGCCGCTTTCGCGATGCTCCACCCCTTCTAAAGCGGCGTACTTTAGGAGTACGCCGCGCCACATATCGACGGCCTCAGGACATTGCCTGAGGCCCGCCGCCCGATGCTGCGCCCCAACCGGCCAAGTTCCTATCCTGTCAGGAACTCGGCGTGGCGGCTGCGGACTCAGTCCAGCACCGCCATAGTCGGGGGCGGGGGGGGGTGCGATCCGCGGGCAGGAGGGGACTCTATTAGGGCTGGGGACACTGTGCGCGGGCAGTCCGGGGCACCCGAGCCAGCCAAAGTGGGGGCATTATTTTACGGGCTGGGTCCGCGAGCGGCCTCCGCCACGTAGCACGGCTACCGAGCGCATGCGCAGCCTCGGACCCGGCAATTCTCCGGGGTGTATCGGCAGCTGGAGCCGGGTGCTGTACGCTGCCGGCATGCTATGCCCCAGCAGAACGGGGAATCGGTGGCCATTTTTGCGCCATGTTTTCTGGCGTAAAATGCCACCGTTCCCACATCGGCATGGGGACATAGCCCCAGAATCAGAGAATCCAGCCCAGGATCTTTGACATTCACTCAAGCAGGCAGATGGGGCCTTGGTTTATCATCTCATCTGAGAGATAGTACCTCTGGCAGTGCAGTCCTCCCTCAGTACCGCACTGGAGTGTCAGCTTGTGCTTATGCCCTATGATAGGAAAGATTAATGCAGGTGAAAAGACAACATCACAGCTGTGAAATTGACCAAGGCCCAAATATGGTCATGAGTATCACAATGAGTAACTATTCTGCGCCTAGTGCTCGACTGCAAACTTTATGCTGTTTGCTGAATTGCATGGTAATGGCTTATAACCAGCACTAGACAAGCTGAAGGGTAGTTCCACACCTCAGAAGGCGACTGGAGTAAGTACAATGTCAGCATCCCTTAAAGCTAGCCTGCAATACCGAAAACCAGCCTCTTCACGGGTAGGTGGATTCTGACTGTACCAGGTGCTGACCCTGTTTGCAGAAGTGGTTGTGACTCAGAAGAACATTGAATTATGGCACCACAGGGCACCACAACCCCATCACTCACCCACCAACAATCTCATTCAGTCATGATCCATAGCTTACATTTATAGCTTCACCTCACCTTCATACACTTAGCACTGCTCACACTAATCACATGCCTCAAACCTGCACAAATTGCATGCTGTTTGACCACATCTCTCAAACACATCGCTCTACCCTTACACACTCATGTCTATCCTTAGGTAAGAGATGCATAGCTGGTAATCAGCAAGGGATGGGCTTTTCCTAAGTCCGAATGAGCAGAAAGTAGTTGCCATTATTGGTGCAGCCCTCGTTGAAGACATGGCCAGTGGTGAGGCTGAAACGATTGAAGATGGCAGTATCTTTATGTTATACATTGCTGCTTACTCGTCTACTCACAGCCACTAGATCAGATACTGATACTGACACTGCACCTACCTTAGAGGGCAGCTTAGAGGCATGATCCACACATGGTGAGACATCGGACACGAGTGGGCTGCAGCTCCTGCGGAAGGCTGAGATGAGGACTCCAATACGATGTCCCACAGGAAAATCTTGTTGTGTATGTACAAACCTGCTGTCGTTTCACAGGATGACCGTATTGTCCTTCCAGCACTGCCATTATATCCCTTACTGATGCCTGGTAGCCAGCCAGGCCAGACTGCTATCGCCATGCTATCACCATGTTTCATACTGCTAGGCCCAGAGCTGCTTGAGGTCATCCTGAAACACCATCAGTTTCCCCCACTGGAAGTCAGCAGCTTTTCATAGCACCGGGGTAACACTGGGTAGCAGCTCCATGGCGGGCACATGGAAGCCAAGCACAAGAGCTGATTAGTTGACGTTTGAATGCAAAATGGCTCAGTTTGATTTCTAAATTTGCTTTAAAATGTTTATTTTGTGGTGTCTCTAATTTTAGCAATCTGTAAGAGAGGAAAGGTAAGATATCGACCTGTTGGCGAATGAAGAATTGGGATTACGTTCACTGGGACAACATCAGCAGATCTTGATGAAGGTTGACACCCGCACTGTGGAGTGCTGCAGGACTCCTCCAGAGTTTGTCAGGAGGCAGAAGCAATGTTGAAGCACCCAGCTGGTTTGTTCAATCATGTTCCATATTATAGCACACATTGTGCACCAGAATCATGAAGCAGATGGTCAGTGGACAGCCTTTGCTGTCCAGTAACCACCCTTTAGTTTGCTGAGGTGACTCCAATGCAGCTGGCACGGAAGCATCATGCTTGTTGCCAAGATACCAGGGATTAACCTGCACGACACGCTGAGTAATGTTCTCACGCCAGCTAAATGGTGAGGGACTGGAATCCCTTTCAGTTGCGGCGCCTATGAAGCAGCGTGCATACAGCCAATTGCATCAAGATGAAGATTGTAATCCTGATGAAGTCCGATGCTTTCTCCACCTGCTTTTCTCTGGCAATGGAGAATGAAATGTATTCAGCTCTGTGGAATACAGAGCCTCAGTAGCCTCCCTGGGCAACAGTGGCTGGCAAACTGGGAGATGTTGCAAATATTGCCAGGCACATAGAATAAAAATAAGGAGCCAGACATGCTCCCGGCTGGGTCACTGTCTGTGCAGAGTCTGCACATTCTTCCCGTGTCTGCGTGGGTTTCCTCCGAGTGCTCCGGTTTCCTCCCACAGTCCAAAGATGTGCGGGTTAGGTGGATTGGCCATGATAAATTGCCCTTAGTGTCCAGAAAATGTTAAGTGGGGGTTATTGGATTACGGGGATAGGGTAGATACGTGTGCTTCAGTAGGGTGCTCTTTGTAAGGGCCGGTGCAGACTCGATGGGCCGAATGGCCTCCTTCTGCACTGTAAATTCTATGCGAAAGTTCATTGCCACTTGCGATGCAGTCTTCACTCTGCTCTAAAGCTACAGCCGTGGCTGCAGCAGGTGACAGTTTTCGGTGAGGACATCCTTCGTGAAACCTAGGGGTCTGACGTTCCTCTTTGAGATGGGAGAATTGCTTCCTGAATATCCCGAGTGGTTATGACCTGCTTCTGAGAACTCCTTCCGCTTCTCTTCCTCGCTCTTGACCTGCTGGATGTCATCTCTGCTCATTCCCCCTGTCTTGCTGTAGTCCGCATGGAATGCAAACTACTGTACCCAAATCTGAGAGCAAGTGGTTTGTGCAGATTCCTTAAAGACAGGAAAATAATCATTCAGCACCTGCCGCACCACTCTCTTTATACCTGAGTACCTTTCACAAATCTGGAAACCACCTAGCACTTCAACAATCACCACAACAGCCAGTATATATCAATCAGCAACTAACCTGAAGGTAGTTGATAATTCCTTTAAATGGCACTGGTGAGGGATCCTACCTGTGCACATGCTAATGCCCTCACCCCAAAAGAGCATCCGATATGGCCAACAACAGATGTTTGCGCATCCCACGTATGCTATTTTGAGGCAAAACAGCACCTGTCATGCCAAAAAATCAAGGTGAAACATTTGTGTGTCAACTTGAAGAATTCACCAGCAAAATTGCTTTGGCCCTCTGGGTTTTGAGTTGATGGGGGCGGTTTGCCGCCGATGATTGTCGAAGGGGAGAGCTCCGAGGTGTGGCTTGGGGACCAATCGGCTGCAGTGCTGGTCGGGATCTAAAGATGGCGCCCTGATCTGTTTGAAGCCAATTCCCAATACTAAGAGTCCCCGCCTCGCCAGAGTGACAGCGATAACCATGCCTACTTTTTTTTTTCCTCTAAGAGGCTCAAGATTGAGGCACGATCAATTTGGCTGGAGACGAAGTTGAATCCAAACTGCGGCTTTATTAGTATCTGATGTGTGGCCTCCCACAGCAGCTGACGAAATGGCTGCGAGCTGAAGGCCACGCATATTTATAACCCGGCTCCTGGGCGGAGCTAGCATGCAGGGGCCCAGGTGAACCTGTAGTGCAGGTTCTACTGTACAACCCTTAATATAAGAACACAGTGGTTTACCACATTCACCCCCTGTTAAAATTGAGTCCGGCGGGTGTGGTGGATAACTATATACAATTCGCAATCTTTAATATTTACAGAACGGTAAAAAAATGTCTCTGGTCATCCGGTGGGCCGGTCAGAGGTTCAGCCGGTCCGGCGCCTTGATCGTCCTCTGGGATCGACAAAGTGGAGCCGGCGGTGTTGGTGCTGTCGTGGTCGAAGTTGACTCCGGGAGCATGCCAAAATCCTCTTCATCAACGGGGGTGGGCAGGGGGAGGACGGACAGTCCTGGGGGGGGGGGGTGATGGGGGCAGCGGGGGAGGGGAGGGTGGCGCCGAGGGCGGCGGGGGTGGTGCGGGGGTGGAACCTGCTGGTGCCAGGTCTCTGAGGGAGACGGTATCCTGGCGGCCATCGGGGAATGCCACGTAGGCGTACTGTGGGTTTGCGTGGAGCAGGTGTACCCTTTCCATCAACGGATCCGCCTTGTGCAGCCGCACATGCTTACGGAGAAGCACGGTTCCCGGAGCTGTGAGCCAAGTTGGGAGTGATACCTGGGATGTGGACTTCCTGGGGAAGGCAAAAAGGCGTTCATGCGGTGTACTGTTAGTAGCAGTGCAGAGTAATGAGCGAATGGAAAGTAGTGCATCAGGGAGGACCTCTTGCCAGGGGGAGGCTGGGAGATTTCTGGACCGTAGGGCCAGCTGGACGGCCCTCCATACCATCCCATTCTCCCTTTCTACCTGTCTGTTTCCCCGGGGGTTGTAGCTCGTCGTTCTGCTGGAGGCGATACCCCTGCTGAGCAGGAACTGATGCAGCTTATCACTCATGAATGAGGATCCCCTGTCACTATGGATGTAGGCGGGGAAGCCGAACAGAGTGAAGATAGAATTAAGGGCTTTTATGACGGTGGCAGACGTCATGTCGTGGCATGGGATGGCGAAGGGAAAACGGGAGTATTCATCGATCACACTGAGGAAATACATGTGTCGGTCGGAGGAGGGGAGGGGGCCTTTGAAATCCACGCTGAGGCGTTCAAAGGGGCGGGAGGCCTTCACCAGGTGCGCGCGGTCCGGCCGGTAGAAGTGCGGTTTGCACTCCGTACAGACCTGGCAGTCCTTGGTGATCGTCCTTACTTCCTCGACTGAGTAGGGCAAATTTTGTGCCTTAATGAAGTGGTACAACCGAGTGATCCCTGGGTGACAAAAGCTGCCGTGCAGGGCCCGGAGTCGGTCTACCTGTGCGCTGGCACATGTACCTCGGGATAGGGCGTCTGGGGGCTCGTTGAGTTTGCCAGGGCGATACTTAATCTCGTAGTTATAGGTGGAGAGATCGATTCTCCACCACAAGATTTTGTCATTTTTGATCTTGCCCCGCTGTGTGCTGTTGAACATGAAGGCAACCGACCGTTGGTCAGTGAGGAGAGTGAATCTCCTGCCGGCCAGGTAATGCCTCCAATGTCGCACAACCTGAACGATAGCCTGGGCCTCCTTTTCGACGGATGAGTGCCGAATTTCGGAGGCATGGTGGGTGCGGGAAAAGAATGCCATGGGCCTGCCTGGTTGAGGGTGGCGGCAAGGGCGACGTCCGATGCGTTGTTTTCTACTTGGAAAGGAAGTGTTTCGTCTACAGCGTGCATTCCAGTTTTGGCAATATCAGCTCTGATCCGGGCGAAAGCCTGTTGGGCCTCGGCCGTCAGGGGGAAATGAGTGGACTGTATGGGTGGGCGTGCCTTGTCCGCATAGTTTGGGACCCACTGAGCGTAATACGAGCAGAACCCCAGGCAGCGTTTGAGGGCCTTGGGGCAGTGGGGGAGGGGAAGCTCCATGAGGGGGCGCATGCGGTCGGGATCGGGCCCCAGAACTCCGTTCTGGACCACGTAGCTGAGGATGGCTAAGCGGTTTGTATGGAACACACACTTCTCCTTGTTATACGTGAGGTTGAGGAGAGTGTTGGTGCGGAGAAGTTTAGCAAGGTTGGCGTCGTGGTCCTGCTGATCATGGCCGCAGATGGTCACATTGTCTAGGTACGGAAACGTGGCCCGCAAGCCGTACCGGGTGAGCATTCGGTCCATCTCCCTTTGGAAGACCGAAACCCCATTGGTGACGCCGAAGGGGACCCTAAGGAAGTGATATAGCCGGCCGTCTGCCTCGAAGGCGGTGTATGGTTGGTCCAATTTACCTGTGGGGAGCTGGTGGTAAGAGGATTTCAGGTCCACCGTTGAGAAGACCCGGTACTGTGCAATCTGGTTAACCATGTCAGATATGCGTGGGAGGGGGTACGCGTCAAGCTGCGTGTACTTGTTGATGGTCTGGCTGTAGTCCACAACCATTCAGTTTTTCTCCTCAGACTTAACTACTACCACTTGAGCTCTCCAGGGGCTGTTGCTGGCCTCGATGACTCCCTCCCAAAGCAAACGCTGGACCTCGGACCTGATGAAGGCCATATCCTGGGTGCTGTACCGTCTGCTCCTGGTGGCGACGGGTTTGCAATCTGGAGTTAGATTGGCAAAGAGAGAAGGGGGATCGACCTTTAGGATCGCGAGGCCGCACACTGTGAGGAGTGGTAAGGGTCCGCCGAATTTAAGGGTCAGGCTCTGGAGGTTGCACTGAAAATCCAGGCCAAGGATAAGTGCAGTGCAGAGGTTAGGGAGGACGTAGAGGCGAAAACCGTGGAACTCTACGCCTTGGACTGTGAGCGTGACCGTGCAGTACCCCCGGATCGCTACGCGATGGGATCCGGAGGCCAGGGAGATACTTTGATTGGTAGGGTGTACCGTAAGGGAGCAGCACCTTACCGTATTTGGATGTACAAAGCTCTCGGTGCTCCCGGAGTCCAGTAGGCAGGAGGTCACGTGGCCGTTGACTTTCACGCTGGTGGATGCGTTGGTCAGAGTGTGTGGTCGGGACTGGTCGATTGCCATGGATGCGAGTCGTGGTTGATCGTCGGGTAGTGAGGCGGCCACTGAGTCGGGGTCCTGAAATGCCGTTGGTTTCCATGTGCTGCAGGGCGGACAAGATGGCGGCGCCTGGAGGTCCTGGGGGTCACAAAATGGCGGCGCCCATGGAACGCACGTTGCGGGGGTGGAGCAAGATGGCGGCGCCCATGTAACGCACGTGTTGTGCGGGGGAGAAGATGGCGGCGCCCATTGCTCGCACATGGCCTGGGGAGGAGGGGAGGATAGCGGCGCCCATTGTCCATGACCGGGGGAGTGGGGGGCGACCGCTGCCGCTGAGCTGGCCTGGCACACCGCTGCATAGTGGCCCTTCTTCCCGCAGGCCTTACAAAGGGCAGTGCGGGCCAGGCAGCGTTGGCGGGGGTGTCTTTGTTGGCTGCAAAAATAGCATCGGGGCCCCCCGGAGATCACTGGCTGGCCGGTAGCGCAGGCGTATTGGGTGGGTAGCGCCCCCGCTGGGGCGGCTGCCTGTCGGGCCCATGAAGCATAGGAGGAGTGGGCCGCGCAGTTGGGGGCGTAGGACTGTACATTGCGCAGGGCGTCCGTCATGGACAGCGCTCATGTTTTAGTCTCTGCGAGGTCGTGCGTGGCCCCTTCTCGGAGCCGCTGCCTGATAACATCGGACCCAATCCCAGTTACAAAAGTGTCCTGCATAAGGAGATCTGAGTGCTCCTTAGCTGTAACGTCCTGGCAGTCACAGTCCCGAACTAGTGGGATCAGGGCCCTCCAGAAGTCCTCGATTGACTCACCAGGTAGTTGAGTACGCGTTACGAGCGCGTGTCTGGCGAAGAGCGTGTTCGTCTTCTGTTCATAATTTTCTTTGAGTCGAGTCACAGCCTCAGCGTAATTGGGCACATCCTGGATCAGCGGGAAGATTTTAGAGCTGAGTCCGGGGTACAAGATTTGAATCTTCTGAGCCTCTGGAACAGGGATCGGCGCCGCGTTGATAAATGCTTCAAAACAAGCTAGCCAGTGCTGAAAGTCCTTTCTGGCGTCGCTTGCGTATGGATCCAGCTGCAGTCGATCTGGTTTAATCCGGAGCTCCATCTTCTGAATCTGATACTATAAATTGAGGCACGATCAATTTGGCTGGAGACGAAGTTGAATCCAAACTGAGGCTTTATTAGTATCTGATGTGTGGCCTCCCACAGCAGCTGACGAAATGGCTGCGAGCTGAAGGCCACGCATATTTATAACCCGGCTCCTGGGCGTAGCTAGCATGCAGGGGCCCAGGTGAACCTGTAGTGCAGGTTCTACCGTACAACCCTTAATATAAGAACACAGTGGTTTACGACAAAGGTTCCATGGGAAATCTTGCCGACTCACGTTTTTCTCACGGGACTGACACTGCAAATGTTTTGGTAAGATTTTGCCCGATATGTCCGAAATGTGAGGCGTGATCTAATGAAAAAAACAGAGTCCGTTCGAACATAGAGCATAGAACATACAGTGCAGAAGGAGGCCATTCGGCCCATCAAGTCTGCACCGACCCACTTAAGCCCTCACTTCCACCCTATCCCCGTAACCCAAAAAGACCCTCCATACCTTTTTGGACACTAAGGGCAATTTAGCCTGGCCAATCCACCTAACCTGCACATCTTTGGACTGTGGGAGGAAACCGGAGCACCCGTAGGAAACTCACGCAGACACAGGGAGAACGTGCAGACTCCGCACAGACAGTGGCCCAGCTTAGAATCGAAGCTGGGACCCTGACGCTGTGAAGCCACAGTGCAAGCTCTTGTTCTGGCGGGATTAGACGTGAAGCGCCAGGAACAACCCTGGAATCTAACAGCACTCTGGGTTTATTTGAGCCTCAGCGGAGGGTGCCAATTCCAGACTCCCGGCCTGCCGACGCGATCCCCGGACCCCCCAATACCCCGACTCACTTACTGGGGGTCCTCGAGCCACCTGCACCTCAGCTCATACGGGTAGGGCATCCCCGGGCCCGATCCCGGGGTGGGTAAAATGACACCTGGGAACCTTGGCATTGTCAGCCTGGCAGCACCACCTGGGAATCCTGGCAATGTCAGGCTGGTAATTAGATGACACTGCCAGGGTGCCAGGCTGGCAATGCCAAGGTGCCCAGGTGGCATCAGCAGTGCCACCTGGGGGCCTCCGATTACCTGGGGACCAGTGCTAAATGGCGCCTGGCTGGGGTCTTCTTGGAGAGGCCAGAGAAGATCCAGGGGGCCGGTTAGATCTGGAGTCAGCAGTTACGTATGCTTTTATGCTCACTTAACGCTGCAAGTCTGGATCCCGCCCAGTGTGGATCCAGATCGCGATGTCTCCCATAATGACCGTCGGGAATCCTGGACGAGGCCTCATGCCAGCCGCATCCCGCCGGAATCAGGGCGGGATGCGGTTGGTAAATCGTACCCATGACGTTTATAATTAGCAACAACAAAGTAGCAGCCAGAGTTGCACCTGCAATAACGATTAGTTTAGACTTCTAAAGCAGCTGCTGAGCCACTTAGTCCTTAGATCCAGCTGTAGATAAAGAACTTGCGTTTAAACAGCACCTTACATGCCAATCAGACTTCCCATAGCACTTTCTGCTTTTTGAGGTGCAGTCTCAGCTGTAATGCAGGAAATGTGACAGCCAATTTGTGCAAAGCAATCTTCCAAAATGCAACATTGACCAGATAATCTGTTTTTGTGATGTTGACCAAAGGATACATATTGCCAGAATACCAAGGGTAACTCCCCTGCTCTTCTTCCAAATATTGCCACAGGATCTTTCACATCCACCTAACAGCGCATCCAGAAGACAGCCCCTCCCACAGTCAGTACTGCTTGGCGTTTCAGCCAGGGGTGTTGCTCTCAAGTCCTGAAGCAAGACTTCAACCCACAACCTTGTGGCTCACTGTCCAAACTGCTACCAAAATCACGACTGACAAAACAAATACAGGATAACAATAATGAATGTTTTGTTGAGGGTCGATTGAACTATTATGGAGAGGCAGAAACACTCCTAGGATAAAGCAGGGCGGTGAAGGAAATGTCAAGCATGACTATGTCTGAGAGTTGCCCTCAATTCAAGAATCTTTTCTTAAAATACATTTAGAGTACCCACTTCTTTCCAATCAAGGGACAATTTAATGTGTCCAATTCACGCACACCCTGCACATCTTTTTGGGTTGTGGGGGTGAGACCCACGCAGACACGGGGAGAATGTGCAAACTCCACACGGGCAGTGACCCGGGGACAGGATCAAATCCGGGTCATCGGTGCCGTGAGGCGGCAGTGCTACCCACTGTGCCACTGTGCCGCCCTACATTTCGAGAATCATAACATAAAATTTGAATATCAGTATAAAGGAGGGAAAATTGCATTTAAGCTGGATTCAAAAACATGATAGTGCTACACTTAATGTGAGTGTTTATACAAAATAGCTTGCATTTATATGCATCGTTTGCATTGTAAAATGTTAAGTCACTTCATAGAAACATTATAAAATGCTGTTTTTGTAGACAACTTATACATTAAACGACAGAAAGTTTGGGCGCGATCTATCGGCCTCGTTGCGCCCGACTCGGAACACGATGTGGCCATTAATCTCACGAGCAGCCTCTCACAAGATTTACCGGCCTCGTCACGCCTCGTGAGACCTCGCTGGCCATTGCGATCTGGATCCTGCCCAGATTTGCATACTCAAGTAAGCAATTGGACTCACTTAAATATGTCTGCGCCAGAGTTACCAGAGGGGCGGGATCTAATGACCTCACCTTGGAGACCCCAAGGAAGCGGCATTTTGCACTGGTTTCCACAATTGTGGACCAGGCATACTGGCACTTGGTGGGGGGAGGGCTCACCCATCACCCGGGGGGGACGCAGTTGATTGGGAGGTCCCTGAGTGGTCGGGCTTGGGCAGGGCGGTACTTTGGTACCCCTGATGCCACCCAGGCACTGTGGCACTGCCAGCCTGGCACCATGGCAGTGGCACCCTAGGTGCCATCTTTCCCATGCCGGGGATCGGGCCCAGGAGTGCCCTGCCCTTATGAGGTGGGGTGTGGGGGCTCTAGGACCCCCTAATTGGTAGGTTGCGGTATTTGGAGCGGTCCAGAGGCCGGTAGGCGCGATCAGAGATCATGGCGCCATTTAAAAATGGTGCCCCGATCTCTTCCTACACTGGTGAGCTGAGTTCGTTAGTGCAGGAAATGAGCCTTAGTGTGGCCTCGTTGGGGCGATACTCGCTGAGGCCTGGAATAAAAGCAGAGTTCCGTTAAATAACGAGGTCGTTCTTGGTGCTGCAAGTGTCAGGAAGCACCCGGCTAAACGTAGCCGAAACGGGACTCAGTTTCATTTCAATTAAATCGCGCCCTTTGCATTTGTAGCTTAACATATTAATGCTCCTGACATTGTCCCCAAGAAGGTAACCTGGGACTTCCTCTAACCTTTAACAATCAAGCCACCCAGGCTTGCTCTCGAGCAGAATTCAGAGCAAGTTACCTAATCCTGTTTATCAATTTTACTTTCAATTAAAGAAACAACCTCAACGCAAAGCAACATTATAAACTTTGTATTTATACCTTTACAAATTTATGCTCCTGACATGGAACTTCCCCTATTCGAAGTGTATATTGCCTCACAATTTTCTGTGGGTAGCAGCCCCACTTTTCCAATATGTGTACCTGATGCAGTAAGGTGCGCAAATGACTGTCGGCCATGATGGGGGGCAGCACGTGCTGCAGGAAGGAGTTGCATTGTTCAACTCACCATTCCTCAAATTCTACAGCTCCTTAAAGATAAAACTTCTGTCATGATATTCAAACACACACATCATGATAGACACACCAACAGACAAATCAGAACACACATCACAACCAATCACAGAAAGATATAAAAGCACAAACACGACACCTGGTGGTGAGTAATAGCTGGAGACAAGGACAAGGACAGACCTGCTACACGACACACTCAGGGAGACAGCACGTGCAGAGTATCCAGAACGAACTGTATACAAGAGTTAAAATAAAATAGAGTTGTACCACATACAACTGTGTTGGCTCATCTGTGCACCAGAGCACCCAACACCACATGGTACAGGAGTGGATCGATACCTGCCGGCATACCTCAGTGTACACAGACAACCAGCAGTGCCCAGGCAAAATGATAGAGCTCCCGGTTCCGCAGCCGCTCCAGTGCCACGGCGATCTCCGCGAAAACTGGCGGCGATTCCGGCAAGTGTTCGAATTGTTCCTGGTGGCAGCTGAACTCCAAGACCTGGATGATAGCGAAAAAATTGAATTTCTCCTCACCATCGCCGGTGCAAGGGCAAGAGAAATATTCACAAGGTTCAGGTTCTTCAGGAGGCAGCAAAGGTACGATTACCAGGCAGTCCTGGACAAATTCTCCAAGTACAGTGAAGAAAACGCAATCCAATCGGCAAGTAAAGGTAAGAAAAGCGGCAGTACTCACCTCGTGGCCGGGATCCCGGAGCCCGAATTCCCAGAGGCCGAAATCCCGGGCCTGAGAGAGGGCTGGGTCGAGGTCGGTGGCCATCTTACTAAAGGTATCACGCTAGCACAGTTGCGCGAGCAGTGCGCAGAACCGGAAGTTTCGTTTGCGCATGCGCGAGATGCTGTGCATGCGCAGTCAAAAAAATGGCCATCGGTAAAGGAACAGCGATCTGCGCATGCGCAGTCGCTTCCTACGTGCTACATACCGAGCGTCAGGATGTCAGAGGCCCCAGACCGCACCAATTTAAAGGGGAAACGTCCCAAATCCAATTTAAAAGGGAAACGTCCCAAATCAAAAAAACAAAAATCTGTTAAAGCTGTAAAACAACCTTCCCTCACCTGGAATGACAGCACATTGCCGCAAATTGACCCAGGAGATGAATTTGACCTCCGAAGAACCCTCCGACAAGCAGCTACCTACGCACAAGCCGATGATTCCGACCTCGAATACTTCGATGACGATCTTTACAGTGTTTCCGGACCTCGCGAGCCCAATGATAGCTCCGTGGTCCTATACGACTATGACTCGGACGAACCTTTCGTGTTGCACATTGGCGGCCCCCACATTGAATCCAACGCAGATGCGGATTCATTTTTCGGATTTGAAGATCTTCAACCCAGCAGATATGACGTCCCAACTTATCAGTACCGGATGATGCTGCAGCCTGACATTAACAGACAGGGAGCGGTGCAAGCCCACAGAGAGCGGCCTGCTGCCACACAGAGCATGGTCCACGTCCCGCTCAGCGTTCCCGACTCTATGAAAGAAGACATGCAAGACTCCAGAGCGCAGTCCTCGCATGAACAAGAAGTGACTCCAGTGTCACAAGCCTCCACAGCAAGCTCGTGGAAAGACTCCACAATTGCAGAAACGCAAGACTCCAGCGCGCAGTCCTTGCATGAACAAGAAGTGACTCCACAGTCACAAGCCTCCACAGCGAACTTGTGGACAGACTCCACGATAGAAGGAACGCAAGACTCCAGAGCGCAGTCCTTGCGCGAACAAGAAGTGACTCCAGAGTCACAAGCCTCCACAGCAAGCTCGTGGAAAGACTCCACAATTGCAGAAACGCAAGACTCCAGCGCGCAGTCCTTGCATGAACAAGAAGTGACTCCACAGTCACAAGCCTCCACAGCGAACTTGTGGACAGACTCCACGATAGAAGGAACGCAAGACTCCAGAGCGCAGTCCTTGCGCGAACAAGAAGTGACTCCAGAGTCACAAGCCTCCACAGCAAGCTCGTGGAAAGACTCCACAATTGCAGAAACGCAAGACTCCAGCGCGCAGTCCTTGCATGAACAAGAAGTGACTCCACAGTCACAAGCCTCCACAGCAAGCTCGTGGACAGAATCCACAATTGCAGAAACGCAAGACTCCAGAGCGCAGTCCTTGCGCGAACAAGAAGTGACTCCAGTGTCACAAGCCTCCACAGCAAGCTCGTGGACAGACTCCACAATTGCAGAAACGCAAGACTCCAGAGCGCAGTCCTTGCACGAACAAGAAGTGACTCCAGTGTCACAAGCCTCCACAGAGAGCTCGTGGACAGCCTCCACAATAGAAGAAACGCTTGACTCCAATGTGCGGTCCTTGCAGGAACAAGACCATGAGGGTCTAGCAACCTCTCCTGACCAACCAGCGGCAGACGATGCAAGTCTGCCATGCTCACGTGAACAGCGCGAAGGCTATGACAGCCTACCATGCTCCACTGCACAGCAGCATGACCATGACGGTCTCTCATGCTACAATGAAGGGCACAGCGCTGATGACTGTTCAAGCCCAACTGAAGACAAGCCAAAGGAATCTCCTCTTCCAAGCCCGAAGGAAAAAGGTTCATGCGCTGACCTTCAGAATCATTGTAGCCGAACAGAGATTAATAATGCTGCACGGTCACAGAAGGATACTGAGGATTTGCTAAAGAAATTACCTGTATGTTTAACCACACTAACCCCAGTGATTAAGCAGTTATGTATGGGGAGTATAATGTGGGCAATTGAGAACAGTAAAAGAGAGACTGTGACCATGCCAGTCCCAGCAAAATCAGACCCAGAGACCATGAAGGCATGTACATTAGACAAAGATACATATGAGGTGCCTGAGAAGGAAAGTGAAACGGAATGTTCTTTGGAAAATAGTACAATGTCGATCGAAACATTGGATCCTATTTTCGAGACCATACATATGGGAGAATTTGGGGGTAATAAACAAGGTTCTGCAATGTCTGGGGGAAGATTTAAAATTCCAAAGAAGAAAAGCCCAATTGAAGGACAACGGCAAGACAATGACAGTCCACCGACATGGTGTGCACCACCAGATGAAAACTCTGACAATTTACCCAACCCTAGTGAACAGCAAGCTGCGAATGAGGATCTATCCACGGGATGTGAGACGAGTGACGACAGCATCCCACTTCCCATGCAAAAGGTGCAAGGTGACAGACCTCGCCTAGTGCGTACCGAGGCACTCGACGATCACGGTGGGACCACTGACGACTGCGGTGGCGGCGCACCGCTTCCACCCTCGATGGTTCGAGCCTCTCCACTGGTCGGTGCATTCCTGCATGTTCCGACTCCAGAAGTGCAGCTTCAGGGAATCTCGGCTGCCTCCAGTGAACCTGTTGGGACTCCGGACGGAGAGCATCAACGGAAGGCAGACCGGACTCCAGATGGGGAGCAGCCAAGCGCCGACTCTGATTCGCGCACGCCAGACCTTGCTCCGGACGGGCGGTGTCGCGGCCTCGGTGATGGCACGCTCAGGGTGACGGCGGATGCCATGGCGACAGGGAATGGATCGCGTGGCAGTCCCACTGGGTCGGCAGTGGCGACCAGCACCGGCAGTCCAAGACGGACACACCAATTCGCGCCATCGCCAGACGTTGATGCGAGCAACAATTCTCTCTCCAAGGCGACATGCTTCGACGTTTCTCTGCGGAGTCGCCCTTCCGGCACAGCAGGTGGCCGGAACCAGCGTGCACGGTCTCGGCCAACTTCCACATCTGGCACAGTCATCGCCTTGCATGATATTAGTGATGGTGCTTCTTCGATGGCAATGACCCATCGGCTACAAGATGCCGTCCACCACAAACATAAAAAGAAAAAAGACTCCACCTTGTTCCTGGCATGCAGGGCGGATGCATTGGGGCGTAGGCGCAATCAGCGAGCTTTGCGCCGCCTTCCACGCTCGCAACTGAACCGTACGCACACGCCGGATCCTCCACTGGTTCCCAAGGATGACTTCGTGGAGATGCCACGGATCATGCCCCTTCCATCGCCACCCGTGACCAGGCCACAGCAGCTAAAATCCTCCCCATGCAGAAGTTAAGGCTGTTTCTGGGACCTTGCCACCTGTCAAATCCAGCGCAAACTTTATTGAAGCAGACAAGTATTTTCTCCCTTTTGAGTTGGCATGCCAGTCGAAATGTCCCCGCATAGTCAGCACATCATCTGACTGTTTACAGAAATTAATTGATAGAATTATAGAGACAATATGTGGTTGTTCTCAAGGACCACAAACCGACGAAGGTGTTCAGTTGCAGATAATTAAGGCCTTACTAACTACAGTAACATCTCAGCACATAGAAATACACGAAGGAACTGTGTTACAGGCTGTTAGAACGTGCTACAATATACACCTGGCCAGCAAAAAAACTTAGTAAACCAAACCACAGCCAAGGCAACACTAACAAAGATGTTGAATGTTATATTTGCACGAATGAAAAACCAAGCACTGCACGAAGTACAACAAATGGAAAAGTAGAGACTTCGGCAACAGCATCACCTCCAACAGTCCAAGGTGAACCAGTGTGACCCCAAATCTCCACAGCTGAACCGGCTTGAGGACCAGCCTATTCTTGAGGCGGTCACCCATTAGACTGGACTTATAACGCTGTTCATACGTTCAAAAAGTCAAACACTTCTGTATTATAACCTGTTGTTGTTTATTGTTCCAGATATCGTCAGACCGGACCACTGTTCAAGTTGTTTTTTTTCTCGCATTCATGTTTTGTTATGGTACAACCTTGTTAGTGTGACGCACCCGACATCGCCCCATGTAAATAGTTACGTCATATACACACGCTGTACACAACACACACACACACTCTCAGATGCACTCACGACACGATTATATTTATAACCACGTAGGCACATATCTTTGTAAAAAGGGGGGATGTCATGATATTCAAACACACACATCATGATAGACACACCAACAGACAAATCAGAACACACAACATCACAACCAATCACAGAAAGATATAAAAGCACAAACACGACACCTGGTGGTGAGTAATAGCTGGAGACAAGGACAAGGACAGACCTGCTACACGACTCCCTCAGGGAGGCAGCACGTGCAGAGTATCCAGAACGAACTGTATACAAGAGTTAAAATAAAATAGAGTTGTACCACATACAACTGTGTTGGCTCATCTGTGCACCAGAGCACCCAACACCACAACTTCCACATAAACAGGAGGATTACAGAGTGAAAGACCTCTATCCTTCCCCAGCCTTGTAGGTATACCCACAGCTTGATTTTACAGCCAGTAAAATGTGGAAAGGTTTGTTTAATCTGGAGATTAGTACATGGTAAATACCATGATGATCAGTATTCTATAATTTGCATAATACCCTACATGGCCATGTTTGTGTATGTGTGCAAGATGTAATCCAAATGGATCATTGTGAGCCTCTAATCACAATGTAGCATTTGTTTTCTCCACTCAGATCACAGGCCAAGTGAACACCTGCCATCAACTGATCCACTGAAAGTTGGCACAATCATAAATACACACACTGCAGGAGATGTCTGAACTCATAATAATGAGGAAGCAGTGGTATAAAGAGAGTTGCATTGGTAGTTTGCTCGATGCAAAACCCTCTTACTGTGAGACTGAAAGGCAGATGAATAGTTTTGATAAGCTGTCATATAGAGCTGCTCTGTGCACTGCACTGAGTAAGGCTAATACGTCACTGTTGCTGCCTCTGGAACTCCTGGAGCTCTCTTCTGAGCAGCACGATGGATGTACCTACACCACATGGACCGAAGGGGTTCAAGAAGGCGAATTACTACCACCTTCTCAAGGGCAGTCAGGGATCGGCAATAAATTCTGGCCTAGCCAACAATGCCCGCATGCTGTGAACGAATAAAAAAAAAGAATTGCAGGCGGCCATTATTGAACAACTTTATTTACACCTCTCCATCAAAGAGGGCAGCAGAGAGGGCAGCTAACAGCTATCATTTCCTAGCTCATGAGTGGTGCCAAACGGCATCAGTGGCTGCCACCTGCCACTGAGTACTTGGTAACACCAGTCACATCTGCGTGTGATGTGTTATCTGAGTTGGTTTAACATTGGCTGCAACTGGATGCAGTGAGACTAGAAACAGATTTCCGACACAGGAGATGGTCCAACACTGTTTTATTGAACCTGCTGGTTGCTGTACATAATCTGCTGTGGGTTGACACTCTATTAATCTAAACTGATAATCTCTGACTGGCTTGACCAGATTAGCTCTCTGTCACATGGAGACTGTGCTCACGGCCTTGTACACTCTAACTATCTCTGTAGCTGTATCCTGTGAGAAGAGGGAGAGTCTTAATGCCTTGTGTGTTTTATAGTGGTAGTGTCCTGTCTGGTGATAGGTTGCTCTGTGCCGTGTGTGTTCATTGGTTATCCTGTGTGTCAATCACTGCTTGTCTGCATCTCATTATATACATGAGTGGATATTATGACAGTGTGGACTTCAATTTTACAGTCCTTCGGCTCTATAGGGGCACCATTTATGAATGCTCTTTCGGCTGGCATGGGGTTTTTGATTTCAAAAGGTATGATGCAGTCTTGGCTGCCTTGAACTGACTTAAGGAATGGTTACATGCAACATACTGGAAGGTTTCGGAGGTCTCATAAGTGCCCAGTGTTCTATGTTCAGACAGGTCAATAGGCATGGTGAGGCAGATATCGTAGAATCATCATAGAATTTACAGTGCAGAAGGAGGCCATTCAGCCCATCGAGTCTGCACTGGCTCTTGGAAAGATCACCCGACCCAAGCCCATACCTCCACCCTATTCCTGTAACCCTGTAACCCCACCCCACCTTTTTGGACACTCAGGGCAATTTAGCATGGCCAATCCACCTAACCTGCACATCTTTGGACTGTGGGAGGAAACCGAGCACCCGGAGGAAACACACGCAGACACGGGGAGACCATGCAGAGTTCGCACAGACAGTCACCCAAGCCGGGAATCGAACCTGAGACCCTGGAGCTGTGAAGTAACTGTGTTAACGACTGTGCTACCGTGCTGCCCAACCTGCACCAATTGCACTCATTGAGGCACAGCTTTCGTGTTCTTCGACAAAGTCAGAAATTAAGAGCTGGGAGAGGGTAATTGTTCCTGCGATACGAATGTCCAGATTTGTTAGTTAAAATTAACGGGTTCCTACTTGAAAATGAAAATCGCTTATTGTCGCAAGTAGGCTTCAAATGAAGTTACTGTGAAAAGCCCCTAGTCGCCACATTCCGGCGCCTGTTCGGGGAGGCTCGTACTGGACTTTAAATAGTTTTTAAGAAACAAGTTCTGGCAACAGAATGTGTGTTTCTGTAAAGTCTTAAGAAACCTTTGTGGATCAGAACAATAAACGTAGTCTGCTTTCAAAATCAATAAGTACTAACCTGACTATTATTTGAAATAAAGCCCGTTACATTGTGGAGGAAGTATGCTCCCATCACAGAAACATAGTTAAAGAAGGGGTTCGACCTGCCAAAATGTATTGAATATCCTTCTGAAGACCTTCTATTTTTCAGAATATTTCCCTACATTACTATAGAGGCTACTTAAAGTGCTTTAAAATGCTTTGGGATGTCCTGAAGTCATGAAAGGCATGGGCGGGATTCTCCGATGGCGAGTCAGAGTGTATGCGCCGTCGTGAACGCCGTCGCATTTCACGACGGCACTAACGGGCCATCGGCAGCATCGATTCAGGCCCCGAAAAGGGGCCAGCAGCGGGGCCGCGAGAAATGCAGTGGTCGTGGTGCCAGAGAGGCGCCATCATCGCGTGACACCCGGATGACGCGGCGCCGCGTCATTTTATGTGCGCCATCCGCGCACAGGCCCCGACACAGAGAGATGGCAGCGCCCCGCCGTGCCATTCAGGTTCCGGGACAATGACCTGGAGACACTGCTGGACGCAGTGGAAGAGCGGAGGGCGATCCTGTGCCCAACACGTTGCGACCATCACAGTCAGGCGCAGCTGGGGTGCACACTCCACGCTCGGGAGAGCAGTGCCGCAAGAAGCTCCACGACCTCCCGAGGGCAGCCAGGGTAAGTACCTCGAGAGTTCCCCCCGGCCCACACAACACCCCTCCCGCACCCCCACCACGTGCTGCGCGCACACTCTGCCCACGCAGGAGGGGGAGGGCCCCACATACCACAAGACCCACATGGGCACCACACCCCCCTTGCGAGCTGCCATGGCGTGGTGCCCAGTGCCCCCCCCCAGACATAAGGTTGCCAACATCTGCACGTCTTGCTGCTGACCGCCGAACTCTGATGTTTTCCCCCCCCCAACCCCGGAGGATAAGGCAGCCCACAACCATTGTGAGTGTGCAAGAACCGTAGGGAGATCACCTGTGCTGCACCCCCTCACCGTCCATGAGCAGAGAGCTCTGGACCTCGCCGGGGGAGCCACACCCGGGAGGTAGCGCCATGCCAGATCAGAGGCGCAGTACCAAGTGAGACTCCCCTGCCTGGCTACACTCCCTCAGCCCCTCACCGCCCCCTCCCCCCTTCACACTCCACTCGCTCACACTTCCCCCTCCACCCCCTAACCCCCCTCACACTCCACCCTCTCACACTGCCCCCTCCACCCCCTAACCCCCCCTCACTCTGCCCCCTCCACCCCCTAACCATCCCTCACACTCCACCCCTTAACCCCCCTCACACTGCCCCCTCCACCCCCTAACCCCCCCCCCACACTCCACCCCCTCACACTGCCCCGTCCACCCCCTAACCATCCCTCACACTCCACACCTTAACCGCCCTCACACTGCCCCCTCCACCCCCTAACCCCCCCTCACACTGCCCCCTCCACCCCCTAACCATCCCTCACACTCCACACCTTAACCGCCCTCACACTGCCCCCTCCACCCCCTAACCCCCCCTCACACTGACCCCTCCCTCACACTGCCCCCTCCACCCCTAAACCTCCCACAGACTCCACCCCCTAACCACCCTCACACTCCACCCCCTCACACTGCCCCCTCCACTCCCTAACCACCCTCACACTCCACCCCCTCACACTCCCCCCTCCAGCCCCTAACCCAACCCACACTCCACCCCCTCACACTGCCCCCTCCACCCCCTAACCCCCCTCACACTCCACCCCCTCACACTGCCCCCTCCACCCCCTAACCCCCCCTCACACTGACCCCTCCCTCACACTGCCCCCTCCACCCCTAAACCTCCCTCAGACTCCACCCCTAACCACCCTCACACTCCACCCCCTCACACTGCCCCCTCCACCCCCTAACCACCCTCACACTCCACCCCCTCACACTGCCCCCTCCACCCCCTAACCCCCCCACACTCCACCCTCTCACACTGCCCCCTCCACCCCCTAACCCCCCTCACACTCCACCCCCTCACACTGCCCCCTCCACCCCCTAACCCCCCCTCACACTCCACCCCCTCACACTGCCCCCGCCACCCCCTAACCCCTCTCACACTCCACCCCCTCACACTGCCCCCTCCACCCCCTAACCCCCCTCACACTGACCCCTCCCTCACTCTGCCCCTCCACCCCCTAACCCCCCTCACACTGACCCCTCCCTCACACTGCTCCCTCCACCCCCTAAACCCCACTCACACCACCCCCTCACACTGCCCCCTCCACCCCCTAACCCCCCTCACACTCCACCCCCTCACACTGCCCCCTCCACCCCCTAACCCCCCTCACACTCCCCCCCTCACACTGCCCCTCCACACCCTAGCCCCCTTCACACTCCCCCCTCACACTGCCCCCTCCACCCCCTAACCCCCCTCAAACTCCACCCCCTCACACTGACCCCTGCACCCCCTAACCCCCCCCCACACTCCACCCCTCACACTGCTCCCTCCACCCCCTAAACCCCCATCACCCTCCACCCCCTCACACTGCCCCATCCACACCCTAACCCCCCGTCACACTCCACCCCCTCACACTGCCCCCTCCACCCCCTAACCCCCCTCACATTCCCCCTCACACTGCTCCCTCCACACCCTAACCCCCCCTCACACTCCACCCGCTCACACTGCCCCCTCCACCCCCTAACCCCCCTCACACTCCCCCCTCACACTGCCCCCTCCACCCCCTAACCCCCCTCACACTCCACCCCCTCACACTGCCCCCTCCACCCCCTAACCCCCCTCACACTCCACCCCCTCACACTGCCCCCTCCACCCCCTAACCCCCCCTCACACTCCACCCTCA
This sequence comes from Scyliorhinus torazame, assembly GCF_047496885.1. NCBI lineage: Eukaryota > Metazoa > Chordata > Chondrichthyes > Carcharhiniformes > Scyliorhinidae > Scyliorhinus > Scyliorhinus torazame. The sequence continues at coordinate 244,824,461 of NC_092715.1, read as the reverse complement.
CACTGCCCCCTCCACCCCCAACGCCCCTCACACTCCACCCCCTCACAGTGCCCCCTCACACCACCCCCTCACACTGCCCCCTCCACCCCCTAACCCCCCTAACATGACCCCTCCCTCACACTGCCCCCTCCACCCCCTAACCCCCCTCACACTGACCCCTCCCTCACACTGCTCCCTCCACCCCCTAAATCCCCCCACACCACCCCCTCACACTGCCCCCTCCACCCCCTAATCCCCCTCACACTCCACCCGCTCACACTGCTCCCTCCGCCCCCTAACCCCCCTCACTCCACCCCCTCACACTGACCCTCCCCCCCAACCCCCCTCACACTCCACCCCCTCACACTGCTCCCTCCACCCCCTAACCCCCCCTCACACTCCACCCCCTCACACTGCCCCCTCCACCTTCTAACCCCCCTCACACTCCATCCCCTCACACTTCCCCCTCCACCACCCCCTAAACCCCCTCACACACCACCCCCTCACACTGCTCCCTCCACCCCTAACCCCCTCACACTGCCCCCTCCACCCCCTAACCCCCCTAACACTCCACCCCCTCACACTGCCCCCTCCACCCCCTCACACCCGACTCCGCGTGTCTAACAATACCTGGTTTATTGTGTATTCCAGGGCCAACCGCCGATCATCCCGGAACATCTCGGAGAAGCCACCGCCGTCCAGGTCCAAGTTCATCCGCCCTCAGGGACGCACACCAGGGAGGGGAAGGAAGACGGACAGTAGGTCCCTTTTCCGAAGCCGGGCCACAGGAGATGGACGCACAGAGGACCGACACAAACGACACTGACGAACACAGGACAGACAGTCGGGACACTGACGGCCACGAGACGGACGAAGAGAGGACGGAGAGCCAGGACAGTGACGCACAGAGGACGGCCAGACAGCTGATGGACAGGCCAGACACGGCACCTCACATGGACCAGGGACAACATCCATCGGTCCAAGGCTCGACCCAGGAGACCCCAGATCTGGGGTCCGATGAGGACGTGGGCCTTGCATCACAGCTGTCACCCACACCCTCGACCATCGCAGATACACTCACCTCGGTTGGGCACATTGGTGATGAGGCTTCTGGGACACGGACTGGCGTGCGCCGAACTGGTACAGCAGGTGGAGGTAGGAGCAGCCGAGGGGCTGGACGGTCAGAGGGCAGCCCAGCCCCAGCACCCAGCTGCCGCCCAGACGGTTCCTGGGTTCCAGGACTTACCAGACTCACCCACAGACCCGATGCGTTTGGAAACCCAGGGAATGGACAACGGGATGACGGCCGCTTTCCAACATCTACAGACGCAGTTGGAGGAGTCCATCCGCGTCCAGGAGCAGGGACTGGTGCCGGTCATGGCTGCCACCCAGCCGACACTGCACGGGTGGCATCCGCGGTGGAGGCAATGGGGGCAACGGTTTCGGCCATGGGTTAGGTTCTGCAAGGCATGGGGCTTCATGTGCACGCGTCATCCATGGCCCAGGACAGGGCTGCCCTCCACAGAGCCAGCTGGACATTGCCGCCGCGCTCCGGGGTCTGGCCGAGTCTCAGCAGGCCATGGCCCAGTCTCAGCAGGCCATTGCTGAGAGCATCGGCGGCCTTGCGCACGTGCTGGATGGCGTCACACAAGCCCAGAGGGAGATTGCACAGTGCCTGACTGTGATGGCGCACTCCCTGTGCTCCATCGCTGCGAACGTTCAGACCCTGGTCGATGCCACAGTGGGCCTCCAGGACTGGCAGCGCCAGGTGTCGGTGGAGCCACGGCGCTTGTCTCCGCTTACACCACCGTCCCATAGTGAGGCCCAGGGGTCACCGGGCTCCCCGAGGGAGGAGGTGGTTCTATGGCCCATGCAAGGGAGGTCCCGGAACACTCGGACTCCCCCCATTCCGTCCCTGGGGCATCTGGTGGGCAGCAGGCAGAACAGGGTGGCACCACGCCATCCAGCACGCCCGCCGAGCAGCCTGGCCCAACCAAGCCAGGCCGCCCCAGGAAACCCGAAGGGGAGCCAAGTCGCAGGGCAGGAGTCTCAGCAGTCCGCCTCCACTCCTGCTGTACCGTCTGGGGAAACACCAAGGCGTAGTAGTGCGCCCGTAAGGCAAAGAAGTTCGACCTGTAGTAAGTTGGCACGGGTGCATGGCACAGCTTAGTTATAGGGGCTAGGGCACTTGTATGTGAACGTCACAATTAAAGTCACTGTTACACCAAACCTAGATGTCTCTGTGCTATGTCTGGTGCCTGAGGAGTCGTGAAGGGGACCAAGTGGCGCGGGGGTCGAAGTTTGGTACAACGGTGAGGCCGGGTGTGTGTTCCCCCCCCCAAACCGCGTCGTCCTCGGAAAACCGATGCCAGCTACCACACATGGCCATGTGAAGCACTGTCCGTGACCCCAGATAGAGGGTGTACCTGTGGCCATGAGTCAGACAGTGTCTAACGATCCGGAGCTCACAGCTCATCGCAGGGCGGGTTGTCATCATTCAACATGGCACTGATCACACCCACTTACACAAGCAACTGTGTGAGACCATCCCGTTGTGCCGCAGGTGTACGGTGCTGTGAAAGTGGTGGTGTGGGAGCTAGGGTTGTCGGATGGTGCGGGAGGTGGGGGGTGCTGGGCGTTGTGTTTCCCCCCTCCTCCTACCCCCCTACCCCCTCCCTCTCCTTGTCCTTCCCCCCCCTCCCCCTCCTCCTTCTGCCCTCCTCCTTCCCCCCCCCTCCTTCCCCCGCTCCTTTCCCCCTTCCTCCTCCTCCCCCCTCCTCCTTCCCCCCGTCCTCCCTCTCCCCCCCCTCGTTCACCCCCCCTCCCAGAGCATGGCAGCACCCTTCCCCAAGACCCCCCCCCCCCCCGCCGCCAGCACCGGCCGTGGATGCCACAACACATCCTCACTCCGCATCGTCAGCGAGCACGACTGGCTGACAAATTTATTTTGCAGCGTTGAACTGCGACGGCGTGACCCATCCGGGCCGCTGAATAGCCGGGGGGGGGGGGGCCCGGAGAATCGCAAGACTTAGCACCTCGGGTCATTCTCCGGCAGGCGCGGTGCCGACCTCGATGACGGCGGAACGGCGTCGGACCGGCGTTGCTCGAAAATCCGGCGCGAACGGCGATTCTCCCAAACGGCGCGGCATGGGAGAATCCCGCCCACAACTTTTGATCTTTCATTTTGTCTCTCCCTCCCTTCCTGGGCAATTTGGGATGGTTGGGCCTAAAATTAATGTGTTTGGGTTTTATTCTGTTCAAGAAGGGGGGAGGGTCAGGTGAAACAACAGGGAAGGTCAGGGATTGACCTGAATATTGAGCAGTGTTCTTGTGCTGCTATCATTGTGGATTTGTTCTATGTTGGAAAAAACATCAGAAGCTAATGATGTCAATTTCTTAACATACTGATTATTTTGAGCGACACTGCTCTCACAATAATAAATCCACACTAGTTTCACGTACTCAAAGCCAAACAAATCTCTAGTAGTGTGTTTCTCATAGTTATTAATATCGTATTGTTTATTGGTCTGGGAAATAACATGGGTTTTTGTCTCAGCTTCACTGAGACTGTTTCATATGACTCCTTCAATGCTGTACATCTGACCAAGCTCTCAAGTTGACTCTCAGTTTCTGTGCTATATTTAGGTCATGCACCACTATCAGAACTCAGAAGCTTCCCTGGCCTCGGTATTTAGAGAAGTTTTAGAGATGTAGTTAATTCCCCATCTGTTTCTCTCTTCTTTTTATTCTGTGTTTCTTCTATTTTGATTCTTTTGGCATTAACTCAATGGGAGCTAACTACTTTTTGCTGTGACTCTCGAACACAAATCGTCTTTTTATTTAACCCAATAAAAGTGCCTACGGTTGTAGTGATGGGGGAGCGCTGGCGAAATCCTCCAGTCACTCATTCAGAAGATCAAGGAATGGATCGGCGATCAGGGGGAGAATCCCTTGTGACGCCCAAACTGGGGATGGCGCCGGTTTGACACCGATTTTGTATCTTCTGCCCCCTCCGAAATGGCGTCACTGGGTTGCGCGCCACACACCGTTGGAACGGCGTTGGCGTGTCACTTGAAGGCTCTCCCCCGATGCGCCTGCCCCGATAGGCCTTGTTCACGACCGCGCGGTTGACGTGTGGCTCAGCGGTCGGGAACCCGGCGTGGCAACTGCAGACTAATTCCGGCCACAGTCGGGCAGGAGCCGTTCTGCTGGCCCGGGGGTGGGTGGGGGGGGGGCTTTCGTGAGGGCTGGGTGGACTGGTGGGGGGTGGCCAAAGGGACACTATCTGGCAGGTCGGGGGCTGCGCACAGCCACGCCATGTTTTACGGGACGACCGCCACAGGTCGTCACTGTGCGCATGCGCGGCCATGAACCTGGCCATTCTCCAGCTGTTTATATTGTGGGAGCCGAGGGTTTTACTCGGTCGCAGGATCTGTGAATCCAGCCCTTTGGGTTTTATGTCGAGGAACTTCATAACTGCATTAAAACAACTGCACCAAAACTATCCTCCTATTTCCCTCAAGTCCGATTGTTACGACACAGTGGGGTAGTGCGCGGTCAATTCCTGCCCCACTTGACCCGGAGTCACAACAAAAGTGAATTAACCAATAGTTTTCAGAAAAATATCCAAAGTCTTTGGCCCGTAGCCACCTACTAATTACAGTCAGCAGGTTTGTAAGTTTAAACACAATTACTGTTTATTTATAACAAGAACTGTAATGAAATCTGCAGCAAATACAACTGGTTAACTATTCACTAATTCCTAAGCCCCCACTTGCCCCCACCCTCTAAATACACATGAATACGACAAACAACCGCAGAGGGGAAGAAAGATATTAAAAAATATGTAAGTAAAAGAGAAAACGAGTCTTTGTTTCAACCTTGCTTTCAGTTCGAGGTTTTTACTGTGTGTTCATTTTTTTTGATTTTAAAAAAAATAAATTTAGTGTACCCAATTCATTTTTTCCAACTGAAGGGCAATTTAGCGTGGCCAATCCACCTAGCCTACACATATTTGGGTTGTGGGGGCGAAACCCACGCAAACACAGGGAGAATGTGCAAACTCCACACAGACAGTGACCCAGAGCCGGGATCGAACCTGGGATCTTGGCGCCGTGAGGCTGCAGGGCTAACCACTGTGCCACCGTGCTGCCCTGTTTACTCTGTATTCATTCAGACCTCTGTAGTTTTAGGAATACAGCACCCATAGCCTTTCTGGAGAGAGAGAATGTCCTGGTCTTTGCCTGCAGCCTGCAATGATTTTCCTGTAGATTCATTCATTCAAGTTCTCTGCACCCTCAGGAATACAGCACCCACAGCCTTGCTGAAGAGGGAGAAACCAAAGCAGCTCCTTGCCTTTCAGTGTCCAGGAGTCAAACTGAAACTCCTTGGGATTCCAAAAACCATTCCACTGGGACAGGATCCAATCACCACCTGCTACCGGGCAGAGTATGGCCTTTTGGGCCAATTCATTGGCCCCCAGCCAATCAATCAAAGCAAGTTTCAGCTCATCTCTCACTCTCTGTTGCCGAGAGGTCTGAAACTCCAGTTCAAACTGCAGAATGTTCTCCTCTCTGCTGCTAGGCTTGAAGATAAATGTCCATTAATCACCCATGGATCAAAAATCATAACGGCAAAATAAAAGAAAGCAGAAGTAAGAGAGTAAATAGGAAGGACCCTCACATAATCAAATATATGTAAATGAAGTTAAGTGGGCATGATTACAAATTATGATTGATTTCCCCCTGCCCACCAATTTCTGCCCCAATCAATTACCACTATTACATAAATGATGGCTGCAGCTGTAATAAGGTACCTTTCTGGGAAATTGAGGAAGCCATTTTGCGTGCCACTGTTGAAGGTAGATGCCACCTTTTCTGCATATTGTTATCTTTAGTCCTGCCCGAGGTACTCAGCACATGGATTTCCAAGTGGTAGCCCTTCTAAGAAATGGCATCAAAAATATGTATTTATACAACATCTTTAACATAGAAGGTATAGAACTTGAAAAATAAGACTGGTTGCTGAGATAAAGGAGAGATTAGGTTGGATGAATAAAAGCTCAGTCAAAGAGGTGGTTATTAAGGAGGGTCTTAGCAGTAAATATCATGAGGGTGAGATACGGAACGGTTTAGGAGGCAATTCTTTCACCTTGAAAAGGAAGAAAAAAACATGGACGAAATTCGTTAGACGTTCTGCACGGCATTGCAGAAAAGTGTCTTCCCTCTAAACCATATTTAGAAATCATAGAATCCCTACTGTGCAGAAGGAGGCCATTCGGCCCATCGAGTCTGCACCAACTGTCTGAACGACCACCCCACCTAGGCCCATCTACACACATACACACTCTCTTTCGTTTATAGAACAAGGTCTTAGACTTTCTAACCAAACATACCTCATAAGGATGTACTTTCCCTGGAGCCCACAGGGAGATTTTCCAACTAGTAGCTGAAAATCTACAGTTCACTTCTGAAGAATTATCAGAAACGGTCCCAGTGGGATGGGCTTTTCCAGTTCTGCCTGCTGCCGGGATTGTTCCATTCAAGAATGAATCTGATGGGCAATCAGAAGAATGAAGATTATTCTCGAGTGAAGTTCATGATACTCTGTCAGTACAGTAGGGTTTTCATGAAAACCCATAGAAATATAGGATCCCGACAGTAAGAAGAAGACTATTTGGCCCATCGGGTCTGCGACCCATCGAAAGAGCATCCTACCTAGACCCACTCCCCCAGGCTAACACTGTAACTCCATAACCCCACCTAACCTTTGGACACATAGGCGCAATCTATCATGGCCAATCCTGCACATCTTTGGACCGGGGAGGAAACAGGAACACCCGGAGGAAACCCACAAAGACACGGGAGAACGTGTAATCTCCACACAGACAGTCACCAAGGTCGGAATCAAACCCGGGTCCTCACTCTGTGAGGCAGCAGCACTATGCCACCATGCGACCCATTTGGGGTTTGGGGCTTTCTGCGTGGAGACTAGTCCAAGCCATTCTGAGTCAACTTAGGTTTCACTGTTACTGATGAATGGAGAAGCTGCATAGCTTGGCAAGATCCTCTGCTTCGTAAAAAACAATCTTAATTATGAATAACGTCGAGGGTGTTGGTAAGTTCTATTCCAATACATTGCAGTGTGGCAGTTTTGACTTCCTGCTTGTAATTGTCCAGCATATGCACACTTAGATTTCACATCACTGTAAGATTGCTGTTCCGTTGGGCTTGGCACCTCAAGAACTTCAGCTGTCAAGGCAACATCTGGAATAGAATTGGACGTCACCTCAAGTTTTGTTACTGTCTAGTGCTTTACTAGATTCGGGTGTTGTTCTGCTGCCTCTACTAGATTTGGAGATGTTTCACTTCCTTGTACACATCTGAAGTGTGTGAGCTCAATGGTGTAGAACACAAACAGGAAAGATGACAGGAACACATGGTAGGGTCGGAATTAACAACAGGTTTATTACGGTGTACACAAAAATACTCTCCCGAAGAGCCACCCTCCCTGACCAGCACCCAGGTCAGGGTTTCTATAATTGTGAACTTCTTGTGTTAAGGGAGATCCCGCCCCTCATATTCAGCTGTGTAAGAGGTAAAACGATTGGAGCACAGTCCTTGGCCCCTGAGGGGGTTACAACACCTCCCACACCAAGTTCGGAGAAACGTCCATGTCACTGGGTGAAGGCCCTGTTGGCTGCTTTGAGAGTGGATGGCGGTCCGGTGTTGACGGGGCGGGTCTGGGAGGTGTGTAACGCCCCGGCGACTGACGTTGGCGAGTGGATCATCGAGGCAGGTGTGCCATGGCTGCCGATAGTGCTGGGCATGGCACTGGACGGGCATGGCGGGTGAGCGGATGTCTATGTCTGAGTCGGCGTCGGAGTCTTCCGATGACGTCAGGCATCACAGCTTCTTGAGCTTCGACGGGCGGAGGTGATGGTGACCAGTGTGGCGCTCTAGGCGGTGATGGGGATCGCGAGCGGATGTGGACTGGCGCATGCGGAGTCTGTTCTGGGGACTCCCACATGCTGCAGCAGATGTGGTCCAGGTGCGTGTGCTTCATGCCCCTGCGCCCTGACTGAGTTTGAAATTGGACCCATGGATCTGGACCACGCCCGGGACCCATTTGGCGCCAGCAGCAAAATTACGTACGTCTACTGCGTCCCCCCGTTTTGAACTCGTGCTGCTGAGAGCGTCGACCTGCGTCCGTCTCCGAGTGGTCCTGAGCACTGACGTCCAGCATGACCAGGCTGAGGCAGGTATGGAGCCGCGGTACCATCAGTATCTCTGCTGGTGCCACACCAGAGGGGCATGGGGCGTCATCCGACAGCCGAACAGAAACCAGGTCAGTCGAGTCTGCCAAAACCCTGATGTCAGCTTTTTCATCACCCTCATGAAAATCTGAACCACCCTCTCGGCCAAACCATCCAATGCTGGGTGATAAGGAGTGGGTCGTACATGTGGAATTCTGATTGCGGCCTTAAATGCTTCGAGCTCCTTGCTGGTGAATGTGACCCTGTTATCCGACTTTTGGGTATGCCATGGGTGCTGAAAGTGTGTCACAGCCTGTCTACAGTTGTCTTTGAGGTCACAGCCTGCATCTTGTGAACCTCGAGTCAATTCGAGCGGGTATCCACCACCACCAGGAATGTCACTCCCTGAAATGAGCCAAGCGAAGTCGATGTGAACGTGGGCCCCTAGTTTTCCCAGCCATTCCCAAAGGTGTGTCGGGTCTTTTGGTTCTCTTGGCACGGGCCGTAGCGCTGGGCTACCTTCTCAATGTCTGAGTCAATCCCGGGCCACCACACATAGCTGCAGGCGAGCATCTTCACCTTGGACACCACCCCCCCCGGTGCTTATTGAGGAGGTCTTGCAACAAAAGCGCCCGACCGCATTCCGGGATGACCACCCATGTCCCCCACAATAGGACAGCGTCCTCCACGCTCAGCTCCTGGAGTTTTGAACGTATAGGCCGCAGAACGTCGGGCAAAACTCTGTTCTGGCCCCCATTCTGGACCATGTGTCGGACCCTCAATAGCTGCGGGTCTGTCTGGGTCCATTCTTTTACACAGTCAGGTGTGACCCGCAAGGAATCCATAAAGTGGAGGGCCATTACTGTCATGATATCCACATCAGCATATCATGGTGCAATCACACACACACTGATGGACAGGTAGTTGGACCAACCAACACACACACAACATCGCAGCCAATCACCAGTGAGAGCACACGCACTATAAAACAGGGAACACCACAGTTCCTGCTCATTCTACCAGGAGATAGCTCAGAGCACAGAGCTCACAGCGCGCCACTCAGACATAGACCATGTGCTGAGTGCCTCACCAAGATAGTGATAGGGCTGGGTCCACAGGTTAGCTGGTAAAGCACAAACCTCAGCCAGCAGTTAGTAGTTGTTATTGTTTAAGACAATAAAACAGAGTTGTACCATCTACAGCCGTGTTGGATCATTTGTGCATCGGAACACCCAATACGACATGATACCAGTAGTGGAAGCTAACCAGCGACTGTGAGACCTACCTGCAACCTTTCAGAAATCCGCCATCCTGCTTCATGGAAAACATCAGCCCGCCGCTACGAATCGCTGAAAATCTTGGCATCAACTGGAAGCTGTTTAAACAGCGCTTCCAGCTCTTCCTGGAAGCCACAGACGGGGAGAATGCATCGGACACCAGGAAGATCGCCCTCCTCCTCTCCACGGCGGGGCAACATGCCATCCACATCTACAACTCCCTGGCATTCGCGGAAGGCGAGGACAAGACAAAATACAAGACGGTGCTTCTAAAATTCGAGGAACACTTCAGCGTGGAAGTCAATGAGAGCTTCGAAAGGTACCTCTTCCAGCAGCGCCTGCAGGGTAAGGATGAACCTTTTCAATCTTACTTAACACACCTCCGTATCCTCGCGCAGTCCTTGGGCTATGAGGCCACCTCCGACTCCATGATACGGGATAAGATCGTTTTTGGGGTTATCTCGGACACCCTGCGTCAGCAGCTCCTCAAATTAAGCGCCCCACCCTATCGAATGCCATCGAGACCTGCGATCTCCACGAGAATGCGACCAGCCGGTACTCCCAAATCCAGGTGGCCGAAACGGCACGGCACGGGTCCTACGAGGCCGAGCGGGTCCAGTCGATCGAGTTCCTCCCGGCCCCCGGCCCGGACGAGGGCGGCCATTTCACGCGCTTTCCGAGGCCTCCCGCGCTTGTACACATCAAAAGAGGGGACGTTGACGCAGAGGGACGTGGTGCGCTCTACGCAGGACCGCACCGCGCATGTGCGGTGGCACAACGAACGCCATGACGTCACGATGTGCGGCAACTGTGGCTCCACCCACTTAAAGCGGCAATGTCCGGCCAAAGCGCGACAATGCCTCCGCTGTGGCAGGATGGGCCACTACGCTGCCTGCTGTCGAGCAGCTCAACCTGCCAACCCTCACCAATTCCGCCAGCCTCGCAGGGGCTATTCAGCCCCCATACACTGAGTCATATACTGACAACATGCAGACCAGTGATACCGAAGACAGGGAACCCTTCCGCGTTGCGGTAATCCACAAGAACCGGATGTCCCCAAATCGGAACCACCAGCGGCTGCCAGTGCACAGCATTGATTCGGGCGATGAGTGGTGTGCCACCCTAACGGTCAACCCAAATTCGTCGCCCACCTGATAGACTTGACTTATGAGCCTGATAGCACATTGGACTCACTGAATTGTTTTACAGCACTGTTAACGTGTTTCTTTCTTGTCGTTCCAGAAGTTCTCTCTCGTCGTTTGCTGATTGCATTTGTTTTGTTTGTGGTACAACCTCGTTGCTTTGTTGCACCTGACACCTTCCTCTGTATATAGTTTAGCCTCATGTACATGTTGTAAATACTGCACACACATACTCAGATGCACTCAGTACACACTTCTATTTATTAGCATGTAGGCACATATCCTTGTGAAAAGGGGGGATGTCATGATATCCACATTAACATATCATGGTGCAATCACACACACACACTGATGGACAGGTAGTTGGATCAACCAACACACACACAACATCACAGCCAATCACCAGTGAGAGCACACGCACGAGAAAACAGGGAACACCACAGTTCCCGCTCATTCTACCAGGAGATAGCTCAGAGCACAGATCTCACAGCGTGCCACTCAGACATACACCATGTGCTGAGTGCCTCACCAAGATACTGGTAGGGCTGGGTCCACAGGTTAGCTGGTGAAGCACGAACCTCAGCCAGCAGTTAGTAGTTGTTATTGTTTAAGACAATAAAACAGACGTGTACCATCTACAGCTGTGTTGGATCATTTGTGCATCGGAACACCCAACACGACAATTACTACTTCCGCAGCGGAGCCCTGGGCCGGCAGTCTTGTGGAGAGGGGCAATGCATCAGTTGCCCGGGCGGTTTTCCAGCGTGTATTCAAATGCCGTCAGGAGCAATGCCCATCGCTGGACCCTGGCAGATGTGATCGGGGGAATCACTCTATCCTCCTTGAATAATCCAAGTAATGGTTTGCAGTCTGTATAGACCGTAAATGCGTGGCCTAGACATCCTGGTGGAATTTTCGGACTCCAAATACCACTGCCAGGCCCCCCGACTCAATTTGGGCACAGTTCCCCTTGGCATCGGCCAGTGTGCACAATGTGAAAGCTATCGGTCGCTCTGACCCATTGGGCATCCATTGTGCGAGAACGGCTCCTACGCCATAGGGGAAGCGTCGCACATCAGGAGAAGCGACTTTGCCGGGTCAAAGTGCGTCAATAGCTTCTCGGAGGACAACTGACTCTTTACCTCTTGGAATGCTTTCTGCTGCGGGGGGTTTCATTTCCACTGGTGCCCTTTTTTAATAGGTTGTGGAGCAGACTAGGCAGCGTGGCCATGTTAGGGATGAATTTTCCATAGTAGTTTATGAATCCCGAAACAGAACAGAGTTCAGTTGGGATTTTAGGGATTGGAGCCTGCTGGACAGCCCGCACCTTGTCTTCTACTAGGTGAAGCCTCTTTCTGTCGACACGGTACCCCAATTAGCTGATTTTGGGGCGTTAAAAGCACATTTCTCCCTGCGGAAGCAGATGCCGGTCTGTTCAAAACACCAGAGGACTTCGACCAATTCCTCCCCCTGTTCCTTTTCCGAGGCCCCGGTGATGAGCACATATCCTAGGGACACAGCCACCCTGGGTATGCCCCGCAGGATGTTTACCATCGTCCATTGGAAAACCGCACAGGCCGATGAAACCCCGAAAGGCAGTCGGGTGTATTCAGACAGCCCACTGTGAGTGTTTACCGCCACGTCCTTCCGAGTCTGGGACCAAGATCAGCCGTAGGTACGCGTGGCTCATATTGAGCTTTGTGAATGTGGTACCACTGCTCAGTTTTGCATAGAGGTCTTCAATGCACAGAACTGGATAACGATCCAGGCGAGAGACCTGGTTCACCACCATTTTGTAGTCTCCGCACAGACATGTGGATCCGTCGGGTTTAGCACCGGGACTACTGGCGCAACCCAATCGGCGAAATGGACAGGGCAGATGATACCCAAGCGTTCCAGATGATTAGCTCGGCATCGGCATTGAGTCGCAGCATGTAGAGCACCTGGCGGGCGCGGAAATAACGCAGCTGCGTCCTCGTCCACACTAATCCTGGCTGTTGCGCCGTTTAATACCCTGAGGCCTTCTGCGAAATGCCTGGAAATTTTGCCAGCGCTCATTCCAGGCCGTGGGGTACATGCGACAGACGCGTTGCCAATCCAATTTTAGGTGGCGTAGGCAATCGCGACCCTGTAAGCTGAGTCCTCCTCCGCGAACTACCACCAAGGGCAAACATGCCGACTGGCCTCCGTATTGCACTCCCCCGCCCCCTCCCCCCCCCCCCCCCCCCCCGCAAGAACCCCCGCCAACCCAACCACCCTCAGCAACCTCCCAGCCCTCTCGCCATTCCCAATAAAAGATGAACTGTCTAATACAATGAATATTCAGAAGGGATCATTACTGGTGAGGGACGATCCTTTTTTCAAAACACACTCAATAGAAATGTGAACCAGGAGATTAAAGTGGGACGGTCTTTTTCAATCCTGTAACTGGGGAGATTCTAAAGGACATTTTTAGGCGGTAAGTTAAAAATGTTGAAACTTTTTGAGATTGTTGTAACTTTTTAGCAGCTCGTGGAGGAAGTAAAGGGCATCTTGTGATTGAGAGAAGGTCCCACTGTGGTTGCGAGTGGGGTGCAATAATATGATGGAGCGGGACTTTCTTTTGCTTTTTGAGTTCCTCTGTGTGCTGCAGAAACTCGGCAGCTGTAAATGAATGCTTCAATGCTTACCAAGTTTCCATCCGTTTCCCCGGAGCTTTGAATGGTTTCTCGTCTCCCAGCGTCACCTGCTCCAAACTACTCCACTATCCAAAGCAGGTGGCAATATAATTCCAGCCATGACATGCTTTCTTAACAATTCCGCAGTTTCATTCCGTATCTGCACAGCCTCTGATACTGGTACTACAGTGGAAAGGTCTATTAAACAAGAACACTTAGGATAATATAATCTTTATTAGTGTCACAAGGAGCTGGTTTAGCACAGTGGGCTAAGGCAGTTGGCTTGTAATGCAGAACAAGGCCAGCAGCGCGGGTTCAATTCCCGTTCCAGTCTACCCGCACAGGCACCGGAATGTGGGGCTTTTCACAGTAACTTCACTGAAGCCTACTTGTGACAATAAGTGATTATTATTAAGTAAGCTTATTAACACTGCAATGAAGTGACTGTGGAAATCCCCTAGTCGCCACACTCCGACAGCTGGTCGGGTACACAGAGGGAGAATTCAGAATGTCTAATTCACCTAACAAGCACGTCTTTCGGGACTTGTGGGAGGAAACCCACGCAGACACGGGGAGAACGTGCAGACTCCGCACAGGCAGTGACCCAAGCTGGGAATCGAACCTGGGACCCTGGCGCACTTCACACTGACATTGCAATTGTGTGCATGCACCCAAGGAGGAGTGCATTAAATAAGAATGCAGCCTGTTAAAGTTACAGTACAGCCACTGGACAATGTGGTGTTGGCTCAAAGTAGTAAAAGGGAGGGCAAAAAATTAATAGCAAGGTATTTCAAATATGTAATATGGGTGGAATCCTGTTGTGGCATTGGGTGTCTCATCTGCTGGCAGGAGAGTTGGCAAGCGAAACATGTTGCCTCTTTCCCAAAAGGCCTGCCAAACCACAAGCCAGTCAGGCAGTGGCGAGGCCAGCGATGGGCCTTATCCTGGAATCACGACTCTGTTGGGTGTAAATCGTGCTGACCAAGAGCTGTAGGTCAACCAGAGGCCACCAGCTCTTGAGCACAGGGGAGACAGCGGCTGCTGCCGGAAGGACAGGCACGAGAGGCCCAGGATCGTGGAGGGTCCCAGGCCACAGGTAAGTAATGTGAGAGGGGTGCATTTCATGGGAGGTTGGAGAGAAAGGGGTACAGGAAGTGGCTCTAAGAAATCCACACTTTACAATGTCCAGTTCCTCGATCAGGCGCCGAAAGCCTTTGATCGTGGATCCCACACCCGGAGGTGACAAGCAGGTCGCAAAGGTTTACCTGTCATGTGCACCATAGGACAGCAGGTCTACTTGTAGCTGGGGCGATACCAGCTATAGGGAGCGTTTAAGTGGTCATTAATTGACCATGTAAGGGCCTCAATTGGAGGCAGGTTGGGAAGGTCGATCATGGGGCTTCCTGCCAATAACTTAATTCAGGCACCATCCCGTCTAAATACATCGCCTTACCGTCTTCCAACATGCCACTGGTAAGAGCACAAGATTCCACAGCATAAGTGAGATGATCCGTCACTGAGAGGGATCATATACCAAATTATTTGCTGGGTCAATGAAAGCAAAATACTGCAAATGCTGGAAATCTGAAATAAAAACAGGAAATACAGGATAAACTCAGCAGGTCTGGCAGCATCTGTGGAGAGAAACAATGTTTTGAGTCCAAATGACCATTCTACAGAACTGAAGAAATGTAAAGAATTATACAGCAGGATAGGTGGGTGAAGGAGGTGGAGCTGAAGAGAAGAACAGGGTCAGGTTGGGGCAAAGGAGAGAATAGCTAGCAAAGGTGCCGTGGACATAAGACAAAGGGGAGTGTTAATGGTGCCATTAAGGGGTGAAGAATGCAAATAGTGGCAGATGGTGAGAGAGCAGAATGTGTAAATGGGAACAAAACTGAACAACAAGGGACAGGTGGACATGTGGGGGAGGGATGGGGTTTTGTTGGGACAGACAAGAGAACGGAAAAACAACAACAACGAAAAACTACAAAAGGGAGGGCTCAAGCAGGAGGGGAAAGGTTGCATTCTAAAATTATCGAACTCAATGTTGAGTCCAGATTATTATGTAATCTGCCTAATCAGAAGATTAGCTGTTGTTCTTTCATTTTGCATTGGGCACCACTGGAGCATTGCAACAAGCCTTGGATAGGCATGTGGGAATGGGAGCGAGATGCTGAGTTGGAATGCCAAGTGACTGGAAGGTTGGGTTTCTGCTTGTGGACGCAGCACAGGTGTTTCATGCGGAGGGTGAGCACCAACTCTCAGGTACTTCCTCCCAACTCCCCCTTGACCCCATCAGCGAACATAAAGCCATTGTTTCCAGGCCTCATAGCCTCTGGGAATCTTCCATTCCACAGCTTCCAAACTCATAGTCCCCCAACCCCACACAGCTTGCTTTGACAAAGCTTTGACAAAGGGTCATCTGGACTCGAAACGTTAGCTCTTTTCTCTCCCTACAGAGACCCGCTGAGATTTTCCAGCATTTTCTCTTTTGGCTCCTGTTCACTATGGACATCCAATCCCTCTATGCCTTCATTCCCCACCAGGAAGGTCTCAGGTCCCTCCGCTTCTTCCTTGAGCAGAGGCCCCGAACAATCCCCATCTACCACCACCACACTCCTCCGCCTGGCTGAACTTGTTCTGCCACTAAAATAATTTCTCCTTTAACTTGTCTCACTTCCTGCAAATAAGTGGCTATGGGTACCCGCATGGGTCCCAGTTATACTTACCTTATTGTGGAATATAAGGAACATTTCTTATGGGGGATCTCACAGAAACCTATAAAATTCCAACAGACTAGACGGGGTAGATGCAGGAAGGATGTTCCCGATGGTGTTGGTGTCCAGAACCAGGGGCGTCATTCTCCGACCCCCCCGCCGGGTCGGAGAATGGCCGTTGGCCGCCGTGAATCCCGCCCCCGCCGAAGTCTCCGAAGGGAGAAAAGTCGGCGGGGCGTTAATGGCGCCGCTGCCGCGGAGAATGTCACGGGTCTGCGCAAGGCAGCCGATTTTCGGCCTGCCGATATTCTCCCTTCCGGATGGGCCGAAGTCCCGTCGACGTGATGACCGTTCACGTCGACGTAAATTAAACCTCCTTTTCATCGGCGTGACCCGGTGCTCCAGGCTCACGCCGACCAGCGTGGAGGTGAGTGACGGCCTGGGGGGTTGGCTCTGGGCAGGGAATGGCGTGGCCGCAGTCTGAATGCGTGAGGAGAGGTGTGTCTCGGCTTGTGTGTGTGTGTGCGGCGGGGGGGGGGGGGGGGGGTGTGGTTAGAGTAGGCTGGGCTCCGGGGGAGTGCCGGGAGGGGGTCCGTGCCGGGGTGGAGGTTGGGGGGGGTGTCCGTGCCGGGGTGGAGGTTGGGGGGGGGGGTCCGTGCCGGGGTGGAGGTTGGGGGTTTGGGGGGGGGGTCCGTGCCGGGGTGGAGGTTGGGGGGGGGGTTCCGTGCCGGGGTGGAGGTTGGGGGGGGGGTCCGTGCTGGGGTGGAGGTTGGGGGGGGTCCGTGCTGGGGTGGAGGTTGGGGGGGGGTCCGTGCCGTGCCGGGGTGGAGGTTGGGGGGGGTCCGTGCCGTGCCGGGGTGGAGGTTGGGGGTTGGGGGGGGTCCGTGCTGGGGTGGAGGTTGGGTGGGGGGGTCCGTGCTGGGGTGGAGGTTGGGGGGGGTCCGTGCCGTGCCGGGGTGGAGGTTGGGGGGTGGTCCGTGCCATGCCGGGATGGAGGTTGGGGGGGGGGTCCGTGCCGGGGTGGAGGTTGAGGGGGGGTCCGTGCCGGGGTGGAGGTTGGGGGGGGGGTCCGTGCCGAGGTGGAGGTTGGGGGGGGTCCGTGCCGGGGTGGAGGTTGGGGGAGGGTCCGTGCTGGGGTGGAGGTTGGGGGGGGGGGGTCCGTGCCGAGGAGGGGGATGGGAGGGCAAGTGAGTTGGTCCACCTGGCCAGGTGCCAGCCTCCAACAGTTGGACCCATGCGGTCCATGCCACCTGGCTGGGGGGAGGAGGGGATATGGGCAATGATGACATGTCGTCGTTCCCCTCCCCCCCACCAGGCCGTCATGTTTTCAGATCATCCAGCGATGTTGGCCGCCGTGGTGGCAGCCGCTCATGTCTATGTTGCCCTGGATGAGGAGGAGGAGGAGGAGGAGGAGGAGGAGCGTGCCAGAGAGGCGGCGCAGGCTGCCGCAGAGGGGCAGGCGGCAGCCGCCCAGGCTGGAGGGACACCTGACCGACAGGACGAGGAGGGGGAGGAGGACGTCGCGGCCCCACGGCAACGGAGGCACCCGAGGGCGCCCCGTGAGTACCGGCCCCGGCAGTCATACCAGGACCTCACGGACCGGGAATGCAGGAGGAGACTCCGGATGAGCCGGGAAACTGTGGCACACATCTGCCACCTGCTGGCACACCTGTCACCGCGTGGCACTGGCGGGGGACACCCTCTCCCCGTGTCCGTCAAGGTTACGGTGGCCCTGAACTTTTATGCAACGGGGTCATTCCAGGCACCGAGTGGGGACCTGTCCGGCATATCGCAGACATCGGTGCACCGGTGCATCCGGGCAGTGACAGATGCCCTATATGCCATGGCGCACCGCTACATCCGCTTCCCCGTGGACCGGGCCAGCCAAGATGCCCGGGCCGTGGGCTTCTCTGCCGTGGCCGGGTTCCCCATGGTCCAGGGCGCGATCGATGGGATGCACGTCGCCGTGCGGCCACCTGCAGATAACCTGCAGATTCATTAATAGGAAGGGGACCTATTCGATGAACATACAGGTGGTCTGCGACCACCGCATGATGATCCTGCACGTCTGCGCCCGTCACCCAGGCAGTGTACACGACTCATTCGTGTTGTCGCGGTCATCCATCCCCGGCATGTACGAGGGACGCCATCCCCGGCTGAGGGGCTGGTTGCTGGGCGACAGGGGCTACCCATTGCGATCGTGGCTGATGACGCCTATACGGAGGCCACGCAATGAGGCGGAGAACCGCTACAATGATGCCCATGTAGCGACAAGGGGAGTGATCAAGAGATGCTTTGGCGTGCTGAAGATGCGTTTCAGGTGCCTGGACCTCTCTGGGGGCGCCCTCCAGTATCGGTCAGATAGGGTCAGCCGCATCTTTGTGGTGTTCTGCGTCCTGCACAACATAGCCCAGAAGAGGGGCGATGTGCCGCAGGCAGAGGAGGGCGGAGTGGAGGAGCAGCAGGAAGAGGCCCAGTCCTCCCCAGATGAGGGGGATGGGGGCAATGGTCAGGGCAGACGGGGTAGACACAGGCGGGTGGCTGTCCACCGTTACCGGCTGGCCCAGCGGGCACGGTACAGACTGATAGACGCCCGCTTCACTGACTAGATGGGCGTGGGAATCAGGTAGTATGGCCACAGACCGCACACCATGGCAACAGCCGACCACCCACACCCCCCACCCATCCACCCACCCAGCACCCTCACCCCCCTCCCCAACCCCACCCACCCCACCCGCATGCACACCACTCCCCCCCCCCCCCCCATTGCCGATCCACCTGCGGCACAAAGGGCCGGGCTCACACAGTTGCGGGTGGACGCGTGTCTATCGCAGGCCATGGAGGATGATGACAACCCGCCCTGCGATGAGCTCCTGGCTCTACATCGTTGGACTATGTCTGACCCATGGCCACAGTACCACCATCCACCCGGACCATCCCTGCATGCGGCTGTAACACTGCAGCGCACGGTCCCGTCCTCTGCCCGGGGGATGTTGATGGCGGCCCAGGGGGAAGGGGGCAGACTCACCTGGGGCTGAGGTAAGACCACCCCTCACACACACACTTGCGCTCAACGTACATGACACCCCCGCACACTTTGGACAGAGCACAAAGGCAGCTTCGGTAGGTGTAACATTGACTTTAATAACCAAAGGAGTTCATGCATGTGCCCTAGCCCCTAAAACTAATCTGTGCCCTGCACCCGTGCCAACTTACTCAGTGTCTAATTGTTTGGCCTTACGGGCCCTTTGACTACATCTACGTGGTTCCCCAGACGGTACAGCAGAACTGGAGTTGGACTCCTGTGATTCCTGCTCTCTGACACTGGATCCCTTTGGTGGCCGTTTCCTGGGGCGTCCTGGCCTAGATGGGCCAGGCTGCGGCCCGGGCGACTGGGATGGCGAGCTGCCAGCCTGTCCTGCCCGTTGCCCACCCGATGCACCTGGGACGGAAGGGGGGGAGTCCGAGGTGTCGCGGCGTACCGGGACCTCCCCTACAGAGGGAGCCGGGACGGACCACACCTCCTCCTTCTCCCTCGGGGTGCCCGATGGACCCCAGGCCTCTACATGGGTGGGGGATGCGAACGGACTGGCCATCCGACGCCCCCCCCGACATCTGGCGCTGCCAGTCCTGGAGGCCCGTGCTGGTATCGACAGGGGTCTGCAGGTTTGCAGCCATGGAGCCCAGGGGGTTGGCAAACCCTGTCTGTGACAGTGCGACGCCGGCTCGCACATGGCCACTGGCGCCGATGCCCTCAGCGATGGCCTGCAGAGACTGGGCCATGGCCTGCTGAGACTGGGCCATGGCCTGCAGAGACTGGGCTGTGGCGTTGAGCGCCTCTGCCATCTGGTGCTGGCACTGGCTCATGGCCTCCTGTGAGAGGGCAGCCATTTCCTGGGCCACAGACGCCGCCTGCACGGAAGGCCCCAGGCCTCGCAAACCGTTCCCCATGTCTGACACCGTCGCACCCATTGCCTCCACCGCGGACGCCACCCGTGCGGTGTCGGCCTGGGTGGCACGCATGACCGGCACCACTCCCAGCTCCTGGACGCGGGTGGACTCCTCCACCTGCGACCGCAGCCGCCGCAAGCCGCCCGTCACCCTCTTCGCTCGTCTCCGGGTCGGTGGTTGCATCGGATCTATGTGTGGGTGTGGTAACTGCAGGAACCCGGGATCCATCTGGGCGACAGATGTTCGCTTGGGCTGGGCTGCCCTCCGACCGCCCGGTCCCTCTGCTGCTCCTACCTCCACCTGCTGTACCGGGACGGCTGTGTTGTGCGCACCAGTGAGTGTACCAGACGCCTCATCACTAAAGTGCCCAACCGTGGTGAGTGTTTCTGCGATGGTGGAGGGTGTTGGTGACAGCAGTGGCGTTGTGTCGTGCTCTTCGTCCCACTCTGAGTCCATGGCACTTTGGGGTGGGGGTTCGTCTCCACCCATCCACTCTGAGTCACTGTCCGGTATTTTGTCTTCCTGGGTAGTGCTGTCCCGGGTAGGGGTGTCCTGGGTAGTGGTGTCCTGGGTAGTGGTGTCCTGGGTAGTGGTGTCCTGGCTCGGATGTGACGGGGGCCTGTGGCTGCCCCCCTCGTCGCTGGGTGGTCGCTCCCGCACGTGACGGGGGTGTCGTCTCCCTGTTGCTCCAGGTCTCTCCGTCTCCCGTGGTGTGCGAAGGGCATCCTGCGGGCGTCGCATGCTGGAGGGTCCGGGTCTCTCCGTCTCCCGTGGTCTCCGAGGGGCATCCTGCGGGCGTCGCATGCTGGAGGGTGCGGGTCTCTCCGTCTCCTGTGGTCTCCGAGGGGCATCCTGCGGGCGGTCTGCATCTGCGGGGATGGGTGCCTGGACGTTTGGTCCTGCGATACACAATGAAGCATGCATGGTTAGACATCAGGCAGTGATCAGGTGATACGGGGGGGGGGGCGGATATAGGGGAGGGGGGATATGGGGACGGGCTGTCGGTGGCTCACTCGCTAGTATGCCCCCGACCTCTGCATCAGCAACCTCCCGGTCCTCAGGTCCGCCAGCCAGTTCCAGGGCCCTTTCCTCGTGTACGGTCAGTGGCCTCTCATCAGCGGGCCCTCCTCCAGTCCTCACATGCTCCCTATTGTTGTGTGCGCGCTTCTCCTGTGGGGGGGGGGGGGGGGCAGGGGTAAAAGGCAACAGTGTTAGGCAGGTATATGAATGCATGCCATCGGTTGCGCATGCATTGCAGCGGTTAAGGTTAGGGCTGGATTCACTTGGGGATATGGGGGAGGGGGGGATATGGGGGAGGGGGGGATATGGGGGAGGGGGGGATATGGGGGAGGGGGGATATGGGGGAGGGGGGATATGGGGGAGGGGGGGATATGGGGGATATGGGGAGGGGGGATATGGGGGAGGGGGGATATGGGGGAGGGGGGATATGGGGGAGGGGGGATATGGGGAGGGGGGATATGGGGGAGGGGGTATATGGGGAGGGGGGATATGGGGAGGGGGGATATGGGGGAGGGGGGATATGGGGGATATGGGGAGGGGGGATATGGGGGAGGGGGGGATATGGGGGAGGGGGGATATGGGGGAGGGGGGATATGGGGAGGGGGGGATATGGGGAGGCTCACCCTGCCTGCTCTGACGAGGTCGTTCACCTTCTTGTGGCCCTGGGTGCCTGTCCGTGGTGTTAGGGCCACAGCGGTGACGGCCTCTGCCACCTCCCTCCACAGACGCCGGCTGTGGCGTGGGGCAACTCTGCGGCCGTGCCCGGGATACAGGGCGTCCCTCCTCTGCTCCACCGCGTCCAGGAGCGCCTCCACATCGCGTGACTCGAACCTCGGGGCTGAGCGACGGCCAGCCATCCAGTCGGGTGTTGCGGTCGGGTGTTCCGGTCGGGTGGGGGGGAGCAGCGCGGCCTTATGAGCCGTCACGCCGTGCAGCGCATATGACGCTGCACGGCGTGAACCACTGCGCAAGCGCGGATCCCGTTACGTCGCTGCTAGCCCATTTCGGGCCGGAGACTATCGACCCATTTTTCCGACGTGACGCAAGTCGGATTTGCGCCGTTTTTTGCGCCGATCGGCGGACTTTCCGCCGATAATGGAGAATTTTGCCCCAGGTGTCACAGTCTATGGATAGGGGGTAAACCGTTTAGGATTGAGGTGAGGAGAAATTTCTTCACCCAGAGAGTAGTAAGCCTGTGGAATTCGCTGCCAGGAAGCAGTTGAGGCTAAAATATTGTGTTTTCAAGAAGGAATGAGATATAGCTCTTGGGGCGAACGGGATCAAAGGATATTGGGGAAAGGCAGAATCAGGTTATTGAGTTGGATGATCAGCCATGATCATAATGAATGGCGGAACAAGCTTGAAAGGCCGAATGGCCTCCTCCTGCTCCTATTTTCTACATATAGTTGGCCTCTCTGTCTCCATTTCCGATGACAGGCTGACCACCAATATTCATTACACACCCACCGGCTCCCACAGCTACCTCGACTACAGCTCCTCACACCCCATTCCCTGGAAGGATTCCATCCCATTCTCCCAGTTTCTTCAGCTCCGCCGCATCTGTTCCAATGATGCCACCTTAGAAAACAGCCTTTCCCCTCAACCAAATATTTCCCTCCACTGTGGTTGACAGGGCACTCAAAGAACAATACAGCACAGGAACAGGCCCTTCCGCCCTCCAAGCCTGTACCGGTCATGATACCAACCTTGGCCAAAACCCTCAGCACTTCCTTGTGCCGTATCCCTCTATACCCATCCTATCCATGCATTTGTCAAGATGCCTTTTGAACACTGTTAATGTATCTGCTTCCACAGCCTCCCCTGGCAACGCTTTCCAGGCACTCACCACCCTCTTGGTAAAAAGACCTGCCTCGCACATCTCCTTAACCTATGCCCCCTGGTGACTGATCCCTCCACCCTGGGAAAGAGTGCCTGCCCATCCACTCTATCCATGCCCCTCATCATCTTGTAGACCTCTTATCAGGTCACCCCTCAACTTCCGTTGTTCTAATGTAAACAGTCCGAGTCTATTCAGACTTAGAAATTTTTCTGTTAAATCGCACCCAATACTTTTCCTCCTTATCTTAATCTTTCCTCTGTCTAGACAGATATGATGCGAGTATAAAATGATATTTTTAAGTTAAAGGTAAAGATAAAAGCTTTTTTCATTATTTGTTGTCTGAGCTTAAGCAAGAAAAATGACAGCTTGGAAATCTGTGACGACAGATCGACAGCTAGTGAGAGGAATTTAGCGCAAAAATACTGGGCGCGATTCTCCACTCCCATGCCGGTTGGGAGAATCGCCTGGGCCGCCAAAATTTCCCGCAACGCCGGTCCGACGCCCTCTCGCGATTCCCCGAAGCGGCGGGAACGGCACGGTCGGGTTTCGCGGGCCGCAGGCCGGAGAATTGCCCGAGACACCCAAAACGGCGATTCTCCAGCACCCCTGCTATTCTCAGGCCCGGATGGGCCGAAGTCCCGACGGCGTGACCCCAGTTCACGCCGTCGCCATGCACACCTGCAATTTAAAGTCGTCAGCCAGTGGTGCTGGCTGACGCTGAGCAGGGAGGAGGTGAGCGGACTGTAGCGCAGCGCCCGGAGACCGGGTCGGCTTCCCCGAGAAGGCTGCGGCCAAAGGGGGGGGTGGGAGAGTGTGCAGGTGGGGGGGGGGGGGTGAGGGAGAGTGTGCAGGTGGGAGGGGGGTGAGGGAGAGTGTGCAGGTGGGAGGGGGGTGAGGGAGAGCGTGCAGGTGGGGGGGGGGTGAGGGAGAGTGTGCAGGTGGGGGGGGGGGTAGGGGTGAGGGAGAGTGTGAAGGTGGGAGGGGGGGCGGGAGAGTGTGCAGGTGGGAGGTGGGTGAGGGAGAGTGTGCAGGTGGGGGGGTGAGGGAGCGGAGTGCAGGTGGGGGGGGTGAGGGAGAGTGTGCAGGTGGGAGGGGGGGGAGAGTGTGCAGGTGGGAGGGGGGTGAGGGAGAGTGTGCAGGTGGGGGGTGGTGAGGGAGAGTGTGCAGGTGGGGGTGGTGAGGGAGAGTGTGCAGGTGGGGGGGGTGAGTGAGAGTGTGCAGGGGGGAGGGGGGGCGGGAGAGTGTGCAGGTGGGAGGGGGGTGAGGGAGAGTGTGCAGGTGGGAGGGGGGTGAGGGAGAGTGTGCAGGTGGGGGGGGTGAGGGAGAGCGTGCAGGTGGGGGGGGTGAGGGAGAGTGTGCAAGTGGGAGGGAGGGCGGGAGAGTGTGCAGGTAGGGGGGGCGAGGGAGAGTGTGCAGGTGGGAGGGGGGCTGAGGGAGAGTGTGCAGGTGGGAGGGGGGATGAGGGAGAGTGTGCAGGTGGGAGGGGGGATGAGGGAGAGTGTGCAGGTGGGGGGGGTGAGGGAGAGTGTGCAGGTGGGAGGGGGTGAGGGAGAGTGTGCAGGTGGGGGGGGTGAGGGAGAGTGTGCAGGTGGGGGTGGGTGAGGGGGAGCGTGCAGGTGGGGGGGGGTGAGGGAGAGTGTGCAGGTGGGAGGGGGGTGAGGGAGAGTGTGCAGGTGGGGGGGGTGAGGGAGAGTGTGCAGGTGGGGGGGTGAGGGAGAGTGTGCAGGTGGGCGAGGTGAGGAAGCGGAGTGCAGGTGGGGGGGGTGAGGGAGAGTGTGCAGATGGGAGGGGGTGAGGGAGAGTGTGCAGGTGTGGGGGGGGGGTGAGGGAGAGTGTGCAGGTGGGGGTGGGTGAGGGGGAGCGTGCAGGTGGGAGGGGGGTGAGTGTGCAGGTGGGAGGGGGTGAGGGAGAGTATGCAGGTGGGAGGGGGGGGGCGGGAGAGTGTGCAGGTGGGAGGGGGGTGAGGGAGAGTGTGCAGGTGGGAGGGGGGTGAGGGAGAGTGTGCAGGTGGGGGGGGTGAGGGAGAGTGTGCAGGTGGGGGGGTGAGGGAGAGTGTGCAGGTGGGCGAGGTGAGGAAGCGGAGTGCAGGTGGGGGGGGTGAGGGAGAGTGTGCAGGTGGGAGGGGGTGAGGGAGAGTGTGCAGGTGTGGGGGGGGGGTGAGGGAGAGTGTGCAGGTGGGGGTGGGTGAGGGGGAGCGTGCAGGTGGGAGGGGGTGAGGGAGAGTGTGCAGGTGTGGGGGGGGGGGGCGGGAGAGTGTGCAGGTGGGAGGGGGTTGAGGGAGAGTGTGCAGGTGGGAGGGGGGTGAGGGAGAGTGTGCAGGTGGAGGGGGGGCGGGAGAGTGTGCAGGTGGGAGGGGGGTGAGGGAGAGTGTGCAGGTGGGGGGGGTGAGGGAGAGTGTACAGGTGGGGGGGGGTGAGGGAGAGTGTGCAAGTGGGGGGGGGTGAGGGAGAGTGTGCAGGAGGGGGGGTGAGTGAGAGTGTGCAGGTGGGAGGTGGGTGAGGGAGATTGTGCAGGTGGGGGGGTGAGTGTGCAGGTGGGAGGGGGGTGAGGGAGTGTGTGCAGGTGGGAGGGGGGGTGAGTGTGCAGGTGGGAGGGGGGGCGGGAGAGTGTGCAGGTGGGAGCGGGGTGAGGGAGAGTGTGCAGGTGGGGGGGGTGAGGGAGAGTGTGCAGGTGGGAGGGGGGTGAGGGAGAGTGTGCAGGTGAGGGGGGGGTGAGGGAGAGTGTGCAGGTGGGGGGGGGGGTGAGGGAGAGTGTGCAGGTGGGGGGGGTGAGGGAGAGTGTGCAGGTGGGGGGGGTGAGGGAGAGTGCAGGTGGGAGGGGGTGAGGGAGAGTGTGCAGGTGGGAGGGGGGCGAGGGAGAGTGTGCAGGTGGGAGGGGGGGTGAGTGTGCAGGTGGGAGGGGGGTGAGGGAGAGTGTGCAGGTGGGAGGGGGTGAGTGTGCAGGTGGGAGGTGGTGAGGGAGAGTGTGCAGCTGGAAGGGTGGGTGAGTGTGCAGGTGGGAGGGGGGTGAGGGAGAGTGTGCAGGTGGAAGGGTGGGTGAGTGTGCAGGTGGGAGGGGGGTGAGGGAGAGTGTGCAGGTGGGGGGGGTGAGGGAGAGTGTGCAGGTGGGGGGGTGAGGGAGAGTGTGCAGGTGGGGGAGGTGAGGAAGCGGAGTGCAGGTGGGGGGGGGTGAGGGAGAGTGTGCAGGTGGGAGGGGGTGAGGGAGAGTGTGCAGGTGTGGGGGGGGTGAGGGAGAGTGTGCAGGTGGGGGTGGGTGAGGGGGAGCGTGCAGGTGGGAGGGGGGGTGAGTGTGCAGGTGGGAGGGGGTGAGGGAGAGTATGCAGGTGGGAGGGGGGGGGGTGGGAGAGTGTGCAGGTGGGAGGGGGGTGAGGGAGAGTGTGCAGGTGGGAGGGGGGTGAGGGAGAGTGTGCAGGTGGAGGGGGGGCGGGAGAGTGTGCAGGTGGGAGGGGGTTGAGGGAGAGTGTGCAGGTGGGAGGGGGGTGAGGGAGAGTGTGCAGGTGGAGGGGGGGCGGGAGAGTGTGCAGGTGGGAGGGGGGTGAGGGAGAGTGTGCAGGTGGGGGGGGTGAGGGAGAGTGTGCAGGTGGGAGAGGGGATGAGGGAGAGTGTGCAGGTGGGGGGTGAGGGAGAGTGTGCAGGTGGGGGGGATGAGGGAGAGTGTGCTGGTGGGGGGGGTGAGGGAGAGTGTGCAGGTGGGAGGGGGGATGAGTAGGCGGAGTGCAGGTGGGGGGGGTGAGGGAGAGTGTGCAGGTGGGGGGGGTGAGGGAGAGTGTGCAGGTGGGGGGGGTAAGGGAGAGTGTGCAGGTGGGGGGGGTGAGTGAGAGTGTGCAGGTGGGAGGGGGGGTGAGGGAGAGTGTGCAGGTGGGAAGGGGGGTGAGGGAGAGTGTGCAGGTTGGAAGGGGGGTGAGGGAGAGTGTGCAGGTGGGAGGGGGGTGAGTGTGCAGGTGGGAGCGGGGTGAGGGAGAGTGTGCAGGTGGGAGGGGGGTGAGTGTGCAGGTGGGAGGGGGGGTGAGGGGGAGTGTGCAGGTGGGAGGGGGGGTGAGTGTGCAGGTGGGAGCGGGGTGAGGGAGAGTGTGCAGGTGGGAGGGGGCTGAGGGAGAGTGTGCAGGTGAGGGGGGTGAGGGAGAGTGTGCAGGTGGGGGGGGTGAGGGAGAGTGTGCAGGTGGGGGGGGTGAGGGAGAGTGCAGGTGGAAGGGGGTGAGGGAGAGTGTGCAGGTGGGAGGGGAGTGAGGGAGAGTGTGCAGATGGGAGGGGGTGAGTGTCCAGGTGGGAGGGGGTGAGGGAGAGTGTGCAGGTGGAAGGGTGGGTGAGTGTGCAGGTGGGAGGGGGGTGAGGGAGAGTGTGCAGGTGGGAGGGGGGCGAGGGAGAGTGTGCAGGTGGGAGGGAGTGAGTGTGCAGGTGGGAGGGGGTGAGGGAGAGTGTGCAGGTGGAAGGGTGGGTGAGTGTGCAGGTGGGAGGGGGTGAGGGAGAGTGTGCAGGTGGGAGGGGGGCGAGGGAGAGTGTGCAGGGTGGGGGGGTGAGGGAGAGTGTGCAGGTGGGAGTGGGTGAGGGAGAGTGTGCAGGTGGGGGGGGGTAAGGGAGAATGTGCAGGTGGGAGGGGGGTGAGGGAGAGTGTGCAGGTGGGGGGGGGGGGTGAGGGAGAGTGTGCAGGTGGGAGGGGGGATGAGAGAGAGTGTGCAGGTGGGGGGGGTGAGGGAGAGTGTGCAGGTGGGGGGGGATGAGGGAGAGTGTGCAGGTGGGTGGGGTGAGGGAGAGTGTGCAGGTGGGAGGGGGGATGAGGAGGCGGAGTGCAGGTGGGGGGGTGAGGGAGAGTGTGCAGGTGGGGGGGGTGAGGGAGAGTGTGCAGGTGGGGTGATGAGGGAGAGTGTGCAGGTGGGGGGGGTGAGTGAGAGTGTGCAGGTGGGAGGGGGGGCGGGAGAGTGTGCAGGTGGGAGGCGGGGTGAGGGAGAGTGTGCAGGTCGGAGGGGGGGGGGTGATTGTGCAGGTGGGAGGGGGGGTGAGGGAGAGTGTGCAGGTGGGAGGGGGGTGAGGGAGAGTGTGCAGGTGGGAGTGGGTGAGGGAGAGTGTGCAGGTGGGGGGGGGTGAGGGAGAATGTGCAGGTGGGAGGGGGGTGAGGGAGAGTGTGCAGGTGGGGGGGGGGTGAGGGAGAGTGTGCAGGTGGGAGGGGGGATGAGAGAGAGTGTGCAGGTGGGGGGGTGAGGGAGAGTGTGCAGGTGGGGGGGGATGAGGGAGAGTGTGCAGGTGGGGGGGGTTGAGGGAGAGTGTGCAGGTGGGAGGGGGGATGAGGAGGCGGAGTGCAGGTGGGGGGGTGAGGGAGAGTGTGCAGGTGGGGGGGGGTGAGGGAGAGTGTGCAGGTGGGGTGATGAGGGAGAGTGTGCAGGTGGGAGTGGGTGAGGGAGAGTGTGCAGGTGGGGGGGGGGTGAGGGAGAATGTGCAGGTGGGAGGGGGGTGAGGGAGAGTGTGCAGGTGGGGGGGGGGTGAGGGAGAGTGTGCAGGTGGGAGGGGGGATGAGAGAGAGTGTGCAGGTGGGGGGGTGAGGGAGAGTGTGCAGGTGGGGGGGGATGAGGGAGAGTGTGCAGGTGGGGGGGGTTGAGGGAGAGTGTGCAGGTGGGAGGGGGGATGAGGAGGCGGAGTGCAGGTGGGGGGGGTGAGGGAGAGTGTGCAGGTGGGGGGGGAGTGAGGGAGAGTGTGCAGGTGGGGTGATGAGGGAGAGTGTGCAGGTGGGGGGGGGGGTGAGTGAGAGTGTGCAGGTGGGAGGGGGGGCGGGAGAGTGTGCAGGTGGGAGGGGGGGTGAGGGAGAGTGTGCAGGTGGGGGGGTGAGGGTGAGTGTACAGGTGGGGGGGGTGAGGGAGAGTGTGCAGGTAGGGGGGGGTGAGGGAGAGTGTGCAGGTGGGAGGGGGGTGAGGGAGAGTGTGCAGGTGGGAGGAGGGTTGAGGGAGAGTGTGCAGGTGGGAGGGGGGGGTGAGGGAGAGTGTGCAGGTGGGAGGGGGGTGAGGAAGAGTGTGCAGGTGGGAGGGGGGTGAGGGAGAGTGTGCAGGTGGGAGGGGGGATGAGGGAGAGTGTGCAGGTGGGAGGGGGGATGAGGGAGAGTATGCAGGTGGGGGGGTGAGGGAGAGTGTGCAGGTGGGAGGGGGGGCGAGGGAGAGTGTGCAGGTGGGAGGGGGGTGAGGTTGAGTTTGCAGGTGGGGGGGTGAGGGAGAGTGTGCAGGTGGGAGGGGGGTGAGGGAGAGTGTGCAGGTGGGAGGGGGGTGAGGGAGAGTGTGCAGGTGGGGGGGGTGAGGAAGAGTGTGCAGGTGGGGGTGGTGAGGGAGAGTGTGCAGGTGGGAGGGGGGGCGCGAGAGTGTGCAGGTGGGAGGGGGGTGAGGGAGAGTGTGCAGGTGGGAGGGGGTGAGGGAAAGTGTGCAGGTGGGGGGGGGTGAGGGAGAGTGTGCAGGTGGGGGGGGGGGTGAGGGAGAGTGTGCAGGTGGGAGGGGGGGTGGGAGAGTGTGCAGGTGGGAGGGGGGTGAGGGAGAGTGTGCAGGTGGGAGGGGGGTGAGGGAGAGTGTGCAGCTGGGGGGGGCGGTGAGGGAGAGTGTGCAGGTGGGAGGGGGGTGAGGGAGAGTGTGCAGGTGGGAGGGGGGTGAGGGAGAGTGTGCAGGTGGGAGGGGAGTGAGGGAGAGTGTGCAGCTGGGAGGGGGGTGAGGGAGAGTGTGCAGGTGGGGAGGGGGGTGAGGGAGAGTGTGCAGGTGGGGGGGGTTGAGGGAGAGTGTGCAGGTGGGAGGGGGGTGAGGGAGAGTGTGGATGGTATCGTCCATCCGCGGATGCCACATATCAGCCGCCCTGATATGGCAGGACGGTGACGAGGACACGGCCGCAGGGTGCGTGTGGCTGATGGGCACAGGCGAGTGGCACACTGGTGAGCAGTACGGTGTGAAGTGACCGTTGGGCGCAGACAGTGACCAGGTGTTAGGCTGGCTGCGTATCCGCAGCGCGACCAGGCCACCGGGGCACACAGGTATCCCATGCAGCCCTGCTGCCGAGGTGTGGAAGAACCTCCGTGTAACATGTCGTTTCTCTGCCCCCCACCACCCTCCTGCAGGTCACCATGTATGCCAACCAGACAGCGACGTTCACTGCCGTGGTTGAAGCCGCAGCTCTGGAGTTTGCCATCTGGCAGCATAGAGTCGCACGGCCCACAGTGGCTGCAGATGCAGCGGTTGCTGCTGCAGCAGAGGGGATGGCCGCGGAGTGGCCCGTCGTCGACACGCAGGCCGCAAGCGCTCAGGACCCGAATGTACAGGGGGATGCTGAGGGGAACATTGACCGCCAGACGGCGAGGAATGCAGAGGAAGTGCTTGGGGGGGAGCAGGAGGAGGAGGAGGAGGAGCAGGAGGATCCACTGATGGTGGTACCAGGGTGCCACAGGCGTCCAGCAAGGCCGAGGGTGTACCGTGACAGAATGTCGTTCGAGGCCCTACCGGACATCACATGCAGGAGGAGACTACGGTTCAGCAGGGAGACGGTCGCACATATATGCCAGCTCGTGGCGCACCTCGCACCACGTGGAATAGGAGGAGGACACGCGATACCAGTCTCCGTCAAGGTGACGGTGGCCCTAAACTTTTATGCGACCGGTTCCTTCCAGGCGCCGAGCGGGGGCCTCTCCGGGATATCACAGGCATCGGTCCACAGGTGCATCAGGGCCGTGACCGACGCCTTGTACGCCATCGCGGACAGGTACATTCAATTCCCCGAGGACCGAGCACAGCAGGAAGCACAGGCACGTGGATTCGCCAAGGTGGCCGGGATACCAATGGTCCAGGGTGTCATCGATGGTGTGCACGTCCCCATGCGCCCGCCTGCAGACAACAGCGATGTGTTCATGAACAGGAAGGGCGCATACTCCATGAACATTCAGGTGGTGTGCGACCCCCACATGAAGATCATGCACTTGTGTGCAAAGTACCCCGGCAGTGTGCATGACGCCTACATCCTGGCACAGTCGTTCATCCCCGCAATGTTCGATGGATGCCCCCCCCCCCCCCCCGGCTGAGGGGCCGGTTGCTGGGCGACAAGGGCTATCCATTGAGGTCATGGCTTCTGACGCCAATACGGAGGCCACACACCAACGCGGAGAGCCTATACAACGAGGCCCATGCAGCAACCAGGGGTGTGTGGAGCGGTGCTTCGGCCTGCTGAAGATGCGCTTCAGATGCCTGGACCGATCAGGAGGGGCCCTGCAGCACCGGCCCGACAGGGTCGGTCGCATAGTTGTGGTCTGCTGTGCGCTGCACAACATTGCCATGCAGAGGGGAGATGACCTGGTGGAGGAGTCGGAGGGAGGACCCGACGGCACCGGAGCCAACGCAAACAAGGGGGATGGGGAAGAGGAGGATGCGGAGGATGAGGATGATGATCGCATCAGGGTGGGGGGAGGGGCGCAGGACACAGACACTGCCCGGCTGCTCGTTACGCCGAGGAGGCTGCGCGACGGCACTGCCGGGGACAGCGGGCACGCGATGCGTTGATGGCCACACGGTTCACACACTGTGGGGGTGGGATTCGCTGAACACTGCCACTTGCACCGTCACTCCTGTACACGGGCACCACACAGCACCCACCACCTTCCCCCCGCACCGCGTTCACGGCAACTATTCCACATCACCTTACCACTGCGGCACTACGGGATTGCACAACATTGATGATTGGGTAAGCGGGTGTGATCAGTGCCATGTTGAATGATGACAGCCCGCTCTGCGATGAGCTGTGTGCTCAGATTCGCCAGCCGAGGTCTGACTCATGGCTATAGCTGAACCATGCACTCCGGTGGTCACAGCCCGTGGGGTGGCTGGCGTCGGTGTACCGAGGACAACGGTGTCCGATTATGGGGGGGCGGGGGGGGGGGGAAGGGTCACCACATCCGGAACAGACCTTGAACGGCTCGTATACAACGACGCCAATCGGGCACCCTCCCGAGCTCCCTGGCACCGGACATAGCACACAGTCTTCCAAGTCAAATTTAACAGTGAGTTTATTCATGTGGTGAACAGAGGTGCCCTACCACCTACAACTAAACTGTGCCCTGCACCCGTGCCAACTTCTTACGTGCCTAACGACTTTGCCTTACGGGCCCTACCACTACGTCTAGGTGTGTTCCCAGATGGTACAGCAGGAGTGGAGGCGGACTGCTGTGAATCACGCCCTTCGACATGGCTCCCCTTCGGCACGCGTTTCCTAGGGCGACCCGGCTTCGATGGGCCAGGCTGCTCGGTGGGCGTGCTGGATGGCGTGGTGCCACCCTGACCTGCCCGCTCCCCACCAGATGCGCCAGGGGCGGAACGGGGGGAGGCCGAGTGTACCGGGACGTTCCTTGATGGAGCTACCGGGATGGACCCCAGAACCTCCTCCTCCCTCGGGGAGCCCGGTGGCCCCCGGGCCTCACTGTGGGATGGAGATGCGCTCGGAGACATGCCCCGTCGCACCCCCGACACCTGGCACTGCCAGTCCTGGAGGCCTGCAGCGGTATCGACCACGGTCCGAATGTTCGCCGAGACGGGGCACAGGGAGTGCCACATTCCTGCCAAGGTCTGTGCGATCTCGACCTGTGAGTGCGCGACGCCATCCATCACGTGCGCCAGGCGGTCAATGTTCTCCGCGACCGACTGCTGGGACTGTGCCATTGCTTGCTGGGACCGGGCCATGGCATGGTGAGACTCAGCCAGGGCCCAGAGAGCGGCGGCAATGTCATGTTGGCTCTGGCGCATGGCTACCTGTGAGAGGGCAGCCCGCTCTTGGGCCATGGATGACGTGTGCACGTGAAGCCGAACGCCTTGCAGAACCTGACCCATGGCCAAAACCCCTTCACCCATTGCCTCCACCGCGGATGCCACCCATGCGGTGTCGGCCTGGGTGGCTGTGATGAGCGGCACCACTCCCTGCTCCTGGACGCGGATAGACTCCTCCAGCTGCATGTGCACGTCCTGGAAGATGGCCCTCATCCCATTACTCAGTCCGTGGGTGTCCATATGCATCGGTTGTCCGGGTGGGTCAATTACATCCAGGAACCCGGGAACCGTCTGGGTGGCAGCTGGTTGCTGGGCCTGGGCTGCCCTCCAACCGTCCAGCCCCTCGGCTGCTCCAAACTCCACCTGCTGTACCTGCTCGGCTATGGGGTGCGCACCAGACTGTGACCCGGGAACCTCATCACTTATCTGCCCAACCGAGGTGAGTGTCTCTGCGATGGTGAATGGTGTGGGAGACAGCAGTGCCGCAAGCTTGAGGTCATCATCCGTCAAGAAGTCTGGTGTGGACTGGTCCCCCTCATTGTCCGGCGCAAGCTCCATGCGGGCCATGTCGTCTTGACCTCCAGTTCGATCCAGCGGGGGTGTGGCCGTGATGTGGGCTTCGGCATGACCGTCCACCCTGTGCCCCTGACTAATGTCTGTCCCGGAGGTCTTAGCGTCCCGGTCCTGTGTCCCAGACTGTGAGGTCTGCCCTCCTGTCCGACCAACTGCCAACCTCTGGCGTGCATCCCTGGGTGCCGTTGCGGTGGGTGGCATTGCGCTGCTTCCTGGGCGAGACGTCCCTGAAGGTTCGGCCGATGGCCCTGGGGAACATAAAAGATTTGGGGTTCGTTAGACACGGTGGCCCGGGTGTGTGGTGGTGGTGGGTGCACAGTGTGAGGGGGGATGGGATCTGGGGTGCAGTGGCCAGAGTATGAGGGGGGATGGGATCTGGGGTGCAGTGGCCAGAGTGTGAGGGGGGCGATGACGGGTTGGGGGTGGAGAGGACATGCAGGGTTCTCTCACTTGCTTCTGCGCCTCCGACCTGGCATGGCGCGATCTCCCGGGTGGCGGATCCCCCAGCGAGGTCCAGGGCCCTCTGCTCGTGAATGGTTAGGGGGTGCAGGACCGGAGAACCCCCTCCGGTTCTCATGCGCTCCCGCTGGTTATGCGCTGTCTTGTCCTGGGGTGGGGGGGGGGTGTCGGATGAAGCATCACCATTAGGCGGGTATCATCAGGGCATGCAGATATTGACAACATTGTTGCTGGTTCAGGAAACAGCACGCCATGGGTTCGCTCCAGGGGGGTCACGGGGCTCACGTGGATCGAGTAGCTAGTTGGGCACCGTGACCCCCCCCAAACCCCCTGACCCCCCCCAACACCGCCCCTGATGCCCCCCCCAACACCCCCACCCCGTGACCCCCCCAAACGCCCTGACCCCCCCAACATCGCCCCTGATGCCCCAGTCCCCCCCAACACACACCCCCGTGACCCCCCCCAAACCCCCTGACCCCCCCCAACATCGCACCACAGCACTGACTGCAGTGCCCACCTCCCGCCAGCCGCGCCTCACCGCGCTGGATGGCTGGCGATGCCCACGTCTTGGGCAGAGGGTGTCCCTTCTCCGCTCCACCTCATCCACCAGGGTGTCCAGGTCCGTACCCCGGAACCTCGGTGCGGCTCTTCGGGGCTCAGCCATCTCCTGAGTTCTCCTCCAGGTCCTCTGTGTGAGGTTCGCGCAATTTATGACGCAGCGGTGCGTCATTCGGGCATCGCACGGTGACGACGCGGCCTTCGCGGAACGCCCCCCCGAGGTTCCCGCGGCCCCGATCCTAGCCCTTTTTCGGGCCCTGAATCGGTCGTGAACCTCGACGGCGTTCACGACGGCGCGGCCACTTCGGCATGGGAGTGGAGAATCGCGCCCACTTTGTTTCGCCTTTCCAATTCTGCTGAATAATAAATATTTTGCAGTCATGCCAAAACAATTATGTAATTAAACGCATTGCACAGATAGCATTAACAATATCAATTGTTAGCTTTTATTTTGCTGCCAGACTATTTACAGGAAGTGGAATATTCTGGGT
This sequence comes from Scyliorhinus torazame, assembly GCF_047496885.1. Taxonomy (NCBI): domain Eukaryota; kingdom Metazoa; phylum Chordata; class Chondrichthyes; order Carcharhiniformes; family Scyliorhinidae; genus Scyliorhinus; species Scyliorhinus torazame. Next base: position 244,789,783 of record NC_092715.1, on the reverse strand, counting down.
AGACTAAATTCAGTACTAGAAACACCCACACAATCTATGTTTAGTTAAAAGCCTATTTTCTAACCGGTAGATGATGCACATGTGCCTTCACCGAGATGATTTGTTTTCAATTTCGAGAAGAGTTCTCGGGATAGATTTTGAGCGCCCACTTAGGCTTAGAACTGAGGTGGGCAGACACGAAAAATATCACCGCTGGTCTGTATGATGGTTCCTGGAACATTCTCGAAGAGGCGGGTTTGTGACTGTGTCAGGGATTTTCCAGTCGTCTTTCAGGTTTCCAGAGCCAACGGGGACCAGTTTAGCTACCTGGTGCGACTGGTTCATGTGCCCCGCCTCTGCCTTTTGGGGTGCAGCAGTGGAGACAGAATGTCCTGAAGAGGGGTTACCCTTACCCCTCCTCCATTCAACCTTGGTATCCGTAAAAGTCATTTTTGAATTTTAAATTTAAACTTGGCACAAAAATGTCGCCTCCATTTTGAAGTGCCCTCGCTCTCACTTGCCGACCCAGGCATCCTGCTGTTGCTGCTTTCAAGTTGGAAGGCCACTGATTGATCCTCCAGCTTCGAGAACCCATCTAATTATTTTAATTAGACAGCGGAACCAACCCCACCCACTCCCCATTGATTGACTGCTCTGGAGGAATTCAGACTGCCGGTTCCTGACCCCTATTTGAACCTGGTGGCGAAGTTCAGAAGCCCGCTGGGAAAACCCTGCCCCCTCTCGTTGCTTGCACCTGGAGCTGCCCCAGTGATGCTGAAAATGGGCTGGCTTGGATTACAATGGGAAGGAGCCAAGTCGGGGAGGTTTGGGCTGACTGGGACAAAGACTGGCTGACTGAGGTGCTTGAAGATCAACAATCACCAGTCTGGTCTAACGTGCTGACATCCAGGTTATTGAATGGGGCTGCCCACAAGGTGGGCTGTCCCCACAAACTAAACATACCTCCCTGAATAGTGTGTCAGGGTGCTAGGTTACACAATCCATTCATTTAACTAGTCTTGGTCTAAGCAGCGTTGACATCCACTCACGGGGATCTATTTAATCCAGTCTTTTATCTCCATCGGAAGTTGCCACTGTCAGAATGTTCCATTCAATTTAAGTTTGTGCTGTGTGCTTATAGAACCCAATAACTGCACCAGCGATGTCAAAATGTTTCCTCATATTTCGGGACATCAGACTTAGATCACATGATTATTATGACTATTTTAAAGATTTCCTGATTATTTATTAAAATATTCCAGCGAGGCTGTTTGGGAATGAATCAGAAGACAAGACATTCCACTTTAATTCACCATTGACAAATCAATACTTAGGATTGTGACTAATTTATGACAGTAAGGTGATCACAACAGCAGAAATATTTCTTCTGCACCTCTCACTTTCAGAAAAGTCAGTGAAGAAGCTGTCCAAGAATTCAGCCAGTGATGAGGCTGCAATCTTCTCCTTATTGGGAATGGTGACTAGGCGGCACAGAGGCATAGTGTTTAGCACTGCTGCCTCACAGCTCCAGGGATCCGGGTTCAATTCCTGCCTTGGGTCACTGTCTGTGCCGAGTCTGCACGTTCTCCCAGTATCTGCTCCGGTTTCCTCCCACAGTCCAAAGATGTGCGGGTTAGTTGGATTGGCCATGATAAAATTGCCCTTTGTGTCCAAGATTGCCCTTCGTGTCCAAAATTGCCCTTAGTGTTAGGTGGGATGACTGGGTTGTGGGGATAGGTGGAGGTGTGGACCTTGGGTAGGGTGCACTTTCCAAGAGCCGGTGCAGACTCGATGGGCCGAATGGCCTCCTTCTGCACTGTAAATTCTATGAACAGGGTAATTCCTATTCCACATTAATCAGTCTCAACCTAGAGCTGTCTTCAAAATGGTACTGTGAAAAACAAGCGCTTTGACCACAGCTACTATCTCCAAAAATCATCAAGGAGAACTATCGAAGGGTGTTACTCTGAGAAGCAAGGCTGCACTTTACCAAACCATGTTATGTGAAAGAGAATCAACAAACTATTCATAGATTCATAGAATCCCTACAGTGCAGAAGGAAGCCATACGGCCCATCAAGTCTGCACCGACCCTCTGAAAGAGCACCCTATTTATGCCCAAACCCCCACCCCATCACCGTAACCCCATCTAACCTTTTGGACACTAAGGGGCAATTTAGCATGGCCAATCCACCTAACCTGCACGTCTTTGGACTGTGGGAGGAAACCGGAGCACCCGGAGGAAACCCATGCAGGCACGGGGAGAATGTGCAGACTCCGTACAGACAGTCACCCAAGGCCAGAATTGATCCTGGGTCTCTAGTACTGTGAATCGGGAGTGCTAACCACTGTGCCAACGCTCCGCCCTACAGGCAGGTCAAAAGAACTCAGTGAGACATTCTCAATTGAAACATAAAGCTTCAGCCAACAATGCTAATTCCAACTAAAATGTAAACATACTGTCTGATTGTGGCTCTTTGATGCTAATCCCCTTTGAAGATACCACCTCAAAAGAAGTAGGGAGGGAATTGGAAGAAGTGTCGCTCCCAAGAATTCCAATTTACCTTCCAGAAGTTATTTGTGGAAGACAGGGAGCAAGATCTTTGCAGCTGCCTGTCTTGCTGCAGCGCAGTTCCAATGTGTCACCTTAAGTGTCTCACTGCCATCGCCATTCTTCAGAGACGTATGAGTAAGTAGCAGGGAATATTTGACCATAGACAACATGAAAGATGAACCTGATGGTGTGCTCATGCAATGTCGACAAGTACAAACATCCATCAGGATAATGGTTAGCAGTCAGGGAGAGAACATTTGGCCATTTAATTCTTTATTTCCTTTTGCAAAAATATACTTTATTCATAAAATATCTGAAAGAGTCATTCCAAAATGTTTCAAATTGTCCCCATAACAAGAAAGTGCGACGATATTCACATTTTCTCCAGAGATCAAGATGTGCTCTGAGGTGCTTCAATTCAGTAATAAGAACATTACAAACATTTCAATATTTTCGTTACAGAGAGAGAGTTCAAACTACACATATCGGTCATGTTGCACTCTGTGGTGCTTCAGTACACAGTCTGAGGGGTTTTACACAGTTACTAGCCCCTTGGTGTACATTTGCTGGAAGGTCTTACAGAGTGGCCTTTCCTCATTGTGCCTTGGCGGCAGCTGCCCCAAGCTTGAAGCACCCCTCACCCCGTTGTCCTGGACCTTGGAATGCGCCAATCTGCAACACTCAGTCGAGGACGATTTTTTGCACTGGAAGGTCAAAGACTTGTGGTCAAAGATATGTTTCTGAACAAATATTTCCACGAGGGACAGGTGATTCAGCACAGTCCAATGCTTGGAGCGTTCCAACGTGGCCAGACCCATCCTTCGCAACACCGGAAACAGGTAGAACCTCAGTACATAGTGACACTTCGTGTTTGTGTACCGAGGATCTACGGACAGCTTGATGCAGCCGCACACAAAGATGGCCATCAGGATGAGGGCAACGTGAGGTAAGTTTCTCCTGCCCTTTCTGAGATTTGTACATGATGTCTTTTAAGACACAATCCATCTTTGATCTCCAGATCAACTTGAAAATCGCTCGGATGACTGCTGCTGCCCAGGATCGGGGTATGGGCCACACCTGCGCCACATACAGCAACACCAAGAGTACCTCAAACCTGATGACCAGGTTTTTACCTGCGATGGAGAGGCTGCATTGCACCCACATCCAGCCTCATCTGCCTCATCCTGGCAACATGCTCATCCCAGTTTTTGGCACATGCCATAAGACCATAAGACATAGGAGCGGAAGTAAGGCCATTTGGCCCATGAAGTCCACTCCACCATTCAATCATGGCTGATTTCAACTCCATTTACCCGCTCTCTCTCCATAGCCCTTAATTCCTCGAGAAATCAAGAATTTATCAACTTCTGTCTTAAAGACACTCAACATCCCGGCCTCCACCGCCCTCTGTGGCAATGAATTCCACAGACCCACCACTCTCTGGCTGAAGAAATTTCTCCTCATCTCTGTTCTAAAGTGACTCCCTTTTATTCTAAGGCTGTGCCCCCGGGTCCTAGTCTCCCCTGCTCATGGAAACAACTTCCCTACATCCACCCTATCAAAGCCATTCATTATCTTGTAAGCTTCTATTAGATCTCCCCTCAACCTCCTAAACTCCAATGAATATAATCCCAGGATCATCAGACGTTCATCGTATGTTAGGCCTACCATTCCTGGGATCATCCGTGTGAATCTCCGCTGGACCCGCTCCAGTGCCAGTATGTCCTTCCTGAGGTGTGGGGCCCAAAATTGCTCACAGTATTCTAAATGGGGCCTAACTAATGCTTTATAAAGCTTCAGAAGTACATCCCTGCTTTTATATTCCAAGCCTCTTGAGATGCATTGCATTTGCTTTCTTAATTACGGACTCAACCTGCAAGTTTACCTTTAGAGAATCCTGGACTAGGACTCCCAAGTCCCTTTGCACTTCAGCATTATGAATTTTGTCACCGTTTAGAAAATAGTCCATGCCTCTATTCTTTTTTCCAAAGTGCAAGACCTCGCACTTGCCCACGTTGAATTTCATCAGCCATTTCTTGGACCACTCTCCTAAACTGTCTAAATCTTTCTGCAGCCTCCCCACCTCCTCCATACTACCTGCCCCTCCACCTATCTTTGTATCATCGGCAAACTTAGCCAGAATGCCCCCAGTCCCGTCATCTAGATCGTTAATATATAAAGAGAGCAGCTGTGGCCCCAACACTGAACCCTGCGGGACACCACTCGTCACCGGTTGCCATTCCGAAAAAGAACCTTTTATCCCAACTCTCTGCCTTCTGCCTGACAGCCAATCGTCAATCCATGTTAGTACCTTGCCTCGAATACCATGGGCCCTTATTTTACTCAGCAGTCTCCCGTGAGGCACCTTATAAAAGGCCTTTTGGCAGTCAAGATAGATAACATCCATTGGCTCTCCTTGGTCTAACCTATTTGTTATCTCTTCAAAGAACTCTAACAGATTTGTCAGGCACGACCTCCCCTTACTAAATCCATGCTGACTTGTCCTAATCCGACCCTGCACTTCCAAGAATTTAGAAATCTCATCCTTAACAATGGATTCTAGAATCTAGCCAACAACTGAGGTTAGGCTAATTGGCCTATAATTTTCCATCTTTTTCCTTGTTCCCTTCTTGAACAGGGGGGTTACAACAGCGATTTTCCAATCCTCTGGGACTTTCCATGACTCCAGTGACTTTTGAAAGATCATAACTAACGCCTCCACTATTTCTTCAGCTATCTCCTTTAGAACTCTAGGATGTAGCCCATCTGGGCCCGGAGATTTATCACTTTTTAGACCTCTTAGTTTCTCTAGCACTTTCTCCTTTGTGATGGCTACCATATTCAACTCTGCCCCCTGACTCTCCTGAATTGTTGGGATATTACTCATGTCTTCTACTGTGAAGACTGACGCAAAGTACTTATTTAGTTCCTCAGCTATTTCCTTGTCTCCCATCACTAGATTACCAGCGTCATTTTGGAGTGGCCCAATGTCAACTTTTGCCTCCAGTTTATTTTTAATGTATTTAAAGAAACTTTTACTATCATTCCTAATGTTACTGGCTAGCCTACCTTCATATTTGATCCTCTCTTATTTCTCTCTTTGTTATCCTCTGTTTGTTTTTGTAGCCTTCCCAATCTTCTGACTTCCCACTACTCTTTGCCACATTATAGGCTTTCTCTTTTGCTTTGATGCATTCCCTAACTTCCTTTGTCAGCCATGGCTGCCTAATCCCCCCTCTGATAACCTTTCTTTTCTTTGGGATGAACCTCTGTACTGTGTCCTCAATTACTCCCAGAAACTCCTGCCATTGCTGTCCTACTGTCTTTCCCACTAGGCTCTGCTCCCAGTCGATTTTCGTCAGTTCCTCCCTCAAGCCCCTGTAGTTACCTTTATTTAACTGTAACACCTTTACATCTGATTCTACCTTCTTTCTTTCAAATTGGAGATTGAATTCTACCATATAATGATCACTGCCTCCTAAGTGCTCCCTTACTTTAAGATCTTTAATCAAGTCTGGCTCATTACATAACACCAAGTCCAGAATGGCCTGTTCCCTCGTGGGCTCCATCACAAGCTGTTCCAAAAAGCCCTCCTGTAAACATTCAATGAATTCCCTTTCCTTGGGTCCACTGGCAACATTATTTACCCAGTCCACCTGCATATTGAAGTCCCCCATGATCACTGTGACCTTGCCTTTCTGACATGCACTTTCTATTTCGTGGTACATTTTGTGACCCCGGTCCTGACCACTGTTAGGAGGCCTGTACATAACTCCCATTATGTTTTTTTTGCCTTTGTGGTTCCTCAACTCCACCCACACAGACTCCACATCATCTGACCCTATGTCGTTTAGTGCTATTGATTTAATTTCATTCCTAATTAACAAGGCAACCCCGCCCCCTCTGCCCACCTCTGCCTTTTCGATAGGTTGTGAATCCCTGGATGTTTAAATGCCAGTCCTGAACCCCCTGCAACCATGTCTCTGTGATGCCTACCACATCATACCTGCCAGTCACAATCCGGGCCACAAGCTCATCTACCTTGTTCCGTACACTGCGCGCATTTAAATATAGCACCTTTAATTCTCTATTGACCGTCCCTTTTTGTTTTCTTAGTGTGGTGGACCTTGGTTTACTGAGCCTTTCCATACACTGTGTCATATTTTGTGGGATGGGGACTATCGTAACCTCTCCTGAGTTTTGTCTTTTCGTGCTTTTTTTGTATTCCTAAGCAGCTACGCTCCCCACTGATTACTTCACCTCTTGGTTCCTTGACTTTCCCTTCCCCCCCCAATCTTTAGTTTAAAGTCCTATTGACCATTCTATTTACTCTTTTCGCCAGAACACTGGTCCCAGCTCGGTTCAGGTGGAGACCATCCCAACGGTATAGGTCCCCCCTGTCCCAAAACTGATGCCAGTATCCCATGAAAAGGAACCCCTCTTTCCCACACCACTCTTTCAGCCACGTGTTAACTTCCCTTATTCTTGCCTCCCTATGCCAATTTGCACGTGGCTCGGGCAGTAATCCGGAGATTATGACCCTTGAGGACCTGTTTTTTAATTTGAATCCTAGCTCTTTATAATCTCTAAACAGGTCCTCTTTCCTAGACTTGCCTATGTTGTTGGTACCGACATGGACCACAGCAACTGGATCCTCCCCCTCCCTCTCCAGTATCCTTTCAAGCCGGTCAGAGATGTCCCGCACCCTAGCACCGGGCAGGCAACATACCATGCGGGACTCTTTATCCTGCTCACAAAGGATACTATCTATCCCCCTGATAATAGAATCCCCTACAACTACAACTTGCTTATTTACTCCCTCCCCTTGAATGGCCTGCTGAACCATGGTGCCTTGGTCAGCTGACTCATCCTTCCTGCAGCCCTGTTCGCCATCCACACAGGGAGCAAGTGCCTCATACCTGTTGGACAGGGTCAAGGGCTGAGGCTCCTGAGTTCCTGACTGCTGGTTCCCTTTACCTGCCTGACTTGCAGTCACACCCTTCTGTCCCTGGCCACTGGCAGGATTTAAACTACTTACTCTGACAGGTGTGACTGCCTCCTGAAACACAGTGTCCAGGTAAGTCTCCCCCTCCCGGATGTGCCTCAGTGTTTGAAGCTCAGACTCCAGCTCATCAACTCTCAGCCGGATCTCTTCGAGCAGCCAAAACTGACTGCAGATGTGGTCGCTGCAGCTCGCAATGGGATCTGCCAGCTCCCACATCAAGCAGCTCAAGCACATCACCTGACCAGCCATCACTAATTAATTAATTAGTTTAATTTAAGTTTACGAGTTTAGCTGTGTTTTTTTTTTAAATTTGGGGCAGATTTGCTATCAACCAATCAGATCACAGCTTCCCTCCGACGTCACTTTTGGGAAAAAACTGGAAAACAGGAAGTTACCGTTAGGTTTTTATACTCACAGAGACTGCTCCTCCTCCTCCGAACGGCTCCCGAAATTAGGCCCGAAGAAAGAGAGAGAACAAAACAGTAGGGAAAAAGCACCTTCTCCCACTCTTCACCGAATTACCTCACTGCACCAAATTACCAAATTCTCACTCTGTCTGTTTCTCACTCACTCAGGCTGTGTCTCCTTGACCAGCGCAATGCTTACTAAGTGCGCTTTCTGTCTGTCTTTTATACAGACTTTAGGATGACTCACACTAAAACTTCAAAGAGAAGAATACAATGTGTACCTTTGTGCCCCTTAACAGGCCTCAGGTGACTGCCAGATAACTGCCTCTCAGCAATTAGGGCGGGGGCAGCTTCAGCCAATCAGACATTAATCTACACTGCACTTTTAACTGAAAAACAGCAAAATTAGATTAACCACTTACCTTTCCTGGTTACCTCACTGCACCAAATTACCAAATTCTCACTCTGTCTGTGTCTCACTCACGCAGGCTGTGTTTCCTTGACCTGCGCAATGCTTACTAATGTGCGCTTTCTGTCTGTCTTTTATACAGACTTTAGGATGACTCACACTAAAACCTCAAAGAGAAGAATACAATGTGTACCTTTGTGCCCCTTAACTGGCCTCAGGTGACTGCCAGATAACTGCCTCTCAGCAATTAGGGTGGGAGCAGCTTCAGCCAATCAGACACTAATCTACACTGCACTTTTAACTGAAACACAGCAAAATTAGATTAACCACTTACCTTTCCTGGTTACCTCACTGCACCAAATTACCAAATTCTCACTCTGTCTGTGTCTCACTCACTCAGGCTGTCTCCTTGACCTGCGAAATGCTTACTAATGTGCGCTTTCTGTCTGTCTTTTATACAGACTTTAGGATGACTCACACTAAAACTTCAAAGAGAAGAATACAATGTGTACCTTTGTGCCCCTTAACAGGCCTCAGGTGACTGCCAGATAACTGCCTCTCAGCAATTAGGGCGGGGGCAGCTTCAGCCAATCAGACACTAATCTACACTGCACTTTTAACTGAAAAACAGCAAAATTAGATTAACCACTTACCTTTCCTGGTTACCTCACTGCACCAAATTACCAAATTCTCACTCTGTCTGTGTCTCACTCACTCAGGCTGTGTCTCCTTGACCTGCGCAATGCCTACTCAAGTCACTCTGAACCATATCCCCAACACCTTCAGTTAATCTGACCTGACGGTGAAGGGGATAAATTATGGGTCAGCCCAGTTCCCGAAGAAAATGGCCTCACTCTTGCCAAGGTTTACCTTGGCATTTAAGGCCAATTTGAACTGGTTGCAAAAGTTCATGAACCTGAGCACCAAGATGGCATCTGAGCAGAAAACGGCGACTTCGCCCATGTACAGGGAGATTTGAAACTGAGCACCTGGGATTGGCACTCCGCCTGTGCCCGAATCCTTCCTGATGGACTTGGTTCCACTGGGATCCACCTATATAACATGGGCCACTTGCTGCCAGGGCTGGTCACCCTCGGCTTTGTATCCCACAACCCCCTTCCCCCCAGTAAAGGCAGCACGGTGGCACAGAGGTTAGCACTGCTGCCTCACAATGCCAGGGACCCAGGTTCAATTCTGGCACTGGGTGACTAAGAACACAGAACAAAGAAAAGTACAGCACAGGAACAGGCCCTTCGGCCCTCCAAGTCTGCGCCGACATGCTGCCTGTTGAGGCACGATCAATTTGGCTGGAGACGAAGTTGAATTCAAATCTGGCGAAGAGCGTGTTCGTCTTCTGCTCATAACTCTCTTTGAGTCGAGTCATAGCGTCAGCGTAATTGGGCGCGTCCTGGATCAGCGGGAAGATTTCAGAGTTGAGTCTGGAGTACAAGGTTTGAATCTTCTGAGCCTCTGGAACAGGGGTCGGCGCCGCGTTGAGTATCGCTTCAAAACAAGCTAGCCAGTGCTGAAAGTCCTTTCTGGCGTCGCTTGCGTGTGGATCCAGCTGCAGGCGATCTGGTTTAATCCAGAGGTACATCTTCTGAATCAGATACTAATAAATTGAGGCACGATCAATTTGGCTGGAGACGAAGTTGAATTCAAACTGAGGCTTTATTAGTATCTGAAGTGTGGCCTCCCACAGCAGCTGATGAAATGGCTGCTAGCTGAAGGCCACGCATATTTATAACCCGGCTCCTGGGCGGAGCTAGCATGCAGGGGCCCAGGTGAACCTGTAGTGCAGGTTCTACCGTACAACCCTTAATATAGGAACACAGTGGTTTACCACACCCGACTAAACTACAATCTTCTACACTTCCGGGGTCTGTATCCCTCTATTCCCATCCTATTTATGTATTTGTCAAGATGCCCCTTAAATGTCACTATTGTCCCTGCTTCCACCACCTCCTCTGGCAGCGAGTTCCAGGCACCCATTACCCTCTGTGTAAAAAACTTACCTCGTACATCGCCTCTAAACCTTGCCCTCGCACCGTAAACTTATGCCCCCTAGTAATTGACCCCTCTACCCTGGGAAAACAAGACAGGGGAGAGAGGGCAGCCCTGCTGACACCAGATTTGGTCTGAAAGCTTTCCAATTCCCAAACTGCGTTGCTGATGTTTGTATAGAGCAGTTGGATCCAATTGCAGATTCTCTCCCCAAACTCCGCTTTGGAGAGCACATCCATGTAGTTGTGCGATATTCTGTCAAATGCCTTCTCCTGGTACAGACCAATGAGACAGATGTCCACCTTCCTGTCCTGCACATTGACAATCATATCCCTAAGTAGCACGAGGCTATCAGAGATCTTCCTGCCGAGTACAGTACCGGTCTGGTCAGGGTGGATCACTGACCATAGAGCAGACTTGCTCTGGTTGGCGATGACCTTGGCTAGAATTTAGTAATCCACGTTCAACAGTGAGATGGGGCGCCAATTTCTAATTTCTTCTCTTTTCCCCTTCCATTTCTAAATGAGGGTGATGATGCCTTTCCTCGTGGATTTGGACATACTGCCATCCAGAAGCATATTCTCACACACTTCCAGCAGGTTTAGGCCGATCCAGTCATGCAGAGCTGAATTCAACTCGGCCATTTCTGGGAGTTTTACTCGTCTAAAAAGACTTGACGGCCTTTTGTCAGTTCATCCTGAGTTAGCAGTTTGTCTAAAACCTCCGTGATAGACGGCAGGAAGGACCGGGAAGCCTCCTGTCTGGCTTCATGTCATACAGTCCGGCATAGAAGGATTTGCTGATCCTCAGAATGTCAGATTGCGATTACTGTACCGAGCCGTCTTCGTTAAATGCACCGTTGAGATGCCTCTACCATGGACTCTGAGTTCAATTCGCAGAGCACAGACCAGGTAGAGGGCCCACACGTTTTTCCTAATTATGACTCAGTACTACGTCAAACTGTGCCTCCAGCAACCAGGTAAACAGAGATAAGGGAAAAAGCCCACGCTGGAAAATGTGACGCAGCATGAGCACAACACCACCCACTGAAGCACCGCTCGAATGGAAAGTTAACGCAACCTTTACAAAGGGGTGAAAAATCACACCATTGGTGTTTATGGCGAGTCGATGATGGCCTCGGTCCCCTTCTTAAATGCAGCCCAACTTTCCTGAACTGTATAACGCCTATCTCAAATTTGATACAGTATAAAGTGTGATCTGATCAATGGGCAAACACAGAGCTTCTGTTCAGCTATGACTCATGTCAGGTATACGCAGCTCCAGTCCTGTCCAACAGGTTTAAGAACCGACTTATGAAAAGAGCCTTGGGCCAATTAGTTGTTTACCTTCTGCATCTGCATGCAATAAATTAATCAATTCTCAACTTAACAAAAATGTATCAAGTTGGGAAACCCTGGGCGCGATTCTCCGCTCCCGCGACTAAGTGCCCACGCTGTTGTGAACGCCGTCGAGTTTCACGACGGTGCAAAATGGCCCCTATTGCGATCAATTCAGGGCCCGAAAATGGGCTAGGAGCAGGGCCGCGAGGAACTCGGGGGGCGTGGCGGGAAAGCAACGTCGTAAGTGCGCGACGCCTGAATGACACGGTGAGGCGCGGTTGGCGTGAAGTTGGCACTGCTGTGAGTGCTGTGTGGCACACACCCCGGTCCGGGGAGCAGTGTCAGAAGAAGCTGCACGACCTCACTCGGGCTGCCAGGGTAAGTGCCATGAGGGTGCCCCCGGGTCACAACCCCCCCCCCCCCCCCGGCATGAGGGGGGGAAGTGGGATGGGGGTTGGGTGGGTGGGGGGGGGGGTTCTGGGTGCACAACGTTGTACTCGACCCACATGAGCACCGGGACCCCCCCTGGAGAGATGCCATGGCGTGGCTCCAACTGTCTCCTCACCCAGCATTAATATAGCCTATATCTGCACGCCCTGATACCCGCCTAATTGTGATGCTTTATCCAACCTCCCCACCACCACCATACACCCGGCCCAGCGTGTCTAACGAACCCAGTATCGTTGTGTTCCCCAGGGCCAGCCGCCGAACGTCCAGGGTCGTCTCGGCCAAGACACAGCCGACCATCTCCAACCTCAAGCGCACCCAGGGACGCACGCCAGAGGGTGGCAGTCGGTCGGACAGGAGGGCCATCCTCTCAGTATGGGACGCTGGACGCGGACGCACATACGACAGACAGAGACAATACTGAGGGGCACAGGACGGATAGTGACGATGACTCACAGAGAACAGCCAAACAGTCCACGGAATCACCTGGAGGGCAACATGACATGGGCCGCATGCACCTTGTGCCAGGCCATGAAGGGGACCAGTACACACCAGACTTCCTAACGGACGATGACCTTGAGCTAGTGGCACTGCTGTCTCCCACACCATCCACCATCGCAGAGACACTCACCTCGGTTGGGCAGATAAGTGATGAGGCTCCTGGGTCACGATCTGGTGCGCACCACACAGCCGAGCCGGTACAGCAGGTGGAGTTTGGAACAGCCGAGGGGCTGGACGGTCGGTGGGCAGCCCAGGCCCAGCAAACAGCTGCCGCCCAGATGGCTCCCGGGTTCCTGGATGTACTTGACCCGCCCGGACAACCAACACATGTGGACACCGAGGGACTGAACAACGGGATGAGGGCCATCTTCCAGGAAATGCACCAGGAGCAGGGAGTGGGGCCGCTCATCGCAGCCACCCAGGCCGACACCGCACGGGTGGCGTCCCTGAACACTCGGCCTCCCCCCGTTCCGTCCCTGGCGCATCTGGTGGGCAGCGGGCAGGACAGGGTGGCACCACGCCATCCAGCATGCCCGCCGAGCAGCCTGGCCTATCAAAGCCGGGCCGCCACAGGAAACGCGTGCCGACGGGGAGCCATGTCGCAGGGCGTGATTCTCAGCAGTCCGCCTCCACTCCTGCTGTACCATCTGGGGAGACACCTAGACGTAGTGGTAGGGCCTGTAAGGCAAAGAAGTTAGACACATAATAAGTTATGATGTGGAGATGCCGGCGTTGGACTGGGGTGAGCACAGTACGAAGTCTTACAACACCAGGTTAAAGTCCAACAGGTTTGTTTCGATGTCACTAGCTTTCGGAGCGCTGCTCCTTCCTCAGGTGAATGAAGAGGTCTGTTCCAGAGACACATATATAGACAAATTCAAAGATGCCAAACAATGTTTGGAATGCGAGCATTAGCAGGTGATTAAATCTTTACAGATCCAGAGATGGGGTAACCCCAGGTTAAAGAGGTGTGAATTGTCTCAAGCCAGGACAGTTGGTAGGATTTCGCAGGCCAGATGGTGGGGGATGAATGTAATGTGACATGAATCCCAGGTCCCGGTTGAGGCCGCACTCATGTGTGCGGAACTTGGCTATAAGTTTCTGCTCGGCGATTCTGCGTTGTCGCGGGTCCTGAAGGCCGCCTTGGAGAACGCTTACCCGGAGATCAGAGGCTGAATGCCCTTGACTGCTGAAGTGTTCCCCGACTGGAAGGGAACATTCCTGCCTGGTGATTGTTGCGCGATATCCGTTCATTCGTTGTCGCAGCGTCTGCATGGTCTCGCCAATGTACCACGCTTCGGGACATCCTTTCCTGCAGCGTATGAGGTAGACAACGTTGGCCGAGTCGCACGAGTATGTACCGCGTACCTGGTGGGTGGTGTTCTCACGTGTAATAGTGGTATCCATGTCGATGATCTGGCACGTCTTGCAGAGATTGCCATGACAGGGTTGTGTGGTGTCGTGGTCACTGTTCTGAAGACTGGGTAGTTTGCTGCAAACAATGGTTCGTTTGAGGTTGCGCGGTTGTTTGAAGGCAAGTAGTGGGGGTGTGGGGATGACCTTGGCAAGATGTTCATCGTCATCAATGATGTGTTGAAGGCTGTGAAGACGATGAAGTAGTTTCTCCGCTCCGGGGAAGTACTGGACGACGAAGGGTATTCTGTCGGTTGTGTCCCATGTTTGTCTTCTGAGGAGGTCGGTCCGGTTTTTCGCTGTGGCGCGTTGGAACTGTCGATCGATGAGTCGAGTGCCATATCCCGTTCGTACGAGGGCATCTTTCAACGTATGTAGATGTCTGTTACGCTCCTCCTCGTCTGAGCAGATCCTGTGTATACGGAGCGCTTGTCCATCGGGGATGGCTTCTTTAATGTGTTTAGGATGGAAGCTGGGGAAGTGGAGCATCATGAGGTTATCCGTGGGTTTGCGGTAAAGCGAAGTGCTGAGGTGACCGTCCTTGATGGAGACGAGTGTGTCCAAGAATGCAACTGATTTTGGAGAGTAGTCCATGGTGAGTCTGATGGTTGGATGGAACTTATTAATGTCATCGTGTAGTCGTTTCAGTGATTCTTCGCCGTGGGTCCAAAGGAAAAAAATGTCATCGATGTATCTGGTGTATAACATCGGTTGAAGGTCCTGTGCGGTGAGTAGGTCCTGTTCAAACTTGTGCATGAAGATGTTGGCGTATTGGGGTGCGAATTTGGTCCCCATGGCTGTTCCGTGCGTCTGGATGAAGAACTTGTTGTCGAAGGTGAAGACGTTGTGATCCAGAATGAAGCGGATGAGTTGCAGAATTGCGTCTGGAGATTGGCAGTTGTCGGTGTTGAGTACTGAGGCTGTTGCAGCAATGCCGTCGTCATGGGGGATGCTGGTGTAGAGTGCCGAGACGTCCATTGTGACGAGGAATGTTCCTGGTTCAACTGGTCCATGGGTGCTGAGTTTCTGTAAGAAGTCCGTCGTGTCGCGACAGAAGCTGGGTGTACCTTGTACGATGGGTTTCAAGATGCCCTCGATGTAGCCAGAGAGGTTCTCACACAGGGTCCCATTGCCTGAAACGATTGGGCGGCCTTGTGTGTTGGCCTTATGTATTTTTGGGAGGCAGTAGAGATCTCCAATGCAGGGAGTACGTGGGATGAGAGCACGTAGGGTGCTCTGAAGATCTGGATCCAAGGTCTTGATCAGTCTGTTAAGTTGGCGGATGTGTTCCTTGGTCGGATCTGTGGGTAACTGTCTGTAGTGTTCTTGGTTGTTCAGTTGTCGGTATACTTCTTTGCAGTAGTCTGTTCTGTTCAGTACGACAGTGGCCCCCCCTTTGTCTGCTGGTTTGATGACGATGCTGTGGTTGGTCTTGAGAGCGCGGATGGCATTGCGTTGTGCTTGGGTGACGTTCGGGGTTGTCTTGTGAATGCGACTGATGAATCTGGCATTGACGCGACTCCTGACGGCTTGAGCATACATGTCGAGTCTAAGGCAGCGGCCTTCCGGAGGGGTCCAATTCGACTCTTTCCTCTTTGGTTGCCGCACCGCAGATCTCTCGGTCTGCTGTTCCGGTTCATTGGTAGTCTGCTTGGGTTCGCTGTTGGCCTCTTGGGGTCTGTGGAAGAATTCCCGGAGCCTCATTCGCCTGATGAATTCCTCCGTGTCTGCCGCGAGACTGATGGGGTCCATTTTGGTGGTGGTGCAGAAATTAAGCCCTCTGCTGAGGACTTCGATTTCGTCTGGTTGAAGGGTGCAGTCTGACAAGTTGACAATAGATTTCCCTGTATTGTTTTCTACTGTGACACCGGGGGTGGCTTGGTTGCTGCCGGTGGTGATGCCAAGTTTCTCAAGCTTGCTGTTCTAGGTATGCATATAGGTGGCATAGTATTGTTGTCTCATCTGTTTGGCGGTGTTCCGCAGCTGGTCTGCTGCATCCTGAGCGCAAGTTGAGAATCTGGCCTCTATCTTGGTTTCCAGGTTGCGTCGTCTGCTGTAGAGTGGCGGACGAGGTGGTTGAGGAGTGTGAGAGAGGTGCGACGGCAGAGTCTCTCAGCGAAGTCTGTGTTGTAGGTCGACTTGAGTGGGTTTGTGATCTGTAGCCCTTTCGGGATCTTGTCTGCTTTCTTGCATCTTTGTAGAAACTTAATGTCAGTGTCTATATGCGCGATCTTCCTGGAGATCCTCTCCACTTCGAGCCGGCAGTTTGCGGTGTCGATGGTAGCCATGATGTGGAGATGCCGGCGTTGGACTGGGGTGAGCACAGTACGAAGTCTTACAACACCAGGTTAAAGTCCAACAGGTTTGTTTCGATGTCACTAGCTTTCGGAGCGCTGCTCCTTCCTCAGGTGAATGAAGAGGTCTGTTCCAGAGACACATATATAGACAAATTCAAAGATGCCAAACAATGTTTGGAATGCGAGCATTAGCAGGTGATTAAATCTTTACAGATCCAGAGATGGGGTAACCCCAGGTTAAAGAGGTGTGAATTGTCTCAAGCCAGGACAGTTGGTAGGATTTTGCAGGCCAGATGGCGGGGGATGAATGTAATGTGACATGAATCCCAGGTCCCGGTTGAGGCCGCACTCATGTGTGCGGAACTTGGCTATAAGTTTCTGCTCGGCGATTCTGCGTTGTCGCGGGTCCTGAAGGCCGCCTTGGAAAACGCTTACCCGGAGATCAGAGGCTGAATGCCCTTGACTGCTGAAGTGTTCCCCGACTGGAAGCTCCACTTCTCCAGCTTCCACCCTAAACACATTAAAGAAGCCATCCCCTATGGACAAGCGCTCCGTATACACAGGATCTGCTCAGACGAGGAGGAGCGTAACAGACATTTACAGACGTTGAAAGATGCCCTCGTACGAACGGGATATGGCACTCGACTCATCGATCGACAGTTCCAACGCGCCACAGCGAAAAACCGGACCGACCTCCTCAGAAGACAAACATGGGACACAACCGACAGAATACCCTTCGTCGTCCAGTACTTCCCCGGAGCGGAGAAACTACGTCATCTTCTTCACAGCCTTCAACACGTCATTGATGACGATGAACATCTTGCCAAGGTCATCCCCACACCCCCACTACTTGCCTTCAAACAATCGCGCAACCTCAAACGAACCATTGTTTGCAGCAAACTACCCAGTCTTCAGAACAGTGACCACGACACCACACAACCCTGTCATGGCAATCTCTGCAAGACGTGCCAGATCATCGACATGGATACCACTATTACACGTGAGAACACCACCCACCAGGTACGCGGTACATACTCGTGCGACTCGGCCAACGTTGTCTACCTCATACGCTGCAGGAAAGGATGTCCCGAAGCGTGGTACATTGGCGAGACCATGCAGACGCTGCGACAACGAATGAACGGATATCGCGCAACAATCACCAGGCAGGAATGTTCCCTTCCAGTCGGGGAACACTTCAGCAGTCAAGGGCATTCAGCCTCTGATCTCCGGGTAAGCGTTCTCCAAGGCGGCCTTCAGGACCCGCGACAACGCAGAATCGCCGAGCAGAAACTTATAGCCAAGTTCCGCACACATGAGTGCGGCCTCAACCGGGACCTGGGATTCATGTCACATTACATTCATCCCCCACCATCTGGCCTGCAAAATCCTACCAACTGTCCTGGTTTGAGACAATTCACACCTCTTTAACCTGGGGTTACCCCATCTCTGGATCTGTAAAGATTTAATCACCTGCTAATGCTCGCATTCCAAACATTGTTTGGCATCTTTGAATTTGTCTATATATGTGTCTCTGGAACAGACCTCTTCATTCACCTGAGGAAGGAGCAGCGCTCCGAAAGCTAGTGACATCGAAACAAACCTGTTGGACTTTAACCTGGTGTTGTAAGACTTCATACATAATAAGTTGGCATGGGTGCAGGGCACAGTTTAGTTGTAGGGGGTAGGGCATCTGTATGTGAATGTCACAAATAAACTCACTGTTGCACTTAACTTGTAAGACTCTGCTATGTCCGGTGGCAGGGGGCTCGTGAGGGTGACCGGGTGGCGCTGGGGTTAACGAGCGGTTCAACACCGGTGCCGGATGTGCTGTCCCTTTCCCCCCTGCCTCCCAAAATCGGACACCATAGTCCTCGGCACTCCGACACCAGCTACCCCACACGGGCACGTGATGAAATGTCCGTTACGAAGGCTGTGACAGTTTAGTTGTAGGTGGTAGGGCACCTCTGTTCACCACACAAATAAACTCACTGTTAAATTTGACTTGTAAGACTGTGTGCTATGTCCGGTGCCAGGGGGCTCGGGAGGGTGCCCGATTGGCGTTGTGGTATACGAGCCGTTCAAGGTCTGTTCCGGATGTGGTGACCCTTTTCCCCCCCCCGCCCCCCCATAATCGGACACCGTTGTCCTCGGTACACCGACGCCAGCCACCCCACGGGCTGTGACCACCGGAGTGCATGGTTCAGCTATAGCCATGAGTCAGACCTCGGCTGGCGAATCTGAGCACACAGCTCATCCCAGAGCGGGCTGTCATCATTCAACATGGCACTGATCACACCCGCTTACACAATCATCAATGTTGTGCAATCCCGTAGTGCCGCAGTGGTAAGTTGTTGTGGAATTGGTGCCGTGAACGCGGTGTGGGGGATGGGGGGGGGGTGGTTTGGTGGTGTTGGGGGGGGGTTGGTGGGGGGGGGGTGCTGTGTGGTGCCCGTGTGCAGGACTGGGGGTGCAAGTGGCAGCGTTCACGAATCCCTCCCCCACGGTGCGTGAACCGTGCGGCCACCAACGCGTCGCGTGCCCGCTGTCCTCGGCGGTGCCGTCGTGCAGCCTCCTGGACATAACCAGCACCCGGGCATTGCCTGTGTCCTGCACCCCTCCCCCCACCCTGACGCACACCATCCTCCTCCTCCTCCTCTCCCTCCTCCCCTTCGTTTGCGTTAGCTCCGGTGCCGTCGGGTCCTCCCTCCAACTCCTCCACCAGTGCACCTCCCCTCTGCATGGCAATGTTGTGCAGCGCACAGCAGACCATAACTATGCGACCGACCTTGTCGGGCCGGTGCTGCAGGGCCCCTCCTGATCGGTCCAGGCATCTGAATCGCATCTTCAGCAGCCCGAAGCACCGCTCCACCACACCCCTGGTTGCTGCATGGGCCTCGTTGTATAGGCTCTCCGCGTTGGTGTGTGGCCTCCATATTGGCGTCAGCAGCCATGACCTCAACGGATAGCCCCTGTCGCCCAGCAACCAGCCCCTCAGCCGGGGGGGGCATCCATCGAACATTGCGGGGATGAATGACTGTGCCAGAATGTAGGCGTGATGCACACTCCCGGGGTACCTTGCACACGTGCATGATCTTCATGTGGGGGTCGCACACCACCTGAATGTTCATGGAGTATGCGCCCTTCCTGTTCACGAACACTTCCTTGTTGTCTGCAGGTGGGCGCATGGGGACGTGCACACCATCGATGACACACTGGACCATCGGTCATTCGCCACCTTGGCGAATCCACGTGCCCGTGCTTCCTGCTGTGTTCGGTCCTCGGGGAATTTAATGTACCTGTCCGCGATGGCGTACAAGGCGTCGGTCACGGCCCTGATGCACCTGTTGACCGATGCCTGTGAGATCCCGGATAGGTCCCCGCTCGGCGCCTGGAAGGAACCGATAGCGTAAAAGTTTAGGGCCACCGTCACCTTGACGGAGACTGGTATAGCGTGTCCTCCACCCGTTCCAAGTGGTGCGAGGTGCGCCACGAGGTGGCATATATACTGGTGCTGTTTAGCACAGGGCTAAAATCGCTGGCTTTGAAAGCAGACCAAGGCAGGCCAGCAGCACGGTTCAATTCCCATAACAGCCTCCCCGAACAGGCGCCGGAATGTGGCGACTAGGGGCTTTTCACAGTAACTTCATTGAAGCCTACTTGTGACAATAAGCGATTTTCATTTCATTTTCATTTTCATTTCATTTCATTTCATATATGTGCGATCGTCTCCCTGCTGAACCGTAGTCTCCTCCTGCATGTGATGTCCGGTAGGGCCTCGAACGACATTCTGTCACGGTACACCCTAGGCCTTGATGGACGCCTTTGGCGCCCTGGCACCACCATCATTGGCTCCTCCTCCTCCCCCCCCCCCCCCCCCCCCCCCCCCCCCCCCGCAAGCACTTCGATATCAGTGCCCGCTTCCTGTGCATTCCTCGCCGTCGGGGGGTCAATGTTCCCCTCAGCATCCCCCTGGACATTCCGGGCCTGAGCGCCTGCGGCCTGCGCGGCGACGACGGGCCACTCCGCGGCCATCCCCTCTGCAGCAGCAGCAACCGCTGCATCTGCAGCCACTGTGGGCCGTCGCAGTCTACGCTGCCGGATGGCCACCTGCAGTGCTGCGGCTCCAACCATGGCAGTGAACATCACTGTCCGGTTGGCATACATGATGACCTGCAGGAGGGTGGTGGGGGGCAGAGAAACAACATGTTACACGGAGGTTCTTCCACACTTCGCCAGCCGGGTTGCATGGGATAGGTGGATTGGCCATGATAAAAATTGCCTTTAGTGTCCAAAATTGCCCTTAGTGTTGGGTGGGGTTACTGGGTTATGGGGATAGGGTGGCGGTGTTGACCTTGGGTAGGGTGCTCTTTCCAAGAGCCGTTGCAGACCCGATGGGCCGAATGGCCTCCTTCTGCACTGTAAATTCTCTGATAAATTCTATGATACCTGTGTGCCCCAGTGGCCTGGTCGGGCTGCAGATACGCAGCCAGCCTAACACCTGGTCACTGTCTGCATCCAACGGTCAGTTCACACCGTCCTCCTCACCAGTGTGCCACTCGCCTGTGCCCATCAGCCACACGACAACCTGCGGCCGTGTCCTCGTCACCGTCTAGCCATATCAGGGCGGCTGACATGTGGCATCCGCGGATGGACGACACCCTCCACTATCCCTCAAACCCCTCCCACCTCCACTCCCTCCCTCACCCCCCTCCCACCTCCAAACTCTCCCTCACCCCCCCCCCCCCCTCCCACCCCCCGTTGGCCGCAGCATTCTCGCGGAAGCGGACCCGGTCTGCAGGAGCTCCGGAACAGTCCGCTCACCTCCTCACTGCTCAGCGTCAGCCAGCACGACTGGCTGACGACTTTATTTACCAGGTGTGAACGGCGACGGCGTGAACTGGGGTCACGCCGTCGGGACTTCGGCCCATTGAGACTGGAGAATAGCAGGTGTAGTGGAGAATCGCCATTTTGGGTGTCTCGGGCGATTCTCCGGCCTGCGCCGCGCAGAACTCGACGGGGCCGTTTTCGCCGCGGGAGGGCGTCGGACCGGCGTCGCGTGGAAAAATGGCGCGGCAGGCGATTCTCCCAACCGGCGCGGCATCGGAGAAATGCGCCCCCTGTACATTTGACAACTTTGACTAAAGAGGTTCGGGTAGGTTTTAAAGGTTGTCTGGCCAATCAGTGGAGAGTGCCAGCTGAATGCCTGCTCCAGCGGTGGAGAGGCCGTTGCTATTTTGAGGCATGGGCGTCAAACAAATTGCAAATAGCAAATGTGAAACCGGAAGCTGTTCAGTATTTTGGGCCATAAGGATGTTAGGCTGGCTTGGGTGCTGGCAGCAGCATGTGGGAGAGAATCCTAGAATCATGCAATCCATACAATGCAGAAAGAGTCCATCTGGCCCATCAAGTCAGCACCGACCCTACGAAAAAGCACTCAACACAGGTCCAACCCCCTTCCCCTCAATTCCCACCTAACCTTTTGGACAAAAAGGGGAAATTTTAGCATGAACACTCCACCTAACCTGCACATTTTTGGACTGTGGGAGGAAATCGGAGCACCCGGAGGAAACCCACGCGCACACGGGGAGAGCGTGCAGACTCCGCACAGACAGGATGGATCGTTAGGATGGGTATAGAGGGCTAGAGCAGAAGGAAGTGCTGAGGGTTTTGGCCAAGGGTGGTATCATGCCTGGTACAGGCTTGGAGGGCTGAAGGGCTTGTTCCTGTGCTGTATTGTTGTATTGTTCTTTGTTCTGTGTTCTTAGTCACCCAATGCCAGAATTAAACCCGGGTCCCTGGCATTGTGATGCAGCAGTGCTAACCACTGTGCCCCCATGCTGCTCTTACTGGGGGGGAAGGGGGTTCTGGGATACAAAGCTGAGGGTGACCAGCCCTGGCAGCCAGTGGCCCATGTTATATTGGTGGATCCCAGTGGAACCCCTATGCTCATTCAGATCCCCCCAAAACGGTCTAAAACTTTACCTTTATGCTCAAAGGTGTTGGTTTGGGCACTTAGATACACATCAGTTGATTATGGGCGGATATTTTAATTTTGTGATGGAACCGGGGGTGGGCAGGTCGAGCTCCAAGTCAATGGGAAGGTTGAGGATGGCGAAGGAGTTGGGAGGGTTTATGGGAATGGTTGATCTTCTTCTCACATGTGTATGAGGTGCATTCGAGAATTGATTGCTTTCTGGTGAGTTGGGCGGTGCTGATGGGCGTGGTGGGGGCGGAGTATGCGGGAATTGTGATCTCGGATCATGTGCCACATTGGCTGGAGGTGAGGCAAGTGCAGAGGCCGGGATGGAGGCTGGATTCGGGTCTTTTGGCACATAAGGGGTTTTGTGATAAGGTGAGGTCGAAGATTAGTGATTAAGTGGAGTTGAATCAGAAAGGGGAGGTGTCGGTGGCCACGTTCTGGGAGGTGT
This sequence comes from Scyliorhinus torazame, assembly GCF_047496885.1. Classification (NCBI taxonomy): domain Eukaryota; kingdom Metazoa; phylum Chordata; class Chondrichthyes; order Carcharhiniformes; family Scyliorhinidae; genus Scyliorhinus; species Scyliorhinus torazame. Next base: position 244,767,000 of record NC_092715.1, on the reverse strand, counting down.
TGAAGGCGGCGGTCTGAGGGGAGATTATCTTGTTCAAGGTGCACAGGGATAGGGTGAGGAGGGAGGAGCATGGACGGCTGCCAGACGAGATAGTCGAGGTGGACAGGAGATACTCAGGGGCTCCCACTAAGGCGTTGTTGGCGAAGAGGAAGATGTTGCAGGGAAGTTTGATAGGTTGATGCAGGGAAAGGTGGTGAGGCAGGTACGGAAGGCGAGGGGGGTGCAATATGAATATGGAGAGAAGGCCGTATGCTGGCCCACCAGCTGTGGAGGCAGGCCGCTTCCAGGGAAATTCTAAGGGTGTGAACAGAGAAGGGGGAGGTAGTGTTAGAGCCGGGGAGGGTAAATGCGGTGTTCAGGAGGTACGATGAGAAGTTGTACAGGGCCGAGTCGGGTGGAGAGGAAGGGGATATAGGATGGTTTTCAGATGGGTTAGAGTTTCCAAGGTTGGAGGAAGAGAGGAGGCAGGCAGTGGAGGAGCCGCTGAGGCAGAGGGAGGTGATTGACAGCTTCAGTGGGGTGAAGTCGGGGAAGGCTCCAGGGCCGGATGGCTTTCCGGCGGAGTTTTACAAGGCATTGGTGACAGAGTTAACACTGCATTTGTTGGGATGTTTAGTAAAGTGTTGGAGGAGGGGGAGCTGCCAGAAGCACCAACACAGGCGTCGATCATGCTAATCCCGAAGAAGGGGAAGGATCCGTTTGAGTGTGGGTCGTCTAGGCCCATTTCGTTGTTGAACACAGACGTGAAAGTGCTGGCTAAGTTAGTGGCCGGAAGGATGGAGGGATGTGTGTCAGGGGTGGTCGCTGAGGATCAAACGGGTTTTGTAAAGGGCAGGCAGCTCTCTCGTAACATCAGGAAGCTGTGACATGTGGTTATGACTCAGTCAGTGGGGCGGGGGCCACAGGTTATTGTCTCTATCGATTCAGATAAGGCTTTTGATTGGGTGGAGTCGAGGTATTTATTTGAGATCTTGGGTAGGTTTGGGTTTCACCCGAAGTTTATGCCGTGGGTGAGTCTGTTGTATGTAGCCCCGGTGGCAAGTGTACGTAAAAATTAGATGAGTTCACGGAGTTTTGGAACGAGACAAGGACGTCCGCTGTCACCGTTGTTGTTCATGCTGGTGCTAGAATCCTTGGTGATGTCCCTTCGAGGATCAGCAGAGTGGCGGGGGATTGTGAGGGGGAGCAGGGAGCACCAGGTTTCGCTGTACGTGGACAACATGCTGTTGTTTACATCGGACCCGCTGAAAAGTATGGGAAGGATCGTGGGAATATTGGAGAGGTTCCATGACGGAATTCCTGACCAGGCTCAGGAAACAGGCGAACACCGTGAGTATGGGCCATCTCTTCCTGAGATGCTCCGGGACCGTGTGGTATGCGGGATAAACGACGTCGCGACACAGGGAAAGCTACGAGCAGAACCCAACCTAGACCTCAGCAGAGCCATGGAACTGGTGCTGTCCCTGGATAATGTCAAAAAATGAGCCCAGGAACTTCAAAGGCTCAGTGAAGGGTAACCCCCATATAGGAAAACCAGCTTCCTTGTCAACAGCACTTACGTTCCCCACTCAACGCCTATTCTCCACTCAGTTCAAGCACTCAAGAATATGGATGGACAGCCGGGAAATCCCAGAAATATTAGGGAAGCTTGCCCAGAGGACTTCAGGGAACAATCGCAAGGCCGCTGTGCCTGTGGCCAAAGGACATGCCCAAGGCAAGGCTGCCAGCATCGACAGTTCAGCCGCCCTGGCTGAAAGCCAAATCCACCTCAGGCTCAGGCTTCACAAATCCACCAGCCATAGCAGGCCACAATTATACAGTTGAACTGTATCACCGACCCCAAGGTTGCCCGATTTAAAATTGAACTCAGCGGTCACTCCCTGGAAATGGAAGGGGAGACAGGAGATGTCATCTCCATTATTGGGGAACAGACTTTCAGGCGCCTCCGAACGGGAATCGTGCCCCTGGGGCGACAAGACACCAGGGCCAGGTTGGCCATGTATACAGGGGAACCTCTACGAATTGGAGGAATCACCGTGACCCCGGTTACCCATGGGCAGCAGATGGTCCAATTCCCTCTGATAGTCATACGAGGACCAGGCCCAAGTCTTCTAGGCAAAGACTGGCTGCAACGGATCCGTTTGGATTGGCGGGAAATTTTCAAAACGGGAACTGCCGGTCTATACGAGGTCATCCAAAAACACCCCGAGGTACATCAGGAAAGCCTCGGTAAAATCTATAGGGCAAGGGCACACATCTATATAGACCCCAATGTCCCATCTGAGTATTTTAGGGCGCTTCTGGCCCCCTATGCCTTTCTCACCAAGGTAGAAATCAAATTTGAGTGATTGGGAGAGTCTTGGCTTCATGCGCCCTGTGCAATTTGCGGAATAGGCCGCACCAGTAGTCCGGGACCTCAAACTCGACAAATCTGTCCACCTTTGTGGGGACTATGAACTAACTGTTAACGGAGCCCCCCCCCCCCCCCCCCCCCCCCCCACCGTCTAGACTGGTGCCCCATGCCATGCATTGAGGACCTCTATGCAAAACTGGCAGGAGGTCATGCTTTTACAAAGCTTGATGTAAGCTACACGTAACTCCAGATAGAGCTCGATACAGCATCCAGAAAATACATAACGATCAATACCCATAAGGGATTGTATGAATACACCCGCATGCCTTTTGCAGACTCATCAGCGTGCTCCAATTTGCAGCACATAATGAAAAATATCCTTCAAGGACTGCCTAAGATGGCAATGTACTGAGACGATGTGTTAATCACAGGACGCAGTCCAAAGATGTGTAGGTTTGGTGGATTGGCCGTGCTAAATTGCCCTTAGTGTCCAGGGATGTGTAGGTTAGGCCAAGAGGTTATTGAGATAGGGCGGGGGACTGGACTTGGCTGGAGTGCTGTTTCAGAGGGTCGGTGCAGACTCGATGGGCCGAATGGCCTCCTTCTGCACTGTAGGGATTCTACGATTCTATGATTGTGTGACCCACCAAAAAAGAACATCTGGAAAACTTGGAGGAGTCCCTACGTCGATTCTCTAACGCGGGTGTCAGCCTCAAGTGGAAAAAGTGCTTGTTCCAGGCTGACGAGGTAACATACCTTGGGTACCGCACCGATAAGATAGCTGCACCCTGTACAGTGGATAGCATTGTTGCTTCACAGCGCCAAGGTCCCAGCTTCAATTCCCGGCTTGGGTCACTGTCTGTGCGGATTATGCACGTTCTCCCCGTGTCTGCGTGGGTTTCCTCCGGGTGCTCCGGTTTCCTCCCACTAGTCCCGAAAGATGCGCAGTTAGGTGAATTGGACATTCTGAATTCTCCCTCAGTGTACCCAAACAGGCGCCGGAATGTGGCGACTAGGGGCTTTTCACAGTAACTTCATTGCAGTGTTATTGTAAGCCTACTTGTGACAATAAAGATTATTATTATTATTGCAGGACAAAGTGAAGGCCATAAAAGGGGCACCGACCCCATAAAACACGACTGAACTGAAGTCGTTCCTAGGCCTCATAAATTATTACGGGAAATTCATCCCCAACTTGGCTACTTTACTGACACCCCTACACGTACTGTTGAAGAAGCACCAGGAGAGGCTGTGGAAGGTGCCAATGGACAAAACATTCACAAAAGTGAAGCAACTATGGCCCAACATCTTGCTGCACTATGATCCCTGATACACAAGACAGCTGATACAAAATACGATGCCTCTCCGTACGGAGTAGGGGCAGTCCTCTCCCATCGATGGTTCGATGGCACTGAGTGATCAACTGCATATACATCACGAACATTGGCAAATGTGGAACCATGCTATGCCCAAGTTGAAGAAGTGGGACTGACCGTGATATCTGAAGTAAAGACGTTCCATTCACACATCTACGGCTGGCACCTGACGACAATCACAGATCATAAACTCCTGTTGAGCCTTTTTAAGGAGGCCAAAGCGATCCTCCACATCGGCCCCAGTCCAACTTTGGCCACTGTTGTTGGTGGCCTATGAGTACTCCTACAAGCACCGCCCTGGCAGACGCATCGCCAACGTTGCTGCCCTGGGTAGTCTACCGCTGCCCCCAAGCTTGGCCCCTCCACCATTCACAATGACATTAAAGTTCCTGGACACACTGCCTATATCCACGAAACAAGTCCAAGCATTAACCCAGAAGGACCCCAGGCTGGCAAAACTGCGCTTATAATCCTAAGTGGCGGAATGAAGGACATGAAGCACTTCCTAGCCAAACACCAAGAATTGAGCGTGCAAGATGGCATCATCGTATGGGCAGTCCGTGTAATCATACCCCACCCAGATCAGCGGCCAATCTTGTCGGAGCTACACAACGGTCTCCCAGGGGTCTCCAAGATGAAGATGCTCGCAAGGATCTACGTCTGGTGGCCTGGGCTTGATACTAATATTGGGAACTTGGTGACAGTGCCCTTTGTCACTGAGATCCACAAGTGGGCGGCACAGTAGCACAGTCGTTAGCACTGGGTCCCTGGTTGGATTCCCAGCTTGGGTCACTGTCTGTGCGGAGTCTGCACGTTCTCCCCGTGTGTGCGTGAGTTTCCTCCGAGTGCTCCAGTTTCCTCCCACAAGTCCCAAAAGACGTGCTGTTAGGCAAAATGGTCATTCTGAATCCTCCCTCTGTGTACCCGAACAGGCACCGGAGTGTGGCGACTAGGGGCTTTTCACAGTAGCTTCATCGCAGTGTTAATGTAAGCCTACTTGTGACAATAAAGATTATTATTATTAAGCTCCTCCCGATTGCCTCGTTGCACCTATGGGAATGGCCAGTGAGACCCTGGGTATGTGTACATGCGATATTCGGCAGGCCATTCATGGATCGATGTTCTTAATCTTGGTCAACACCCATTCTAAATGGATGGGCATACACCAGATGTTCTCCATAACTTCCAACATGATCATAGAGAAACTCCTGCAATTATATGAGATACCGAATGTCCTCGTGTCAGAGAACAGGACCTCCTGCACCACTGGAGAATTCCAGGTATTTGTGCAGTCTAACGGGATTAAACATATCCGAACGGCACTATACCATCCATATACCAATCGAGCAACTCAGCCTGGATGAGGGCGGCCATTTCGCGTGCTTTTCGCTTGTGCGCACCAAACGAGGGGACGGCGACGTACGTAATGCGCAGGCGCGCACCACGTGCGCATGCGCGGTGATGCAGAGAACGTGCTGACGCTACGATGTGCGGCAACTGTGGCTCCGCCCATTTAAAACGGCAATGCCCTGCCAAATCTCGACAATGCCTACGATGTGGAAGACTTGGCCACTATGCTGCCTTATGCCGAGCAGCTCAGCCTGCCAATTCATATCGCTTCAGCCAGCCTCGCAGGAATGTCCGGGCCATTCAACCCACGGTCACCGAGTCCGATGCGGACCTCCCACACAGCAGTGACACTGAGGACCCGAAGGCGTCTTTTCGAGTCGGTATCGTGACAAAAAACAGGGTGCCCCGTAGCAGAGACACCAGCCGCTGTCTGTATACAGCATCGATCCAGACGATGAGTGGTGTGCCACCCTGATGGTCAACCGGTCCCAAATACGATTCCGCCTGGACACTGGTGCCTCCGCCAATCTCATTGCGCGGTCTGACCTCCAAAGCCTTCGTGTCAAACCAGCCATCCTTCCATCAGCCTGCCGGCTATTGGATTACAATGGAAATGCCATTGATGCCAGCGGCTCGTGCCAACTTGAAGTGACGCACAGGTCACGCAAGGCCACCCTTCCTTTTGAAATCGTGGGCTCATCGAAAGCCTCCCTGCTTGGCGTGCAGGCATGCAAGCTGTTGAACCTAGTTCAGAGAGTTCACTCTCTCTCTCCTGATGACACATCTGCCTTTCAGGCCACCGACTTCAGGGCGCAACTCAACGCCATCATCAACCAGCACCACGACGTCTTCGAAGGCATGGGCACGCTCCCATACACCTACAAGATCTTATTGAAACAGAATGCCACGCCTGTGGTGCACGCACCTCGCAGGGTCCCAGCACCCCTTAAGGACCGCCTCAAGCAGCAGCTGCAGGACCTCCAGGACCAAGGAGTGATTTCCAGAGTCACGGAACCAACCGACTGGGTCAGTTCCATGGTATGTGTAAAAAAGCCTTCCGGCGAATTGAGAATTTGCATTGATCCCAAGGATCTAAATCGCAATATCATGAGGGAGCATTATCCAATTCCCAAGCGCGAAGAGATCACATGCGAGATGGCTCGCGCCATGCTCGTCACCAAACTCGACGCCTCAAAAGGATTCTGACAAATCCAGCTCGACAAATCCAGCAAGAAACTGTGCACATTTAATACCCCTTTTGGCAGATAATGTTACAACAGGATGCTGTTCGGGATCATATCTGCATCAGAAGTGTTCCATAGGATTATGGAACAAATGATGGATGGCATTGAAGGTGTTCGCGTCTATGTCGACGACATAATCATTTGGTCCACCACCCCGCAGGAGCATGTTAGTCGCCTCCAGCGCGTATTCAAACATATACGGGAGCATGGCCTCCGCCTCAACAGGGCCAAATGCTCTTTTGGTCAGACGGAACTCAAGTTCCTCGGGGACCACATCTCCCAGTTGGGTGTGCAGCCGGATGCAGACAAGATAACTGCTATCACAGCCATGAAAACGCCAGAGGACAAGAAGGCGGTCCTCCGATTTCTGGGCATGGTCAATTTTTTAGGGACGTTCATCCCTAACCTCGCCTCTCATACCACGGCTCTCAGGAACCTGGTCAGGAAGACGACAGACTTCCAATGGCTCCCTGCCCATGAGCGCGAATGGAGAGAACTCAAAACCAAACTGACCACGGCCCCGGTCTTAGCTTTCTTTGATCCAGCAAAGAAGACCAAAATTTTGACCGAAGCCAGCCAATCCGGCATTGGGGCAGGACTCCTTCAACGTGATGAGGCCTCATCATGGGCCCCCGTTGCATATGTGTCACGCGCCATGACCCCCACGGAGCAGCGCTACGCGCAGATAGAAAAGGAGTGCCTGGGCCTTCTGACCGGTGTGGCTAAGTTTCACGATTATGTATACAGACTTCCTCAATTCACCGTCGAGACCGTCCATCGCCATCTGGTTAATATAATACAGAAAGACTTGAATGACATGACGCCTTGCCTCCAACGTATTCTTCTCAGGCTCCGGCGATATGACTTCCAGCTGGTATACACCTCAGGCAAAGACCTCATCATTGCTGACGCTCTCTCCAGGACAGTCCACACTCCATGTGTCCCAGCGGGATTCGTCTGCCAGGTTGACGCCCATGTGGCCTTCGCGGCCTCCAATCTACCTGCCACGGATGAACGCCTCGTCCAAATTCGCCGCAAGACAGCGGCTGACCCTTTGCTACAGCGTGTCATGTGCCACCTACAGACGGGTGGCTCAAGGGCCAATGCCCTCAGTTCTATAATGTCAGAGATGATCTGGCGGTAGTAGACAGGGTTCTTCTGAAACTGGACCGCATTGTCATCCCGCATAGCATGCGCCAGCTCGTCCTGGAACTGCTACACGAGGGCCACCTTGGCGTGGAAAGGTGCCGCCGACGGGCCCGAGAGGCAGTGTACTGGCCCGGCATTAATGAAGACATAGCCAACACAGTGCTCAACTGCCCCACTTGTCAGCGCTTAAGCCCGCCCAACCACGTGAGACCCTGCAGCCCCATGAGTTGGTCACGTCACCATGGACCAAGGTGGGCATCGACCTGTTCCACGCGCTGGGTAGAGACTATGTCCTGAACGTGGACTACTTTTCAAATTACCCGGAGGTGATACGGTTGCACGATATCACATCATCTGCAGTCATCCGTGCCTGTAAGGACACCTTTGCTCGACACGGCATCCCACTCACGGTTATGTCGGACAATGGCCCCTGCTTCGCCAGCCATAAATGGTCCAACTTTGCCAGATGGTATAATTTTGCCCATGTGCCATCCAGTCCCCTGTACCCCCAATTCAACGGCAAAGCGGAGAAGGGCGTACATATAGTCAAACGGCTCCTCTGCAAGGCTGCCGATGCTGGGTCCGATTTCTACCTCGCCTTGCTGGCCTATCGCTCTGCCCCACTGTCCACTTGCCTGTCGCCAGCCCAATTGCTCATGGGTCGTACCCTGAGGACCATGGTGCCGTCCATTCATGTCCCAGACCTCGACCATGTTCCGGTTCTTCAATGGATGCAGCTGTCTCGTGCACAGCACAAGGCGGCTCATGACTCCTGTCCAGCTGATCTCCCTGCTCTGGCTCCAGATGACAACGTCCGCATCCATCTTCCAGATGGTGGCTGGCCTGCAACCGCTGTTGTTCTTCGGCAGGTGGCCCCCCGCTCGTTCCTGGTTTGTCTACCGGATGGCTCCATTCTGCGCCGCAATCGACGCGCCCTTCATCTCGTTCCATGCTCGCTACGTGATCCTCCACTGTCGCCTCGCCCTCCTGCTGACCCCGCCATGGACTATGCAGAGATCCCTGTCACTCTGCATCCCACTGACTCTGATGCAGTCTAGCTCGCTCTTCAACTGGTGGCTCCCGACCCACCCTTGAGGCGGTCAACCAGAATTCGTCACCCTCCTCAGAGACTTAATTTATGAAATTTGCGGACTTATAGACTTTCTGAATTGTTCCGTTCCTCTGTTTGATCGTTTACCTGGTTTGTATACAGTGTTCATCTCGTTATTCTTGTTGCATACTGTTTTTCTGCACCAGGCACCTTCCCATGTAAATAGCTTAGTTCTCATGTACATAGTCCTGTAAATATGTCTTTCGCACCCTACACGTAGTTAGGGACTTTCTCACCATACATTATTTATTGCCACACATGGACATTCTTTTATAAAAGGGGGGATGTCATAATATACACCAGTATATCATGGTGCAGACACACACACTGATGGACACACAGTGGGACCAATCAACACACACAGCACCGCAGCCAATCACCCGTTAGAGCACACGCACTATAAAGACAGGGGGCATCAGAGTCCCCGCTCATTCGAGCTGCAGCTTCCTAGCAGGACAGAGCTCACAGCCTGCAGCACAGACATTCAACATGTGCTGAGTGCATCGACTGGTTAGGACAAGGCATAGGTCTTTAGTTCAATATAATATCGTGTTAACCCACAGTGAAAGTATGTTAAACAGTTTCTGACGTAATAAAATAGTGTTGCACTATTTCAAGTGTTGGTGACCTGTATGTGTTCCACGGATCCAGAGCGCCCAACACATCACCCTCTTTCTGCTGCCCTCCACTTTGCACCTGGAAGAAATCTCTGCCGCTTTTCAGCTTTGATCAAATGTCTGAAATATTAATATTTTCTTTTCTGGTTGTCACTTTTTAAGAGTTCATTTTGCTTTTTCAATTTCAAGCACCCTTCTGAATTATGTTCTGTGTATGGAATTTTAAGCATTCGTCTTAGCATCCACATCTCAACGGCCTCTATTTTCTTCCACAGATCCTTACTTATTGGCAATCGCCATCCAAACTCAAAGCCTCGGGTCCATCAATATGGCTTCCAAAGACTGAGGCAGGAGCCAGCAGAGCCTGTTGACAATTTCCGAGCAAGACTGAACAATGCAACCACAAAATGTAAATTCAGGAAACAGGTGAAAGGCTGCTAGATCAGCTCATTTAGTGCTCTGCACATGCTAAATTACAAAAGGATTTGACTGGACAGGACAAGCTCCCAATATTGCAGACTTTAAACACAGCCAGAGCACACATGTGACCAGGAGTAGCTGGTGTAGCACAGGGCTAAATGGCTGGCTTTTAAAGCAGACCATGGTAGGCCAGCAGCGCGGGTTCAATTCCCGTACCAGCCTCCCCGAACAGGCGCCGGAATGTGGCGACTAGGGGCTTTTCACAGTAATTTCATTTGAAGCCTACTTGTGACAATAAGCAATTTTCATTTCATTCCTTTTTCCATTTCAGGAGTAGACAGCTGAAGACGCTGACTATCTAACCAGTTAGCTTCCAGTTAGGTCAAGCGAAAGACAACAGGTTTGATGCAGTAAAACAGCGATGAAAGGATGCACACCAGACAGAGAAACAGATGTGCATGAGACGTGGATGGCCACATGAAGTCACAGACAGAAGGAAATATCTTGTGTATCGATCACACTGTAGAGCTTGTGGAAAGCTAAATCACTGGGAAAAGATATGCAAAACAAAGGAAAAAGATTGTAAATAAGTAGTCAGAAGCAGAGCAACAGGGTGAGTGAGAGGTAAAAAGGTCTCGAAACATCCATACACTGAAAGGTGACAATGAGTTTGAGGAGGCGGAGCCTTGAAGAGTAACCTCAGCCGGGACGGGAATTGAACCAGCCCTGTTGGAGTCACACCGCATCAAGAACCAGCCGTCCAACCAACTGGCAACAACCAATCAATTGGTGAAAGTAAAACTGAGTCAATTTGGAGATGAGAGGAGCAAAGATAAAGCAATACAGATTCTCTCAGCAAGTGATCCCGAGATGGCCTGATTAAGATACTGCAAGCGCAGACAGTAATACAGATCATTGGAAGTGTCCCATGCACTTCTGTTCCCACCATTCGGATGCTCAGCATAACAACAAGATTCCACTCCTTGAGCCTAAAGTGCAATCATTTCTACTTATGGAAAACAGAAGATAAAAGAAGCTCAATAAACCGTATGACCCTGATCTGCCTGTCGCCCATTGCAAACAGGCAACCTGGTTTCGGAACCACACCAACTTACTGGAATACACTTGCCATGTAATCTTTCCATCCCCTGTTTAAATATTTCCCTTTGCTGAAGTATGTTTATGTGCAACATTTCAGATTTTTGTTTTACCTATTTGGTCTGGAAAGGATTTTCTTTTCATTTATTTTACATATTGATATCAGGTTCAGCTGACAAAGGGAAAACTCACAGTTATACAAGCTAATTGGAATGTTTATGAAGAAGGTTTTTGCAGGTGAAACATTAGAAATATCCAACATTACAAATAATCTAGTTTCTTCTGCTCTGATGGTTGGTATATTTCTGTTTGCATACCTTTGGTTTGGCAATTTCTCCTTTTTTGATTTGCCGATGGGCTGAATGGGCTCTTTCTGCCTGTAGAGATTCTATGATAATCATTTCTGTACTAATCAATAATCCTGAAATTACTATACTTGAGGTATATCTTTTTAACTTAGCTTCCAACCCCTGTAACTATACATAATGATTTAATTGATTTGAACATGAATCATGACTTCTGACTGATTCCCTCCATTTCCAAGGACTTTAGCAAAGTCTCTGTTATGGCCCTTCACCCTTCACTGAGGAAGTAACACACTACATTTTTGGTTACTCCTGTCACTGTCTATATACATAGAAACATACATAGAAAATAGAAGGCCATTCAGCCCTTCGAGCCTGCTCAGCCATTCATTATGATCATGGCCGGTCATCAAGTTTAATACCCTGACCCCGCCTTCCCCCCATATTCCTTAATCCCTTTAGCCCCAAGAGTTATATCTAATGCTTTCTTGAAATTACACAATGTTTTGGCCCCAACTACTTTCTATAGTAGTGAATTCCACAGATTCACTACTCTCTGGGTGAAGAAGTTTCTCCTCACCTCAGTCCTAACCTTATCCTCAAACTATGACCCCCTAGTTCTGGACTCCCCCACCATCGGGAACATTCTTTCTGAATCTACCCTGTCTAATCCTGTTAGAATTGTATAAGTTTCTATGAGACCCTCTCTCACTCTTCTAAACTCCAATGAATATAATCCTGACCAACTTAGACTCTCCTCATATGACAGTCCCGTCATCCCAGGAATCAGTCTGGTAAACCTTCGCTGCACTCACCCCATAGCAAGAACATCCTTCCTCAAATAAGGACACCAAAACTGCACGCAATGCTCCAGGTGTAGCCTCACCAATGCCCGAAACAATTGCTGTTAAACATCCCTATTCCTATACTCAAATCCTCTCGCTATGAAGGCCAACACACCATTTGCCTCCTTTACTGCCTGCTGTACCTGAGCGCTTACCTTCAGTGACTGATGCACGAGGACACCAAGTTCTCGCTGTATTCACCTCTCTCACTTTACACCCATTCAAATAATAATCTGCCTTCCTATTTTTGCTGCCAAAGCGATAATGAGGTGGCACGGTGGCACAGTGGTTAGCACTGCTGCCTCACAGCGCCAAGGACCCGGGTTCAATTCCGGCCTTGCGTCACTGTCTGTGTCTAGTTTATGGCCGGGATTCTCCAATCCCGCGGTCAAGTTCTGACACTGACGTGAAAAGCGGTGCGAGCCACTCTGCGTCAACGGGCCTCCACATCCAGGTATTCACCCCTTCCTAGGGGGCTAGTAGGGTGCCGGAGTGGTGTCCGCAGATCTGGCGCCCGAAAGCCGGTGCGACACGGCTGGTGCGAGTTCGCGCATGCGCGCCATGGCCAACGCGAGTTCATGCATGCACGGCACGGCCGGCGTGGTTCCGTGCATGCGTGTGGATTCCCGACTCCGCACCGGCCCCCGGGCAATTTGGCGGAGCCCTACAGGGGCCCGGCGCGGAGGAACATAGGTCCCCCACGGAACTAGCCTGCCCGCCGATTGGTAGGCCCCGATCGTGGGCCAGGCCACCGTGGAAGCCGCTCCCGGGGTCGATCCCCCCCCCGCCCTCCCACCAGGACAGCCCCCGCAGGCAGACCTCCGAGGTCCCGCCGGGTAGGACCATACGTAACCTACGCCGACGGGACTTGGCCGAACTTGGCGGGCACTTGGCCCGTCGAGACCTGGAGAATCGCTGGGGGGGTGGGGGCGCTTTCAACGGCCAAGCTAAATTGCATGTGCGGCGGCAATCCCGCGGGTGCACGAGAATCAGCGGCGGAGAATCGGCGGAGAATCGGCGGGCCGACGTCGAAGCAGCATCACACAATTCTCACGTCCTCCCGCTGATTCTGCGACCCGGCGCGGGGTCGGTAAATCCCGGCCCATATGTTCTCCCTGCGACTGCGTGGGTTTCCTACGGGTGCTCCAATTTCCTGCTACAGTCCAAAGATGTGCTGGTTAGGTTGATTGGCCAAGCTAAATTGCCCCTTGATGTGCAGATTAGGCTATGGGGTTACGGGGATAGGGTGGAGTGGACAGAGGAGTGTAAATGGGCAGCTCATTCAAAAGGGTCGGTGCAGACTCGATGGGCTGAATGGCCTCCTTCTGCACTGTGGGGGTTCTATGATGATAAACAAAGCATCTGCCATGCATATGCCCACTCACTCAGCTGTCCAAATCCTGCTGAAGCATCTCTGCATCCTCCTCACAGCTCACCCTCCCACCCAACTTTGCAAGTTTGGAGATAATACGTTTAGTTCCTCGTACAAATCATTGATAAAGAATGTGAACAGTTGGGGTCCTCGCACAGATCCCTGCGGTACCCCACTAGTCACTGCCTGCCAATTGGGGGAAAAAAAATGTATTCCAACTTTTTGTTTCCTGTCTGCTAACCAGGTACCTACCCATCTCAAGACTCTACCCGCAATCCCATGCACTTTAACTTTACATAGTAATCTGCTATGTGAGACCTTGTTGAAAGCCTTCTGAAAGTCTAAATACACCACATACACCAATTCTCCTTGATCAACTCTACAAGTTATATCTTCAAAGAATTCCAGTAGATTTGTCAAGCACGACTTCCCTTTCGTAAATCCATGCTGACTTTGTCTGATTATACCACTGCTTTCCAAATGCTGTGCTATAAAATCCTTGATGATGGACTCTAGCAACTTCCCTGCTACTGACGTTAGGCTCACTGGTTTCTAGCTCCCTGTTTTCACTCCACCTCCCTTTTTGTGGGTCTGGGGTGGGCAGGATATGCAGGCTGTCGGAATGGGGCTGGGGGGGTGGGGGGGGGGGGGGCTAATCTCGACTACCACAGCATGTTTCTACACTTAACTTGCTTCAATAATTACTGCTTCAGGATACTGCTCATGAATTCTTTCCCTGAAACTGTCATCCTCATCTGCATCATTGGTAATGTTATTGATCTCAGCCGTTGACGAATTCTAAAGCCCACTAGGCTCGAGAATTCCAGAGATACACAACTCTGAGTTAAGACGTTTCCTTTCATCTCGGTCCAAAATGGCCGTCCCCTTATCCTGAGACTATGACCTCTAGTTCTAGACCCTCCAATAAAGGGGCAACCAGCTCCCTCAAGAACCCCCCCCCCCCCCCCCATGTCAGCATCGGGAACAGGGTGGCACGGCAGGGCATGTGCCACCGGCAAGTGTGCCGGGGCCCTCCGGCACCAGAGGACACCCAGGAGAGCATCGAAAGCCACGAGACGCAGTAAGCAGGTGGGTACACACCTGGATGCAGCGGTGGAGCCCGGAAGGATAAATAGGTAGAGAGCAAGGGGAGGGGGGTTGGGAGTAATTTGGGGGAGGGTGCGATGAGGGGGGAAGGGGTTTTGGGTCCCATGAGGGCACCATCGAGGGGATTGAGGCAGTTGGGGACACACGTGTATAGCATTAAAAGACGTTGACCTTGATAAAAATGCGCCTCTGGCAATTTCTTCCGCAATGCGGCCGAGCACCAATCACATGCACCAGATCCCCGGTCATGGAGCTCCTGGATGCCTCTGCCCCCCGCTGCCATCCCAGATCCGCACCCCACCCCACCGGCACCCCACATACAGGTGATGCGTGTAGGCGAGCACCCAGCAGACAGGCAGGGGTCAGACTATGGTATAGATTGAGGAGCATCAGCGCTCAGATCTCAACAGGTTATCATCACCACCCTGCCCTCGACAGTGACAGTGCCAACACAGTTCCAGCACCCTGGAGTGCACTTACACCGACTCTGAGAGGGTGGGACATCGTGAATGGGGTGGAGCGGGGGGGGGGGGGACATTTGAGGGATGTGGAGGGTGGGTGGTGAGGAGGGGCGGAATGACAGACAAGGCCAAACCCTATGTGAAGCGGGTGAGGGTGAGGGCCTCCCTGGCCCTCTGGCCTTGCTGACCCTCGCCAGTGCTGCCTGTGCTCCATCCACCGGCTGATCCTGCGGGTCCTCAATGGGCCTGTCCTCCACCACCTCCTGGTCCAGCGCCCCCTCCTCCTCCTCCTCGGAGGTAGCCACATGTTCCTCCGCCTCCAGCATGTTGCTCTGCTGTTGTGTCAGGTTGTGGAGGACACAGCAGAGTACCACAAATCGGGCGACCCTCCGGGCGGTGTACTGGAGTGCACCACCAGAGCGGTCAAGGCATCGGAACCACATCTTAAGGAGTTTGATGCACAGCTCAATGGCAGCCTGGGTGGCCAAATGGTATCCAGTCTCCGCATCGGCACCGATCTTTGTACTGGCGTCATTAGCTAGGCCCTCAGCGGGTGCCCCGCATCCCCCAAGAGCCAATCGGCCATCCTAGAGTGGTCCTCAAAGAGGCCGGGGATATCCGACCTGCCCCAGGATGTAGCTGTCGTGCACACTCCATGGGAAGCGTGCACACACGTGCATGATCTTCATTTGGTGGTCGGACAAGACCTGTATGTTTAGAGAGTGGAATCCCTTCCTGTTTCTAATGTTCTTTGATTTCTGAATGAGGATGGCTTTGAAGTGCAGTGTCTCACAAAGAACATCAAGGTATGTTTTTGAACAAAGCTAATTTATTTACACTACAACTAAATAGATTTGACTTGCTTGCTAAGATATAAAAGATAACAGATTGACTAAAACTATGATTCCAACTACAGAGCACCTGATAACACGACTATTCACTATCACGCCGAGCAGCCCACTCCCCGAATCAAGAGTATCACCTGATCCTCTTGTATGCGCCTGATCGCCATCTAGTGGTTGGATATGGTTACAGTAAATTGTTAACCCTTCATTATGCTTAGAATATACATATTGTCACGCTGTTGATATAGGGCACTCCCAGATGGCCTGATGAACCCAAGGCGACATGCATGCCATCTATTAGTACCTGGACCTGGAGCATCCCATCAATGGCGGAAAATCCTGCTGCCCGGGCCTGGTCCATTTCAAAGTTTATGTAGTTCGCTGCCCGGGAAAACAGGGCATCCGTGACTTCACTTGTGGGCTGCAGCTTCTGAGATGCCGCAGAAATTCCTGCTAGAGCCCTGGAATGATCCTGAGGCATAGATGTTCAGGGCTGCCGTGACCCTGACGGCCACTGGGAGGGGGTAACCACCTCCTCCACATGGTGCCAAATCCACAAGGACATGGCATAGGTGCCGCACCTGCCCCATGTTAAGACAAAGCCTCTTGCGATGTCCGGCATCTGTTCAAAAGACCAGCAAAGTCTGTACACCTTAGGCCATCGCTGGCCTCCCCCTCTGGGTCTCCCACTGGCCCTTTGGGCGACGGGGTCCTCAGGGTGTGGGGCAGACCCTGCATATGGGCAGCCGCCTCGAGCCTCTGTTGAAGCTGCTGTTGCTGCCTTCTCCGCCTGCCTGCTGGCAGCTGGAAGCTGCACCACGTAGGCAGCTTCATCGGAGCCCAAGATTTTGTCCATTGCATGTAATAATATCGTAAAGGAATTGGGAGAGGGTGTGAGACTGACAACCAGCGGTGCCTTCCACCCCGGGACCCTCCATTCCCCTATTGCTCCTCTCTGCACCCCTCCTCCTCCACATCACCTGCTATCTGACACGCCCTGCCACCCGACACGCCCTGCCATCTGACACGCCCTGCCATTCGACACGCCCTGCCGTCCGACACGCCCTGCCATCTGACACGCCCTGTCAACTGACACGCCCTGCCATCCGACACGCCCTGCCATCCGACACGCCCTGCCATCCGACACGCCCTGCCATCTGACACACCCTGCCATCTGACACGCCCTGCTATCTGACACGCCCTGCCATTCGACACGCCCTGCCATCCGGCACGCCCTGCCATCCGACACGCCCTGCCATCCGACACGCCCTGCCATCCGACACACCCTGCCACCCGACACACCCTGCCATCCGACACGCCCTGCCACCCGACACACCCTGCCATCCGACACGCCCTGCCATCCGACACGCCCTGCCATCCGACACGCCCTGCCATCTGACACGCCCTGCCATCTGACACGCCCTGCCATTCGACACGCCCTGCCATCTGACACGCCCTGCCATCTGACACGCCCTGACATCTGACTCGCCCTGCCATCTGACATGCCCTGTCACCCGACATGCCCTGCCATCTGACATGCCCTGCCGTCCGACACGCCCTGCCGTCCGACACGCCCTGCCATCCGACACGCCCTGCCATCTGACACGCCCTGCCATCCGACATGCCCTGCCGTCCGACACACCCTGCCATCTGACACGCCCTGCCATCTGACACGCCCTGCCACCCGACACGCCCTGCCATCCGACACGCCCTGCCATCCGGCACGCCCTGCCATCCGACACGCCTTGCCATCTGACACGCCCTGCCATCCGACACGCCCTGCCATCCGACACGCCTTGCCATCCGACACGCCCTGCCATCTGACACGCCCTGCCATCCGACACGCCCTGCCATCTGACACGCCTTGCCATCCGACACGCCCTGCCACCTGACACGCCCTGCCACCTGACACGCCCTGCCATCCGACACGCCCTGCCATCCGACACGCCTTGCCATCTGACACGCCCTGCCATCTCACACGCCCTGCCATCCGACATGCCCTGCCACCCGACACACCCTGCCATCTCACACGCCCTGCCATCTCACATGCCCTGCCATCTGACACGCCCTGCCATCTGACACGCCCTGCCATCTGACATGCCGTGCCACCCGACATGCCCTGCCATCTGACACGCCCTGCCATCTCACACGCCCTGCCATCTGACATGCCCTGCCACCCGACACGCCCTGCCATCTCACACGCCCTGCCATCTCACACGCCCTGCCATCTGACACGCCCTGCCATCTGACACGCCCTGCCATATGACACGCCCTGCCATCTCAAACGCCCTGCCATCCAACACGCCCTGCCATCTGACATGCCGTGCCACCCGACATGCCCTGCCATCTGACATGCCCTGCCATCTCACACGCCCTGCCATCTCACACGCCCTGCCATCTGACACGCCCTGCCATATGACACGCCCTGCCATCTCACACGCCCTGCCATCTGACACGCCCTGCCATCTGACACGCCCTGCCATCCGACACGCCCTGCCATCTGACACACCCTGCCATCCGACTCGCCCTGCCACCTGACACGCCCTGACATCTGACATGCCCTGCCATCTGACACGCCCTGCCATCCGACACGCCCTGCCATCTGACATGCCCTGCCATCTGACATGCCCTGCCATCCGACACGCCCTGCCATCCGACACGCCCTGCCATCCGACACGCCCTGCCATCTGACACGCCCTGCCATCTGACACGCCCTGCCATCCGACACGCCCTGCCATGTGACATGTCCTAACATCCGACACGCCCTGCCATCCGACACGCCCTGCCAGCTGACACGCCCTGCCGACGCAACCCCGGCCACAGCGGGGGCCACTGCTCACTAGACCCCACACCCTCTACCCCAGACACCCGCGCGTAACATTACCTGAACCGGGCACTGGACACCTCCCTGGTGCATACGCCCACCTGTCGGTCGCCGAAATTTCCCCGGTGCTGGGACCCAGCCCCTGGGTGTTCAAAGCTGTGTCTGTGGTGTAACTTCCTGCAATGTTCAGGTTCAGTATCCAGGCATCACGGTCTGATTGGGGTGCTAGCAAAATCTTCCACATGTTACATGGCACGCCTACCCATGTGGATCCACTTGGGAGCTGTGACGTTCTCACTTAACTACGATTGCCAATTCACAATTAGCAATCGCCTTCAGTAAAGTGGCCAGAGGCCTGAGCAGGAGTTATGGGTGGTCAGTGGAGCAGACAGGCAGGGCCTGGGGTTGCCCTGGAATGGGAACACACGGTCCAGGGGTTGGCATGGCAGACCGGCGGTTGCTGAGACGCCCATCTCCCCCCCCTGACCCTCCCTGCTTCGCAACCCCCTCTATTGGCGACCCACCCTGACTGAGGCTGGATCCGCGGGGGTCGCCCATCCCCCCCTCCAAGCACCAGGACAGCACATTGCCTGGGAGCAAAGATGGCTACTCATCTCCTCAGGTCCGCCAGCTTCATGGTTTTTAAAAAAATATATTTTATTGAGACATATATATTATAAATTGTAACAGAATAAACAACCACACACCAAACAGCTTCATGTTTTTTAAAAGTACTAATTGGTGCCCGTATGATTGATTGCTGGGGAGGTGGTCAGATAGGGGGTCACTCCCGTTAAAATATGAAGATTGGGCTGAAGTGGTGATTATTGGTTTCTCACCACCCCACGGCAGGATCCTGATTTTGCCAACGGGAGTGGGCCGGTTAGATTGCAAACAGGCCGGCGCCCGGCACGGTTCTCGAAATTGGCCTCTCCCGCCATTTACCGGCTTCATTTCGCTCTCGCTTAATCGCAACACGACCATTAACTCGCACCCGTGGTCTCACCTGAACTCTGCACAATTGCAGCAAGACTTACTTACTCTAACTATCTTACAATAAAGCCCAACGTCGCGGTTACCTTCTTGATTGCTTGCTGCGCTTGCCTGTTAACCTTCTGTGGGTTTCCCAAATCCCTCTGACCACTAACATTTAATCATTTCTAACCATTTAAAAATTCAGTTTTCTATTCTTCCCACAAAGTGAACCTCACATTTCCCCACATTGTACTCAAATCTCCACATTCGAGCCCACTCACTTAACCTAAAACAAGTGGCGGCACAATGGTAGTGAGTGGCAGCACAATGGTAATGGGTGGCATGGTGGCAGTGGGTGGCACAGTGGTTAGCACTGCAGCCTCAGCATCAAGGACCCAGGTTCGATTCCGGCCTTGGTTGACTGTGTGGAGTTTGCCCATTCTCACTGTGTCTGCTTGGGTTTCCTCCGGGTGCTCCAGTTTCCTCCCACGGTTCAAAGATGTGCAGGTTAGACGGATTGGCCATGATAAATTGCCCCTTCGTGTCCAGATATCTGTAGGTCAGGTTACAGCGTTAAGGCGATAGGGCATGGGTGTGGGCCTGGATAGGGTGCTCTTTCGGAAACCCGATGGGTCAAATGGCCTCCTTCTGCACTGTAGGGATTCTATTCTATGATTTTATCCATATTGCTCAGCAGAGACATTCCGCCTGAATGTCCTCTTCACAGGTAACTTCAGCCATTTACTGTAATTGAGACCTGTAAGCGCACGTAGCAATGGTCAGCCACTTCCCTTCTGTTCACTGCTAAACAATGGCTCCATGCATTGTGTTCTGCAGGAATACTTCCTCCTCCTATATAGTGTGGGCCGTCTACAATTGTTTCTCAAACTCAGTAACTCTGAAATTGACCGAATCCACCGGGACACACTTCTTGCGCTTATAATTAATTCCCACATTAAATGTGGGAAATTTCGCTCTCTTGCGGAATCGCCAAACACAGGGGAAAAACACAAGAAAATGGGTGAATAAGTATGCTATTTACCTGCTGCATTTTGTGTTACCACAGGATTCCTGCGTTTCCTCCAAAGGGCAGAGTGAGTGACTGCGCCCCATTGGGACACAAGCCAAAAAGGTCTTTCAGCAGACCTGGAAGAGATGAGTGATGTAATAGTGTTTAAGCAAATGGAACACGATGTAGCACAAAGGCCGGTGGGGGTCAAAGGTGAAGACGGAAGCCTCTGGGCTGGGTTCTCCGCTGTCGGGATTCTCCGTTGCGCCGGCAGCGCCCCCCATGCCGGGGGATTTCCGGACGGCGTGGGGCTGCCCACAATGGGAAACACCATTGGCCGGCTGGCGAGACGGAGAATCCCGCCGCCAGAGGGGGGCACGCTGCACCAATTTGGGACGGAGAATGCGGCCCTCTGTGTCTTGATTCTAGGACAGAGTCCACTGTGCTAGGTCATAAACACAGGAAATAGAATGGAGATTCTCAAGGGTCTTGTCCACTACAGTGGATGGGAATTCTCAATTTAGACAAAAGAAAGGCCTAAAGTAAGCTGTATTAACCCCAATGGACGTCCCGGGATCAGGGCTGTACAATTTCCCGTTACCTCCCTGGAATATGAACTTCCCCTTTAAGACAGGCAGGCCTTCCCCTTTAAGGGGGCCAGGTTTCTCCTTTACAAGCAGAGCATCAGTTGCAAAAACAAAACCCAGCCAACCTGCAGGTCGGGGAAGGGGAACCTGAGGGGAGCGGAGGAGTATTGTAATTGTGTTGAAATAAACCTTGTTCTGTAATTTCTACTTTAAGCGTCAGAACAGGTGCAATGGAGACAAAGGGCTGAATATTCCTGCCCGCATGGTGGTGGGTTTGGAGGCCCAAATCAGCCTGTACCACTGAGGTAGATAGCTAATTAAGCTGATTACAGATTCAATCGGGTCCATTTTCCCTGGCACTTTTGTCGCTAGCAGAGCGCTACCACCTCTATCCCGACTGGGCAGATGCCATGGCTGCCATCTACATGGCAGGCCCTGCAGCAATCTAATGCATAGGCTCCATACCCCAATGCGTGGCTTGCTAGCATGAGAGGCCACACCTACAGCCCAGTCAGCACATCAGGACGGGGTTCCTCTCCACTTTAAGGGCTTAATGGTTTCATCCCAAATAATAATTTTCAATTTAAACCCAGACTTCCAAGCGCAGGTCTGACCTGCTTTAGCAACACCCACCGCTCCCAAAGTGGCTCAAAAGCTGCCAGTCCTCTGATTAGATCAACAATAGAGAACCCACCCGCCATCCTTTAATAGTGCGGCAAGCGCAAAAGTAGCCCATTCAGAGGCCACCTCTGGGAATGTTCATGGGGCAGGTTGCTGGTTTGTACTGGCTCGGAATTCCCAGTTGGTCCTAATGTTGGGATCCCATAGCCTATTGAAAAATCCATCACGGAGAAACTAGGAGAAATAAATTGTCCTTATTGGAAGCAGGGTGGAAGAAAGTGTAATTATGGTAAGCCGTGAGAGTTGGCGAACTTATACTAAATATTGATTGACAACCTATCACCTGAATTGGAGATGAAGCAGTGGAAGAAGGGAAGAGTGCGAGATGGACCATGTTAAAGGGAATGGAAGCAGAGTTGACGAACGTTGCCAGTTCGTGCTGAGAGCAGGAAGCGCAATCCCCAGAGAGTGATTTTTTTTCAAGTTATAACTTCCAGTTCACAGCTGAATAGATAAGGCGGCATGGTGACTCAATGGTTAGCACTGCTGTCTCGCGGCGTCGAGGACCCAGGTTCGATCCCGGCCCTGGGTCACGTACCATGTGGAGTTTGCACATTTTCTCCGTGTCAGCATGGGTCTGATCCGCACAGCCCAAATATGTGCAGGCTAGGTGGATTGGCCACGCTAAATTGCCCTTAATTGGAAAAAAAAGAATTGGGTACTTTAAATTTTTTGAAAAGGGCTAGACGTGGACATGGGATGCACTGCATGAGACGGCGTTCACGGAGGTGAAGAACCAGCTCTCTTCTTCCTGTCTGCTCACCCATTTCAACCCCACGAGGCCGCTCGTGGTCATTTGTGACATCTCACCATATGGCATCAGGGTGCTTTTGTCCCATCGGATGAACGACAGAAAGGAGCGTCCGATCGCTTCTACCTCTCGGAGGCTCGCCGCAGATGAGCGTAATTATGCCCATTTCGAAAAGGAGGGTTTGGCCGTGGTGTTTCTGATCAGGAAGTTCCATCAGTATGTCCATGAACGTTGGTTCACGGCGCTGACTGATCACAAGCCATTGTTGGGGTTGTTTTAAAGAGGATGGGGCCATTCCCCCATTGTGTCGGATAGGATTCAGCAATGGGCCCTCATACTGGCGGTGTAGGAGTGTGTAAGACCATAAGACCATAAGACAAAGAAGCAGAATTAGGCTACTCGGCCCATCGAGTCTGTTCCGCCATTCAATCGTGGCTGATATTTTCTCATCCCCATTCTCCTGTTTTCTCCCCATAACCCCTGATTGCTTTATTAATCAAGAACCTATCTATCTCTGGTTTTTTTTGAAGCATTTGCAATTGTCACAGTTTAATGCATTAACAGTTCTGAAACAACTGCGTGGGACGACACATGTAAACAAACCCCCCCAAAATACAAGGTCCCCAACTGCCCACGCCTTATTTCCTAACTACCCGTATAATAAGTTCCCCGTCCTTATCTAAAACTTCCCGCCTCCTATTTTCTTCCCCCCCCCCCCCCCCCCCCCCTTTACTGCTGACGTTCAATTTTCCTTGAAGAAATCGATGAACGGTTGCCATCTCTGGGCGAACCCCTGAGTTGATCCTCTCAAGGCGGACTTGATTTTTTTTCCAGGCTGAGAAACCCAGCCATATCGCTGACCCACACACCTGACTTCGGGGGCTCCGAGTCCCTCCATCCCAGCAAAATCCATCTCCGGGCCACCAGGGAGGAGATGGCTAAATGGCTGCTAGCTGGAGGCCATGCATATTTATACCCCGCCTCCTGGGCGGAGCCAGCAGGCAGGAACTATCAGTGAACCTGTAGGGCAGGTTCTACCGTACATCCTCTAATACAGGTACAACAGTGGCTTACCACATTCACCCCCTTGTTAAAAATTGAGTCCAGCGGGGATGGTGGATAACTATATACAATAATGAGTTAATATTTACAAGATTTGAACAAACAAATGTCCATTGACTTCCGGTAGACCGGTCAGAGGTTTAGCCGGTCCGGGGCCTTGATGTTCCTCTGGGAGCGACGCAGTGGTGTCGGCGATGTTGGTGCTGATCTGGTTGAAGGTGACACCGGGAGCATGCCAAAATCCTCTTCATCGTCGGGCATGGGCAGGGGGAGGACGGACGGTCCTGGGGGGGTTGCTGTTGTGAGCGACGGGGAGGGGAGGGTGGCGCCGGGGGCAAAGGGGGTGGTGTGGGGGTGGAACCTGCTGGTGCCAGTTCCCTGAGGGAGACAGTATCCTGGCGGCCGTCGGGGAACGACACGTAGGCGTACTAGGGGTTTGCGTGGAGCAAGTGCACCCTCTCCACCAACGGGTCCGTCTTGTGGAGTCGGACATGTTTACAGAGAAGCATGGTTCCCGGAGCTGTGAGCCAGGTCAGGAGCGACATCCCGGATGTGGACTTCCTGGGGAAGGCAAAAAGACGTTCATGCGGTGTATTGTTAGTGGCAGTGCAGAGTAATGAGCGAATGGAATGGAGTGCATCAGGGAGGACCTCCTGCCAGCGGGAGGCCGGGAGGTTTCTGGACCGTAGGGCCAGCTGGACGGCCCTCCATACCGTCCCATTCTCCCTTTCTACCTATCCGTTTCCCCGGGGGTTGTAGCTCGTCGTTCTGCTGGAGGCGATACCCCTGCTGAGCAGCTCATCACTCATGAATGAGGATCCCCTGTCACTGTGGATGTAGGCGGGGAAACCAAACAGAATGAAGATTGTGTTGAGGGCTTTAATGACGGTGGCAGACGTCATGTCGGGGCATGGGATGGCGAAGGGGAACCTGGAGTGTTCGTCGATCACACTGAGGAAATATGTGTGACGATCGGTGGAGGGAAGGGGGCCTTTGAAGTCCATGCTGAGGCGTTCAAAGGGGCGGTAGGCCTTCACCAGGCGCGCGCGGTCCGGCCGGTAGAGGTGTGGCTTGCACTCCGCACAGACCTGGCAGTCTCTGGTGATTGTCCTTACTTCCTCGACGGAGTAGGGCAAATTTTGTGCCTTAATGAAGTGGTACAACCTTGTGACTCCTTGTGACAAAAGCTGTCGTGCAGGGCCCGGAGTCGGTCTACCTGTGCGCTGGCACATGTACCTCATGATAAGGCGTCTGGAGGTTCGTTGAGTTTGCCAGGGCAATACATAATCTCGTAATTATAGGTGGAGAGCTCGATTCTACACCGCAAGATTTTATCATTTTAAATCTTGCCCTGCTGTGTGTGTTGTTGAACATGAAGGCTACCGACCGTTGGTCAGTGAGGAGAGTCAATCTCCTGCCGGCCAGGTAATGCCTCCAATGCCGTATAGCTTCAACAATAGCTTGGGCCTCCTTTTCGACGGACGAGTGCCGAATTTCAGAGGCATGAAGGGTGCGGGAAAAGAATGCCACGGGCCTGCCTGCCTGATTGAGGGTGGCGGCAAGGGCGATGTCTGATGCATCGCTTTCTACTTGGAAGGGCAGTGTGTCATCTACAGCGTACATTGTGGCCTTGGCAATATCAGCTCTGATCCTGGCGAAGGCCTGTTGGGCCTCAGCCGTCAGGGAAAACTGGGTGGACTGAATGAGTGGGCGGGCCTTGTCCGCATAGTTTGGGACCCACTGAGCATAGTATGGAAAGAACCCCAGGCAGCGTTTGAGGGCCTTGGGGCAGTGGGGGAGGGGGAGCTCCATGAGGGGGCACATGCGGTCGGGATCGGGCCCCAGAATTCTGTTCTGGACCACATAGCCGAGTCTGGCTCAGCGATTCGTGCTGAACACGCACTTATCCTTGTTGTAAGTGAGGTTTTGGAGAGTAGCGGTGTGGAAAAATTTAGCAAGGTTGGCGTCGTGGTCCTGCTGATCATGGCTGCAGATGGTGACTGTCATGATATCCATATTAACAGATCATGGTGCAATCACACACACACACTGATGGACAGGTCGACGGACCAATCAACACACAGGCAACATCACAGCCAATCACCAGTGAGAGCACACGTACTATAAAACAGGGAACACCACAGTTCTCCAGCAGGAGATAGCTCAGAGCACAGAGCTCACAGCGTGTCACTCAGACATACACCATGTGCTGAGTGCCTCTCTAAGATAGTGCTAGGGCTGGGTCCACAGGTTAACTGGTGAAGTACGAACCACAGCCAGAAGTTAACAGTTGTTATTATACAGAATAATAAAATAGAGTCGTACCATCTACAACCGTGTTGGTTCGTTTGTGTATCGGAACACCCAACACGACATGATACCAGGTTTTGGAAACTCGCCAGCAACTGTGAGACCTACCTGCACATCTTCAGAGATCCGCCATCCTACGCCATGGACACCATCAGCCCGCCGCAGCCGCTCCAAATCGCAGAAAATCTCGGCGTCAACTGGAAGCTGTTTAAACAGCGCTTCCAGCTCTTCCTGGAAGCCACAGACAGGGAGAATGCATCGGACACCAGGAAGATCGCCCTCCTCCTCTCCACGGCAGGGCAACACGCAATCCACATCTACAACTCCCTGGCATTTGCGGAAGGCGAGGACAAGACGAAGTACAAGACGGTCCTTCTAAAACTTGAGCAACACTTCAGCGTCGAAGTGAATGAGAGCTTCGAGAGGTACCTCTTCCATCAGCGCCTGCAGGGTAAGGATGAGCCCTTTCAATCTTCCCTAACACACCTCCGTATCCTCGCGCAGTCCTGCAGCTATGAGGCCACCTCCGATTCCATGATTCGGGACCAGATAGTTTTTGGGGTCACCTCGGACACCCTACGCCAGCAGCTCTTCAAAATAAAGAGCTTCACCCTAGCCACCGCCATCGAAACCTGTGTGCTCCACGAAAACGCGCCCAGCCGGTACTCCCAATTCCAGGCAGCCAAATCGGCACGGCAGGGGTCCAAAGAGGCCGAGCGGGTCCAGTCGATCGAGTTCCTCCCGGCCCGCGGCCTGGACGAGGGCGGCCATTTCGTGCGCTTTCTGAGGCCTCCCGCGCTTGTACGCGCCAAAAGAGGGGACGTCGGCGCAGAGGGACGTGACGCGCAGGCGCGCTCTATGCATGACCGAACTGCGCATGCGCGGTGGTGCAGCGAACGCCATGACGTCATGACGTGCGGCAACTGTGGATCCGCACACTTAAAGCGGCAATGTCCAGCCAAAACTCAACAATGCCTCCGCTGTGGCAAGATGGGCCACTACGCTGCCGAGCAGCTCAACCTGCCAACTCTCCACAATTCCGCCAGCCTCGCAGGGACGTGCGGGCCATTCAGCCTCCATACACCGAGTCATACCCTGACGACGTACAGACCGGTGATACCGACGACCGGGAAGCCTTCCGCATTGCGGTAATAGACAGAAATCGGATGTCCCCAAGTAGGACCCACCAGCCGATGCCAGTGCACAGCGTTAATCCGGGCGATGAATGGTATGCCACCCTAACGGTCAACCGATCACCAATCACATTCCGTTTAGACACTGGTGCCTCCGCCAATCTCATTGCATAGTCAGCCTTCCACACCTTGAAGGTCAAACCACCGATTCGGCCATCCCGCTGTCAGTTGGTCGATTACAACGGTAATGTTATCCCGGCCATGGGGTCTTGCCAGTTCGAGGTTGCACACAATTCATACACAGCCACACTGTCTTTTGAGATAGTTGGATACTCGAAGAACTCTCTTCTAGGCGCACAGGCATGCAAGATCCTCCACCTCGTTCAGCGGATACACACTCTGTCTCCAGAAGGCACGTCCGATTTCCCGGATGCAGACTTTAGGGCACAGCTCCACTCACTCTTCGATTACAACCAGCAGGTTTTCAAGGGCATGGGCACACTGCCCTACACTTACAGAATACGGCTCAAACCGGACGCCACCCCGGTCATTTATGCACCTCGTAGAGTCCCAGCACCACTCAAGGACCGCCTCAAGCAGCAGCTGCAGGATCTGCAGGACCAAGGAGTGCTTTCCCGGGTCACGGAGCCAACGCCATGGGTCAGCTCCATGGTTTGCGTAAAAAAACCCTCTGGCGAACTCCGGATCTGCATCGACCCGAAAGACCGGAACAATAACATCATGAGGGAACACTACCCCATACCCAAACGGGACGAAATCATGAGCGAAATGGCCCGGACTAAAACCTTTACCAAGCTTGATGCCTCAAAGGGCTTTTGGCAGATTCAGCTGGATCAGTCCAGCAGGAAGCTGTGCACTTTCAACACTCCCTTTGGCAGATACTGCTACAATAGGATGCCGTTTGGCATCATCTCGGCATCCGAGGTGTTTCATCGAATCATGGAACAGATGATGGAGGGCATCGAAGGGGTACGCGTCTACGTTGACGACGTCATCATCAGGTCCACCACACCACGGGAGCACATCAGTCGTCTCCAGCGCGTCTTTGCTCGGATACGAGAACATGGCCTGCGCCTCAACCGAGCCAAGTGTTCTTTTGGCCAAACTGAGCTAAAGTTTCTGGGCGACCACATATCCCGGTCAGGGGTGCGTCCGGATGCAGACAAAGTGACAGCTATTGCAACCATGCCGCAGTCGGCAGACAAGAAGGCAGTGCTACGCTTTTTCGGGATGGTCAACTTCCTGGGGAAGTTCATTCCCAACCTTGCCTCCCAAAGAACGGCTCTTCGCCACCTAGTAAAGTAGACTACGGAGTTCCAGTGGCTGCCCGCACACCAGAAGGAATGGGAGGAGCTCAAGATCAAGCTCACCACCGCCCCGGTATTGGCGTTCTTCGACACTACTCGAGATACAAAGATCTCGACTGATGCCAGCCAGTCCGGCATTGGGGCGGTACTCCTGCAATGGGACGACACTGCATCATGGGCCCCGGTCACCTATGCCTCGCGGGCCATGACCCCCACAGAACAGCGCTATGCGCAGATTGAGAAGGAGTGCCTGGGTTTGTTAACCGGCATAGATAAATTCCACGACTATGTGTATGGTCTTCCTCAGTTCACCGTGGAGACCGACCATCGCCCCCTGGTTGGCATCATACAAAAGGACCTCAATGAGATGACCCCTCGCCTCCAGCGCATTCTGCTCAAGCTCCGGAGGTACGACTTCCAACTGGTCTACGCCCCGGGAAAGGAACTCATCATCGCGGATGCCCTGTCCAGAGCAGTGAGCACACTGCCCGAATCTGGGGGGTTGGTCTGTCAGGTCGACGCACATGTAGCCTTCACATCGGCCAATCTGCCAGCTACTGATGCAAGTCTGGCCCACATTCGCCGTGAGACTGCGGCTGACCCCATTCTACAACGTGTGACGCGCCACATGACGGAAGGATGGCTCAAGGGGCAGTGCCCACAATTCTACAATGTCCGGGACGACTTGGCCATCATTGATGGTGTCCTCCTGAAGTTGGACCGGATTGTGATCCCACAGAGCATGCACAGACTTGTCCTCGAACAATTGCACGAAGGCCATCTCGGGGTTGAAAAGTGCAGGCGGCAGGCCCGAGAAGCTGTGTACTGGCCGGGCATCAGCGACGACATCGCCAACATGGTGCTCAACTGCCCCACCTGCCAAAGGTTTCAGCCGGCGCAACCCCGAGACGCTTTAGCCCCATGGGTTGGTAACGTCACCCTGGGCAAAGGTGGATGTGGACCTTTTTCATGCGCTCGGCAGGGACTACGTCATTCTGATTGACTATTTTTCCAATTATCCGGAGGGTCATACGCCTGCATTATCATCTGTAATCAGAGCATGTAAAGAAACCTTCGCTCGCCAAGGCATTC
Organism: Scyliorhinus torazame; assembly: GCF_047496885.1. Taxonomy (NCBI): domain Eukaryota; kingdom Metazoa; phylum Chordata; class Chondrichthyes; order Carcharhiniformes; family Scyliorhinidae; genus Scyliorhinus; species Scyliorhinus torazame. Next base: position 244,737,595 of record NC_092715.1, on the reverse strand, counting down.
CGCTTACCGTCATGTCGGACAATGGGCCCTGTTTTGCGAGCCAAGAATGGTCTTCTTTTGCCGCTTCGTATGGCTTCACACACGTGACATCCAGCCCTCTGCATCCCCAGTCGAATGGCAAGGCGGAAAAGGGCGTCCATATCGTGAAGCGGCTCTTCTGCAAGGCTGCTGATGCCGGATCTGACTTCTGTTCAGCCCTGCTGGCCTATCGCTCAGCCCCACTGTCCACAGGCCTCTCACCAGCCCAGCTGTTGATAGGTCGCGCCCTCAGGACCACTGTGCCGTCCATTCATGTTCCTAAACCCGACCATGCTCCAGTACTGCAAAGGTTGCGACAGCAGCGTGCTCAGCATAAGGTGGCACATGGTACTCGGGCAACTGATCTTCCTGCCCTGGCGCCTGGAGACAACGTCTGCATACACCTACCAGAGGGTGGCTTGTCGGCAACTGCCGAGGTTCTCCGCCGCGTGGCTCCCCGCTCATTCCTGGTTCGCATGCCTGATGGCTCCATTCGCCGGCGTAATCGGCGGGCCCTTCGGCTGCTTCCGCGCTCGCTACGTGATCATGCACCGGTGCCACGCCCTCCTGTTGTCCCTGATGTCGACTTCGTGGAGCTTCCTGCCACTCTGCCTATTCCTCTATCGCCCGTGGCCAGGCCCATTCCTCAGCCGGTGGATCCTGACCCACCCTTGAGGCGGTCAACCCAAATTCGTCGCCCACCTATTAGGCTGGACTTATGAGCCTGTTGGCACATTGGACTCACTGAATTGTTGTGCAACAATGTTAGCATGTTTCTCTTTTTGTCGTTCCAGGAGTTCTCTTTCGATATTTGATGATTGCACTTGTTTTGTTTGTGGTACAACCAATGTAGCCACCTAAAATGGCTGATTCCCGATTAGAATGGTCAAACCCCGATCTAGAATGGCGAACGAAAGAGGCTGATGGGAAAATCAGCCAACAGGACTCAAACGGACAGCTGCAGGTAAAACAGTGTATTCGCCTCTCGGGAAGTCGGCCCAGACCGATACCTGCAGCCATCAACATCACAACAACCCAGCCATCTGCATATTAAGCAGCCATCCCCGGGAACAATTGCTACACATTAGCAACATAAAGCCGATCCAGACCTTTCGGCGCCAGCAGGGGCTGACACAAAGGAAGGTAGACGACCGCCCCCCCGATCAAGGAATCGCCCCATTATTGGAGCATATCGAACCAAGTAATTGGGACCAAGTCCAATCACTTAGAACCAGGTACGAGGTCCGCCCCGAGAGGCGGGAAGCCCCTGGGAACTATAAGAATAGGGGCCAAGTTCAGATCGACCCTTCTCTTCCTGCTCGCAACCTTCGAGACCCTTCGACAAAGAAAACAGTAAGTCTTACTCCAGCGATCGCTACCAGATAGGCGCTCCTGACTATCGACTTGTACCAGCTTTGAATCCCGCAGGCTCAGACCCAATTCGAAAGACCATTCTTTTCCCTGACCTGGTGGGCCATTTCCAAAGTTAAGTATTGGCCTTTAGTGGTAGGTAGTAGTCTAGAAGTAGGATTATTGTATAAGTATTTATTGCTGTATATAATAAATGATCATTGATTTAACTTTTACTAAGCGGTGTGCTGCATTATTAATCATTACTTGAGCTTGAACCACGTGGCGGTATCAGAAAGATACCTGGCGAGTCGTGAGCAAATGTGACAGAATTAGAGCTAATAAAACTAAGGCTAATAAGAGCAACATTGTAAATCGTTGCTATGTTGCACCTGACACCTTCCTATGTATATAGTTTAGCCTCATGTACATGTTGTAAATATTGCACACACATACTCAGCCGCACTCAGTACACACCAATATTTATTACCAAGTAGGCACATATTCTTGTGAAAAGGGGGGATGTCATGATATCCATATTAACATATTATGGTGCAATCACACACACACATACTGATGGACAGGTCGACGGACCAATCAACACACACGCAACATCACAGCCAATCACCAGTGAGAGCACACACACTATAAAACAGGGAACACCACAGTTCCTGCTCATTCCACCAGGAGATAGCTCAGAGCACAGAGCTCACAGCGTGCCACTCAGACATACACCATGTGCTGAGTGCCTCACTAAGATTGTGCTAGGGCTGGGTCCACAGGTTAACTGGTGAAGTACGAACCACAGCCAGAAGTTAACAGTTGTTGTTATACAGAATAATAAAACAGAGTTGTACCATCTACAACCGTGTTGGTTCGTTTGTATATTGGAACACCCAACACGACAGTGACTTTGTCTAGGTACGGAAAGGTGGCCTGCAACCCGTACCGGTCGACCAGTCAGTCCATTTCCCTTTGGAAGACCAAGACCCCGTTTGTGACGCTGAAGGGGACCCTAAGGAAGTGGTGCAGGTGGCCGTCTGCCTCGAAGGCGGTGTATGGATGGTCCGATTTACGGAAAGGGAGCTGGTGGTAGGCGGATTTCAGGTCTACCATTGAGAAGACCCGGTACTGTGCAATCTGGTTAACCATGTCAGATATGCGTGGGAGGGGGTACGCGTCGAGCTGCGTGCACCGGTTGATGGTCTGGCTGTAGTCCACGACCATACGGTGTTTCTCCCCAGTTTTAACTACTGCCAATTGGGCTCTCCAGGGGCTGTTGCTGGCCTCGATGATGCCTTCTCGAAGCAGCCGCTGGACTTCGGACCTGATGAAAGTCTTGTCCTGGGTGCTGTACCGTCTGCTCCTGGTGGCAACGGGTTTGCAATCTGGAGTTAGGTTGGCAAAGCGGGAAGGTAGGTCGACCTTTAGGGTCGTGAGGCCGCACACAGTAAGTGAAGTTTCGGAGAGTAGCGGCGTAGAGACATTTAGCAAGGTTGGCGACGTAGTAAGGGCGGCGGGCCCTTACCACCCCGGTAAGGGCCCGCCGAATTTCAGGGTTAGGAGGTTACACTGGAAGTCCAGGCTGAGGATTAGTGCAGCGCAGAGGTTAGGGAGCACGGAGAGGCGGATGCCGCTGAATTCTATGCCCTGTAACGTGAGCGTGACCGTACAGTAGCCACGGATCACTACGCAATGGGATCCGGAGGCCAGGGAGATTTTTTGATTGGCGGGCTGTATTGTGAGGGAGCAGCGCCTTACCGTATCCGGGTGTATGAAGCTTTCGGTGCTCCCGGAGTCCAGCAGTCAAGAGGTTACATGTCCGTCGACTTTCACGCTGGTGGATGCGTTGGGTCAGGTTATGCAGACGAGACTGGTCGATTGACATGGAGGCAAGTCTTGGTTGGTCGTCGGGTAATAGGGCGCCCGATGAGCCCGGGTCCTGGAACGCTGGTGGTGCCCATGTGCTGAGGGCTATACAAGATGGCGACACCCGAAGATCTTGAGGGTTACAAAATGGCGCCGTCCATGGAACGCACGTTGCGGGGGTGGAACAAGATGGCGGCACCCATGAAACGCACGTGTTGTGCGGAGGGGAAGATGGCAGCACCCAGTGGATGCACGTGGACTGAGGGGGGGGGATGGCGGTGCCCATTGTCTGTGACCGGGGGGGGAGGGGGGGGGCGATAGCAGCTACTGAGCGGGCCTGGTACACCGTGGCGAAGTGGCCCTTCTTCCCGCAGGTTTTACAAAGGGCAACGCGGGGCGGGCAGCATTGGCGGGTGTGCTTCTGTTGGCCGCAAAAATAGCATCGGGGCCCCCCGGGGCTCGCTGGCTGGTGTGCAGCGCAGGCGTATTGGGTTGGCAGTGCCTCCGCTGGGGCGGCTGTCTGTGGGGTCCACAAAGCATAGGCGTGTTGGGGCCGTGCGGTTGGGGGTGTAGGACTGGACGTTGCGCAGGGCGACTGTCATGGAGATCGCTAGCGTTTTAGTTTCTGCGAGGTCGCGCGTGGCCCCTTCTAGGAGCCGCTGGCATATGAGATCTGACCCAATTCCAGTCACAAAAGCGTCTGGAGGTCTGAGTGTTCCTTGGCCGTAACGGCCTGATAGTCAGAGTTCTGGACTAGTGGGATTATGTCCCGCCAGAAGTCTTCTATGGACTCACCAGCGAGTTTAGAGCACGTGGCGAGTGCGTGCCTGGCGAAGAACGTGTTTGTCTTCTGTGCGTAGTTGTCCTTGAGTCGAGTCATGGCTTCAGCGTAATTCGGTGCATCCTGGATTAACAGAAAGACTTTGGAGCTCAACCTGTAATATAAAATCTGGATCTTTTGAGCCTCCGGAACAGGGGTTGGCGCCGCATTGATATACGCTTCGAAGCAAGATAGCTAGTGCTGGAAGACCTTTCTGGCGTCGCTTGAGTGCGGATCCAGCTGCAGGCGATCCGGTTTGATACGGAAGTCCATCCTTAGAAACTGATAGCAATAAATTGAGGCACGATCAATTAGACAAAGACGATAGTTGAATGCAACTGAGGTTTTATTGCTATCAGATGTGTGGCCTCCCACAGCAGCTGGCGAAATGGCTGCTAGCTGGAGGCCATGCATATGTATACCCCGCCTCCTGGGCGGAGTCAACAGGCAGGGCCTACCGGTAAACTTATAGTGCAGGTTCTACCGTACATCCTCCAATACAGGTACAACAGTGGTTTACCACAGTCTGGCACAGGACAAAGATGAATTAACTCTTTTCAAGGCTTTTCCCCACTTTTCCATTTCCAGCTCTCTTCCCAGCTCCTCTTCCCACTTCCGCTTCACCTCCCTGATCGGGGCCCCCACCCACTCCACCAACTCCTTATATATCTCCAAAATCCTCCTCTCTCCAACCCCCGTTTTTGACATCACCTTATCCTGTAGTCCCCTCAGGGGGAGGCGAGGAAAGCTTGGAACCTGCCTTCATACAGAGTCCTGGACCTGAAGGTATCAAAACCCATTCCCACCCGGTAGCTCAAACTCGTCCTCCAGTGCCTCCAAGGTCGGAAAGCCCTCCTGGATAAATAAATCCCTAAATCTCTCGATCCCTGCCTGCTGCCACCTCCTGAAGCCCCCAACCAGCCCCCCCGGGATAAACCGGTGATTGTTACAGAGCAGAGCCCCCTCCAATCCCATGTGCTGCCTCCATTACCCCCACACCCTTAGGGCTGCCACCACCACAGGGCTTGTAGAGTACCGAGCCGGCAAAAATGGCAGGGGCGCTGTTAGTAAAGCCTCCAAACCCGTGCCCTTACAGGATGTCACTTTCACTCGCTCCCAGGCCGACCCCTCCCCCACTACCCACTTCCTGACCATCGATATGTTGGCCGCCCAGTAATAATTAATAAAGCTCGGGAGGGCCAAGTCCCCCTCCACGCCACCCCACTCCAGGAGTGCCCTCTTTACACTCGGGGTTTTCCCCGCCCACACAAAACCTGTAATCGCCACATTTATTTTTCTAAAAATAGCCTTTGGGACAAAAATGGGAAGGCATTGAAAAACAAAAAGCAGCCTTGGGAGGACTGTCATCTTTACCGTCTGGACCCTTCCTGCAAGCATCAGCGGGAGCATGGCCCATCTCTGGAAGTCCCTTTTCATTTGGTCGACCGCTTTGCCCAGATTTAACTTGTGGAGCAGCCCCCACTCTTTAGCCACTTGAATCCCTAAATATCTGAAACTCGCATTGGACGCCGAGAAGACGTTTCATCGGGTAGAATGGGGGTACCTGATGGCAGTGCTGGAGCGGTTTGGGATTGGACCAAGATTTGTGAACTGGGTAAAGCTATTATATAAGGAGCCGAAGGCAAGTGTCCGCACAAACAATATCAGTTCGAGATACTTTTCTCTCCACCGTGGGACGAGACAGGGATGTCCTCTGTCCCCCCCCTACTGTTTGCACTTGCGATTGAGCCGTTGGCCATCGCATTAAGAAGTTCGGGAGCTTGGAAAGGAATAGTGCAGGGGGGAATAGAGCATAGGGTATCCTTATATGCTGACGACTTGCTGCTGTATGTGTCGGAACCGAGTCCGTCGATAGGAGGAATATTGGAGCTACTGCGGGTATTTGGGTCTTTCTCGGGGTACAAGTTGAACCTGGACAAGAGTGAGTATTTTGTGGTGTCTCAACCGGTGTGTCGGGTGGGGGCAGGGGTGGGTGGGCTGCCATTCCGTAGGGCAGGGACTCACTTTAGGTACCTGGGGGTGCAGGTTGCCCGGGAGTGGGGGGGGCTTCGCACGTACAACATCTCTAATTTGGTAGGGAGAGTGAAAGCCGATCTGGCAAGGTGGGATGGTCTTCCTCTGTTACTGGCAGGTCGGGTACAGGCGGTTAAAATGGCCGGGAGACCATATTCAGGATGTCGGACCAGCCAGGGTTGGAAAAGGGTGCGGAGGCAGATATCATAGCCTTTGCCTCGTTGATCGCCCGAAGGCAAATCCTGCTGGGATGGAGAGCAGTCTCTCCACCCAGTGCCCTGGCGTGGCACTGTTGGAGTACTTGACCCTTGAGAAGGTTAAGTTCGAACTGAGGGGAAGGACGGAAGGGTTTGACAAGTCATGGGCACTATTTACTATGCACTTTCAAGAACTGGATAACATCGAACATTAATTGGGGGGGGATGGGTGAGAGGGTTGGGGGGGAGCTGTATATATTAAGGGTGACTATGGGTAATCCCTGATTCCTTTTTGTCATTTATGTAAACATGTGGGCTGATGTTTGGGGGTTGGTGGGAGGATGGGAGCATTGTTACTGTTAATGGGGATTGACATATCTGTTGCTGATTATTGTTTATTGTTGGTGGGTGTAAATGCGGGAGAAAATGTGAAAAAGGAGAATAAAAATATATTTTTCAAAAATATATATATATATCTAAAACTCCCTGCCACCACTTTAAAAGTAACTCCCTCAGTCTCCTTTCCTGCCCCCGCGCCTGGATCACAAACAGCTCACTCTTTCCCGTATTCAGCTTGTAGCCTGAAAATCGCCCAAATTCTCCCAGTACCTCCATGATGTTGGTCCCCCCCCCCCCCCCCCCCCCCCCCCCGCCGCGTCTGTAACATAAAGCAGCAAGTCATCCACATAAAGAGAAACCCTGTGCTCCACCTCCCCGCCCCCCCCCCCTCGCCATTCCCCGCCACGCACTCGATACTTTCAGGGTCATTGCTAACGGCTCTATGGCCGGGGCAAACAGCAATGGGGAGAACGGGCATCCCTGCCTTGTCCCTCTCCTGAGATTAAAATATTCTGACTGGGTTCGGTTGGTTCTTACATTTGCCACCGGGTCTGACACAACAGCCGGACCCAGTCCACAAATTCCTGCCCGAACTCAAACCTGCCTAAAATATCCCATAAGTATGTCCACTCCACCCGGTCGGAAGCCTTCTCCGCGTCCATGGCTACTGCCTCAGCCTCCGCCCCTCAGCTGGCATCATTATAACATTGAGAAGCCGTCTAATATTAGACGTCAGGTGCCTGCCCTTCACAAATCCCGTCTGATCCGCCCCAATTACCTCCGGGACACAGTCTTCTATTTGGGTGGCCAAGATCTTTGCCAGTAATTTAGCATCTACATTTAAAAGGGAAATTGGTCTGTACGATCCACAGCTCTCTGGGTCCTTGTCTCGCTTCAGGATGAGAGAGATTGATGCCTGTGATAGCGTTCGGGGAATCACTCCCAACTTCTTGGATTCATTGAAAGCCTTGACTAACAGCGGTCCCACTAGCCCCGAAAACGTTTGATAAAATTCCACTGGGAATCCGTCAGGTCCCGGGGCCTTACCCGATTGCATTGCCCCCAATCCGTCTATCACTTCACCGAGCCCAATTGGGCCCCCCAAGACTTCCACCAGCTCCTCATCTACCTTCGGGAACTCTAGCTTCTCCAGGAATTGGTTCCTTCCCTCCTCCCCCGCAGGGGGTTTCCGACTCGTATAAACGGCGATAAAATTCACGGAACACGTCGTTAACCGCCCCCGGGTCCCTCACTACTTCTCCCCTCACATCCTTCATTTTCCCTATTTCTCTCACCGCCTCCTGCTTCCTCAGCTGATGTGCCAGCATCCTGCCAGCTTTCTCCCCATATTCATATCCTGCCCCTTTTACCCTCCTCAGCTGTCCCTCCGCCTTGCCAGTGGAAAGGAGCAAAAAATCCATTTGAAATCTCTGACGCTCCTTCAGGAGCTCCTCATTCGGAGACTCCGCATATCTCCTATCTACACGCAAAATTTCTCCTACTAGCCTATCGAGCTCCGCCCGGTTCAGCCCTCTCCCTATGGGCCCGAATCAAAATCTATTCCCCTCTGATGACCGCTTTCAATGCCTCCCACACCACCCCAGCCCCCGTCTCTCCCGTGTCGTTGGTGTTTATATACCCCCGAATGGCCTCCCTCACTCGCTCACTTATCTTATCGTCTGCTAACAGCCCTGCATCTAGCATCCACTGTGGGCGCTGAGAGTTTCCCGTGTTCACCTGTAGGTCTAGCCAATGTGGCACATGGTCCGATACAACGATTGCTGAATACTCTGTGTCCACTACCCCCGCTAATAATGTTTTGTCCAATATTTAAAAATCGATTCTGGAGTACACCTTGTGAACATGGGAGTAGAATGAATATTTCTTACTCCTTGGCTTCTCAAATCTCCACGGATCAGCACCTCCCATGTGCTCCATGAGCCCCCACAGCTCTTTTATCATCGCTGATACCTTCCCCGACCTAGAACTCGACCGGTCCATCCTAGGATCTAAGATCGTGTTAAAATCACCCCCCATGATCAACCCCATGATTCGAGGTCCGGGACTTTTTCCAGAACCTTCCTACAAACGCGATGTCGTCCCAGTTTGGGGCATATATATTCACCAGCACCGCTGCTATTCCCTCCAGTCTCCCACTCATCATGATAAATCTGCCTCCTGGATCTGTCACCATTTTCTCCACCTCAAACGCCACCCTTTTGTAAATCAGGATGGCCACCCCCCTTGTTTTAAAGTCCAATCCTGAATGAAACACCTGCCTGACCCATCCCTTTTTCAGTCTAAATTGATCCCCCAGCTTCAAGTGTGTCTCCTGTAACATGGCCATGTCTGCCTTTAACTGTCTCAAGTGTGCGAACACACGGGCCCTCTTGACCGGTCCATTGAGGCCATAAATATCCCACGTAACCAGCCTGGTCGGAGGGGGGGCTCTTGCCCCCGTCCCTTGTCGATCAGCCATGACCTTTCTGAAGCCAGCCCTTAGCCCATGGCCCGCACCTCCGCAGATCTGCCCCTCGGTGGCAGCCACCATTTATTCTCCATCTCCAGCCTCCTGGAAGTCCCCTAATCGTCAGCAGTACTCCCCCCTCTCCCCCTACCTCGTCACTATTCAGCTCACCCCTCACTTCGCTTCCATGAGATAGCCCTACCAGCTAGCGTAGCAGCTCCACCCCTGATGCCTAAAAGTCTACTGGCTACTGGGGTCTTTACACCCCAGCTCTTAACATAAGTTTTCAAAATAACAGCACCAAGCGCAAAAAGCAAACACTCCATCCACTTAAGGTCCGAGCTCAACGGCCTACCCCTCCCCCTTTACAACATCTTATCAATCCCATCAACTTCAAACAGAGCCCCAAACAATGTAACTGTAAACAAACAGGATAAATGGAGAGACAGAAAAAATTATGCATGTAAAAACTCAAATAGATGTCATTCCCTCCTAGACCATCTTAATTTGAAAACTTTTCTTCACCCCCCTCCATTCTTTTTTTTTTTAATTTCCCCTTTTTTACGAACAGAAACAAAAAGGAGGAAACTGTACCTTGGTACATATACTGAAAGGTCAAAGTTAGATAACTAAAAAAAAAACTCCCTTCTCTTCCCGGTCATCGCAACTCAAGTTATAGTACACCACAGAACTTTTTGATTTAAATTGCTACCGATCAGTTTTCTCTTTTTATTAAGTCCTTCTGGGTCCCCCAGGTCGTTGTCTTTCATAAAGCCTGCCACTTCTTCCGGCGAGCCAAGATATAGTTCCCGTTCCTCGTAGTTAACCAAAGACGGGCCGGGTTGAGCAGTCCAAATTTTATTCCCTTTGCATACAGGGCCACTTTAACTTTATTAAAACTCGCCCTCCTCTTAGCAAGTTCTGCTCCCACGTCTTGGTAAACCCGGATCTCGACTTCTTCCCATATGAACCGTTTTGTCTGCCTAGCCCATCTCATGATGCGTTCTTTGTCCAGGAATCGATGCAGCCTCACCACCATCGCCCTCGAGGGTTCACGACCCTGGGGCTTGTGCATAAGTGCCCTGTGAGCCCGGTCCACCTCCAACAGCCTGTCGAACGCCTCTGCCCCCATCATTTTCTTGAACATCTTCGCAACATACGCACCGGCATCCGATCCTTCCTTTCCCCCTGGCAGACCGATGATCCAAATGTTCTGCCTGCGGGAACGATTCTCCAGGTCTTCCACCTTTTCCAGCAGCCGCTTTTGCCGATCCTGTAAAATGCCAATTTGCAGTGCCATCCCAGTGGACTGCTCCTCTTGTTCCGTCGCCTGCTCCTGTAGCTTTTGGATTGACTGTCCCTGAGCCTTCACTGTCACCGCCATCCGGTCGACAGCCTCCTTAATCGAGGCTACCACCTTGGTCAGATCCTCCGCACACTCCTTACGGTGCTGGGCGAACTTTCCATCCAGGTATGTAACCAACCGATCCATCGACCATTGAGCCGACGGGGCCGAATCTCGCTTCTCTGCCATTGCACCCACCAAGCTCAGATCCTCACTTACAACCAACTTTTGATTCCTTCTTTTATGATTATTTTTCGAACGTAATTCCATAGGATAGGGGTCGCCTTCTCCTCCTCTCACTTTTATCCATTTATATTAGAAAACATTTCCGCGAAAATCCAGCTTAAAAGCCGTCAAAAAACTACCAAGAGCAGGAGCTGCTAAATGTGCGACTGTTCACAGCATGGTCGCCATCGGAAATCTCTGACTTAAAGACACTCAGTGATTTGGCCTCCACAACCTTCTGCGGCAAAGAGTTCCACAGATTCACCACCCTCTGGCTGAAGACATTCCTCCTCATCTCTTTTTTAAAGGATCGTCCCTTTAGTCTGAGATGGTGTCCTCTGGTTCTAGTTTTTCCTACAAGAGGAAACATCCTCTCCACATCCACTCTATCCAGGCCACGAAGTATCCTGTAAGTTGCAATAAGATCCCCCATCATCCTTCTAAACTCCCACGAGTACAGACACAGAGTCCTCAACCATTCCTCATACGACAAGCTCTTAATTCCAGGGATCATTCTTGTGAACCTCCTCTGGACCCTTTCCAAGGCCAGCACATCATTCCTTAGATAAGGGGCCCAAAACTGTTCACAATACGCCAAATGGGGTCTGACCAGAGCCTTATACAGCCTCAGAAGTACATCCCTGATCTTGTATTCTAGCCCTCTTGACATGAATGCTAACATTACATTTGCCTTCCTAACTGCCGACTGAACCTGCACATTAACCTTAAGAGAATTGTGAACAAGCACTCCCAAGTCCCTTTGTGCCTCTGATTTACTCAGCATTTCCCCATTTAGAAAATAGTCTATGCCTAGATTCCTCCTTCCAAATTGCATAACCTCACACTTTTCCACATTGTATTTCATTTGCCACTTCATTGCCCACTCTCCTAGCTTGTCCAAATCCTTCTGCAGCCCCCTTGCTTCCTCAATACTACCTGTCCCTCTACAGATCTTTGTATCATCTGCAAACTTAGCAACAGTGCCTTCAGTTCCTTCTTTCAGGTCATTAATGTATATTGTGAAAAGTTGTGGTCCCAGCACAGACCCCTGAAGCGTGGTGGAAAACCGTCCCCGGGCGCAGATCACAAACGCTGTGAGTAGGCTCCCGCTCTCGACCGGCTGCCTACACCCTCCAGCACCAACAAGGTGGTCACACTTCATGGGCACATTACCAGTCAGAGCAGCCTGGATACATGCATGGACCCAGACCCACCCTCTGCTATCCAGGTTTCGCCATATTGCTTTGTATGGGGCCCAGCATCGTCCAGTTCCCCGCAGCTGAAGGTATTTGCTACCAAGATCAAATTCGGCACTGAAGACAGTATTCTCCTTTGGGGGACATGCGTGGTAGTTCGACAAAGAGGTAAGGCCCCTTCCTGGCAGACCTCCACAACAGGCACCACAGAGTGTCAAAGGTGAAGATGTTTGACTGCAGTTACGTGTGGTGGCCGGGTATGGACGTGGCTATCGAGCGGCTTGCCTAACACTGTTGAATGTGTCAAGAGCAGCAAAAGCTCCTGCCGGCAGTCCCCCTTCACCCCTGGGAGTGGCCGGGTCGCCCTTGAGTGCACCACCACGCCAACTTTGTCGGCTCTTTTCAGGGGTCCATGTTTCTTCTCATCGAGGCCCACTCAACATGACTAGACATCCACCGGACGCCATCCATGACTTCTAAAGCGACGGTCAAGAAACCCGACTCTCGTTCCGTGTCCACAGCATCCCAGAGGGTTTGGTTTTGGATAACGGGGCACCTTTTACCGGCACGGAGTTTGGGAAATTCATGCGGACGAATGGAATAAGCCACATCTGCACCGCACTGTATCACCCTGCACCCAATGGTTTGGCTAAGCGGGTGGTCCAAACATTCAAATGGATGAGCAAGCAGACGACGGGGTCCTATGACACATGTTTGGCACGTTTTCTTTTCTGTTAGCGTGCCACGCCTCACGCCATCACCGGCAGAGCTGCTTATGGGTTGTCGACTCCGGACTCGCCTCAGCATCACACTACTGGATACAGGCGGGAAGATCAGCCGCGGGCAAGAGCAGATGGAGCATGGCCCTGGCAGACATGATGTTTGGCACAGGGGGACACGTTCCACGTAAAAGACTTTGGTGGGAAGTGGGTCCGGGCATTATCATTCAGCAGACTGGGCCGATATCGTACCAGGTTTGCATACGGGACCAGAAATCGAACAGGCTCCTGGACGATCTCCGCAGCTACTCCATATTGAACAACGCTCTTTTGGAGGACCCGGGGCAACCCCTGGGCACCCAGTCGCTACCGCCATCATCCCCACCGCAAACCCACAAAGGTTTCGACGCTGAGATGCTTAATGCTGATGACTTGGACTCCTTGATGGAGGTGCCGGGGTCGAGAGTCCAGATGTACAGCCACCGGATGTGCTGCCACCGAGGCTTTCGACGTAATGACGCCAGTCCCCTAACCATTACATGCCGCCTGACCCCGCCCCGACGATGCCCGAGCAGCAGCCTCAGGCTAAGAAGTGCAGAGTTCCTCCCCAATACCCTTCTTTGGCAGATACATGTTCAGAAGTGAGTGGGGAGAGGAGCGTTATAACCTACACGAAGCCTACAGGACCAGGCCGATTAGGCTCCCCAGGGCTTTTGTGGAATACAAACTACCCCGCTAATGGTTGGGGTCTCTCATCAGCGGGAGAACAAACCAGAACATTGTAGCACAATCAATCACTCACGAGGCGAGATGAGATGAAGTCAATCGATGGCTTTATTACGCAGACTTGTTCCCCAGCAGCTCGGTTACAGAATGCGGCTGCTGGGAGAACCCGGGTACTTATACTCTGCCTTACTGGGTGGAGCCAGTGGGCGGCAGATCAAATCAGGACCCAGTGTCTGTCCCCCAATAGTCTCTCGGCATCACTACCCCTAATACGTACCACCACAAACATAAAAGCCCCGGCCCGGTTGTGGATTGGGCGCGGGAGTCCCTTCGGGAAGTGGTGTATGTAGAGGTTTCGTTTTCCGTTCATTAACGTTTTGCTTCCTTACGGTCCTCTTTGGTATCTAACAGCTTTCCAACAAAACAGCCCAATTAGAACCTGCAAAAAACTATTTCAGTGAAAAGCTAACTACTCAAAGGCTATAACTTAATGATTGCTCACTGATTCTAAATCCTCACCCTTCATTAAACTACATCCTCACTCTGCTGGTCTCTTTTCATTGCATACATAGAATTTTTACCTAAACTTCAGGCTATGGGCTCGGAGGCTGCCGTGTAATATTGATCCGCACATTGTCTGGGATGTAAAAATCAAAATCTGGGATGAAAGCAATGTTCACAAATTGGCAGGCATCAGCAATATGTGATTCTTAAGAATTAGGGCTTGACAGCAACTTTCTATTAAAGACCGAGAAATGATCTGATTTTGAAACAGAGGGTCACACATTCAACTCTGTGGATAATACTAAGCTAGCAGTTATAATTAATTGTGACGAAGGATTCAACAATTGCAAAGTATGGAAGATACCATTTAACTTAAAGTCTGAAATTCTCCCGCCGTTGGGATTCTCTTTTCATGCTGGTTGTGTACCCCTTGCCCGTGGGTTTCCCGGCGGCGTGGGATGGCTTCAATAGGAAATCCCATCGACAAGCGGCTGGAGTAGAGAACGGTGCGCCACCGAGAAAGATGTGGCTGGGGGAACGGAAAGTCCCGCCCAAAGTTTAAGATAGTGGACTTTGGACAAAACTACAGAGAACAATGGGGAATGGGTGAAAAAAAAATAATTTTGGGTGCCAGGTCAGTAAGACATTGAAAGGACTTCCAGTGACGGGGATATGCTGAGTAGTTGCACATCAGGTGGCTCTCCTCCGTAAGACAGAAAAATAGGTGCTTTTGAGCAAATGTAGCATCCAAATAGTGGGCCTGCCAGAGGGAATCGAGGGCAGGGATCCGACTGACTATGTGGCCCAAATGCTGGGAATCGAGTGCAGTCCACATCAAATCTACCTGCCTAACACATCATGGTACCAGAGTGATACTGATCTTGACGGACCTACTTCGAGTGAATCAGCATTGACCAGCAAGCAGCCATCCGGTGAAATGGAAAACATCCAGCCTCCTCCGCAGTTCCGCATCTCCGGCAAACTCGGCGCCAATTGGAAAATCTTCAAGCAAAAGTTCCTCTTGTACATCGAGGCCTCCGACCTCGAAGCAGCATCGGATGCCAGGAGGATTGCGCTATTTCTCTCCAGCGCGGGGGACCACGCCATCCACATCTACAACTCCCTTACGTTCGCTTACGGTGAAGACAAAACAAAATTAAAAACAGTCCTGCTGAAGTTTGACAGCCAATGTGACATTGAGGTGAATGAGAGCTTTGAACGGTACGTTTTCCAGCAGAGGCTTCAGGGTAAGGATGAACCTTTTCAGTCCTTCATCACCCATCTCCGCATCCTAGCGCAGTCATGTAACTATGACTCAACGACTGATTCCATGATCCGGGATCAGATCGTTTTCGGGGTCCACTCCGACTCCCTTCGGCAGCACCTCCTGAAAGTCAAACAGTTGACCTTCTCTGTCGCTATCGAGATGTGCGTTGTCCATGAGCATGCTAAGAATCGTTACTCCCACACCAGGGTGGCAGAAACTGCAAAGCTGGCCTCCCACGAGGCGGAAATGGTGCAGGCCATTGCACAAATGCAGGGCCTGAGCATCGAGGAGAGTGGCCGTTTCGCGTGCTTTTCCCAGGTCCCTGCACATCGCGCCATGACCGAGTGGACGACGAGCCCGACAACCACTGCGCAGGTGCATACATCGACCGATCGCACTGTGCATGTGCGATGGCGCATGGAACACGTTGACGTCGGCGTCATGACGTGTCCGAATTGTGGCTCCGCCCATTTAAAGTGGCAATGACCGGCAAAAGGACGCCGGTGTCTACAGTGTGGCAAGCTTGGCCACTACGCAGCCCTTTGCAGATCTGCTCCACCGCTCAGCAGCCAGCGATCCTAGCTGCGGCGCAGAAGTGTCCGCTCAATACAACAAGGCATGCCGGATTCTGATCCTGACAGCCCAACAGACCCTGATGCTGAGTGCCTCAAGTCCCCATACCTGGTGGGCATCATAACTACACATCCGCTGCCTTCCACCACAACGGCGAAACGCCTCTCGATCCTCAGTGTGGATCCCGATGACGAGTGGTGTGCTGTCCTCACAGTTAACAAGGCTCGCATCCGATTTAAACTGGACTTCGGCGCATCAGCGAACCTCATCTCAAAATCCGGCCTCGACGCCATCCGCGCCATACCAACATTCTTCCACCGGCCTTCCAGCTCCTTGACTACAATGGCAATGCCATAGCTGCCAGTGGCTCCTGCCAACTAGGGGTATCCAACAAGGCGATCAAGTCAACACTGCGGTTTGAAATCGTCGGGCCTGACAGAGCGTCCCTGCTCGGTGCTCGAGCCTGCAAGCTCCTGAACCTGGTTCAGCAAGTCCACACCATGTCATCATCACCGGCGACGGCCTCGCCTGATGGAAACTTGCAAGCCGACATAGATGACATTATCACGCAGTACCACAGCGTATTCGATGGAATGGGCACGCTCCCATACCAATATAAAATCCTGCTCAAGGCGAACGCCACCCCTGTAATTCATGCACCACGCTGGGTGCCGGCACCCCTCAAGGATCGTCCGAAGAAGCAATTACAGGACCTCCAAGACCAGGGCATCATATCGAAGGTCACAGAGCCAACAGACTGTGTCAGCTCCATGGTCTGTGTAAAGAAGCCGTCAGGGGAGCTTTGCATTTGCATTGACCCTAAGGATCTAAACCGCAACATCATGCGGGAGCATTACCCGATACCAAAACGTGAAGAGTTGACCAGTGAGATGGCTCATGCCAGATTCTTTACTAAGCTCGATGCCTCCAAGGGTTTTTGGCAAATACAGCTGGACGCGTCCAGTCGCAAGCTGTGCACGTTCAACACACCATTCGGTCGCTACTGCTACAACCGGATGCCTTTTGGGATCATATCTGCCTCCAAAGTATTTCACCGCATCATGGAGCAGATGATGGAGGGCATCCCGGGGTTGCGAGTATACATTGACGATGTAATTATCTGGTCCACAATGCCCCAGGAACACATCGCTCGCCTCAAGAAGGTATTCTGGAGAATTCATGAACATGGTCTCCAGCTCAACAGGGCCAAGTGCTCATTTGGTCAATCGGATATTAAGTTCCTGGGTGACCACATCTCGCAGCAGGGCGCACGGCCAGATGCCGACAAGTTCTCGCCGATCAACGCCATGAAGACCCCAGAGGACAAGAAGGCGGTCCTCCGCTTCCTCGGGATGGTCAACTTCCTCGGGAAATTCATTCCCAATATGGCATCTCACACCACGGCCCTCCGCCGTCTCGTCAAGAAGTCGACGGAATTCCAGTGGCTGCCCACGCATGAAGAGGAATGGCGTGAGCTGAAAGCAAAGGTCACCACAGCCCCGGTTCTAGCGTTCTACGACCCAACCAAGGAAACCAAGATATCGACTGATGCAAGCCAGGACAGCATTGGGGCGGTGCTCCTTCAGCAAGATGACTCCTCGTCCTGGGCCCCAGTGGCGTATGCCTCCAGGGCCATGACGCCCACTGAGCAACGGTACGCTCAGATTGACAGGGATAGTCAAGTTTCACGACTACCTTTGCAGCCTGCCAAAATTCACGGTAGAAACGGACCACAGGCCTCTAGTCCATATAATCCAGAAGGATTTAAATGACATGACACCTCGGTTACAGCAAATTATTCTTAAGCTACGCCGCTACGGCTTCGAACTTGTCTACATGCCAGGCAAAGAGCTGATAGTTGCAGATGCCCTATCCAGGTCCATTACCACACCGTGTGAACAAAGTGACTTCATCTGCCACATAGAAGCGCAATTGCAGTCGTGTGCCACCAAGCCGGCCTCTGACGAACGGGTGGTCTAAATTCATGAGGAGACGGCCAAGGATCCTCTGCTGCAGCTTGTGATGCAGCACCTTACCAATGGCTGGCAGAAGGGACAATGTCCCCAGTTCTATAACGTAAAAGACGACCTGACGGTGATGGAGGGAATCCTTCTGAAACTCGACAGGATCGTAATTCCTCAGAGCATGCGGGCTATGGTGCTGGGCCAACTCCATGAGGGTCATCTTGGGGTCGAGAAATGCCGACGCAGAGCTCGGGAGGCGGTCTATTGGCCGGGCATCAGCCAGGACATTGCCGACACAGTCCTCAACTGCCCTACCTGTCAGAAGTTTCAACCAGCTCAACCCAAGGAAACGCTGCAACAGCACGAGATCGTGACCTCTCCGTGGTCCAAAGTAGGTGTAGACTTTTTCCACGCCAAGGGGTGTGACTACGTACTCCTGGTCGACTACTTCTCCAGTTACCCAGAAGTGGTGAAACTGTCCGACCTCACGTCGAAGGCGGTAATCAAAGCCTGCAAAGAAATGTTTGCCAGGCATGGGAATCCGCTCAAGGTAATGAGCGACAACGGTCCTTGCTTTTACAGCCAGGAATGGTCTGATTTTGCACAGTCCTACAACTTTCAATGTCCTACAATGTCACTATGTTGAGGGTTTACTACAGACACCCTAACAGCCAGCAGGAGAAAGAGGAGCAGATATGCAGACAGATTTTGGAAAGATGCATAAATAGGGTTGTTGTGGTGGGTGATTTTAACTTTCCCTATATTGACTGGGACACACTTACTGCTAGAGGCATGGATGGAGCAGAATTTATAAAGAGCATCCAGGAGGGTTTCTTGAAACAATATGTAAATAGCCCAACTCGGGAAGGGCCATATTCGACCTGGTGCTGGGGAATGTGCATGGCCAGGTGGTCGAAGATTCAGTAGGAGATCATTTCGGGAACAGTGGTAATAATTCTGTAAGTTTTAAGCTGCTTATGGATAAGGCAAGAGCAGTCTTCAGGTTAAGGTGTGAGACTAGGGGAAGGCTAATTACAACAGCACTACAAAGAACAACAAAGAATAACAAAGAAAATTACAGCACAGGAACAGGCCCTTCGGCCCGCCAGATCCTTTATCTAAACCTGTCGCCTATTTTCCAAGGATATCTGTCTAGATGCATCTTGAATGATGCTATTGTGCCCGCCTCTACCACTTCCGCTGCCAAAGCGTCTAGGCACCCACCACCCTCTGTGTAAAAAACTTTCCATGCACATCTCCCTTAAACTTTCCTCCTCTCACCTTGAAATCGTGACCCCTTGTAATTGACACCCCCACTCTTAGAACATAGAATACAGAACATTACATAGAACAGGCCCTTCGGCCCTCGATGTTGCGCCGACCTGTGAAACCACTCTAAAGCCCATCTACATTTTTCCCTTATCGTCCATATGTCTATCCAATGACCATTTGAATGCCCTTAGTGTTGGCGAGTCCACTACTGTTGCAGGCAGGGCATTCCACGCCCTTACTACGCTCTGAGTAAAGAACCTACCTCTGACATCTGTCCTATATCTATCGCCCCTCAGTTTAAAGCTATGTCCCCTCGTGCTAGACATCACCATCCGAGGAAAAAGGCTCTCACTGTCCACCCTATCCAATCCTCTGATCATCTTGTATGCCTCAATTAAGTCACCTCTTAACCTTCTTCTCTCTAACGAAAACAGCCTCAAGTCCCTCAGCCTTCCCTCATAAGATCTTCCCTCCATACCAGGCAAAATTCTGGTAAATCTCCTCTGCACTCTTTCCAATGCTTCTACATCCTTCCTATGATGCGGCGACCAGAATTGCACGCAATACTCCAAATGAGGCCGCACCAGTGTTTTGTACAGCTGCAACATGACCTCATGGCTCCGAAACTCAATCCCTCTACCAATAAAAGCTAACACACCGTACGCCTTCTTAACAACCCTATCAACCTGGGTGGCAACTTTCAGGGATCTATGTATATGGACACCGAGATCCTTATGTTCATCCACACTACCAAGAATCTTACCATTAGCCCAATACTCTGTCTTCCTGTTATTCCTTCCAAAATGAATCACCTCACACTTTTCTGCATTAAACTCCATTTGCCACCTCTCAGCCCAGCGCTGCAGCTTATCTATGTCCCTCTGAAACTTGTAACATCCTTCCGCACTGTCCACAACTCCACTGCCTTTAGTGTCATCTGCAAATTTACTCACCCATCCTTCTATGCCCTCGTCCAGGTCATTTATAAAAATGACAAACAGCAGTGGCCCCAAAACAGATCCTTGTGGTACACCACTAGTAACTGGACTCCAGTCTGAACATTTGCCACCAACCACCACCCTTTGTCTTCTTCCAGCTAGCCAATTTCTGATCCAAACTGCTAAATCACCCTGAATCCCATGCCTCCATATTTTCTGCAATAGCCTACCATGGGGAACCTTATCAAACGCTTTACTGAAATCCATACACAGCACATCAACTGCTTTACCCTCATCCACCTGCTTGATCACCTTCTCAAAGAACTCAATAAGGTTTGTGAGGCACGACCTACCCTTCACAAAACCGTGTTGACTATCTCTAATCAAATTATTCCTTTCCAGATGATTATACATCCTATCTCTTATAAACCTTTCCAAGACCTTGCCCACAATAGAAGTAAGGCTCACTGGTCTATAGTTACCGGGGTTGTCTCTACTCCCCTTCTTGAACAAGGGGACAACATTTGCTATACTCCAGTCTTCTGGCACTATTCCTGTAGACAAAGATGACTTAAAGATCAAAGCCAAAGGCTCAGCAATCTCCTCCCTAGCTTCCCAGAGAATCCTAGGATAAATCCCATCCGGCCCAGGGGACTTATCTATTTTCACACTTTCCAGAACTGCTAACACCTCCTCCTTATGAACTTCAAGCCCTTCTAGTCTAGTAGCCTGAATCTCCGTATTCTCCTTGACAGCATTGTCTTTTTCCTGTGTGAATACTGACGAAAAATATTCATTTAGCACCTCTCCTATCTCCTCGGACTCCATGCACAACTTCCTACTACTGCCTTTGACTGGCCCTATTCTTACCCTAGTCATTATTTTATTCCTCACATATCTATAGAAAGTTTTAGGGTTATCCTTGATCCTACCTGCCAAAGACTTCTCATGTCCCTTCCTGAATCTTCTTAGCTCTCTCTTTAGGTCCTTCCTAGCTAACGTGTAACTCTCGAGCGTCCTAACTGAACCTTCATGTCTCATCTTTACATAAGCCTCCTTCTCCCTCTTGACAAGTGTTTCGACTGCTTTAGTAAACCACGGTTCCCTCGCCCGACCACTTCCTCCCTGCCTGACAGGTACATACTTATCAAGGACATGCAGTAGCTGTTCCTTGAACAAGCTCCACATTTCCATTGTGCCCATCCCCTGCAGTTTTCCTCTCCATCCGGTGCATCCTAACTCTTGCCTCATCGCATCATAATTGCCTTTCCCCCAGATATAACTCTTGCCCTGCGGTATATACCTGTCCCTTTCCATCACTAAAGTAAACGTAATCGAATTGTGGTCACTATCACCAAAGTGCTCACCTACCTCCAAATCTAACACCTGTCCTGGTTCATTACCCAGTATCAAATCCAATATGGCCTTGCCTCTCGTTGGCCTATCTACATACTGTGTCAGGAAACCCTCCTGCATAACCATAACAACTACCCTGTTGCTTTCGCTCCTATCCAGAATCATCTTTGCAATCCTTTCCTCTACAGCTCTGGAACTTTTCGGAGGCCTATAGAACACCCCCAACAGGGTGACCTCTTCTTTCCTGTTTCTAACCTCAGCCCATACTACCTCAGTAGACGAGTCCTCATCGAACGTCCTTTCTGCCACCGTAATACTGTCCTTGACTAACAATGCCATCCCTCCCCCTACTTTACCACCTTCCCTGAGCTTACTGAAATATCTAAACCCCGGCACCTGCAACAACCATTCCTGTCCCTGCTCTATCCATGTCTCCGAAATGGCCACAACATCCAAGTCCCAGGTACCAACTCATGCCGCAAGTTCACCCACCTTATTCCGGATGCTCCTGGCATTGAAAAAGACACACTTTAAACCACCTTCCTGCCTGCCGGTGCACTCCTGCAACTTTGAAACCTTACTCATGACCTCACTACTCTCAACCTCCTGTATACTGGAGCTACAATTCAGGTTCCCAATCCCCTGCTGAACTAGTTTAAACCCTCCTGAAGAGCATTAGCAAATATCCCCCCCCCCCCCCCCCCAGGATATTGGTACCTCTCTGGTCCAGGTGTAGACCATCCCATTTGTAGAGGTCCCACCTACCCCAGAATGAGCCCCAGTTATCCAGGAATCTGAAACTCTCCCTCCTGCACCATCCCTGAAGCCACGTGTTCAACTGCTCTCTCTCCCTATTCCTCGTCTCGCTAGCACGTGGAACGGGTAACAACCCAGAGATAATAACTCTGTTTGTCCTAGATCTAAGTTTCCACCCTAGCTCCCTGAATTCCTGCCTTACATCCCTATCCCTACCTATGTCGTTGGTACCTATGTGGACCACGACTTGGGGCTGCTCCCCCTCCCCCTTAAGTATCCCAAAAACAAGATCCGAGACATCACGGACCATGGCACCTGGGAGGCAACACACCAACCATGAGTCTCTCTCATTCCCACAGAATCTCCTATCTATCCCCCTAACTATGGAGTCTCCAATGACTAATGCTCTACTCCTCTCCCCTCTTCCCTTCTGAGCAGCAGGGACAGACTCTGTGCCAGAGACCTGTACCCCATGGCTTACCCCTGGTAAGTCATCCCCTCCAACAGTATCCAAAGCGGTATACTTGTTACTAAGGGGAACGACCACAGGGGATCCCTGTACTGACTGCTTCCTCCCAGCCCCTCTCACCGTCACCCATCTATCTTTATTCTTCGGAGTAACTACATCCCTGAAGCTTCTATCTATGACCACCTCTGCCTCCCAAATGATCCGAAGTTCATCCAGCTCCAGCTCCTGTTCCCTAACACGGTTTCAGAGGAGCTGGAGATGGGTGCACTTCCCACAGATCAAATCAGCAGGGGCACTGACGGCGTCCCTCACCTCAAACATTCTGCAGGAGGAACATTGCACTACCTTCCCTGCCATCCCCTCTAGATAAAATAAATAAATAAAAGTTAATAAATAAAAGAGCTTACCTCTTTTATTCCCCCGCAACAGCCAATCAGCAGCTCCACTCTACTGCCCTCTGCTGGATGCTTGCCTTCACTTGAACACCTAGGGTCTCTTGCTCAGGTACAACTTCAAGTTAGGGTGACCACAATGCACGTATGCAAATTTCCCCCGCAACAGCCAATCAGCATCTCCGCTCTACTGCCCTCTGCTGGATCTCTTGGAAAAAGCTTGTTGCTATCCACCCTGTCCATACCTCTCATAATTTTGTAGACCTCAATCAGGTCCCCCCTCAACCTCTGTCTTTCCAACGAAAACAATCCTAATCTACTCAACCTTACTTCATAGCTTTCTTCATAACTAGGCAGGATCTGGAGAGTGTTGACTGGGCGAGGCTGTTTGAGGGAAAATCAACATCCGGCATGTGGGAGGCTTTCAAATGTCAGTTGATTAAAATTCAGGACCGGCATGTACCTGTGAGGATGAAAGATAAGAGTGGCAAATATAGGGAACCCTGGAAAACGAGGTATATTATGAATCTTGTCAAAAAGAAAAAAGAAGCATTTGTAAGGTCTAAAAGGCTTAGGACAGATGAAGCCCGTGAAGAATATAAAGAAAGTAGGAAGGAACTTAAGGTCGGAGTTAGGAAGGCTAAAAGAGGTCATGAAATGTCACTGGCAAACAGGATTAAGGAAAATCCTAAGGCATTTTATCCATATGTAAAGAGCAAGAGGGTAGCCAGAGAAAGGGTTGGTCCATTCAAGGATATTGGAGGGAATCTATGTATGGAACCAGAGTAAATGGGAGAGATACTAAATGAATACTTTGCCTCAGTATTCACCAAAGAGAAGGACTTGGTGCATGAGGAGTATAGGGTAGAGTGTGTAGATATTCTATGTCATGTTGATATTAATAAAGAGGAAGTGTTGGGCAGCTTAAAAAGCATTAAAGTAGATAAGTCCCCAGGGCCTGATTGGATCTGCCCCAGAATACCGAGGGAGGCAAGGGAGGAAATTGCTGGGGCCTTGACAGTAATCTTTGTATCCTCATTGGCTACAGGTGAAGTTCCAGAGAACTGGAAAGTAGCCAATGTTGTTCCATTGTTTAAGAAGGGCAGCAGGGATAATCCAGGAAATTATAGGCCGGTGAGCCTTACGTCAGTGATAGGAAAATTATTGGAAAAGATTCTTAGAATCATGAATTACCCACATTTGGAAACAAATGGACTTATTAGTGATGAACAGCATGGTTTTTGAAGGGGTGGTCGTGCCTCAATAATTTGATCGAGTTTTTTGAGGATGTGACAAAGGTGATAGATGAGGAAAAAGCAGTAGATGTTGTATACATGGACTTCAGTAAAGCCTTTGACAAGGTGCCTCATGGTATACTGGTATAAAAGATGAAGTCACATGGGATCAGAGAAGAGTTGGCAAGTTGGATACAGAACTGGCTTGGGCACAGAAGACAGAGGGTAGCAGTAGAAGGATGATTTTCTGAATGGAAAGCTGTGACTAGCAGCATTCCACAGGGAACAGTTCTGGGACCTTTGTTGTTCGCAATGTTTATAAATGATTTGGAAGAAAATGTAGCTGGTCTGATTAGTAAGTTCGCAGACGACACAAAAATTGGTCGAGTTGCGGATAGTAAAGAGGATTGTCAGAGGATACAACAAGATATAAACTGCTTGGTGTCTTAGGCGGAGAAAGGCAGATGGAGTTTAATCCGGACAAGTGTGAGGTACCCAATAATGGTAGAACTCTTGCGAATATTGACAGGCAGAGAGATCTGGGCGTGCATGTCCACCGATCACTGAAAGTGGTAATGCATGTGGAAGGGGTGGTCAAGAGGGCATACGAGATGCTGGCCTTCATCGATCGGGGCATTGAATATAAAAATTGGCAAGTAATGTTGCAGCTATATAGTTAGGCCTCATTTGGAATATTGTGTACAATTCTGGTCGCCGCACTACCAGAAGGATGTGGATGCTTTGATGAGGGTACAGAAGCAGTTTACTAGGATGTTGCCTGGCATGAAGGGCATTAGCTATGAGGAGAGGTTAGAAAAACTCGGTCTGTTCTCACTGGAACGACGGAGGTTGAGAGGCGACCTGATAAAGGTCTACAAGATTATGAGTGGCATGGACAGAGTGGATAGTCAGATGTTCTTTCCTACGATAGGAGAGTCAAGTACTAGGGTACAAGTACATAGGTTTAAAGTGCATGGGGAAAAGTTTGGAACAAATGTTAGCGGCAATTTGTTTATACAGAGGGTGGTAAATATATGGAACGCGCTGCTTGGGGAGGTGGTGGGAGCAGGTACGATAGTGGCATTTAAGAGGCATTTAGACAAATATATGTATAGGATGAGAATGGAAGGATACGGACTCCATAAGTGCATACGGTTTTAGTTTAGGCAGGTACCATGGTCAACGCAGGCTTGGAGGGCCGAAGGGCCTGTCCCTGTGCTGTATTGTTCTTTGCTCTCCGCACACACAGTGACTGAGCCGGGAATCGAATCTGGGTCCAGTCGGAATTCTCGGTTGAGAATCCCGCCGCCAGCAAACGGCATGCCGCCGAGAAACACGTGGCTGGGGCACCGGAGAATCCCGCCAGGAAAGCAGAAGTTAGACTGCTTCCCAAGTGTGTCGGCATTCATACTTCAACATTGCCAAAGTGGTTGGCCCACGCAGCAGCTAATATTCTTCACAATTAACAAGTGAGCACAAATGGAAGAAACTAGGATTAATGGCCCACAGTAAATGTAGCAGAACACAAGTTTTAGTGTTGTGATTACTTCTTGGCTCACGATGTTTCCACTGCAACTGATCGGACAATATTTTCTTTTTAACTCAAGTTAAAGCACCCTCTGATATCATGTCAAAAAATTGACGCAATAATCAACTGTCCCTACTTAACACCTGAAGAAGTTCTTCCATCAACCCTGCTGGCAATCTGGTAAAGACCACTGTTTATTTTCTTCTCTATTATTTAAACAGAAGTGAAGCAGTGTGAGGGTTGCATTGTGAAACAAAAAACAATAAATAGAAAGTGGAATGTCGGCGATTTTCGCATGAAGCATGAATAGTCCTGTCTTCTTCAGTTTACACAAGGTTGCCTCAGGCAGAAAGGGGACTGCTGTTTTTACTGGCGCAGTTATCGCAGTGTAGTTGGCAGATAGATGTAAAGTTGTGCCTTTGGTTCTGTTTGTTCATGTCCTGGCCTATACAGCCTAGAATTAATCGCTAAGTTTATTTGCTGTGCACTGAGTGATACGTTTATTGAAAATGCGTTTTTATCGACTATTTTTTGGACTAAGAGAAACAAATGAATTATTTTTTCCATTTAATGTTTCCATTCCATTTGGAATTGGTAAAAGAGCAGGGAAGATTGTACAGGTTTATGAAGGGTCATCCCAGACTATGGGCTGTTCAACTTGGTCATCTGACTCAGTTTTACATCAAACTGTGAGACATCCTGCTCCCAATGCCTTTAACAGATACCAGTATACAAAGTGAGAGGAACATAGAGCATACAGTGCAGAAGGAGGCCATTCGGCCCATCGAGTCTGCACCGACCCACTTAAGCCCTCACTTCCACCCTATCCCCGTATCCTAATCACCCCTTCTAACGTTTTTGGACACTAAGGGCAATTTAGCATGGCTAATCCACCTAACCTGCACGTCTTTGGACTGTGGGAGGAAACCAGAGCACCCGGAGGAAACCCACGCAGACATGGGGAGAATGTGAAAACTCCGCACAGACAGTGACCCAGCAGGGAATCAAACCTGGAGCCAGGTGCTGTGAATCCACAGTGCTAACCACTGTGCTACCGTGCTGCCCAAAGAGGAGAGAAGCTTGGTCACTTGGGTCTCCTGGTACATTCCCGCTCGCTATTCGGTTATGTTACTGTCAAAGAAAAGTTTATACCCCAACGTATCTGGTCTGCTCAGTTCCTACTGAAGAAGAAAAAGGGGGGACTTGCATTGCAGTAAGTAGCACTCTTGCCTCCAAGCCAGAAGCTCCGGTTGAAGTCCCACTTGAGGATTTGTTGCCCATGGAGTGTTCATGATGCGGTTCAATAGACTGATGATCAGCCTGCTAATTTTTCCAACGCTTGCCCGCTATCCCCCAAAGGAAAGAAAGTGTACCGTCAGATACAAAACCAACCAATTTTGGAAAATTTAAGAGCGGCGCTCCCAATCTAACATTCTTCCCCTTCGTTACATTTTCTAGATAAGTTGGTAACACTTTCTAAAGGAGCCCAAAAATTACTTCAATCGTGGTTTTCACTGGACAGCAATGAACGTGGCCCTGGTCGATTTTAGCACCAGAAGCCAGATTTACAGACATCACCCTCAGCAACTGCTGGATTCAAGGCCAACTGTACCTCAGTGGCTGAAGTTACCATAAGACTGATTTTATTTACCACTTTCCAAACAGGCAGGGCATTGGGCCCACCCAAATTTAACTAACAAGGCCAATCCAAATTCCCCATTCATTGAATAAGCAGCAATCACTCATGGTCCGGACTTCCAAGTGGAGAATAGTCACTCAGGCAAGAACTGGATGTTGGCTCTTAGTAAATCCAACAAAGGCCAAAGATTTCAGAAGAGTTGAGGTGGTAATTGGGAGAGGCAAAAGTTTTGGAGAATATTCCTTTCAATTTAGGACAATTCAAATATTTGTTTCAAAACTTTCATTCAGTAACATCTGAACATTGTCACCTATATCCCAAGAAGAAATAATGGTTAAAAATGCAAAATTACTCATATTTATTTTCTTCACAATCTGAATATATGAAAACTGAACATTCAGGCCCAGATTCTCACCAGGGAAGAAATATTCTCCATTGTGGAAAAAATAAGGGAAGTGCCAAAAAAATCTTAATTCCTCCCACCGGACACAACCGTTCCCATTTTCATTGGGGTGGGATTCAGGGCAGGGTGTGTTTCACTCATGTACATTAATGAGGAAGCCGACTATTTAAATCAACAGCTGCCACCACTGAAGTAGGATTTTGGTAGGCCAGGAGTGAGAAATTCAAGGCGTGCAGATTTAACCAGCTAAGACATGGTCTGGACTTGGCGGATTTGTTTGGATAGCCAGTGTGCCCTTTGGTGAGGTAAGGTAGGATATGGTCCCAGGATATTTTTGGAGATGTAAGGTGCCCTGTGGGATAGGTCAGGTGCCCTTTGGGATGGGTCTAATGTCCTTTGGAAGTGTTTAAAGTAGGCATAAATTTGTATAGAAGAACCTGTCATAGGGAACTATCAAGCTGTCAAGACATTTAAAAATCTAAAATCTTGTCCGCAGTGTTACAAAAAGATTGCTTGCTATTTCACTTTGTCTGTTGACATCGGACTGAGAGTCTCTCAGCGGGATTCTTCGACACCCGCCGGGTCGGAGAATGCCCGGGGGTCGGCGCGTGACCTGCCCCGCCGCCCTGACGCCGGCTGCCGTATTCTCCGGCGCCGATTTCGGGCGGGGGCTGGGTTCATGCCACACCGGTCTGGGGCCATTGGTAGCGGCCCCCCCAGCAATTCTCCGGGCCCCAATGGGCCGAGCGGCCGTCCGTTTTTGGCCAGTCCCGCCGGCGTGGGTTAGACATGGACCCACACAGTGGGACCTGGCAGGTAAGTCGGCTGGGGTGGTCCTCGGGGGGGCGCGGAGGGATCGACCCTGGGGGGGGGGGCCCCCACGGTGGCCTGGCCCGCGATCAGGGCCCACCGATCTGCGGGCGGGCCTGTGCCATGGGGCCACACCTTCCTTCCGTGCCAGGCCCTGTAGGGCTCCGCCATGTCCGACGCGGAGAAGACAACCCCCTGCCCATGCGCCAGAATATGCCGGCCGGTTTGCGCATGCGCGGAACCATGCTGGCGGTTCCGCGCATGCGTGAGATCACACCGGCCCTTCGGCACATGCGCAAACTCGCCCAGTCCCTTCAGTGCCGGCTGGCGTGGCGCCAACCCGTCCGGCGTCCACCTAGCCCCGGAATTGCGGAGAATTCCGCACTTTCGTGGGCTGTTGACACCGGAGTGGTTCGCGCCGGTTTTCCCGCCGACGTGGGGTCTTAGTCCCGCGAAAGGAGAATCCCTCCCCTAATTACTGGATTTGTGATGCATGGCTGATTTCACAACCATCCATTATCACAACAGGGTGCTTGCCATTTCACAGTCTGATTGAAAGCTGCAAATAGTTTTCGACTCTGATGTGAGACAATAAATTCCAATGTTTGTTGTTATTAGGGATTATGTACTTGAATGACATTTTTATTATTATAATGCTTCATTTAGTTGAAGGATCGCAAATGTAGTAAATAGGTTTTCATGAATTAGTGTTTCTCAGTAAAGTGAAGTCTGCAATAGACATTTAGAACATTATCTTACAGAACTTCATTTTCTATAACTTTATTTTATCTCATGGGTCCTGAGGTCTGCCCATTATGGATATAAGGTGGGTTGGCACTGTAGGTGCATTTGCAACCCACCTTATATCCACCATGGGCAGACCTCAGGACCATGAGATAAAATGAAGTTATATAAAATGAAGTTCTGTAAGATAATGTTCTAATCAGGGGGTGTGAGGGGTGAAGGCGGAAAAGATGTTTTATGTTTTAATTTTTACTGTTTTTAATTTTAGACATGGTACTAGAGCTCCATGGCAGGCAATCCGTCCAGCCCGCCTCTGCCCCCGCAGCCTCTTCACTTCGTCCGATGTCACGCATTCTTCACTTCTTCCGAGGTCATTAACCTGATTTCTATTCTAGCCCATTCCAACCCTTCTCCAACTCCCAAAGGTGTAATGATAATGACAATTGACACTGGTAAATTCATATTCCACTGGCTTAGCCTAATTTTACCTCATTTATTTATAAAAATGTATAAAGAAGTTATACGATGAAGTCAAAAAATCATTAAATTAGGCTACAAACAATGATTCATTTACCCCCAGATGGGGGAATATTTATAAAATCATAATTTTAAAAATTGCTCAATAAATCTATTCATATAATACATCGAAGAAGAGTGCATTATTGGTGAGAACAGTTCTGTACTAACTTAGGGTAAACAACCAGATTATTATGCCTTAATGCTAGCTGGTTATGTACCAGCACATCACCTACACTGTTCACAGTTTGACAGATTGGGTTGATAGTAGATCACTGCCTTTCCCTTGAAGAACTGAAGTTAAACTGGATGAGGCGGTCAGTGCTGGCAACTGGTGTATTTTCCAAAGAAAATTATTCCAGTGCCTTGCGAGTGTTGTCATCCTTCTGATCTTGTCTCCTCTCATTGCAGATAATTCAAGATTATTCTGGTCCATTTTTAATCTGAAGATATCTGCATTTCTCACGCAGCCCTAATTTCAATCTCGAAATTCTGACGATGCACCCGTCTGTAACCCAATAAAGGTATCCACCGAGCAAAGTTGAAAGCTCTACGATCCGGGCACCAACAGGTCTATCCTCCCAAAAGGGAAAGTATTGCATGTTTTCCTGGATAAATTTGTTGTGAGCATCTAGAATCCTAAACATTTTCAAATCTGTCTTTGTCGGTTCCATCTTCAATAACATCCCACAGTCTTGGTGAATGACATAGGATTAGATAAGATATAAGACACAGAAACAAGCCATTTTACCCAAACAACCCATGCCCAGTCCTTCTCAGTATTTTCTATCACTCCCAATTTGCCGTCACCCACAAACTCAGAAAGTGTGCTTTTGATTCCAAAGTCCAAATCTTTAATATAAATTGTGAAAAGTAATGATCCTTGCACTGGTCCCTGTGGAACACAGCTTCTGGCATTCTGTCACTCAAAGTAGCCACCCTTAACGCCCATTCTCCACTTTGTCTTCAAACCAATTAGCAATTTGTTCTGCCACGTGTCGTCTGACTCCACCCTCTCTGACCTTTTTCATTAGCCTATTATGGCAGCATCTTACTGTAGGCCTTTTGAAAATCCAGATAAATTACATTTACTACATTCCCAGTGTCTACCCTCTCTGTTACATACTCAAAAAAACGAATAGGTTTTGTCAAGCAAGAATTTTCTTTTTAAAATCCACACTATTATTTATTATATCTTCTGCTTCTCATAGTTCTTATATTCTCTCCATTAGTAGGAATGCCATTATTTTTCCTATCGCCAATGTTAAGCTGGCTGGTGTATAAATCCCTTGGCATGTTCTGTCCCCATTCTGAAATATGGGAATTGGATAACATTCTGAGAGGAACAACAGTTACTACCATCTCAAAGGTTTCCTTTTAGAAGTTTCTGTTCGAGACATTGGCTCTGTTAGGAGGGCAGTCCCTATCTAAGCAGCCTACTGTAATTTTATATTCTGATTAATTGGATAATTACTCCCTGCCCAAATTACTGACACTTCGCATCACTTACCCCATGTGTCTGATATCAGCAATATTTCAAAATATAGAAAACCCCAATCTAATTTACAATGCTCAACACCCATATAATTTATTGGCTACATAAGTGAACTCATCAGCGAACTATGATAATTGCACTAAGGGATTGATGCCAATATAATTATGGTAAGAAGTCTTACAACACCAGGTTAAAGTCCAACAGGTTTGTTTCGATGTCACTAGCTTTTGGAGTGCTGCTCCTTCCTCAGGTGAATGAAGAGGTATGTTCCGGAAACATCTATATAGACAGATTCCAAGATGCCAGACAATGCTTGATGCCAGACAATTACAGATCCAGAGATTGGGTAACCCCAGGTTAAAGAGGTGTGAATTGTGTCAAACCAGGGCAGTTGGTAGGATTTTGCAGGCCAGATGGTGGGGGATGAATGTAATGCGACATGAATCCCAGGTCCCGGTTGAGGGCGCACTCATGTGTGTGGAACTTGGCTATAAGTTTCTGCTCGGCGATTCTGCGTTGTGGCGTGTCCTAAAGGCCGCCTTGGAGAACGCTTACCCGGAGATCAGAGGCTGAATGCCCTTGACTGCTGAAGTGTTCCCTGACTGGAAGGGAACATTCCTGCCTGGTGATTGTCGCACGATGTCCGTTCATTCGTTGTCGCAGCGTCTGCATGGTCTCGCCAATGTACCACGCTTCGGGACATCCTTTCCTGCAGCGTATGAGGTAGACAACGTTGGCCGAGTCGCACGAGTATGTACCACGTACCTGGTGGGTGGTGTTCGCACGTGTAATGGTGGTATCCATGTCGATGATCTGGTACGTCTTGCAGAGATTGCCATGGCAGGGTTGTGTGGTGTCGTGGTCACTGTTCTGAAGGCTGAGTAGTTTGCTGCAAACAATGGTTTGTTTGAGGTTGCGCGGTTGTTTGAAGGCAAGTAGTGGGGGTGTGGGGATGACCTTGGCAAGATGTTCATCTTCATCGATGACGTGTTTAAGACTATGAAGAAGATGTCGTAGTTTCTCCGCTCCGGGAAAGTACTGGACGATGAAGGGTATTCTGTCGGTTGTGTCCCATATTTGTCTTCTGAGGAGGTTGGTGCGGTTTTTTGCTGTGGCGCATTGGAACTGTCGATCGATGGAGTCGAGCGCCATATCCCGTTCGTACGAGGGCATCTTTCAACGTCTGTAGATGTCTGTTACGCTCCTCCTCGTCTGAGCAGATCCTGTGTATACGGAGAGCTTGTCCATAGGGGATGGCTTCTTTAATGTGTTTAGGGTGGAAGCTGGAGAAGTGGAGCATCGTGAGGTTATCCGTGGGTTTGCGGTAAAGTGAAGTGCTGTGGTGACCGTCCTTGATGGAGACGAGTGTGTCCAAGAATGCAACTGATTTTGGAGAGTAGTCCATGGTGAGTCTGATGGTTGGATGGAACTTATTGATGTCATCGTGTAGTCGTTTCAGTGATTCTTCGCCGTGGGTCCAAAGGAAAAAAATGTAATCGATGTATCTGGTGTATAACGTCGGTTGAAGGTCCTGTGCGGTGAGTAGGTCTTGTTCAAACTTGTGCATGAAGATGTTGGCATATTGGGGTGCGAATTTGGTCCCCATGGCTGTTCCGTATGTCTGGATGAAGAACTTGTTGTCGAAGGTGAAGACGTTGTGATCCAGAATGAAGCGGATGAGTTGCAGAATTGCGTCTGGAGATTGGCAGTTGTCGGTGTTGAGTACTGAGGCTGTTGCAGCAATACCGTCGTCATGGGGGATGCTGGTATAGAGTGCCGAGACGTCCATTGTGACGAGGAATGTTCCTAGTTCAACTGGTCCATGGGTGCTGAGTTTCTGTAGGAAGTCCGTCGTGTCACGACAGAAGCTGGGCGTACCTTGTACGATGGGCTTCAAGATGCCCTCGATGTAGCCAGAGAGGTTCTCACACAGGGTCCCATTGCCTGAAACGATAGGGCGGCCTGGTGTGTTGGCCTTGTGTATTTTCGGTAGGCAGTAGAGATCTCCAATGCGGGAGTACGTGGGATGAGAGCACGTAGGGTGCTCTGAAGATCTGGATCCAAGGTCTTGATCAGTCTGTTAAGTTGGCGGATGTGTTCCTTGGTCGGATCTGCGGGTAACTGTCTGTAGTGTTCTTGGTTGTTCAGTTGTCGGTATACTTCTTTGCAGTAGTCCGTTCTGTTCAGTATGACAGTGGCCCCTCCTTTGTCTGCTGGTCTTGAGAGCGCGGATGGCATTGCGTTGTGCTTGGGTGACGTTCGGGGCTGACTTGTGAATGCGACTGATGAATCTGGCATTGACGCGACTCCTGACGGCTTGAGCATACATATCGAGTCTAGGGCAGCGGCCTTCCGGGGGGGTCCAATTCGACTCTTTCCTCTTCGGTTGCCGCACTGCATATCTCTCAGTCTGCTGTTCTGGTTCATTGATAGTCTGCTTGGGTTCGCTGTTGGCCTCTTGGGGTCTGTGGAAGAATTCCCGGAGCCTCATTCGCCTGATGAATTCCTCCGTGTCTGCCGCGAGACTGATGGGGTCCATTTTGGTGGTGGTGCAGAAATTGAGCCCTCTGCTGAGGACTTCGATTTCGTCTGGTTGAAGGGTGTAGTCT
Organism: Scyliorhinus torazame; assembly: GCF_047496885.1. NCBI lineage: Eukaryota > Metazoa > Chordata > Chondrichthyes > Carcharhiniformes > Scyliorhinidae > Scyliorhinus > Scyliorhinus torazame. The sequence goes on along the minus strand of NC_092715.1, from coordinate 244,703,820 downwards.
GACAAGTTGACAATAGATTTCCCTGTATTGTTTTCTACTGTGGTACCGGGGGTGGCTTGGTTGCTGCTGGTGGTGATGCCGAGTTTCTCAAGCTTCCTGTTCTTAGTATGCATATAGGTGGCATAGTATTGTTGTCTCATCTGTTTGGCGGTGTTCCGCAGCTGGTCTGGTGCGTCCTGAGCGCAAGTTGAGAATATGGCCTCTATCTTGGTTTCCAGGTTGCGTCGTCTGCTGTAGAGCTGGCGTACGAGGTGGTTGAGGAGTGTGAGAGAGGTGCGACGGCAGAGTCTCTCAGCGTCACCTGTGTTGTAGGTCGACTTGAGTGGGTTTGTGATCTGTAGCCCTTTCGGGATCTTGTCTGCTTTCTTGCATCTTTGAAGAAACTTAATGTCAGTGTCTATATGCGCGATCTTCCTGGAGATCATCTCCACTTTGAGCCGGCAGTTTGCGGTGTCGATGGTAGCCATGATGTGGAGATGCCGGCGTTGGACTGGGGTGAGCACAGTAAGAAGTGGACTGGGGTGAGCACAACATAATTATGCTCCTTCCACGATACCAGGTTTCACAATAGTGCAGATATAAAGTATTAATTTATTTGCAAGTATAATCAGGTTTTTTTTAGCCTCGGGCCTTAAATGGTTCAAGATCCATAGTGCAGGTCACCACCATGATTCAAATAAATAGTACGAAGTCTTACAACACCAGGTTAAAGTCCAACAGGTTTGTTTCGATGTCCTGTTGGACTTTAACCTGGTGTTGTAAGACTTCGTACTGTGCTCACCCCAGTCCAACGCCGGCATCTCCACATCAAATAAATAGATACGGTGAGGCAAGTTCAGCCTCTCTAGTGGCACACTCACCTCTGAGTGAGAAGGTTATGTGATCTCGACCCACTGTAGGGATTCTAACATTATTTAAGCTGATCTGTCAGTGAAGTACTGAGGAAGTGCTGAACTGATGCAGAGGTCATCTTTTCGATGATACATTAAAGAGATCCGATGGCAAGCAAAGAAGAGCATGTGAGTTCCCCTGTTCAACATTTACCCGTGAACCAACATCACTGAAACAGAATTATCTAAAAATTATTCCACATGGTACCAGTTTTGGGGCACTACCTGAATACCAAGACAATACTAATAGGCTGAGCAGAAAGTGTGTTGCCCACTATATTGGACAAGGAAAAATACATGCACTCTTTACATTCACCAGAAGCAGATGTCACGACTCTTACTTACCTGTTCAACACAGATTGGTTTCCACTGAGTCAGCTGGCAGCAATGCTGGCTGGGGATCACCTATTAAGCTGGGCCAAGGGGAGTAACTAACTTCCTTGAATGTGTAACCAGGAGAAACAAGTATGCTCCTCCTGACACCTCACTAAAGGAACCAATTTCCACTGCTCTGGGCCCTGACCTCCAATCATCCACACTCTTGGCACTGACCCCGATCTTCTTTGCTGGGCCTCACGATTCCAGGACTCAATACTGAACCTGGACCTGACACGCAGCCCCAAACCCTGGACATGATCCTGCACAAAATCTCCAGTCGTGGCTCATGTATCTAAGGATCACGCCATTCAGGTGCAGGAAGAGTTGTCAATTCGGGTTGGAGACTTTCCTGGTGGTTTGAGCACATGAAATTCTATCCATTCCACTCCCTCCTACGTGCCCACCACAGATCCTTTTATAGTTCTCCTTTTCAAAGATAAATCTAATGTATTCTGAAATGAAATCACCACATATAGTGAAGTATCTCATAATTTAAAGCGCTCAATTCAGGAATCATTATCTCACATTTCCCCTTGTTTCTTACAGTGAGAATCCAGTCGCTATTTTTCTCCCCTGAATTACTCACTCGCCAGTCTTCATCCCCTGAGCCCCATTCCCCAATCTCGGTCTCTATCCTTGTCCCGTCCTCTCCATCCCACAATCCCATCTTCCTCTCTTCCCCTCCCACTCTTAAGATCCCTTGATTTCAGAGCCCAGACTCTCCCAGATTTCAATCCCGAGTTCAGAGACTCGGTTATTCCTGGGCAGGGTGGTGGCAGCGCTGGTGGGGGACATGTAACCTGCACCCCGCTATCTGGCCACTTGTATCCTGAGTGTTTGCGGAACTGTGGAATTTTGTTGCTATGTTTTCCTACATTACAACCGTCGCCACCCTTCAAAAGCACCTCATCAGCTATGAAGAACCAGAGGATGTCATATATGCAAGTTCTTTATTTCCTGTAGCCAGTGTTTGGCAGCAGAGAGCACTCCGATATCAGCAATTGTGTTAAAAGTAGGTTCTTCCAGTAGGTGTCAGTATTGAACCATTACAAACAAGCAGAAGTACAGCCACATCAGAAGCAAAACAGTGTAAGGCTGGAAAGATATGCTGACTGCTCGCAGCAGCAGAGGTATGGCCTGCACAGGTAAAGGTGGCATTTTCTTCCACCGCAAGTGAAAATGGTCTGATGTGTTTCTAACCCATTAATCTGTATGTACAACCCGATTCCAATATCCATGAATAATGTTGAAAATCAATATTTTCATTTTAATGGACGCATTGGTCCTCCATTAGGGACAGCTAGCCGCTCCCACAAAAACAATAAATTGTATTGAGCATAGAAAAATATCCCAAGGCAACTCAAAGAGAATTGTGTGACACCAGACCACCTGAGGAGATAAAAGGGCAGGAATAGATGGACTTTAACAAACACTTAAGGGAGGTTAGGGGGGTAGAGAGGCAGGGGGATATAGCGGGGACATTTCAGAGCTTAGGGACCAGGCAGCTGCAAGCACTGCCAACAATAGAGAGGTTGAAGGAACCCACACAAGAAAGCAGAACGAAAATCAGTCCAGACAATTGCGCAGAGACGATCGGCAACAACAATAACATCATGCCCAGGTTATGGTCAGGCTTTCAGGCCTTCCAAGGTAGAAGAGAGAGAAACGCAGAGTGAAAAAAACTACAAGAGCTATCCCACCAGATGGCAACACCTACCAGTGAAGAGGAGAACAAACCACTCAATCAACAAGAAGGTGACCCATCCCCCAGGGGACATCCACGAACGCACAGAACTCGACCCATCTGCAGGCCCCCGTGTATCAGAGAGGCAAAGAAGTCTCCCAGGAAGTCCCCCACAACACCATTGAAGTGGGACCATTGAGCCCTGAGCGGTAACATGATAAGAACCACAGTACCGGGCCTGGCCTAGCGCCGCATCAACCAATACACAAGAATTACACCTCAAGGACCTCCAGCGCACCCAAAGAACCTACACTCCCGTTGAGCCAGTACCCTTCCAACCCCATCCAGGGCAACGAACCATAAGAGGGCAATTACTCCGGCTCCAGCCAATGGGGAGGGGGGCCCAGTCTGAGAAGAAAGAACCGCCAAGACACCCAACAATCGGGCTCCCTGGGAGAGCGGGCCGGTTCCCTCTTCCCAGCACAACCAGGGAAACCCCAACCACCGGGCCACATCAGGATAAGAACCAACATAATGCCGGAAGAAGAGAGGAAAAGGAAAATGTCCTGAAGGAAAGCACACCCAGCCTATGTCAAGGCGACCACCGTCGCAGAAAGGATACCCAGAGCAAACTCCCTCCTCTACAACCCAACCACCATAATGGCCCAGGGGAGGAGCAAGAAGAATAACCCAATAAGAGGAAAGGAAAATCTCAATGTCAAGGAGGAGTTAGAAGGAACCCAGTCCTCCCCAGGATACAAACTCTGCCCAGGCCAAAGAAGGGTAGAGACATGGATTTTTAATTTAAAGAACATTAAAAAATATATAAATCCAAAAGAAGAACCCAAAACAAATTAGCTCTAACTGGGGGGCTATCCTCAATCTCATTGAAGACTGAACTAACTCTATCAACCACCATAATTACCCCCTTCACCCTGCCCCACCTCCACTCATCCTCCTCATACACAATAACCAGAGGCAGTAAAATTGTGAACAAATCCCACTTTCCATCATTCACGCAAAATGGTTTTGCGAGAACAGGATAATCAACTGCACAGGTCATCAGGCTCACAGTTCCCACTTCCCTACAGTGAAAAAAAGACAGCAGCAAAAAGTCAACAACATGATCATCAGAGAGTAACGTTCAGGATTGCAGAGGAAGTGTAGGGTAAATTGCAGGATAAAGAGGTCTACCATGTTGCACGAGAGGCAAAGGTTAAGGCAGGATTGAGCAATCTTTGGGATCTCTCAAGGATTTCAACGATTGAAGGACAAGACACCATCACTTCTGCCATGCCGTCTCTCCGATGGCCACATCCCACAACCTAGGCCCCGGCCAGGGGGGGAATGATTCCACCGGTCGGCCAACTCCAACTCCTCACGACGAGCATCGAGAATAAGATGACATAGAACCACTGATCGGTGCGCCCTACCGACCCCTGGCCTCACAAACAGGATATGTTGTGCTCCATAGAATCTGATGCACACAGCCACCAAATCAAGTTACCAAAGCATGTCAGCCAATTATCAAACTCAACAGGGAATTAATATCCCATCTCTCACCAAGGAGCGGGCTCAGGGTGCACTCCGCCCGGCCCCCATTTCCTGAACCCGGCAGGATAAACGACACACCATACAGCAGGATGTTGCGACGCAAAGGTCGCCCCTAACCAGGGATAGCGCTCTTTAGAATGCAAGAACGTTCTCATGCGCCTCCACTTCTATTCCAAAAGTGCCCTGCAATCCTTCAAAGTGACCTCTGTTGATCTGTATCATTTTAAATGCCGCCCTGATCTCTAGACCCCCTCGGGCGTGACCCCTCAACCGCCCAAAGCCCCAACTCACCTGTAACAGGGTCCTCAGAGCCCCCGCGCACCTCACACAGGTAGGGCATCGCTGGACCTGATCCGCAGCGTGGGCACTATGCCAGCCTGGCACCCTGGCAGTGCCCTTGCCAGCCTGGCATAGCACAAGCCATATACCAAAGAAAAAGCAAGTACGAAATGTGCACCAGGATGAAACATCAGAACCGTGGCTCATGCAACGCTCCCACACTCACATCACGTGACCTCTCACTACAAGTTCAACTTTGGACAGGAAGAAACACAGAACACAGAGTGTTTGCACTGAGTGCTGAATTTGGTGCATTTTGAGTGCTACAGTAAGAGTTTGGTGACCGAGGGAGTATAAGGCTTCATTTTTATCTAAAGTTTAGTCTTTCTTTTATTTAGTTAATTAACTTAAAAGTTGCTGTTTGGTTTAGAAGAAGATGAATTTTCAATCAGCTTTAAACAAGCTTCTACTTGTAGGCACTTGCAGCTGGAGCTTGTTAATTAGTTAATTGGATTAGGCCAGTTTTCAGAGGCTAGATTCACAGTATAAAAGTGATCCCCTACAGTGCAGACTTTGTTTGCACTAAGTGCTGAATTTGGTGCATTTTGAGTGCTACAGTAAGAGTTTGGTGACCGAAGGAGTTAGGTGAGGAGTGAGTAAGGTGCTCCTTTTATTTTGTTTCCGACATTTCCGCAAAGAGTGAAAAGAGAGCCAGGAATTTACAGAAAGTGTAGCTGACTGGGAGCAGAGTCGGAGGGCGGAGATCTAGTTAGTCCACAGGGCAGCTATATTCTGTCAGGTAAGAGGGGATGGAGGCTAGGCCAGTTGCATGCTCCTCCTGTAGGATGTGGGTGGTGAGGGATACCACCGGTGTCCCCGCTGACTATACCTGCGGGAAGTGCACCCAACTTCAGCTCCTCAAAGACCGTGTTAGGGAACTGGAGCTGAAGATGGATGAACTTCGGATCATCCGGGAGGCAGAGGGGGTGATTAAGAAGAGTTACAGGGAGGTAACCACACCCAAGGTACAGGACAAGAATAGCTGGGTTACCGTCAGGGGGAAAAAAAACAAACAGGCAGACAGTGCAGGGATCCCTCGTGGCCATTCCCCTTCAAAACAAGTATACCGTTTTGGATGCTGTTGGGGGGGATGACCTACCGGGGGAAGGCCCTAGCGGCCAGGTCTCTGGCACTAAGTCTGGCTCTGGGGCTCAGAAGGGAAGGGGGGAGAATAGAAAAGCAATAGTTGTAGGAGATTCAATGGTTAGGGGAATAGATAGGAGATTCTGTGGTTGCGAGCGAGACTCCCGGAAGGTATGTTGCCTCCCGGGTGCTAGGGTCAGGGATGTCTCGGATCGTGTCTTCAGGATCCTTAAGGGGGAGGGCGAGCAGCCAGAAGTCGTGGTGCACATTGGTACCAACGACATAGGTAGGAAAAGGGGTGTGGAGGTAATAAACAAGTTTAGGGAATTAGGCTGGAAGTTAAAAGCCAGGACAGACAGAGTTGTCATCTCTGGTTTGTTGCCGGTGCCACGTGATAGCGAGGCTAGGAATAGGGAGAGAGTGCAGTTGAACACGTGGCTGCAGGAATGGTGTAGGAGGGAGGGCTTCAGGTATTTGGATAATTGGAGCGCATTCTGGGGAAGGTGGGACCTGTACAAGCAGGACGGGTTGCATCTGAACCAGAAGGGCACCAATATCCTGGGAGGGAGGTTTTCTAGTACTCTTCGGGAGGGTTTAAACTAATTTGGCAGGGGAATGGGAACCGGATTTGTAGTCCAGCAACTAAGGTAGCCGATATTCAGGACGCCAAAACGTGTTGTGAGGCAGTGGGAAAGGGAACACTGACAAAGGAGAGTACTTGCAGGCACGGAGATGGGTTGAAGTGTGTATACTTCAACGCAAGAAGCATCAGGAATAAGGTGGGTGAACTTAAGGCATGGATCGGTACTTGGGACTACGATGTGGTGGCCATCACGGAAACTTGGATAGAAGAGGGGCAGAAATGGTTGTTGGAGGTCCCTGGTTATAGATATTTCAATAAGATTAGGGAGGGGGGTATAAGAGGTGGGGGGTGGCATTGTTAATTAGAGATAGTATAACAGCTGCAGAAAGGCAGTTCGAGGAGTATCACCCTAATGAGGTAGTATGGGTTGAAGTCAGAAATAGGAAAGGAGCAGTCACCTTGTTAGGAGATTTCTATAGGCCCCCCAATAGTAGCAGAGATGTGGAGGAACAGATTGGGAAACAGATTTTGGAAAGGTGCAGAAGTCACAGGGTAGTAGTCATGGGTGACTTTAACTTCCCAAATATTGAGTGGAAACTCTTTAGATCAAATAGTTTGGATGGGGTGGTGTTTGTGCAGTGTGTCCAGGAAGCTTTTCTAACACAGTATGTAGATTGTCCGACCAGAGGAGGGGCAATATTGGATTTAGTACTTGGTAATGAACCAGGGCAAGTGATAGATTTGTTAGTGGGGGAGCATTTTGGAGATAGTGACCACAATTCTGTGACTTTCACTTTAGTAATGGAGAGGGATAGGTGCGTGCAACAGGGCAAGGTTTACAATTGGGCGAAGGGTAAATACGATGTTGTCAGACAAGAATTGAAGTGCATAAGTTGGGAACATAGGCTGTCAGGGAAGGACACAAGTGAAATGTGGAACTTGTTCAAGGAACAGGTACTACGTGTCCTTGATATGTATGTCCCTGTCAGGCAGGGAAGAGATGGTCGAGTGAGGGAACCATGGTTGACAAGAGAGGTTGAATGTCTTGTTAAGAGGAAAAAGGAGACTTATGTAAGGCTGAGGAAACAAGGTTCAGACAGGGCATTGGAGGGATACAAGATAGCCAGGAGGGAACTGAAGAAAGGGATTAGGAGAGCTAAGAGAGGGCATGAACAATCTTTGGCAGGTAGGATCAAGGAAAACCCCAAGGCCTTTTACACATATGTGAGAAATATGAGTATGACTAGAGCGAACGTAGGTCCGATCAAGGACAGTAGCGGGAGGTTGTGTATTGAGTCTGAAGAGATAGGAGAGGTCTTGAACGAGTACTTTTTCTTCTGTATTTACAAATGAGAGGGGCCATATTGTTGGAGAGGACAGTGTGAAACAGACTGGTAAGCTCGAGGAAATACTTGTTAGGAAGGAAGATGTGTTGGGCATTTTGAAAAACTTGAGGATAGACAAGTCCCCCGGGCCTGACGGGATATATCCAAGGATTCTATGGGAAGCAAGAGATTAAATTACAGAGCCGTTGGCAATGATCTTTTCGTCCTCACTGTCAACAGGGGTGGTACCAGGGGATTGGAGAGTGGCGAATGTCGTGCCCCTGTTCAAAAAAGGGACTAGGGATAACCCTGGGAATTACAGCCCAGTTAGTCTTACTTCGGTGGTCGGCAAAGTAATGGAAAGGGTACTGAAGGATAGGATTTCTGAGCATCTGGAAAGACACTGCTTGATTAGGGATAGTCAGCACGGATTTGTGAGGGGTAGGTCTTGCCTTACAAATCTTATTGAATTCTTTGAGGAGGTGACGAAGCATGTGGATGAAGGTAAAGCAGTGGATGTAGTGTACATGGATTTTAGTAAGGCATTTGATAAGGTAGGCTTCTGCAGAAAGTAAGGAGGCATGGGATAATGGGAAATTTGGTCAGTTGGATAACAAACTGGCTAACCGATAGAAGTCAGAGAGTGGTGGTGGATGGCAAATATTCAGCCTGGATCCCAGTTACCAGTGGCGTACCGCAGGGATCAGTTCTGGGTCCTCTGCTGTTTGTGATTTTCATTAATGACTTGGATGAGGGAGTTGAAGGGTGTGTCAGTAAATTTGCAGACGATACGAAGATTGGTGGAGTTGTGGATAGTAAGGAGGGCTGTTGTCGGCTGCAAAGAGACATAGATAGGATGCAGAGCTGGGCTGAGAAGTGGCAGATGGAGTTCAACCCTGAAAAGTGTGAGGTTGTCCATTTTGGAAGGACAAATATGAATGCGGAATACAGGGTTAACGGTAGAGTTCTTGGCAATGTGGAGGAGGAGAGAGATCTTGGGGTCTACGTTCATACATCTTTGAAAGTTGCCACTCAAGTGGATAGAGCTGTGAAGAAGGCCTATGGTGTGCTCGCGTTCATTAACAGAGGGATTGAATTTAAGAGCCGTGAGGTGATGATGCAGCTGTACAAAACTTTGGTAAGGCCACATTTGGAGTACTGTGTACAATTCTGGTCACCTCATTTTAGGAAGGATGTGGAAGCTTTGGAAACGGTGCAAAGAAGATTTACCAGGATGTTACCTGGAATGGAGAGTAGGTCTTACGAGGAAAGGTTGAGGGTGCTAGGCCTTTTCTCATTAGAACGGAGAAGGATGAGGGGCGACTTGATAGAGGTTTATAAGATGATCAGGGGAATAGATAGAGCAGATAGTCAGAGACTTTTTCCCCGGGTGGAACAAACCATTACAAGGGGACATAAATTTAAGGTGAAAGGTGGAAGATATAGGAGGGATATCAGAGGTAGGTTCTTTACCCAGAGAGTAGTGGGGGCATGGAATGCACTGCCTGTGGAAGTAGTTGAGTCGGAAACATTAGGGACCTTCAAGCAGCTATTGGATAGGTACATGGATTACGGTAAAATGATATAGTGTAGATTTATTTGTTCTTAAGGGCAGCACGGTAGCATTGTGGATAGCACAATTGCTTCACAGCTCCATGGTCCCAGGTTCGATTCCGGCTTGGGTCATTATCTGTGCGGAGGAGTCTGCATGTCCTCCCCGTGTCTGCGTGGGTTTCCTCCGGGTGCTCCGGTTTCCTCCCACAGTCCAAAGATGTGCAGGGTAGGTGGATTGGCCATGATAAATTGCCCTTAGTGTCCAAAATTGCCCTTGGTGTTGGGTGGAGGTGTTGAGTTTGGGTGGGGTGCTCTTTCCAAGAGCCGGTGCAGACTCAGGGGGCCGAATGGCCTCCTTCTGCACTGTAAATTCAATGATAATCTATGATTAATCTAGGACAAAGGTTCGGCACAGCATCGTGGGCTGAAGGGCCTGTTCTGTGCTGTATTTTCTATGTTCTATGTTCTAGAACGGTTCTAAATATGGCTTGGAAATAACCTGGGACTTCACTAGCAAGTGTCAGTAATACCCCTGGAGAAACAGCGTGAATTGCCATTTCCAGACATTACCTTGGGAGGTTCTGCTTGGGAGGTTCTGCTGATCTGCAGCCAAAGTTCCTGAAAAAGATCAGGGGGAATCCCCCAAAATGTCAAAGCCAATGTTTTCTATCTTGATTTTTCAACTCTTTGATCACTAATCTCACATGTTCTCGGAGCGGAAAATCTTTTGGGTGGATCTTGACGTAGTTAGAACAAGCCCAGCCATTTTTCAATTTAAACACTACCATTTTACTACAAGTGCAAATATGAATTGACGACTCACATTAACATATATCAAGTATACTCGTGACTGGAGTCACTCGTATTGACTGATTTAATTTCTCAAAATCTAATTTTTATCCTTTAATTCACATGGAAAAGTGGATATTATTCCCAAGATATCAACCACTTTGCAAAATGCTGTGCTATTCACTGCATACCCAAGGATTTAAAGTCAAAATCAAGTGTCTTTGGTTCTCAAGTTGAAACACATGAATATTTTCATGCCTGAAGCCTTTTATACTTCATGGAATCTGTATAATAGCTGTGAAGCCCAGACTTATTATTAACAGGAACATCAAGGAGTATAATATGCAATGCAGATGCAATTTATTGCTTTGATTTGAAATTCGAGGCTTTCTTGTGCCACAGTATCATCCGCACTTGAAGCAAAGTAAAGTCGCCATAGTCCGAGATGAATATAGGCTCCCCTTTGAGGGGGAGAACTGATTGGTGGCGATTTAACCTGAGGATGACCACATCTCAGGTGAGGGGCAAGGTTGAGAGGGCGTGGCCTTCATGAATAACCTCAGCCGGTACGGGAATTGAACCTGTCCTATTGACCTCACTCTGGATTACAAAGCAGCTGTCCTGTCAACTGAGCTAAACCGGCCTTAGTTAAGCTATGGATCAGTCTGCACTGGAAAAAAAAATTACGTTTGTTCGAAGTCACTTTTATACTATTGATCTTCCTGCCAGCCAATGTTAGCAAATTCAATTCTGCGCTGGTCATTTGTTGGGCGGTTGGGATAATAACCAGTAACTTTGTTTATCAAAGCACAAAGTAAAGGCATAACTTTTACTTTCTGGTCCAGTGACCAGGGAAATTCTAATGTAAGATGACAATGTCTATATTGTGTTGTTGACATGTTGTATACTCAGACCCAGAGATGGAAAACATGGCAGCCAGCGCTTGTGTTAACTTTTAGCATTCACTGCGCAGTGGGGTGGTGGGGAGAGGTCTTGTGGTGAAGCGGTAGTGTGTGTCCCTACCTCTGGGTCAGAAGCTCTGGGTCTAAGCTCCACTACAGGACTTAATGGCTATGGAAGGAGCATTCTCAGTGTGGTCATTATCAGCATGCAAATTCTTCAAAATGCCTGACGGCAGGCGTTAAGAGTGGAAAAGTTTATTGGAAAAGTTTATTAGTCAAGAATATTGCAGAAGGCAATGGCAAATTACTGCATTTCTTTGCCAAGCGTAATAATGGAGCAATTCAATGGCCCAAGGTCACCAGCACCATCTTAGGGCATTGTACGAGGAGGATTGAGGCATGGCTGTCTCAGCTGTCTCAAGGTGGTTTGCCAGTGGCAGTAACATTTCTTCATTTATGTACATTCAGCGCCATATCCTCACCATTGTTTCCAGCCCCCTCCCCAGCCACTAACTCAGGTTCAACCAGTCTGTTCATAATATTTGTTTGCTGTTCGATCCTAAGCTGAACTCTTGACTCCATATTCTCTCCAGCAGAAAGATTCCCATATTCCCATCTCCAGAACAGTGCATGTTTCCAACCTGGGCTCCACCCCTGCTTCTCCCCACCAAATGCCAACTCCCAGACATGGCTTTGTCACCTCTAGACTCAGTCAATCCAATGCTTCCCTTCCCATCCTCCACTCTCTGTTAACTTCAAGCTTATCCAGAATTCTGCTGCACTAAGTTCTGCTCTCCCTCATCTTTGTCTTTGTACCAACATTGGCTCCCAGTCATCTAATGGCTCCATTATGAAAATAATTTTCTTGTAAGTAAATCTTTTCAGGACTTTGCCCTTCCCTATCTCCGCAAACTCCTTCAGTCTTACAGCCCCACCAGAGCTCTGTGTTCCTCTAACTCTGGCCTCTTGTTCATCCTTTCTCCCTTTGTTGCATCAGTGGTGGCGGAGCCTCCAACGGTTTAGGCCCCAATCTCCAGGATTACTTCCCTGAGCTCCTCTTACTCCATTCCTCTAAGGTCCTTCTTCAAACCTATCTCTTTGACACCCTTCTTAATACTTCCTGCGGATTGGCATCCATCTTTGCTACGTCTCTGTAAGAATCCTTATGGTTTTCCCTTAATTCTTTCGTGGGATGGTGGGCGTCGCTGGCAAGGCCGGCATTTATTGCCCATCTCTAATTGCCCCTGAACTGAGTGGTTTTCCCGGCCACGTCAGAGGGCAGTTCGGAGTCAAGCATATTGCTGTGGACTGGAGCATTCCAAATTTTCTAGCAGGCCTTCTTCCCTAAAGAATATTAGTGAAACAGATGGGTTTTTACAACAATTGATGACAGTTTCATGGTTACCATTACTGAGGCCAGCTTTATAGTTCCAGATTTATGAACTGAATTTAAATTTCACCAGCTGCCGTGATGGGATTTGAAGCTTTGTCCCCCAAGCCACTGGACGACTCGTCTACTGATAGTTCCGCTATGCCGCCATGGTGCTGGGCAAGAGGAACCTTCAAGCCCATAAATTAGGCAGGAATTACATGCTATTCCTGTATGTTTTTCAAACTGAATCGTTATTTTGATGTCATTTCAAATGAAGTGGAGATGCCGGCGTTGGACTGGGGTGAGCACAGTAAGAAGTCTTACAACACCAGGTTAAAGTCCAACAGCAGTGCTAGAAAGCTGGTGATTTGAAACAAACCTGTTGCACTTTAACCTGTGATGCACGATCAATTGCACAAAGACTAAGGTTGGGTACAACTGTGGTTTTATTGCAGTCAGGTGCGTGGCCTCCTGCTGCAGCTGGCGAAATGGCAGCTAAATGGAGGACACGCATATTTATACTCCTCCTACTGGGCGGAGCCAGCCGGCAGGGGTTACCGGCGAACCTGCAGTACTGGTCCTACCTTACATCCCCTAATACAGGTGTACAGTGATTCACCACATTCACCCCCTGTTAAAAATGAGTCCGGCGGGGTGGTGTGGAACGATATACAGTGTCAAACATTATTTACAGTGTCATAGAAACAACATGAAGAGAGAGAAAAAATTTTGTCCATTTCGAAGGTCCAGTTAAAGGTTCCATCTGTCTGGAGCCTTGACGTTCCGCTGGGAGCGGCGTAACGGTGGCGGTGGTGCTGGCCTGCTTTTAGATGACTCTGGGAGCATGCTGAAATCTTCATCGTCCTCTTGCGGGGAAGGAGGGATGGGCCTGGTGGGGACAATGATGGAAGAGCTGGGGAAGGGGAGGATGGCGCCGGGGGGGGAGGAACCTGACGGCGCCAGGTCCCTGAGGGAGACCGTATCTTGGCGGCCGTCAGGGTACGCAACGTAGGTGTACTGGAGGTTGGCGTGGAGCAAGAGTACCCTATCCACCAACGGGTCTGCCTTGTGGAATCGGGCGTGCCTAAGGAGCAGGACCAGTCCTGGAGCTGCGAGCCAAGTCTGGAGCGACACCCCGGATGTGGACTTCCTGGGGAAGGTAAAAAGACGTTCATGGGGTGTGTTATTCGTAGCAGTGCACAGTAGTGACCGGATGGTGCATCACGGAGGACCTCCTGCCAGCGAGAGGCTGGAAGGTTCCTGGACCGTAGGGCCAGCTGGACGGCCCTCCAAACCGTCCCATTCTCCCACTCCACCTGCCCCGTTTCCCCGGGGGTTGTAGCTGGTCGTCCTGCTCGAGGCAATGCCCCTGTTGAGCAGGTACTGGCGCAGCTCATCACTCATAAATGAGGATAAACGGTCGCTGTGGACATAGGCAGGGAAACCGAACAGAGCTAAGATGGTGTTGAGGGCTTTGATGACGGTGGCAGACGTCATCTCGGGGCATGGGATGGCGAAGGGGAATCTGGAATATTCGTCGACCACATTGAGAAAATACGTGTTGCGGTCGGTGGAGGGGAGGGGCCCTTTGAAGTCCATGCTGAGGCGTTCAAAGGGGCGGGAGGCCTTCACCAGGCATGCACGGTCTGGCCGGTAGAAGTGCGGTTTACAATATGAAAAGGCTTATCAGGACCTGCAGCGTGCAGTCCTGGTAAAGAAAGAAACAGAAAACCAGTTAGAGAAGCTCCAGAAACAATGCAGTGATCTCAAGGCAGCCTTGAGAGCACTCCACACCACAACAACGGAACAAAGGCAGAGTACTTTAGACCATGCAAAGTGCCGAAAGCAGGTTGCAGACTTGAAAGCACTGCTTTCTGTCCAAAAGGGATTTCAAGAAACCTTTGGGGAAAGTTTAGAACAGGAAGACGGCCCTGATTGGGAAGAATTGCAGGAGACAGCGCAGAGATATGTTCAGGGAGCATGTGCGCAGGGAAAACCCCAAAGGAGGAAAGCACCCCCACCCCCCACACAACAGATAATACAGGCTCCCATGAACCCTGTAACAACCCACCGCACCGCCACAGCAGACGAGGCGGAGGTCTTATATTCCACCCCCCTCACAGTGACCCAATTACGGGACGCGTGTGCCAAGATCACACCGTTCCTCCCCGCTTCAGACCCACACCATTTCTTTGCCACCATCAAACACCAGGCGACTATGTACGGCCTGGATGAGAAAGAGCAGGTAAAGCTCACGGTCCTCAGCTTAGACCCATCGGTCGCAGCAGCCCTTCCCGCCCCACAGAATGTAGGAGGAGGCACCCTTGCAGAAATGCATACCGCGATCCTGGATGCGATCGGGTACAACCGGGGAGACCCCATAGACGGTCTGAATAAATGCAGACAGAAAAAGTCTGAACACCCCACAGCGTTCGCAGGACGCTTGTGGATTCATTTTGAAGCCGTTTTCGGCAACGTAGATCGTGCCCATTTGTCCGCAGACAATATGGCCAAGTGGACCCGCACCCTTATCTCCCATGCCACGGAAGCAGGACAGAATGCCTGTAGCAATTATGACCCCTCGGAGGAGGCTCATAATGAGAAGTGGGTGGTCAAGAGATTGTCCCGCGTTTGGGAACAAGCAGCTCACGGTAAATCAGCAACTAGAACCCCCGAGGAAAACCAAGCCGCCGCAGGCGTGCAGGCAGTAAGAACCACTCTCCACAACCCCGCCTGGGTAAATGAGGGAAAGAACAGCCCCCCAGCCAAGCCGCAAGAGTGCTACAATTGTGGACAATTGGGACATTTTGCTAGAGAATGCAATGGCCCTAAAAAACCACAGAGTGCCCAACAGACCGGCGCTCTCGATAAGAAAAAGGCAGAGCCTGTAGCGACCGAGAACTGAGGTGTCCACATGATGATTTAAAGGAGACACTTGGTGAAAAGTGTTGTCCTTTCTGATGGAACCTGCAGAATGTTTTATGTCTGTTTGTTAAATGTTGTTCTTCCTACAGGAGAATTTTCTCACCGCCCCACACCCATTCACCTGAACTTTTAACTTTCCCACTGACCCCTACCGCGGCCACACGCCCATTCGGCCAATACCTCTGAGGACTTGCCTCAGACACCCACCGAGACCAGACGCCCATTCAGTGGAACTAGCTTTTCAGCTGATACGTGGTCACCAGACCAGACGCCCGATCGTAGCTACTCTTCTGATTTGATGGTAGAATCAGAACAGTAACCCCACCATGATGACTACATTTTTGTCCATTCATTGGTCGCTCAGGCAGTGGAGAAACGGCGTGAGACCCGCCCTGCCTGGGGACCCCCCCCGTTGGTCAGAAACGCTCGGGTAGGGAAGATACGGTATTGGTAGCCGTCCTACCCGGGGACTCCACCCAAATCGTACCCGTCGCGGCCCACACGCACCTCATTCGAACTTTTCTTTCAAAAATCGTTTTATTTTATTTAGGCAACCTTGGGTTGCTGCCACATGCTACTTACATCCTAGAACATTTGGATGATAAACTTAGCACTAGTCCACCATTGGGAAGTGTGCCGTGTCTAAACATTTGTTTTGAAAAAAAAAATGGGGGGAGAGTCACATACTGTGACCAATTATAAGGGTTTAATTGGCCCCAAGAAGGACAGACACACCAACACACCAGATATTAAACCGAAGTATTTACACACACTACGCTTGTCTTACAGAACTCCAGAAGCTCCAAGTCCGGAGAAAACCAGCACAAACAGGAAAAGAAAAGAAAGAGTACAGCCATGAGGACTCCTTTCATCGTGCTCAACATCTTTGTGGACATTTGGTTGCGTGGGAACGCGGACCCCATCACTCCAAACCCCCCTGCCGTTAACGCTTCACTGCCCAGTAGTACCGAGGGCCCAGTCACCAACCACGCTGCATTATCCTGGTGTGCCAAGTTCATAACTTGGTACTCCTTATCGTACATCATTGAGGCACTGTTAGCATTGGCCATACTCTGCTGTGCAGTACAGACCATGCGCCTCCGCAAGTGGAAAAGGAGAGCGTACCGCGCTCGAACCCCGGTCTATCGGATCCGATCCCCGATATTCGGCTATAACCAAACCCCAGACCCCCGCGACATATGAATAATAAAACATGCACTAGCGGTTTGCTTTTCCTGTAAATAAAAAGAGAATGTGTGGAAATGTATGATCCTGAGCTTGACTGCCAAGCCAGGAAAGAATATATTAAATGTTGTAATTGTTATTGTATGTTTAGAGAGATAAGATTGTATAATACTTGAAGAATTGTTTAGGTAAAATTAGAGGTTCCCAGTTTATTTTTTTCCAGACACATGCCCCTGCCTGACATAGCGCCCTCAAGAATTGTTTAGGTAAATTTTTGTGCATAGCTAGGGTCAGAGTAGTGGCCATGTGGGAGGTGCCCCCCCCCCCCCCCCCCCCCCCAGTCGGGAAACGAAGAGGACAAAATTTATGTGATCCTTCACGCTTCACGTTAGGATCACAAGGCGGGAATGTAGCCATGTAAAATGGCTGCGTTCCGATTAATCTGGCCAAAACCCAGTTTAAAACGGTTAACCCAAAAGACTGCTGGGAAAAGCAGCCAAGAAGCAGGCAGCTGCAGACAGTTTTGCATATTCGGCTCTGGGAAGGTAGCCCAGATCGATACTCAGGGCTATCAACAGCCCATCAACCCAGGTATTCACAGTTGAGTTCAGGACTGTTTGCAGCCAATCTATTCAGACATCCACAGTTAAATCGGCTATCCCCGGGAACAATTGCAACATATTAGCAATTGAATACCGGGCCAGACCTGTCGGCACCTGCAGTGGCCAAAACAAAGACAGGTGAGCGACCACCCCCCAATCGAGGAATCGCCTCACCATTGGACACATCGACCCCAGAGATTGGGGACAGAATCCAATCACTTGGGACTCAGGGTCAAGGGCCGCCCCGGGAGGCGGGAAGCCCCTGGGCCCTATAAAAGTGAAGGTCCAAGTTCAGATCTCTCTCTCTCTCATCTTCGCCTGCTCGAGACCTTCGCAAGACCAGCCACCGTGTATAGTAAGTTTGAATGCAGCGATCGCTATCTGGTAGAGACATCTAGCCACTGACCTGTAGCAGCCTTTTGAATCCCGCGGGCCAGATTTGATTGAACAAGCCATTCGTTTCCCTGACCTGGTGGGCTCTTCCTAAAGTTAAGTATTGGCCAGTAGTGATAGGTTTATTATATAAATAGTAGTATTAGGGTATTAATATTGCTTGTTGTATATAATAAATGACCGTTGTTTTAATCCTTACTAAGCGGTGTGCTGTATTATTTTTTTAAATATATTTTATTGAAAATTTTTTCGATCACAATTTTTTCCCTTTACAAATCAAACATAACAGTAAAGAAAATTTAACAATAAACAAATGGCTAATCAACATGGTAATCTAATCGTTTAACATAAACTAAAACTTTCCACCCCCCCCCCCTCCCCCCTGGGTTGCTGCTGCTGGTCATCTGTCTTCCCTCTAATGTTCCCCTAGGTAGTCAAGGAATGGTTGCCACCGCCTGGTGAACCCTTGAGCCGATCCTCTCAGCGCAAACTTTATCTGCTCCAGTTTTATGAACCCCGCCATATCGTTTACCCAGGCCTCCAGTCCGGGGGGTTTCGCCTCCTTCCACATGAGTAGAATCCTACGCCGGGCTACTAGGGACGCAAAGGCCACAACGTCGACCTCTTTCGCCTCCAGCACTCCCGGCTCATCCGCAACCCCAAATAGAGCTAGCCCCCAGCCTGGTTTGACCCGGGCCTTCACCACCTTGGAAATCACTCCCGTCACTCCCTTCCAATGCCCCTCCAGTGCCGGGCACGACAAAAACATATGTGCGTGGTTTGCCGGGCTTCCGCCGCACCTCCACACTTGTCCTCCACTCCGAAGAACCTGCTCAGTCTTTCTCCCATTATGTGTGCTCTATGTAGCACCTTGAATTGAATCAGGCTAAGCCTGGCGCACGAGGAAGAGGAATTTACCCTGCTTAGGGCATCAGCCCACATACCCTCCTCTATCTCCTCCCCTAGCTCTTCTTCCCACTTTCCTTTTAATTCGCCCACCAACTCCTCCCCCTCTTCCCTCATCTCTCGGTATATCTCTGACACCTTGCCCTCTCCGACCCACACCCCCGAAAGCACTCTGTCCTGGATCCCCTGTGCCGGGAGCAGCGGAAATTCCCTCACCTGTTGTCTTGTGAACGCCCTCACCTGCATATCTCTAAGGAAGTTTCCCCGGGGCAACTTATACTTTTCCTCCAATGCTCCCAAGCTCGCAAACGTCCCATCTATAAATAAATCTCCCACCCTCCTAATTCCCAACTGGTACCAGCTCTGAAATCCTCCATCCATTCTTCCTGGGGCAAACCTATGGTTGTTCCTGATTGGGGACCCCACCAGGGCTCCCCGCACACCTCTCTGTCGCCTCCATTGTCCTCAAATATTCAATGTTGCCGCCACCACCGGGTTCGTGGTAAACTTTTTTGGTGAGAGCGGTAGCGGCGCCGTCACCAGCGCCTCTAAGCTCATCCCTTTACAGGACTTTCTCTCCAGTCTTTTCCACGCCGCTCCCTCTCCCTCCATCATCCATTTACGAATTATCGCCACATTGGCGGCCCAATAGTAGTCGCCCAAATTCGGTAGCGCCAATCCTCCGCTGTCCCTGCTACGTTGTAGGAACCCCCTCCTTACCCTCGGGACTTTCCCTGCCCACACGAAGCTCGTGATGCTCCTGTCTATTTTTTTAAAAAAGGTCTTAGTGATTAGTATAGGGAGACATTGAAATACAAATAAGAACCTCGGGAGGACCATCATCTTAATTGCCTGCACTCTGCCCGCCAACGACAGAGGCTGCATGTCCCACCTCTTGAAGTCCTCCTCCATTTGTTCTACCAATCGTGTCAGATTAAGTCTGTGTAAGGTTCCCCAGCTCCTAGCGATCTGAATCCCCAGGTATCGGAAGTTTCTTTCCACTTTCCTTAGAGGCAGGCATACTATCTCTCTACTCTGGTCCCCTGGGTGTATCACGAATAGTTCACTCTTCCCCATGTTAAGCCTATATCCCGAGAAATCTCCGAACTCCCTCAATATCTGCATGACCTCTATCATCCCCCCCACTGGGTCCGACACATACAACAGTAGGTCATCCGCGTATAGCGAGACTCGGTGTTCTTCTCCCCCTCTAATCACCCCTCTCCATTTCCTGGAGTCTCTCAACGCCATGGCCAGAGGTTCAATTGCCAACGCGAACAACAGTGGAGATAGCGGGCATCCCTGTCTTGTTCCCCTATATAGTCGGAAATACTCCGATCTTTGCCGACCCGTGACTACACTTGCCGTTGGGGCCCCATAAAGAAGTTTGACCCAGCTAATAAACCCGTTTCCGAACCCAAACCTTCTTACCACCTCCCATAAGTACTCCCACTCCACCTTATCAAATGCCTTCTCTGCATCCATTGCCGCCACTATCTCTGCCTCCCCCTCCACTGGCGGCATCATTATCACCCCTAATAGTCGTCGCACGTTGACATTCAGTTGTCTCCCCTTTACGAACCCTGTCTGGTCTTCGTGCACCACCCCCGGGACACAGTCCTCTATCCTCGATGCCAGTACCTTTGCCAGCAATTTGGCGTCCACATTCAATAATGAAATAGGTCTATAGGACCCGTACTGCAACGGATCTTTATCCCTCTTCAGAATTAGCGATATCGTCGCCTCCAACATTGTCGGGGGTAAAGTCCCTCCTTCCCTGGCCTCATTGAACGTCCTCACCAACAACGGGGCCAACAAGTCCACGTATTTTCTATAAAATTCCACCGGGAACTCGTCTGGTCCCGGAGCCTTCCCTGCTTGCATGTTCCCCAACCCCTTAATAACCTCGTCCACCCCAATCGGTGCCCCCAGGCCTTCCACCTCCTGCTCCTCCACCCTCGGGAACCTCAATTGATCCAGGAACTGCCGCATCCCCTCCTCTCCCTCTGGGGGTTGGGACCTATACAGCCCCTCATAAAAGGTCTTGAACACATTGTTTATCTTCCCTGCTCTTCGCACCGTGGCTCCCTTTTCGTCTCTAATTCCCCCTATCTCCCTCGCCGCTGTCCTCTTTCGCAACTGATGAGCCAGCAGGCGACTAGACTTTTCCCCATATTCATACCTCCTCCCCTGTGCCTTCCTCCACAGCACCTCCGCCTTTCTGGTGGTCAAGAGGTCAAACTCCGTCTGGAGTCGTCTCCTCTCCCGGTACAGTCCCTCCTCCGGGGTCTCTGCAAATTCCCTGTCCACCCTTAAAATCTCCCCCAGTAATCTTTCCCTTTCCTTGGCCTGTTTTCCCTTTGTGGGCCCCAATGGAGATCAGCTCTCCTCTGACCACCGCTTTTAGTGCTTCCCATACCACTCCCACACGGACCTCCCCGTCGTCATTGGCCTCCAGGTACCTCTCAATACACCCCCGCACTCTTCCACACACTCCCTCGTCCGCCATCAATCCCACATCTAATCGCCAGAGTGCTCTCTGCTCCCTTTCCTCTCCTAGTTCCAGGTCCACCCAGTGTGGGGCATGGTCCGAAACCGCTATGGCTGAATACTCAGCTTCTTCCACCCTTGAGATCAACGACCTTCCCAGAACAAAAAAATCTATCCGGGAGTACACTTTATGGACATGAGAGAAGAAGGAGAACTCCCTGGCCCTCGGTCTAAGAAATCGCCGTGGATCTACTCCCCTCATTTGGTCCATAAACCCCTTGAGCACCTTGGCCGCTGCAGGCCTTCTTCCGGTCTTTGATCTGGATCTATCTAACCCTGGGTCCAGCACAGTATTGAAGTCCCCTCCCAATATCAAGTTTCCTACCTCCAGGTCCGGTATACGACCCAACATCCGTCTCATAAATCCCGCATCGTCCCAATTCGGGGCATATACATTAATCAACACGACCTCCATTCCCTCCAGCCTGCCACTCACCATTACATATCTACCTCCGCTATCTGCTACGATGTTCTTTGCTTCAAATGCTACCCGTTTCCCCACCAATATGGCCACCCCTCTATTCTTTGCATCTAGTCCTGAGTGGAACACCTGTCCCACCCATCTTTTACTTAACCTAACTTGGTCCGCCACCTTCAGGTCCGTCTCTTGGAGCATAGCCACGTCTGCCCTTAGTCCTTTCAAGTGCGCCAGCACTCGGGCCCTTTTAATCGGTCCATTCAGGCCTCTCACGTTCCACGTGATCAGCCTCACTAGGGGGCTACCTGCCCCCCTCCCGTGTCGACTAGCCATCATCTTCTCTAGGCCAGTCCCATATCCCGCCTCCGCGCTCCCACTCGCTCCCCAGGCGTCGCATTCCATCCCGGTCCACCCACTCTTTAGCCATTTCCTCTTTGATTTCCGCAGCAGCAACCCAGTTGTCCCCCCCCCCCCCCGCTAGATCCCCTTCTAGCGTGATTGCTCCCCCCATATTACTTCCGCAAGTCAGCTGACTTCAACTGACCCCGGCTACTCCTGCTCACTCCTTGACCCCCCCCGTGTGGGGAACTCCCATCCGCCTTGCGCCTGTCTTCCCGCCATAATCTTTCTGGCGCGGGAACATCCCTTTATCTGACCCGCCTCTTGTGGCGCAGCTCCCTTTCCTCTCCCCCTCCCATTCCTCATTCTCCGCCTATGTCCCTTCTTTCCCCCCTCACCGGCGCCCACATTTCCTAGTGTCTCCCCCCATCCCAATTTACTTCTCTATTTACATCAACCATAACAATAACAATAACATTCCCTACAGTATCAGTTCCTCAGTTCCGATCCAATTTCTCCTCTTTAATAAAGGTCCATGCTTCTTCCGCCGTATCGAAATAATGGTGTCTCTCCTGGTACGTAACCCATAGTCGTGCCGGCTGCAGCATCCCGAACTTCACCTTCTTTTTGTGTAACACCTCCTTGGCTCGGTTAAAACTCGCCCTCCTTCTCGCCACCTCCGCACTCCAATCCTGGTACACCCGTACCACTGCATTCTCCCATCTGCTACTCCGCACCTTTTTAGCCCATCTCAGGACCTCTTCTCTATCTTTAAGGCGGTGAAATCGCACGATTGTCGCCCTGGGTGGTTCTCCCGCTTTTGGTCTTCTCGTCGGGATCCGATGTGCCCACTCCACCTCCAAGGGGCCCGTAGGGGCCTCAGCTCCCATCAATGAGCTTAGCATCGTACTTACATAAGCTCCACAGTCCGCTCCTTCCACTCCCTCAGGGAGACCCAGTATCCGAAGGTTCTTCCTTCGCGCTCTGTTTTCTAGGGCCTCAATCCTTTCAATGCACTTTTTATGGAGTGCCTCGTGCGTCTGTGTTTTGACCGCCAGGCCCAGGATCTCGTCCTCATTGTCCGTCACCTTCTGCTCCACCACGCGGAGCTCTGTCTCCTGGGTCCTTTGTGCCTCCTTGAGCCCCTCAATTGCCTGTAGCATCGGGGTCAGCACCTCCCTCTTTAGTAGCTCCACACACCGTCTCAGGAATTCGTCTTGCTCGGGCCCCCATGTCGCCTGGGCTTTCTCCGCCGCCATCTTGTGTCTTCCCCCTTTCTGTCCCTTTCGTCGAAGATTCCTCGCGCTGCAGCCGCCGCCGCCGATATTTTCCTCTTTCATTGGGGGGGGGACTCCCTATTCACTCACCCCACACCAGGTTTCGTCGCCCAAAAATTTCCCGTTGGGGCTCTTAAAAGAGCCCGAAGGTCCGTTGGAGCTGGAGCCGCCGAAACGTGCAGCTTAGCTGGTCATCGCCGCAACCGGACGTCGGTGTGCTGTATTATTAATCATAACCTGAACTTGAACCACGTGGCGGTATCATAAAGATACCTGGCGACTCATGAGCAAAGGTGACCTAAACAGAGCAAATAGACTAAGGCTAAAAAGAGCAACAGTGGCCACAGATGGTGACGTTATCCAGGTACGGGAAAGTGGCCCGCAGTCCGTACCAGTCAACCATTCGGTCCATCTCCCATTGGAAGACCGAGACCCCGTTAGTGGCGCCGAAGGGAACCCGAAGGAAATGGTAAAGGCGGCCGTCCGCTTCAAACACGGTGTACGGGCGGTCCACCTTGCGAATGGGGAGCTGGTGGTAGGCAGATTTCAGGACCACTGTCGCGAAGACCCGGTATTGTGCAATCTGATTGACCATATCAGATATGCGTGGGAGGGGGTACACGTCGAGCTGCATGTACCGATTGATGGTCTGACTGTAGTCAACGACCATCCTGTTTTTCTCCCCAGTTTTCACAACTGCCACTTGGGCTCTCCAGGGGCTGTTGCTGGCCTCGATGAAACCTTCCCGCAGCAGCCGCTGGACCTCAGACCTGATGTAAAGGTCCTGTCCTGGACGCTGTACCGTCTGCTCCTGGTGGCGACGGGTTTGCAATCCAGGGTGAGGTTTGCAAACATAGAAGGCGGGTCGACCTTAAGGGTCGTGAGGCCGCATACAGTAAGGAGTGGTAGGGGCCCGCCAAATTTCAGGGTTAGGCTCTGGAGGTTGCACTGGAAGTCCAGGCCGAGTAGCAAGGCATCGCAGAGGTTGGGGAGGACGTAGAGCCGGAAGCTGCTGAAATCTACACCCTGGATGGTGAGGGTGGTGATGCGGTACCCCCGGATCGCCACTGAGTGGGATCCGGAGGCCAGGGAGATTCTTTGGTTAATGGGGTGTACCGCGAGGGAGCAGCGCCTTACTGTATCGGGGTGGATGAAGCTCTCAGTGCTCCCGGAGTCCAGAAGGCAGGATATCTCATGCCCGTCGGTCTTCACCTTTGTCGACGCGGTCGCGAGGTTGTGCGGTCGTGACTGGTCAATCGTGACGGAGATGAGATGCGGCTGGTCGTCGGCGGTTGCAGGCGATGAGCGGCCCAATGAGGTGCCCGACGGGCAGGGGTCCTGAGGCAGGGAAGATGGCGACGCCCACGGGCTGCACGTATCCTGTGGCAGGCAAGATGGCGGCACCCTCGGGCCGCACATGTCCTGGGGCAGGCAGGATGGCTCCGCCCATTGGTTGTGAGGCAAGCAAGATGGCGGAGCCCACGGGCCGCACATGTTGTGAGGGGAGCAAGGTGGCGGAACCCACTGGCCGCACATGGGGGGGTGCAGGGACAATAGCGGCGATTGAGCGGGCCTGGCACATTGCAGCGAAATGTCCTTTCTTGCTGCAGGCCTTGCAGAGCGCACTCCGCGCCGGGCAGCGCTGCCGGGGGTGTATTGTCTGTCCGCAGAAGAAGCACTTGGGTCCCCTGGGGTTGGCTGGGGGCGGTCACTGATGGGGTCCACGATGGGGTGGCTGCTGGTGGGGTCCACGATGCCCAGGAGGGGTGGGCTGTGCGGTCGGGGACATACACCTGTATGTTGCGTGAGGTGACTGTGAGGGAGAGCGCTAGTTTCTTGGTCGCCGCGAGGTCAAGCGTAGCCCCTTCTAAGAGGCGCTAGCAGATGTAGGCCGACCCTATGCCCGTAATGAACGCGTCTCTCATTAGCAGGTTAGAATGTTCAGCGGCCGAAATGGCC
Organism: Scyliorhinus torazame; assembly: GCF_047496885.1. Lineage (NCBI taxonomy): Eukaryota > Metazoa > Chordata > Chondrichthyes > Carcharhiniformes > Scyliorhinidae > Scyliorhinus > Scyliorhinus torazame. The sequence goes on along the minus strand of NC_092715.1, from coordinate 244,678,813 downwards.
TGGCAATCACAGTCTCTCACCAGGGCGAGTAGGGCACGCCAGAAATATTCCACAGACTCACCGGGAAGTTGGTGCCACGTGGACAGGAGGTGCCTGGCGTAGGTCTTGTTGGTCTGCTGAGCGTAGGTCTCCTTCATTAGCGCCATGGCCTCTGCGTAGGTAGGCGCATCCTGGATGAGGGGAAAGACATCGGAGCTCAGCCGCGTATACAGAATCTGGAGCTTCTGTGCTTCTGGGATTGGGTCTGTCGCAGATCCGATGTATGCTTCAAAGCAAGCTAGCCAATGTGCGATGTCCTTTTTGGCATTGTCTGCTTGAGGATGCAGTTGCAGGCGATCCGGCTTGATGCGGAGGTCCACCTTTGTAAAATCTCTGTGCAATAAATTGATGCACTATCAATTACAACGAGACGATAGTAGAGAGTAATCAAGGCTTTATTACACAGAGATGTGTGGCCTCCTACAGCTGCTGCCGAAATGGATGCCGTTCGGAGAGCACACACATTTATACTCCGCCTACTGGGCGGAGCCAGCAGGCAGGGATCTATCCCCGTACCTGTAGTACAGGGGCATTTCCGTAATACCATCGTATGCAGTGCAGTATATACAATATAATACAACAGTGGTGACTACCACAAGGGGATTAGGACACTAAAATATTTGTTTCTTAGGGGTCGGTTTGCAGGATTGAAGGAGCTGGAAGCGAAGTATGGGCTGGAGCAGGGGGAAATGTTTCGATACATGCAGGTTTGAGATTTTGCCAGAAAGGAGATACAGAACTTCCCGGTGGAGCCGGCCTCCGCATTGCTAGAAAAGGTGCTGACGACAGGGGAACTGGAGAAGGGGGTAGTGTCGGCGGTTTACGTAGCTATTTTGGAAGAGGAGAAGGCACCACTGGAAGGGATCAAAGCAAAATGGGAGGAAGAGTTGAGAGAGGCTATGGAGGAGGGGTTCTGGTGTGAGGGGCTCCGGAGAGTGAACGCCTCCACCTTGTGCGTGAGGTTGGGGCTGATACAACTGAAGGTGGTATACAGAGCATCCTCACGAGGGCGAGGATGAGCCGATTCTTTGAAGGAGTAGAAGATGTGTGTAAACCTTGAGGGAGGGGGCCCCGCTAATCACGTTCATATGTTTCGGGCCTGTCCAAAGCTGGAGGCTTACAGTAAGGAAGTTTTCAGGGTAATCTCTAAAGTGGTGCACGTGAAACTGGACCCGGGCCCCCGGGAGGACATATTCGGGGTGTCGGACCAGCCGGGGTTGGTAAAGGGTGCAGAGGCAGATGTTGTAGCCTTCGCCTCGTTGATCGCCCAAAGGCGGATCCTGATGGGATGGAGAGCAGCCTCTCCACCCTGTGCCCTGGCGTGGCGGGGGGACTTGTTGGAATTCGTGACTCTTGAGAAGGTTAAGTTTGAACTGAGGGAAGGATGGAGGGTTCTACAATTCATGGGCATTATTCATCATGCACTTTCAAGAACTGGATAATATCGAACATTAGTTGGGGGGGGGCGGGGGGGGGGGGGGGGGTTGGGGGGAGGGTGACTGTGTGTGTTAATGGTGGCTATGGGTGATTCCTGATTCCTTTTTGTCATTTGTTTACGTGAACATGCGGGCTACTGTTTGGGGTTTGCTGGGAGGATGGGATCGTTGTTACTGGTTATTGTTTATTGTTGGTGGGTGTAAATTTGGGAGAAAATGTGAAAAAGGAGAATAAAAATATATATTTTTTAAAAAGCTCATAAAGGTGGCAACTTGCCCTCAACCTCCCCACGAGTTTCATTAAATTGCTGCAGTTACACAGAAAACACTAATTACCTTGCCACAGAAAGGTAAGAATGGGCTTAGCAACGTAAGTACCCTTTAACTAATTGATGTATGGGTGGGATTCTCCAATCCCGTGGCAAAGTGACCACGCCGTCGAAACGCCGTTGCGTTTTACGACAGCTTGAACGGGCCGCTTCCAGGACTAATTCTGGCCCCTGAACAAAATAACAAATATTACTGATGAATCTGAATCAAAACAACTTACCTCAAGCGTTTAGTTAAGATTTCACAACACTTGCAGCCTTTGTAGTATATTCATTACTGTTATTTGGGGGGAAGTTGACAGCCAGTCTGTGCACAGCAAACAGAAAATGAGATAAATGACCAGATAATCTGGGGTTTTTTTGTGATGAGGGATACTAGTCACATCACCAGGGAAACCTTTCTGCTCTTTTTTCAATAGTGCTGTGGGATCCTTTACATTCTTCCCCTCACAGAAGGAAGACAGAGCCCTGCTTTACCACCATATTTGAAAGACGGGAAGGGGGGGAATTTTCTGGCCTTCCTGCGGCATGTTTCTTGGCACGGGAAGAAGGCCGCCATTGACCAGCAGCATGACCTTCTGGTCCAGCCGCTGTCAATGGGATTTCCCATTAAATCCACCCCACACCACTGCGAAGCCCGTGGCGGGGTTGCGCCATCAATGGGACAAGAAGATCACACCGCTGTGAACAGCTGGAAGATCCCACCCAGCACCTGTGCAGGAATTCTGCAGCACTGCAATGAAGTCAGCCAAGATGACGTGCTTGTGTTCTGGTCATCTACTGTCAAATGTATTCACAAATATATATATTCACACCTATATTCTGTGCAGCAACCATGCAGGCAGGTATCTTGAGTGGGGCTTGAACACACAGCCTTCCAACACAGAAGTGAAACTGCAACTGAGCTAGATGGAAGATCTCGTCCACTATCTAGGACACACTGGCATGAAGTTATTTTTAGTATCCAACGGTGGATAGATATCAAAGAGTTAATGAAAAGTGTCTCAGAACGAAAAATGTTCCAACCAAGGTTCCTTTCATTCCATGTAAATAAACCATGGGGGTGAGTAATTTGTTTTGGTCGAAGCTGTAGCAAGTGCTGAGTCCATGCCCAATACCACAAGTACCAAAACTATTGCGGTTTTTTGAAGTTGGTTTGCTATTTCTGGGTTGTCAGATGATCCCGTTTACATCAGAAGAGTTTGAAATATTTCTGAGCAAGAATGGGGCACACTCTAACATTACTATATAACCTAGCATCGAATGGTGCTGCCGAAAGAAGTGAGCAGATTGTAAAGTGGTCTTGCAGAAGCATTCGCTAGGTGACAGGAAAGGCAGTACTTTCTATGTCTCTTAGACACAGGCTGGACAATTGTCTGTTCTCTTACACAATAACCCCATAGTTTACAACAGGTTGCTCACGTCACAAGTTAGTGTTTAAATACATTCGTAGCAGAAGGTTAGTTTGCTTAACCCTGACGTTAATAGCAAAGTGAGAGAAAAGCAAGAGAAAATGGAAATGAGTCATAATACACCAGGCATAACACTTCACAGAGTTCAATACTGGTCAGAAGATCATTGTGAAACAGCTCACCCCTCCCCCAAAGGTGTTGGTACAGGTGATTGGAGTTGTTGTAAAGAAACTGGGTGCATTCACATATCTAGTGAAAATTAGAGAGAGACTCCAGCAGTGACATGCAGCTCAGTCGCTTAAAAGTGGAAACCTGAGAACGAGAGAACAGGAAAATCTCCTATAATCCAAATTCCTCTCATAGCTCAAAGTGAAAGTCAGAAAGAAAGTGAAAGTCAAAAAGAACTCAGGGGTGCATTTTACAGTCCCTGCCAAGCCTGGGGGTGTGTGGGGAGGAGGGCACGTAAAATATAGAGGAAGGTGAGCCCACCACCTTCCCGCTCACCCACAAACTGGTTCCCATTATAGGGGCAGCCGCCAAAATTGGCAGCCCACCTGCCATTTTCTAATAAATAGTTAAAGGAAAATTCAGCTTGTTACGAAGCCAATTGCCCACAGCATAAATTGGTTGGTGGGGCAGGCAGGCGAAGAGAGAGGTGAATGTTTAAGTAAACTGATTAAAAGGCACTGGGAAGAGAGGTAGGTCTTTCAGAAGGTGCCCTATGCTCATTGGGGGACACCCCAAGATGAAACCCTCCCTTTGTTCTTCTCTCCTGGCCTCCAATCACATCCCCCCCTCCTAACCACTAAACCAAAACCCCTCTCACAAGACTCCCCAATCCCTCCCCATCCAATACCTCTGACATACCTCACTCTGTGTTCCATGTGGTCTTCTTCATGGGGCCCACGTGCAATCACAGCAGTGCCCACTAACAAGTTCTGGCACCACTGAGACGTTTCATTCTTTCACAGGATGTGAGCATTGTTGGCTAGATTGGCATTTATTATCCACCCCGAATTGCCCTTGAGAAGGTGCTAGGCTACCTTCTTGTACTGCTGCACTCCACGTTGTGGAGGTACACCCATAGAGTTTTAGGAAGGGGGTTGCAGGATTTTGACCCAGCAACAGTGAATGAAGAGCAATAGCTCTGAGTCAGGATGGTGTGTGACTTGCAGGAAACTTGCAATTGTTCTCTTGTATCTGCTCTCCTTGTCCTTCTAGGAGGCAGACACCACGGGCTGGAATCTCTGTTTGGGAGACTAAGTCCCCATGCCGGCGTGAAAACGATGCTGTTTTATGCCAGGAAAACTGGCACAAAACGGCCTCCGATTCCCCTTGCTTGCAAGCAGGCAGCGTAACGTTCCCAGCTCTAGCTGCCGATACGTTCCGGAGCATTGGCGGGTCCGTGTTTGCGCACGGCAGTGGCCTGCAGCGGCCGCACCGTGCTTCATGGTGGGCGCAGCCCGCGGACCCGTCCCGCAAGAGTAGTCCCCCCCTTCGGCCGGCTCACGCGCCCCGGATCTTCCCCCCCCCCCCCCACAGTGCCCCCAGCCCCGTGCCCCCTGCACCAAATAATGCCCCCCCTGCCCACGTATCAGCCCTCCCCGACTGTGGCGCCGCTGGACTGAGTCCGCAGCCGCCACACTGAGTTCACGACAGATGAGACCACACGTTTCCCACGCCGTCGGGAACTCGGCGAGTCGGGGATGGAGCATTGCGGGGCGGGGCGGCCGTGGATACAGCATGCGCCGTCCTCCTAGAGTACTCCGCTTTTCAGGAGGTGGCGCATTGCGAAAGTGGCGCCGTCCCTGATTCTGTCATCATCGGGGATTCTCCGCCCCATCGCCGAATGCGATTTCGGCGTCGGGGATCGGAGAATCCAGCCCCACGGGTTTTAAAGATGCTGTCGGAGAAGTCTTGGTGAGTCGCTGCCATGTAACTAATAGATGATACACAATGTTGCCACGTGCATCAAGGGAGCACAGTAGCAATAATAATCTTTATTAGTGTCACAAGTAGTCTTACATTGATACTGCAATGAAGTTACTGTGAAAAGCCCTAGTCGCCACACTCCGGCACCTGTTCGGGTACACTGAGGGAGAATTCAGAATGCACAATTCATCTAATAAGCACGTCTTTCAGCACGGTGGCGCAGTGGTTAGTATTGCTGCGTCACGGCGCCAAGGTCCCAGGTTCGATCCCGGCTCTGGTTCACTGTCCGTGTGGAGTTTGCACATGTGGAGCCCCCACAACCCAAACATGTGCAGGGTAGGTGGATTGACCATGCTAAATTGCCCCTTAATTGAAAAGAATTAATTGGGTACTCTAAATTTATTTTTAAAAAGCATGTCTTTCGGAACTTGTATTTTTGGAGTGAGTGTTTCTTTCCATCGCATGCATTAGCCTTTCTAATAGTCAGTGCAATACACAACAGGTACTTGTACTTCACTTCTCTTATAGTTACCGACTTGTTACCCAAATTCAGGACTGTTTTTCCTCGAGCATAAACCGCTGGCGCCTGCTGTTCAGAGGTTATCTCCGCATTAGGGCACAATAATGAATATTGCATCTGCGTGGTAACTTGGCAATAAAATAGTTTATAGTCACTCCATTGTAACACCATGTAACAAACTTTTAATTCTCTACTTTTTGAACTTTGGACCTTTTATCTTTCGCACAGTTTATGGTTGTGTTCTGGCAGCCTAGAGGGGATTAATACAAATGGACATACAAGTGTCTTGCTCTCAGCTCTCAAACCATTCCTCTGATCTCGATCAATGAGAGATGATGGGTGATGTGTTGGGTACTCTGCTACACAGACGAACCAACACGGTTGCGAATGGTCCAACTCAGTTTTATTACTAACATTTATTTACAGTGGTAAACTGGTTACTGAGGTTCAATCATAACCCTAGAATCTGTGGACCTATTCCTAATACTATCTTGTAGTGGCACTCAGCACATGGTGGATGTCTGAGTGGCTTGCTATGAGCTCTGTGCCCTGAGCTGTCTCCTGCTGGAATCCCCAGGAAGTGTCGTGTTCCCTGTTTTGTACTGTGTATGCTCTTGCCTGTGATTGGCTGTGGTGTTGTGTGTGTATTGATTGGTCTGTTGATCTGTCCATCAGTATGACATCATGACATCCCCCCTTTTTTACAAGAACATGTGCCTATGTGGTTATAAATAGAGATGTGTACTGAGTGCAGCTGAATGTGTGTGTGTGCAATATCTGCAGCATGTACATGGGGCTAAACTATATACAAGGGGCGATGCCGGGTGCGACATAACGAGGTTGTACCATAAACAACGAATGGGGAAATATTGAACGACAAAAACGAACTCCTGTAACGACAAGGAAGAACAGAAACATATTAACACAGTGGTATTATGAGTTCAATGTACAAACAGGCTCATAAGTCCAGTCTAGTAGGTGGGCAACAAATTTGGGTTGACCGCCTCAAGGGTGGGTCTGGATCTACCGGCTGAGGAATAGGCCTGGCCACGGGCGACAACGGAAGGGGCATGGTGGCAGGAAGCTCCACGAAGTCGATATCAGGAATAACAGGAGGGCGCGGTGTCGGTGTCAGTTCCTGTAGTGAGCGTGGAAGTAGGCGAAGAGCCCAGCAATTGCGCCTACGAATGGAGCCATCAGGCATGCGAACCAGGAACGAGCGGGGAACCACGCGTCGGAGAACATCGGCAGGTGCTGACCAGCCACCTTCTGATAAGTGGATGCGGACGTCGTCTCCAGGCGCCAGGGCAGGAAGATCAGTTGCCCATGTGTCATATGCCAACTTCTGGCGAACGCGCTGCTGTTGCATTCTGTGTAGTACCGGAGCATGGTTGGTTGTGGGTACCAGAATGAATGGCACAGTGGTCCTGAGGGCGCGACCCATCAACAGCTGGGCTGGTGAGAGGCCAGTGGCTAGTGGGGCCGAGCGATAGGCCAGCAGGGCTAGGCAGAAATCCGATCCGGCAGCAGCAGCCTTGCAGAGGAGCCGCTTGACGATGTGAACGCCCTTCTCCGCCTTTCCATTGGACTGGGGATGCAGAGCGCTGGACGTCACGTGTTTGAAGCCATACGAAGCAGCAAAGGACGACCATTCCTGGCTGGCAAAACAGGGCCCATTGTCTGACATGACAGTAATCGGAATGCCGTGGCGAGCGAAAGTGTCTTTGCAGGCCCTTATGACAGCGGACGATGTCAAATCGTGCAGGCGTATGACCTCTGGATAGTTGAAAAGTAATCAATGACTATTACATAGTCCCTGCCAAGCGCGTGAAAAAGGTCCACACCCACCTTCGCCCAGGGGGACGTCACCAGCTCATGGGGCTGAAGCGTCTCAGGAGGTTGTGCCGGTTGAAACCTTTGGCAGGTGGAGCAGTTGAGCACCATATTACGGGCAGCACGGTAGCATTGTGGATAGCACAATTGCTTCACAGCTCCAGGGTCCCAGGTTCGATTCCAGCTTGGGTCACTGTCTGTGCGGAGTCTGCACATCCTCCCCGTGTGTGCGTGGGTTTCCTCCGGGTGCTCCGGTTTCCTCCCACAGTCCAAAGATGTGCAGGTTAGGTGGATTGGCCATGATAAATTGCCCTTAGTGTCCAAAATTGCCCTTAGTGTTGGGTGGGGTTACTGTGTTATGGGGATAGAGTGGAGGTGTTGACCTTGTGTTGGGTGCTCTTTCCAAGAGCTGGTGCAGACTCGATGGGCCGAATGGCCTCCTTCTGCACTGTAAATTCTATGATAATATAGGCAATGTCATCACTGATGCCCGGCCAGTATACCGCCTCTCGGGCCCTCCGTCTGCACTTCTTGACTCCCAGATGGCCTTCGTGTAGTTGGTCGAGGACCAGCTTGTGCATGCTGTGTGGAATCACAATCCGGTCCAGCTTTAGGAGGACACCATCAATGACGGCCAAGTCGTCTCGGTCACTGTAGAACTGCGGGCACTGTCCTTTGAGCCACTCACCCGTCATGTGGCGCAGCACCCGTTGTAGAAGGGGGTCAGCCGCAGTTTCCCAGCGAATACGGGCCAGACTGGAGTCGTCAGCTGGCAGATTTGCCGATGTGAAGGCCACCTGCGCTTCGACCTGACAGATGAACCCCTCCGAATCAGGCGGTGTGCTCACTGCTCTGGATAGGGCATCCGCAATGATAAGGTCCTTTCCCAGGGTGTAGACCAGTTGGAAGTCATACCTCCTGAGTTTAAGTAGGATGCACTGGAGGCGAGGGGTCATCTCGTTCAGGTCCTTATTTATGATGCTGACCAGGGGGCGATGGTCAGTCTCAACGGTAAACTGAGGGAGACCATACACGTAGTCATAGAACTTGTCTGTTCCGGTCAGCAAACCCAGGCACTCCTTTTCGATCTGCGCGTAGTGCTGTTCTGTGGGGGTCATGGCCCGCGAGGCATAGGCAACCGGGGCCCATGACGCAGTGTCATCCCGCTGTAGGTGTACCGCCCCAATGCCGGACTGGCTGGCATCAGTCGAAATTTTAGTGTCACGAGATGTGTCGAAGAACGCCAATACCGTGGCTGTGGTGAGCTTAATTTTGAGCTCCTCCCATTCCTTCTGGTGTGTGGGCAGCCACTGGAACTCCGTGGACTTCTTGACAAGGTGGCGCAGAGCCGTCGTGTGGGAGGCAAGGTTGGGAATGAACTTCCCCAGGAGGTTGACCATGCCTAGGAAGCATAGCACTGCTTTCTTGTCTGCCGGCTGCGGCATGGCTGTAATGGCGCTCACCTTGTCTGCATCCGGACGGACCCCTGACCGGGAGATGTGGTCCCCCAGGAACTTCAGCTCGGTTTGGCCGAAAGAACACTTGGCTCGGTTGAGGCGCAGGCCGTTTTCCCGTATGCGCGCAAAGACGCGCTGGAGACGATTGATGTGCTCCTGTGGTGTGGTGGACCAGATGATGACGTCGTCCACGTAGACGCGCACCCCTTCGATGCCCTCCATCATCTGCTCCATGATTCTGTGAAATACCTCGGATGCCGAGATGATGCAAATGGCATTCTGTTGTAGCAGAACCTGCCGAAAGGGGTATTGAAGGTGCACAGCTTTTGGCTGGACTGATCCAGTTGGATCTGCCAAAAACCCTTCGAGGCATCCAGTTTTGTGAAGATTTTAGCCCGGGCCATTTCGCTCATGATCTCTTCCCGTTTGGGTATGGGGTAGTGTTCCCTCATTATGTTGTTGTTGAGGTCTTTTGGATCAATGCAGATCCGGAGCTCGCCGGAGGGCTTCTTAACACACACCATGGAGCTGACCCATGGCGTGGGCTCCGTGACCCGGGATAGCACCCCTTGGTCCTGGAGATCCTGCAGCTGCTGCTTGAGGCGGTCTTTGAGTGACGCTGGGACCCTGCGAGGTGCGTGAATGACCGGGGAGGCGTCCGGTTTGAGCCGAATTCTGCAGGTGTAGGCCAGTGTTCCCATGCCCTCGAATGCCTCCTGGTTGTGGGCGAGGAGCGATTGGAGCTGTGCCCTGAATTCTGCATCCGGGAAGTCAGATGTGCCTTCTGGAGACAGAGCGTGGACTCATTGCACGAGGTGGACAACCTTCCATGCCTGTGCGCCTAGCAGCGAGTCCTTTGATGATCTGACTATCTCGAATGAGAGTGTGGCCGTGTGTGTGTTGTGTGTCACCTGGTGCTGGCAGGATCCCATAGCCGGGATAACGTTCCCATTGTAGTCGACCATCTTGCCACGGGATGACCGAATTGGTGGTCTGACCTTCATGGCGTAGAAGGCTGACCATGCTATGAGGTTGGCGGAGGCGCCAGTGTCCAGACGGAATGTTATTGGTGATCGGTTGACCGTTAGGGTGGCACACCATTCATCACCCGGATTGACAGTGTTCACTTGCAATGGCTGGTGGGTCCTGGCTGGAGACATCCGGTTCCCATCAATGACCGCACCACGGAAGGCGTCCCGGTCGTCTGTGTCACTGGTCTGGATATCGTCTGGGCACGACTCGTAGTAAGGAGGCTGAATGGTCCGCACGTCCCTGCGAGGTTGTCGGAATTGGGGAACATTGGCAGGTTGAGCTGCTCGACAGCAGGGAGCTGAGTGGCCCATCTTGCCACAGCGGAGGCATTGTCGGTTTCTTGCGGGACATTGCCGCTTTAAATGTGTGGCTCTGCAGTTGCCGCACGTCGTGACGTCATGCCGTTCGTTGCGCCACCACGCATGCGCAGTTCGGTCTTGCGTCGAGCGCGCCTGCGCATCACATCCCTCTGTGTCGACGTCATTTTTGGCGCGCACAAACACGGGAGGCCTCGAAAAGCGCGCAAAATGGCCGCCCTCGTCTGGGCCGCGGGCCGGGTGGAACTCGATCGGCTGGACCCGTTCGGTCTCATAGGATGCCTACATCGCCGATCCGGCCGCGTAGGACCCCTGCCGCGCCGATTCGGCCGCCTGAAATTGGGAGTAGCGGCTAGTCGCGTTTTCATGCAGGACACAGGCTTCGATTGCGGAGGCTAGGGTGAGGCCTTTTATTTTTAAGAGCTGCTGGCATAGGGTGCCCGAGGTGACCCCAAAAACGATCTGGTCCCGAATCATGGAATCGGAGGTGGTGTCATAACCGCAGGGCTACGCGAGGATACGGAGTTGCGTAAAGAAAGATTGAAAGGGCTCATCCTTACCCTGCAGGCGCTGCTGGAAGAGATACCTCTCGAACCTCTCGTTGACCTCGACGTTGAAGTGTTGTTCGAGTTTGAGAAGGACCGTCTTGTCCTCACCTTCCGCGAACACCAGGGAGTTGTCGACATGGATGGCGTGTTGACCTGCCGTGGAGAGGAGGATGGCGATATTTCTGGTGTCCGAAGCGCTCTCCTTTTCGTTGGCTTCCAGGAAGAGCTGGAAGCGCTGTTTGAACAGCTTCCAATTAACGTCGAGGTTTCCAGCGACTTGTAGCGGCTGCGGTGTGCTGACGGTGTCCATGGCGCAGGATGGCAGATTCCGGAGGATTCGTAGGTAGGTCCCACAGTTACTCCTGGTACTATGATGTGTTGGGTACTCTGCTACACAGACGAACCAACACGGTTGCGAATGGTACAACTCAGTTTTATTACTAACATTTATTTACAGTGGCAAACTGGTTACTGAGGTTCAATCATAACCCTAGAATCTGTGGGCCTATTCCTAATACTACCTTGTAGTGGCACTCAGCACATGGTGGATGTCTGAGTGGCTTGCTATGAGCTCTGTGCCCTGAGCTGTCTCCTGCTGGAATCCCCAGGAAGTGTCGTGTTCCCTGTTTTGTACTGTGTATGCTCTTGCCTGTGATTGGCTGTGGTATTGTGTGTGTGTTGATTGGTCCGTTGATCTGTCCATCAGTATGTATGTATGTTTGTACTGTGATGTTTACCTGAATATCATGACAATGGGGAGCTGGTATGCAGTAATTTACATGCATCATATCAGCTTGCAAAAGACAGCCTAAATCTATAACCGTAAACCTCAACCTCCCTTGAATCATAAACGTTATACTGCAAAATAGCTGTCAATTTATTGGATTTTTAAAAGTGCATGATTTCAGGATATTGGCAGGTGTCATTAATACAATAACAATGTGTGTATACATGGTACAGAAAGCAGGAAGAGCCCTTTCGAGAGAAGCTGGGTGTAATATTCTTATCGGATGACCTGATTTATATTACAAGAACACTTATAGCTAAAGCTATGAATGATTAATTAACATTAACCGTGGGTAAACTATATGCACAACACGAGATGTATAACAATAAGACCTGATGTGTTGGGTGTTCTGGATCACAAACAGGTCACCAACACTTGAAGTGGTGCAACTCTATTTTATTATAAGGTTAACTATATTAACATACTTGAACTGTGGGTAAATGCAATACCAGCTTTAACTGTTGACCCTTGCCTAGTCCTAACCAGGTGATGCACTCAGCACATGGTGAATGTCTGTGTTGCAGGCTGTGAGCTCTGTGCTCCGAGCTGGCTGCTACTAGAATGAGCGGGAACTCTCCTGTCCCGTCTTTATAGTGTGTGTGCTCTCACTGGTGATTGGCTGTGGTGTTGTGTATGCTGATTGGTCCCACTGCATGTCCATCAGTGTGTGTGTGTGTGTGTGTGTGTCTGCACCATAATATACTGGTGTATATTATGACATCCCCCCTTTTATATAAAGAACATGTGCCTGCGTGACAATAAATATTGTGTAGTGAATGTACCTGACTATGTATATGCGTGTTATTTACATGACTATATACATGAGGCTAATCTATTTACATGGGAAGGTGCCTGGTGCAGCGAAATAGGGTGTCACACCAACAATGAAATGAACATTATATACAAACTACTGGAACGATGAAACAGGATAACAGAACAGATCAAAGAGTCCAACATTGTAAAACTCATAAGTCAAGTCTTTGAGGTGGCGACAAATTCTGGTTGACCGTCAGGGTGGCACACCACTCGTCGTCTGGATCGATGCTGTGCACCGACAGCGGCTGGTGGTTTTGATTCGGGGACAGCCTGTTCTTTGTTATAACACCGAAAGGCTCGAAAAGGCTCCCTCGGGTCCTCAGTGTCACTGGTCTGCGGGAAGTCGGAATCGGACTCGGTTTGGGCGTAGGTAATTGCTTGTTGCAGGGTTCTTCGGAGGTTTATTTCATCTCCTGGTTCAATTTGAGGCATTGTGCTGTCATTCCAGGTGAAGGAAGGTTGATTTACAGCTTCAAAAGATTTTTTCTTTGATTTGGGACGTTTCCCCTTTAAATGGGCGTGGTCCGGGGCCTCTGGCGTAATGACGCACGTGACGTAGCACATAGGAGGCGTTTGCACATGTGCAGATCACGGATCCTTTACTGATGGCCGTTTTCGTGATTGCGAATGCGCGGCGTCGCGCAACTGCGCAAGTGCAGTCCCTTTAGAAAGATGGCCACCGACCAAAATCGTTCTCTGCTCTGGGATTTCTGCCTCGAGGTGAGTACTGCCGCTTCTTTTACCTTTTCTTGCTGGTTGGAGTGTGTTTTCCTCACAGTATTTGCCAAATTTGTCCAGGACTGCCTGGAAGTCGCTCCTGTTTTGCCCCTTGGAGCGCTTGAATTTTTAAAAGATTTCTTCTGCTCTGGAACCGGCGATGGGGAGGAGAAGCTCTGTTTTTTCAGGATCAGCCAGGTCTTCTAGTTTGGCTGCCAGCAGGAAGATTTCAAACTTTTGCCGGAATACCCGCCAGTTTTCGCGGAGATCGCCGTGGCACTGGAGCTGCTGCGGAACCCGGATCGTGAACATCTTGCCTGGGTATCGTTGCTGGTTGTCACTGTACGCTGAGGTATGGCTATCTGGACTGAACCAGTTCACTCCTGGTATCATGATGTGTTGGGTGTTCTGGATCACAAACAGGTCACCAACACTTGAAGTGGTGCAACTCTATTTTATTATAAGGTTAACAATATTAACATACTTGAACTGTGGATAAATGCAATACCAGCTTTAACTGTTGACCCTTGCCTAGTCCTAACCAGGTGATGCACTCAGCACATGGTGAATGTCTGTGTTGCAGGCTGAAAGCGCTGCAATCTGAGCTGGCTGCTACTAGAATGAGCGGGAACTCTGCTGTCCCCTATCTTTATAGTGCGTGTGCTCTCACTGGTGATTGGCTGCAGTGTTGTGTTTGCTGATTGGTCCCACTGCATGTCCATCAGTGTGTGTGTGTGTGTGTGCCTGCACCATAATATACTGGTGTATATTATGACAAGCCCAAGCACAGCTTCCTCCAGCCAATCGGAGGCGTCGCCTGACTCTAACATTCACTTATACAAGTGAGACCTCTAGTGGTCAGTCGGTAAATTACAACACAACCATGATATCATGACACTGGGTACGGAGCAGGAGAGAAATGGAGGAATGCAATGAGGGTGCTGAGGCAAGAGGCAAGCACTCGCAAAGAGAAGAGTTTCGATAAAGCTTTTAAAAGCAGGTACCATTTCATCTGTTACACTTGTCATGTGCACCAATTACTCCGCTATGGTTACACCCAACTGTTTTTTATTATTTACACCAGACATTGTCAAACTCGGCATTTTTTTTAATATCGTCACAGCCTTTTTTTTACAGGTTGGGGGGGCCAAAGGGACCATTGGGGCCAAAGGGACCCAAAACCATTTCTTCAATTTTTGTCACCAATAAACAAGGTGAGAGAAAATAGTGGGTTGCGCAGGTCAGCCGGTGTGGGCCACAAAGGTCAGCCGGCATGGGCCGCAGAGGTCGGCCGGCGTGGGTCGCAAAGGTGGGTCGCGAAGTTCGGCCAGCGTGGGTTGTGAAGGTCGGCCGCGTGGGTCGCGAAGGTCGGCCTGTTGTGGGTCGCGAAGTTCGGCCGGCGTGGGTCGCGAAGGTCGGCTGGCATGGGTCCCGAAGGTCGGCCGGTGTGGGTCCCGAAGGTCGGCCGGCGTGGGTCGCGAAGGTCGGCCGGTGTGGGTCGCGAAGGTTGGCCGGCGTGGGTCGCGAAGGTCGGCTGGCGTGGGTCCCGAAGGTTGGCTGGTTGGTAAAAATGGGTCCCCGGAAAAAACGCTGATTTACACTGTATTCATGAAACAACATTGAACCACAATTGAACAGGTACTTGATTGATTTCAATGTTATCTTCATGAAATATGAACAAATCACAACTGAGCAAACAGGGAAAATAATAAAATAAGTCAACAGCAGGAATAAAAACCAGGTACATGCCAACTTAGAAACTCTGATGAGCAACTTCAAAAAGATTGGCACAACCCAAAGCTGGCAACTCAAAAAATGTCCTGCTGAAAATCCACCCTGAATAAAGGCCACAATTTTGAAAAGTAAAATATTGTAGACGCTGGAAATCTGAAAAAGAAATGCTGGAATAACACAGCCAGTCTGGCAGCATCTGTGGAGAGAGGAACGAGAGCTAACGTACTTCCCGTACCAGCCTCCCTGAGCAGACGCCGGAATGTGGCGACTAGGGGCTTTTCACAATAACTTCATTCGAAGCCTACTTGTGAAAATAAGCGATTTTCATTCATTTTTCATTACTTCTGGCTGGTATTCCTGCTCTTTATTGGAAATGTCATCTGATAAGATGTGCTGTGAACATGTCTTCCTCCTGCAAGCCTCGTCCTTGCTCCTGCTTCACTCTGTGTAGAATGGGGAACACCACAATTATTCTGGAGACTCCCATTTCTGTCCAAGCAGCTGAAGTGCATCAAACATGCCGACCTTCTCAATGACACATCTATTTGTCATATAACTCACGCTGGAATATGATTAAATGTGAAAGGTTTTGAGCAGGCAGGCGAACATATTTACAAAGCGTTGTGAGGAGGTGGAATTCACTTTGGGGGTTAATGGCGGGGGCAGACACAAGTTCAGATTGCATAGCTGGATAAAAGAAAAAAAGAATAGCTAGAGGGACCATCTCGATTAATGACATTAGGACCATTGGTGTGGAGGGTAACTGCTTCAGTAGACTGGTTGGTTTGAACAAACCACATCCATGTTTCTATGGAACCCAGAGCCCGTGGTGGGTTCCCTGGCAGTGGGACAGGTGAGCCACACAAAACAGCGTAGATATCTGCAGGACCGGAAGATCCTGCTGGCGGTCAATGGTGACCCGTCTACGCCGCCAGAAAACATGCTACATCGGGGGGCGGGGGAGCCCAGAAAATTCTGTCCTATGTTTTTCTCTGTATTTATTATATATCCAGAGTAACGATGAGCAACACCAAGCAAAATCAATTATACTGTAGGTAATCTTGGGTGCATTGTCAGCATACATGGGAAAAGCTAAAATGTTTTGGGTGGTTGGTCATTTGAAAACTGGCATGAGGCATGAAATTTAAAATACACTTGTTCGTAAATGTGAATTTTACTTTCTGAATCTTCTATCTATGGTCACAGCATGATCACAGGACGGTTGCAGTGGGAATTGAAAATATGCCACTTTTGTGCAATCGGAGTTCCTTCTATACGTTGGGTTTGATCCACATTTCTGAGGTAGTGCTGTGTACAGGGCGGAGAATGGCTCACACGTGGACCCAACTGTATGCAGCCATGTTGAAGTCTTTACTTACACCTTCTCAACAGAGAGGGTGGCAGAGTGGAGGAGATTTTACTTCACATAGTGCTATAGTTGACCTGAGAGTGCTGGGTGCTCAAACCAGAGAGTGTTCCTTTCCCCAGTTGTAACATAAAAGTGGTGTAGTGCGAATGTCATCCAGAGCCCGAGGCTAATGCTGTAAGGACATGGATTCAAATCCCACACGGCAGCTGCTGGTAGAATTTAAATTCAATTAATACATTTGGAACCTAAAGCTAGTCTCAGTAATGCTGACCACGAAACTACTATCAATTGCTGTAAAACCCATCTGGTTTCCCAATGCCTTTTAGGGAAGGAAGTCTGCCGTCCTTAACTGGTTTGGCTATGTGACTCCAGACCCACAGGAATTGCCCTCCGAAATGGCCCAGCAAACCACTCAGTTCGAGGGCAATTGGGGAAGGCCAACAAATGCTGGTACCACCAGGGATGCCCACATTCTATAAAATAATAAAGAAAGAGAAATTATTAATCTTCATGAATATAAGATCAATCATTTTTTAAGCATTTGATAAAACCCCAATGTCTTCAGCACTGTGATGCCAGATTTACTGTAATTTCATCTGCTCGATGTGCTCGGTATTGCTGACCAAACTTCGATATATCAGTCACAGGCCGTTACACAATTCACAGCTAGGTACATTCAGAGCTAACAGCAGCAGATCAAGATAGTGTTACTTAAGCTTTCCAAATATAGGCAATGCATTATATATTTGTGTAATGTGATTATCTTCAGAGTGAACACAGTGGAGCACGGTAGTCCACAAATTTGGTAAAATGATCATGTAGTATCTGCTTACTTGACAGTAGTCACTGCTGATCAAAACACAATTGCCGAAAGGGGAACTCAGGCATACGCATAAGGAAAGAAGAAATAGCTTACATTTATATAGTTCTCTTCGCGACCTCAGAATGTTCCAGAGAACGTTCCAAAAATGCTTTTTGGAGTGCTGTCACTCACAAAGTAGGTAAACGTGGCAGTCAATTTGCATACAGCAATGGGATAAATGGCCAGATGATCTGTTTCAATGCTGTTGGTTGAGAAGTAAATGTTGGCAGGATAACAAGAGCACTATCCAACCCTTTAAAAAGTGTCATACACTTGAGAAATTTAACTAGGCTTTGGCTGAGATTCGCAATAAAAACATTATATTATATTATATTTGTGCAATCTCTCTTACCCACCTGAATTAGTAAAAGAGGCAAATGAGGACACCAGCAACCTTTACCTGCATAGCACCTTTTTACGTGATACAACATCCCATCGTGCTTTGCAGGGATATTTTAAAACAAAATATGACACCAAGTAAAGGAAATATTAGGTCAGAGGACCAAAATCTTGGTCAACGATGTAGGTTTTAATAAGTGTTTTAAAGGATGAAAGCCAGGAAGTGGGGCAGGGAATTCCAGAACTTAGGATCCAGGAAATTGAAGAGGCAGCCACCAATGATGGAGCGATTAAAATCAGTGATGACCAAGAGGCCAGAATGGATGAGCACGGGTATTTTGGACGGTTGGGGGGGCGGGGGGGGGGGAGGGGGGTTATAGGAGGTCACAGAGATAGGAAGGTGCAGAGCCTTGGAGGGATTTGAAAACATTAAGACGCTGCTTGACCTTCTGCAAATGTAGGCCAGTGAGCACAGAGGTGTCAGGGAATCAGATTTGCTGCACGCCAGGATAGGAGCAGAGTTTTGAATCATCTTAAGTGCGAGACCAGCCACGAGTATGTAGGAATAATCGAGTCTGAGATAACAAAGGCATGAATGAAGGTTTCAGCATCAGACTGGCTAGGACAGGGACAAAGTCCGGCAATGTTAGGGAGGTGGAAATAGGCAGCCTTAGTGATGTGGTTGGAGCTCAAATTGGGAGTCAAATATAACAGCAAGGTATAGTTTACTCTCAGACAGCCTTGGTTTAACTTTTCAAGTCATGCCACCACCAATAAGCCCTGACTCAGAGACGTTACTCTTCCAAATGACACTCAACATATCTATCTAATCACAGCCAGACAGAGGATATATTGTAAAATGCTGTGGAACTTAATATATTACCAGGGCCATTGACCCAATATATATGGAATGCAGGGAGTGTAGTACAAGGGTGTTATAACTTGCCTGCTTACCATTGGCTGGGGACTCGTGACAATCCCACAATCCTGTGGGAGTATGAGCTTCCCAAATGAGGGGGGGGGGGGGCGGAGAAATCATTAGTAAACTCCAAGTATAAATAAAGCTGGCTAGTTTGGAACCAGCAGGAAGGAGTGTGCAGCAAGGGAAGTTGCTGCTGCTGTTATATATATATATATATATAGAAATATGTTATTGTAAATAAATGTTATTACTTTGCATCCTTAAAACTCGTGCTGGATTCTTCGTGGCCCTCACAAAACTGGCGGCGAGGGTTAAAGTGAATAGCTGTCTACACTGCTGAAGCCACCTCCCTGGATTTTTGGTGGATACAGGTTGGAAGTTGTTTTCTGTTATACCATGCCTCTGTACGGACGTTTGGATGTTTTTGATGCTGCGCTGGAAAGCTGGAACCAGTACGCACAACGGATGCGTTACTATTTCCGGGCAAACAATATCACCGAAAACGAGCGTCAGGTGGTCATACTGCTCACCGCCTGCGGCCCGCATACGTTTGGGGTGATTAGGAGCCTTACGTACCCAGCTGCGCCGGACACCAAAACGTTTTCTGAACTTGTGAATATAGTGGGGCAATATTTTAACCCAACCCCGTCCACGATAGTCCAGCGTTACCAGTTTAATACCGCTGAGTGGACCCCTGGAAAATCCCTTGCTGATTTTCTATCCAGGCTACGCAGGATTGCGGAGTACTGTGACTATGGTGAGACCTTGTCAGAAATGGTACGCGACCGTTTGGTTTGCGGTATTAACAATGCGGCCACCCAGAGAAAGTTGTTAGCTGAGCCAACATTGACTTTTCAACAGGCAATTCAAATAGTATTGTCCGAGAGAGTGCGGAACGAGGAGTGCAGGAGCTACAGGGAATGGGAGTGCATGCCTTGGGGCGCAACCCCTTCCGTCCGAAAAAGACCCCCCCGCACTCCTGCGGTACCTTGGGCGAGGCGACGTCCGGACCGACGCCAGTGGCCGTCAGACATTCCTCCCCAAAGGGAGCCTTCTCCAGAACCAATGGATGAGGAGCCATGTCCGTGTCAGACTTGTAGGCGCCAACCCCGTCGCAGACGCCGGTCCTGGGGGCGCCAGAGGCGCCGTCGTTCCGACCGAAACTGGGACCAGCCCAGGAGCTGTACCTTCCATGTGGATGAACCTGCGGCGACTACTCCTGAGGACGTGGAGATGGAGGACGACTGCCTGCAGCTGCATTGTGTGGCAGCTCCCCGTGTGGCCCCCATTAAGGTGACAGTACGGGTCAATGGTCACTCGCTTGAGATGGACACTGGTGCAGCGGTCTCCGTGATCGCCCAGAGGACATTCGACCGCATCAAGCAGGGTATACAGACCCTTACACTAACCGACTCACAGGCCAGGTTGGCCACCTACACGGGGGAACCACTGGACATTGCAGGAACTACAATGACCCCTGTTGTTTACGGACGCCAGGAGGGGCGTTTCCCACTTATCGTAGTGCGCGGCCATGGGCCCAGCCTGTTGGGTCGGGACTGGTTGCGCCATTTGCGGTTGCAATGGCAGCACATCCTCCAAACAGTTTCTGAAGGGTTGACTGAGGTGCTAGGACGATACCCAGATGCATTCCAGCCTGGTTTGGGGAAAATAAAAGGGGCCATATCCCGTATCCAAGTCGAACCAGGAGCCACGCCGCGCTATTTCCGTACGCGCCCGGTGCCTTACGCCTTGCTCGAGAAGGTAGAAGGGGAGCTCACTCGTTTGGAGAGTTTGGGTATTATCAGGCCCGTCCGTTTTGCTGACTGGGCAGCACCAATTGTACCTGTAATGAAGCCAGATGCCACAGTTCACTTGTGTGGTGACTATAAACTTACAGTGAATACGGCTTCCCAACTAGACTGATATCCAATGCCTCGCATAGAGGATCTCTACGCGAAGCTTGCAGGTGGACTCTCGTTCACAAAATTAGATATGAGTCACGCCTACCTACAGTTGGAGCTGGACCTTGCCTCCCGACCATATGTAACGATTAATACACACCGGGGCCTGTATGAATATACAAAGGTTGCCCTTTAGAGTATCCTCTGCCTGAGCTATTTTTCAACGTGTTATGGAGGGCATTTTGAGAGGTTTACCACGTGTTGCTGTCTACTCAGATGACGTTTTGATTACAGGGACGTCGGAGCGGGAACATTTGAAAAATCTGGAGGCTCTCCTTAGACGCTTTTCGGAGGTTGGAGTCCGTTTACGTCGCACAAAGTGCGTATTTCAGGCAAAGGAAGTAGTCTACCTAGGTTATCGGGTGGACCGCGAAGGTTTGCACCCCGTCGCAGAGAAGGTGCGTGCGATTCAACAGGCCCCCGCCCCGACTGACACTTCGCATCTTTGTTCTTTTCTCGGTCTCGTAAACTATTACGGGGAGTTCCTCCCCAATCTGGCAACTACGCTAAAGAAAAATCACACCTGGGTTTGGGGTCAGCCGCAAGAAACCGCTTTCCGGCGGGTAAAGCAACAATTGTCGTCGTCTGGGTTACTAACCCACTATGATCCTGGAAGGCCTTTGCTCGTCACATGTGATGCATCCCCGTATGGTATTGGGGCCGTCCTATCCCACAAGATGGAGAACGGGGCCGAGCGGCCGATAGCTTTCGCCTCCCGCACATTGACTGCAGCGAAGAAAAAGTACACGCAGATCGAGAAGGAGGGCCTGGCAGTGGTTTTTGCGGTGAAACGCTTCCACCAGTACGTGTATGGCCGCCATTTCACTATCGTGACTGATCATAAGCCTCTGCTGGGACTTTTCAGAGAGGATAAGCCAATACCGCCCATTGCTTCCGCACGGATCCAGCACTGGGCTTTGTTGCTTGTTGCATATGAGTATTCTCTGGAGCACAAACCAGGAACGCAGATAGCAAATGCCGACACACTGAGCCGATTGCCTTTATCGACCGGCCCCATGTCGACCCCCACGACCGGTGAGGTGGTTGCAATCCTAAATTTTATGGACACCTTGCCTGTCACGGCATCACAGATCCGTGAGTGGACCCAGACGGAGCCAGTCCTGTCAAAGGTTCGGCACATCGTCCTGTATGGTGGGCAGCATAGACAGCTCCCAGGGGAGTTGCGGGCATTTTCCTCCAAGCTGTCAGAATTCAGCGTGGAAGACAGCATCCTCTTGTGGGGGACGCGTGTGATTGTCCTGTAAAAAGGCTAGGAGCTGATACTAAGAGACTTGCACAATGGGCATCCAGGTGTGACCAAAATGAAAATGTTGGCCCAGAGTTATGTCTGGTGGCCAGGCCTCGACACCGACATTGAGAAGGTGGCCCAAAACTGCTCCATTTGCCAGGAGCATCAGAAGCTTCCGCCGGCCGCGCCCCTACATCACTGGGAATGGCCAGGGCGGCCTTGGGCACGCTTGCATGCAGATTTCGCAGGCCCTTTTCAAGGATCCATGTTCCTTCTATTAATCGACGCCCAGTCTAAATGGCTAGAGGTGCATAAGATGCAGGGGACAACGTCCTGCGCAACAATTGAAAAGATGCGTTTGTCTTTTAGTACGCATGGCCTCCCCTAGGTGCTGGTCACGGATAACGGCACTCCATTCACGAGTGAGGAGTTTACGAGGTTCATGAAGATGAACGGCATACGCCATATCCGCACTGCCCCTTACCACCCGGCTTCAAATGGGTTGGCAGAGCGCGCAGTGCAGACATTCAAAAGAGGCCTAAAGAAGCAGTCTTCCGGATCAATGGACACGAGACTGGCTCGCTTTTTATTTACGTATAGGACCACCCCCCATGCGGTGACTGGGGTAGCTCCCGCAGAACTCCTAATGGGCCGGAGACTTCGCACCCGCCTTAGTATGGTTTTCCCGGACATTGGCGCAAAGGTACGCCGCACACAAGAACGGCACGGACAGGGATTTTCTCGGCATCGGCCGATTCGGCAGTTTGCGCCCGGTGACCCAGTGTTTGTTTTGAATTTTGCTGGTGGTGCCCAGTGGGTTCCTGGCGTAATCTTTCGCCAAACGGGCCCTATATCTTACCAGGTGCAAGCCCAGGGTCGTCTCCAGCGCAAACATGTAGACCACTTTCGGTCCAGAAGACTATCCCCTGCAAAGATTCCTCCCCCCCCGGAGCTCATTTCTACAGCCGCAGAGACCAGAGGCAAGGGAAGGTAGTCCTCACAATCTTCCACTGGTGCCTCACTCAAAGCCTGCGCAGATCTTTACAGAACCGAGTGGAGATAGAGACGCTGACATGACGGAGGCAGCAGACTCTGACTCCGAGATGGAGACACAGGACGCGTCAGAGGGGGAATCCTCGGGTCCACAGGCCGTGGATGTACAACCGTTACGCCGTTCATCACGGTAGCGCCGGTCTCCGTCTCGTTACACGCCACCTGATCCAGCGCCGCGTGCAAATGGTGTCCGGCCTGCGGCAAAACGAGTCCGACGCCCTCCTTCGCCAGGGTCTTCGGTGGAGTCCTTGGACTTTGGGGGGGGAGGGATGTTATAACCTGCCTGCTTACCATTGGCTGGGGACTAATGATAATCCCACAATCCTGTGGGAGTATGAGCTTCCCAAATGAGGGGGGCGGAGAAACCATTAGTAAACTCCAAGTATAAATAAAGCTGGCCAGTTTGGAACCAGCAGGAAGGAGTGTGCAGCAAGGGAAGTTGCTGCTGCTGTTTTATATATATATATATATGTTATTGTAAATAAATGTTATTACTTTGCATCCTTAAAACTCATGCTGGATTCTTCGTGGCCCTCACAAAAAAAGGTATCTAGCAGAGTTAATGTGGGACTCAGCTCTGAATTGGCTTCACCTTTCACAGAGCATGGATGTACATAGTTATGTGTTATCAATAAACACTTAATATTGAACCATACAAGACTGGGAACCTCTTTGTGAGGCCTACTGAACATACAAGATACAACAGGGAGCATGTAGGGAAGGCTGAAATCAGCTGAATAATAACAGCAAGGCCAGAGAGAGATGCGGAGGTCCTGCTGATCTGAACATATGAGCTCATTAATATGCCGTAGCTCCGCATCCTGCCAAAGGTCTCCGACATTTGGGAAGGCGGGCGACATTGGCCAATGGAGGGGAAGATGTTGGAAATCTCGAGGGGAGTGCGATAATCAGAAGAGCTGTGGGGCAAGGGGGTGCAAGGCAGGATATTGCGCCGGGGAAGCTTTCTTGAGCAGCCGATGGAGAATATTTCTGTTCCTCCTGATCCACAAGGAGGTTCAATGAACCATTTTCCTCAGAAATTTAAATGGAGGCAATGCTGATGTCATCAGGCCGCTGTATTCTATTTGAGGGAGCCTCATCCTCACTGTTGTACTTTAAAATTTAAAGGGGCAGGAATGGGGCTGGATTGCCTAACCCTGATATTTTAACCACCGACCTGACCCTTTCCCTTCCATAGTGATTGAAATAAAAGAGCAGCTTCACTTATTCAGCATGTTCAGGCTATTTTGGGTACAGATTTACAAGCCTAATGTTGGCCATTCAGCCCATCTCAATTAATCCATTCAGAAGCACTTTGCATTCACACTACTCTATCCAGGAGTCTGTTCCATGTGTCAAATGCATCTTGTTTGAAGAAGAATCCTCTGGTTTCAGACCTAAGTTTTCAATTTATTGGTTTTGAGTCCCTTTCTTTATTCTCACATCTAAAATATGGATTTACTTTTTGCATACCATTAACTATTTTGGATACTTCTAAGATCACCTCTTAGATATCTCTTTTCCAGACTAAAACATGCAAGCTACTCCAGTCCTTCCTCATATCTCTGACCACTAACATGAGGGGCCAGTCTTGTGGTTCCTCTTGGCTCAGCCTCCAGATCTCCAGTGTATTTCAACAGGGCCCAAGGTGTGGCTTGACTAGAACACTGTACTTCTGACTTACGTTTGACAATGTAGCTGTTGTTTGCTTTGTTGAATTTGATCATATTATGTGATTGTGTGTCCATTTTCACAAGAGTTGTAAGTCAGTATTTTAACACAGCACCTTGCTCTCATGTCCACGTGTCCATCCTAGAGCACTGCAATCATAGAATTTACAGTGCAGAAGGAGGCCATTTGGCCCATCGAGTCTGCACCGGCTCTTGGAAAGAGTTGCCTACTTAAGCCCACGCCTCCACCCTATTCCAGTAACCCAGTAACCCAACCTAACCTTTTGGACACTAAGGGCAATTTAGAATGGCCAATCCACCTAACCTGCACATCTTTGAACAGTGGAAGGAAACCGGAGCACCCGGAGGAAACCCACACAGACACGGGGAGAAAGTGCAAACTCCACACAGTCACCCGAGGCCGGAATTGAACATGGGACCGTGGCGCTGTGAGGCGCCAGTGCTAACCACTGTGCCACCATGCCACCCGTGAATACTCCAGTGAAACCCGGCACAAGCTGGTGAAGCAGCATCTCACCTTCCAGTTGGGCACGTTGCAGCTCTCGGGACTCAATATTGAGTTGGGCAGCTTTAGATTGCGATCTTTCACCTCCATCTTAAACCCCTTTTAAAAAATATTCCATACGTGTATTGCCTCAATGCAAACTCTCCATACCCCTCCCACACCAGGCCCTGTCTTTTGTCCTTAAACTTGCTACATTTTGTTGCAATCTCTCACAGCTATAACACATTCTCCCTTTATTTAGTTCTGATGAAGAGCCAAAAGGACTCAAAATGTTAACTCTGCTTTCTCTCCTTACAGATTGCTGTTCTTGTTGTAGTAAATCAGCGGACTTGATTATAGTTGGTTCACTAATGTACTATTTTTTTTCTGGTGTCTGGTTCGAGTTCTGCTCTGCCCCTTGCACTCTCATTGGCTGGCTCGTGCTGCAGCTGATAAATGGCAGTTTGAAGTACTCCTGTCTCTAGTTTGCCAGACCACCTGCGAATGCAGTAATTTCCCACATTTATCTCCCTTTGTACCTATGGAAACCACAAGATGCTCATCTGATGAAGGTCAGAGTGATTGAGAAAGGGGTGGAATCAACTGAATCGCGAGCCGTTCCTCAGGAGAAGGCCAAAGTCAACGTACACACCATGGATTGGGCACCACCACAACATAATCCAGAGAAATAGCTATGGTGCACTTTTACGAGAACATTTTCATGTGTATAAATGACTTTACAATAACTATGGGCCTCCAATTCAATACATACAATTTAGCAGGCATGTCTGTGTTGCTTTTGGCAAGTTAGTGAGTCTTGGAATGGGGAACGGAAGTCTATATTTGTTCTCATCCAGCTGAGATACTCTTTCATACCTCAATATTATTTATAGGGTTACAAGGCAGAGAAGAAGCCCCAAATAAGCCTACAGTTTGGATTTAGGTCTACTGGACCTTTGGAGAAAACTGCAATAATAATTGACCATTGTTCATTTGTATGTAATAAGACCGCACAACAAAACCCACTCATGAGAGGAGAATTCTCTTCCTCGGGATGGAGTTCTGGCGCCTGCCTGCTCCTTATCTGCCTCAGTGCCAATCCATTTTTGTGAGTTGAGGTTTATCAAATATGCATATGGGTTCCCATCATCAAAAAAGGAGCCTGAAAGTGCAACCAAGAAAACCCTGACGGAGGTGCAACGGGGTTACTACAGCAGGACAATCAGAAGAAGTGGGGAGATCCTAAAGGTCTAGAATGATGGGAATCCAAGGCACCCTACTGAAAGCTGCAGCTCACACCAAGGCCTTCTGCAAGGAAGTGTTGTGTCTTCCCTGAAGGAAGAGGAGGCTGCTACAAAACCTTCTCCCTCCAGTGGAGGAACTCAGGAACTTAAGCAGTGCCTCCTGGAGCCTACCGCCACATTGAACATAGATATCCGAGGCAGGGCAGACCGGCCTGAAATCCGCTGAAGACCAAGCCAAAATTTATACAGCTATCTTCATGGAAAATGTCTTTGCTTATGACAGGGAGAAAGAAAACTCACAAGTGCCATACTTATTACCATTCGTTACCATGTTACAATCAGTGTGACTTACATTCTTTGTGCACCCATGAACAAATGAAAAAGATTTTACAATATCTTTGTGAGGATAGCACTCATTCAAGACTTGATAATATCCAGTCAGCTACACGGTTCCAAAAAAGGAATGATGTGAATAATAAAACTATATCTCACATTGGCAATCTTGCGTGTGTACCAGTATTCTGGAGGTACTTCCTTGGGTTGAGGGAGGAGGAAAGGGAGCATGGAACTGACTACAGAGTAAAACTAATCATTTAAGTGCTTATAGACCCTAAAAGACCGGGGCTACTCCAGCCTTAAAATGTCAGTTTTGATTAAAGGTCCTGCTTGAAACACTAATCTATCTTCCCCTTTCAGAAACCCCAGTATTAAGCTGCCATCAAAAATTCCCCCATCCATGAGTTTAATACCAATTTAGTGCCAGAGATCCGGCCTGTGTGGAAGGTCAGGTAATTAAGTACTGAGGTGGGCATCCTGCCAGCCCTTGCTGACACTGTAGCAATGAAATGCCAATCTTGTTACTTAGCTTTCTACACTATCTGTAACCAGATAGGTCCCACAGTGACTGCGAATGGAATACGCTGTTAAATTCTTTTCAGTCAAACATCGTATTATAAGGAACAATTATAGCATAAACGCAATTTGTCAAGTGCAATAGACTTAGGAATTGTGATTCCATTTTCCACCTGGGATTGAGTAATAAGAAGTTAAAGTCAATCCCTTCATGTCTGCTTGTGGCTCTTGTCAATATTACTGTACGTTAGAATCTGCATCCGTCAAATGTTCACAATAAGAAAATATTCTAATCTCCCCTCTGTAAAATTTTGCACGGCTTGTCAAATTTAAGAAACCGTCTGACACCACAGCAGGTTAGAGATATAATGGGACGTGAATTATAAATATTTTCATTGGAGTCTCGCAGATAGCGATTTAACCCAGTATGTGTACTGAACTTGCAACAATTACTTTGTGAACGCAAACTGTACAGATGAGATAGATTAAATGGTTGACTCAATGTTAATGAAAAGTAGTTCAGTGATAGGATTGTCCATACGGGGGTAGCACCTATGATGTCAAACAACTAATCATGCAAGCATTAGGTATCTGCCACCCAAGTGCTTTATCATGACACCAAAACTAGATGTTATCAGGTCCAAAAAGGGCTCCGGGTGAATGGTTGCTTTCTAAACCACTTGTAAAAGCCTGGACAAAGGTCTCGCAGTTCTTAACAAGAAAGAAAGAACTTGCATTTATCACATTCTTAGAACATTCCAAAGAGCTTTACAACCAACTGGTTAATCTTGAAGAATGGTTAGTATGTAAGAAAATGTTACAGCCAATTTGGCACAACACAGTCTCGTAAAGAGTAAATGAGATGCCTGGCCAGCTATTCTGTCTTTAGGTGGTGTTGTTTGAGGAAGCCGTGTTGACCAGGGATTAAAAAGAGCTCACTGTTCTTCATGAGATATTTTACATCCACCTGAGCAGGTAGAAAGTTGGTCGCTTCAATGTTTCATTGGAGACCAGCATCTCCAACAATGTGATACTTCCTCAGTCCGGCACTGAAATGTCAACCTAATCATTGCTTCAGTCTTGGAGCAGAGATTCAACCCGCGACCTGCTGACTTAGATGCAAGAGTGTTGGCAGTTTGTTAACGTTACCAAAAGTACTGGTTGCTATAAGGAAGAAATGTTTCTAGCAGGGAATAGGTAACGTTACTGTGAGTGCCCGATATAAAAGTAGCTTTTGCTCCCTGGATATTAATCATCACCTAAGCAGGGGTGAAGTGGCCAGTAGAAATGCTGCTACATTCTGCTTCCACTATATAAACACATGGTTCTCTTTTCAGCTGCTCACCTAAATGTACACAGTAAGAGTTGGAAGGAACTTCTGTCAGCATGGCCACAGGAATAAATAGGTCAATGAATCTACTGTGGGGATACAACCACATATTCAATTTGAGCAAATTTGATTTTCCGGGAGCGGGAGAGAAGGAGGGAGCCGGAGTGCAGCGAGTGCAGCTTGGGATTCAGGTAGGTGTTTAAACTTGCCCCCAGGTTCCAGCGGCCTTCATTTCCGGGAGCGGGAGAGAGAGAGGGAGCTGGAGTGCAGCGAGTGCAGCTTGGGATCCTGGTAGGTGTTTAAACTTGCCCCCAGGTTCCAGCGGCCTCCATTTCCGGGAGCGGGAGAGAGAGAGGGAGCCAGAGTGCAGCGAGTGCAGCTTGGGATTCAGGTAGGTGTTTAAACTTGCCCCCAGGTCCCAGCGGCCTTCATTTCCGGAAGCAGAAGAGAGAGAGGGAGTCGGAGTGCAGCGAGTGCAGCTTGGGATTCAGGTAGGTGTTTAAACTTGCCCCCAGCTTCCAGCGTCCTTCATTTCCGGGAGCAGGAGAGAGAGAGGGAGCCGGAGTGCAGCGAGTGCAGCTTGGGATTCAGGTAGGTGTTTAAACTTGCCCCCAGGTTCCAGCAGCCTTCATTTCTGGGAGCGGGAGAGAGAGAGGGAGCCGAAGTGCAGCGAGTGCAGCTTGGGGTTCAGGCAGGTGTTTAAACTTGCCCCCAGGTCCCAGCGGCCTTCATTTCCGGGAGCGGGAGAGAGAGAGGGAGCCGGAGAGCAGCGAATGCAGCTTGGGATTCAGGTAGGTGTTTAAACTTGCCCCCAGCTTCCAGCCTCCTGCATTTCCGGGAGCAGGAGCGAGAGAGGGAGCCGGAGTGCAGCGAGTGCAGCTTGGGATTCAGGTAGGTGTTTAAACTTGCCCCCAGGTTACAGCGGCCTTCATTTCCGGGAGCGGGAGAGAGTGAGGGAGCCGGAGTGCAGCGAGTGCAGCTTGGGATTCCGGTAGGTGTTTAAACTTGCCCCCAGGTGCCAGCGGCCTTCTTTTCCGGGAGCGAGAGAGAGAGAGGAAGCCGGAGTGCAGCGAGTGCAGCTTGGGATTCAGGTAGGTGTTTAAACTTGCCCCCAGGTTCCAGCAGCCTTCATTTCTGGGAGCGGGAGAGAGAGAGGGAGCCGAAGTGCAGCGAGTGCAGCTTGGGGTTCAGGCAGGTGTTTAAACTTGCCCCCAGGTTCCAGCGGACTTCATTTCCGGAAGCGGGAGAGAGAGAGGGCGCCGGAATGCAGCGTGTGCAGCTTGGGATTCAGGAAGGTGTTTAAACTTGCCCCCAGGTTCCAGCGGCCTTCATTTCTGGGAGCGGGAGAGAGAGAGGGAGCCGGGGCGCAGCGAGTGCAGCATGGGATTCAGGTAGTTGTTTAAATTTGCCCCCAGGTTTCAGCGGCCTTCATTTCCGGGAGCGGGAGAGAGAGAGGGAGCCGGAGTGCAGCGAGTGCAGCTTGGGGTTCAGGTAGGTGTTTAAACTTGCCCCATGTTCCAGCGGCCTTCATTTACGGGTGCGTGAGAGAGAGAGGGATCCGGAGTGCAGCGAGTGCAGCTTGGGATTCAGGTAGGTCTTTAAACTTGCCCCCAGGTTCCAGTGGCCGTCATTTCCGGGAGAGGGAGAGAGAGAGGGAGCCGGAGTGCAGCGAGTGCAGCTTGGGATTCATGTAGGTGTGTAAACTTGCCCCCAGGTTCTAGCGGCCTTCATTTCCGGGAGCCGAATTGAGAGAGGGATCCAGAGTGCGAGTGCAGCTTGGGATTCAGGTAGGTCTTTAAACTTGCCCCCAGGTTCCAGCGGCCTTCTTTCCAGGAGCGGGAGAGAGCGAGGGAGCCGGAGTGCAGCGAGTGCAGCTTGGGATTCAGGTAGGTGTTTAAACTTGCTCCCAGGTTCCAGCGGTCTTCATTTCCGGAAGCGGGAGAGAGAGAGGGAGCCGGAGTGCAGCTTGGGATTCAGGTATGTGTTTAAACTTGCCCACGGGTTCCAGCGGCCTTCATTTCCGGGAGCGGGCAAGAGAGAGGGAGCCGAAGTGCAGCGAGTACAGCTTGGGGTTCAGGTAGGTGTTTAAACTTGTCCCCAGGTTCCAGCGGCCTTCATTTCCGGGAGCGGGAGAGAGAGAGGGAGCCGGGGTGTAGCGAGTGCAGCTTGGGATTCAGGTAGGTGTTTAAACTTGCCCCCAGGTTCCAGCGGCCTTCATTTCCTGGAGCGGGAGAGAGAGAGGGAGCCGGAGTGCAGCTTGGGAATCAGGTAGGTGCTTACGTCTTTGATTTTTACCTCTATTTAAGTTGGGCGGTTGCTAAACCCGAGACCTTATACTTGCAGTGTCTCCCACCTTTCCACCTCCTCTAACCTAAGGGTGTGAGTGAATATCAGGTAAGCTCTCTCTTTTCTTTTATCTGCAAGTTATAGCTTCAGATTTTTGGCGGGAGCAGTGGCCAGGGGTCTGTCGGGAAGGTAAACTTACCCTTTAAAAACTTACCCTGCAGGCGAAGCGGCCTTCAGGTTTTCGGCAGGTGCAGTGGCCAGGGGTCTGTCGGGAAGGTAAGTAGCTGGGAGAAATTTAACTCTTCGTGGGTTGGTAAGTATTGTGATTGGTAAGTAAAATCCTTATTCTTTTCACTTATTCATTATTTGATATTATATTTGTAACCAGTTCAGGTAAAGTGTAAAAATGGCAGGAGATCCCAGACCCGTGTTATGCTCCTCGTGCTCAATGTGGGAGTTCAGGGACGCGGCCGATGCCCTTGACTCCTTCATGTGCGGGAAGTGTGTCCAGCTGCAGCTCCTGTTAGACCGCATGACCGCTCTGGAACTGCGGATGGACTCATTTTGGAGCATCCGCGATGCTGAGAAGGTCGTGGATAGCACGTTCAGTGAGTTGGTCAGATCACAGGTTAGGTTTGGTGAGGGAGACAGGGAATGGGTGACCAAAAGGCAGAGAAAGAGCAGGAAGGCAGTGCAGGTGTCTCCTGCAGTCATCTCCCTCCAAAACAGGTATACAGTTTGGGATACTGTTGGGGGAGATGACTCACCCGGGGAGGGCAGTAGTAGCCAGACTCATGGCACTGTGGCTGGCTCTGCTGCACAGAAGGGCAGGAAAAAGACAGGCAGGGCTATAGTCATCGGGGATTCAATCATAAGGGGAGTAGACAGGCGTTTCTGTGGTCGAAAACGAGACTCCCGAATGGTATGTTGCCTCCCGGATGCACGGGTCAGGGATGTCTCAGATCGGCTGGAGGACATACTGAAGGGGGGGGGGTGAACAGCCAGTTGTCGTGGTGCATATAGGCACCAACGATATAGGTAAAAAATGGGATGAGGTCCTACAATCAGAATTTAGGGAGTTAGTAGATAAGTTAAAAAGTAGGACCTCAAAGGTAGTAATCTCAGGATTGCTACCAGTGCCACGAGACAGTCAGAATAGAAATTCAAGAATAGTCAGAATGAATACGTGGCTTGAGAGATGGTGCATGAGGGAGGGATTCAGATTTGTGGGACATTGGAACCGGTTCTGGGGGAGGTGGGACCATTACAAATCGGATGGTCTACACCTGGGCAGGACTGGAACCAATGTCCTAGGAGGTGCTTTTGCTAACACTGTTGGGGAGGTTTTAAACTAATGTGGCAGGGGGAGGGGAACCAGATTAGGAAGTTAGAGGTCAGTAAAGAGGCAGCAACTAAAGCCAGTAAGGTACTAGATAATAAACTCAATGTGACTAAGGGGAAGAGTAGACAGGGAAGAGATGATGAATGCAAAGGGACAGGTGGTCTGAGCTGCATTCGTTTTAATGCGAGAAGTGTAGCAGGTAAGGCGAGAAGTGTAGCAGGTAAGGCAGATGAATTTAGGGCTTGGATTAGTACCTGGGAATATGATGTTATTGGTATTACGGAGACTTGGTTGAGGGAAGGGCAAGACTGGCAACTAAATATCCCAGGGTATAGATGCTTCAGGAGGGATAGAGAGGGAGGTAAAAGGGGTGGAGGAGTAGCATTACTGGTCAGAGATGATATCACAGCTAAGAGTAAGGAGGACATGATGGAGGATTCGAGCACTGAGGCAATATGGGTAGAGCTAAGAAATAGGAAGGGTGCATTAACATTGTTGGGACTTTACTACAGGCCTCCCAAAAGTGAGTGTGAAGTAGAGGTACAAATATGCAGACAGATTATAGAAAAATGTAGGAGCAATAGGGTGGTCGTGATGGGAGATTTTAACTTCCCCAACATTGAATGGGACTCATGGAATGTTGGAGGTGTAGATGGAGCAGAATTTGTAAGGAGCATCCAGGAGAGTTTTTTAGAGCAGTATGTAAATAGTCCAACTCGGGAAGGGGCCATACTGGACCTGGTATTGGGGAACGATCCCGGCCAGGTGGTTAAAGTTTCAGTCGGTGATTACTTTGGGAACAGCGATCACAATTCTGTAAGTTTTAGAATACTCATGGACAAAGACGAGAGTGGTCCTAAAGAAAGAGTGCTAAAATGGGGAAAGGCCAAGTATAACAAAATTCGGCAGGAGCTATGGAATGTGGATTGGGAGCAGCTCTTTAAGGGTAAATCCACATTTGAAATGTGGGAGTCTTTTAAGGAAAGGTTGATTAAAGTGCAGGACAGACATGTCCCTGTGAAAATGAGGGATAGAAATGGCAAGATTATGGAACCATGGATGACGGGTGGAATTGTGAGACTAGCTAAAATGAAAAAGGAAGCAGATCTAGGCGACTTAAATCTGATGAAGCTTTGGAGGAATATCGGGAAAGTAGGACAAATCTCAAACGCGCAATAAAGAGGGCTAAAAGGGGTCATGAAATATCTTTGGCTAACAGAGTTAAGGAAAATCCCAAAGCCTTTTATTCGTATATAAGGAGCATGAGGGTAACTACAAAGAACAAAGAACAAAGAAATGTACAGCACAGGAACAGGCCCTTCGGCCCTCCAAGCCCGTGCCGACCGTGCTGCCCGACTATACTACAATCTTCTACACTTCCTGGGTCCGTATCCCTCTATTCCCATCCTATTCTTGTATTTGTCAAGATGTCACTTAAATGTCACTATCGTCCCTGCTTCCACCACCTCCTCCGGTAGCGAGTTCCAGGCACCCACTACCCTCGGTGTAAAAAAAACTAGAGAAAGGATTGGCCCACTCAAAGACAAAACAGGGAATTTATGCGTGGAGTCAGAGGAAATGGGTGAGATTCTTAATGAGTACTTTGCATCGGTATTCACCAAGGAGAGGGACATGACGGATGTTGAGGCTAAGGATGGATGTTTAAATACTCTAAGTCAAGTCGGCATAAGGAAGGGGGAAGTTTTGGGTATTCTAAAAGGCATTAAGGTGGACAAGTCCCCAGGTCCGGATGGGGCTATCCCAGGTTACTGAGGGAAGCGAGGGAAGAAATAGCTGGGGCCTTAACAGATATCTTTGCAGCATCCTTGAGCACGGGTGAGGTCCCGGAGGACTGGAGAATTGCTAATGTTGTCCCTTTATTTAAGAAGGGTAGCAGGGATAATCCAGGGAATTATAGACCTGTGAGCTTGACGTCAGTGGTAGGCAAACTGTTGGAGAAGATACTGAGGAATAGGATCTATTCACATTTGGAAGAAAATAGACTAATCAGTGATAGGCAGCATGGTTTTGTGCAGGGAAGGTCATGTCTTACAAACCTAATAGAATTCTTTGAGGAAGTGACAACGTTAATTGATGAGGGAAGGGCTGTAGTTGTCATATACATGGACTTCAGTAAGGCGTTTGATAAAGTTTCCCATGGCAGATTGATGGAAAAAGTGAAGTCGTATGGGGTTCAGGGTATACTAGCTAGATGGATAAAGAACTGGCTGGGCAACAGGAGACAGAGAGTAGTGGTGGAAGGGAGTGTCTCAAAATGGAGAAAGGTAACTAGTGGTGTTCCACAGGGATCCGTGCTCGGACCACTGTTGTTTGTGATATACATAAATGATCTGGACGAAGGTATAGGTGGTCTGATCAGCAAGTTTGCAGATGATACTAAGATTGGTGGAGTTGCAGATAGTGAGGAGGACTGTCAGAGAATACAGCAAAATATAAATAGTTTGGAGAGTTGGGCAATGAAATGGCAGATGGAGTTCAATCCAGTTCAATGCAGTTCTGGTCACCACATTACCTGAAGGATGTGGATGCTTTAGAGAGGGTGCAGAGGAGGTTCACCAGGATGTTGCCTGGTATGGAGGGTGCTAGCTATGAAGAAAGGTTGAGTAGATTAGGATTGTTTTCGTTGGAAAGACGGAGGTTGAGGGGGGACCTGATTGAGGTCTACAAAATTTTGAGAGATATGGACAGGGTGGATAGCAACATGCTTTTTCCAAGAGTGGGGGTGTCAATTACAAGGGGTCACAATTTCAAGGTGAGAGGGGGAAACTTTAGGGGAGATGTGCGTGGAAAGTTATTTACGCAGAGGGTCGTGGGTACCTGGAACGTTTTGCCAGCAGAGGTGGTAGAGGCGGGCACAATAGCATCATTTAAGATGCATCTCGACAGATATATGAACGGGTGGGGAACAGAGGGAAGTAGATCCTTGGAAAATAGGTGACAGGATTAGATAAAGGATCTGGATCGGCGCAGGCTGGGAGGGCCGAAGGGCCTGTTCCTGTGCTGTAATTTTCTATGTTCTTTGATACAACCACATATTCAATTTGAGCAAAAGTGGAGAACCATACGTGGTTGCACTTGAACTGCGGTGCTACAGAATATAACTTACATATGCTCTGCTAAATTATTAATTCTAGCAGTTATCGGAGAATTCAACATTCTGGCCTGTTTCCTATATAATGAGAGGGCCACCTTAATGAAGAAGACAGTTTCAGTCCTGAATGAACCGTGGCGAAGGAACAATTGTGAAACTTTTGGTATACTGGGGCTCACTGCAGAGCCCAGCTGGAGACAGTCACCTGTCGCCAAATGTGAAAAAGCACAAATCCACAATGAGTTGCAGAAATACAAATAGAGAAGTGTTTCTGCTGATTTTTGAGTCTTCCAAATACTACTGCCGTGCAATATACTGCTTGCCAAATTTTCTGAACTATTTTGGGTTATTGAAATTTTAAATATCTTGGTCTCCTCGTACATGAGGTTCAGCTTGAAATGAGGTACAATCTCAAGGTCCCATTGATGTACATGCCAAACAGTGGGATAGGTTCGCCTGGACAGAAGATCGAGCAGGTTCATGGCGGGGAAATACACCAGTGCAGCCTACTGCCACCTCAGTGCACACCTCCCACCCTAGGCCTACTTCTTGGGTAGGAGTAGGCCTAGGAAAAGCAGCAATAATGGCTCTGGTCGCAAAATGAATGTAGAGGGCATTTCACCGGGTCCCTCTCCCTCCTCTCTGCCTCATACTTTCTGCTGTTGGACTTGCACTTCTGTAGCGGCCTACTGGGCTCCCGTTTACTCTAATTGTCAGGGTTCTTTTACTCTTTTAAATAATTATATACAATAGAAACTTGTCTTTGTAAATAGTAAATCAGAAGATAATAGTGACAGTAAAAATATGGGCCCATTAGAAAGAGTGACAGGTGAAAGTTCAAAGGGACTTAAGGAAATGGCAGGCATTAAACTGAGGCATTAAACAAATAGTGTGGCCCAGATCTTCACACCTGGGAGGTATCCCAGCTAGGCAAATCTGACGTTCAAACATAGCCCACAACTCGGATTTTCAGTGGGGCGGGGGGAGGGTTAGGGTAAAATAGGAATCGGGGTGGGCAATGCAGAACAGGCTGCTGGGTGCATTGGAGGGTTGGGCGCAAGGCATGTTTCTGTGCTTCGACAGTGTTTAAATAAATATATAGTAATAATAAAACAGAAAACATGCCTCCAGCCCTTACGGCTACCACCCCGCACCTCCCCACCCGCGCCCCCACCCACACACATTCTCTATTCCCCATTCACAGCAACCTATCCCAACCCATGCACCTTCCCCCAATTTCCCCATATCCACTATGTCGACCCACGCCCTTCTACTCACCCCCATTGCACCTTACTCCTATGCCAACCTCTACTGCTCTATCCAACCCCATTGCTGCATGCTAACTTTGTGAAAAACCATGGCCCCCATCCATCATCCTTTGTCCTTACCCCCCCCCCCCCCCCCCCCCCCCCCATGCCAACTCACCTGCTATCTTTGGACAGTTCCTTGACGTTTCCTGGACTGTTCAGACAGCTCTGATGTTTCTGCAATGCTTTGACAGCTATGATACCTCTGACACTTCCTGGGCTGCTGAGACACATCTGCCACTTCCTGGACAACTGTGACACCTCTGACCCTACCTAGCCATTTTGCCTTCATCCTGGCACACTGGACAATTCCTGACATGTTTGAGAGGTCCCCCTTCCCCCCCAGCTGGGGAGTTGGCTCCTGGGTGACAGGGGTCATCTACGGAAGTCGTGGCTGATGACTCCCATCCAGAGGCCACAGACCGACAGCCGAGACCTGCGACAATGACACCCATGCAGCGATCAGGGGTGTGACCGTGCAGTGCTTTGGCCTCCTGAAGATGCGTTTCAGGTGCCTGTGCCACACTGGAGGGGCCCTCCCGTATGGCGCTGGGAAGGTCGCCCGTATCGTGGCAGCCTGCTGCGTCCCCCACAACATCACTCAGCAAAGGGGCGTTATGCTAGAGGAGGAGGATACCTGCCCTCATCTGACAAGGAGGATGTGGAGGAGGGTGAGAATGGGCAGGACATGGGGCCGGCCAACGCCCACAGGTGCTCTGATCGCCTCCAGGTTCACCGACTGGGTGTGGGGGGGTGGTGAACTAGCCAGGGGAACAGACAACTACCCCCCCCCCACTCCTCTGTGATACATACCTGCCGCACTACGGGGTGTGGACCCTAGGTTGGCAATAACACCAGGCCTGGTGGCTAACTGGGGCTTAGGGGCTGGTTTAGCACAGTGGGCTAAACAGCTGGCTTGTAATGCAGAACAAGGCAGCAGCACGGGTTCAATTCCCGTACCGGCCTCCCCGAACAGGCGCCGGAATGTGGCGACTAGGGGCTTTTCACAGTAAGCCTACTTGTGACAATAAGCGATTATTATTATTATTATAACTGCGCACTTGAATATGCAAATCTGGGTCCCGCCCAATGAGGATAACATCCAGATCACGAAGCCTCTCGAGATCTTGTTAGATCACGCGAGGCTCCCCGAGCGTCGTAAATCCCGCGAGAGGCTCGCAAGGTCTACCGGCCTCGTCACATCACCGAGTCGGGCACAATGAGGCCGTACGATCGCACCCTTGTTTACAAGCAAACAGACTCACCAAAAGGGGTGAAAACAAACTCACCATGGATGCTGGAGGTAATAAGGGGTTGGCCCTTAGAACTGGGATGAGGAGAATTTCTTTTACTCAAAGGATTGTATATCTTTGGAATTCTTTACCCAAATGAGTTGTGAATGTTCAGCTGCTGACTATATTCAAGGCAAAGGTCAGTAACTCTTTGGGTACTGAAGGAATGAAGGGTCATGGAGACAAAACAGAAAGGAGAAATTGAGGTAGAAGTTCAGCCATAATATTGTTGAACGGCAAAGCAGGCTCAAAGGGCCATAGGGCCTACTCCAGCTCCTATTTCTGATGTTCTTATCCTTGTCCACTAATCATATGTACCAGCTTCAGTGTTAATCTTCAGCTACATGTTGTGTTTAATTGCTCCCCTTATTTCAAAACCATGCATTTCAGTAAATCAGCAGATTGATAACAGATTGTGAGGGAAGTATATTTAGCATTTGCCTCTATAATTTTGTCTTTTAATTTGCATTTTATTTTGTTCCATTTATGGCCTTTCTTAAATTCTTTCTGTGGTGAACTGTGCAGTATTAGCTTATGAATTTGTAGCATGCTTGTATTGTAGACAAATTTCAAATAAACTTGTCAAGTGTCTGCCTATAAGCTAATATCACACATGATTTCAACTCAGTTGATTATTTTTTATCACTGCTGTATCTTTCTGGATGTTTTATCATTTTAGCAACAATAAATTTAATTGGTAAAGTAACTATGGAGAAGGCACTTCATCTTTGATCATAATAATAATAATCTTTATTGTCACAAGTAGGCTTACATTAACACTGCAATGAAGTTATTGTGAAAAGCCCCTCGTCACCACATTCCGGCACCTGTTCGGCTACACAGAGGGAGAATTCAGAATGTCCAAATTACCTAACAGCATGTCTTTCAGAACTTCCGGGAGGAAACCGGAGCACCCGGAGGAAACCCATGCAGTCAGAGAGGGGACGTGCAGACTCCGCACAGAAGTGACCGAAGCCGGGAATCGAACCTGGGACCCTGGAGCTGTGAAGCAACAGTGCTAACCACTGGGCACCCGTGCTGCCTGAAAAGTTAGTGTGAAAAGCCCCCAGTCACCACATTCTGGTGCTTGTTCGGGTACACAGAGGAAGAAGTTCATTATACTCAAGTTGGAATGGAAGTGGGGGTTAGGAGAAGTGTTTGAATGCACCGTTGATGTACAAACTTTTAGAGAGACTTTTAAAGACGGGAAGAGGATCTACGGTGTGAAATGGGTCAGGAAGGGAGTCCTTGAGAGAGGGGGGAAATGGCTGAATGGCTACCTGTCAATGTTAGAAAGGAGGATAGGATGAATAAACAGCAACAGAGGCCGGGATTTTCCAGCCCCGTCTTGGAGGATGCAGGGAACCAACCGAAAGTCCATTAACTTCAGCGGAATCAGAAGATCCTGCTGGAAGACGGGCACTGGGAAATGCCAGCCAGCGATATAGGATTAGAGAAGGTTACAAAGGGTAGGGAAACACTTAAACACCTAGATGAGGATTTCAAAATCAATGAGCTGCACAATGAAAATGAACAAATATTGGAATGATAACTGGGAATGATTTTGTGCAGCATACGGTATGGCTGGTAGAATTTGGAATGAGTTACAGTTTATTTAAGATAGAGCCAAGTAAACCAGTAGAGCAAGTGTTGGAAATGTCAAGTACAGTAGTGACAACGGCATGGATTAGGGTTTCAATGACATTGAATCTTAGATGGGGAAATTAGTTGGAAATGTTTCAAGGGGTTGAGGTAGGCAGCCTTGGTAACAGCCTGGATGTAAATGTTGTAATCAATTCTGGGCCAAGTTACAAACTGAGTCTGCTTAGGATCTTCATCTGGGAAGTGTCGTGTTGGGTGTTCTGATATACAAACGAACCAACACGGTTGTAGATGGTACAACTCTGTTTTATTGTTCTGAATAATAACAACTGTTAACTTCTGGCTGTGGTTCGTACTTCACCAGTTAAGCTGTGGACCCAGCCCTAGCACAATCTTAGTGAGGCACTCAGCACATGGTGTATGTCTGAGTGGCACGCTGTGAGCTCTGTGCTCTGAGCTATCTCCTGCTGGAATGAGCGGGAACTGTGGTGTTCCCTGTTTTATAGTGCGTGTGCTCTCACTGGTGATTGGCTGTGATGTTGCCTGTGTGTTGATTGGTCCGTCGACCTGTCCATCAGTGTGTGTGTGTGTTTGCACCATGATATGTAAATATGGATATCATGACATCCCCCCTTTTCACAAGAATATGTGCCTACATGGTAATAAATATTGGTGTGTACTGAGTGCGGCTGAGTATGTGTGCAATATTTACAACATGTACATGAGGCTAAACTATATACATAGGAAGGTGTCACGTGCAACATAGCAACGAGGTTGTACCACAAACAAAACAAGCGCAATCATCAAATATCGAAAGAGAACTCCTGGAACGACAAAAAAGAGAAACACGTTAACATTGTTGCATAACAATTCAGTGAGTCCAATGTGCTAACAGACTCATAAGTCCAGCCAAGTAGGTGGGCGACCGCCTCAATGGTGGGTCAGGATCCACTGGCTGAGGAATGGGCCTGGCCACGGGCGATAGAGCAATAGGCAGAGTGGCAGGAAGCTCCATGAAGTCGACATCAGGGACAACAGGAGGGCGTGGCACCGGTGCATGATCACGTAGCGAGTGCGGAAGCAGTTGAAGAGCCCGCCGATTACGCCGGCGAATGGAGCCATCAGGCATGCGAACCAGGAACGAGCGGGGAGCCACGCGGCAGAGAACCTCGGCGGTTGCCGACCAGCCACCCTCTGGTAGGTGTATGCTGACGTTGTCTCCAGGCGCCAGGGCAGGAAAATCAGTTGCCCGAGTATCATGAGCCACCTTCTGCTGAGCACGCTACTGTCGCATCCTTAGCAGTACTGGAGCATGTTCGGGTTTAGGAACATGAATGGACGGCATAGTGGTCCTCAGGGCGTGACCCATCAACAGCTGGGTTGGTGAGAGGCCTGTGGACAGTGGGGCTGAGCGATAGGCCAGCAGGGCGAAACAGAAGTCAGATCCGGCATCAGCAGCCTTGCAGAAGAGCCGCTTCACGATATGGACGCCCTTTTCCGCCTTGCCATTTGACTGGGGATGCAGGGGGCTGGACGTCACGTGTGTGAAGCCATATGAAGCGGCAAAAGAAGACCATTCTTGGCTCGCAAAACAGGGCCCATTGTCCGACATGACAGTAAGTGGAATCCCATGGCGAGCGAAGGTTTCTTTACATGCTCTGATTACAGCTGATGATGTCAGGTTGTGCAGGCGTATGACCTCCGGATAATTGGAAAAATAGTCAATTATGATGACGTAGTCCCTGCCGAGCGCACGAAAAAGGTCCACATCACCTTTGCCCAGGGGGACGTTACCAACTCATGGGGTTGAAGCGTCTCAGGGGGTTGTGCCAGCTGAAACCTTTAGCAGGTGGGGCAGTTGAGCACCATGTTGGCGATGGCGTCGCTGATGCCCGGCCAGTACACAGCTTCTCGGGCCCTCCGCCTGCACTTTTCAACCCCGAGATGGCCTTCGTGCAATTGTTTGAGGACACGCCTGTGCATGCTGTGTGGGATCAAATCCGGTCCAACTTTAGAAGGACACCATCAATGACGGCCAAGTCGTCCCGGACATTGTAGAATTGTGGGCACTGCCCCTTGAGCCACCCTTCCGTCATGTGGGGTATCACACGTTGTAGAAGGGGGTCAGCCGCAGTCTCACGGCGAATGTGGGCCAGACTTGCATCAGTAGCTGGTAGATTGGCGGCTGTGAAGGCTACATGTGCGTCGACCTAACAGACGAACCGCCCCGATTCGGGCGGTGTGCTTACTGCTCTGGACAGGGCATCCGCGATGATGAGGTCCTTTCCCGGGGTGAAGACCAGTTGGAAGTCGTACCTCCGGAGCTTGAGCAGAATGCGCTGGAGGCGATGGGTCATCTCATTCAGGTCCTTTAGTATGATGGCGACCAGGGGGCGATTGTCGGTCTCCACGGTAAACTGACGAAGACCATACACATAGTCGTGGAATTTATCTATGCCGGTTAACAAACCCAGGCACTCCTTCTCAATCTGTGCATAGCACTGTTCTGTGGGGGTCATGGCCCGCGAGGCATAGGCGACCCAATGCCGGACTGGCTGGCATCAGTCGAGATCTTTGTATCTCAAGTAGTGTCAAAGAATGCCAATACCGGGGCGGTGGTGAGCTTGATCTTGAGCTCCTCCCATTCCTTCTGGTGTGCGGGAAGCCACTGGAACTCCGTAGTCTTCTTCACTAGGTGGCGAAGAGCCGTTGTGTGGGAGGCAAGGTTGGGAATAAACTTCCCCAGGAAGTTGACCATCCCGAGAAAGCGTAGCACTGCCTTCTTGTCTGCCGGCTGCGGCATGGCTGCAATAGCTGTCACTTTGTCTGCATCCGGACGCACTCCTGATCGGGATATGTGGTCCCCCAGAAACTTTAGCTCAGTTTGGCCAAAAGAACACATGTCTCGGTTGAGGCGCAGGCCGTGTTCTCGTATCCGAGCAAAGACGCGCTGGAGACGACTGATGTGCTCCTGTGGTGTGGTGGACCAATGATGACATCGTCAACATAGACGCGCACCTCTTCGATGCCCTCCATCATTTGTTCCATGATTCGATGAAACACCTCGGATGCCGAGATGATGCCAAACGGCATCCTATTGTAGCAGTATCTGCCAAAGGGAGTGTTGAAGGTGCACAGCTTCCTGCTGGACTGATCCAGCTGAATCTGCCAAAAACCATTGAGGCATCAAGCTTGGTAAAAATTTTAGCCCGGGACATTTCGCTCGTGATTTCTTCCCGTTTGGGAATGGGGTAGTGTTTCCTCATGATGTTTTTGTTCAGGTCTTTCGGGTCGATACAGATCCGGAGTTCGCCAGAGGGCTTTTTTACGCACACCATGGAGCTGACCCATGGCGTAGGCTCCGTGACCCGGGAAAGCACTCCTTGGTCCTGCAGCTGCTGCTTGAGCCGGTCTTTGATGGTGCTGGGACTCTACGAGGTGCGTGAATGACCGGGGTGGCGTCCGGTTTGAGCCGTATTCTGTAAGTGTAGAGCAGTGTGCCCATGCCCTCAAAAACCTGCTGGATGTAGGCGAGGAGTGAGTGGAGTTGTGCCCTAAAGTCTGCATCCGGGAATTCGGACGTGCCTTCTGGAGACAGAGTGTGTACCCGCTGAACGAGGTGGAGGATCTTGCACGCCTGTGCGCCTAGCAGAGAGTCCTTCGAGGATCCAAGTATCTCAAAAGACAGTGTGGCTGTGTATGAATTGTGTGCAACCTCGAGCTGGCAAGATCCCATGGCCGGGATAACATTACCGTTGTAATCGACCAACTGACAGCGGGATGGCCGAATCGGTGGTTTGACCTTCAAGGTATAGAAGGCTGACCATGCAATGAGATTGGCGGAGGCACCAGTGTCTAAACGGAATGTGATTGGTGATCGGTTGACCATTAGGGTGGCACACCATTCATCGCCGGGATGAACGCTGTGCACTGGCATCATCTGGTGGGTCCTACTTGGGGACATCCGATTTCTGTCTATTACCGCAACGCGGAAGGCTTCCCGGTCGTCGGTATCACCGGTCTGTACGTCGTCAGGGTATGACTCGGTGTATGGAGGCTGAATGGCCCGCACGTCCCTGCGAGGCTGGCGGAATTGCGGAGCGTTGGCAGGCTGAGCTGCTCGACAGCGGGCAGCATAGTGGCCCATCTTGCCACAGCGGAGGCATTGTCAAGTTTTGGCTGGAGATTGCCGCTTTAAATGTGCGGATCCACAGTTGCCGCACGTCGTGACATCATGGCGTTCGTTGCGCCATCGCGCATGCGCAGTTCGGTCCTGAGTAGAGCGCGCCTGCGAGTCACACCCCTCTGCGCCAACGTCCCCTCCTTTGGCGCGTACAAGCGCGGGAGGCCTCGGAAAGCGTGCGAAATGGCCGCCCTCGTCGGGGCCGCGGGCCGGGAGGAACTCGATCGACTGGACCCGCTCGGCCTTGTAGGACCCCTGCCGTGCCGATTCGGCCACCTGGAATTGGGAGTACCGGCTGGTCACGTTTTCGTGGAGGACGCAGGTTTCGATGGCGGTGGCTAGGGTGAGGCGCTTTATTTTGAAGAGCTGCTGGTGTAGGGTGTTCGAGGTGACCCCAAAGACTATCTGGTCCCGAATCATGGAATCGGAGGTGGCCTCATAGCCGCAGGACTGCGCGAGGATACGGAGGTGTGTCAAAAAGGATTGAAAAACCTCATCCTTACCCTGCAGGCACTGCTGGAAGAGGTACCTCTCGAAGCTCTCATTCACTTCGACGCTGAAGTGTTGCTCAAGTTTTAGAAGGACCGTCTTGTACTTCGTCTTGTCCTCGCCTTCCGCAAATGCCAGGGAGTTGTAGATGTGGATGGCGTGTTGCCCCGCCGTGGAGAGGAGGAGGGCGATCTTCCTGGTGTCCGATGCATTCTCCCTGGCTGTGGCTTCTAGGAAGAGCTGGAAGCGCTGTTTAAACAGCTTCCAGTTGACGCCGAGATTTCCAGCGATTTGGAGCGGCTGCGGCGGGCTGATGGTGTCCATGGCGCA
The DNA here is from genome assembly GCF_047496885.1 of Scyliorhinus torazame. NCBI lineage: Eukaryota > Metazoa > Chordata > Chondrichthyes > Carcharhiniformes > Scyliorhinidae > Scyliorhinus > Scyliorhinus torazame. The sequence goes on along the minus strand of NC_092715.1, from coordinate 244,634,605 downwards.
GGATGGTGGATCTCTGAAGATGTGCAGGTAGGTCTCACAGTTGCTGGCGATTTTTCAATCCTGGTATCATGTCGTGTTGGGTGTTCTGATATACAAACGAACCAACACGGTTGTAGATGGTACAACTCTGTTTTATTGTTCTGAATAATAACAACTGTTAACTTCTGGCTGTGGTTCGTACTTCACCAGTTAACCTGTGGACCCAGTCCTAGCACTATCTTAGAGAGGCACTCAGCACATGGTGTATGTCTGAGTGGCACCTGTGAGCTCTGTGCTCTGAGCTATCTCCTGCTGGAATGAGCGGGAATTGTGGTGTTCCCTGTTTTATAGTGCGTGTGCTCTCACTGGTGATTGGCTGTGATGTTGCGTGTGTGTTGATTGGTCCGTCGACCTGTCCATCAGTGTGTGCGTGTGATTGCACCATGATATGTAAATATGGATATCATGACAGGAAGGTGCTAAGATTGGGAGCTACAGGACGCGATTTACCGGCCATGTCCTGCCGGAATCGGGGCGGGACTTGGCCAGTAGGTCCCGGGAGAGGCCTCTGGATGGGTGGGACCCAGTCTCGCAGAGTTAAGTGAGTTAAAAAACCCACTTAACTATGTCTACACCGGATCGACCGGCCACCAGGCACCTACTGACCTCACCGAGAAGACTGCAGCCGGATGCAGTTTCGCACTGGTCCCCACAACCTGGGCAAACCAGAACGGCATGGGGTGGTGATGATCGGACGTCCCCAGGTGCTTGGCCTCTGGGCAGGGTGGCACGCTGACACTGCTTGTGCCACCTGGGCACTGCCAGGCTGGATTTTGCCCCGGAGATGTCCTACCCATGTGAGGGGCGCGGGGTGGGGGGGGGGGTGCGGGGGCCCAAGGACCCCCTTATAGGTGGGTTGGGACATAGGGGGGTCCAGGGGCCATGTTGGGAGGGTGAGATATCAGGGTGCCATTTAAAGTGGCACCCCAATCTCCCCCTGTGCTGAGGAGTCTTCGCTCGCCGGTGCTCCTCAATGCAGGAAATGAGGCTAAGTGCAACCTTGGGGAGGCGGGGTGGAGGGGAGGGTGGGGGGTCATTCTCAGTGCTACAACCTGCCCAGGACGGATTCTGATTTTTTTTTTTGTTGGATTGCGCCCACAGTTTCTGATAGAAAGGACAAAGTAATCAGAAGGCTTTATCAGTGACAGCAATGAGTGTTGGTGGGGACACTTGTAGTGACAAGATTGGGAGTTTGTTCATTTCAGTGGATGAGAGGGATGATGAACATGGTCATATTAAATGAGAGTGGGCTGCTTGAAGATGGTAAATTGTGAGATAGTAGAAGGTGAAGAAAGATCGGAACGAGTGAAGAAGGCCAGGAGATGATAGTAAATCATTGCCATATTGGTTTGAGGAGGGACTGTAGTGACTGCAACTGTAGTGACTAATCTGACAAAGAAGTCTTTTTTGGGGTCAGGTTCAGAATGATGTAATGGATGAAGAAGATCTTATTCACAAGAATGTTGGCACGTTACAAATCAGTGGAGAGTGGTTCATGAGAAGCACAACGGATGGGATGGTGGAATGAAGACAAGAAAGCATTAAAGAAGGTTAGAGAGGTTTACCCATGGGGAGTGAAGCGTGCAATGTGTCCAACAAGAGGAGGGATGAAGCAATTAGCAGTGCTAGGTTGGGACTACTAGATGCCTTGATGTGTGCAGCGAAAAATGTCAGGACAGGGCCAAGGAAAGTTATGGGCTCATTCAGAAGGGGTACATCAGGGATAGAGACATGAGAGGAAGTCAACAGGAACTGTTGTTGAGTATGATGGGGGAGTGGAGAAGAATAGTTTCCAAAATTGGAGGGTTAGTGAGAAGATCTGGAAGAAGGAGGAAACTGGTGCAAGATGGGGATAGAATGGACTGAGAGAAAATATAGGGAAATTTCAAGTCAAGAGCAGGAGCTAATGCATATATACAAGTTTACACAGATGAATTTGGACTTGCCTGGCGATCAAGAATCCACTTGATGGTCGTCATCATGATCTTATGTCCAAAATGGGAAAGACGTAGAGACCTGTTCAGTAACCAACCATCAGGCTTATTGTCGTTCTGAACCTAGTCAGGAACATTAAACATTCAGTAAGTAATCAAGCACCATCTAGGTGCAAATTGTGGATGGTTTGAAGCTACCTAACTTTACCTCTTAGAAGTCTTAAGCCTATCTGCAATATTGTTTGCATTTGTGTGAGAAATGTCACCTGCCATTTAGTGAATTTGTACAATACCGGGGGCCAGTATAGCTCAGTCGGCTGGACAGCTGGTCTGTGATGCAAAATGAGGCCAGCAGCGCGGGCTCAATCCCCGTATTGGCGGAGGTTATTCATGAAAGCCCCGCCTTCTCACCTCGCCCCTCACCTGAGGTGTGGTGATCCTCAGGTTAAAAAATGAAATGAAATGAAATGAAATGAAAATCGCTTATTGTCACAAGTAGGCTTCAAATGAAGTTACTGTGAAAAGCCCCTAGTCGCCACATTCCGGCGCCTGTTCGGGAAGGCTGTTACGGGAACAGCCTCCCCGAACAGGCGCCGGAATGTGGCGACTAGGGGCTTTTCACAGTAACTTCAATCATCACCAGTCAGCTCTTCCCCCCACCTCTCAAAGCGGAAAGCAGCCTTTGTTCATCTGGGACTATGACGATTTTACTTACTTACAATATCTTTTTATTATGGTCTCATCAGTAAATTTTGAGGATCGATCTGTAAATCGGGTGCCAATGCGATGTTACATCATCCTTCAACATTCAAAAGAACAAGTGAAGAAATTGTTATAACCCGACCTGAGCCACAGAGTCCCTGTGACCTCACCTGAATACGATCTCCCTAGATGAAGGGCCGGAGCTACACCCTTAAGCCAAGGGCCCCATGGGACATAAATACCCCAGTCCAAGTGTGGGCCGGGCATGGGAGACCATTCGGGGAGTAGGACGTGTATTGTAGTAGATAAAATAAATATTGAGTTTTCTTACATTCATCACTTCCATGTGGTCGCTCGCCTGGAACTTTACACTGGCGACGAGGATACAGTGGAACTGCAGGAGATGTAATTTCCTCCAGACGTGGCTCACCTTGACAAGGCCTCAGGAGGCCTCCATCCAGGCTGTGGGTATGCCACTAATTGGAAAGTTAGAGGCATTCAATGCCGAGATGGGAGATTCAACCCAATATATCGAGCGAATGCACCACTTCTTCCGACTCAACGACATTACCGGCGACAAAAGACAAACGGTGACCCTCCTCACGGTCTGCGGGGCAGACACCTATAGCATCATCAAAAGTTTAACTTTCCCAGATTCGCCCGACACCCACAAGTGTGCTAAGTCGGCTTTCGTGGTAAGCAACCATTTCAATCCAAAACTGCTGCCTATAGTCCACCATTTTATAGGCCAGTGAGCTTAACTTCGGTAGTAGGGAAGATGCTGGAATCTATCATCAAGGAAGAAATAGCGAGGCATCTGGATGGAAATTGTCCCATTGGGCAGATGCATGGGTTCATAAAGGGCAGGTCGTGCCTAACTAATTTGGTGGAATTTTTTGAGGACATTAACAGTGCGGTAGACAACGGGGAGCCAATGGATGTGGTATATCTGGATTTCCAGAAAGCCTTTGACAAGGTGCCACACAAAAGGTTGCTGCATAAGATAAAGCTGCATGGCATTAAGGGGAAAGTAGTAGCATGGATAGAGGATTGGTTAATTAATAGAAAGCAAAGAGTGGGGATTAATGGGTGTTTCTCTGGTTGGCAATCAGTAGCTAGTGGTGTCGCTCAGGAATCAGTGTTGGGCCCACAACTGTTCATAATTTACATGGATGATTTGGAGTTGGGGACCAAGGGCAATGTGTCCAAGTTTGCAGACGACACTAAGATAAGTGGTAAAGCAAAAGGTGCAGAGGATACTGGAAGTCTGCAGAGGGATTTGGATAGGCTAAGTGAATGGGCTACGGTCTGGCAGATGGAATACAATGTTGACAAATGTGAGGTTATCCATTTTGGTAGGAATAACAGCAAAAGGGATTATTATTTAAATGATAAAATATTAAAACATGCTGCTGGGCAGAGAGACCTGGGTGTGCTAGTGCATGAGTCGCAAAAAGTTGGTTTACAGGTGCAACAGGTGATTAAGAAGGCAAATGGAATGTTGTCCTTCATTGCTAGAGGGATGGAGTTTAAGACTAGGGAGGTTATGCTGCAATTGTATAAGGTGTTAGTGAGGCCACACCTGCAGTATTGTGTTCAGTTTTGGTCTCCTTACTTGAGAAAGGACGTACTGGCACTGGGGGGTGTGCAGAGGAGATTCACTAGGTTAATCCCAGAGCTGAAGGGGTTGGATTACGAGGAGAGGTTGAGTAGACTGGGACTGTACTCGTTGGAATTTAGAAGGATGAGGGGGGATCTTATAGAAACATATAAGATTATGAAGGGAATAGATAGGATAGATGCGGGCAGGTTGTTTCCACTGGCGGGTGAAAGCAGAACTAGGGGGCATAGCCTCAAAATAAGGGGAAGTGGATTTAGGACTGAGTTTAGGAGGAACTTCTTCACACAAAGGGTTGTGAATCTATGGAATTCCTTGCCCAGTGAAGCAGTAGAGGCTCCTTCATTAAATGTTTTTAAGATAAAGGTAGATAGTTTTTTGAAGAATAAAGGGATTAAGGGTTATGGTGTTCGGGCCGGAAAGTGGAGCTGAGTCCACAAAAAATCAGCCATGATCTCATTGAATGGTGGAGCAGGCTCGAGGGGCCAGATGGCCTACTCCTGCTCCTAGTTCTTATGTTCTTATTTTAGTTTTCACACGGCCATCCAAAGCCAGGGAGAGTCTGTGACCGACTTCTTGGCCTGTTTACGAAAACCAACCGAGTTTTGCATGCTCGACCAAACCTTGTCCGATTCACTCATTGGTCTGCGGCATCTGCGATGCTGGGGGAAACACATCTTGAGTTACAAAAGGCAACCTACATAGCTTGTCCCAGGATGGCTCAGAGCGCAGTGGTGTCCAGGAGCTTCGCGGCATGGCCGTCATCAGCCAAGGGTACCCAACTGGGCGCCTAGGACGCCCGCCATTGGGGGCGTACTCCTTCAGACCAGGACCAGCGTCAGCTTTTTCCCGGCGAGAGAAGCCGACGCTTTCCCCATGCTGGAGACACCTGACCTGCGGGATGGATAAACGGATGGGTCAGGCACCAGTGCGGAAGCCCAGCCGCCCACTGCTGCACCTCTGATGACTGTCCCCAGGGATGGGCCACTTTTGTGGAGGACCAGGCGGATGGTGACCACCACCTCTATTACATCTCGATACCATGGGTGGCGCCCATTCAGGTGACGGTCTCGATCAACGGTTTCCCCTTCCGGATGGAGCTCGACATTGGTCCGCGGTCTCAGTAATCAACCGTCACACATATGATCAAGTTCACTCTGGCATCTGCAACTTGGTATTGTGGGATACCGACGCAAGGCTGGTGAAGGCTGGTGAAGGCTGGGAAGCTTATGGAGATCGCGGGCACCTCGGAGGTCCTCTTGGAGTACGGGGCACAGTCAGCAAATCTGCCATTGGTGGTAGTGAAAGGTTCGGGTCCCACCTTGCTGGGGCGGGATTGGCTGAAGCTCTCCAGCTGGATATGCAGGTGTGCCGCATGTACCCTGATGGGCCAGACACGGTGCTGGCATGTTTCCCGGGCATTTTTAAAGGCGGATTAGGTACCATCAAAAGGGGCCTCCACCAAAGCTTTTGCAGACTCAGATGCCGAGCCATGGTATTTTCTGGCCCGCTCCATGCCCCTGCACGTTAAAGCTCAAGGTGGATTCAGAGTTGGACCGCCTGGAATGATTAGGGATCATCCACCTGGTGCAGTTCACAGATAGGACCGCATCGGTTGTGCCAGTCATGAAGCCTGACGGCTCCATCCTCTACGGGGATTAAAAGATGACGATAAATCGGGCGTCCCATTTGGACCATTACCCAGTGCCCAGGATTGAATACCTATAAACTTGGCTCAGTGGAGGGCGGATTTTCACCAAGCTCAACATCAGCCATGCTTATTTGCAGTTAGTTTTGGACCGGGCGCCGCAGTAGTACGCGACCATCAGTACACACCGGGGTTTTTACGAGTACACCAGGTTGCCTTTCGGAGTCTCCTCCACATGTGCCATTTTTCAACAGGTGATGGAGAACATTCTCCGGGGATTGCCGCAAATCGCGGTTTACCTCGATGACATATTGATCACCGGTTTGCCTGACCAGGATCATATGAAGAACCTGAAGGACGTGCTACATCGGTTTGAGGCAGTCAGGGTCTGCTTACAGCGGGAAATGGTGTGTATTTCACACAAAAGAGGTGTTCTACTTGGGTTACAGGGTGGGCCTGAATGGCTTGTACCCAGTGGACAATAAGGTGCGAGCAATCCATCAAGCCCCCGTCCAAAGGATCCTATGGAGCTCCGCTCTTTCCTGGGCCAAATGAACTATTGTGGCAAGTTCATTCCAAATTTGGTGGCCATTTTGGCCTCACTGCATTGTTAAAGAAGGGCCAGCGGACACCCCAGGGTTTCTAAGATGAAAATGTCGGCTCAGAATTAGGTATGACGACCCGGGATAGACACAGACATCGAAACGTTGGTGAAACAATGTACACGGTGCCAGGAGCATCAGAAAATCCCTCTGCAGCTCCACTCCACCCATGGGAGTGGCCGGACGGATCATGGTCCCGACTCCATTCAAAGTGGATGGATGTCCACCGCATGTCCACGATGGCGTTGTGAGCCACTACTGAGAAGCTCCAACAAACTTTCAGGACCCACAGGTTTCCCGAGGTGTTAGTGTCAGGACAGCGGCACAGCTTTCATGTGTGGACTGCACCTCACTACCCTTCATCCAACGGGTTGTCCGAACGGGCGGTGCAGACTTCTAATCTGGGAATGCGGAAACAGATCTCCGGTTCCCTTCTGGCCCGTTTCCTTTTCTATTACCAGACCAGCCACACGCCACTACCGGGGTGGTGCCCTCGGAGTTGTTAATGGGTGGTTGGATGCTCATGCGGTTGAGCCTCGTCCTGCCACACATTGGGGAAAAGGTCCGCGACCAGCAGCAGCACTCCGAAGTACTGCAACCCAGACCTGTCAAGGAATTTTTCGCTGGCGGCAGATCCCGGGCAAGTTCTCCCATTGGCTTCCCGGCAGCCTTCACGCCTCACGGGATCTACCCAAGTCCCACGAGACGTCAGAATCGGAATCACGCCCAGAAGGGGCATCACCAAAAGGCACACCTCTAAATTGGATTTAAACCTACTCAGGCAAGCTTTCTACCGGCCTCCCGGGATCTACCAGCCTCCCCAGGTAGGTAGCAGCTGGGTGCTGGTCAGTACTGGTCCACACAAACATGGGCCAGGCGGAACAGCATCCGGGACGTCCCCCGAACCATCAGAGACCCCTGGGTGGCCAGGGATAGTGCAGGGTGGCTCCCTCGCCCTCCCCCTGGAACAAGGGCATCTTGGCACTGCCCAGCTGGGACCCTGGACCGTGCCCAGTTGGCACTGCCAATCCGGCAGGAGCACTCCAGGGTGGCAGTGCAAGGGTGCCCAGGTGCCACAGCAAAGGGTAGGGCCCGAGGGGGGCCAGGCCCATGAAAGGAGGGTGGAGGGGGGGGTGAAGGGGGGGGGGGGGGGTGCAGGGCATGTAAGTAGGGGCCTCTGGGAAGTTGTGGGGGGTGGCAGTTGGGCGTCCTGGAGTGGGAGGCCTGTAAGGGGGTGTGGGAGGGGGGTGCCTGAAATGGGGGAGTCCCCATGGACCCCACAGCAGGGTGAGCTCATTTGGGGGGTTGTGGGGTAATGCCCATGTGTGTGCAAGGGGGTGACATTGCCAATGGATGGGGGTGTGTGGTGGACCCACAAGTTCGCTTAGAGATGGGGGCACCCTATCAAAATGGCGGCCCGATCTCGGAGTTCAGCTCCCCAGTAATGAAAGTAATTCTAAGCGTGGGCTAAACGGTGAGAAACTCCCCAGGGCCCAAAAAAGTGACAAAGTGCCGTTTGATAGCGGTGGGGAACTCTCTGAAAAATCCGCCACAAATGTGACTTGGAAATTTTCCATTAAATTCCACCCATTGAGTTTTCTTATTTATTGCTTCCGTGCGGTCGCTCGCCTAGAACTTTACAGAAATATACAGCAGAATGATCGGTTTCACAAACAAAAAGATGTGAATTATTTTCTGTAACCACCTTATCAAAAGTGCTCCTTCCTGAAACATTTTTTCAAGAGCTGACTGACCTATTGTGATTTTCCAGACTTTCTCTCCCTAAAAGATGTTTAAAGCCTTTGTGAATCATTACAGTTGTGCTCCTTTAGATTCAATGGAAATTCATTCTATTTGGGATGTTCAAGCATAAAGGGAACAGTCGACAGATGTAAGATAGCAAACATTTCTGAGATCATCAACTAAATTAAGAAACTGTAGAGATTTTGGAAAGCTGCTATTAAAATTGGAAATACTGCAAATAAACAGCTGCTACATCAGCAGTTGATGAACTATTAATGTGGAAAAGTGTGAGGTTATGCACTTTGGAAGGAGGAATTTCGGTATAGACTATTTTCTAAATGGGGACTATTTCCTAAATGCTGAGGAAATCAGAAGCACAAAGGGACTTGGGAGTCCTTGTTCACAATTCTCTTAAGGTTGATGTGCAGGTTCAGTCGGCAGTTAAGAAGGCAAATGCAGTGTTAGCATTCATGTCAAGAGGGCTAGAATACAAGACCAGGGAGGTACTTCTGAAGCTGTAAAAGGCTCTGGTCAGACCCCGTTTGAAGTATTGTGAGCAGTTTTGGGCCCCGTATCGAAGGAAGGATGTGCTGCCCTTGGAAAGGGTCCAGAGGAGGTTCACAAGAACGATTCCTGGAATGAAGAACTTGTCGTATGAGGAACGGTTGAGGACTCTGGGTCTGTACTCGTTGGAGTTTAGAAGGATGAGGGGGGATCTTATTGAAACTTGCAGGATACTGCAAGGCCTGGACAGAGTGGACGTGGAGAGGGTGTTTCCACTTGTAGGAAAAACTAGAACCAGAGGACACCATCTCAGACTAAAGGGACGATCCTTTAAAATAGAGATGAGGAGGAATTTCTTCAGCCAGAGGGTGGTGAATCTGTGGAACTCTTTGCCGCAGAAGACTGTGGAGGCCAAATCACTGAGTGTCTTTAAGACAGAGATAGATAGGTTCTTGATTAATACGGGGATTAGGGGTTATGGGAGAAGGAAGGAGAATGGGGATGAGAAAATATCAGCCATGACTGAATGGCGGAGCAGACTCAATGGGCCGAGTGGCCTAATTCTGCTCCTATGTCTTATGGTCTTATTAACTCGGATTTCTTTTTCATGTGCTTGTGAATTTGTTGCAGCAAACTAGGAAGCTACTGAAAGCTGACTACTAACATCGTCAAAATGCTGACCAACAGTCCCGAAAAGGCAAAAAAGCTCAAAAACAATCTTATGACACAAGGAGAGAAGCTCATCCATAAGCTAACCTGGGTCATTTATATAACAGCGCCAAAAATCACAGTTTTAAATCGCCAAAGAGGAATTTAACAGCTGAATGAATGAGATTCGTTTTGCTGGCAGCTGCCACCCCATTTTGATTTTGGGTACTTGGAGTAAAATTTTATGGTCCCCCCCCTCCCACCGACCGCCATGGGTTTGAAGGTTGCAGGGTGTTATAACCCGCACAGGTCTCATGGGATAGGGATGATTAACTGCTCTCTGGATCTTTCAGAATACAAGCTCCCCCAATAAGGGGGCTGGGGGCCTTTAACAATGATTGGCCGTGTATAAATAGAGTCGGCCAGTAAGGCACCGACTAAAGAAGACCCAGTAGGAACTACTGGAGCTGTACATAGTAGCAGTTGAAAAATAAAGTATGTTTTTGTTTCAATGAACTCGGTGTGGATTCTTGTGGCCTTTACAAAATTGGCGGCGAGGATAAAAACTGGAGACCAACGACGCCGCTGAGCTTGTGGCTTTAGTGGGGCAGCACTTTAACCCAGCTGTAATATCCCGCAAGAAGCACACAGGGCAGGCTTTATGGTAGTCCCCGTGTGGCTCGAGGAGTATGCACTCCCCCGTTAACTGTGGGGACAGTTGTACATAAGGTCAGCCTGACTAGAACAGGCCCCCCTAGAGAGAAAGGACTGGTGAAGCCTAACCAGGCCCTGTGTGTGTATATATGCTTCTGTGGTGAATAAACCAGTGCTTATTTTAATGGACTGACTCCGTTACCTTTACTAAACTGGCAACAAGGATCAATGGAAGCTGTCGACATGCACCTCTGACATCTGTTGCTGCTTCCGCTCACTTGGGATTGAGGTACGTCTTGCTCGCTCACTATGCCTCTGTTTGGAAGGATAGATGCTTTTGACCCTGCGATAGAGTCCTGGCCCCAGTACATGGACTGTCTCCGGTACTTCTTCAAGGCAAATAATAATATTACCAAAACTGAATGCCAAACAGTAATTCTGCTGATGGCCTGCAGCACACATACTGTAGAATGTGATCAGGGCCTTACGTTTCCAGTGGCACTGGACACCGTTGCATTTGATCAGTTAATTACGCTGGTTGGGGACCACGTCAATACGACAGCCTCGACCATCATACAGAGGTACAGATTTAATATGGTGGTGCGAGCAGACGGGGAGTCAATCACCGAGTTTATCTCCCGGCTATACAAAATTGGCGAGTATTGTGATTACGATACTGTGTTAGCGGATATGTTGAGGGGTCATTTAGTCTGCGGCATTAATGACACTGATATACAGAAACATTTGCATGGTGAAGCTTCCCTGACTTTCCAACAGGCTTTGCAAATGGCACTCTTGCAGGAAAATGCAGCTCTTGGCATGCTAGAGCTGGAGGGAATGGTGGTCAATGTCCTCAGGTGCCACACCTCCGCCCTGCAACTCTGCAAGCAGACCATCGTGAGATCAGAAGCACTGTTGCACACCCTCTTCAGACTCCGACGGAACTGATGGCGCCCCCCTGTGCCAGACGTGGCCACTGCAACCATCTGCGGCACCCTTGTGATGGGCGCCGCCCTGCCCGCACAGGCTGTGCCGCTCACCAGACTGTGCTTGCGCTCACCACGTTGATGTGAAGAGTCTGACACAGTCTCAGAAATGCAGCTGAACTGTCTGGCCGCGCCCCAAATAGCTCCTATCCGTATTCCGGTGAATGTCAACAGTCACCTCCTCTGCATGGGATTAGATACAGGTGCTTCTGTATCCGTTGTCCCGTGTAATGTTTTCAACCAAATCCGCCTCGGGGTGAATGAATTGCGTTTGTCCGCCTCAACAGTACACCTAGCCACCTATACGAGGGAACAGTGCCTATCGAAGGCTCCCCCCTTGACCTGGTGACCTACGAGCGTCAATCTCTTCGCCTCCCCCTCCATGTGGGGCAGAGAGACAGTCCCTGTCTGCTCGGTCGTGACTGGCTACACTGGCTGCACCTTGACTGGCTTCAGATACTCCAAGTGGAATCCGGGTGTATGCAGTCTGTGTTGTGGAAGGTCCTTGACATTTTTGGGCTGAGCCTCGGGAAGATCAAGGGGATCGTAGCATACATCTGGGTGGACTCGCAGGCTAAGCCTCTTTTATTCAGAGTCTGTCGAGTCCCTTACGCACTTGTGGGAAAGGTCGAGGATGAACTGGCGCATTTAGAGGGCCTTGGAATCATTCGGCTGGTCCAGTTTGCCGACTGGGCAATACCTGTGGTACCTGTCATGAAACTCGACCAATCTGTTCGCCTGTGTGGCGACTGTAAGTTCACCGTCAATATGACACCTCGTCTCGATCGTTACCCACTCCCCGGTATTGAGGGCATCTATGCCATATTGGCGGCTGGGTCAACCTTCTCTAAACTGGACATGAGCAATGCATATTTACAGCTTGAGCTCCACGAGGCCTCCAGACCGCTTGTCACAATCAACACCCACAAAGGCTTCCATCAATATACTCGTCTCCCATTTGACGTCTCTTCGGCCTGTGCCATCTTTCAGCACGTCATGGGGGGGGGGTCCTACGCAGCCTTTCCCCAGTAGCCATTTACTTTGACGATGTCCTTATCACAGGCACCACGGAGGCTGAACATCTTCAGAATTTGGAGGAGGTACTACGCCGTTTTTCCAAATCTGGTGTCCGCCTCGGTGGGGAGAAATGTGTGTTTCAAGCAAAGGAAGTTGTGCATTTGGGCTACATTGTCGACTGCACTGGCTTCCACTTGATGGATGACAAAGTGTAAGTTGTTAATCAGGCTCCGACGCCGATCAATGTGACGGAGCTCCATTCATTTTTGGGCCTAGTTAATTATTATGGACGTTTCCTGCCAAATTTGGCCACAACCCTGGCCCCCCCCTCCATTGGTTGCTGCAGAAGGACAGGCCCTGGACTGGGCACAGTGCAAGATTCTGCTTTCCAATCGGTGAAGCGAGCGTTGGCCTCCTCCAAAGTTCTTACACATTACAATGCCACCAGGCCCCTATACTTAACCTGTGATGTCTCAGCTTGTGGGATTGGTGCAGTGTTCTCACACCGCATGGGTGATGGCCTCAATCGTCCCATCGCCTATGCGTCCAGAATGCTGACGGCAATTGGAGTGCGACTATGCTCATATTGAAAAAGAGGACTTGATGGTCAATTTCCGGGTCAAGCGTTTTCACCAATATGTGTATAGTCATCATTTTCTTATTATAATAGGCCACAAACCACTGCTGGGCCTGTTTCGGGAAGATAAAGTGGTACCGCTGATTGCCTCGGCTCGCATACAGTGGTGGGCCCTTCTTTTGCCAGCCTATCTATATTTCTTTGAGCACCGTTCCAGAACGGTGCAGATGCCTTGAGTCGCCTTCTGTTGCTGCACCAAGCAGTGGACCCTCCCACGGTGGACAAAGTCATGTTGGTCCTTAATTTCATGGACTCCTTGCGAATGACGGCTATGTGCATCCGCAACTGAACGCAATATAACCCCAGTCAATCCACAGTTTACCATTTGGTTTTGACCGATGGTCCACGTCGACAATTCCCAGTGGAGCTGAAGGCTTTTTCAACAAAGATGACAGAGTTAACATCAGAGGGCAGGGTCCTTCTCTAGAGCACCAGACTTGTCGTTCCCGATAAAGGGTGATCGCTGATCCTGAAGGACCTTCATGCTGCGCGTCCCGGAGAGACAAAAATGAAAATGCTGACCCAGAGCTATGTCTGGTGGCCCTGCTCACTCAACATTGCACCATTTGTGAGGCCCATCAAAAATTCCCAGAGACAGCGCCCCTACATTTATGAGAGTGGCCTGGTCGACCCTGGGTTTGGGTTTGCGCGGATTTCGCCAGACCGTTTATGGGCTGTATGTTCCTGGTGATAGTGGATACGCATTTGAAATGATTGAAGGTACGTTGAATGTTGTCGATCACCTCCTGCGCCACCATCGACTGGCTACGTGCCTCTTTTTCCACGCACGGGTTGCCGGAGGTCCTCATCATGGATAATGAGGCCTCGTTCACTAGTGAGGAGTTTGCCGCCTTCATGAAGCCGAACGGAGTCCAACATGTCCGCGCGGCACCTTATCACCCCGCAGACCGTCAAATGGTGCCTCAAAAGAAGACCGCGGGATCAATAGACACCAGGCTGGCTCAATCTCTTTTCCCATACCACACCACTGCGCATGTAGTCACGGGTGCAGCACCGGCTGAGTTGTTGGTGGATCGACGTCTTCGTTCATTTGCCGTTATTGCTCCCCAACATCAGCGCAAAGGTGCGTCGATTGCAAGAAATGCAAGGGCGTTAATCCCTCTGGTCGTCACCCTCTACGCCATTTCACACCTGACCAGCTGGTCTCAATTCGCCTCTTTGGTGAGGGTCCTCGCTGGCTTCCAGGGGTCATCGTTTGACAGACCGGTCCAGTCTCCTATCAGGTCCATGTGCGCGGCCAACTAATGAAAAGACACCTTGACCACAGTTGTGCCATTCATCTACTCCTCCGCCATACTCTCAATGGCCCCCACCTGTATCCAACCAACCACCGGGGCACGTCTTTGTGGATGATCCACCGCGTTATTTCCATCTGCATCGTCTCCTCTGTCGGCTCTGCTACGGCCGGCTTCTTCTCCTCAGGATACTGCAATGCCAGGTGTGTGGTCCTCGGATTCTGTCATGGAAACACAGGCCTCAGGGGTTTCCGACCTGGACGTCATCGCCTGGCCACCACGGGAAGGTTCTCCACCTCAGCGTTCCAGCTGAAAGTATCATTCCCCGGGTCACCTTACTCCGGCTAGTCTAACTCGGACGCAGCGGTGAACTACGCCTCAGCCGAAGCGTCTGCGCCATCCGCAGCCCACAGAGCCAGAGCCGGAGCCGGAGTCTTCTTTTCCTTCGTCGTCATCATGCTACATAACCTCTTCTTCGTCTTCTCATCATCTTAATCGTCCTGATCTTACCGTGAGGGGATCCTCGGCCTTGGGGTGTGATATCCTGCACGAAGGACACGGGACAAGCTTGATGATAGTTCCCGTGTGGCTTGAGAAGTATGCACTCCCCTCATTAACTGTGGGGACTGTTATCTTTAAAGTCGGCCTGGCTAGAACAGGCCCCCACAGAGAGAAAGGACTGGTGAAGCCTAACCGGATTCTGTGTGTGTATGTATGCTTCTGTTGGGAATAAACCAGTACTTATTTTATTCGACTGACTCTGTTACCTTTGCTAAACCAACCCCATCCGTTATTACCTGTACCGTATTAATACCGCTAAAAAGACCCCAGGTCAGTTAGTCACCGAGTTTTTGTCGAGAGTACGTACAATCTGTACAATATTCTGTGAATATGGCACCACCCTATCTGAAATGTTGCGCTACCACTTGGTTTGTGACATTAACAATGCGGCCTCTCAGAAGAAAATGCTAGCCCGGCCTTCACTAACCTTATAATAAGCCATCCAAATGACACTGTCCCGGGAAAGCGACGAAGCAAGGGGTGCAGGAGATCCAGAGGATGGAGGTGAACGTCGTAGGGCGTGTGCCCTCCCGTCAAGGGGCCCCTCCCCGGCCTGCTGCCTTGCCCGGGACCAAACGCCTAAAGGCCCGGCCCAGTGGCCGAAGGAAGAGCCTTCCCGACAGGAGGCTTCCCGGAATCCTTCGAGGGGGAGCCAGGTCGACGTGGGGCCTGTGGTCACCGGTCCCGGCGTGAACGCAAGATGCGAGTGAACCAGAGGTCCAGATGCCCGGTCAAGGAAGACGACCACCCAGGGCCCGTTCTTGCTACCTAGAAAATTCCAGACGAGGAGGATGACTGCATGTAGTAGCATCTTGTGGCAGCCCACGAGTGGTCCCCATTAAGGTTGCTGTGCGGGTAAATGGACACCTGCTCAATAGGGTGTTGGACACAGGCGCAGTGTTCTCTGTGACAGGTCAGAGAATGTTTGACCGTGTTAAGCTAGGAATTCAGACTCTAGATTTGACGGACACCCAGGCCAGGTTGGCCACCTACATGGAGGAACTGTTGGATATTGTAGGTACTACTATCACCCCTGTGGTTTATGGACGCCAGTTGTGTGCCTTCCGCTCATTGTGGTAAAGAGCCACGGACCCAGCCTGTTGGGCATGATTCGTTGCGCCATTTGCAGCTGCACTGGCAGCATATCCTCCAGATGGGTTCCGGTGGCTTGGGTGAGGTTTGGGGAAAATACCCCGAAGTGTTCCAACACGTGCTGGAGAAGATCAAAGGGGCTATAGTTAAATACAGGTCAACCTGGAAGCCCCGCCACAGTATTTCTGGTTGCGTCCGGTTCCCTCTGCCTTGCTGGAAAAGGTGGAAACAGAGCTCAATCATTTGGACTCCTTGGGTGTCATCAGGCCCGTCCGGTTCCCTGATAGGACAGTGCCGGTGGCTTATGCAGGGATTGCAAATTGACGACAAACACAGCTTCACGGTTGGACTGCTGCCCCATGCCCTGCATTGAGGATCTCTATGCAAAGTTTGCAAGTGAGCTTTCGTTCATGAAGCTCTATATAAGCCACACCTATTTGCAGCTTGAGATGGATCTGGCCTCCCGCAAATATGTTACCATCAATATGCACAGTGATCTATACGAGTATACGCGGCTGCCTTTCGGAGTGTCCTTCGCCTGTGCTATTTTCCAGCGTAATGGGGAATATCCTTTGAGGGATAGGATGAGGGCTTGTGCCTAGGTAGGTTGCTCTTTCCAAGGGTCGGTGCGGACTCAATGGGCCGACTGGCCTCCTTCTGCACTGTAGGGATTCTATGATTCTATGATTGCCCCATGTGGCAGTTTATTTAGATGACTTTCTAGTCACAGGAACCTCTGAGCAAGAGCGCTTAGAAAACCTTGAGGCTGTATTAAAGCGGTTCTCAGAGGCTGGTGTTCGCTTACGGCGAGCAAAGTGCATATTTCATGCGAGGGAAGTGGTCTACCTCGTCTATCAGGTGGACCGTGAGGTTTGCACCCTGTGACGAAGAAGGTGAGCGCTACCCAGCGGACCCCCACACCGCCGGATGCCTCGGAACTTCGCTCTTTCCTTGGTCTCATTAACTATTACTGGAAGTTTGCAACCTTGGCTCCCTTACACCTGCTTCTGAAGAAAAATCATGTATGGACCTGGGGCCAGCCGCAACTTTTTGGCAGGTGAAGAAGCAGTTGTCATCTTCCGGGTTACTGACCCATTACGATGCCGCCAAAACATTACACATCACATGCAACACTTCCCCCTATGGTATTGGGGTGTCCTGTCCCACCGGATGAAGAATGGAAAGGAACGGCCGATCACCTTTGTCTCCCGTACTTTGGCTGCAGCGGAAAGGAAGTACACAGATCGAGAAGGAAGGTCTGATGGTGGTCTTCGCAGTGAAGTGTTTTCACCAATATGTCTACGGCCGCCACTTCATTATTGTTACGGATCACAAGCCTTTGCTCGGGCTTTTCAAGGAGGTAAAGCGATTTTGCCCATTGCCTCCATGGAAATCCAGCGCTGGGCCCTGTTCCTAGCCACCTACTTGTATTCCTTCGAACCTAGGCCGGGGAACCAAAGCACGAAAGCCAACGCACTGAGCCGGTTACTTAAACAACTACCCCCTTCTCCACCCCCAGGAGGTAGTTGTGACTCTGAATTCCAAACCCTAGCAATTCTATAAGTGAGGTGGCAGGTTGATTCAAATCATTCACGCAGAAAATTCTTGAAGAAAATCCATTTTCACAGTTGGGAACACAACAGAAAATTGCATTGAGGACAATGAAAAGTTTGAGCAATTTAATTTCAATATATTTTTGGTTATGTACAACTGCTTTAGGAATAAACAGAAAATAAACATTCCTGTAGTTGTGACTCATTAAAAAGTATCAAATCATTTTCTGCCGATTCAATTCACATGATCAAGAAATTGTTGAAGGCACTGGATACTGCCCTGACAATATTCCAGCAATAGTACTAAAGACTCGTGCTCCAGAACTTGCCACACCCCTCGCCAAGCTGTTCTAGTACAACTACAACACTGACATCTACCCGTCAATGTGGAAAATTGCCCAGGTGTGTGCTGTACACAAGAAACAGGTCAAATCCAACTCAGTCAATTACCGCCCTATCAGTCTACTCTTGATCACCAGTAAATTGATGGAAGGGGTCATCAACGGTGCTATCAAGCCGCACTTGCTTCGCAAGACCTGCTCACTAATGCTCAGTTCACTCAGGATCACTCAGCTCCTGACCTCATAACAGCCTTGGTTCAAACATGGACAAAAGAGCTGAACCCTTGAGGTGAGAGTGACTCCCTTGACATCAAGGCAGCATTTGATCGAATATGACATCAAGGAGCCCAAGCAAAACTGGAGTCAATGGAAATCAGGGGGAAACATTCCGCTGGTTGGATTCATACCTGGCACAAAGGAAGATGGTTGTGGTGTTTGGAGTTCAATCACCTCAGTTCCAGGACATCGCTGCCGGAGTTCCTCAGAGTATTGTCCTCGACCCAACCATCTTCAGCTGCTTCATCAGTGACCTTCCTTCCATCATAACATCAGGAACGGGGATGTTCACTGATGATTGCACAATGTTCAGCACCATTCACAACTCCTTGATACTGAAGTAGTCCATGTCCAAATGCAGCAAGTCCTGGACAATATCCAGGCTTGGGCTAACAAGTGGCAAGTTACATTTGCACCACACAAGCGTCAGACAATGACCATCTCCAACAAGAGAGTCTAACAATCGCCCCTTGACATTCCATCACACTACCACCACTGAATCTCCTACTATCAACATCCTGGGGGGTTACCATTGACCAGAAATTGAACTGGACTAGCCAAATAAATACTGTGACTACAAAAGCAGGTCAGATATTGGGAATACTGCAGAGAGTAAAACTCACCCCCTGACTCCACCATCTACAAGGCACAAATCAGGAGTGTGATAGAATAATCACCACTTGTCTGGAGAAATGCAGCTCCAACAACACTTAATATCTTCCAGAACAAAGAAGCCCACTTGATTGGCACCCCATTCACAAACATTCACTCCCTCCACGACTGACACCCAATTGCAGCAATGTGTACCATCCACAAGATGCACTGCAGGAATTCACCAAGACTCCTTCGACAATCCATTCCAAACTCACAGCCATTACCGCCTTGAACGACAAGGGCAGCAGACATGTGGGAACACCACCTGGAAGTTTTCTTCCAAACCACCACCATAATGACTTAGGACTATATTGCTGTTCCTTCACTCTCACTGGGTCACTTTGGGTATACCTACACCTCAGGGACTTCAGCAGTCTTCCACTGTATTAGTGTTCACTTAGTTTAACCAGTCTGTATGCTGATTGAAGTCACCCCTGATTACTGTATTGCGATGAATAAAATAAATTGTTGTACTTTATAGTTTGTATTTTTGCAGTAATATAATTAAAACCTATGTTAAAATGCTCACAGACTTTATGTTTGCTAGAGCTGTGATTAAAAGTGAGGTAATCAGTGTTTTTTGCAGATAGAGAGCTAATGTAATGTAACCATTAGAGCCCGGCTAAACAAATTGAGGCACATCTTGTCACAAGAGACAAAAGAATGCTATGTGCTTTGAGTGCAGCTCACAGGAGGGTCAGGTCTGTCTGGGTGAAGGAGTTGATTCAAAGATTCTAAGCTAAACAGAAGGTTTTCAGCTTGGTCTCAAAAAGAGGTTTCTGTCTCCAAGGACGCTACACCAAGATAAGCAAGCAAAACCTGGTTGTCAACTTTATACATAAGTGGGGTTATCAGGAGAAGGGGGGTTATCAGGAGAAGGCAGGAGAATGGGGATGAGAAAATTCTCCGCTATGACTAAATGGTGGAGCAGACTCGATGGGCCAAGTGGCCTAATTCTGGTCTTATGGCTCAGGCAGCATAGGCTTTCTTGAAATTTTAGACCAACCATTGAATTAGTTCGAAAGGAACGTCAACCTGGTTGCGTTAAGTTTCTTTTATGGTGGATACATGGGCACTGAAAGAAGATTTATTATTAAACGACTTAAGATTGCCGAAAAGAAGGTATCAGTGGCCATCTTGCATTGGCAAGAGGTGCATTGTTGTCAAAACGCAATGGGTTATCCAGGAAGGAAATCAGCCACTCTTACACGGTACGGCCTGCATGTGACTCCAGATCCACACCAATGCGATTGACTCTCAACTGCCCAAGGACAATTAGGGACGGGCAACAAATGCTGACCGTGCCAAAGACGCTTGCATCTCGAGATAGAATGCTGCCAGGTTTTACCTCAGCCCTGTGGAAAGCTCCCATCCGTCGCGAGGAGCCGCTCTCCGGGTCTCGCGGACGCCCGACATCCGGGTTCTCTCTCTCTCTCTCTCTCTCTGACTCATCCCGACCCGCCCCCTCCAGGACGCCCCGCCCCCTCCCCTCCGCCGCGTCATCAGCCGGAGACAAGATGGCGGGCGGGAGGTTGGTGGCATCCGGAGGCAGTGTGAACGGCGGGCCACATCGCGTAGCCCTTGCCGCCGGCTCCGCTCGCCAGTGGTGAGCCCGCCGCCACAGCGATCCCCGACTCGGGGGGGAGGCTGTTCAGCACCCTTCCCCCCCCCTCCTCACCACCACCTCCCGGCTCTGGGTGGTGAGGGAACCGGAGCCTGTGTCTGAGAGGAGTCTTTGTGGAGAGCGGCTGGCGGGCCGGAGTCGGCAATGTACTTCCTCAGCGGCTGGCCCCGGCGGCTCCTGTGTCCCCTCAAGGGCTCGGAGAGACCGTTTTACATCCAGCCCGACTCGCGCAGACTGCTATTCGCGCTCCTATCGCAGACACAGATCAGCCTGTGGTACAGCAGGGTGAGTAAGACCATCCTATCCCAGCAATATGTGTCTCTTATATTTATATATGTGTGTGTGCGCCGTATGGTCTGCTGTCCATCGGTGAGAACCCAGTGCAGTGCCAAATGCAGCTCTCTCCGCCCCACTGAGTTGTCACTGGAGTCAAGTCAAATCTTCAGAGCCTGGGGATGCTGCCAAAGTCTATTTAAAACCCGAGTGAAAATGGTTTGTGTGCGGGGGTCCCGAGTAAGCTCGGGTTTTTGGTTCGGTGGAAGGAGTATCCTGTCGGTGTGATCTCCCCGGACTGTTTGCCCCGAATGATTTGGGGTGGCTGGCTGGCTGCTTTTAAACCTCTTGCGGAATTTCCCCTCTGTGTGGTTTTTTAAGTGTCTCGTCTCTACCGTTCTGCAGATCGGCGACTGGCTGGTTAGGTTCTCTTTGAAGTAGTCTTGAGAATAACAGCCGGTTCTTGTCCTGTCACGTAAGGCTATATAGTGCCTTGAAATGCAATGCATGGAGAGGGCTGACATTCTCAATCCAAGTCTGAAACTTGAGTAATTTGTTAAGTAACATCAGAGTTCGGAGATCTATTACTGCCTTTAACGCTTTCCATTTTGTACATCTTCTGTTTGTGCGTTTTCTTAGGGTAAGAGATTATATTGGTGCCTGATCATACATTATTTTGGTGTACTATTAGTATTTTCTGTATGGAAAGACTATCACTTTCAAACTCTCAACTGGCTAACCTTTGACAGTCTGCACAGTCACTCCCTCACCTTTGCTTTTGGTGCTCTTATTCACACTCACTCAAGCATACAGGGTTATAGGCTTGGCAGAATTGTTTTAACCATTAGTCACCAGATCAAGTTCGAGCAATGCTGGGCTCTGCTCTTTTCTGTTAGAACTGCTTACTGTTCCAAAATCATCATGAAATGCAACAATAACCCTGGCTTCTTTTATCACTACAGTCTGTTTTGTCTGTCCTTGCAAGTCATTCCCTGCCTGTTGTATCCTACCCTCAAAATCAATTGCAGGGAGCTCAGGGATTCTTGTCACTAATAATGAGACCACATACTGCCTCCTCCACATATTGTCCCACTTCTTCCACTTGTTCACCATACCAATCTTTTCCCAAGGATGTCCTTGCTATAAGCCTGAATCTGCATCTTTCTTGACCTTGTCTCCTCTCATGGCGTCTCCTGGAAAACGTCCACCTCCTCAAAGCTCAATCTGACTCCTTTGTCCTTCTAAGCAGACACCACATCTCTAACATATTTCTTCTCCAAAGTCCTTGAACGTGCCATCGCTTCCCATATCCGTAGCTGTCTTTCCTGAAACCCCAGGTTTGAACCAATTTGTCCCTGCCACTGTACTGAAACGGCTCTCACAAATGACATCCTCTGTTACTGTGACAAAAGTAAACTCTTCCCCCACCCCCCCCTACCCCCCCTTCACCTCGTCCTTCCCAACCTGTCTGCAGCTTTTGGCACAATTGACAGAGACATCCACCAGAGCCTGTCTGTCAGCTGTGTGAGACTGCACTTGCCTGCTTATATTCTTATCTAAAGCCAAATACTCTTTCAGAATGGTTTCTATTTCTGCACCCACACCAGTGTTTAATTGGGAAGCATTCCGAATCTCAAACCTAAGAAACAGCAAAATGAGGACATTAAATTTAAAATATTTGTCATCTTCAGATTATTTTATTCCACTGCAGCACCTTTCTATGCAACCTTGCAACTTCTTTGGCCTGTAAGAGTCCTTTCTGTTTATTTACTCTTTTCACATTTCTATCATTTTGGTCCGTGGACCCATAATCAGGGTGTGCCTTTAAGCAGAAGATTCAAAGTTGAAGCAGCCTGCTTGTCAGGACACTGTGTTCCCAGGCGTTGTATTTTGCCAGACTCTTCAGCACCTAATGGAACTTAGGAACCAGCTTTGGAGGGACTTGATTTGAATGGTTATCTGGCAACCAATAGGTTGGCCAGGGACAGTGATTCTGCCTGACAACTGTCAGTGATTGGTTCCTGTGTAATGCTTTCTGAGAGAACTTAATGCAAGAGTTTTGACCCTGGAAGTGAAAGGAACGTTTTTGTTTTCTCGTACTTGCTAAAGTGAAAGAACTGCTCTAATTTTCTGAAAACAGTGAGTGCCTGGCACATACTTTGCTGTAAACCTGAAATGATACTGAGTTTATAGAGAAGTTGGACAGCCCAGAGAAAACCACCTGAATCTAAAGCCTGAACTCCAGAAAGACATTGGTGTGTGTGTGTTTACCTTTTCACTGTTTAACTATAATACTGTACAGTGTGTTTTAAGGTTACAAACATGGTGATTAGTTTGTTGGGCTCAATCAATGATCTTGGGCATTTTAAATAAAATCTAATTTCACCTGTTTTGCGACTCAGTCCAATGGGCTGTATTTGACTGTGCACCAGCCCAGGGTATCGTGACAGGCCCTTAAACCTATGCATCCTCCTATCACTCTGCTGCACATTGGTGGATCTTTAAACCTCCTTGACCTGACCTCTTCAACGCATCCCTCTCCAAATGCCTTCCCGTCACATTTTTACCTCTCCCGTCAACTTTTTTAGCCAAGTTCTAATGCTAATCTTTCTCTTCATGGTGCACGCTATAATCATTACCATAAAGCACCATGGGGAATTTTCTACATTGAATGTGTTATACACAAATGTACATATTGCAGCAATAAGTTGAGCTGAAGCTCTCCAGAAAAAATTGTAGGCTAACAATGATAGAGTGGAAACAGCTTCTGGCGTCATAGTGAAGGACTGCAGTAAAAATCACATCGTACCACACGCTTCTTGCTAACTGGGAGTTACAGAAGGTGCGATATTTTGTAACTAATATGCATGTTGTCCAGTTGATAAAGGCAAGCACAGTTTGAAAAAGTACATCAATTTGCCCCAGAGAGGCTGGATTGGATTGACTTTAACAGCAATAATAGCTCAGAATCGTACCACCCTAGAACCATGTGGCCTTAACACCAATGGTGTGATTCCTGCTTCATGAGGCAGCCACTGGAAGAAGCCACCTCCAAGAGCCTCGTCTGATTAAGGACAGTGGGTGTGCTTCGCAGGTGGGAGGGCCAGTCGGATCACCTGGGGCTTTGGGCAGCTGGCAGCACCATCCAGACAATTGGGTGCTGACGATCTAGGAACGAGACAGCGAGGGCGCCTCTAATTGTGGCCACAGCTGCATGACCGCCATTGTGGGGAGGCAACCCTCCAGCATCAAAGCTGACTATTCTGTCCTCAAATAGGCACTTAATTGCCAATGATTGGCTACCATCCCTTCTGGGCTGATAGATTTTGTTGTTCTGAACCCACATTTGACAAGATTGCTGAGGTGTAGGAGCTGTCAGCTACACAACCTGACATACAACTTCCACAAATTCCTCTCCTTCTGACCTCCATCGTCACCTCTAAATAGCAAATAAGATTCCACCTATTGTGCATATTTTGACACTGATCTTAAGTTTTTTTTATAAACATTTTATTGAGGTATTTTTGGTTTTACGACAACAACAAAATAAACATTGTACATGAATCTATAAACATAGTGCAAAAGCCATCTCCCTCCCTCAAATGTCCCACCTTTATTAACCCCCTACTCTAAGATAAACTAATCCCCTCCCCCCTTTTGCTGACGATTAATTTTCCGCAAATAAGTCGACGAACGGTTGCCACCTCCGTGCGAACCCTAACATTGACCCTCTCATGGCGAACTTAATTTTCTCCAGACAGAGAAAGCTAGCCATGTCAGATATCCAGGTCTCCGACTTCAGGGGCTTTGAGTCCCTCCAAGCTAGTAGTGTCCGTCTCCGGGCTACCAGGGAAGCAAAGACCAGAACGTCTGCCTCTTTCTCCTAGATTCCCGGATCTTCCGACACCCTGAAAATCGCCACCTCTGTACTCGGCGCCACCCTTGTTTTTAACACTGTGGACATGACATCTGCAAACCCCTGCCAAAATCCCCTAAGCTTCGGACATGTCCAGAACATGTGGATATGGTTCGCTGGCCCTCCCGCACATTTTGCACACCTGTCTTCCACCCCAAAGAATCTGCTCATCCCGGCCACTGCCATGTGGGCCCGATGAACGACCTTGAATTGTATCAGGCTGTGCTTGGCACATGTTGTAGACGCATTGACTCTACCCAACGCGTCTGCCCACAGACCATCCTCTATCGCTCCTCCTCCCACTTGCGCTTCAGCTCCTCAGTCTGCGTCTTCTCTGACCCCATAAGTTCCTTGTAAATGTCAGAGATGGTCCATTCTCCTACCCACCCTCTGGAAACTACCCTGTCCTGAATCCCCCTTGGTGGTAGGAGCGGGAAGGTTGAAACCTGTCTACGTAGGAAGTCCCGCACCTGCAGTTACCTGAATTTGTTTCCCCTCGCCAATCCAAACTTCTCCTCCAGCCCCCTCAAACTCGGAAAGCTCCCCTCTATAAACATATCCCCCATCCTCTCAATCCCTGCTCTCCGGAACCCCCCATCCATACTTTCCGGGGCAAATAGGTGATTATTACAGATTGGGGACCAAACCGATGCTCCATCGGCTCCCACATGCCTCCTCCATTGCCCCCAGACTCTCAGGGCTGCCACCACCACGGGGCTGGTGGAGTACCGTGCCGGTGGGAACGGCAGAGGCGCAGTTACCAACGCCCCCAAACTGGTGTCCTTGCATGAAGTCGCCTCCATACGCTCCCATGCCGACCCCCCCCCCCCCAACTTCCTGATCATGGCTATATTCGCCGCCCAGTAATAGTTACTAAAATTTGGCAGCGCCAGCCCGCCCTCTCCCCGACTCCGCTCAAGCATTACCTTCCTTACTCGCGGGGTCTTGCCCGACCAAACAAAGCCAGTGATCACTTTGTTGACCCGTTTAAAAAAGGATCGCGGAATAAAGATGGGGAGACACTGAAATACAAACACGAATCTCAGGAGGACCGTCATATTCACCGGCTGCACCCTCCCAGCTCGTGACAATGGAAGCGCGTCCCATCTCCGAAAATCGTCCTTCATTTGGTCTACTAGTCGGGCCAGATTTAAATTATGCAGCTGGTCCCATTCCCGCGCTACTTGGATGCCTAGATAACTAAAGCTTCCCCCTACTATTCTAAACGGCAGCTCCCCTAATAGCCTCCCCTGTCCCTTCGTCCCATGCTTTCTCCCTTCTCCCCCTGCAGCTTCAGACCAAGCCTTCTCTGTCCTTTTATTTCTGCCTTTGCGAGCACTTCTAGTCTTCCTCTCCATGCACCGATGTGGGAATTCCGTACTCAATTGCCTCTCATCAATATTTCAATTCAAGTCCGGTAGCGAAAAGGTCGAAAAGTCCGACACGAGTGGGAGCCACCAAATGTGCGACTTACTCCTTCATAGCCGCCACCGGAAGTCGACACCGGTCTTAAGTTAAACAACTGGTCTGTTTAATGCACAAGAGCGGCACGGTAGGACGGTGGTTAGCACTGTTGCTTCACAGCGCCAGAGTCCCAGGCTCGAATCGGGCCTCGGGTGACGCTGTGTGGAGTTTGCACATTCTCCCTCCTGTGTCTGCATGGGTTTCCTCTGGACGCTCCGGTTTCCTCCCACAGATGTGCAGGTTAGGTGGATTGGCAATGCTAAATTGCCCCTTAATGTCCAAAAGGTTAGGTCGGGTTACGGGGATAGGGTGGAAGCCTGGGCTTAAATAGGGTGCTCTTTCCAAGGGCCGGTGCAGACTCGATGGGCCTAATGCCCTCTGATACCAAGTCATATGAGGGCATTGCGAGCATGGGCTTCCATTGGATTCGTCCATAATTATGCTTGGCCAGATACTGCAGTGATTGGTTTCTGCAGTTTGGCTGACCAGGAAATTCTCCTCTTATCGCCTGCCAGCAGGCGTATTGGGAGATTTGCTTGCTGATGATCAACCTGTTTGGCCACACAATAACGCCTTCCATGGCCATCATGTTCTGGAGTCTGGCCCAGAGGTAGGAACCCTATCATGGCACCACATGACCGCCTTTATAGACTCAATTCTGCACAAGCTAAATTGCATGTGATTTACAGTGGAACTAACATCATAGATCATAGAATTTACAGTGCAGAAGGAGGCGAGCACCCTACCCAAGCTCACACCACCATCCTAATCCAGTAACTCCACCTAACCTTTTTGGACACTTAAGGGCAATTTAGCATTGCCAATTCACCTACCGTGCACATCTTTGGACTGTGGGAGGAAACCGGAGCATCCGGAGGAAACCCATGCAGACTCCGCACAGACAGTGACCCAAGCCGGGAATTGTACCTGGGACCTTGGAGCTGTGAAGCAACAGTGCTAACCACTGTGCTACCATGCCGCCCCTTTTTAAACAACCAATTGAAACATCACAGCTACATTCAGGCACAGGCTGGACAAAAATGTTCCAACTTAATGTCAGAAATAGCTGGCTGACTTCTGGGTGCGGCTATGCAGAGCTAGGTCGCATGTTCGGTAGCTCCCGCTTGGAACGGACTTTTGGGCTAATTACAGGGCCCCCACGGCATTTGTTTGACATTTCCCGGTGTGGGAAGAAGACTGCAACATTCCCCCGACAGTGTCCCCCAGGAATGGTATGTCTCTTGGTTACCAGACCCGGCAGAAACAGTAAAAGATTTGGCTTTAACTGCAGGATAAACAAAGCCTCTTCCAGCATGCAGGCGGGGGAAGGGCAAGCTTAAAGCTGCAAGCTGACTTGAGGGCCTTTATTAAAGGTGAATTCTAGCAGCAGAGGGAACAACTGTGAAAAGATCTACCAAGGCCATTGAAGAAGCGGGGACGAGGCTTCCGGTGGCGGCCGTGGAGGAGTAGGTCGCGCATTCGGCAGCTCCCGTCTGGAACGGACTCTCAGACCTTTTTCAGGAGTTTCCACAGACTTTTTGGGGCAGATTGGTGAAGCGAACACTGCCAAAAGGATTCCCTCTCGAGACTTCTGGTTGTGGCTATGCGGAGCTAAGTCGCACATTCGGCAGCTCCCGCAAAGATTGACTTTTGGGCTCTTTTCAGGGCCCCCAAGGGCACCTTTTCGACGTTTCCCAGTGTGGGAAGGAGTTAATAAAAGCTCCCCGTCAGTATATGGCTTTAACTAGGAGCAGGGCGACAAAAAAGGTGGTGGTGGACCAGAAGAAGGGAGGGAAGAAGGACAAAATGGCGGCGGGCGGAGACCAGGCAGCGTGGAGGCAGTGGGCGGAGGAGCAACAGGAGGGTATCCAGCGCTGCCTCAGAGATTAAAACTGACCTGCTAGAGCCGATGAAGGCTTCTATTGATAAGCTGCTGGAGACACAGACGGCCCAGGGGGTGGCGATCCGAGAGGCTCGACAAAAGATCTCTGACAATGAGGACGAGATCTGAGGAGGCGCACAAGGCGCTCCACAAGAAATGGCAGGAGCGGTTCGAGGAGATGGAGAATCGGTCGAGGCGGAGGAATCTGCGGATTCTGGGCCTCCTGGAGGGGCCCGACGTGGGGGCCTATGTGGTCACCATGTTGAACTCGCTGATGGGAGCGGGGTCCTTCCAGGGGCCTCTGGAGCTGGAAGGGGCCCATAGAGGGTTGGCGAGGAGGCCCAAGGCTAACGAGCCTCTGCGAGCGGTGCTGGTGCGGTTCCATCGGTTCGTCGATCGGGAGTGTGTGCTCAGGTGGGCCAAGAAGGAGAGGAGCGGCAGGTGGGAGAACGCGGAGGTTTGGATATATCAGGACTGGAGTGCGGAGGTGGCGAAGAGGAGGGCTGGGTACAATCGAGCGAAGGCGGTTCTGCACAGGAAGGGTGTGAGGTTTGGCATGTTGCAGCCGGCGCGACTGTGGGTTACCTTCAAGGACCGGCACCATTTTGAGTCTCCGGAGGAGACGTGGGCCTTTGTTCAGGCCGAGAAGCTCGACACAGACTGAGGGTCGGGATGGGCGATTGGGGACTGCGGTGGATATGTTATGCCTATTTTTGGTTCGGGGGGGGGGGGCCTTTGCATTGTTTTGGGTTTCTTTTTCTCTGTGTTATTCTCTTTCGGGTTGGGAAGGGTTGCTGCTGCTAAGGTCAAGGAGGAGCTGGAGCGAGTGGGGGGGGGTCGAGACGGGGGTATACCGCTGTGGGAAACGGGCCGAGTGTGGGGTACGGGCGCGTGGCTAGCCGAGAAGGGGTCATGGCTAGTCGGTGGGGGAGAGGGGCGGGTTGCCCCCTGATCCGGTTGATAACCTGGAATGTAAGGGGACTGATTGGGCCGGTTAAGCGGGCCGGCGTGTTCGCGCACCTGAAGGGGTTCAAGGCGGGTGTGGGTATGCTCCAGGAGACACACCTGAAGGTGGCAGACCAGGTAAGACTGAGGAAATGGTGGGTAGGTCAGGTGTTTCACTCGGGGCTAGATGCCAAAAATCGAGGGGTGGCGATCTTGGTGGGAAAGAAGGTGTCATTCGAGGCGTCGAGCATTGTGGCAGATAATGGCGGTAGGTACATAAGTTGCAGGGAGAGAGGGTGGTACTGGTCAATGTGTATGCTCCGAACTGGGACGATGCGGATTTTATGCGGCGTATGTTGGGTCGGATCCCAGACTTGGAAGTGGGAGGCCTGGTAATGGGGGGAGACTTTAACACAGTGTTGGATCCGGCACTGGATCGCTCCAGGTCTAGGACGGGTAGGAAGCCGGCGGTGGCTAAGGTGTTGAGGGGATTTATGGACCAAATGGGAAGGGTGGACCCTTGGAGATTTGCAAGGCCGGAGGCTAGGGAATTTCTCACATGTCCATAAGACTTATTCTCTAATCGACTTTTTCATTTTGAGTAGGGCGCTGATAGCGAGAGTAGACGATACCGAGTATTCGGCAATAGCCATTTTGGACCATGCCCCGCATTGGGTGGATTTGGAGATGGGGGAGGAGTGGGACCAGCGCCCACTGTGGCGCTTGGAGGTGGGGCTGTTGGCGGACGAGGAGGTGAGTGAGCGGGTCTGAGGAAGTATAGCGAGGTACTTGGAGACCAATGACAACGGGGAGGTCCGAGTGGGGATGGTATGGGAGGCACTGAAGGCGGTGGTGAGGGGAGAGCTGATCTCCATTAGGGCCCACAAGGAGCGGAGGGAGAGGCTGGTGCGGGAGATGGTGAGGGTAGACAGGAGGTATGCGGAAGGGCCTGAGGAAGGATTGTTGAGGAAGAGGCGCAGCCTCCAGGCCAACTTCGACCTGGTGACCGCCAGGAAGGCGGAGGTGCAGTGGAGGAAGGCCCAGGTGGCGGTCTACGAGTATGGGAAAAAGGCAAGCCGGATGCTGGCGCATCAGCTTCGGAAGCGGGACACAGCTAGGGAGATCGGGGGAGTTAAGGACAGGGGAGGGAGCGTGGTGCGGAGTGGGGTTGTCGTCAATGGGGTCTTCAGGGACTTCTCCCACGGTCCAAAGATGTGCAGGTTAGGTGGATTGGCCATGCTAAATTGCCCTTCGTGTCCAAAATTGCCCTTAGTGTTGGGTGGGGTTACTGGGTTATGGGGATAGGGTGGAGGTGTTGACTTTGGGTAGGGTGCTCTTTCCAAGAGCCGGTGCAGACTCAATGGGCCGAATGGCCTCCTGCACTGTAAATTCAATGATAATCTATGATTAATCTAGGACAAAGGTTCGGCATAACATCGTGGGCCGAAGGGCCTGTTCTGTGCTGTATTTTTCTATGTTCTAAGAGGAATTGTACCGATCTGATCCCCCATGGGAGGAGGGAGGGATGGGCCGTTTCCTGGACCAATTGAGGTTTCCAATGGTGGAAGCGGGACTGGGGGCCCCGATTGGGCAGGAGGAACTGATCAAAGAGATAGGAAGCATGCAGGCGGGGAAGGCACCGGGGCCGGACGGTTTCCCGGTCGAGTTCTATAAAAAATATATGGACCTGTTGGGCCTGCTGTTAGTTAGGACCTTTAATGAGGCAAGGGAAGGGGGGGCTTTACCCCCGACGATGTCCCGGGCACTGATCTCTTTGATCCTGAAGCGGGACAAGGATCCCCTGCAATGTGGGTCTTACAGACCGATTTCCTTGCTAAATGTCGATGCCAAGGTGCTGGTGAAGGTCTTAGCCATGAGGGTTGAGGATTGTGTGCCGCAGATCATCCATGAAGACCAGACTGGGTTTGTGAAGGGGAGACAGTTGAACGCGAATGTGCGGAGGCTTTTGAACGTTATCATGATGCCGGCGAGGGAGGGGGAGGCGGAGATAGTGGTGGCGATGGACGCTGAGAAAGCCTTCGATAGGGTAGAGTGGGGGTACCTGTGGGAGCTGCTGAAGAGGTTCAGGTTTGGGGAGGGGTTTGTCAGGTGGGTTAGGCTGTTGTATGAGGTCCCGATGGCGAGTGTGGCCACAAATAGGGGGAGGTCCGAGTACTTTCGGTTGCACCGAGGGACGAGACAGGGGTGTCCCCTATCCCCCTGCTCTTCGCACTGGCGATTGAACCCCTGGCTATTGAACCCCTGGCTATGGCACTGAGAGAGTTGAGGAACTGGAGGGGGTTGGTGCGGGGTGGGGAGGAGCATAGGGTGTCGCTTTATGCGGATGACCTGCTGCTGTATGTGGCGGACCCAGTGGGAGGAATGCCAGAGGTAATGAGGATCCTTAGGGAATTCGGCGACTTTTCGGGGTACAAGCTCAATATGGGGAAGAGCGAGCTGTTCGTAGTTCAGCTAGGGGACCAGCAGAGGGGGATTGGCGAGCTCCCACCAAAATGGCCAGAGAGGAGCTTCAGATATTTGGGGGTCCAGGTGGCCAGGAGCTGGGGGCCCTGCATAGGCTTAACTTTTCAAGGCTGGTGGAGCAAATGGAGGAGGAGTTCAAGAGGTGGGTCGCGTTGCCGCTGTCCTTGGCGAGTAGGGTGCAGTCAATCAAAATGACGGTGCTTCCAACGTTTTTGTTCCTGTTCCAGTGCCTCTCCGTGTTTATCCCGAAGGCCTTTTTTAGGCGGGTTCACAGGAGTATAATGGGGCTTGTGTGGGCGCGAGGGACTCCGAGGGTGAGAAGGATGTTCCTGGAGCGGAGTAGAGATATGGGGGGGGGGTTGGCGCTGCCCAACCTCTGTGGGTACTACTGGGCCGCCGGTGCGCAAGTGGGTGATGGAGGAGGAGGGGGCTGCATGGAAGAGGCTGGAGACGGCGTCCTGTGTGGGTACGAGTCTGGGGGCACTGGCAACGGTGCCGCTGCCGCTCCCTCCAAGGCTGTATACCACAAATCTGGTGGTGGTGGCGGCCCTCAAAATTTGGGGGCAGTGGAGGCGGCATAGGGGTGAAGTTGGGGCCTCAGCTTGGACCCCATTACGGGGGATCCACCGGTTCGCCCCAGGAAGAACAGGTGGAGGGTTTTCGGGGTGGCGCAGGGCAGGGATACGAACGTTGGGGGATCTGTTTGTGGACGGGACGTTCGCGAGCTTGGGTGAGCTGGAGGAGGAGTACGGGCTCCCCCCCGGGGAACACCGGCAGGTACTTACAGGTAAGGGCGTTTGCCAGACGGCAGGTGATGGAATTCCCGCGGCTACTGCCACACAGTACAGGACAGGGTGCTCTCGGGGGGGTGGGGGGTGGGGGGGGGGGGGGGGGGGGGGGGGGGGACGATCTCGGAAACTTACCAGGTGATGCAGGAGGAGGCCTCGGTGGTGACAGGTAAGTGGGAGGAGGAGTTGGGAGTGGAGATCGAAGAGGGGACGTGGGCAGATGCCCTAGGGAGGGTGACTTCTTCCTCTTCGTGCGCGAGGCTCAGCCTCATACAGTTTAAGGTGCTGCACAGGGCACACATGACCGGGACAAGGATGAGCCGGTTCTTTGGGGGTGAGGACAGGTGTGTTAGGTGCTCAGGGAGCCCAGCAAATCACACCCATATGTTCTGGGCATGCCCAGCGCTGGAGGAATTTTGGAAGGGCGTAGCGAGGACCGTGTCGAGGGTGGTAGGATCCAGGGTCAGACCGGGCTGGGGGCTTGCAATATTTGGGGTGGCAGAGGAGCCGGGAGTGCAGGAGGTGAAAGAGGCCGGAATTCTGGCATTTGCGTCCCTGGTAGCCCAGCGAAGGATTCTCCTTCAGTGGAAAGATGTGAGGCCCCCAAGCGTGGAATCCTGGATCAGCGATATGGCAGGGTTCATTAAATTGGAGAGGGTGAAATGTGCCTTGAGAGGGTCGGTACAAGGGTTCTTTAGGCGGTGGCAACCGTTCTTAGACTTTCTGGCAGACCGATAGACATTGGTCAATGGCAGCAGCAGCTCGGGGGGGGGGGGGGGGTTTACTTTATTTTTGTTTATGTTATTTACACTGGAGGATCTGAGGGGGTGTATACACCTGTTGTGTTCAGTCGGGGTGTTAATGTTAATTTATTATTTATGTATGTGGGGGGGGGGGGGGGTTTGGGGGGTTGCTTTTTTAGATTGTGTTTTGTACTTAACCCTGTTGGGTTCTTTTTTCTTTCTCATTTTGTTATTGATATTTTATGAAAACCTTTAATAAAAATGATTTAAAAAAAAAAAAAAGAAATAGCTGACTGTGTCACCGCTAAATAGTGAGATAAATTCTTGCGTACCCACGCAGCATGGTTTTATGACTGTCTGCTGCATGCACCAATGAGGCTGTGGAAATTCAGTCGTTGAGTTTATTGAAGATTGAGATTAATTAGATTTTTGAACTTTGGGGGAATCTGGCAGAAAAGTGGAGTTCAGGTTAAGGATCTGCCATGAGCTTATAAAATAACAGAGCAGGCTCGAGAGGCCAAATGGCCACTCCTATTTTTAAAAAATTTATAAAGTAGTTAAAAGAGAAAACTGTTGGATCTTTGTGTCAACTTCAAAAGCCACTACTGTTGCAGATATACAGTTCATATGTTGATTATTGGCTATGGAAATATGAACGGATATTTTTGCTGCCTTGGGAACACGATTCAGCATTGCATAGTGTCCAGTGGTTAGCTTGTGACAGCTTTAGTGTTGTGATGGAAAGGTGGCTAGGAATAGCTTGCATTTAAATAGTGTGTACTGTAAAGCTGAAATGTAGGCAGTAAATGCTGACTATTTCCATCAGCATGCGTGAAGAGAGAAACAGTTTTAGGTTGGTAAAATGTCATTGATTTGAATCATTTAACTCTGTTTCTTTCTCTGCATATGCAACCTGACGTGTTGTGTTTCCAGCATTATCTGTTTATTTTACCTTGATGTCTCTCTCATGTGTCTTTTCCTCTCCCACCCAGCAACCTGCCCCCATCCTCTGCTTTTTTGAGCCTTGTATGTTGTTGAATTTTACAAAGAATTAATTACTTTAAAATGTCTCAGGTCCTTGCTGTACAACAATTATGAATAGCAAATAAGTAATCCATTGATTTGTGTTTCTTTGCTGGCACTGGTTGAGAGGGATGTTAGCTATGAAATTAGTAAGCTTCATGCACTTTGAACAGTACCATTGAACACTACATCTACTTGAGTCGGCAGAAAGTTTGTCAATACTGCATCGTAGTGTCAATCTCTGTTATGTGCTCAAATAGCGCTTAACCCGCAAGCACCTGAGAAGCTGGAGGGTGCTGTCAACTGAGTCACGAAGTTGCTAATAGTTTTTTGCTGGAAAGTAAGCAGTATATGTTAATAAAAGCTCCAGAGATTTGATTGTGTTATTAAGATCAAAACTGCAGCGCATCACAGCTGGTGATAGAATCACACAACTAGCATTCCAACAGTAACACTTTTCTAATTGCAAAAATAGATGAACATGTGCTGATTTAAGTAATTGCAGATAATAGTTTTGGGAGCAATCTGGACGATAGTAACCTAGCGCTCCGTTTTTCTAGATTGCAGAGAAAATAGTAAACAATTATACCAATTAAACAGTGGGAAAAATTAAAACAACACCTTGGTGTTGTAGTTTTTTTTTTAGATTCAATCTACTGGCTTAGTACAATTTAGAAGGGGCGCTTGTAAGGGCATAAGAACCAGGAGTAGGCCATTCAGCCCACTCTGCCATTCAATAAATGTCACTCTCTTAGCACCCAAAAATCTGTTGATCCAGTTTTGCCTGAGCACTCTCAGCCCCCTGGGATAGATGATCCCAAACTTTCACATCCCTCTGACTGAAGAGATTTTACCACCTCTCAGTCCTAAATGGCTGACCCCCTATCTTGAGTCTTGACTCTCTACACACCAGTTCTGGACTTCTAGCCGGGGAAACAGCCTCTCAGAATCTATTTTGTCAAGCCCTCTCAAAATCTTGTCTCAAGTTTGGGTTCAGCTACCTGTTCTGTGCTGTGACCTTTAGTGACGAGCAACTTTAGCCTCAAGATTAGCCTTGAAATGTAAGGGCATTGAAATACATGATTCAGCTTGTGGGTATTCCTTTTTCAGATTTGTTCTCGTATGTGATAACTGAAGAGACCCCTGATTAGTTTCATATCTCTAGTTACCTTAAGGTAATAAATGAAATGAAAATTGCTTATTGTCACAAGTAGGCTTCAAATGAAGTTACTGTGAAAAGCCCCTAGTCGCCACATTCCGGCGCTTGTTCGGGGAGGCTGTTACGGGAATTGAACCGTGCTGCTGGCCTGCCGTGGTCTGCTTTCAAAGCCAGCGATTTAGCCCTGTGCTAAACAGCCTGGTGGGTCTTCCACACATGCTCTGCTCCATAAATAAGTATATGGTAATTTGTACAACAAGTTGCATTCACCTGGAGTAAAACTGAAGTAAAACATCTCAATGTGCTTCATAATGTGCCATCAGACAAAATTACATTAAAAAATATTAGGAAACTGAGTTAGATTTTAAGTAATCATTCAAAGCAAGAGAGAGATGTAGCAATGTTTAGTGAGGGAATTCTGGAGCAGAATTAAGCAGCTGAAGGCAATTTCAGATCAGGTGCTCAATGCAATGATATCATTTATTACAGAGAAACTGAGATGGGGATTGGCTAAAGAGTTAAAAGTCATGGATTGCAACCCGAACCAAGTCTTTCTCATCCATCCCAGCTCAATGGTCTATATTGGCCTCCTACTCCAACAATGCTGCAACTTTTAAATTCTTATCAAATCTTTCCAACGGCCTGGACTCTAACCACTTTCTCTCTCCTCTCCTCCAGTTGAATTGCAAAATATCACAGCACAGAAAGAGGCAAGTCAGCTCATTAAGGCTGCACTGGTTCTTTTGAAGAACAAACCAGTTACTTCCAAGCTCCTGCTCTTTTCCTATATTCCTGTGATGGCATAACCTAACTATTTATCCAATTTCCTTTTGATAATCACAACTGAATCTGTATCTACCACCCTCCTCCTATCAGGCAACACTTATTCAACACTTATTCAACCCTAGCAACACTGCATTTTTTAAATAAAAGCTCTTCCTCATGTTGCCTCTGGTTATTTTTGCAATTACCTTAAATCTGTGCCTTCTGGTTATTGATCCTTTGGCCAACAGAAACACGTCGTTTACTCTGTCTGAACCTTTCATGGTTTTAAAGACCTCTATCAGGTCTACCCTAGAGGCTTTTTGGCACGAAAGAGAACACTCCCAGTTTCAATCTATACTTCCAACTGCAAGCTCTCACTTCCGGGACTATTCCAGTTCATCTCTTTTTGGTTAGTTCTCCAGTTGGGGCTGAGCTAATGGTTTATTTGGTTCTTAGCTCTTGTTCTATATCTACACCTCTATTTGTGAAGCCCAGTGCTTTACTAACTACTTTGATAATCTACCCTATCGCTGGCATGGTTCTTCCTACCAAAATGGATCACTTTTCACTTCTCTACCTTATGTTATCAGCTTCATGGCTGCCCGTTCCATCATTCTTTCCTTGTCCCTCTGCAGCCTGTTACTATCTTCCATGTTGCTACCGCTGTTCCAAGTTTCTCCTCATTTGCAAACTTTGAAATTGTACCTTTTGCTACCCATGTCCAGGTAGTGGTGTGGTGGTCCTAGTACTGACCCCCTGGAGGCCACACTCCAGTTTTGAAAGGCAGTCATTCAACAGTACCTTTTCTGTCCCTTCCATCTCAAAGGCTTTAATTTTCTATTATGTGGTACTTTATCAAAGGCATTTTTGAAAGTTCATGTGCACAATATCAGCCACATTACGCTCATCAACCATCTTGGTTAAGAACTCGATTAAGTCAGTCAAATACGGTTTGCCTTTAATAAATTGTTCTGATTTCATATATTAGCCCATAATGTTTTCGCAAATGATCTAGTCCTTGATTATCATTTTTGATTGTGCTGCCACACAACACTACTCACTTGTCTGTAACTGCTGGTTTATCCCCCTCTACAATCCACCAGCCTCCCATATCTAAAAGCTAAAGATTATGGCCAGAGCATCCGCAATTCCCACCATACGTCCCTCAGTAACCCATTCCATTTGGACCACATGACATTTCTATCCTGAGTATTGCCAAGATTTTAAGTATCTCTATTTATCGTATCCAATATCGCTGCTGCTTCTTCTTCTACTGTGTCTCCTGTTCAAAGGATAAGCATGATGGCCATTTTGAGTACATCATAATCAGACAAAAGCAGAGATGAATAACTAGTTCATCTATTTCAAGGGAAGAAGATTGACCAGGGAAAGCAAATCTCCATGATGTTTTTCTAAAAGTACTCTGGGATCGTTGCATCCACCAAAATAGGCTTAATGGCTCATCTGAAAGAAGCACCCCCCCCCCCCCCCCCCCCCACACACACACACACACACACACACACACACACACACACACAAAGAGATTGTTAAGTATTCTGAGGAATTAGCCAAGATTAAAGCACCAGCTTTGAAATCGAGCTTGAGTACAGCACTTGACTTGGAGGCATTACTGCAATATAAGACCATCTGATACTTTGGTTGACACTAATACCAATTATTAAAACCTCTGAAGTATGTAGTATTCATCACCCAAGATTTCTTATCTATTAACTTTGCATTGCTTCTAAAATTGTTGGAAAGCTACTTTTTGTTTTATAGTAAAATTATACATAATGTTAAGAATTAGAGAGGGTGCATAGGGCCAAGCTGAAGACATGGCCAGCAGTTAAAATAAACAAGGAATGCACGAGAGGTTAGGATTGGAGGAGTCCAGATATCTCCGAAATCCTCTCCACATCCACCCTTTCAAGAACCCTCCGGATCTTGTATGTTTCAATCAAGTCACCTCTTATTCTTCTAAACTCTAGCAGATGCAAGCGTAGCTTGTGTAACCTTCCCTCCTAAGACAATCCACCCATTCCTGGTATTAGTCGGGTAAATTTTCTCTGAACTGCTTCCAACACATCTACATATTTCCTCAAATAAGGTGACTAATACCGTAATACTCCAAATGTGGTCTCACTAGTGCCCTGTACAATTGAAGCATAAACTGCCTACTTTTACATTCAATCCCCCTCACAATAAATGATAACATTCTATTAGCTTTCCAAATTACTTGTTGTACCTGAATACTATACTTTTGTGATTTGTGCACTCGGGCGCCGAGATGCCTTTGCATCAGTTCTACAATCTCTCACCATTTAGATAATGTGCTTTTTTTTTTATTGTTCCTGTCCAAAATGGACAATTTCACACATTATACACATTTGTCTATCAATATATTTTTGTAGCCTCCTTGTATCCACTTCATAACTTTCTTTCCTACCTATCTTTGTGTCATCAGCAAATTAGCCAATCATCCCTTCAATCCCTTCATCCAAGTCATTTATATGAATTGTAAACAGTTGAGGTCCCATCCAGATCCTCGTGACACACCACTCGTTAGGTTTTTGCCAACCTGAAAAAGATGTATTTATGCTTTCTCTGTTTTCTGGCCAATCTTCAATCCGTGCCAATATGTTATCCCCTATTCCATGAGCTTTTATTTTCCTCAAACTTGGCACCTTCTGGAAATCGATGTATAGTACACCCACTGGTTCCCCTTTGTCCACAGCACATGTGACTCCTTCAAACAACTCCAATAAATTGATTAAACATGATTTTCCTTTCGCAAAACCATGTTGGCTCTACCTGATTATGTTCAACTTATCCAAGTGCCCTACTGTAGACCAGAAGAAACTTCTCCCCCTGGTGGAAACATCAATGACCAAGAGGCATAGATTTAAGGTAAGGGGCAGAAGGTTTAGAGAGGATGTGAGGAAAACCCAGGGAGTGGTGGGAGTTTGGAACTGGCTGCCTGAAAGGGCGGTGGGGGCAGAGATGTGCCGTATTTAGATGTGCACTTGCGATCCCATGGCATACAAGGCTATGTGCCAAGTGCTGGAAAATGGGATTAGAATAGTTAGGTGGTTGTTTCTAACCGGCGTGAACCCGTTGGGCCGAAGGGCCTTTTCTGTACTGTATGAATCTAATAGCTTCCAGCATTTTGGGTGGCATGGTAGCACAGTTGTTAGCACTGTTGATTCACAACGCCAGGGTCCCAGGTTCGATTCCTGCTTGGGTCACTGTCTGTGCGGAGCCTGCACGTTCTTCCCATGTCTGTGTGGGCTTCCTCCGAGTGCTCCGGTTTCCTCCCACATATCCCGAAAGACGTGCTTTTTGGGTGAATTGGACATTCTGAATTCTCACTCTGTGTACCCGAACAGGCGCCTGAGTGTGCCGACGAGGTGATTTTCACAGTAACTTTGTGTTAATGTAAGCCTACTTGTGACCATAATAAAGATTATTATTTTCCACACAACAGAAGTTAGGCTAACTGGCCTATAGTTTCTTGCTTTCTGTCTTCCTCCCTTTATGAATAATTAAATTACATTTGCTATCTTCCCCAAATCAAGGGAGCATTGGAAAATTAAGATCAATGCATCAACTATCTCACCAGACACTACTTTTAAAACCCTAGGATAAAGTCTATCAGGATCTGGGCTCTCATCAGCCGCAGCTTCAATAATTCTAAATATTTTCCGTTGAAATGGCGAGGGGTAGTCAAGACAACAAGGAAGGTGTTTACCCTTTAAGTAACTTCGCAGAGATAAGTCCAAACATGTCTGTCTCTCTGTACAGAAACCACAAAGGAAGTTAACTGAACAGAAACCACAAAGGAAGTTACCTGACTCTCTCAAGTCCATTCTGTGAAGGTACAGTGTCCGTATTCCATGTTTCTTTTTAAAAGTAGTGTTCATCTCTCAAGCTTTATGGGCATGTGAAGTGACCAAAACAACATATAACAGTGTATTGCAGTTCCTTTGTTCTTTGCCTCCGTCACACCCGTTGGAAGGATAATTGGAGAAAATACATCTGTGTAGGAAAGCTTAGCTACCCTCTTTACTCCAATGATCTGTTGATATGGATTTGGTTACAATTTAGATACAATTATAATCTGGTGATCTTGCATTCTCTGAAAGGTTTGGTCACCCCAATTTATTTTCAATCCCCCTTATTTTCTCCTTTTCTACTGACCACACTCCCACCCCCGAGTTCTTATTCTGGGCTGGCAGTCCTCCAGTATTTTGCTCACTTGTCTATTTCCTGTGGAAGCTGTTTAGTTATCATAGGGCTGGATGGATTCCTATCCTTGCTGACCATTCAAAGACACAGTTTCTGGGAAGGCTTTTCAGAGAACTGTCTGAAGTGGAAATCTAGGCTCATTTTTCCATCCTTCCATTTTCCCAATGATCACTCTCCAGCAACTTCTCAAAAGCCTATGTTTGGGTATAAAAGGAAGACCGGATCAGTCTTGGCTGCTGATCAAATACTGATAGTGGGCTGATTCATGAACGTTCATGTTGGATTTGGGTTTATTGTCACGTGTACCACGGTACAATGAAAAGTATTCTGCATACAGTGTAGACAGAACGTTCCATTTATGGAAAAAACAGGACCTACGATAGATACACAATGTAAGTACATAGACACAGACATCGGGTGAAGCATACGGAGTATAATACTACATAGCAGAGAAGGTGAGTGGAGAGATCAGTTTCAGTCCATAAGGAGATCATTCAGGAGTCTGGTAATAGCGGGGGAAAAGTTGGTTTTGAACCTGCTAGTGCGTGTTCTCAGACTTTTGTATCTCCTGCCAAATCTTCATACCTCTTCATTCACCCGAGGAAGGAGCAGTGCTCCGAAAGCTAGTGTTTGAAACAAACCTGTTGGACTTTAACCTGGTGTTGTAAGACTACTTACTGTGCTCCTGCCCAATGGAAGAGAGAATAACCTGGGTGGGAGGGGAATCTGATCTGCCCGCTTTCCCAAGGCAATGGGAGGTGGGTTTGCATGCTGGACTTGGCTATGTTCATGACTTGATGTAGTTTCTTTTGGTTTGGGGCTGAGCAGTTGCCATACCAGGCTGTGTTGCAGCCAGATAGGATGCTTTCTATAGCACAGCGGGTCGCACTTGTTGCTTCACGGCTCCAGGGTCCCAGGTTTGATTGCCGCCTTGGGTCACTGTCTGCGTGGAGTCTGCATGTTCTCCCTGCGCGGATTTCCTCCCACAAGTCCCAAAAGACATGCTATTAGATAATTTGGACATTCTGAATTCTCCCTCAGTGTACCCGAACACTGGAATATGGCGACTAGGGGCTTTTCACAGTAACTTCATTGCAGTGTTGATGTAAGCTTACTTGTGATCATAAAGATTATTATAATAAAAATTGGTAAGAGGCAATATGGAAATGCCGAATGTCCTTAGTTTCCTGAGGAAGTATAGGCGCTGTTGTGCTTGCTTGGCCGTAGCGTGACAGATTGTTGGTGATGAGCACACCTAGGAATTTGAAGCTGTCAACCATCTCTACCTCGGCGCCATTGATGCAGAGAGGGATGTTTACGATACTTTGCTTCCTGGAGTCGGTGACCAGCTCCTTAGTTTTGTTGACATTGAGGGATAGATTGTTGTCATTGCATGACACCACCAGGTTCTCTATCTCCCTCCTGTACCCTGACTTTTGTGTGTGCGTGCGCGCGCGTGTGCGCCCAGTGCGC
The DNA here is from genome assembly GCF_047496885.1 of Scyliorhinus torazame. Lineage (NCBI taxonomy): Eukaryota > Metazoa > Chordata > Chondrichthyes > Carcharhiniformes > Scyliorhinidae > Scyliorhinus > Scyliorhinus torazame. The sequence continues at coordinate 244,593,356 of NC_092715.1, read as the reverse complement.
AGCACGTCGAGGATCCAGTTGCGGAGGGAGGAGCCAAGTTCTAGGTTTTGGAGGTTTGCTGTGAGATTGGCTGGGGTTATGGTGTTGAAGGCGGAGGAGACCACATCTGCTTGGACCGGTTGCAGCGGTATGCGAATTGCAGTGGGAGTATGGTGTTGGTCTGTCTCATGACCAATTTCTCAAAGCACTTCATAATGATAGATGTCAAGGCCACTGTACGGTAGTCATTGAGGCTTGTTCTTTGGCATGATGGTGGTCTTTTTGAAGCAGGTGGGAACCTCCGAACGGAGTAGGGAGAGGATGAAGATGTTTGCGTACACACCCACCGATTGATCCACGCAGGATCTAAGTGCATGACCAGGGACTCCGTCAGGACCCATTGCTTTCCGAGGGTTCACTTTCAAGAAAGCCAATCTGACTTTGGAAGCTGTGATGGTAGGTATGGGTGTGTTTGAGGCTGCTGGGGCAGTTGACAACAGTTTGTTGGTTTCCTGCATGAAACAAGCATAGAATGCATTGGGTTCACCAGGGAGGGCTGTGTTGCTCCTGGAGATTGTACTTCGCTTTGCTTTTAACCCATTGTGTTGTTTAAACCTTCCACAACAGAGTTGAGTTTGTGACTCTAGCTTAGTTTTATATTGTCTCTTTGCATCCCTGATGGCTTTTTTGAAGATCAATCTAGCTGTCTGCAAAAGGACTCTCCAAAAATACTATATTGGGAGGTTTTTAATACTTGCAGGGCCGCCAGGAGTGAGATTTACTGCACTGTAGGTTGCTGTTCATTCATCTCTGGCATCGTTGAAAGGTAGAATGTAAGAAAACAATATTACAATTGTGGAAAAATGTCCCAAGGCGCATCATGGCATAACCAGACAAAAGATGGATACCTGGATAAAGAAGGAATGACCAAACCCCAGTTATTTAATGGAGAACACTTTGATGAGAGTAATAATGCAATATTTGGGCTACGCATCTCTCTCTCTCTCTCTCTCGCTTGAATCACTGTTGCAAGTAGAAATCTTTTCTGTCCACGTGTAAACTTTTGATTTTTTTTTAATATCTAATATTCAAAGTCTGAATATTTTTTTTAAAAGAGCATTGACATAGAATAAATCATGTTTGTAAACTTTTATAACCTGCATTCTGTTATTCGTTCAAGCCACTATTTCCCCCTTATCTCTTAACGTCATGAATATGTTGAAGACATTGAAGTTAAATAATGTTTAGTTTCAGTTTAACTTCAGGTTAGAAGGAAACTAGTACAATATTATAAATTCTGGGACTTTACATGACTGAGGAGGAAACCAGGGGTGACATGTGTATCTGTCAAACAAGTAAAAGATGTTGAATTCCTCATTAAAAGCTTGTTTAAAATACCACGTCACTAGTAGGCGATGGTGCACAGGTCTGGGGGGAAGCTGTAGAATTTGTGCAGGTTTGAGTATTTAGTTTGTTGCCAGAGCATGCATCAGAATTGATCACGCTTTGAAATCAGTACCTTGAATGTGTCTGATGAATGTTTTGTGCAGTTTTACTACTTTTGAGATTACCAGGTTGCAACACTGGTGAGTTGAAAGCCGAAAACTTGAGATATGCAGGTCACAATGAGTCAAAAGAGGTTCCACAAAAATTGTAAACAATGTGACCGCAATGAGTCTGGAACATGATGATATGACACCCTGGTGCCATAACATCGTGGGGTTTACATGAGGCTAGTGTGTGGTGGATTCCAGTCCCACTTGAGCAGGAGTCGCAACACGATTGAAATTAACTATTAATTCTTAGAAAATAGCCAAAGTCTTTGGCTGCCCAATGACTACAGTCACCAGGTTTGTAAATTTAAACAACATTAACTTTTATTACTAACAATAACTATAATTAAATAGGCAACAAATACAACTGGTTAACTATGAACTAATTCCTAACCCCCCCTTCTTTAACTCACCCCACCCTCTATACACAAAACAGCCAAATGAGGGAAAAGAAGGGTGTGAAGGAAAATACAAAAAGTAAAAAGGATTAAAAGGCTCTGTTTCAGGTGGACATCTTCCAGTGCGTCTTTCCTTTTTGTCTACGCCTTCAGTTGGGTCTTCTTGCTTTCAGCCTATAATGGTTTTCACAGTAGATTCATCAGGATCTCAAGACTTCTCTGCAAATTCAGAAACAGCAGGCAAGAAATCTTTTTTTGGAGAAAGAGAGGGCAACTCGCAGCTTCTTCTCGGCGTCCAGGAGAGTTCTGTTTCCTTCCTGGGTCCTGTGAAAACCTCCCTCCTGACTGAAGCCAATCATTGTCTATTTGCAAGCAGAATACGGCCTGTGGCCAATCCATTGGCCACCAGCCAACCAATCGAACTGAATTGCTCCGACCTCTCGGGTGCCATAAAGTCTTGTTCTTATATTAAAAATCTAAACCTTCAGAGCACAAGTGTACTATTTTGCAACAGTTCCTCACTACCTCTACTCTACTTAAAGGCATATGTCCACGAAAACCCATGGATCAAGAAATGATGACGACAAAGTAAAAGAAATGGGAAATAAGGGAATCAACAGGAAGGGTCCTTACAATTAATTAAAATGAATGTGTAGAAGGCCAAGATTGATTGACTGATATTTATTGTCACATGTACCAAAGTATTTTTCTGTGACCAGGAGAACGTACACAGTACATACATAGTAGACAAAAGAATAATTGCCAGAGTACATTGACAAATGATACGTCAACAAATAGTGATTTGTTACAGTGAAGAACAAGGGCTAAACAAGAGCAGCATAGGGCATTGTGAATAGTGTTCTGACAGGAAACAGATCAGTGAAAAATGAAGTAAGTGGATAAGTCCTGGAACAAATGAAATGGATCAGCTTTTTGGGAAGAAGGTGACCAATGAATGAACAACCTGTTTGGAATTCATGTGCTATATTGTCACTAATTTTCTGAGGGTGTAAAAACTGATGCAAGTGTGCCAGGGAAGCAAGGATATTTGATACACCCAATGAAAACCGAGAACTGGGATTATTGCACATAATTCAGTCAAACTATAGGGAATATGACACTGCGAGACTGAAATTGATCTCCAGCAAAAGGGCGAATGTACAGCCCCTGTTACGTTAGGGAATATGTTAGGTTGCTGATTTTGTTATTGCCCAATTCAACGAATTTTAAAAGATCAATTTCACTGTCTGTTCACCTATCAGATGATTTTGGGATTGATCCATTGCTTTAGTTAAATTATGCATGTCTCTCTTTCCCACCCCCTTCCAACATTATTGCAGAATTCGTCAACTGATTTATCATCACATACCTGTAACTGTGATAGTAACTAGGTCTCGGAGCAGACTGGCAAGAATGATCTTTTTGCATCTCCTTTCCCTCACATGAAATTAAATGAAAATTGTTTATTGTCACAAGTAGGCTTCAAATGAAGTTACTGTGAAAAGCCCCTATTTTTTAAAAAAATTACATTGTACGCATGTAGGGTGGGGGGGGGGGGGTGGTCAGGAGTTCACAATGTTGAACTGCTGATGTGTAACTTTTAACTCTTGTGACACTGCTTTTGAAGTCAACAGAATTTTATCTTGTAAGAATTAGCAATGTGAGATTTATGGTCATTTTCATCTTTCGGAATTTTTAACAGTAACTTCATTGAAGCCTACTTGTGACAATAAGCGATTTTCATTTCATTTTTCATTATAATTCAAAACCAAGCACAGAAATGAAATTTGCTCTGGCTCTTCCCCACCCCCAACATATTAATGCACTAGTTTGCATTTTGACTCTGAGCTGTAAAGTTTCATTTCCTGTTACCATAACCAAACACACTAGAACATAACTAGGGCCTTCCAAATATTATTTTATGTATTGACATTCAAGCTTATTTGTTTCAGATTGCTTGCCTTTAAATTCCTTATTACTTCCTGTTATTTTAATACTTTGCTGATGCAAAGTTATCCTCGAACTGTGGTCAGAGGAACAGTAAACTTATGTAAAGCAAAATAGTCTAATGTAGTAGTCTGGTTTCTCTCTTAACCGTGTGCATTACAACTTTTGTAGTATTTTTAACTTAAAACATCGCAAAGCACTTCACTGAAGCATTATGAAATGAAATATAACAGTCACATAAGGAGATATTAGGTCAGATGATCAAAAGCTTGGTCAAAGAGTTAAGTTTTAGGAAGTGTCTTAAAGGAGGAAAGCGAGGTGGAGAAGGGCAGGGTAGTCTTCCAAGGTATGGTCCTAGGCAACTGATGGTGCAAATGCCAGTGGTGGAGTGATCTGCATGTTGATGAAGCCAGAATAAGAGGAGCACTGATATATCGATGGGTTGTGGGGCTGGAGGACATTGGAGAGATGGGAGAAACAAAAGCCATGGAGGAGTTTGAAAATGAGAGTATTTTAAAATCAAGATGTCGCTTGGCCAGTAGTCAATGCAAATCAGCGAGCACCGGGTCTTGGTTAAGACAAGGCGAGTTAAGGCACAGGCAGAAGAGTCCTAAGTGACCTCCAGTTTATAGAAGGCAGAATCTGGGTGAACAGCCAGGAGTGAGTAGTAATAGTCATGTCTAGAGAGGAGTGTGGGCGAAGGTTTTGGCAGTGGGTGAACAGAAGTCGAGCAATGTTACAGAGGTGGAAATGGGGCAATTTTAGTGATGCGTAAATATGTGGTGGGAATCTTGGTTCAGGGTCAAATATTGACACTTAAAATAGTTAGGTCAGATGACCAAAAGCTTGGTCAAAGAGTTAAGTTTTAAGAAGTGTCTTAAAGGAGGAAAGCGAGGTGGAGAGGGGCAGGGTGTTCTTTCAAGGTATGGAGCTTAGGCAACTGAAGATGCAACCGCCAATGGTGGAGTGATCTGAAAGTTGATGAAGCCGGAATAAAGGGAAAGGGTGAAGTCCGTAGCTAGGGAGAATGGGGCCGAAGAGGATGGCTTATCTTTTTAAAAAATATATTTGTTGAAGTTTTATTAAGGCTAGCAATATATATATTCAAATTTTATATAATAATGCCAGCAATAATACAGACAACAAAGATATAAAGGTGCAATGTCAAAGTTACAAACAAATCCTGAATAAAAAACACAAACACTGCGAAGTTTCCGAATCCGCGACGGATTTCAGCCCAAATCTTCTTATTTTTGTCTCTCCTGAGCGTCTCTTAAGTTAGAAGCTCTATACTACTAAATTATTGGATTTTTAAAAGGTATGTGGGGCCAGAAAAGAGGGATTAAAAATCAGCTTTCTAGCAGGTACTACCTCTTGCGTGTCCTCCCTACACATTGCATCACTGGAAGTCCCCCTTCAGTCTGTCTTCTATTCAATTGGAGGAAACTTCTTATCCAGTGCTGGATATCAGATTAGCAGGGTTGAAGGAGTCGAGAGAAGCAGTATGCCTGTCGGAATGAGGCAGAGTTGAGTGTCAGTCGACATGCACGTGAAAAATAATGCTATTTGGATGTTGTTGCTGAGGAGAATCAGATTAAGAAATGGGAGGGGGCGAATGATAGATCCTTGGGTGATGCAAACTGGGTGGGAATGAAAAGTGCAACCATTGCAATTGGCTGTAATCAAGGAAGATTAGAATGTGATGAGAGCAGTCCAGATCAACTGGATGAAGGCTTTGGAAGAGGATGGTGTGGTCATCCATGTCACGGTTTACCTTGTCATAGTCACACAGGCTGTCATTTCATTGCTCATTGCTTTTCTCTTTTTGAGGTGTTTCTTAAAACCAACTTCTTTTGAGAAGCTTTTGATCAGGTGACCTAATGTCTCCTTTGTGGCTTGGTGTCATTATTTGTTTTTTAATGCTCCCGAGAAGCACCTCGAGATCTTTGTTACTTTAAAGACACTATATAAATGTTGTCTTGACTTTCGCCATTTCGGCATTGGTAGGGGTGGAAACCTGATTGGAAGGATTCAAACATAGAGTTCCTGGAAAGATGGGCATGTGTTTTGGGAGGTACCAACCTGTTCAAGGACTTAGACCAGGTTACAGAGGTTGGAGATGAGTTGATTGTTTGCAAGAGCGGTAGAAGTCAATGGTAGGCTTTTTAAGGAGAGAAGTGATGGAGGTAGATTTATTTGGGGGAGGGGAGGGACAACACATTCATCAACATACTAAACCGATTCAGGGATTTGAAAGTTTGGCTCGGGAGGAGAATTACATCAAGAATAATTGAGCTGAAATCTTAGGAGACGATTTGACCCACCTGTCTGTGCTGGCTGTTTGAAAATGGTATCTTATTCATCCTCGTCCCTGTCCTTCATAGTTCTGCAAATATTTCCTTTCCAAGTGTGTGTCCAGTTTTCTTTTGAAGTTACTGTTGAATCTTCTTCCACCACCTTAGGCAGTGATTGCATTCTTGGTAATAACTTGTGCAAACATTTTTTTTGCCTCCTCTGTCCAATGGCTTCTTGCCAATTATCTTAAACCTGTATCCCCTGTTAATCACCCTCTGGCCAATGCAAACATGCTCTCTCTAGCTACTGCCACAAAGAGAAAATGATGGAAAATCTCAGCAGGTCAGGCAGCATCTGTAGGGAGAGAAAAGAGCTAACATTTAGAGTCCAGATGACCCTTTGTCAATGCACTGTATGCTTTGTATCTACTCTGTATCTACTGGACCAAAGCCCATCATTTTGAACACCAAAATCAAATCTCTCCACAATCTTATTTGCTCCAAGGAGAATAAATAATCTTAGCTTCTCCAGTCTCTCCACATAACTAAAGCCTCTCATCCCTTGTACTATTCCATTAAATCTCCTCTGCACCTACTCCAAGGTCATAATGCACCTAGTGCAAGACCTAAACATCAAGTGTGATAGGACATGTGTTTAAGGGGGAAAAAACTGTTTGATGTTGAGATGATGGTCCTTTAAGAGCTAGGTTTCTCTGAAAGTGTTCTTGCAAGGCGTTTCTTCCAGTAACTGATCATGTCACCAAGATGCCTGGAGATGAATAACAGAAAAAGGATCAGCAAGAAGTTAATTATAGAGGTGAGTTCTTTGGGTGAAGCTCTGGTGTCCAGCAAGGCTTTAGGTTTGAAGAAGATTGCTGCAGGAAAAAAATCCCTTTCAAGCAGAGTTCTGTTGAAATTCAGAGTGCAGACTAAAATAGTTACACCTCTTGTTAACAGAAGCTTTTCTAAGAGCAAGTTGGATTTCAAGGATAGTCATGCTGAGTAGGGAGAGCTTTAGATACAAGACTACAGAATTGAAGAACATTAGAACCAGGAGAGTTCTGACCCAAGTTGGCTATGCTTAAGATGCTGGTGATGCCCATGTTGAACTAGGAGTCTACTGCCATGAAACAGTTGGAGGCGATATGAAGGGAAAACCTTGTCAGAAGTAAACCAGTTCCAAGAAATCTCAACCCTTATATGAATCTCTGAAGCGGTATTCAGTCCAAGTGGTTAATCTTCCAATTTCTGGTAAGTATCTGCTGAATTTATTGGGAGGTGCAAGTCCAATACGTGTAGAAGGAAAGTTAGTTTACAAAGTTTGATTTTAAATATAAGCACCTGTGTTCATTGTAATTTTATTATCTTTAATGTAACTAGCTATTTAAGATAGTGCTATTAGTATTCATATTACTTGAGTTTTAGTGCTGTAGAATTATTTTGATTTGAACCATGAACTTTGTGGCTTCATTCTTTTAGTGAACACCTGGGTTTTTGGATCCAAACATTAATAAGTAAATGTGACTGGTCTCTACCAGAATTGAGAATTTGGACACAATAATCCAGCTGGGGCCTTGACAGTGTTTTGTATAAATGTTTACTATAACCCACTGGCTTTTCTACACCTCTGTTCATAAAATAAAGGGTTCCTTTTGATCTATCAACAGCCTTTCCAGCTGCCATCTTCATAGATTTCTGCATGCGAATGTCCAGCTCTTTCCATTCCTGTAACCCCTTTAAAATTGTACCATTTAATTTATATACAGCAGCCCATCTTCATTTTCCATTTCAAAGCGCATCACTTCATGCTCCTCCTGCATTAAACTTATTTGCTGTCTGTCTGCCTTTGCTGAAAGGTAAAAAATCTGAAATGGGTATCATGGTGGTATGATATGGAAGAATCTGGTCTGTCACTATGCTGACAACTGAACAGCTAAACTGAGGCCACTGCTGACACTTGACTTTTTTTGTATGTGGCTGTGGCTGTAGTGTATGTCACGTGAATCAACAATCTAAGTGTAGGGATAGGGAATGAGCAGTTCAATTATTGACCCTTTACCCCCAAGGTTATTGTTTTTATTAACTTGCATATTTGGCAATCTGTTTTGTGACCATTGTGTGCTAATAGCATTATATTTGAATCCACCTCTCCACTGGATTAAACATTTGAGATGATTCATTATTTATCTTCTGGATACCACAAATCCTTATCTGTTAACTTTTGGAGAGGTCATGGAAAAAGGTGGGAAAGTTGCTTTGCTGAAGAATAATTGATAGATTCTCAAGCCACTGAAGGGTAAAATGGGATCTTACGATACATGCAGGTGTTATGATAAAAGAGCCTAGTTGACTATTTTTCTGAATTTTGCCATTTAATCACCTAATCCTGTGTGATTCTGAGAAAGGGAATTTTTCCCTGTTCATCCTTCTCGACCTGTCTGCAGCTTGTGACAAGTATGATCGCACCATCCTCCAAGGCCTTTCCGTTGTCATCCAGCTGGATGACGATGTTCTCACCTGATTACATTCTTGTCTATCTAATCATAGTCAGCAAACCTCTTGCAGTGGCTCTTTTCTTATTCTTGCATAGTTACCTCTGGTTCTATCCTTGGCCCCCTCCCGTTCTCTTCTACATGCTGTCCCTTGGTAACATCATGCAAAAGTGCAGTGTTAGTTTTCACATGTATGCCGATGGCACCCAGCTCTACCACACCATCGCTCTCTCACCTTTTCCACAGTTGAAAAATTATCAGACTGGTTATCCAACATCCTGGACTGCATGAGCAGAAATTTCCTCCAATTGAATATTGGAAAGACTGAAGCCATTCGTTTTTGGTCCCTGCACCGAACTCTGTTTCCTATGTACTGGCTCTATCCCTTTCCATGGCAACAGTCTGAGATGAAACCAGTCAGTTCATAACGTTGGTGTCACATTTGGTCCCAAGATGAGCTCCGACCTTTATTTGTGCCATCAGTAAAACTGTCTATTTCCACCTCCATAGTATTGCCTGATGCCACCCCTATCTCAACTCGTCTGCTACTGAAATTTTCATTCATATCTTTACCTCAAGACTTGACTATTCCAATACACTTCTGGCTGGTCTCACATTCTACCCTCCTTAAGTTTGACATCATCCAAAATTCTGCCCATGTTTCAACTTGCACCAGATCCTGTCCATCTATCACTTCTTGCTTGCTGACTAACATCACCTTTTGGTCAAGCAACATCTTGATTTCAAAATTCTTGTCCTTTTCGATTCTCTACGGGACCTTGGTTGTGCCTCCCAAGCTCTCTAATCTCCAGCCCCACAACCGACAGATATCTGTATTCTTCTGATTCTGGCCTCTTTTGCAATTTTAATTGTTCCACCATTGGTGTCCATGCTTTCAGTTGCCTGGGTCCAAGCTCTGGAGTATCCTTGGCTACTCCTTTGTAGTAGATCCATTGGTGGTCGTTTTCCAAAATTCTTTGGAATCTGGAATACAGCCTACAGATTGGAGGGTAGCTAATATAACCCCGCTATTCAAAAAGGGAGGTTGGGAGAAAACGGGGAACTATAGACCATTGAGCCTAATGTTGGCAGTAGGGAAATTGCTTGTGTCAATTATCAAGCATTTTCGACAGGTATTTGGAAAGCAGTGGTATAATCAGACAAAGTCAGCATGAATTTATGAAAGGGAAATCATGCTTGACAAATCTACAAGAATTCTTTGAAGATGCAACTCGTGGAGTTGACCAGGGAGAACCGTGTTTATTTAGACTTTCAAAAGGCTTTCGATAAGGTCTCGTATAGCAGATTACTATATAAAGTTAAAGTGCATGGGATTGCGGGTAGTGTCTTGAGATGGGTAGGAACCTGGTTAGCAGACAGGAAGCAAAAAGTTGGAATAAATGGGTCGTTTTCTGATTGGCAGGTAGTAACTAATGGGGAACCATCGGGATCTGTGCTGGACCGCAACTGTTCACATATATTAATGATTTGGGGATGAGGGAACTAAATATTATCTCCAAATTTGCAGATGATGCGAAGTTGGGTGGGAGGGTGAGCTGTGAGGAGAATGCAGAGATGCTTCAGCGGAATTTGAACAGGCTGAGTGAGTGGGCATATGCATGGCAGATGTAGTATAATATGGATAAATGTGAGGTTATCCACTTCTGTAGCAAAAATAAGAAGGCAGATTGTTATTTGAATAGGTGTTAATTGAGAGAGGTGGATACTCAGCGAGACCTTGGTGTCCTTATACAACAGCCGCTGAAAGTAAATGCGCAGGTACAGCAGGCAGTAAAGAAGGCAAATGGTATGCTAGCCTTCATAGCGAGAGGATTTGGGTATTGGAATAAGAATGTTTTACTGCAATTGATGAGGCCACGCCTGGAGTATTGTTTGAAATTTTATTTTGATATCCTTATCTGAGGAAGGCTGTTCTTGCTATGGAGGGAATGCAGCGAAGGTTTATCAGGCTGATTCCTGGGATGGCAGGACTGTCATACAAGGAGAGACTAAATTTATGAGGATTATATTCATTGGATTTAGAAGGGTGAGGGGGGATTTCTTAGAAACTTATACAATTCTAACAGGATTAGACAGGGACAGGGTAGATTCAGAAAGAATGTTCCCAATGGTGGGGGAGTCCAGATCTAGGGGTCATAGTTTGAGGATAAGGGGTAAACCTTTTAGGACTGAGGTAAGGAGAAATTTCTTCACCCAGTGATTGGTGAGCCTGTGGAATTCATCACAAAAAGTAGTTGAGGCCAAACCGTTGTGTAAGTTCAAGAAGGAGTTAGATATAGCTCTTGGGGCTAAAGGGATCAAGGGATATGAGGGGAAAACTGAATCAGGGTCTTGAACTTGATGATCAGCCATGATCATAATGAATGGCGGAGGAGGCTCGAAGGGCCGAATGACCATTTCTTGCTAGTTTCTATGTATGTTTCCACCTCTGTACCTCACTTTCCTTCTTTCGGAAACTCATTAAAACCTACCAGTTTGACTAAAGATGGTTGACGTTGTAACTCGGTGGTTTACTTGGTTTTATAATGTTCCTGTGAAGTGCCTTGAGATATTTAATTATGTTAAAAGGTGGTAGATAAACATGTTAATCAGTCAAGAGTGTCTGTCTTTTACCCCTGTACACCACCCCCTTCTTCTCCCCCCCCCCCCCCCCCCCCCTCCCTCACCCACCCCATCATCTGTTAGTTGTCACTGAATATTCAGTGCAGAGCTCTACTGAAAGGCTCCTATTTATTTGTTCCTATGAGTAATCTGAAAAAACATTAAGGTCATCTTAAGGGATCAAAAAAATAGTTAATTCACCTATTGATTTGTGAACATACAGATCTGAAACACCTTAGGGCAGTGTGAGCTCTAACTCATTTTCTGGTTGCAGTACGAAGTCTTACAACACCAGGTTAAAGTCCAACGGGTTTGTTTTGATGTCACTAGCTTTCGGAGCGCTGCTCCTTCCTCAGGTGAATGAAGAGGTATGTTCTGGCGCTTCTCTTACCTTTTCTTGCTGGTAGGAGTGTGTTTTCCTCACAGTATTTGCCGAATTTGTCCATTACTGCCTGGAAGTCGCTCCTGTTTTGCCCTTTGGAGAACTTGAATTTTTAAATGATTTCTTCTGCTCTGGCGCGATGGTGAGGAGAAGCTCTGTCTTTTCAGCATCGGCCAGGTCTTCTAGTTCGGCTGCTACCAGGAAGATTTCAAACATTTGCCGGAATACCCACCAGTTTTCGCGGAGATCGCCATGGTACTGGAGCTGCTGCGGAACCCAGATCTCGAACATCTTACCTGGGTATCATTGCTGGTTGTCACTGTACGCTGAGGTATGGCTATGTGGATTGAAACAGTTCACGGTATCATGATTTGTTATGTTCTAGGTGTAACATAAGCGGCTTTCTTGTGGTGCACTTGACAAAGGAAGGTTCAGACATGGAGATAACTTCAACACGTTTATTAAACTATTTACACTTCTATTACTCAGGTTCGACACTACTGCTAACCCTACTATAGCTACTCAAACTGACTAACCAGTTGCTGCAATCCACGTGGTGGGTGTAATATTGAATAAACCCTGTGTCTCTACTCACTGACTGTCTCCACTGGAAAGAGGCAGATCATGTGTGTGGTGTCCTTTATATATGGGTTGGTGTAATGCCCTCCTGTGGTGGTATCGTGAATGTCCATTGGTAATGTCCTATCTAACTGATCTATTGGTTGAGTGTGTGTGTGATGTCACTGGTGCTCCATCTAGTGTCTAGCTAGCCTACATGCATTTACATTGATGCACATCACCACAAGTGAATGGGTCGATTCTTGAATCGGTGTTCAGATGTGATGCTGTAATTTCTGTTGTAGCAGAGAAAGCTCATTAATTAGCGGAGTGTTCTCCCTGGCATGCATAGTGGAAATTGACTCCAAACAATGTATGTGTAACTGAGATTAACTGAATCCTGGCAACCATTTTTTTTCTTTCCTGGTTTCAAAACCAGAGGCAGGTTTTGCTAAAAAGTGATGTTTAAACTCTGGGCTTCCATTTCAATGCTCAAACTGTTGAATTAAATCAGTCATATAACCTCTGATCAGAGCATCCCATTTTTACACACATGCTGTCAGCATATTCTGCAACAAAATAAAAGGAATTGACACATGATTTTGATTTTCGATATTTTGTGTGAGCCTGCAGTAATTAAAGAGAACATCCTCCAATTTAAATCTACAAAATAATTGACCCAACCAAGAATGGCAAGATTAATTTCTCTTAATAAATGTTCTATGAGAAATATGTTTGGGCAATTTTAATATGGTTTCTGCCGAAACTGCCCTTAGTTTTGCAATTAGTTCTAAACTTGCACAGAATACTTCCATGGACATGGGTGTTGGAAATGAATGTTACTCAAGAGTTAGGGGCATGTACTTTGTTAGCATACTGTAGGGAGTGGCATTGTGCATCTTGTTTGTACTGGATACTGTTATTGGGTGTTGTGGCAGGGGGAGAAAAGTTTAATTCTGATGCTAAATATTAGCATCCTTCACATCGAAGACAAATATTTACCAGAATATTGAGAATATTTGTCGCATTAGCCTAAATTTGTCTTAAAAAATTAACAAACGAGGCTGCCCACGCTTATGAAGAACTTTTGTTAATGAAGTATTTTTAACTAAGTAGTCACTGTTGTAATACAAGGCAATATATCAGAATTTAGGTGTATGTTCTCCTCCTAAAACCCCTCTCTTCGTTTTAGATGCATGTTTACTATGTTTTCCTATAACTAAGCTTTTATTTTTTTTGTTTGATAATGCTCCTGTAAATCACCGTGGGGCATTTTACTTTATTACTTGGTTTTCTTTTGTCTTTCTAAGCTTGGGTTGTATCTCAAGACCAATGGTAAATTGTAACAGATGAAGTGTTGGTGTGTCTTGCTGCAGCTGTACAGGGCCTTATTGAGACCACATCTAGAGTATTGTGTGCAGTTTTAGCTGTGTGCCCAGCAAGTAGAAATCTGCCCAGAGGCAGCAGTAGCCAGTATTCAAAAGGCTGGATGAGATTAGTCTCTCCTAGTAACGGGATTAGAAGGCAGTTTAGATAAGAATCGGATGTGAATAGATTGAGTACAAACAGTTTACCTGACCGATTGGGAAGGTCAATAAGGTGTACATATGATAAGAGTCGAAGAATTTGTTAGGGACAGGCAGCCAAATACACAGTAGGCCAAATGAAAGTGGAACAAAGGTATAATTGACCAAACCCTCAGAAGTAGGGCAGGCCGGTTAATACCTAGCAAACAAACTAGTTTCCAGCCACCAAGCCTGAAGGCCAAGTTTTACATCTAACAGCCTCTAAATCTGCCAGGGCAGGCAGAAAACCTTCATAAAGGCAGTTTAACCACCTTCGCTGGACGAGACGTTCCCTCGACTTGATTATCATCCCTGTATGATGTGGCAATTATAAGCTGGTTTTAACTTCTAGATTTATTTAATTTTAATAATTATTAGTGTCATAAGTAGGCTTGCATTAACACTGCAATGAAGTTACTGTGAAAATCCTCTAGTCGCCACACTCCAGCGCCTGTTCTAGTACACTGAGGGAGAATTCAGAATGTCCAATTCACCTAACAAGCATGTAATTCAGGACTTGTAGGAGGAAACCAGAGCACCCGGAGTTTGGGGAAATGGTGATGTCTTAAGGAGTTCAGGGAGCTCTAGATCTATTTTGGCACAAGCGTGCAAACTATGCGTGTGTTTAGTACTTCATATACCTTTGATTGTCGTAGAGTAGTCCTGTTCGTGTCGTAATTCTTTGCTTTAATGGTCTTTAATAATTGTTACACAACAACTGGCTGCTTATCCTCACACAAAGCTAACTGTACACCCCAACTAACCAGTGTTCCAAGTTAGGTTACCCCTCGCAGATAACATCAGTATGCTTCATGACAACTCGTGCTTCATGACAACTACCATACTGAACGATTCGGCTTGTTGATTTCCTCGTTGGACTGCAATTATTGGTCTGCCATCTGTGATGCTGCCTAATCAATGAATTGATATAAGCACTTGCAAGAGGGCAAAAACACACATTTGTTAGTTGACATGTCACAGTGGGACTTTGAGACTGAGTTTCAAGTTCTGGTCTGTAGGGCCTAGAGCTTCAGCATGAAGTTCCGACTTCTAATTCTCTGAGGAAAGAAACTGAACTTTATGTAATGCAAGTAACTAAAGTAGGGATGGTTGCCAACAGGCAACAATAGTACCAATTTGTACAGGATTGTTGCCGACTTCTTGCAGAAATCGTGCATGCTTACCAAAATGGCTGTGTCGAGTGAAAATGTCAAAGCAACTTGTAAAATATTATGCTGTCTAACTTTAAAGAAGAATGTACAGTGGATCGCTATCATTAGTGAAGAATGCCCTGCATGACCCATTTTTCGATATCTTGCATGTCAGTTTAGACAGCTGTGATGCTGATCTTGATCTACATGAAATTGTCGGTTTTCAGAACAGGATTTGATTGTTCTGAGATTCAAAGTTGACAGTAAACATGTTATAACATAGCGGGAATGGTCAGCATATGACTTGGTCGAATGGACCAATGATTGCCATTAGGACTGTATATTCGCTCCATGGTTGTTGCTTTGGATAGACGCCATGTAGCTGCCACATGTTGGCCTGGCAGGGAAAATCAACCAAAATGTTAAACATTGGCGGGGTATTTGGGGGGGGGGGAAGAGGAGGGAACCCTGGTCTATTCAGAACAAATGTCTTTAATACCATTTTAACTTTTTTTTTCACCAGCCCAGTGTTTTGATTGTAAGCTACAAGGAATCTGCAAAAGCGGCTTCACAGTTTGGATCATATGAAAAGACTGAATGGAAGTCCGACAGCAGCATGATCGCAGTTACGGTAAGATGTAAACAATATTATCCGTGAGCATGGAGTAAAGGACTTTGGGATGTTCTGCCACGTTAGATGTGTTATACAAATTTTACTAATTAACCAGTTGAAGTAAAGTTTTCCGGTGACTGCTATTTTTCAAAATGTAACTAATATTGACCAAATTTCTCTTAAGTTTTCATGGGATGTAGGCATAGCTGGCTGGGCCAGCATTTATTGTCCACCCCTAATTCCTCTGAGGGGGCATTTAAGAGTCAACCACATTGCTGTGGATCTGGAAAAACATGTAGGCCAGACAAGGTAAGTACAGCAAATTTCCTTCCCTAAAGGACGTTAATGAACCAGATGGGTTTTTACAACATTCGACGATAGTTTCATGGTTACCATTAGACTTATTCCAATTTGGCTTTTAATTGAATTTAATTTGCTTTTAATTGACCTACTCGTGTTGGTTACCTTTTGTCAGAACCCAAAGCATTAGCTTTATTGAGGAGGGCAAAGAGAAAATGGGTGGAAAGAAAATGGGGGAGTGAAGAAGAGCAATGATGGTCCTCTCATTCTCACTTTCCTGCATTTGCCCTTCTCCCTTTGCACTCGTGAATAACAGATATACTAAGTCTCTTGAGTCAACTGGGAGGTCACTTGCCTGTTCTGGTAGCATCCCCCCTCAAAGCGGGAGGATTGGAAACCGTAGGTCTGCTTGAAAATTCATGTGAAAATGCTTATTGTCTCGTACTGTCATGTGTGGACTTACACAAGATGTTCGATAAAGTGCCACATAATGGGTTTGCCAGCAGAGTTAAGTGCGTGGAATTCAAGGGGCCAAGGAAGCATGGGCATGATGTTGGCTGAGTGACAGGAAGCAGAGGGTACTGGAGGAAGGTAATAGCAGAATTACTACAGAACAGGAGGCTGATTAAGGCCCATAGTTTATGTATCAGCTCTCCAAAGGAACAGTTTTTCCCCAGAACAAGAACATTCTTCCTTTTTCAGGTAAATATCCAATTCCCTTTTGAATGCCACAGTTAAACCTGCTTCCATCATGTTCCCAGGCAATGCACTACAGACCCTAACCACTCACTGGATTTGAAAAAAATCCCTCCTATTGCCATTGCTACTTTTGCCATGTACTTTAAATGTGTCTTCTGGTTCTTGCTCTTACTGCCAATGCGAAGGCTTGGTTCTGCGATCACTGTTTTTCTTGAAATATTTTAATGACTTTAGACTTGGTGTAGCCGGCACATTTTCCAGATTTGCAGACTGTGCAAAACTTGGAAGTATTGTGAGTTGTGTGGAGGCTAACGTTAGATGATGTTGACTGGTTGGTGGATGGGCAGACAGTAGCAGATGAAATTTGATGCAGAAAATCATGAAGTAATACACTTTGGTAAGAAGAATGAGGAGAGACCCATATAACCTAAAGGATACGATCTAAAAGGAGAGGGTACAGGAACGAAGAGGCCTGGGGGCATATGTGCACAAAACATTGAAAGAAGCAGCGCAGGTTGAGAAAATGGTCAAAGGGCTTATGGAATCCTGGGCTAAGTAGAGACATTAGAGTACAAAAACAAGGAAGTTATGATGAACTTGTATAAAGCGTGGGTTCAACCTTTGCACTGCACTTTAAGAAGGATGTGAAGGCACCCGAGATGGTGTAAAAAATCATTGAGACTAGTTCCAGGTATGAGGGAATTCAGTTAAGTGGATGAGATAAATTGGAGAAGTTGAGAGTCTTCTCATGAGAAAAGAGTAAGCTGAGCACATTAATCAAGGTGCTCAAAATCATGAGAGATCAAAATAGAAACTTTTAACATTGAACCAAGGGTCAAGGACAGATTTAAGGCGATTGGCAAAAGAACGGGAAATGTCATCAGGACAAACTTGCATAGCAAGGATCTGGAATGCACTACTGAAACTCCATTCGACTCTTGTTGTTTGAGTCAAGAGCAGAAACAAATGACCAGCAGACCATGTCATTAGGTAATTCCTTGACTTTTTTCCCTTTTGCGAAAGATCTTCCTATTTACACCTTTGGGTTTTGCAGCCCAATCATGATTGCGGCTTCATAAACTGACTTCATGTGACTTTGTCATTCTGAGCTTTAAGATCTTCCTTGCTAATGGAATGAGCATAGTATTTCCCTGTTCTTTTATGACTCCTATATGGAATTTGTTTTTTAAATGGTTTTTAAAGGAATTTTCATGTTCTACCATTTTGTTGACAGATTCAGAACACGAGCACGTCCGTTTCTATTTATAAACTAGTCAGCATTCTGAACAGAACATTGATCAATTTAACTCATTTTGGGAAGCATTTCTTTTTTGAGGTGTTTTCTGTTAATTATTTAGCAAAAACAAACAACCCAAACTTCAAACATGTAAATTGTATACTTCAAACATTTTGATTTCACCAGCCTTTACCGTCACTTCCATAACAATGCAGATGTGCAACCTGCAATTTGAGTGTGCTGTGAAGAGTTAGAAATTCAACATATACAGGTTTTGTTTAGTTTACATTGTGTACTGTCAGTGGTGTGCTGGGTGTCTGATGGGGGTGTGGTACATTGTGTACTGTCAGTGGTGTGTGGTGTGCTGGGTTGAGAATTTTATGTATTCAAATTTTACAACTTTCAGCTTTGAATTAGTATTCCTTCACAATATTCAGAATTACATACAACATCTAGTCACTGGGATATTTCCCACATTCTCATTATATTTCCATAGCTTTCGCATAGCATTGTTCCTCAGAAATGCAATGCTTTTGTTTTGACTATCTGAAAATACGTGCTGTTTCCTGTTGATGGGCCAAGAGTCTTTAGTATAGTTATTAAAAGCAATGCACTGCATTGTAACTTCTTGAGTCTGCTTTGAAATATTTTTTTCATAAAGCGGTAAAGGAAGCAATAATGGGTCCAGGTTTGATTGTGAGTTGGCTGAAGCATATGCTGTTTTAATGTTGAGTCTGGAAAAGTTCGACCCACCCATGAACCATCTCTTCACTGTGTCTCTGGAGGTGTGGATTTGATATGGGGGTGCTAGCAGTCCTCTAATACTTCACTTAAAACCTTTATCTGGGTTTCAGCATTGGGAAGGCTATTCTGTTGCAAAGTGCATCACGCTTTTTTGCTACCTGGACCCAGACTTAATGCATTTACAGATCTAGGTACAAAGTTAATAACGTAAGCATCCTTGCCACCTTTTGGTTACCATCCTTTGCATAGTTCCTCCAGACAGAGAGAAAGTTAACAATGTTCTCCTAAATTGATGTCATTTGGCAAAGCGAGTGGGAGTCATGCTGGAGACGTTTTAGAAAACGGCAGCAAAATTTCAAGCATGTTCTGCAAATCGCATGAGTATAACCTGTAATTAGATTAATTAAATACCATCAGATTCCCTGGGAGTTATTGAGGTCATGGAAATGTCATCAGTGAAATTCAACCAGGTTTAAATAATGCAGGCTGTAGTTCTGCACCGCTACTCAGGTCACACACAACCTTATCTTTCTGGAAGTTTTAGTTGTTTTAGATATTATGCCCTTCAGAGGATTAAATATATTAGGTAAGTATACCTCACGGTGAAAGTTTTGTGGGTTCAGTGGACTGCATAGCCGTTGCTTATTCCACCTGTGTTAAAGTACATAATTGTGAACAATTTGTGCTCCCTGGAATATTTAGTTGCCTCTTGCTGAAACCTGGTATTTTCCAGTCCCAGTAAAGTATACTATTGTATTAAATATTAAGAGTATCAATATGTTTAAACATTTACACTACTAGAGGTATATTGTTTCACAGTATTTTCCACTATGCATTGTCTTCATATATTTTTTCAGCCATTTGTGCTGACAAACAATGTTTAGCAACATGTATCTCATTCATCTTGGGACTGTATATACAATTCCGCAAAAAATTAAACTGTAGTATTACAAGTGTTAGCAGTTTTAACAATTGTGTTTCTAATGTAAACAATAAATACACTTTATTCTTGTGTTGAGGTACTTGTATGAAATTAATATTTCCCCCCCCATCTATTTCTAATTCCTCCTTTGATCTTTTATCATCTGAATGTGTCTCGCACTTCATGTAGCCACAGCCTCTAGCAGTTGTCTCCAACTTGTCCCAAGTGACTGGTCATCTGGATGGTCTTCAAACTCATGAATGGTTTTCAGAGTAATTGAGGGAAAACTGCAGTGACCGAAGGGTCAGTTATTAGAGGGCAAAAGCAGGAGGATTTTCACAGCACAGACGACAATTTAGGACTTTTCCCATAGACAAATTGATAGGGACTTAACCTGCCAGCCATCAGAAGTGAATTATATGTATTAACTATTGCCCTTGACAGGACGGCTACCAAACTGAGGTCTAGTGGACCAGCTGAGATTTTATGCAGCATGTCATCAATCACTGCATGATTCTTTTCAAGAGTCCATTGCAGAAAGTTATTCATTACCATAAAGTTCAAGTTTTCACACATCTCTCAATGCACCATTGATTGATTGCTCACTATTATCAGTCCAAAACTTAGCTGATGCACCAGACATTTTTCCATGTTTTTAATCTATACTTGCTTATGTCCTTACTATGTATTGTAGAAAAGCTAAATCTCGTAGCCAGGTCCATAGACTGTAAAATAAAACATATTTATCTTTTTCCCAAACCTTTGCATCCATGGCAATTAGCTTCTCACTTACTTGTTCTATTAGCCTTGTATATTCTTCATCAAGTACACCTATATTCTTTTGCAGGACATTTAAACTTTGGCAGATGAGCATATGTAATGTAAATGTAAATGTAAATGGCTTATTGTCACAAGTAGGCTTCAAATGAAGTTACTGTGAAAAGCCCCTAGTCGCCACATTCCGGCGCCTGTTCGGGGAGGCTGGTACGGGAATTGAACCGTGCTGCCGGCCTGCCTTGGTCTGCTTTAAAAGCCAGCGATTTAGCCCAGTGAGCTAAATATTACCTATAAACCTAAGATAATTAGATTTTTTTTTCTTAATTCTTGCCATTAATACTTGTCTAATACTGATGGGAAACACCAGGCTTTGTTAAAGGATATACAAATATGTACTAATTGAGTAAACTTTCCAAAAAATAATGATGATGCTCCATGTCCAGCTGGCATTTGTGTCCTTTTCAAGGAATTTTACATGAAAACCGCTTTAGTGACCTTAATGTATTGTCATCACCAAACCTAAAACAATAAATCTTAATGTTGCACCAATTCTCATTACTTAACAAATCTGGATAGCATTTTAACCAATCTGTTTCACATACTGCCAAAGCACAAGCACTATCCAGCACAGCAGAGTTTAATGAGTTCGCAACTAACGCATTGATTACAGGACTAAAATTCCTTGTGGCAAATACAGTTTATTCAGATTCATCATTTTCTACTGCATCAGAGTTCTGTGTCCAATGGCATTTCAAGAGCTTTGCCTTTCTGCTTTGGGCTGTTCATTGCCTACTGCTATACCTAGTTACTGTTACGTGGACATTCCTGGGATTCATTTGCCAATATTGATGATGCAATTCGGTCTTATCCTGTAATAGCCAGATCTGCTCAAAGTGCTTCCATTCCTCATTCTGCCTGCCTTTATCCGTTGCATTGTACTGATGCTCAAGGACGGTATCTGGACCATTTTGAAATCTGGTAATCATTAAGTCCTCTATCCTTTGTGTCACCACAGAATGTCTAATTTGTTCCCCCGAGGATGGAGGAAATGACTGTTTCCCTAGGAATTTCTTTTCAAGGTCAAGGTAGCAGACATCTGATCCAACAATGAACCCTTCTGCGAATCCAGCACCAGTTAGAACCAAGAGCCTGTTTATATGTGACACTTGAGCACAATTCAGCAATTTAAATGAGCCAGAAAGCTCTAAATTGAATTTCTTCAAATCTTTTATACCACTTGTTAAATTCTTTGATATATTCCCCCTTTGATTACTCATTGTTTTCTGAAATCCATCAAACTCTGACCACATCTCATAGACAGTTAATAGATCATATTTCCCCCCCCCCCCCCCCTACTCGGTTACCAGGGGAACCTGGCTCCTCCCCGGCTATCCCACAATGCCGCTCTCACTATGGAGCAGGATAAAGATCTGCAAGGAACCGATAATTCAGGATGTCTGAGTGGCGTTGATGTTTGAAGGCGAATCCCTATCAAGTTAATCTCAAAACAGTCTAACCGAAATCGCGTCTCATCTCGTGTCCCACGGAATATGAGCAGAAGTTCTTCAAAGTCACTAGCTACAGATGTAGAAGGATTTGACTACAATGAAGATGAAAACTATGAATGCAAAGGCGGAGAAGTGTTTGGAAGCCGGCACCGACTTCCTCTGCAGTTTTTCTGGGATTTTAAGATAAATTTGTTGGGTGAGGAAGATGACACTCCCATTAATTTCTGTGATAAATGTGGATTGTCAATCAAGATATATGGATGCATGATTCCGTGCAAATATTTATTTTGTTTCAACTGTGCAAGTTTGCAAGAGAAAAAGAGTGACGAGATGTGTCCTGGGTGTAGTGACCCGGTTCAACGCATTGAGCAGTGCTTGCGGGGTTCATTCTTCATGTGTAGCATTGTCCAAGGCTACAAATGGACCTACCTTTCCCAGAGAGACTTGCAGGCTCACATCAATCACCGGAACTGGTAAGGCTGTCATTAGATCACAGCCAGAACCAATCCATTCTGCAATGGCACTACCAGCAGAAATTGCTGAGCATTTTCTGATGCCACAAGAGAAGCACCATATTACGCATCCCAACCATCTTGATGCCACCACCCCCTCTACAGCATGTGCCACACGATCACTACAGCCAGACACATGAGGATTTTCGTCCACTGCCATCTGAGATGTCTCTTCCTCCACCACCTAGGTCAGTGAGTCAGGAAATGTTTCATATTTCAACAATGACCACAAGGAAACACAGTAATCTGATCACCATTCCTATTCAAGATGACTCTTCAAGCACAGGCAATCACGAGCCTCCAACTGCTGCACCTCATCATCGTCCTGAATACCAGAACAATCCAGTAGTCTCTCACCCGCACCACATGCTGCCTTCACTGCAGCACTATGCTCCACCTCCTCCCCTACCCCCACCAATAAACCATCCCATGCAGCACCCAGCACAGACACCTGGCAATCCCCACATGGTGTACAATCAGGCTCTGCCTCCTCCTCTGTCAGCAGCTTCACCACCAATCAACCCACCGCCAGGGCACATCTTGGTTCAAATGCCACCGTATATGAACCACCCTCCCATGGGCCACCCCCTCCACAGCGCAGTGGTCCACCTGTCAACACCCCTCCGCCTCCCCACCATTACTCTGCCTCCTCAGCCAGGAGGGCATAGTCCAGGTGTTGGTGTTTGGCCTGCTCCCAGAGGCCCCCCTCCGAGGATTGAAGTTCCTCCTCCTCAGGCTCCACAGCCTGGGCCACATCACCCTGATCAGACACGCTATAGGCCATATTATCGGTAAGTTGTGGGATGGATTGTAGGGAAATATATTATAACCCTATGGTGTAACTTTGCTTCTTCAGATGTAAATTTTGGGGGCAAGCCTGCTGAAAGGAATTGCAATGACAAAAGGTTAATTGTGATGGTTATGATGCAATAAATTATTAATACAGCTCAAACGGTTTGTTTATAAACAAAACTTGCCAATTGAGTTTTCATGCACAATTTATGCCTTTAAAGACTAGTTTTTCCTCCACTTTCGTTATGTATATTGTACAATTTGCTCCTTGTGTGAGGAAGCTCTCTGACTATCGGAGACAATCCTGTGAAGATTCAGCTGTGACTAGGAGTTAACCTATCCAATTGCTCAAGGTAGAGAAACAAGTGACTACAACTGTTTTACCATTTAGAGAGCATATAGTTATATTATATTATAAATGCATATCTTACTGACCTTTAACTTGTTTGTACTTAACACTGATTAACATCTGCAAAATGTTCTGTAAATAAATCCAGAAATGTAAGCAATTCAGTGCTGCAAAGTTATGTTCAGCTGACTGTAAACCTTTAAAAGTTGGCAACAGTGGGAGGCAGTAAGATGAGTGCCACGTAACAAGTGATCAGGTTTGGTCAACGATTGTTTGTTTATTTCTGTTTGAAATGTATAATCTCCATGCATTAGAACATTAAAGTGATTGCTGGCTTTTCAAAAAAAAATCATATTTCTTGTAAATTTCATCCAACAACTTACAAGATCCAAGCTTTTGTCAGTAGCCTTTAGTGTTCAACCGTAAAATCTCCCACATTCAAATAACATAGCAAAATGTACATTCTACTACATGAGTAATAGGTACTCGGATGATATACTGGCAAGCAATTGGTTTCCCTGGAGCTGCAGCCTAATGAGGAGGCATGGACTTTGGTATAAAAAGGGCACGGGAGTGATGGTGTTGAAAGAGCCATAGAATCCTTACAGCGCAGAAGAAGGCCATTCAACCGATCGAGTCTGCACCGACCCTCTGAAAGAGCACCAAAGAGAAAATGCTGGAAAATCTCAGCAGGTCTGGCAGTATCTGTAGGGAGAGAAAAGAGCTAAAGTTTCGAGTCCAGATGACTGCTGGAGAAGAGCAGTACTTCTTCAGGGTAGGCATTCCTGTAAGAGGAAGGATCACCTGGACTCGAACGTTAACTCTTTTCTCTCCCTACAGATGCTGCCAGACCTGCTGAGATTTTCCAGCATTTTCTCTTTGGTTTCAGATTCCAGCATCTGCAGTAATTTGCTTTTACCTTCTGAAAGAGCACCCTCCCTAGGGTCAGACCCCCACCCTATCCCCATAATCCAGTAACTCCATCTAACCTTTTGGACACTAAGGGGCAATTTAGCATGGCCAATCCACCTAACCTGCACATTTCATAGATTTCATAGATTTTACAGTGCAGAAGGAGGCCGTTCGGCCCATCGAGTCTGCACCGGCTCTTGGAAAGAGCACCCTACCCAAGGTCAACACCTCCACCCTATCCCCATAACCCAGTAACCACACCCAACACTAAGGGCAATTTTGGACACTAAGGATAATTTATCATGGCCAATCCACCTAACCTGCACATCTTTGGACTGTGGGAGGAAACCGGAGCACCCGGAGGAAACCCACGCACACACGGGGAGGATGTGCAGACTCCGCACAGACAGTGACCCAAGCCGGAATCGAACCTGGGACTCTGGAGCTGTGAAGCAATTATGCTATCCACAATGCTACCGTGCTGCCCCATCTTTAGACTGTGGGAGGAAATCCACGCAGACAAGAGGAGGAAGTGCAAACTTCACACAGACAGTCACCCAGGGTCAGAATTGAACCCGGGTCGCTAGTGCTGTGAGGCAGCAGTTCTACCCACTGTGCTGCCTTCTGTGTTTAAATAAGCTTGCATTTATTTAAATATTGTAATAATTTAAATCTCAAATATGCAAGATTTTGTTCAAGTGACTTCGAGCAAAATGTCTTTTTATGATTAAAAATATTACAGAAATATCCTGCTGTTCCAAATTCAGCTTTAGTGCCCTCAGATGTTGTTTTTCACACCATGGCTTGACATGTGTGTTGATTTTCAGAAGACCTGTAATGGGCTTCCCCCAATGGCTCAGCAAAATTTTCCAGTGAGTAGTTGAGCTATGTTGTCCAATAACGTCTCACGTTCAATCCCCAATGTCTGTTACCTTATCTGAGCCAGAACTGCTGTGCTACATTTGGCCTCAGCGGTGGTGAGAAAAATAGACTTTGAATTTATCTGACAAATGTAATAAATAACCAAGATTTCAAACACTTAAGCACTTTATCATTTTTTGTGAGGCTGTCTTTCTTTCATTTCCTATAATATTCAAAAGCATGCACATTTGGCAGGTTTTACTCAGCTGAGAGACTACAGCTGCTCTTTTCACAGTGACTTGGCCTGCAATATATCCTGCTTAATTTTTGTGGTGGTACAGTACTCCTTGGTACTTCCTCCATTACATGTTAGACAACCACATATGTTTATTTGTTCAAGAAGGAGATGACTGGGGGAGGAATCTGAGAGATGTAAGGTAATGAAACAATTTGAAAAGGTAGACCATGGGGAATGTTGTGGGCAAAGTCAAAGCTTAGGAGCCACTAACATCAGAGTTGTCAGTAAATACAGTAGGGAATTCAGGAATTTACTCAGTGGTTGGAGTATGCAATTTGCTGCCACAAGGAGTAGTTGAGGCACATAGTGTAGATGCAGTTAAACATTATCTCGATAAACCTAAATAGTAAGGAATAGAGGGATATGTTGCTGGGTTAGATGAGGAGGGGTGTATCAATAGTCAATGGTGCATAAGCAGCAGTGTTGAGCAGTTGCTAACTTGCCTGTTTCTGTGTTGTACATTGTACATAACGCGTGTTCCCATGCCTGTCACTAGAGCATTTTTTTCTTTGCACCAAATTCTGGATTATTCAGTAATAAATATTTCTAGTCATATCCCAAGTTCTTTAAATGTGATGGCCAGCAGTGGGAGGGGGTGGGAGATGAGAGAGGGAGTCTCCCCTAATCCATGTTACTTTACATCTATGCCCCCTATTTATTAGGAAGTGTGGATTAGGGTTAGGAAAGTGTGAAGTCAGATGAAAATAGGATCTGCCTTAGATGTGAAATAATGTGTTGGCATTCAGTTGCTGAGCTCTCGAATGAAAATTGACCACTTGAGTGGAGGACTGTCAGCACCTTGAAAATTTTCCGCTGATCAGAGAGAGGAACATGATTTGGAACATGTAGGTCTTGCTTGATGAACTGGATTGAAGTTTTGGAAGAAGTCACTTTTGCTGGCATAAAAATGTCTTAACTATGTGGACTCCCAGAAAGCATTTGATAAAGCCCCATAGAAATTGGAGCTCCTTGAATGGAAAGAAAATTATTGATCTGGTTTAGGGATTACCTGAGCAGCAGGAGACAGGAGAGATAATGGACAGATACTAATTGCCAGGGTGTGGCTAATGGTATCCCATTGTGTTGAGGCCTCAATGATTGTATTTATTAATGACTTGGATGATTGGATAGAAATCTGCACAACCATGTTTGATCCTCCCCGTGTGTGCGTGGGTTTCCTCCGGGTTCTCTGGTTTCCTCCCACAGTCCAAAGATGTGCAGGTTAGGTGGATTGGCCATGATAAATTGCCCTTAGTGTTGGGTGGGGTTACTGGGTTATGAGGATAGGGTGGAGGTGTTGACCTTGGATAGGGTGCTCTTTCCAAGAGCCGGTGCAGACTCGATGGGCCGAATGGCCTCCTTCTGCACTAGATTCTATGATAATCTATGATCGTCTCTAAGCTGAATAGCTTATCCTTATTTTGATGTTCTGCTGAAAAGTTTAACTTTTGATTGAAAATTATTCTCTTCCCTGACTGCTTAGATTGAACCAGATTTGTATGTGACCTAAGTATTCTATTCATTTTGAGCTTCAAACCCCATGGCCTGGATTCTTCACCCCGCCAAATTTCTGGTTCAGCACACCGGCGGGATGCTCCGTTAGGCCGGCTGGTCAATGGGGTTTCCCATTGTGGGGCAGCCCCACGCCGTCGGGAAACACCTGGGCTGCCGGCAAAATGGAGCATCCCGCCGGCGGAGAATCCAGCCCCATACCCTAGCCAGGATTGCTAACTCCCAACCCTACAGAATTGCTTAGTTCTGCCCCTATCTCCCCTCTGTTGATGCTGAAATCCTTCTCATTCTTGCTATCTCAATTCAATTCTCTGATTCCCAACTCCATAAGACAGAAGTAGGCCATTCGGCCCATTGAGTTTATTCCGTCATTCAGTGAGATCATGACTGAAATGATATGATAATTCTCAACTCCACTTTCCCACCTTATCCCCATAACCCTTAATTCCGTTCCGGATTTAAAAATCTATCTCTCTCTGCCTTCAACATACTTAACAACCCAGCCTTCACAGCTGTCTGTAGTAAAGAATTCCACAAATTCACTACCCTCTTATTGTTCTAAACTCCAATGTGTACAGGCTCAATCTATTCGACCTCTCCTCGTACAAAAATCCATCCATACCTGGGATCAACCGAATGAACCTTCCCTGGGTCTCCTCCAATGTCAGCATATCCCTCCCTAGACCAGGGAATCAAAACCACTGTATTCTAGTTGTGGTCCCAGTGTCCTGTACAGCTTCAGCAAGACCCTCCTCCTCCTCCTCCTCCTCCTCCTCCTCCTCCCCCCCCCCCCCCATGCATGAGGACCCCCCAAGTCCCTCTGTTGTAGCCTTCTGCAGTCCCTCTCCATCAAAACAGTACTACGCACCCCCATTCCTCCCACCAAATTGCACAACTCCACATTCTCCCACACCACCTGGCAAGTCCCTGTCCACCGACCCAACCTGTCTACATCTCCCTGTAGACCCTCTGTGCCTTCTCCTCTTTCCCCCCCGCCCCCCCACCACTCCTGCGTCATCCACAAATTTAGCAACAGTACACTCACTTCACCTGTCCAAGTCCATTATACATAAACTCCCATTGTACAATGGTTCTACTACTGACCCCTGGGGAACCTTGCTGTGCCTTCCTACAGTCTGAAAATCATTCGCCACTACTGTTTCCTGTCACTCTGCCACCATTGTATCCATGCTGCCACTGTCCCCTTTGTTATTTTGTTGATCAACCTTCTGTTACATCATGAAAAAAACTTAAAGCTAGTGAAACACTATTTTCCTTAACAAATCCATGTTGACTTTCCCAAGTTAATCTGCACTTGTCAAAGTGATTTAATGTTTTTGTCGATTATAAGCTTTCTCACCACTGAAGTTAAACTCACTAGCCTCTAGTTGCTAGTTCTATCTCTGCAGCCGTATTTGAAGATTTGCAATTCTCTAATCCTCTGGCACAACCTGTATCTCAGGAGGATTAGAAGATGATGGTCAGCAAATTCAAAATTTCCTCCCTTACTTTCCTAAGTAGCCTCAGATGTATCTGATCCAGTACTGGGCGGCTTATCAACTTTGGTACAACCAGCCTTTCTAATATTCCCTATTATCAAATTTTAGCCCATCCAGTGTTTCACAATCCTCTTTCACCATTACTTTGGCAACATCTTCCTCCTTGGTAAAGACAAATGCACTGCACTCGTTCAGTATTGTGACCAAGCCCTCTGCCTCCATGTGTCAATCCCCTTTTTGGTCACAACCCTTCTCTTACTCACCTTTATTTACATGTTTAAGGAAGACTTTAGGGTTCCCTTTTGTTAGCTCCTTCTGTTAGTCTCATTGGTCCCTTCCCCTCTGATTTGCTTTTCCACTTTCTCTCTGAACTTGTCTTATGAAGAGAGAAATTGAGCAGGTTAGGTTTATACTCCCTGGAGAGGGGATCTAATTTCATAGAATTTACAGTGCAGAAGGAGGCCATTCAGCCCATCGAGTTTGCACTGGCCCTCAGAAAGAGCACCCTATCTAAACCCACACCTCCACCCTATCCCCATAACCCCACCTAACCCAACCTTTTTGGACATTGAGGGCAATTTAACGTGGCCAATCTACCTAACCTGCACATCTTTGGAATGTGGGAGGAAACCGGAGCACCCGGAGGAAACCCACGCAGACACAGGGAGAATGTGCAGACTCTGCACAGACAGTGACCCAAGCCGGGAATCGAACCTGGGACCCTGGAGCTGTGAAACAACTGTGCTAACCACTGTGCTGTCTAAGTCTATTTATATAACATTTTAAGGAAAAGATAGGTAGGTTTTTGATTAGTAGAGGCATGAAGTGTTACGGGGAGCAGGCAGGAAGGTGGAGACCAGGCCGAGATGAGATCAGCCATGAATGTATTGAATGGCGGAGCAGGCTCGAGGGGCAATTCAGCCCTGCTCCTGGTTCTTCTGTTCTTTCTATATTCAGCCTGGTTCGCTCTGCTATTATTAATCTGACATCTGCCCTTTTTTTCTACTTCATCTTGCTCTATCTCTTATCCAAGGAGCTATGGCTTTTGTTGGCCTGCTTTCTCCTTCCTGGTAATATAGCTCAACAACTGAATGGTTTATCTGTATTTCTATTTACCCTGCTGTGGCTTCCCCTTACATTGTCAATGGTCATTTTTGCAGACTGGAGCCCCTTGCCATATACTGTTGTCTGAATTGCTTTCTTCAAAGCTTTGGACTCTCTTTTTCAACAAAACAACTATGAACTTGGAAAAAATCAATGGTACTGAGTGATTAGTATCTGTTTTTTGTCTAGCCTAGAGAATTTGAAATGGTCTGCTTGAGTCTGTGTTTGAACCAAATCATTTTCCGTGGATGCGATGAAAGAATTACTTGCACATGTGCACACCTGATAATGGAATGCTATTGTTTGCAAGATGCATTCATGAAAAAGAGTTGGTCTCATTTGTGAAGACATTTTATTTATGGGTGAATTCATGTGCATGTGCTAGGCTAATTGTCTTGGATATGGTCCATAGTTATGTAGGAATAAGTAATTTTCCAGCTCTGTTAACTTTCCCAAGCTGGAAGTAACGCCACATTCCCTTTATATTGCAATGAGTAAAATGCATCGTTCATTTGGAATTTGTAGCATTTTCAAACCTTGGGTTTAAACAGTTGTCATTGCATTGTGTGCTAAC
The DNA here is from genome assembly GCF_047496885.1 of Scyliorhinus torazame. Classification (NCBI taxonomy): domain Eukaryota; kingdom Metazoa; phylum Chordata; class Chondrichthyes; order Carcharhiniformes; family Scyliorhinidae; genus Scyliorhinus; species Scyliorhinus torazame. Next base: position 244,563,202 of record NC_092715.1, on the reverse strand, counting down.
TAGCTGCAGTTTCGCTTCCTGTTGCGGCTATGCAGAGCTAAGTCGCACATTCGGCGGCTCCCGGAAAAACGGACTTTTGGGCTCTTTTCAGGGCCCCCAACGGCACTTTTTCGACGTTTCCCGGTGTGGGAAGGAGATTACAACAATTCCCTGACAGTATATGGCTTTTACCAGGAGCGGGGCGACTAAAAAGGTGGTGGTGGACCCGAAGAAGGTGCGAGGGAAGGAGAACAAAATGGCGGTGGGCGGAGACCAGGCAGCGTGGATGCAGTGGGCGCGGGAGCAACAGGAGGGGTACCTAGCGCTGCTTCAGAGAGATTAAAGCGGACCTGTTTGAGCCGATGAAGGCGTCTATTGATAAGCTGCTGGAGACACAGACGGGCTGCTGGAGACACAGACGGCCCAGGAGGTGGCGATCCGTGAGGCCCGACAAAAGATCTCCGACAACGAGGACGCAATCTTAGGCCTGGCGGTAAAGGTCGAGGCGCTCCACAAGAAATGGCAGGAGCGGTTCGAGGAGATGGCGAATCGGTCGAGGCGGAAGAGTCTGCAGATTCTGGGCCTCCCAGAGGGGCTGGAGGGGCCGGACGTGGGGGCCTATGTGGTCACCATGTTGAACTCGCTGATGGGAGCGGGGTCCTTCCAGGGGCCCCTGGAGCTGGAAGGGGCCCATAGAGGGTTGGCGAGGAGGCCCAAGGCTAACGAGCCTCTGCAGGCGGTGCTGGTGCGGTTTCATCGGTTCGCTGATCGGGAGTGTGCGCGCTCAGGTGGGCCAAGAAGTAGAGGAGCAGCAGGTGGGAGAACACGGAGGTTCGGATACATCAAGACTGGAGTGCGGAGGTGGCGAAGAGGAGGGCCGGGTACAATCGAGCGAAGGCGGTGCTGCACAGGAAGGGGGTGAAGTTTGGCATGTTGCAGCCGGCGCGGCTGTGGGTCAACCACAAGGACCGGCGAGTCTCCGGAGGAGACGTGGGCCTTTGTTCAGGCCGAGAAGTTGGACACAGATTGAGGGTTGGGATGGGCGTTTGGGGATTGTGGTTGATATGTTACTTTTTAAGGGGGGGTCCTTTGCTCTTAGTTTCTTTTTTTTTGTGTTTTTCTCTTTCTGGGTGGTTAGGGCGGGTTGGGCACTGTTTTGGTTGGGTTGGTCGGGGGGGCTCTTGGAGGATGGTAAGCATATGGAACAGGGGTGAATGGCTGGCGGTGAGATGGGGCCCCGCGGGGGAGTGGGAGGCCAGAGTCGGGGGTGAGGGGACTGGGCCTGTAAAAGGAGCTGCGGCAGGGGTGACGGGGCCGGGTAGGTGGAAAGCGCGGGCTTTTTCCCGCTCTGAAGACTGGCGGGGGCTGGGGGGCGAGGGTTGTTTCCTGCGCTTAGGATGGAAGGGGGAGGGGGAGAGCCTGTGGATGGGGAATGGAAGAGGAGGGTGTGTCACACAATGGGAGGAGTCCAAGGAGAGGTGGGAGTGGCCGGGGTCAGCAGGAGTCAGCTGACTTGCGGAAGTGCAATGGGGGGAGTAAAACAGCTAGGATGGGTCCTAGCCGGGATGGGGAGTGGGTGGGGGGTATCTAGTTGCTGCTGCTATGGTCAAGGGGGAGCTGGAGCGGGTGGGGGGGGTCGAGACGGAGGTCTGCCGCCGTGGGGAACGGGCTGGGCATGGGATGTGGGCGCGCGGCTGGCCGAGGAGGGGTTATGGCTAGTCGGCGGGGGAGGGCGGCGGATAGCCCTCTGCTCCGGCTGATAAACTGGAATGTAAGGGGACTGAATGGGCCAGTCAAGCGGGCCCGCGTGTTCGCGCACCTGAAGGGGCTGAATGCGGATGTGGTTATGCTCCAGGAGACACACCTGAAGGTGGCAGACCAGGTACGATTGAGTAAGGGGTGGGTAGGTCAGGTGTTTCATTCGGGGCTGGATGCAAAAAATCGAGGGGTGGCGATCTTGGTGGGAAAGAAGGTGTCATTCGAGGCGTCGAGCATTGTTGCAGACAATGGCGGTAGGTACGTAACGGTAAGTGGTAAGCTGCAGGGAGAGAGGGTGGTACTGGTCAATGTGCATGCCCCGAATTGGGACAATGCGGGTTTTATGCGGCGCATGTTGGGTCGGATCCCAGACTTGGAAGTGGGGGGCCTGATAATGGGGGGAGACTTTAACATGGTGCTGGACCCGGCACTGGATCGCTCCAGGTCTAGGACAGGTAGGAAGCTGGTGGCAGCTAGAGTGCTGAGGGGGTTTATGGACCAGATGGGAGGGGTGGACTCTTGGAGATTTGCAAGGCCGGGGCTAGGGAATTTTCATTCTTCTCACATGTCCATAAGGCTTATTCCTGAATCGACTTTTTTATTTTGAGCAGGGCGCCGATAGCGAGAGTAGAGGATGCCGAGTACTCAGCGATAGCCATTTCGGACCCATGCCCCGCATTGGGTGGACTTAGAGCTGGGGGAGGAGAGGGACCAGGGCCCGTTGTGGCGCTTGGAGGTGGGGCTGTTGGCGGACGAGGAGGTGAGCGAGCGGGTCCGAGGAAGTATAGAGGGGTACCTGGAGGCCAACGATAACGGGGAGGTCCGAGTGGGGATGGTATGGGAGGCGCTGAAGGCGGTGGTGAGGGGAGAGCTGATCTCCATTAGGGCCCACAAGGAGAGGAGGGAGCGGGGGGAAAGAAGGTGTCATTCGAGGCGTCGAGCATTTTAGGAAGGATGTGGAAGCTCTGGAAAAGGTGCAAAGAAGATTTACCAGGATGTTGCCTGGAATGGAGAGTAGGTCTTACGAGGAAAGGTTGAGGGTGCTAGGCCTTTTCTCATTAGAGCGGAGAAGGATGAGGGGCGACTTGATAGAGGTTTATAAGATGATCAGGGGAATAGATAGAGTAGACAGTCAGAGACTTTTTCCCCAGGTGGAACACACCATTACAAGGGGACATAAATTTAAGGTGAAAGGTGGAAGATATAGGAGGGATATCAGAGGTAGGTTCTTTACCCAGAGAGTAGTGGGGGCATGGAATGCACTGCCTGTGGAAGTAGTTGAGTCGGAAACATTAGTGACCTTCAAGCAGCTGTTGGATAGGTACATGGATTACGGGAAAATGATATAGTGTAGATTTATTTGTTCTTAAGGGCAGCACGGTAGCATTGTGGATAGCACAATTGCTTCACAGATCCATGGTCCCAGGTTCGATTTCGGCCTGGGTCATTGTCTGTGCGGAGTCTGCACGTTCTCCCCGTGTCTGCGTGGGTTTCCTCCGGGTGCTCCGGTTTCCTCCCACAGTCCAAAGATGTGCGGGTTAGGTGAATTGGCCAATGATAAATTGCCCTTAATGTCCAAATTGCCCTTGGTGTTGGGTGGAGGTGTTGAGTTTGGGTAGGGTGCTCTTTCCAAGAGCTGGTGCAGACTCAGGGGGCCGAATGGCCTCCTTCTGCACTGTAGATTCAATGATAATCTATGATTAATCTAGGACAAAGGTTCGGCACAACATCGTGGGCCGAAGGGCCTGTTCTGTGCTGTATTTTCTATGTTCTATGTTCTATGTTCTATGAAAGGGAGAGGCTGGTGGGGGAGGCAGCTGAACGCGAATGTGCGGAGGTTTTTGAACGTTATCATGATGCCGGCGAGTGAGGGAGGGGGGGGGCGCGATAGTGGTGGCGATGGACGCTGAGAAAGCCTTCGATAGGGTAGAGTGGGGGTAGCTGTGGGAGGTGCTGAAGAGGTTTGGGTTTGGGGAGGGGTTTGTCAGGTGGGCTAGGCTGTTGTATGAGGCCCCGATGGCAAGTGTGGCCGCAAACATGAGGAGGTCCAAGTACTTTTGGTTGCACCGAGGGACGAGGCAGGGGTGTCCCCTGTCCCCCCTGCTCTTCGCACTGGCGATTGAACCCCTGGCTATGGCACTGAGGGAGTCGAACTGGAGGGGGTTGGTGCCGGGTGGGGAGGAGCATAACGTGTCTCTCTATGCGGACGATTTGCTGCTATATGTGGCGGACCCGGTAGGGGGAATGCCGGAGGTAATGAGGATCCTGAGGGAATTTGGGGATTTCTCGGGGTACAAGCTCAACATGGGGAAGAGCGAGCTGTTCGTGGTTCACCCAGGGGACCAGGAGAGGGGGCTTGGCGAGCTCCCATTAAAAAGGGCGGAGAGGAGCTTCAGGTATTTGGGGGTCCAGGTGGCCAGGAGCTGGGGGGCCCTGCATAGGCTTAATTTCACATGGCTGGTGGAGCAAATCGAGGAGGAGTTCAAGAGGTGGGACGCGTTGCCACTGTCCTTGGTGGGTAGGGTGCAGTCAGTCAAAATTGTGTGGGCGCGAGGGACTCCGAGGGTGAGAAGAGCGTTCCTGGAGTGGAGTAGAGATAGGGGGGGTGGGGGGGGGGGGGCTGGAGCTGCCCAACCTCTGTGGGTACTACTGGGCCGCCAATGTGACTATGGGTGATGGAGGGGGAGGGGCTGCATGGAAGAGGTTGGAGACGGCGTCTTGTGTGGGTACGAGTCTGGGGGCGCTGGCAACGGTGGCTATGCCGTTCCCTCCAAGGAGGTATACCACGAGCCCGGTGGTGGTGGCTGCCCTCAAAATCTGGGGGCAGTGGAGGTGGCACAGGGGGGAAGCTGGGGCCTCGGTGTGGACCCCAATAAGGGGGAACCACCGGTTCATCCCAGGGAGAACAGATGGAGGGTTTTCGGGGTGGCACTGGGCAGGGATACGAAGGTTGGGGGCCCTGTTTGTGGACGGGAGGTTCGCGAGCCTGCGTGAGCTGGAGGAGAAGTATGGGCACCCCCTGGGAACACCTTCAGGTACTTACAGGTAAGGGCGTTTGCCAGGCGGCAGGTGGTAGAATTCCAGCGGCTGCTGCCACACAGTACAGGACAGGGTGCTCTCGGGGGGGGGGGGGAGAGTGGGGAAGATCTCGGAAACTTACCAGGTGATGCAGGAGGAGGAGGAGGCCTCGGTGGTGGAGGTGAAAGGTAAGTGGGAGGAGGAGTTGGGAGAGGAGATTGAGGAAGGGATGTGGGCAGATGCCCTACGGAGGGTGAACTCTTCCTCATCGTGCGCGAGGCTCAGCCTCATACAGTTTAAGATGCTGCACAGGGCACACATGACCGGGACAAGGATGAGCCGGTCTTTTGGGGATGAGGACAGGTGTGTTAGGTGCTCAGGGAGCCCAGCAAATCACACCCATATGTTCTGGGCGTGCCCAGCGCTGGAGGAATTTTGGAAGGGCGTAGCGAGGACGGTGTCGAGGGTGGTAGGATCCAGGGTCAAACCGGGCTGGGGGCTCGCAATATTTGGGGTCACAGAGGAGCCGGGAGTGCAGGAGGCGAAAGAGGCCGGTATTCTGGCCTTTGCGCCCTGGTAGCCCGGCGAAGGATTCTTCTTTCGTGGAAGGATGCGAGGCCCCCAAGCGTGGAATCCTGGATCAACGATAAGGCGGGGCTTATTAAGTTGGAGAGGGTGAAATTCGCCTCGAGAGGGTCGGTACAAGGGTTCTTTACGCGGTGGCAACCGTTCTTGGACTTCCTGGCAGAACGGTAGACATTGGTCAATGGCAGCCGCAACTCGGGCGGGGGGGGGGGGGTTACTTTATTTTTATTTTTGTTTTTGTTATTTACACTGGAGGGTCTGAGGGGGTGTATATACCTGTTGTGTTAAATTGGGGTGTTAATGTTAATTTATTATTTATGTACGGGGGGGTAGGGAGGGTTGCTTTTCTAGACTGTGTTTTGTACTTAACCCTGTTGGGTTCCTTTTTCATTTTGTTATTGATATTTTATGAAAACCTTAATAAAAATTATTGGTTTAAAAAAAAAAACTAGCTGCAGTTTACTTCTCAGCGTTATTACAAATATAAAATTTGTAAAATGATGTTTTAGGACTGTCTCCTTGGGGTAAATGGGAGGGAGTCCTGCTCGGAATCTGCATATCGACAAAACTTGGGTAACTTGGTTGCTGAAGATTCAAAGAGGCCCAGGTTATTTTACTGAGAAGAAGGTGCAAGATGTTCATACCTGCAGACAATGACGAGAGCATATGCACTGGCTGTGGGCAGACGTTGGGTTCCATGTCTCTCAAAAACATGTTGGGAATGTCAGGTCGGGTAGCATGGTGGCACAGTGGTTAGCACTGCTGCCTCACGACGCCGAGGACCCGGGTTCAGTCCCGCCTCCAGTTCACTGTCTGTGGAATTTGTACATTCACCCCGTGTCTGCGTGGGTCTCACCCCCACAACCCAAAGATGTGCAGGGTAGGTGGATTGACCACGCTAAATTGCCCCTTAATTGGAAACAAAAAGAATTGGGTATTGTAAAAAAAAAAAATTTTTTTAAAGAATGTCAGGTCAGTTCTTGAATAGTTATACTTTACATTGTATATTTAATTCCAAGATGGAATGGTGTTAGTGTTCCAGAGGATCGCTAATTAGCATTCCTACATGGATAAAAGGCCATGTGATTCACGTGGCCATGGAGATGAACTACGAGAGAGCAAAAGCAAAGAGTCCACAGCAAGCATTTTAGTATTGGCTAGCAGGATTTTTAAGATAATTTTGAACCTGACAGAAGCAAGTCAATCTTCAAGAATTGGGGAGGGAGAGAGTTAGAAGCAGTCAGTCTGCACTTGAAGCAAAGGAAATGCTGTCCATATTATTCACCATGCAGACGTCTGGTGGGAGTTCATGCTCCGATTGAAGAGTCTGAATTTGTGAGGATTTAAATGAGGCTCGAAGATTTGCCTAGCTTTTGGCCGGAGAGAAGAATTTCCAGAGCAATCCTCACAATGAAATTCTGTTTTGTAATTATGTTTTCTGGGGGCGGGGGGGGTGGGGGGGGGGGGGGGGGGGGGGGAACAGGAAGTTGGCAATTGGCAGTGGAGAATAGCTTTGGACTGGTTCCAGTACAATAAAATGCCGACTTACTATAACCATGACTGGGGTTAACGTGGACTTTCCTTTCGCTTTGTGGTAAAGCTGAGATTCATTTTGTCTGAAATGAAACAGGAAACACTGGAAATATTCAGCAGGTCTGGCAGCATCTGTGGAGAGAGAAACAAGAGTTAACTTTTTGGGCCTGTGACTTTTCATCAACCCAGGACAAACTGGGAGAGTATCTTCGGATCTTCCTATCTATGCGGCTCCGCACTGAAGGGAGCAAGTTTGGGCAGCTCTTTGAAACGAGCAAGATCATTTCACTTGCAAAGGAATGTAGTGTCCAAGCGCATGATTGGTGATGCTGTAAAGCCAGATGTTGAATGTAGCATGTTTTCCTTCTGCTTTTCTGAATAGCATTCTTAGACATCAAACAGAATATAATACGACTAATTAGAGTTTGAAGCAAACAGGAGCTAGGGTGGACTTGGTGCTGTCCAAGTTATGCTAAAGATCAGTGCAGTGCAAATGTAATAATAATAATCGTTTATTGTCACAAGTAGGCTTCAATGACGTCACTGTGAAAAGCCCCTAGTCGCCACATTCCGGCACCTGTTCGGGGAAGCAATATCTGTACTGGCCGTAAATGCTGCCAGTCTTACTGTCTGAGGAGTGGACTGATGCCAGTCAATGTTGTGTAAACTTCAAATGGGTCTGGTTGATATTTCAAAATGCAGTAGCTTATATTGATTAAGATTGTCCTTAAACAAATGTCGTGCTCTTTTTGTATGGGACCAATAAGGTGCAAAAACTGTTATGCGTGTGAATGCGCAAGGTATTGCAAACTTTGAAATAATTGATTAGAGACATTGCTGCATTTGTTTGCCTTCTTTCTTCCACTTTCTGAATCTTTCTTTTCACCTTGTTGCCTCCCTGCCCCGCTTTCCTCCTTGATACATTTAAAATAGCCATGTTTAAATCCTTTTAAAGCTAATATTTTAACTGGACTAACATAAGAAGCAACTCCACTGTTTGCTTTAGTAGCTGTGAACCTTCACCCATAGTGTGTAGTCTAAAACAACCCACCATAAAACTCAGTGGTACTTTCCAGTCTGCATAATTCAGATGGAATGTGTAGTCACAATAAACTTTAGTTGTGTTTTTCTCTCCAACGACTGGAAATAATCTGTAAGGCTGATTAAACTGGAAAAATAAAAATTCTTGTCAGCTGAAATCTGATCCGCTGCTTAGAAGAGAAATTCTGGGTGGGATAAAAGTTGTAATTTTCAATTTACTGCAGCACTTTGATCTAGGTGCTCTATGTTAAAGCTATGTTCTGGGCAACACTTCATCTGACTCAAGTGCTTGCCAATTCTTTAAACATATTTGTTTTTGATAACCAAAGTTTGCAATCTGTCAATCCATGTTCTGCTTGGATGATTGAAGTGACCAGCTGGTTCCCCCACACATTCTTGGAGTAATGCAGTCCTTTGAAATTACTGGCCAGAGCTTCCACTTGTTGACCCTGAATGAGTGGAATGTAGCTCAACATGTGTGTGTTGAAGTGTAAAATGATTCTCAACTAGCAGATGGTATACTGTTGTTAATACATTTGCATGATCAATTTAAAGTGGTAAAAGTGCTGCCCAGTGTAGTACGGATAATTGGGATACTACAGTTGGCCTGAATGCTCCCATTACCCTGTGATTCTTCCTAGAAAGCACTTGTGTCGCATATACTTGAGTGACAATCAGGTTGGCTTCTCTATAATGCGTTCCACTATTGAATAGCCACTGCTTTTCACTGCCAAGGCTACACATTGTGTGAACTTCAACAAAAGTGTTGGCGACTTATGGAATCATATCCTATTTGTAAGTTAATTTAGAGAATTTGGGAAGAGGAAGATTATCACGTTTCTGGCCAAGTGGCGCATGCAATGGTTAAACAAGGTGCAAGATAATTTTGTGGGAAGGTGTAATTTCCACCACTCCGGGGAAAATGGGAAGAATTAATATAGATAGATAGACCTGTACTAGCAGAAGTCTGATAGCATTTTATATGTGCTTTTTATTAGTGTCACAAGAAGGCTTACATTAACACTGCAATGCAGTTACTGTGATAATCCCCTAGTCTCCAGGGTCCTAGGTTCGATTCCTGGCTTGCGTCACTATCTGTGCGGAGTCTGCACGTTTTCCCCGTGTCTGCGTGGGTTTCCTCCGGGTGCTCCGATTTCCGCCCACAGTCCAAAGATGTGCAGGTTAGGTGGGTTGGCCATGTTAATTTGCCCTTAGTGTCCAAAAAATGTTAGGTGGGGTTACTGGGGTAGGTTGGAAGTTGGATGCTCTTTCCAAGGGCCATTGCAGACTCGATGGGCCGAATGGCCTCCTTCTGAAATGTAAATTCTATGATAGACCGATATGCGGCATTCAAAAGACACAATTATCTGAAATCTACAACTCGGATAAAGGATAGTTGACTTCTCGCACATGTTCATTGGCTAAGGAATAACTCATCTCCTTACTCCATAAGTCCTATTGTATTTCTTCAAAAATTAGTTTGGAAATCAGCCTGTTGCGGTGATAATGCAGGGAGATGATGGTAAATATCACTGGACTAGAAATCCCGAGCCTGGGCTAATGCTCTGGGGACACTGGTTCAAATCCATCACAGCCGCTGGTGGAATTTAAATTCAGTTTACAACAATTAAATGTTAGCAAGTTGAAAGTTCGCCTCCGTAACAATGACCACCAAGCTATCATCAATTGTTGTAAGAACCCATCTGGTTCACTAATATCCTTTTAGGGAGGGAAATCTGCCATCCTTGTGCCCTCTGTCTTGCGTGTAAATGCAGAACAACACAGGTTGACTCTTAACTTCTCTCGAGGATAGTTGGGGATGAACAACAAATGCTGCGGTGTCAGTGATACCCATATCATAAGACCATAAGACATAGGAGCGGACGTAAGGCCATTCGGCCCATCGAGTCCACTCCACCAGTCAATCATGGCTGATTTCAACTCCATTTACCCGCTCTCTCTCCATAGCCCTTAATTCCTTGAGAAATCAAGAATTTATCAACTTCTGTCTTAAAGACACTCAACGTCCCGGCCTCCACCGCCCTCTGTGGCAATGAATTCCACAGACCCACCACTCTCTGGCTGAAGAAATTTCTCCTCATCTCTGTTCTAAAGTGACTCCCTTTTATTCTAAGGCTGTGTCCCCGGGTCCTAGTCTCCCCTGCTAATGGAAACAACTTCCCTACATCTACCCTATCTAAGCCATTCATTATCTTGTAAGTTTCTATTAGATCTCCCCTCAACCTCCTAAACTCCAATGAATATAATCCCAGGATCCTCAGACGTTCATCGTATGTTAGGCCTACCATTCCTGGGATCATCCAGTGCCAGTATGTCCTTCCTGAGGTGTGGGGCCCAAAATTGCTCAGAGTATTCTAAATGGGGCCTAACTAATGCTTTATAAAGCTTCAGAAGTACATCCCATGAAAGGGAACAAAAAGTAAACAGCTGTTTCCAGATTACAAACTTAAATACCTCACGCAGACAGGTACCCATCCCACTTCCCGGCACCCCCATGAAATAATTGTTAAATGATGTATGAAAAGACTTTAATTCTGAACAAGGGCTTAAAAACAGATGGCCGTGTTCGGTTTACTTGAAAGGGAATTGCTAACCTTTGTTCTTGGAACCTTAATTAGTATGAAGTGTAGTGCTGATTTGCAAATGTCTATTAACCATTCAGTTAGAATTGAGAATTGCACATATGCTTGCATTCACTCTGCACCTGAGTGATGATGTGGCATTCTGTTATCAATCATTGTTCCTGGTGTATCAAGGGTACCTTTTTAAAAAGAAAAACTAGTTGGACTGAAAATTCATAGAATATAGTGATATATAAAAATACAAAATTGGGACATTTTGTTTGTAGCAAAATTTAGCTTTCAAATAAACATTAAGCTTTGAAATGGAAGCGAATCAGGTGACTCAAATAAAGGAAAACACCAGGCAGCAAATGAATCAATGACCTCAAAATTTGTTTTTTTTCCAATTCATTGTTGATTCTTAAAATGGTTAGATCAGCTGTCAGCAAGCCTGAAAGCATCTGTGCAGAAATTGGGCAACTTTTTAGGTATGGGCCCTTCCTCAGAATGGGGGGCGATTGAGGTAGCATCCAGTTTTGTCTTCTCTACACATGTTGCCAGTCCCGCTGAGTTTTGCCTGCATTTTGTTTCTGTATCAAGGTTAGCTACTTGTTCTCGAAGCCTGGTTTTTCAGTTGGGGTAAATAAATGTCAAAAGTGATTCTAGCAAACAGTAAATTAATTTAGATTACCACTTGTAACAAATTGCTACGGAGAAGGCACTCTTGATTCCAATGCTGCATAAGTACATTGAACATCAAAGACTGTGAGAGATTGAATGATTGCTTTTCCGCTTCAGTTTAAATTGACGACCTCAATTCTTCTGTTGTGCAATTTCATAGAATTCCTACAGTGCAGAAGGAGGCCATTTGGCCCATCGAGTCTGCACCAACCCTGCAAAGGAGCACCTAAGGCCCACACTTCCACCCTATCCGCATAACCCAGTAATATAATATAATCTTTATTGTCACAAGTAGGCTTACATTAACAAGTCAATGAAGTCACTGTGAAAAGCCCCTAGTCGCCACATTCCGGCACCTGTTTGTGTACACGAGGGAGAATTCCGAATTCCCAGCTGGTACGGGAATTGAACCCGCGCTGCTGGCCTTGTTCTGCAACCGAGCTGGACCAGCCCCTAAACCCACTTATGGACATTTTAGCATGGCCAATCCACCTAATTTATTTATTTTTTAAATCAAAATTTAAAGTGTGCAACTAATGCAAAGATAATTGATAAAATTCATGTTATGTGCCACTTGTTGAATTCTTTCCACAGTAGTTAACAACTGATTGTCACTGGATAAGTATGTCTTAATCATTAGTGGTACATCATTAAATAGCAACATGTGGCCCATGCACCTGATGCAACTTCAAGCAAATATAGAATTGAAGTTAACTAACAGTCTCCTGAATCTCAATTTGCACCCTGTGGAAATTTCAATACATTAATCTTACAGGAGTTTGATGTTTTCAAACTTCTTTTATATTACACCCAGTTTCTCACATAATTTATACCTTCCCCTCGCATCACTCTAGCATTTAATTTCCAAATCTTTCCCCATGACCACGTTTGTCCTTGTTTAGAATTAATTCTTTCAGAATACAATACTGCGTGCAGTGGGTAATTTTCAATGCTCCCTCCCGTAACAGCCTCCCTGAACAGGCGCCGGAATGTGGCGACTAGGTTTTAAAGGGAACAACCACATTTTCTCTATAATCCCTCTTCCCGTGAGCCATTCTAGTAAATCTCTACTGATCCCTATACAAAGCCGTTACATAATACAGGTGCCCAGAAATGGGAACCATAGTCACAGTGGGATCGAACTGCTTTATATAGGTGTTGCAAAATTTCTCAGTTGTTGTACTCTTTTCCTCTATTAATAAAGCCAATAGAAAGCTCTGGCTTCAGCCTGATATATTTTACAACAATGACTCGATCAGACAATGCACACAGCTTGTTCGTATTATACAACCAGCTCCACTTCCTGGAACATGGCCCTGTACAATACCTGGACAGCAACATCCATGAGCACCACAAACAACAATCCCATGTACAATTGAGAATATTTAGGCTAACCGAGATTGCTGTTGTTCTGGCCAGTGAGCTCAAGCCCCCTCCAGAGCATGTGTCCTGGTGTTTTGCACCTTGTGCAGCATTCTCGCCTGGGCCCTGATCGATGATGAATGATGCAGCTGAGATCTGAGCCCTGTATTCAACAACCTAGGTTCAGTAATGAACTCCAAAGTCTGCAATTTAAATTCCAAGATCATTTGTCCACAAAATGCTAAGTGGTGACAAACAAACTTTAAAACATTGAACAGAAAATACGGGACAATCCCAGCTGGTCCGACAGCATTTGTGGAAAGACGAGGGAGCTAATATTTCGAGTCTGGGTGACTCGTCTAGATGAGCAGATGAGGCATCCAGACTCGAAACGTCAGCTTCCTTCTCTCTCCACAGATGCTGTCCTGCTGAAATTGTCTCTTCTTTTCTGTTTCAGATTCCAGCAGCCGCAGTAATTTGCTTTTACCTTTGTGTTTAAAACATTGAAGCTGGTCAGCAGTCTGGAGAATCATCAGCCAACCTCCTTTTGATATTAGATATCATCCTTGCACTTTATATTCACAAAAACAGGCCTTTATATCAGCTTGTGTTTGATTCCTGTTTAATAAATCCTAAATCAGTAGTAGAAGCGACAATATTTTCTTTTTGGTGTTGAAACTAATCTCTGCCCCTCTGCCCCTTCTTGATGACACCACCATGCTGTGCAGTGCCATTTCAAACATTTGCAAGAGAGTGAAACAATAAGTGTATAATGCCATTCTGTATCGCAGATGATGTGTAAAGTCGGGGCATGAGGTTAGACTATTCCACCTTGATTCAGAATTTTATAAGTGATATTGAAAACTTCAGGACATTAGCAAATAAACAAATCAGCTAGTGGCTGATTTTTTTTTTGGGGGGGGGGCACAATAGCACTGCATTGTGCCTATACAGGCCCATGAACACGTGTCAATTTCTGCCCTGTGCTGTTTCTGGCACAGGACTGTTCCCAGTAACGAACAGGTACAAAAAATAATCAGAGGCAAATAGAATGCTAGCTTTTATATGTCGAGGACCAGAATACAACGTGGTAGATGTTGCTACAAAAAGCCCTGATTGCCCACACCTTGAGCACTGCGAGCAGTTCAGGGCAGTATTCCATGAGAAAGATATGTTGACCTTGGCGAGAAGCCAGTGGGCAGAATGGTCCATAAGCAATAAACTGGTTGCTGGAAACCTGAAATATAAACAAACTGCTTGAAAACCTCAGCAGTCTGGCAGCATCTGTAGAGGGAGAAACGGAGTTAGCGTTTTAGGCCATAACCTAAACTTCACTGGACTTCAAGTGCTAAATTACAAGGAGAGACTGCACACAGGGATGTGGCAGTCAATCAAAGCATCTCTATTGCTGCCTCAGCTAACATCAGTTGTTTCAGCACATCCTCAGAATCAGCTTGGTGCATGGTTTAGGCATAAACCTAGAATGAGCTGCAACGAAATTTGCTGGAACCATTGCTATAAACTGTTGAGGGGGCCTTCAGTTTTGCCATTCTATATACTAGTTTACTACTTCCCTGCTCCCATGAGCGACCAAAAATATACATTTCCAGAGTTGGTTTGTTTCCTGGCACAGCTGTGTAGCCTTTCATTAGCAGTGAGTGTTCTGGATTGGCCTGGCCTGCTCTGGAGGCCAAACCAGAGGCACTTAAGCTGGGGACGTTCTCTACTGTCTGGCTACTGGACTTGGCCAGAAGTTTAGAAATGTACTTTCATCTGAATGTCTATCTGTAAAAGCAATGTTTTCTTTCAAATGAACTTGTCAGGGTTCTAAACAAAACAGAATAATGTTTAGCATATGTCACTTCAAATTTGTGTAGTATATTCATGTTCTTTATAAAATTTGGAACTTTTCAACGAGCTAAATGTACCAGAGGTTTTGATTACTAAACATGCATACACACATTTCCAAGTCACTGAAGTGTTTTAAATTTCACTCCAATGAACTCTTTTTCAATAGAGTCGCTACTGTTCATTGTACTCTGGACGTTTTAAGGCAATAGATTTGTATGCAGGGATTAAGGCATTTGCCACTTTTCAAACTTTGACTATGGCTCACATTATAAGATTCTGAACCCTCATGGCCTGCAAGTCAGCTGAAACGTGGCTCTTATTTGTAAATTAAGAACAACAATTGCATTTAATACTCTACAATTTGCAGATGCAATACTAGCTGTTCAGTAGCACTCCCTAGTAAACCTATGACCTGTGATTCAGAAGGTTGTGGGCTCAACTCCTATTCCAGGATTTAAATGCAAAAATCCAGGTTGACCCTCTAGTTCAGTATTGAAGGAGTGCTGCATTGTTAAAAGTGGCATCTTTCGGATAAGACTTAACACCATTTCAGAGAAGAGCATGGGTGTTATCCCCGGTGTCCTTACCAATGTTTATCCCCAATCAACATCTCACAAATTATCTGGTCATTGTCACATTATCATTTGTGGGAGCTTGCTGTGTACACGTTTTCTGGCACATTTTCAACATTACACAATTTACTGCACATCAAAAGGGCTTTGGTTGTCCTATGATTGTAAAAGGCCGATATAATTGCAAATCATTTTCATGCTCTGTTCGATGCTCCTAGAGACCCAAGTACTGCCGTCTCCTTTTATACTAATTCAAAAACGTAAATTCTCTCTTTAGTTCATGAACATCTATTCGTTACTAAAGATTTCCAACAACGAGATTTGGTATCCTGATTAATATATGCTGAGGTATTGGACAGATTCCTCAAACCCCTCACTAGCAACTCTGTGTCTACCTCCAGCATATGTCTTCAAGTGAGTGGAGTCTGGATCAGCTTGACCAGACTATCCTTAAACTAACTGGTTCAAATATGTCATGTACATTAGAGTTGAGTCTCTTGTCTGCAACATGAACAGAAAAAAGGACAGGGCTCTTTCGATATCCTTGGAGCAATCTAGCCCAGCAAAACTGAACCATCAGAAGCAGTCATCACTATTTTCTGCCAATACGTTTCTTTAAATGGGTGTGATTAAAAGCCATTTACTAGGCCAATACTGAATTTATATTTTTCCGTTTTCATACCAGAGAGAAGGGCATTCTAATTCTACTGAACCGTGTGTGGCACACACAATTTGTTTAGCAATGTATAATCATCACTAACCTCCATCTGCTGTCGGGTTTGGGGACACCAAACAAGGATGAATTAGTTCTAGAAGTCATTTTAATTAGGACACTTCCTCTTTTTTTAAAAAAATATTTTATTGAAACTTTTTGGTCAACCAACACAGTACATTGTGCATCCTTTACACAATATTATAATAACACAAATAACAATGACCTATTTTATAAACCGAAAATGAGTAAATAATAAATAACAAAAATGAAAACTAACCCTAATTGGCAACTGCCTTATCACAAATAACACTCCAAAAATATAATTTAACAGTCCAATATATAATTATCTGTAGCAACGACCTATACATATTATACAGTATATATTAACAACTCTGAGAGTTCTGGTTCCTCCCCCCCCCCCCCCCCCCCCCAATCCTGGGCTGCTGCTGCTGCCTTCTTTTTTCCATTCCATCTATCTTTCTGCGAGGTATTCGACGAACGGTTGCCACCGCCTGGTGAACCCTTGAGCCGACCCCCTTAGAACGAACTTAATCCGCTCTAGCTTTATAAACCCTGCCATGTCATTTATCCAGGTCTCCACCCCCGGGGGCTTGGCTTCTTTCCACATTAGCAATATCCTGCGCCGGGCTACTAGGGACGCAAAGGCCAAAACATCGGCCTCTCTCGCCTCCTGCACTCCCGGCTCTTGTGCAACCCCAAATATAGCCAACCCCCAGCTTGGTTCGACCTGGACCCCCACTACTTTTGAAAGCACCTTTGTCACCCCCATCCAAAACCCCTGTAGTGCCGGGCATGACCAAAACATATGGGTATGATTCGCTGGGCTTCTCGAGCACCTCGCACACCTATCCTCCACCCCAAAATATTTACTGAGCCGTGCTCCAGTCATATGCGCCCTGTGTAATACCTTAAACTGAATCAGGCTTAGCCTGGCACACGAGGACGACGAGTTTACCCTGCTTAGGGCATCTGCCCACAGCCCCTCCTCGATCTCCTCCCCCAGCTCTTCTTCCCATTTCCCTTTTAGTTCATCTACCATAGTCTCCCCTTCGTCCCTCATTTCCCTATATATATCTGACACCTTACCATCCCCCACCCATGTCTTTGAGATCACTCTGTCCTGCACCTCTTGTGTCGGGAGCTGCGGGAATTCCCTCACCTGTTGCCTCGCAAAAGCCCTCAGTTGCATATACCTGAATGCATTCCCTTGGGGCAACCCATATTTCTCGGTCAGCGCTCCCAGACTCGCGAACTTCCCATCCACAAACAGATCCTTCAGTTGCGTTATTCCTGCTCTTTGCCACATTCCATATCCCCCATCCATTCCCCCCGGGGCAAACCTATGGTTGTTTCTTATCGGGGACCCCCCCCAAGGCTCCAGTCTTTCCCCTATGCCGTCTCCACTGTCCCCAAATCTTCAGCGTAGCCACCACCACCGGGCTTGTGGTGTAGTTCCTCGGTGAGAACGGCAATGGGGCTGTCACCATAGCCTGTAGGCTAGTCCCCCTACAGGACGCCCTCTCTAATCTCTTCCACGCCGCTCCCTCCTCCTCTCCCATCCACTTACTCATCATTGAAATATTAGCGGCCCAATAATACTCACTTAGGCTCAGTAGTGCCAGCCCCCCCCCCCCCATCCCTGCTACGCTGTAAGAATCCCTTCCTCACTCTCGGGGTCTTCCCGGCCCACACAAAACCCATGATGCTCTTTTCAATCCTTTAAAAAAAAAAAAAAAGCCTTCGTGATCACCACCGGGAGGCATTGAAACACAAAGAGGAATCTCAGGAGGACCACCATCTTAACCGCCTGCACCCTCCCTGCCAGTGACCGGGATACCATATCCCATCTCTTGAAATCCTCCTCCATTTGTTCCACCAACCGCGTTAAATTTAACCTATGCAATGTGCCCCAATTCTTGGCTATCTGGATCCCCAGGTAACAAAAGTCCCTTGTTACCTTCCTCAACGGTAGGTCCTCTATTTCTCTACTCTGCACCCCTGGATGCACCACAAACAACTCACTTTTCCCCATGTTCAATTTATACCCTGAAAAATCCCCAAACTCCCCAAGTATCCGCATTATTTCTGGCATCCTCTCCGCCAGGTCTGCCACATATAGTAACAAATCGTCCGCATACAAAGATACCCGGTGTTCTTCTCCTCCTCTAAGTACTCCCCTCCACTTCTTGGAACCCCTCAACGCTATCGCCAGGGGCTCAATCGCCAGTGCAAACAATAATGGGGACAGAGGGCATCCCTGCCTTGTCCCTCTATGGAGCCGAAAATATGCAGATCCCCGTCCATTCGTGACCACGCTCGCCATCGGGGCGATACAACAGCTGCACCCATCTAACATACCCCTCTCCAAAACCAAATCTCCTCAACACCTCCCACAAATAATCCCACTCCACTCTATCAAATGCTTTCTCGGCATCCATCGCCACTACTATCTCCGTTTCCCCCTCTGGTGGGGGCATCATCATTACCCCTAACAGCCTCCGTATATTCGTGTTCAGCTGTCTCCC
Source organism: Scyliorhinus torazame (assembly GCF_047496885.1). Lineage (NCBI taxonomy): Eukaryota > Metazoa > Chordata > Chondrichthyes > Carcharhiniformes > Scyliorhinidae > Scyliorhinus > Scyliorhinus torazame. The sequence continues at coordinate 244,544,979 of NC_092715.1, read as the reverse complement.
CTTCACAAACCCAGTTTGGTCCTCGTGGACCACCCCCGGGACACATTCCTCTATTCTCATTGCCATTACCTTGGCCAGGATCTTGGCATCTACATTTAGGAGGGAAATAGGTCTATAGGACCCGCATTGTAGCGGGTCCTTTTCCTTCTTTAAGAGAAGCGATATCGTTGCTTCAGACATAGTCGGGGGCAGTTGTCCCCTTTCCTTTGCCTCATTAAAGGTCCTCGTCAATACCGGGGCGAGCAAGTCCACATATTTTCTATAGAATTCGACTGGGAATCCATCCGGTCCCGGGGCCTTTCCCGCCTGCATGCTCCTAATTCCTTTCACCACTTCTTCTACCTCGATCTGTGCTCCCAGTCCCACCCTTTCCTGCTCTTCCACCTTGGGAAATTCCAGCCGATCCAAAAAGCCCATCATTCTCTCCCTCCCATCCGGGGGTTGAGCTTCATATAATTTTTTATAAAATGTCTTGAACACTCCATTCACTCTCTCCGCTCCCCGCTCCATCTCTCCTTCCTCATCCCTCATTCCCCCTATTTCCCTCGCTGCTCCCCTTTTCCTCAATTGGTGTGCCAGCAACCTGCTCGCCTTCTCCCCATATTCGTACTGTACACCCTGTGCCTTCCTCCATTGTGCCTCTGCAGTGCCCGTAGTCAGCAAGTCAAATTCTACATGTAGCCTTTGCCTTTCCCTGTACAGTCCCTCCTCCGGTGCTTCCGCATATTGTCTGTCCACCCTCAAAAGTTCTTGCAGCAACCGCTCCCGTTCCTTACTCTCCTGCTTCCCTTTATGTGCCCTTATTGATATCAGCTCCCCTCTAACCACCGCCTTCAGCGCCTCCCAGACCACTCCCACCTGGACCTCCCCATTATCATTGAGTTCCAAGTACTTTTCAATGCACCCCCTCACCCTTAGACACCCCCCCTCATCTGCCATTAGTCCCATGTCCATTCTCCAGGGTGGGCGCCCTCCTGTTTCCTCCCCTATCTCCAAGTCTACCCAGTGTGGAGCGTGATCCAAAATGGCTATAGCCGTATACTCCGTTCCCCTCACCTTCGGGATCAACGCCCTTCCCAGCACAAAAAAGTCTATTCGCGAGTAGACTTTATGGACATAGGAGAAAAACGAGAACTCCTTACTCCTAGGTCTGCTAAATCTCCACGGGTCTACACCTCCCATCTGCTCCATAAAATCTTTAAGTACCTTGGCTGCTGCCGGCCTCCTTCCAGTCCTGGACTTCGACCTATCCAGCCCTGGTTCCAACACCGTATTAAAATCTCCCCCCATTATCAGCTTTCCCATCTCTAGGTCTGGAATGCGTCCTAGCATCCGCCACATAAAATTGGCATCATCCCAGTTCGGGGCATATACGTTGACCAAAACCACCGTCTCCCCCTGTAGTTTGCCACTCACCATCACGTATCTGCCCCCGTTATCCGCCACTATAGTCTTTGCCTCGAACATTACTCGCTTCCCCACTAATATAGCCACCCCCCTGTTTTTCGCATCTAGCCCCGAATGGAACACCTGCCCCACCCATCCTTTTGCGTAGCCTATCAGTTTCTGGTCTATCAGTTTCAGGTGCGTTTCCTGTAACATAATCATATCTGCCTTAAGTTTCTTAAGGTGTGCGAGTACCCATGCCCTCTCTATCGGCCCGCTCAGCCCTCTCACGTTCCACGTGATCAGCCGGGTTGGGGGGCTTCCTACCCCCCCCCCTTGTCGATTAGCCATCCCCTTTTTCCAGCTCCTCGCCCGGTTCCCACGCAGCTGTATCTCCCCCAGACAGTGCCCCCCCCCGCCCATCCCCTCCCATACCAGCTCTCCCCCCTCCCCAGCTGCAGCAACCCAGTAATTTCCCCCCTCCCACCCTCCCCCCCCCCCCCCCCCCCCCCGCTAGATCCCCCGCTAGCGTAATTACTCCCCCCATGTTGCTCCCAGAAGTCAGAAAACTCTGGCCGCCCTCGGCTTCCCCCCGTGACCTCGGCTCACACCGTGCGACGCCCCCTCCTTCCTGCTTCTCTATTCCCGCCATGATTATCATAGCGCGGGAACCAAGCCCGCGCTTCTCCCTTGGCCCTGCCCCCAATGGCCAACGCCCCATCTCCTCCACCTCCCCTCCTCCCCCCCATCACCACCTGTGGAAGGGAGAAAAGTTACCACATCGCAGGATTAGTACATAAAACTCCTCTTTCCCCCCTTTTTAACCCCCCTCTTCGCCCCCCACATTCGCCCCACCACTTTGTTCAAACGTTCTTTTTAATAACCCGCTCATTCCAGTTTTTCTTCCACAATAAAAGTCCACGCTTCATCCGCTGTCTCAAAGTAGTGGTGCCTCCCTCGATATGTGACCCACAGTCTTGCCGGTTGCAGCATTCCAAATTTTATCTTCTTGTTATGAAGCACCGCCTTGGCCCGATTAAAGCTCGCCCTCCTTCTCGCCACCTCCGCACTCCAGTCTTGATAAACGCGGATCACCGCGTTCTCCCATTTACTGCTCCGTGTTTTCTTTGCCCATCTAAGGACCATTTCTCTATCCTTAAAACGGAGGAATCTCACCACTATGGCTCTGGGAATTTCTCCTGCTCTCGGTCCTCGCGCCATCACTCGGTATGCTCCCTCCACCTCCAACGGACCCGCCGGGGCCTCCGCTCCCATTAACGAGTGCAGCATCGTGCTCACATATGCCCCGACGTCCGCTCCCTCCGCACCTTCAGGAAGACCAAGAATCCTCAGGTTGTTCCTCCTTGCGTTGTTCTCCAGTGCCTCCAACCTTTCCACACATCGTTTCTGATGTGCCTCATGCATCTCCGTCTTCACCACCAGGCCCTGTATGTCGTCCTCATTCTCGGCTGCCTTTGCCTTCACGACCCGAAGCTCCCGCTCCTGGGTCTTTTGTTCCTCCTTTAGCCCTTCGATCGCCTGTAGTATCGGGGCCAACAGCTCTTCATTTCCTTTTTGAGCTCTTCCACACAGCATTTCAAGAACTCTTGTTGTTCAGGGCCCCATGTTAAACTGCCACCTTCCGACGCCATCTTGGTTTTTGCTTCCCTTCCTTGCCGCTGTTCCAAAGGATCCACTGCAATCCGGCCACTTTCTCCTCCTTTTTTCATCCGTATCCAGGGGGGATTCCCTTCTGGTTTACCGCACAGTGTTTTTAGCCGTCAAAATTGCCGTTGGGGCTCCTATCAAGAGCCCAAAAGTCCGTTTCACCGGGAGCTGCCGAAACGTGCGACTCAGCTGGTCATCGCCGCACCCGGAAGTCAGGACACTTCCTCTTAACTCTCCGATAGGATTGAGAAGATCCAATTTCCCTTTGTAATCTTGAATACAATGCTGTTTCCTGAGCTTGTGTCAACCTGCATTTTTTTTTAAAACTCATTCATGAGACGTGGACATTGCTGGCTAGCCCAGCATTTATTGTCCATCCCTAATTGCCCTTGAGAAAGTGGCAGGGAGCTGCTGCCTCGAACCACTGCAGATCCTGAGGTGTGATACACCCACAGAGGTTCCAGGATTTTGACCCAGCAACCATGAAGGAACAGCAATAAATTTCCAAGTCAGGCTTGGAGGGGAACTTCCAGATGGTGGTGTGGTTTTCTAGGTGGTGGTGGTCATTGGTTTGGAAAGTGCTAAGGATCCTGGGTGAGTTCCTGCAGTGCATCTTGTAGATGGTAGATATTGCTGCTACTGTGTGTAGGTGGTGGAAGTAGTGAATGTTTGTGGAAGGAATTCCAAGCAAACTAGCTGCTTTGTCCTGGCTGTTGAACTTCCTGAGAGTGGTGAGAGGCAAGTGAAGAATATTTCATCACACTCCTAACTTCTGCCTTGTAGATGGTGAACAGGCTTGAGACGTTTGGGGTGAGTTACTTGCCACAGAATTCCTAGCCTCTAACCTGCTGTTGTAGACACAGAATTTATATGGCTAGTTCCGTTTTCTGGCCAAAGGTAAACCTCCCGGATACTGAGAGCATGGGGACTCAGCGATATTTATACCATTGAACATCATGGGGCGATGGTTAAATTCTCTTTTATTGGAGATGGTCATTGCCTGGAGCTTATGTGCACAAATGTTACTTTCCACTTGTCAGCCCAAGCCTAGATATTGTTCAGGTCTTGCTGTTTCAGTATCTGAGTCACGAATCATCTTGAACATTGTGCAGTCATCAGCGAACATCCCCACGTTTAACCTTGTGATGGAAAGAAGATCATTGATTGAAACAGCGGCTGATATTTGGGTGACGGCACTCCTCTGAGGAATTCCTGCAGTGATGTTCTGGGACTGGAGCGATTGGCCTCCCAACAACCACCTTCCTTTGTCCAAGGTATGACTGCAATCAGCGGCATGGTTTTCCTCCTGATTCCCATTGACTCCAGTTTGCTAGGGCTGCTTAATGCCACACTTGGTGAAATGCTGCCTTGAAGTCAAGATACTTAAATCTCGATCTTCATATCACTGTCAGTTAAACACTCTTCCTTCTATATTTTATAGTCTGAAATACAGATTTTAGGCACAAACGCAAGTATCTGATTCTGTAACAACTCAAAACCGATTCAGCGCCTAGTTGAAGTGGATTATTTGCTTAACCCCTTCTGGGGCTATTCTAGATTCAAACAGCCACCCCTTGCACACTTGTTTGGCGTTGAAGAGATGTTCTATTTCTCCCTTAAGGTGAGTAACCAGCAGAAAATGTAACCTCCTGGTCATCAGTTAGGTTATAATTACCCAGATAGGGTCAGGGGGTCTCATTTAATGATGTATATCCCTTCTTGGCAATATGCAGAGAGGAGGTTCTTTTGAGTTTTATACGGAATACTGAGCAAGCCATTACTTTACTCATTTTACAATTTAGGAAAGAACCGAACGTGCACAAACGTTTAGGCTAAGTACATTGCAACATTAATTATTAGAAAACGATGGAAAACCTAACCTTAGCTCTAATATTGAATCCAAAAGTTAATGCTATAAAACTTTATATAATGTTACAGTCAAAATATTGTGACCATCCATCAAAACCTAAAGGTGTTACCTTGAATCCCTGGGTAGCAAGCTGCCTGCTTAGCAAGGCACAAGATCAGAAGTGTCCAACCATGCGTTCATATTATATTGAAGATTTCTTCTTCTTTAGTCCTTAATGCAACCATTAACAGCTTACGTCCATGATATCTTTGTCAATCTCTCCTAGCTCTGACTTTCGTCTATTCTGTCCCACCAGCCTCTCCCAACTATATAGTTCATTGCATTTCTATCCCTTTTCGGTTTTGAAGAAAAATCGTATGGACCCGAAACGTTAACTCTGTTTCTCTCTCCACAGATGCTGCCAGACCTGCTGAGTTTGTCCAGCTCGTTCTGTTTTTATTTCAGAGATGTCCTTGTGTGGTTGAAACATTTGACCCGTTTCTTCTTAAATTCATTTGTATTAAGAGGATCTTAATTTCTAAAAATGTAGTGTCTTAATTATATATCTCAATTCTCCATAATTATCTATATTCCACTTGATTATATCTATTTCTTCACAGATTAGGCTATCTGTAAGCGTTTGAGTGTTTTATTTAATACTTTCTCAAGGGCAGTGTGGTGGCACAATGGTTAGTACTGCTGCCTCACAGCGCCAGGCACCTGGGTTCAATTCCAGCCTTGGGTGACTGTGTGTGGAGTTTGTCCCCATGTCTATGTGAGTTTCCTCCACAACCCAAAGATGCGTGGGTTAGGTGAAATGGCCATGCTAAATTGCCCCTTAGTGTCCAAGGATATGCAGGTTAGGTTGAAGGGTTACAGAGATAAGGTAGGGTGGATTTAGATTTGGGTTTATTGGCACATGTACCACGGTACAGTGAAAAGTATTGTTCTGCATACAGTCCAGACAGACCGTTCCATACATGAAAAAACATAGGATGTTCATTAGATATACAATGTAAATACATAGGCACAGCCATCAGGTGAAGCATACAGAGTGTAGTACTACTCAGTAGAGAAGATAAGTGGAGAGGTCAGTTCAGTCCATAAGAGGATTACTCGGGAGTCTGGTAACAGCTGGGAAGAAGCTGTTTTTAAATCTGTCCGTGCGTGTTCTCAGACTTTTGTATCTCCTGCCCGATGGAAGAGGTTGGAAGAGAGAATAACCCGGGTGGAAGAAGTCTTTGATTATGCTACCCGCTTTCCCAAGGCAGCCGGGAGGTGTTGACAGAGTCAATGGATGGGAGATGGGTTTGTGTGATGAACTGGGCTGTGTTCACGACCCTTTGTAGCTTTTTACGGTCTTGGGCCGAGTGGTTGCCAAACGAGGCTGTGGTGCAGCCAGATAGGATGCTTTCTATGGTGCATCTGTAAAAATTAGAGTCAATGTGGACATGCCGAATTTCCTTAGTTTCCTGAAGAAGTATAAGCGCTGTTGCGTTTTCTTGGTCGTAGCGTCGACGTGGGTCGACCAGGACAGATTGTTAGTGAAGTGCACACCTAGGAATTTGAAGCTGTCAACCATCTTCACCTTGGCACCATTGATACAGTCGGGTGTGTATGATTCTTTGCTTCCTGAAGTCAATGACCAACTCCTTAGTTTTGCAGACCTTGAGGGAGAGATTGTTGTCACACTATGCCACTAGGTCCTCTATCTCCCTCCTGTGCTCTGAATCATCATTGTTCGCAATCTGACCCACTATGGTCGTGTCATCAGCAACTTGTAGATGGAGTTGGAGCCAACTTTTGCCACAGAGTCGCATGTGTATAAGGAGTATAGTAGGGGGCTAAGTACACAGCCTTGTGGGGCCCCAGTATTGAGGACTATCATGGAGGAGATGTTGTTTATTTATCCTTTCTGATTGTGGGCTTTGGGTCAGGAAGTCGAGGATCCAGTTGCAGAGGGACAAACAAAGTCCTAGGTTTTGGAGTTTTGATATGAGCTTGGCTAAGATTATAGTGTTGAAGGAGAAGCTGTAGTTAATGAATAGTAGTCTGACGTAGCAGTCCTTGTTGTCCAGGGATGTTTGTAGGGCCAGGGAGATGGCATCTGCTGTGGACCAGTTGTGGCGGTATGCGAATTGCAGTAGATCAAGGCATTCTGGGAGTATGGAGTTGATGTGTCTCATGACTAACCTCTCGAAGCACTTCATAATGAAAGACGTCAAGGCCACCGGACGGTAGTCGATGGTAAACATGGTTGGGTGCTCTTTTGGAGGGTCGGGGCACACTCTGTGGGCCAAATGGCCTCCTTCTACACAGTTGGGATTCTGATTCTTGGATGTCAGCCTGTCATGCAGTGATTGTTTATTGGTTACAAAAGTCACAATTACAATTCAATTTATTAGTATAAATCACCATTAATGGCTATTTGAGGATTAGTAAAGTGATCAGAATGTGAGATACACTTGGTAAGGTTAAAAACCCTGATAGCTGACATGTTACCAGCTTTGAACCAATTCATTGCCTAGAAACATGTGGTTAGCTATCTTTACGAGCTGTGTGGTTGCGTCAATTCTTTCCTAAGGCAATGGCAATAGCCTCTGGAGTATCAAATAAATGAGCTACCTTTTTGGCAGTGGGGTTATCTATTCCACTTCAATCTTCAGTTCTGGCTGAACCCACCTTATGCATGAGTGATGATAGCTGAGCTGACCTTCCTCTTTCTTAACCCTAGACTGCCCATAATTAAGTGGCACTCTGGTTTACCTGGAACAGCCTGATGAACACAATTTAACTTCCAACTTTGGGCGGCATGGTAACATAGTGGTTAGCACTGTTGCTTCACAGCAGCAGTTCTCCCTGTGTTTGCGTGGGTTTCCTCCGGGTGCTCCGGTTTCCTCCTACAAGTCCCGAAAGATGTGCTGTTAGGTCATTTGGACATTCTGAATTCTCACTCTGTGTACCCGAACAGGCAGCGGAATGTGGCAACCAGGGGATTTTCATAATAACTTCATTGCAGTGTTAATGTAAGCCTACTTGTGACAAGATTATTATTATTATGATGCTCTGTCCTTCACCTTGCAATGACGGAGGATGCCTATTACACCTACTAGGTAAAAGAAGAATGGGGAGAAGAAAAGTCATCTTCTGACCAAGGAAGGCTGCTACTTGTGCAAATACATTTCTCCTTACCTCTGAGTGAGCAATATGCTCGAAGGGCTCAACCTTTTTTTTGCGTCAGTCTTCCCCAATAAGTTAATACTGACTTCTGATAAAAGTTCTGATAAAACCTGAAACGTTTTTTAAAAAAAATATATTTTATTAAAGTTTTCAAACACAATTTTTCCACTTTACAAATCAACGTAAGAGATAACACAATAACTAATAAGTAACATTATTTAAATAAAATAGTGAACTGGCAAAGTAACAAAAAATAGTGCTCCCCCCCCCCCCCCGGGCTGCTGCTGCTGACGATCTATTTTCCCTTAACGTTCCGCGAGATAGTCAAGGAACGGTTGCCACCGCCTGGAGAACCCCTGAACCGATCCTCTCAATGCAAACTTAATCTGTTCCAGTTTTATGAACCCTGCCATGTCGTTTATCCAGGCCTCCACGCCGGGGGGGTTTCGCTTCCTTCCACATGAGTAAGATCCTTCGCCGGGGTACCAGGGACGCAAAGGCCAGAATATCGGCCTCCTTCGCCTCCTGCACTCCCGGCTCTTCCGCTACCCCAAATATAGCTAACCCCCAGCCTGGCTTGACCCGGACCTTCACCACCTTTGAAATCACTCTTGCCACTCCCCTCCAGTACTCATCCAGTGCCAGACACGACCAGAACATGTGTGTGTGATTCGCCGGGCTTCCTAAGCACCTCCCGCACCTGTCCTCCACTCCGAAGAACCTGCTCAGCCTTGCTCCCGTCATGTGTGCTCTGTGTAGAACCTTGAATTGTATCAGGCTAAGCCTGGCACACGAGGAAGAGGAATTTACCCTACTTAGGGCAAGAGCCCACAGACCCTCCTCAATCTCTCCTCCCCCAGCTCTTCTTTCCATTTTCCTTTCAGCTCCTCTACCAGCGCCTCCCCCACGTCTCTCATCTGCTGATATATTTCGGACACTTTGCCCTCCCTGACCCATACCCCCGAAATCACTCTATCCTGGATCCCCTGTGTCGGGAGCAGCGGAAATTCCCTCACCTGTTGCCTCGTAAACGGCCTCACTTGCATATATCTAAAGATATTCCCCGGGGGCAACTCATACTTTTCCTCCAGCGCTCCCAGGCTCGCAAACTCCCCGTCAATAAACAAGTCTCTCAATCTCCTAATTCCAGCCCGATGCCAGCTCTGGAACCCTCCGTCCATCCTTCCTGGGACAAACCTATGGTTATTCCTGATTGGGGACCACACCGAGGTACCCGTCACCCCCCTATGTCGCCTCCGTTGCCCCCAGATCTTTAAGGTTGCCACCACCACTTAGTTTGTGGTATACCTTTTCGGGGAAAGCGGTAGCGGCGCCGTCACCAGCGCCTTTAGGCTCGTTCCTTTACAGGACGCCATCTCCATCCTCTTCCAAGCCACCCTCTCTCCCTCCCTCATCCACTTGCAAACCATCGCCACATTGGCTGCCCAGTAATAATCGTCCAGATTCGGCAACGCCAGTCCCCCTCTGTCCCTGCTGCGCTGCAGGAACCCCGTCCTTACCCTCGGGGTCTTCCCTGCCCACACGAAACCCATAACACTCCTATCTGTTTTCTTAAAAAAGGCCTTAGTGATCAAAATGGGGAGACATTGAAACACAAAAAGAAACCTTGGGAGGACCATCATCTTTACCGCTTGCACTCTGCCCGCCAGTGAGAGCGGCAGCATATCCCACCTCTTGAAATCCTCCTCCATCTGCTCCACCAGCCGCGTCAGATTGAGTTTGTGTAGAGTTCCCCAGTTCTTGGCTACCTGAATCCTCAAATATCGGAAGCTCCTTTCCACTCTCCTTAACGGCAGGGCGTCTATCCCTCTTCCAGGCTGGAGATGGCGTCCTGTAAAGGAACGAGCCTAAAGGCGCTGGTGACGGCGCCGCTACCCCGCTTTCCCCGAAAAGGTATACCACGAACTAAGTGGTGGTGGCAACCTTAAAGATCTGGGGGCAATGGAGGCGACATAGGGGCATGACGGGTACCTCGGTGTGGTCCCCGATCAGGAATAACCATAGGTTTGTCCCAGGAAGGATGGACGGAGGGTTCCAGAGCTGGCATCGGGCAGGAATTAGGAGATTGAGAGACTTGTTTATTGACGGGGAGTTTGCGAGCCTGGGAGCGCTGGAGGAAAAGTATGAGTTGCCCCCGGGGAATATCTTTAGATACATGCAAGTGAGGCCGTTTACGAGGCAACAGGTGAGGGAATTTCCGCTGCTGGAGAGTGGATCCCCAGGGTGTACTACGAAAAGCTCACTCTTCCCCATATTAAGCCTATGTCCCGAAAAATCTCCAAACTCCCTCAATATCTGCATAACCTCTGTCATCCCCTACACAGGATCCGCCACATACAGCAGTAGGTCATCTGCGTAGAGTGACACTCGATGTTCCTCTCCCCCTCTAACCATCCCCCTCCATTTCCTAGAGTCTCTCAACGCTATGGCCAGTGGTTCAGTTGCCAGCGCGAACAGTAATGGGGACAGGGGGCACCCCTGCCTTGTTCCCCTATGTAACTGAAAATACTCCGATCTCTGCCGATTTGTGACTACACTTGCCACTGGGGCCCCATAGAGGAGTTTGACCCAACTGACAAACCCCTTCCCCGAACCCAAACCTTCTCAACACCTCCCATAAATACTCCCACTCTACCCTATCGAATGCCTTCTCTGCATCCATCGCTGCCACTATCTCTGCCTCCCCCTCCGCTGGGGGCATCATTATCACCCCCAACTAACCTGAAACGTTAACTATTGTTCTCCACAGATGCTTCGTGACCTGAATTTTTGCACCTTTTTATGTTCTTATTTCAGATGTCCAGCATCTGTAGTATTTTGCTTTTGTCTGAAATGTTGTTGTTCATCAGAATAGGTTGTCCATAGGGAAGCACAGTGGCGCAGTGGATTATCCCTGCAGCCTCACGGCGCCGAGGTCCCAGGTGCGATCCTGGCTCTGGGTCACTGTCCGTGCGGAGTTTGCACATTCTCCCCGTGTCTGCATGGGTTTCGCCCCCACAACTCAAAAGATGTGCATGCTAGGTGGATTGGCCACGCTAAATTGACCCTTAATTGGAAAAAATGAATTGGGTACTCTAAATTTATATTAAAAGAATAGGTTGTCCATTCTAGATAAAAGAAAATTACTGCGGATGCTGGAATCTGAAACACAAACAGAAAATGCTGGACAATCTCAGTAGTTCTGACAGTCTCAGTGGAGAGAGAGGGAGCTGCTAACGTTTTGTGTCTGAGTGACTCTTTGTCAAAGCTAGAGAGAACTGGAAATAGGATGAGATTCATATTTTTGTGGGTGGATGGTGGCATGAATCAGTGAGGCTGGATAGAGGGTCAGCAAAAGGTGGAGATGTTTTGGCCAGAAAGGCAAAGGGTATGGTAGTGATAATGTCTAAGAAGGGTGCTGATAATGGCACAGTAAGGGATCAGAATGTATAATGGCAGAGCAGAAGCAAGCACCGTGTCCAAGGACAACCTGGACAGGGAACAGATGGCCCCAGTGACCACCTGGACCAAAGAAAGAAACCAAAATAAATTGATAGGGTGGGGGGTCGGGGGAGAGCAAAGTACATCATCAAAACAGATGAGGCTGAGGTGAAGGGACTGGGAGAATTAGATGGAGTTCTTACAGGATATGGGGTGTGGAGCTGTAGTCAAGGTAACTGGGAGTCGGAGACCCGGACCTTCTTGAGCCTTTCTTTTTTTTAAATATTTTTATTGAAACTTTTTGGCCAACCATCACAGTACATTATGTATCCTTTACACAGTAATATAATAATATAAATAACAATGGCCAGTTTTATAAGCAAGAAATAAATAATATAATAAACAAAAACAAAACTAAATGGCAACTGCCTTGTCCCAGATAAATATTCTCCAAAAATATGTTTTAACAGTCCAATATACAATTATCTATAACAACAACCTATACATATTATACTTGTATATTTTGTATATTAACATCCCTGAGAATCCCTCTGGTTCCTCCTCCCCCCCCCCCCCCCCCCCCCCCCCCCCCCCCCCCCCCCCCCCGGGCTGCTGCTGCTGTCTTCTTCTTTTCCATTCCCTCTATCTTTCTGTGAGGTATTCGACGAACGGTTGCCACCGCCTGGTGAACCCTTGAGCCGATCCCCTTAGGACGAACTTAATCCGTTCCAGCTTTATAAACCCTGCCATGTCATTTATCCAGGTCTCCACACCCGGGGGCTTGGCTTCCTTCCACATCAACAGTATCCTGCGCCGGGCTACTAGGGACGCAAAGGCCAAAACATCGGCCTCTCTCGCCTCCTACACTTCCGGCTCTTCTGCAACCCCAAATATAGCCAACCCCCAGCTTGGTTCGACCTGGACCCCCACTACCTTCAAAAGCACCTTTGTCACCCCCACCCAAAACCCCTGTAGTGCCGGACATGACCAGAACATGTGGGTGTGATTCGCTGGGCTTTTCGAGCATCTCGCACACCTATCCTCTACTCCAAAAAATTTGCTAAGCCGTGTTCCAGTCATATGCGCCCTGTGTAACACCTTAAATTGTATCAGGCTTAGCCTGGCACACGAGGACGATGGGTTTACCCTACTTAGGGCATCAGCCCACAGCCCCTCCTCAATCTCCTCCCCCAGCTCTTCTTCCCATTTCCCTTTCAGCTCGTCTACCATGATCTCCCCCTCGTCTCTCATCTCCCTATATATGTCTGACACCTTACCGTCCCCCACCCATGTCTTTGAGATCACTCTGTCCTGCACCTCCTGCGTCGGGAGCTGCGGGAATTCCCTCACCTGTTGCCTCGTAAAAGCCCTCAGTTGCATATACCGGAATGCATTCACTTGGGGCGACCCATATTTTTCGGTCAGCGCTCCCAGACTTGCAAACGTCCCATCTACAAACAGATCTCTCAATTGTATTACTCCTGCTCTTTGCCATGTTCCAAATCCCCCATCCATTCTCCCCGGAGCAAACCTATGATTATTTCTTATCGGGGACCGCACCGAGCCTCCCGTCTTTCCCCTATGCCGTCTCCATTGCCCCCAATTTTCGGAGTAGCCACCACCACCGGGCTTGTGGTGTATTTCTTCGGTGAGAACGGCAACGACGCCGTCACCATGGCTTGTAGGCAAGTCCCCCTACAGGACGCCTTCTCCAATCTCTTCCACGCCGCTCCCTCCTCTTCTCCCATCCACTTACATACCATTGAGATGTTGGCGGCCCAGTAGTACTCACTCAGGTTCGGTAGCGCCAGCCCCCCCCCTATCCCTACTAAGCTGCAAAAATCCCTTCCTCACTCTCGGGGTCTTCCCGGCCCACACACAACTCATGATACTCTTCTCAATCCTTTTGAAAAAAGCCTTCGTGATCACCACCGGGAGGCACTGAAACACAAAGAGGAATCTCGGGAGGACCACCATTTTAACCGCTTGTACCCTCCCTGCCAGTGACAGGGATACCATGTCCCATCTCTTGAAGTCCTCCTCCATCTGTTCCACCAACCGCGTTAAGTTTAACCTATGCAATGTACCCCAATTCTTGGCTATCTGGATCCCCAAGTAGCGAAAGTCCCTTGTTACCTTCCTCAGTGGGAAGTCCTCTATTTCTCTGCTCTGTTCCCCTGGATGCACCACAAACCGCTCACTTTTCCCCATGTTCAGCTTATATCCTGAAAATTCTCCAAACTCCCCAAGTATCCGCATTATCTCTGGCATCCCCTCCGCCGGGTCTGCCACATACACCAATAAATCGTCCGCGTAAAGAGATACCCGGTGTTCCTCTCCTCCCCTGAGTACTCCCCTCCACTTCCTGGAACCCCTCAGTGCTATTGCCAGGCGCTCAATCGCCAGTGCAAACAATAATGGGGACAGAGGACATCCCTGCCTCGTCCCTCTATGGAGCCGAAAATACGCAGACCCCCGTCCATTCGTGACCACGCTCGCCATCGGGGCCCTATACAGCAGCTGTACCCATCTAATATACTCATCTCCAAAGCCAAATCTCCTCAACACCTCCCACAAATAATCCCACTCCACTCTATCAAATGCTTTCTCGGCATCCAACACCACCACTATCTCCGCTTCCCCCTCTGGTGGGGGCATCATCATTACCCCTAGCAGCCTCCATATATTCGTATTCAGCTGTCTCCCCTTCACAAACCCAGTTTGGTCCTCATGGACTACCCCCGGGACACAATCCTCTATCCTCATTGCCATTACCTTGGCCAGAATTTTAGCGTCTACATTTAGGAGGGAAATAGGTCTATAGGACCCGCATTGCAGCGGGTCTTTTTCCTTCTTTAGGAGAAGTGATATCGTTGCCTCTGACATAGTCGGGGGCAGCTGTCCCCTTTCCTTCGCCTCATTAAAGGTTCTCATCAGTATCGGGGCAAGTAAGTCCACATATTTCCTATAAAATTCGACTGGAAATCCATCCGGTCCCGGAGCCTTCCCCGCCTGCATACTCCTAATTCCTTTCACTACTTCCTCTATCTCGATCTGTGCTCCCAGTCCCACCCTCTCCTGCTCCTCCACCTTAGGAAATTCCAGCCTATCCAGGAAGCACATCATTCTCTCCTTCCCATCCGGGGGCTGAGCTTCGTATAATCTTTTATAGAATGCCTTGAACACTCCATTCACTCTCTCCGCTCCCCGCTCTATCTCTCCTTCCTCATCCCTCACTCCCCCTATTTCCCTCGCTGCTCCCCTTTTCCTCAATTGATGGGCCAGCAACCTGCTCGCCTTCTCCCCATACTCATACTGTACACCCTGTGCCTTCCTCCACTGTGCTTCTGCAGTACCCGTTGTCAGCAAGTCAAATTCTACGTGTAACCTTTGCCTTTCCCTGTACAGTCCCTCCTCCGGTGCCTCCGCATATTGCCTGTCCACCCTCAGAAGTTCTTGCAGCAACCGCTCCCGTTCCCTACTCTCCTGCTTTCCTTTATGTGCCCTTATTGATATCAGCTCCCCTCTAACCACTGCCTTCAGCACCTCCCAGACCACTCCCACCTGGACCTCCCCGTTATCATTGAGTTCCAAGTATTTTTCAATGCACCCCCTCACCCTTAGACACACCCCTTCATCTGCCATTAGTCCCATGTCCATTCTCCAGGGTGGACGCCCTTCTGTTTCCTCCCCTATCTCCAAGTCTACCCAATGTGGAGCGTGATCCGAAATGGCTATAGCCGTATACTCCGTCCCCCTCACCTTCGGTATCAACGCCCTTCCCAAGACAAAAAAGTCTATTCACGAATAAACTTTGTGGACATAGGAGAAAAACGAAAACTCCTTACTCCTAGGTCTACTAAATCTCCACGGGTCTACTCCTCCCATCTGCTCCATAAAGTCTTTAAGCACCTTGGCTGCAGCCGGCCTCCTTCCAGTCCTGGATCTCGACCCGTCCAGCCCTGGCTCCAGCACCGTATTAAAATCTCCCCCCATTACCAACTTTCCCACCTCTAGGTCCGGGATGCGTCCTAGCATGTGCCTCATAAAATTGGCATCATCCCAGTTCGGGGCATATACGTTTACCAAGACCACCGCCTCCCCGTGTAATTTGCCACTCACCATCACGTATCTGCCCCGCTATCTGCCACTATGGTCTTTGCCTCAAACATAACCCGCTTCCCCACTAGTATAGCCACCGCCCTGTTTTTCGCATCTAGCCCCGAATGAAACACCTGCCCCACCCATCCTTTGCGTAGTCTAACCTGGTCTATAAGTTTCAAGTGCGTCTCTTGTAACATAACCACGTCTGCCTTAAGTTTCTTAAGGTGTGCGAGTACTCGTGCCCTCTTTATCGGCCCGTTCAGCCCTCTCACGTTCCACGTGATCACCGGGCTGGGGGGCTTTTTACCCCCACCCCTTGTCGATTAGCCATCCCCTTTTTCCAGCTCCTCACCTGGTTCCCACGCAGCTGTCCCTGCCCCCCCGCCCACCCCACCCCATTCCGGCTCCCCCTCTCCCCAGCAGCAGCAACCCAGTAACTCCCCCCTCACACCCACCCCCCGCTAGATCCCCCACTAGCGTAGTTACACCCCCCATGTTGCTCCCAGAAGTCAGCAAACTCTGGCCGACCTCGGCTTTCCCCCCGTGACCTCGGCTCGCACCGTGCGACGCCCCCTCCTCCCTGCTTCCCTATTCCCGCCATGATTATCATAGCGCGGGAACAAAGCCCGCGCTTCCCTTTTGGCCCCGCCCCCCATGGCCAACGCCCCATCTCCTTCACCTCCCTTCCTCCCTCCACCACCACCTGTGGAAGAGAGAAAAGTTACCGCATCGCAGGATTAATAACATAAAACTCATCTTTTCCCCCGACGTCTGCTCCTTCTGCACCTTCAGGAAGACCAAGAATCCTTAAATTATTCCTCCTCGCGTTATTCTCCAGCACCTCCAGTCTTTCCACACATCGTTTATGGTGTGCCTCGTGCATCTCAGTCTTCACCACCATATATATATACCCTGTATATCGTCCTCGTTCTCGGCAGCCTTTGCCTTCACGACCCGAAGCTCCCGCTCCTGGGTCTTTTGCTCATCCTTTAGCCCTTCGATCGCCTGTAATAACGGGGCCAACAGCTCCTTCTTCATTTCCTTTTTAAGTTCTTCCACGCAACATTTCAAAAACTCTTGTTGTTCAGGGCCCCATGTTAAACTGCCACCTTCCGTCGCCATCTTGGTTCTTGCTTGCCTTCCTTGCCGCTGCTCCAAAGGATCCACTGCAATCTGGCCACTTCCCTCTCCTTTTTCCATCCGTTTCCAGGGGGGATTCCCTTCTGGTTTACCACACAGTGCTTCTAGCCGTTAAAATTGCCGTTGGGGCTCTTATTAAGAGCCCAAAAGTCCGTTCCACCGGGAGCTGCCGAAACGTGCGACTTAGCTGGTCATCGCCGCACCCGGAAGTCCCTTGAGCCTTTCTTTTAATACTGATCCATAAAATGAGAGGTTGTAGCTGGTTTGCAACTCACCAAATGCTTCTTTCTTGGACATCAACCAGAAATAATGACTTTATAAATGAATTGGTTAAAAGGCTGCATTAACCATTTTTCTTTCAGGCAGTTCAACAACTTAGACTCCATATTCTGTGGGTGAGATTTCCTTTGCAAATCTCAAATGTAATCTTTTGGCAATTGTCTGGAGCATTGATACTACAGATAGTGAATTTGTTATTTTTGATTACTTTGCCAAGAAAACTGCAATCAGAGGAATGCAGTCTTTTATTTTTAAATCTAAATTATTTTCATAATTATAGGTTGAGAGGTGGTAGATTTAGAACTGAGATGAGGAGAAACTACCCGCAGAGGGTGGTGAATTTGTGGAACTCACTACCCCATAGTGCGGTGGATTCTGAGTCATGAAATGGTTTGAAGAAGGAGATACATTTCTGTCAATAAAATGGGTTAAAGGGATATTTGGATCAATCAGGCAGGTTGATTTGAGACCAGGAAGAGATCAGCCATGATCTGATTGAATGGCGGAGCAGGCTCAAAGGGCTGAATTGTCTACTCCTGCTCCTAATTCCTATGTTTTTGTGTTTCTAAAATGAGCAATGTTCAATGGGAGAAAATCAAGTTTGCTTATAATCTAAAAGTATCGTGTGCCAAGCACTTGGATCATAAAACAAAAGCTGAATCTATTATAAAGTGAATTGTCAACCTACTTTAGGCACAGCTATTAAGTGCTACTGAAGGATTGTCATAACAAGCTTTTAAAAGAGATTTCCGTGAACTAAATATCACGGGCAGCTGGAATCCAACATTGTGCATGTATCAGTAGAAAATAAAACTTGTTTTCATAAATTTGCAAAAGAGCATGGCTAATGGCAGCATGGTAGCATAGTGGTTAGCACTGTGGCTTCACAGCGCCAGGATCCCAGGTTCAATTCCCTGCTGGGTCACTGTCTGTGCCGAGTTTGCACGTTCTCTCCGTGTCTGCATGGGTTTCCTCCAGGTGGTCCGGTTTCCTCCCACAGTCCAAATACGTGCAGGTTAGGTGGATTGGCCATGCTAAGTTGCCCTTAGTATCCAAAAAGCTTAGGAGGGGTTATTGGGTTAAGGGGATAGGGTTGAAGTGAGGGCTTAAGTGGGTCGGTGCAGACTTGATGGGCCGAATGGCCTCCTTCTGCACTGTATGTTCTAATTTGTTGACCTTATTGCGCCCTTTGTTATTGAGGATGAATTATCATGGCAAAAATACTTCCATGGTACTGGGGAAATTGGCAACCTTAGTGAGGTTTTTCCTAAGTATAATTTTGATTTCTGTTTCTTTCAGACTGCAAATGGATACATCTTGCTCTTTGACATTGGGTATTCAGGACAAGAGAAATGCTTATATGAACCAGTATATCCCAAGTGAGTCTTGACTTTTAATTTTGAAATAGGAGTGGTGTTTAGTTGACAATGTTGGTGTATGGTATTGATCATAAAGGATCATCTTAAACACAACGGGTTTAATTTGGGGATGATTGCAGAACTCCATGGAAAGTATGTTTTGCAAACCATCTCGGGTTCACAAACATGTTCTCTCTTTCCCCACTTCCCATAAAATTATTAGGACATTACAGCATAGAGACAAGTAAATTGCCTTATCAAGCTTGTGCCTTTTCACGAGTTAAGTAATTAAATACCATTGTCCAACTTGTTCTGTACGTTCGTCTTCCTATGAAACTAAGCAGCTTAGCAATTTATATCTGACTTCATCCTTACCACTCCTCACCATCTTTGGAGAGGTTCTGGAAGTGCACAAACCAGACTCGAATATGCAATTCACATCACAAGGATAGAACTATTGCCCTGGGTTCTTCTGTGCAAGTAGCTACAGTAAGTCAACTCTCAAATGAGAGCACACTCATTGTTTACAAAGTCCAAATTATGGCACTAAATCTGAGAAGCTTTGTACAGCACACCTAAATTCACAACAAACTTCTTTGGTGCTGTCCGCAAACTTTGAGATTGACATATAGAACATGCTTACTTATACATACGTTTGCGTCCTCATCAGACCCTTGTGTGACACCTCTCGCCCCATCCTGCATTCACTGTCATTTTTATTAGTGCTTCTGTTTCTGCATTCATTTTTCATCCATATCATGTCCCCTCATTTCTCACATTAAATTTCATCTTTTCATTTGCCCTACGTACATGTGTCTCAGTGTGAACAATTAATTTATAGGCACTTCCCTTTGTGTCAGATTTTATTGCCCTCTGTTCACAAGGAAAATGAAAATTGCTTATTGTCACAAGTAGGCTTCAAATGAAGTTACTGTGAAAAGCCCCTAGTCGCCACATTCCAGCACCTGTTCGGGGAGGCTAGTTTGGGAATTGAACCCTCGCTGCTGGCCTGCCGTGGTCTGCTTTCAAAGCCAGCGATTTAGCCCTGTGCTGAACCAGCAAGACCAGGTTTGCAGAGAGCACCGAACCCAGTTTCCAACAAAATAGGTGTGAAGTGTTTTACAGAGAGAAGTTACAAATTTCTTATGGCTTGCAATCCTCGGGGAAGCAGTTTCATAGCTTTGTTTATATGCATTTTAACTGCAAACTCTTTGTCGGTTTCCGTTGTGTAAATAAATACATTTGCTTTTAAAAAACACTATTTAAAAATACATTTTATTTTTCAAACCCTTTCTGTGCAAACTAGGCAATATTCTGAAGTGTTCCTATTTTTGTTTCCAAGTTTTAATATTCTGCCCCTTGCATCTGATTCTGGATAAGATGGTACAAATGCTGTCGTCCAATATTGTCATGATTAATCTGACAGTTTTAACTTCATAGCATTGACACAGACACATGTTTATGCACCAGCACATTTTAGCGTATCTTGTTTCTGCTCTTTTACTGTGCTGATCTAGTGCCGAAGTTGTATCACTACATACAAGACCTGGTAGTAAACTCTTTTATAACATGTCTCGAAGCAAAAAGTATAATTAGGATAGGGTCTTCTGATTCAGTGGTCAGGTATAGGAGGGTGTGACTGACTGCAAGTGAGGCAGGTATGGCGATCAAGATGGTAGAAGTGGAGGTGCCCCAGCCTTTACAATTGTCCAAAAAGTTTGAGATTCTTTCAGCTTTTATAAATGAGAGCCGGAGCTGGAAGGCAGATGAGCATACTAACCATGGCACTGGTATAGGAAGCCATTGAAGTGGGAGGAGATAACTGGAATGTAGAGGCCAGCATAATCAGAGGATTAGACACAGTTCTCAGATAAGGCTAGAGGTTGTGAAAGTAGTTAAAGGACAGAACTAAAGATTCTGTATCTAAATGCCTGTAGCATTAATAACAACAGATTAATTGTGACCGCAAATAAAAATAAATATGTGATCTGAAGGCCATTGCAGAGACATAGCTGAAAGATGACAAAGGCTGAGACCTGAATATTTATGAATACATTACATTTCAGAAGGACAAGACAATCCAAAGATGTGCAGGTTAGGTGGATTGGCCAGGCTAAAAATTGTCCCTTAGTGTCCAGAGATGTACAGGTTAGGTGGGATTATGGGGATCGGGCAGGGGAGTGGGACTAGGTAGAGTGCTGTTTCGGAGGGCTGGTGAAAACTCGATGGGCCGAATGGCCTCCTATACTGTAGGGAGTGTATGGGCATCGGGAAAGGTGGAGGAGTAGCTCTATTAATCAATGATGCATTAGTACACTGGAGAATTATGACCTCAGTTCTAAAGATCAAGAGGCCAAAACGTGTAATTTCGAGAAGAAATTAGATATAGTTCTTTGGGCTAAAGGGATCAAGGGATATGGGGGGATCAAGGTATTGAACTTGATGATCAGCTATGATTGTAATGAATGGCGGAGCAGGCTCGAAGGGCCAAATGGCCTCCTGTTTCTATGTAAGATGTAGAATCAGTTTGGGTAGCAATAAGAAATAGTAAAGATGGTAGAAAGTTAGAGGAATGGCAGGGAAGGGAGTGCAATGTTCCTCCTGCAGGATGTTTGAGGTGAGGGATGCCGTTAGTGTCCCTGCTGATTTTACCTGCAGGAAGTGCTGCCATCTCCAGCTCCTCCAAGACCGAGTTAGGGAACTGGAGCTGGAGTTGGAAGAACTTCGGATCATTCGGGAGGCAGAGGGGGTCATAGATAGCAGCTTCAGGGAATTAATTACACCAAAGATTGGAGATAGATGGGTAACTGTAAGAGGGACTGGGAAAAAACAGTCAGTGCAGGGATCCCCTGCGGTCGTTCCCCTGAGAAACAAGTATA
Organism: Scyliorhinus torazame; assembly: GCF_047496885.1. Lineage (NCBI taxonomy): Eukaryota > Metazoa > Chordata > Chondrichthyes > Carcharhiniformes > Scyliorhinidae > Scyliorhinus > Scyliorhinus torazame. Next base: position 244,523,695 of record NC_092715.1, on the reverse strand, counting down.
CCGCTTTGGATACTTGTGGGGGGGGGGACTTACCAGGGGTAAGCCATGGGGTACGGGCCTCTGGCACGGAGTCTGTCCCTGTTGCTCAGAAGGGAGGGGGGAGAGGAGCAGAGCATTAGTAATTGGGGACTCGATAGTCAGGGGCACAGATAGGAGATTTTGTGGGAGCGTGAGAGACTCACGTTTGGTATGTTGCCTCCCAGGTGCAAGGGTACATGATGTCTCGGATCGTGTTTTCCGGGTCCTTAAGGGGGAGGGGGAGCAGCCCCAAGTCGTGGTCCACATTGGCACTAACGACATAGGTAGGAAAGGGGATAAGGATGTCAGGCAGGCTTTCAGGGAGCTAGGATGGAAGCTCAGAACTAGAACAAACAGAGTTGTTATCTCTGGGTTGTTGCCCGTGCCACGTGATAGTGAGATGAGGAATAGGGAGAGAGAGCAATTAAACATGTGGCTACAGGGATGGTGCAGGCGGGAGGGATTCAGATTTCTGGATAACTGGGGCTCTTTCTGGGGAAGATGGGACCTCTACAAACAGGATGGTCTACATCTGAACCTGCGGGGCACAAATATCCTGGGGGGGAGATTTGTTAGTGCTCTTTGGGGGGGTTTAAACTAATGCAGCAGGGGCATGGGAACCTGGATTGTAGTTTTAGGGTAAGGGAGAATGAGAGTATAGAGGTCAGGAGCTCAGATTTGACGTCGCAGGAGGGGGCCAGTGTTCAGGTAGGTGGTTTGAAGTGTGTCTACTTCAATGCCAGGAGTATACGAAATAAGGTAGGGGAACTGGCAGCATGGGTTGGCACCTGGGACTTCGATGTTGTGGCCATTTCGGAGACCTGGATAGAGCAGGGACAGGAATGGATGTTGCAGGTTCCGGGGTTTAGGTGTTTTAGTAAGCTCAGAGAAGGAGGCAAAAGAGGGGGAGGTGTGGCGCTGCTAGTCAAGAGCAGTATTACGGTGGCGGAGAGGATGCTAGATGGGGACTCATCTTCCGAGGTAGTATGGGCTGAGGTTAGAAACATGAAAGGAGAGGTCACACTGTTGGGAGTCTTCTATAGGCCTCCAAATAGTTCTAGGGATGTAGAGGAAAGGATGGCGAGGATGATCCTGGATAAGAGCGAAAGTAACAGGGTAGTTATTATGGGAGACTTTAACTTTCCAAATATTGACTGGAAAAGATATAGTTCGAGTACATTAGATGGGTCGTTTTTTGTACAGTGTGTTCAGGAGGGTTTCCTGACACAGTTTGTTGACAGGCCAACAAGAGGCGAGGCCACATTGGATTTGGTTTTGGGTAATGAACCAGGCCAGGTGTTGGATTTGGAGGTAGGTGAGCACTTTGGGGACAGTGACCACAATTCGGTGACGTTTACGTTAAGGATGGAAAGGGATAAGTATACACCGCAGGGCAAGAGTTATAGCTGGGGGAAGGGAAATTATGATGCCATTAGACGTGACTTGGGGGGGATAAGGTGGAGAAGTAGGCTGCAAGTGTTGGACACACTGGATAAGTGGAGCTTGTTCAAGGATCAGCTACTGCGTGTTCTTGATAAGTATGTACCGGTCAGGCAGGGAGGAAGGTGCCGAGCGAGGGAACCGTGGTTTACCAAAGAAGTGGAATCTCTTGTTAAGAGGAAGAAGGAGGCCTATGTGAAGATGAGGTGTGAAGTTTCAGTTGGGGCGATGGATAGTTACAAGGTAGCGAGGAAGGATCTAAAGAGAGAGCTAAGACGAGCAAGGAGGGGACATGAGAAGTATTTGGCAGGAAGGATCAAGGAAAACCCAAAAGCTTTCTATAGGTATGTCAGGAATAAGCGAATGACTAGGGAAAGAGTAGGACCAGTCAAGGACAGGGATGGGAAGTTGTGTGTAGAGTCTGAAGAGATAGGCGAGATACTAAATGAATATTTTTCGTCCGTATTCACTCAGGAAAAAGATAATGTTGTGGAGGTGAATGCTGAGCTCCAGGTAAATAGATTAGATGGCATTGAGGTACGTAGGGAAGAGGTGTTGGCAATTCTGGACAGGCTGAAAATAGATAAGTCCCCGGGACCTGATGGGATTTATCCTAGGATTCTCTGGGAGGCCAGGGAAGAGATTGCTGGACCATTGGCTTTGATTTTTATGTCATCATTGGCTACAGGAATAGTGCCAGAGGACTGGAGGATAGCAAATGTGGTCCCTTTGTTCAAAAAGGGGAGCAGAGACAACCTCAGCAACTATAGACCGGTGAGCCTCACGTCTGTAGTGGGTAAAGTCTTGGGGGGGATTATAAGAGACAAGATTTATAATCATCTAGATAGGAATAATATGATCAGGGATAGTCAGCATGGCTTTGTGAAGGGTAGGTCATGCCTCACAAACCTTATCGAGTTCTTTGAGAAGGTGACTGAACAGGTAGACGAGGGTAGAGCAGTTGATGTGGTGTATATGGATTTCAGCAAAGCGTTTGATAAGGTTCCCCACGGTAGGCTATTGCAGAAAATACGGAGGCTGGGGATTGAGGGTGATTTAGAGATGTGTATCAGAAATTGGCTAGCTGAAAGAAGACAGAGGGTGGTGGTTGATGGGAAATGTTCAGAATGGAGTTCAGTCACAAGTGGAGTACCACAAGGATCTGTTCTGGGGCCGTTGCTGTTTGTCATTTTTATCAATGACCTAGAGGAAGGCGCAGAAGGGTGGGTGAGTAAATTTGCAGACGATACTAAAGTCGGTGGTGTTGTCGATAGTGTGGAAGGAAGTAGCAGGTTACAGAGGGATATAGATAAGCTGCAGTGCTAGGCTGAGAGGTGGCAAATGGAGTTTAATGTAGAGAAGTGTGAGGTGATTCACTTTGGAAGGAATAACAGAAATGTGGAATATTTGGCTAATGGAAGAGTTCTTGAAAGTGTGGATGAGCAGAGGGATCTAGGTGTCCATGTACATAGATCCCTGAAAGTTGCCACCCAGGTTGATAGGGTAGTGAAGAAGGCCTATGGAGTGTTGGCCTTTATTGGTAGAGGGATTGAGTTCCGGAGTCAGGAGGTCATGTTGCAGCTGTACAGAACTCTGGTACGGCCGCATTTGGAGTATTGCGTACAGTTCTGGTCACCGCATTATAGGAAGGACGTGGAGGCTTTGGAATGGGTGCAGAGGAGATTTACCAGGATGTTGCCTGGTATGGAGGGAAAATCTTATGAGGAAAGGCTGATGGACTTGAGGTTGTTTTCGTTAGAGAGAAGAAGGTTAAGAGGAGACTTAATGGAGGCATACAAAATGATCAGAGGGTTAGATAGGGTGGACAGTGAGAGCCTTCTCCCGCGGATGGAAATGGCTCGCACGAGGGGACATAGCCTTAAACTGAGGGGTAATAGATATAGGACAGAGGTCAGAGGTAGGTTCTTTACGCAAAGAGTAGTGAGGCCATGGAATGCCCTACCTGCTACAGTAGTGAACTCGCCAACATTGAGGGCATTTAAAAGTTTATTGGATAAACATATGGATGATAATGGTATAGTGTAGGTTAGATGGCTTTTGTTTCGGTGCAACATCGTGGGCCGAAGGGCCTGTACTGCGCTGTATTGTTCTATGTTCTATGTTCTATGGGAAGTCACTTGTAGGATTAGTTTATAGCCCCCCAAACAGTAACCATATTGTAGGTCAGGGTACACATGAAGAAATTAAGGAGGAAGGGAAGTGTAAAGCTATGGACAGTATAATGGTTAATGGAGATCAAGGCAGCAGGTTACGTGACAGGTTATTATGTAGAGATATGGGTTCAAAGACGAGGAAAATTAGGAGAAAGGGTAAGAGGAAAAATAAATTGCGAAAAGTTAATGATCAAGGTGTTAGGATTCATAACAAAGACATAAAAAACAGCATAAGTGTACTTTACCTGAATGCTCGTAGTATACGAAATAAGGTAAATGAGTTGATGGCGCAAATCATCGTGAATGACTATGATTTAGTGGCCATTACTGAAACATGGTTAAAAGGTGGTCACGACTGGGAGTTAAATATCCAAGGGTATCAGACTATACGAAAGGATAGAATGGACGGTAAGGGCGGTGGTGTAGCTTTGTTGTTTAAAGATGGCATCCGGGCAATAGTAAGGGATGATATTTGTGCTATGGAGGACAAGGTTGAATCAATTTGGGTGGAAATCAGGAATAGTAAGGCGAAAAGGCCACTGATAGGAGTAGTCTATAGGCCACCAAATAGTAACAGGATGGTAGGGCAGGCAATAAGCAAAGAAATAACGGATGCATGTAGAAATGGTACAGCGGTTATCATGGGAGATTTTAATCTGCTTATCGATTGGTTTAACCAGGTTGGTAAAGGCAGCCTTGAGGAGTTTATAGAATGTGCCCAGGTTAATTTCCTGGAACAGTATGTAATGGAACCTACAAGGGAACAAGCGGTCCTAGATCTGGTCCTGTGTAATGAGGCAGGATTGATTAATGATCTCATAGTTCAGGATCCTCTTGGAGGGAGCGACCACAATGTGGTGGAATTTAAAATACAGTTGGAGGATGATAAGGTAAAATCAAACACTAGTGTTTTGTGCTTAAACAAAGGCGATTACAATGGGATGAGAGAAGAACTAGCTAAGGTGGACTGGGAGCAAAGACTTCATGGTGAAGCAGTTGAGGAACAGTGGAGAACCTTCCGAGCGATCTTTCACAGTGTTCAGGAAAAGTTCATACCGACAAAAAAGAAAGACGGTAGCAAGGGGGAAAATCGACCCTGGATATCTAAGGAGGTGAGGGAGAGTATCAAATTGAAGGAAAAAACATATAAAGTGGCAAAAATTAGTGGGAGACTAGAGGACTGGGAAGTCTTTAGGGGACAACAGAAAGCTACTAAAAAAGCTGTAAAGAAGAGTAAGGTAGACTATGAAAGTAAACTGGCTCAGAACATAAAAGCAGATAGTAAAAGCTTCTACAAATATATAAGACAAAAAAGAGTAGCTCAGGTAAATATTGGTCCTTTGGAAGATGAGAAGGGAGATTTAATAATAGGAGACGGGGAAATGGCTGAGGAGCTGAACAGGTTTTTTGGGTCAGTCTTCACAGTGGAGGACACAAATAACATGCCAGTGACTGATGGAAATAAAGATATGATAGGTGAGGACCTTGAGATGATTGTAATCACTAAGGAGGCAGTATTGGGCAAGCTAATGGGGCTAAAGGTCGACAAGTCTCCTTACCCTGATGGGATGCATCCCAGAGTGTTAAAAGAGATGGCGAGGGAAATTGTAAACGCACTAGTGATAATTTATCAAAATTCACTAGACTCTGGGGTGGTCCCAGAGGATTGGAAAGTAGCAAACGTGACACCACTGTTTAAAAAAGGAGGTCGGCAGAAAGTGGGTAATTATAGGCCGGTAAACTTAACTTCGGTTGTAGGGAAAATGCTGGAATCTATCATTAAGGAGGAAATAGCGGGGCACCTGGAGGGAAATTGTCCCATTGGGCAGACGCAGCATGGGTTCACAAAGGGTAGGTCGTGTCTGACTAATTTGGTAGAATTTTTTGAGGACGTTACCAGTGCAGTAGATAACGGGGAGCCAATGGATGTGGTATATCTGGATTTCCAGAAAGCTTTTGACAAGGTGCCACACAAAAGGTTGCTGCATAAACTAAAGATGCATGGCATTGAGGGTGAAGTGTTAGCATGGGTAGAGGATTGGTTAACGAACAGAAAGCAGAGAGTGGGGATAAATGGGTGTTTCTCTGGTTGGCAACCTGTAACTAGTGGGGTCCCTCAAGGATCAGTGTTGGGCCTGCAGTTGTTCACAATTTACATAGACTATTTGGAGTTGGGGACCAAGTGCAATGTGTCAAAGTTTGCAGACGACACTAAGATGAGTGGTAAAGCAAAAAGTGCAGAGGATACCGGAAGTCTGCAGAAGGATTTGGATAGGTTAGGTGAATGGGCTAGGGTCTGGCAGATGGAATTCAATGTTGCCAAGTGTGAGGCTATCCATTTTGGGAGGAATAACAGCAGAATGGATTATTATTTAAACGGTAAGATGTTAAAACATGCTGCTGTGCAGAGGGACCTGGGTGTGCTGGTGTACGAGTCGCAAAAAGTTGGTGTGCAGGTGCAACAGGTGATTAAGAAGGCTAATCGAGTTTTGTCTTTCATTGCTAGAGGGATGGAGTTCAAGACTAGGGAGGTTATGCTGCAATTGTATAGGGTGTTGGTGAGGCCGCATCTGGAGTATTGTGTTCAGTTTTGGTCTCCTTACCTGAGAAAGGACATATTGGCACTGGAGGGAGTGCAGAGGAGATTCACTAGGTTGATCCCAGAGTTGAGGGGATTAGATTATGACGAGAAGTTGAGTAGACTGGGACTGTACTCATTGGAGTTTAGAAGGATGTGGGGGGGATCTTAGTGAAACATATAAAATTATGAAGGGAATAGATAGGATAGATGTGGGCAGGTTGTTTCCACTGGTCGGGGAAAGCAGAACTAGGGGGCATAGCCTCAAAATAAGGGGAAGTAGATTTAGGACGGAGTGTAGGAGGAACTTCTTCACCCAAAGGGTTGTGAATCTCTGGAATTCCTTGCCCAGTGAAGCAGTTGAGGCTCCTTCTTTAAACGTTTTTAAGAAAAAGATAGATACCTTTCTAAAGAATAAAGGGATTCGGGGATATGGTGTACGGGCCGGAGAGTGGAGCTGAGTCCACAAAGATCAACCATGATCTCATTAAATGACGGAGCAGGCTCGAGGGACCAGATGGCCTACTCCTGTTCCTACTTCTTATGTTCTTATGATGGGGCCTATGCCAAAAAGTGATGATCCTGGGAGATTCTAATCTACATATAGATTGAACGAATCATTTTGGCAAGGATAGCTTGTAAAATATGTTCATAGAATGTTTTTGGGAGGTTTTTTTAGTAACACCTTCTGCAGCAAACCAGACCACAGGTTATTCTAGAATAAACTAATGACCTCATAGCAAAGTAACCCATAGATTTTAGTGATCATAGCATGATTGAATTTCGCATTCAATTTGGGGGAGAGAAGATTGTGTTGAAGACAAGTGTTTTAAACTTGAATACAGAAAGGGCAATTATGAGGGTATGAAGACAGCTGGCTAAAGTGAACTGATAAATTAAATTAAGAATAGGTCAATAAAAATGCAGTGCCAGACATTTGAGATATTTTATAACGCTCAACAGAGAGGTGCTTCAGTGAGAATGATTTGAGAGGAAGGACATACCACCTTTGACTAACTAAGGAAGTTAAAGATAGCATCGAATTGAAAGAAAAAGCATACACTCTGAAGATTGTGGCAGGTCAGAAAATTGGATAGAATTTTTAAAAAGCCAAGAATAATGAGGGAGAAATTGAAACAAGGGAAAGCTAACTAGAAAGGTGACATATCTTCAACAGGTATTTAAAAAGGAAAAGTGTAAAGTGAATATTTGTCCTCTAGAGAGAGAGAGAGGTGGGGAGGGTGAATTTGTAATTTGTATCAGAGATGTAACAGCCACATGATTAAGCATGTGTGGAATAATCAGAAATGTTATGTTGAACACCAAACATGTGTCTTGAGCATGCTGCTGTGTAGCCACCTATAGCCAGAAGGAGAGAAAGCAAAACATTCTTTCCAAATCCTCTACTTCAGACGTATGTTAGATCATCAGGTGGGAAGAGAATGCTCTTGACACTTGAAGGAACTAAGTTACCTAGCATGGATTCCTCCAATGGCTTAGAAAGATGCGCATGTTCCCAAATAATTTCTTGTATGGAGAACTTCAAAGCTGTTGGAATAACCGGGGCTTGAATTGAGAGATGCTTCAAAGAGAAACTTCAATATCACAAGCTGGGAAGATATGACTAATAGGCTGCACTGGTTGGCTGTTCTAGACCAATGAGCCAAATATGCTAAAGACAGATGGCTGAGGAAATCAAGAGAACAAAGAGAAATGTGCATTCAGTTACAAGGGTCAATAACGTTATGGGTTCTATCATGTGGCAGTATTTTATACTCTAGGTCTGGACTCTTCAGTCAGTCATTGCAGTATGGCAAAGCACCTAAAATGCATTGATCCTTACACTAGTGTGACCGTAAGAAGAAGAAGAGCAATGGACCTCAATAGCCTGCTCTGACCCTTTTTGATAATGGGCACAGTGGATTGAACTTTCTTTATTTTGAGTCCAAGGCTTTCAGTCATTGGACTCTCTGCAATCAATGTTCCATTGGATTGTTTACCAAAAGTCCAAAAACACTTCCAAATGCCTTCCCCCTGGGTTATTTAAGATCAAAGTAGCCTGCTTAAACCAGTAATGAGGCAATCAGTGGTCTTGTTGAAGGAGACTTCATTTCAGTTGATGTTTTCAATGAATAGTTAATAACTGGAGTTTTTCTTTGCGCCCTTGCCCACCAACTGTCCGTGAAGTTTGCAAATGACGTATTCTCTGCCGCTTTGCATAACAATTAGGTTTATCTACATGAATATGTAGCATGAGGCAAGAAATCCTGTGGCAAGTAATAAGTAATTCATCCTGACTCCCCAAACCCTGTCCATCAATTACAGGACGCAAGTCAGAAATGTGATGGAATACACCCCACTTTCTTGGATGTTCATTTCCAACAACACTAAGAAGCTTGACAGCATCTATGGCAAAGCAACCTGCTTGACTGATATCCCTTCCACAAACATTTAACCCCTCCATCACTGATGCACAGTAGCAGCAGTGGATACCATCCATAAGATGCACTGCAGCAACTCACTCCGGTTTATTTAAGCAGCACCTTCCAAGCCCACGCCCACTACCACAATAGAAGGAGAAGGACAGCAGAAATATGGGAATGTCACCACCTGGAGGTTCCCCTCTGAAGTCACTCACCATCCTGACCTGGAACTGCACTGTCGCCCTTCCTGCACTGTTGCTGGGTCAGAATCCTGGAAGTCCCTCCCTGACAGCACTGTGGGTCTACTTACACCACAGGGACTGCAATAGTTCAAGAAGGCAACTCACCATAAGACATAGGACCAGAATTAGGCCATTCAGCCCATCGAGTCTGCTTCGCCATTCAATCATGCTGCTGTGTTTCTCATCCCCGTTCTCCTGCCTTCTCCCCATAACCCCTGATCCCTTCTTAATCAGGAGATTCATTTTGGTAGAATTTTTTTTAATGCGGATTACAGGGTCAACGGCAGGGTTCTGAGGAATGTGGAGGAACAGAGAGATCTTGGGGTTCATGTCCACAGATCTCTGAAGGTTGCCACTCAAGTGGATAGAGCCGTGAAGAAGGCCTATAGCGTGTCAGCGTTTATTAACAGGGGGCTTGAGTTTTAGAGCCATGGGGTTATGCTGCAACTATACATGACCCTGGTGAGACCACATTTGGAGTATTGTGTGCAGTTCTGGTCACCTCATTATAGGAAGGATGTGGAAGCATTGGAAAGGGTGCAAAGGAGATTTACCAGGATGCTGCCTGGTTTGCAGGATGCGTCTTATGAGGAAAGGTTGAGGGAGCTAAGGCTTTTCTTTTTGGAGCGGAGCAGGATGAGAGGCGACTTAATAGAGGTTTGTAAGATAATGAGGAGGATAGATAGAGTGGACGTTCAAGACTATTTCCTCGGGTGGATGTAGCTGTTACAAGGGGGCATAACTATAAGATTCAGGGTGGGAGATATAGGAGGGATGTCCGAGGTAGGTTCTTTACTCCGAGAGTGGTTAGGGTGTGGAATGGACTGCCTGCTGTGATAGTTCAGTCGGACACATTAGGAACTTTCAATTGGTTATTGGATAGGCACATGGAGCACACCAGAATGACAGGGAGTGGGATAGCTTGATCTTGGTTTCGGACAAAGCTCGGCACAACATCGATGGCCGAAGGGCCTGTTCTGTGCTGTACTGTTCTATGTTCTAATCAAGAACCTATCTATCTCAGTCTTCAAGATACTCAATGATTTGGCCTCCACAGCCTTCTGCGGCAATGACCACAACTTTCTCGAACGCAGTTGGGGATCTGCAACAAATGCCAGTCTACCCAGTGATGCCCACATCCTGTAAATGAATTGAAAAAATATAATGGTGTCATCTGCAAAGTGTGTGCAACATTGCAAAAAACAGAGGCAGCAGAGATTTTGTGCTGCGAAGCTCACCTTACCCTCCTTGAATAAATGCTTTTTGCGTTAGTAAAACAATCCTCTGTGGCAAAAGATGAGAAAATTACAAAGGAGAGGGGCTTGAAGCTGAAAATAGAAATCTCTCTCAATTGATGGCACATGTTTCACCATGTTTGCTCTTGTGTAGATGTACTTGGCATAATTCTAAAATGGAGAAACGGGAAAAGTGTTGGAGGCCAAGTTGCAATTTAAAAGGGAGGGTTTGAAGCATCGGAAAATGAGTTGCCAGTAGACCGGAATCATCACAACGAGGCAGTCTTCAGAGTCAAGAATGAGGCCGGATATAGTAGTTGGCCAAGAAAGGAGTCCAAAATAAAGAACACTAATGTAAAGAGGTTTAAAGAAAAAACCTGGGAGACAAAGGTCTGACTGACCTGGCTAGATTTCCTATTCCTTTAATTTCAAATAGTAGGGACTTATTTAAACCTTTCTGCATATGTAGAATATGACCCTACTAGTTTTATATATGGACATAATATTGCAAATGTTAACTTCCAACATCCCTTGAAAGTTCCGCACAGAGGTGTTCAAACTATCGATCTGGAAAGATGGAAATTGTTTTCTTTGGTACATTTTTCTTCCTCCATGCCAGATGTTTGTTATTTTTTATAGATGAACTTTTTTTTAGAAATCCTTAACTATGAGTATGATTTTTATTAGTGCACATACTTTTTTAATCCCCTGGGACGCCCCGTCATTGACCTAAATATTTGGAGAATGATTTGGTTTATTTTTAGCCGAGGCACATTGAAAACGTAGAATAATATTAAGTAGTGCAAGAACTGTCATTGATGTTGATGTTGTGGTTAGTCTTGATGCACCATTTGTGGTTTATGCAGCCACTTTGTGGGCTACTTTACCCCCAATTGTTTCATACAGGTGGTTCCTCCAGTGTGGGTAACCACCTTTCCGGAGTGACATTCTTCACCTGTGAACCTAGGCATTGAGCGTTGGCAAACCATTACCCACAGCGTGTCCCTGTCCCCATGTTTGCACGATGTAACATTTGGAGGTGGGAACTCTGAGTTGAATTCATTATCATCTCTCAAGCCTGAACCAGGATGGCGAATTGCGATACACCACCTCAGACCTAATGGGGTCTGACCTACATTCGCTCTATCGTTGTCATTAAACCGATATGACAACAACTTGTATTTATATAGTACCTTTTAACATAATAAAACATGCCAAAATATTCCACAGGAGTAATGCAAGACAAAATGTGACAATGGGCCACACATGCGTAAGATGACCAAAAACTTGGTCAAAGAGTTGGATTTTAAGGAGTGTCTTAAATGAGAAAACTGAGGTGGAGAGATGTAGGGAGGGAATTTGAGTTTAGGGCCATGGTAAGAGAAGGCAGGGACACCATTGATAAAGCCATTAAATTGTGGATGCACAAGAGGGTTGTAGGATTAGAGGAAGTTGCAAAAAAGGAAGATGAGAGGCAGTGGAAGGAATTTGAAATCAGGAATGAGAATTTTGAAATCAAGAGGATGCTTGACCGGGAGTTATTGTAGGTCAATGAGCGAAGTGAACAGGGCTTGATGCGAGTTAAGGCATGGTAGCAGAGTTTTGGATGACCTCTGGTTTACAGAGGGCAGAATGTGGGATAACCAGCCAGAAGTGCATTGGAATAGTGAAGCCTGGAGGTAACAAAGGCTTCGCTAGAGGGTTCCAAGCAGCCGAGGCAGGGGCGACATCGGTTAATGTTACAGAGGTGGAAATAGATGGTTTGGGTAAAGGCATGATGTCGGAAGCTCACCCTGGGTCAAATATGGCACGAAGGTTGAGAACAGGCTGGTTTAATCTTAGGTTGTTTCCAGGGAGAGGATGGATTCAGCAAGTAGAGAAAGTGGTTTGGCGCAGGGACCAAAAAACAGCCTCCCTGATATTTTGAGGAAGATGGTTAAGAATATTCCTCCGTTGTTGCTAAGTCGAGAGCAGTGTTGGTTAGGTAGAGCTAGGTGTGGTCAACATAAATGTAAAAGCTAACATTCTTTCAGATGATGTCAACTCGCTTATGGGAAGCGTCTCGATGAGAAATAGGAAGGATCAAAGTTGGATCCTTGGGGGCCATTAGGGTAACCGCGCTGGAGCAGAGAGAGAGGCCATTGCAATTGATTGTCTGGCCACAATTTCAAGGATGGAATCTGGTTAAGAGCAGACCCACCCAGGTGGACGATAGTAGAGAATAGTTAGATGAGGGCGGTATGGTCAACTGTATAAAGGCTGCAGACAGGTCAAGCAGGACAATGAGGAAAAGTTTAACTTTGTCCTAGTTAGGATGTCATTTGTGGCTTTGATGAGATCTGTTTTGGTACTGTGGCTGGGGCAGAAATCTGATTGGAGGTGGAGATCAACAGTAGAGTTCTGGGAAAGATGAGAATGGTTTAGTTCCTTCGTAGTAAGCTACATTGAACCTTGATTAGGAGCATGTGAACTGGCAGCAAAACTGCATTGGAGTATATTTTCCCACTCAATAATTATTGAGCAAATGTATCAACAATCTTGCAAAGGCATCATCGCTTCTTAAATTATTTCTATTATTGAACTGCACACAGCATTGTTTGATATTGAATGAGGTTTTCATGCAAATAGTTGCAAATATTAGATTCTCTGGACTCCGGACTTAGAAGTAGGATTCATTCTGGGATTTACTGTTCCTGCTACACTTTTCCTGCTCTAATTTGCCTGAATTTACTTTACTACTGGGTCAGACGAGAACTATTTTGATGTCTTGCTTAGCAACTGGTCCTTTGCTCTTACCACATGCCCTCTAGCATCTGTTATATAAAAGTGAGCTTAGAGAAGCACAAGCTGTTTTTTCACTTGCGTTTAACCTATGTGGTTAGACGCAAGTGGGTTATTTAGGACTTTTGGAAAGAAATTAACATTAATTGGCAGGCATTCAATAAGGAGCATGTTTTTGAATGGCATTTTATGCAAAGAATACAAGAGAAAAATCACTTGGAGGAAATACTGGGGGTGGCAAGGGCACTGTGGACTTTAATGTCTATTGCAAAAGTGGTTTGGTAGCACCACTACTGCTTGAGTCCAAAGGACATATCTGTCAGACTGAGCCAGCAGCAGGTGATGAGGGAACTAAAAAGGAGTGGAGGGGGGAAAGAAACCCACGAGATCTGAATCACCAGGCTACCTGACATGGATGCATATTTCCCTGACAATATAGGTAGGAATGACCAACTCTCACACGTTGTGAAGATTAAGTCCCATTTCAAAGTTCTATCTTCGCACTGAGCAGACTGTCTGCCATGGTAACATACTTAAAAATTAAGGTGTCATCCTGGTAAAGGTACAACACAGGACTACTTTGGGCACCAAACTGTGGAAGCAGCATGCGATAGAACTAAGCCATTTCGCAATATGTTCTGTGGTTCTGTTGCAACCTTCTATTATTACACATTTTTAAATGTTGCTGTTGCTTCCCCTGCTTTTTATTTTACATATCGCACATGCTTAATGCTACCTTTTAAAAGTGAAGATAACCTCTGATAACAAAGATGTTGTTGAGTAGAGTTCAAATGCACTGCAGCAATTAAATTGATTAAATCCTGATTTATTTTGCTGTTCAATTTTTATTTGTGGCCTCATTTTGGCTACTAATGTAGAAATAAATTATGTATCAGAAAACTGAGATGGTAGGTTAATTAGAAAAATAAATTTGGCATGCAAACACTGTTTGACTTGAAATGTGTCATATGTACCCTGAATTTATTCTGTTACTATTATACAACCAAAACTGTGGTGGGGATGTGGTACATGTGTAATTGTTCAAAAGTTGAGATTACAATAGTTTACTTGCCACAGACAACTGCTTGACATCTACAGAAATGGTCCACAAAGGCTACAAATGCAAAATTGCCTTTCAGTTAGTTATGCTTGACACTTTGGTTATTTGTCCATTAACAAAATAAATTCAATGTTAATCTGAGATCAAAAGTATGTTTTCAACAGTATTTGACTCATTGTTTTTTTTCCACAATGCTAATTGGCAGGATTAAATGTTAATTAGCTAACATTGTCAGCATTGAATGACGTTCTGTTAAACACCTGGTCTCAGAAGCTAAACAAGAAAACATACCGCAAGAGTCAGAATTAGAATGGTGAACATAATGACTGACAACTTTTCACCCCATTGCAACTTGTGGTAAACCACTGTGTTCTGATATTAGAGGTTGTACGATAGAACCTGCACTACAGGTTCACCTGTGACCCCTGCATGCTAGCTCCGCCCAGGAGGCGGGGTATAAATATGCATGGCCTCCAGCTCGCAGCTATTTCGCCAGCTGCTGTGGGAGGCCACACATCTGATACTAATAAAGCCTCAGTTTGGATTTAACTTCGTCTCCAGTCAAATTGATTGTGCCTCAATTTATTAGTATCAGATTCAGAAGATGGACCTCCGTATTAAACCAGATCACCTGCAGCTGGGTCCACACTCAAGCGACGCCAGGAAGGACTTCCAACACTGGCTAGCTTCGTTCGAAGCGTATATCAACGCGCGCCGACCCCTGTTCCAGAGGCTCAGAAGATCCAGATATTATACTCCAGACTCGGGTCTAAAGTCTTCCCGTTGATCCAGGATGCGCCCAATTACACTGAAGCTATGACTCGACTCAAAGAAAATTATGAACAGAAGACGAACACACCCTTCGCCAGGCACGCGCTCGCAACTCGTGCTCAACTACCTGGTGAGTCAATCGAAGACTTCTGGAGGGCCCTGGGACGCCGCCATTTTGTAACCCCCAGGATCTCCGGGCGCCGCTATCTTGTCCACCCCGTAGCACATGGACACCAACGGCGTCCCAGACCTCAACTCAACAGCCGACTCACTACCCGACGAGCAACCACGGCTCGCCGACATGGCACTCGACCAGTCTCGACCACATGACCTGACCAATGCATCCAGCGTGAAAGTCAACGTGTGACCTCCTGCCTACTAGACTCCGGGAGCACCGAGAGCTTTGTACACCCAAATACGGTAAGGCGCTGCTCCCTTAAGGTACACCCTACCAATCAAAGTATCTCCCTGGTCTCCGGATCCCATCGCGTAGCGATCCAGGGGTACTGCACGGTCACGCTCACGGTCCAAGGCATAGAGTTCCACGGCTTTCGCCTCTACGTCCTCCCTAACCTCTGCGCTGCACTTATCCTCGGCCTGGACAGCCAGTGCAACCTCCAGAGTCTGACCCTTAAATTCGGCGGACCCTTACCACCCATCACTGTGTGGGGCCTCGCGACCCTAAAGGTCGATCCCCCTTCCCTCTTTGCCAATCTAACTCCAGATTGCAAACCCGTCGCCACCAGGAGCAGACGGTACAGCACCCAGGATAAGGCCTTCATCAGGTCCGAGGTCCAGCGGTTGCTTCAGGAAGGCGTCATTGAGGCCAGCAACAGCCCCTGGAGAGCCCAAGTGGTAGTGGTTAAATCTGGGGAGAAAAACTGAATGGTTGTGGACTACAGCCAGACCATCAACAGGTACACTCAGCTCGACGCGTACCCCCTCCCACGCATATCTGACATGGTTAACCAGATTGCATAGTACCAGGTCTTCTCAACGGTGGACCTGAAATCCGCTTACCACCAGCTCCCCATCCGTAAATCGGACCGTCCATACACCGCCTTCGAGGCAGACGGCCAGCTATATCACTTCCTTAGGGTCCCCTTCGGCGTCACCAACGGGGTTTCGGTCTTCCAAAGGGAGATGGACCGAATGGTCGATCGGTCCGGTTTGCGGGCCACGTTTCAGTACCGAGACAATCTGCGGCCATGACCAGCAGGACCACGACGCTAACCTCGCTAAATTTCTCCGCACCGCCACTCTCCTCAACCTTACGTATAACAAGGAGAAGTGTGTGTTCCGCACAAACCGCTTGGCCATCCTCGGCTACGTGGTCCAGAACGGAGTTCTGGGGCCCGATCCCGACCGCATGCGCCCCCTCATGGAGCTCCTCCTCCCCCCCCCCCCCCTCCCCCCATTGCCCCAAGGCCCTCAAACGTTGCCTGGGGTTCGTCTCGTATTACGCGCAGTGGGTCCCAAACTATGCGACAAGGCCCGCCCACTCATACAGTCCACTCATTTCCCCCTGACGACCGAGGCCAACAGGCTTTCAGAGCTGATATTGCCAAAGCTGGAATGCACGCTGTAGACAAAACACTTCCTTTCCAAGTAGAAAGCGACGCATCGGACGTCGCCCTTGCCGCCACCCTCAATCAGGCAGGCCCAAGGCATTCTTTTCCCGCACCCATGCCTCTGAAATTCAGCACTCATCCATCGAAAAAGAGGCCCAGGCTTTCGTTGAGGCTGTGCGACATTGGAGGCATTACCTGGCCGACAGGAGATTCACTCTCCTCACTGACCAACGGTCGGTAGCCTTCCTGTTCAACAACACAGCGGGGCAAGGTCAAAAATGATAAAATCTTGCGGTGGAGAAACGAGCTCTCCACCTATAATTACAAGATTAAGTATCGCCCTGGCAAACTCAACAAGCCCCCAGGCGCCCTATCCCGAGGTACATGTGCCAGCGCACAAGTATACCGACTCCGGGCCCTGCACAACAGCCTTTGTCACCCAGGGGTCACTTGGTTGTATCATTTCATTCAGGCACAAAATTTGCCCTCCATCGAGGAAGTAAGGACAATCACCAAGGACTGCCAGGTCTGTGCGGAGTGCAAGCCGCACTTCTGCCGGACCACGCGCGCCTGGTGAAGGCCTCCCGCCCCTTTGAACGCCTCACCGTGGATTTCAAAGGCCCCCTCCCCTCCTCCGATCGACACATATTTCCTCAGTGTGATCGATGAATACTCCCGGTTTCCCTTCGCCATGACATCTGCCACCGTCATTAAAGCCCTTAATTCTATCTTCACTTTGTTCGGCTTCCCCGCCTACATCCACAGTGACAGGGGATCCTCATTCATGAGTGATGAGCTACGTCAGTTCCTGCTCAGCAAGGGTATCACCTCCAGCAGAACGACGAGCTACAACCCGCGGGAAAACGGACAGGTAGAAAGGGAGAATGGGACGGTATGGAGGGCCGTCCAGCTGGCCCTGCGATCCAGAAATCTCCCGGCCTCCCGCTGGCAAGAGGTCCTCCCTGATGCACTACATTCCATTCGCTCATTACTCTGCCCTGCCACTAACAGTACACCACATGAACGTCTTTTTGCCTTCCCCAGGAAGTCCACATCCGGGGTATCGCTCCCAACTTAGCTTACAGCTCCGGGAACGACCGCCAAGATACCGTCTCCCTCAGGGACCTGGCACCAGCAGGTTCCACCCCCACACCACCCCCACGCCACCCTCCCCTACCGCTCCCATCACTCCCCACTAGGACCGTCCATCCTCCCCCTGCCCACCTCCGTTGATGAAGAGGATTTCGGCACGCTCCCGGAGTCAATTTCAACCACGACAGCGCCAACATCGCCGTCATCATTTTGACAATATCAAAGAACCATCAAGGCACCGGGCCCGCCGGATGCCAAGAGACACTTTTTTTGCTGCTCTTAAATATTAAAATTTCTAACTGTATATACTTATCCACCATCTCCGCCGGACTCAATTTTAACAGGGGGTGAATGTGATAAACCACTGTGTTCTGATATTAGAGGTTGTACGGTAGAACCTGCACTACAGGTTCACCTGTGGCCCCTGCATGCTATCTCTGCCCAGGAGGCGGGGTATAAATATGCGTGGCTTCCAGCTCGCAGCCATTTCACCAGTTGCTGTGGGAGGCCACACATCTGATACTAATAAAGCCTCAGTTTGGATTCAACTTCGTCTCCAGTCAAATTGATTGTACCTCACAACTTAGTTGCTCAGAGTCAATTTTGATTGTTTAGTGAACCATTTTGTTTCACTTTTGTGCCCTCAACATCATAAGTAGGCCATGAAAAAGCAAAGAATTGTTTTTTAAAATGCAAGAACGGTTTCCCCTGTACAATATTACTTTACATAATGGCTCCTCAGTGGTCTGCAGCTGAACAATTGCAGGTACAGTCTTATTGAGAAGGGGGAAATATGATTGGAGGAGCAGCCGCGAGCACAGGAGAGACAATCTGTTGCTCCTCCAATCTCAGGCTCCCTCTCTCCTGATTTTGCTGTTGCTCCAGAGACACAAACTATGATTGGAGGGTTCGGGCTCACTTTCACACTCAACTTTAATATGTGAATGATTTCCCAACACACATTAAAAATATTTTTTATCCCTTCTAAAATAGACCTGACTTTTGATTTTTACAAACTACTTACTGGTGGGCCAACAATAACCACGACAAGTGGAATCCTTTCCGATATCTTTCTTCCTCTTTTACATTTGTGCAATAACTTATTTTGGGAATAATGTTTAGAGAGATCTGGGGAAGAGGGAGAAAGACATTGTCGAGGAAAACCCATTTTTTTCCTGTTTCCTTCTGATTTTTGTTTCTGCTATAGAAATGGCTGCCCTCGAGCTGTTTTTGGCTGTCGATGAGTGTTTTTTTTAAAAAGAGATTGATGTATATAAAAAGTTTGGTGTCCAGTTGCAGAATCACAGAATTGTTACAGCTCAGCTTAGTGTGGTATTTTTCTCATTTCCGTTCTCCTGCCTTCGACCCATTATTCTTGATCCCCTTATTAATGGAGAACCTATTTATCTCTGTCTTAAAGACACTGTGATTTGGCCTTCATAGCCTTCTGCGGCAAAGAGTTCAACATATTCACTACCATCTGGCTGAAGAAATTCCTCCTCATCTCTGTTTTAAAGGGGCCTTCTGCCCCTAACACTGCACATTCTTCCTTTTCAGGTAACAATGTTGCCATCGCTTCTGCCAGTTATCTTAAATCTGTGCCCTCTGATTCTCGATCCTTCCTTCCAACAAATGCAGACACTTTTTCCCTATCTACTCTGTCCAGAGTACCGGAGGGAGATAGAGAACCTAGTGGCATGGTACAATGACAACCATCCCTCAATGGTAGCAAAGCTAAGGAGCTGGTCATCGACTTCAGAAAGCAAAGTGTCGTACACACCCCTGACTGCATCAATGGTGCCGAGGTGGAGATGGTTGGTCGACAGTTTCAAATTCCTAGGTGTGCACATCACCAACAATCTGTCCTGGTCCACCCACGTCGACGCTACGACCAAGAAAGCATAACAGCGCCTATATTTCCTCAGGAAACTAAGGAAATTCGGCATGTCCACACAGACGCTTCACAATTTTTACAGATGCACCATAGAAAGCATCCTATCTAGCTGCAACACAGCCTGGATTGGCAACTGCTCAGCCCAAGACTGTAAGAAACTATATAGAACCTTGAACACAGCCCAGTCCATCACGCAAACCCGCCTCCCATCCATTGACTCTGTCTACACTTTCCCCTGCCTTGGAAAAACAGGCAGCATAATCATATTACCCACCCACCGACCCAGGTTATTCTCTCTTCCAACCTCTTCCATCAGGCAGAAGATACAAAAGTCTGAGAACGTGCACTAACACATTAAAAAAACAGCTTCTTCTCTGCTGTTACCAGACTCCTAAGTGGCCCTCTTATGGACTGAACTGATCTCTCTACACATCTCTACAGCTGTGGTACTATACTCCATATGCTTTACCTTATGTCTATGTATTTACATTGTGTATTTAGCGTACGTCCTATGTTTTTTCATGTATGGAACATTCTGCTTGGACTGTATGCAGAACACTATTTTTCACTCTACTTTGATACATGTGACAATTGGTCTTTTTTTAAAAATAATATCTCTTTCAAATCTCCTCAAACTTTTCTCAAATGAAAACAGTCCCTGGGTTTCTCATCCTTGGGATCGTTCTCATTAATTCTGTCTGCACTTTTTCTATTGCGTTTACATCTTTACTGAGCAAGGTTCCCAGAACTAGACACGTTGCTCCACTTGAAACTTAAACCAGTGTTCGGTGCAAGCTTAACAATGTGTGCATTGATCATGGCCAATCCACCTAAGTTGCACATCTTTGGACTGTAGAAGGAAACCCACGCAGACATGAGAACGTGCAAACTCCACCCAAGGCCGGAATCAAACCCATGTCCCTGGCACTGTGAGGCAGCAGTGGTGACCACTGTGCCACAGTACTACTGTCATATCCATATCCCTAATGGCATTTAGATTTTCTGATCAGTCACATGACGGCTGAATACAATTTGCCTTTTAGGTTTTTTGTTGTTGATTTTGGTTTGATAGTTACAATTCGATTTTAAAGTGAAATATTGTCCATTGATTTCTTACGTTGGGGTAGTTTGAGATGTTCACTTCTTCCATGTTATTGGCCCTCATAGGGATCATAACATTGGGGGATCATGCAGGATCCAGAACCGTTAGACTGTGTTTATAAAATTGGATGTTGATTATTAATGGAATGTTTTCTTATTGGCACATATTAACTGATTTGGTTTGAGAATTTCTTCAAGATGGGTGTTGGCGAGCTTTCTAAATTGCTTACAGAAATTTTTCACTGTGAGACATTATTTCTGAATTTGGGCATGCGTATCAAGTAAATACAGGGATGATATAGTGTGAGCCATTCTTCCCCCTCTCTAAGCAAGTGGAGTAGACGCATTTATGGCTGTTGATTTTAGCTACTTTGGAAAGACAGTCTTGCAGTTTACTAACAGCCTAAGTGCATATCAAATGGATGTTGGATTCTGCATTTTCTAAGGATTTAGCACATTGGTTTGCAATTACTTGCTTGGTCCTTTTGCTAATGTCACATTGAATCGCAAGTTATCTGATGAAGGTGATAAAGAGATGGGAACATTTGAACCTGAGAACGTCTCCAGAAAGATGATCGCTGCAATTCATGTGCTGAAGTCTTGAATTTGCTTTCAGATGTCATAGAATTTCTGCGGAATCATAAAATTTCTACAACGCAGAAAGAGACCATTCAGCCCATCAAGTCTGCACTGACCCTCCGAAAGAGCACCCTACCTAGGCTCACTGCCCCGCCCTATCCCCGTAACCCCACCTAACCTTTTGGACACAGTAAGGGGCAATTCAGCAACGCCAATCCACCTAACCTGCGTATCTTTGGACTGTGGGAGAAAACTAGAGCACCTGTAGTGTTGATTGTCCATGTGGAGTTTGCACATTTTCCCCGTGTTTGCGTGGGTTTCGCCCACGCAACCCAAAGATGTGCAAGGTAGGTGGATTGACCACGCTAAATTACCCCTTATTGGCAAAAAAAATTTAATTGGTTACTCCAAATTAAAAAATATATATATTTATACGAATAAGCGTGTGTAAATGGATACGTATCACTAACAAACTGACTTATTTTTAATAGAGGAAATCCAAGAGTGAAAGTAACTCCAGGCTACAAGGAAGAACAATGTGCTCCATCCCTGACTGTAGAGATGAAGAAGGTGCTAGATTTCCAAGCAAAAATCACAAGGTACAGCTTGAACATTCCCAGTCTCATCTCTTTTTACAAATTACTTTGTTTTAAATAGTCATCGTTTGTTGTTCATGATGCATTGAGGGCTTTGACTTTGAAATTGCCTCTAAGATCAAAGTTTAATCTTACTAGATGTAATGTCTTCTTTAGCTAACTGGAGTTAATTATATTTTGCCAAAAGTATTGAGAGAGAGAGAGAAGCTTTACCCAGAGAATGAATAGAGTGTGGCACTTGCTGCGTAAGGAATAGTTGAGGTAAATGGCATATATGCAACTAAGAGGAAACTAGATAAGCACACAGGGCGGACGAAATAGAAGGGCATGTCGATCGGGTTAGATGGATAAATCACTGGATTATTATGGCGCAGAAGGAGGCTATTTGGCTCATTGCTACCTGCGGCTCTCCAACAAGTATCATGACTTTTCCCCATAACCTTGCACATTGTTTCTATTCAAATACTCATCCAATGTCCTCTTGAATGCCTCAACTGAACCTGCCTCCACCACACTTCTAGGCAGTGCATCCCAGACAAACCACTGGTGTAAAATGTTTTTTCTCACTTTTGCAAATCACCATAAAACTGTGCCCTCGTGTTTTTGATCCTTCTGTGAGAGGGAACAGTTTATTCCTATCTACTTGGTCCAGCCTCCTCATGATTTTGAATGTCTCTTTCAAATCTGCTCTGAGCCACTTTCTCTTCGAGGAGAATAGTCCCAATCACTCCAATCTGTCCTCATAACTGAAGTTTCTCATCCCTGAAATCATTCTTGTAAATCTCTTCTGCACTCTCTCCAAATACGTTCTCTTGCTTCCTATAGTGTGGTGCCCAGAATTATCCACCATACTCCAGGTCTAACTAGTGTCCTGTATAAGTTCAGCATAATCTTCTTGCTCTTGTACTCTATGCCCTTATTAATAAAACCCAGAATACTATATACTTTATTAACGGCTCCCTCTTCCTGACCTGTCGCCTTTAATGATCTATGCACATATACAACCAGGACCCTCTGCTCCTGTACACTTAATTCAAATGTTGCCTCTTATTTTATACTTTCCATGTTCTTCATACCAAAATGCATCACTTCACCTATTTGCCCACTCCAACAACTTGTCTATGTTCTTTTGAAGTTCTACATTGTCTTTTTCACAGTTTACAATACTTCCAAGATCCGAATCATCAGCAAACTTTGAAATTGTCCCCTGCACATCAAAATCTAGATCATTAATATATATATCAGGAGAAGCAAGATCCCAATAACGGCTCCTGGGGAACGCCACAACAAACCTTCCAGCCCCCAAAATATCCCTCAACCATTACTCTCTGCTTTCTATTATTGAGCCAATTTTGAATCCACGTTGCTATCGTCCCTTTTATTCCATGAGCTATAAATTTTCTCACAAATCTGTTAGTGGCACTGTATTGAATGTCTTTTGAAGGCCATGTACACCATATCAACAGCATTACCGTCATCGACCCTTTCTGGCCTCCTCAGAAAACTCCAGCAAGTTAGTTGAACACTCTTTCTTCTTTTTCCATTTGGCGCTTCCTAATCAACTCACATTTTTCCTTGTGACTGCTAATTCTATTCTGAATAATTGTTTCTCGAAGCTTCCCCCACCACTGAAGTTAAACTGACTGGTCTGTAATTCCTGTGACTATCCTTACAACCTTTTTTTTGAGCAAGTGTAACATTTACAATTCTCCAGTCCTTTGGCACCTCCCCTGGTCTCGAGAACACTGGAGGGTTATGGCCAGCGCCCTGCAATTTCCATTCTCACTTCCTTCAATATCCTTGGATGCATTTCATCTGGTCTTGATTCCGTGTCAACTTTCAGTACCAACAGTCTATTCAACACTTGCTCCTTATTAATTTTAAACCCCCAATTTTAAACTCTTCTGTTGCCATGGCCTGGGTAGCATCTGCCTTCTTAATAAAGATGGACGCAGAATATTCATTTAATACTCAGCCATGTCCCGAGCCTCCATATGTAAATTCCCTTTTGGGTCCCTAATCAGGTTCTCAACTAAATTTTCTACCTGACACCTGTCATAATCACACTTTTTCTTCCTTTCTTATCCAGGGAACTCTGGATTTGTTTGCTCTACTTTCCCTTTTAAGGGAATATACATTGACAGTGTCTGGACCATTCATGTCTTGAAGATAGCCCATTGTTCAGCTACAGTTTTTCCCACCAACATTTCATTCCAGCCTAATCGGCCCAGCTCCGTTCTTGCCCCATTGAAGTCAGCTCTGCCCCAGTTAATTATCTTTACTCTGGATTGCCTATTATCATTTTCTATCGTCACCCTAAACCTTGTGAAAAAATGACCAATGTCTCCTTAATGTTCGCTCACTGACATTTGAACTACTTGGTCCACCTCATTTCCAAGAACCAGGTCCAACAGTGCATCCTTTCTTGTTGGACTGGACACATACTCTGTAGAATATTTTCCTGAACACAATCTTGGAACTTTTACCCGTCTCTACCCTTTTACACTACCACTACATGCAGGTAATTAAGTCCCCCCCACCCCCCCCATTATAACTCCTCTATAATGTTTGCATCTCTCTAATTTCCCTGCAGATTTGTTCTTCGATATTTTTCTCACGAGTTGGCAGTCTATAGACTACACCGAGCAATGCACCCTTTTTGTTTCTTCAGTCCAGCCAAATTGATTCTGTCCTTGAACCTTGTGGAGCGTCCTCTTTCTCCAGAACTGCGATGCTTCCTGAACCAATACCACCACTCCTCCCCCTTTCGTTCCTTTCATATCTTTTCTGAATACCTTGTATCAAGGAATATGCAACAACCAGTCTTGCCTTTCCTTGAGCCAAGTCCCTGTATCACAACGTCATATTTCCACAATGCGGTCTGCGCCTGTAACTCCCCAATCCTATTTACTATACTCTGTGCATTCACATAACATGTATAGTAACCCTGATTTAGGTGTCATTGGTTTCTCCCTTAATCAGACTTCACCTATTAACTTACTATTCTCTATACTAGTGCTTTCTATCACTAATGTTTTCTGTCCCTCCCAGTATTTTGTAAATGCTGGTTTTCCTCTCTCATATTTCCTCTTGATTTCCACATCCCTGCCAATTTAGTTTAAAGCCCTCCCAACAGCACTAGCAAAATGCAAGGAGCTCCGTGCCCGCTTTATTCAGGTGCTACCTCCCCCAGAGCCTCTCCCTGGAATCTCCTTCACCATTTTTCCAGCTACATATTCATCTGCCTTATCCCCCTATTTCTGTAGACAATTGCACGTGGCACCAGGAATAATCTGGAGATTACCAAATTCGAAGCCCTGCTTTCTAATGTTCTACCTAGCTCTCTCAATTATGATTGCAAGATCCCATCCCCCTTTCTACCCAAGTCATTGGTGCCAATGTGGACTACAACCAAGGCCTCCCGCAAGACATGACCTGTTGGGCCAAATGACATGTTTCTATACTATAAATATTTTGTTATCTGAATTTAACTAGGTTCTCAACCTAGCATTGGTAGATATCCTGCTGCCTGTAGGCTCAGGATCACTCTACCCATGAATGATCTGAAACTGAATGTGCAACATCTTCCGTGGTCAAAGCAGATGAAAAGTATTAATTTAATACCTCCGCCATGCCCCTGCCTCCGTGCGTAAATTTGCCATTTAGTCCCTAATAGGCCAATTTCTTCTTTTTGCCACTCTCTTGGTATTAAATACCTCTAGATGACACTTAAAAAAGAGAAGACTTACCAACTGCTCACTTTCCTTTGGTTAATGTCACTTGACTATAGGGAAGCTGATCTAGTGAGACATAGACAATTTGTGCACCCTACAGTCCATCAAATAGTGAAATAAATGATCAGATACCGGTTTTTGGTGCCATCGGTTGAAGGATTGCCTGATTGCACATAGCACTGGGGGAAAAAACTCTTGCTCTTCAAAAGTGGCCTTGAATCCTTTACATCTATCTGCTAGGATAGATGGGGATTTGATTTAATGTCTCCTCTGACAGTACCTTTAATTCCTTCCGAATTCTCTTTAAAGAGAATTTTTGGCACTTGTATCAACAGTGATTTGTCCACATTCTAACCAACCTTTGTATGAAGATATGTTTTCAGCCTTTATTCATTTAAAAATGTTGTGCTGAAACCTGTTACATCACTGGGGAAAATGTCTTTGTATTTCATTTTCCATTTAACGATGTCTAATGTTTATGGCTGCAGTCAACAACAAGGACTTTTAATGTAGAAATATAGTAACCAGATACGTTGAGTAGAATATTTTGGGATTAGATCACTGGCAGTAGCAGAGTAATATTTGTTATTGGACAATAATCCAGAAACGTGGGGTAATGCCCCAGGGGGCCTGTGTTCGAATCCCACCATGGCAGATAGTGAAACTTGAACTCAGTAAAATTCAGGGATTAAAAGTCTGAAACCATTGTCAATTGTTGTACAAGCCCTTCTGGATCAGTAATGTCCTTGGGGAAGGAATTCTGCCATGCTTAGCTGGTCTGGCGTATATGAGTAATGTAGATCCATAGTAATGTGGCTGACACTTAAAATGCTATTGTATATTGCATAGCACCCATTTCAAGAGCAATTAGAGATGGTCAATGCTGGTCCAGGCAGCAATGCCCACATCTCATAAAATAAATGTATCTTTCTGCTGAAGATAAACCTTGTGAATTCAACTCTAATTTTATTGTAATAGATGGAGGTCTCCTTACTAATTATGTTTTCTCTCTTAGTTTGCAGTCAATGCAGGATGATTTAGTCATAGCTACTAATGACGGAATACTCCATCTTATTCACTGGGATGGTTTGACAAATGGAAGGAAAGCCATTAATCTTTGCTCAGTTCCATTTTCTGTAGACCTACAGTCTTCACGAGGTAAGATCACCATGTTTACTGTACTGAAATTTAGCTAGTAAAACTGCAACTCCAGTGTCTAAACTTGCAGAATAATAATACAAGTAGGAGTAGGATTTGATAATGGGGACTGCAAGCCTGTTTACCATTCTTCTGCCTCAGTTCCACTTTACCGCCTGGTCCACATATCCCTTGGTTCCTTGATGGGCCAAATATCAGTGTCTCAGCCTTCAGCATATTCAACAATGGATTGTCTACAACCCTCTGGAGTGCACAATTCCAATAATAAATAACCCCCTGCAGTGCTCCACTATTTTCAGCCTCCCGAGTTGAAAATATTCAATTTATAAAAATAAAGCTCTGTTTCCTATAATACATTACCCAGTGTTCTCAAATGACTTTTCAAAATCAAAGTATACCGCATATAATGATTGCCTGTTGTCACGCCTACTTGTCAAACACAATTTCTCTTTCAGAAAACCATGTTGACTTTGGCAAATTATGTTGAGGTTTTCTAACTGCATCGTTAAGATGTCCTTAACATATTCCAGCATTTTGCCCATGACTGATGTCAGGCTAATTGACCTGTAGTTCACTGTTTTACTGTCTCCCACTCTGAACTAGCAATGTTACATTCACTAACTTGGTGTGCTGGGATCATTCTAGAATCTAAAGAATATTGGAACATCATAATTAGTACATCCACTCTCTTTGTAGCTACCTTATTTTCCCTCGGATGCAAGTCATCTGGTCCTGGGGATTTGTCAAAATAAAATTTTTATTTCATGGGACCTGAGCAACACGGGCAAAGCCAGTATTTGTTACCCACCCT
Organism: Scyliorhinus torazame; assembly: GCF_047496885.1. Taxonomy (NCBI): domain Eukaryota; kingdom Metazoa; phylum Chordata; class Chondrichthyes; order Carcharhiniformes; family Scyliorhinidae; genus Scyliorhinus; species Scyliorhinus torazame. The sequence continues at coordinate 244,496,437 of NC_092715.1, read as the reverse complement.
TAACTAGTAGGTGTTGAACCATTGCAATCCATTTGATTACATTTTTCTGTAGTAATTTGGTACAAATGACCGGCTTCCAGGCCATTTCAGAGGGCAGTTAAGTGTCAACTACATTTCTGTGGGTCTTGAATCACATGTAAACCAGACCAAGTAATTTGTGCCTTCAACATGAAGACAAACACACAATATTTGTTTGTGTCTCTGCCGTTTTCTCATTTCCCCATGTTTTAAAGTTCAAGTTTTCAGTTCTTTAGTATTGATTATCCAAAATGTTTTTCATTAATGTACTGCAAATGTCTGACTTTGCCAAAACACAAACATTAAGCAGTGAACTGCAGGACGCACCATCCTCCGAGCAAGCCGGTTACAGAACCTGTTACTATTTCTATTGGTTCTCCCCCCCCCCCCCCCCCCCCCCCCCCCGCCCAAGCAAAATATCTCAGAAGACTGACAGAATATAAAAAACAGACCTTTCTTAATTGCCCCATGAGAAGTCCAGATAGTGTGACATTTAATCGGAGAAAGATTTATAATTTCAATGCTGCAAGCGCACTGAATTAATTGTACGTTGAATACCACCTGTATTAAATATGTCAAAGTGGCAAGTTGGTGTTTGTAGGGTTGTGTTGGGCTTGATTGTATCTGTATAATTTGGTATTAGTCAGCCCGCAACTGATGCAACACATCCACAATTCCCTGATTAGTTCAGTACGTACAGCATCCAGCAAATATCAGTGTGATACTTGCAAATGCGCGTTTGAATTTTACAGCATAGTATGGTGTTGATTTTATTTTTGCTGACAGGTCCTTCATTAGATTTTGAATCTGTACATATTGAAGATATGGAACACTGTGCAACCCTTGATGGTTTTGCTGTGGTTTTTGATGATGGGCGGATTGGTTTCATTACTCCTGTATCCAGTAAACTTACAGCTGAGGTAAAAAGCATTTTGACTGTGACATTTTGTATTGCGGTATGTCGTAGTTGAAATTCATTTGTTCAAGATGTGTTAACTGATATTTCATTCGATCATTTGATGGAGATTTTGGGAACTGAATTTGACATTTGAAATTCAGAGCTAAGTTTTTTTTGATTGGGATCAAATGCATCACAGTGGCAGCATGTTCAGGAATAACGCAGCCATGCTCCTTATTGTAGAAAATATATTTTTTTCTGCTCTTGTGTAGTATCCCCAACTTAGAAGATGGACAACCTGTTGCTAGATTTCCAATTTTGCTCTGAGACCAGCATTCGGTGGTGTATGAAGAAGGAGTTACACCATCTGTTAAGGCTCTATCCCTGTATAGAGAAACTGTTTCCGTTTTGGTGTTCACATGGTATTTCCAAAATAAGTAATTCCATGTGTAAGGATCATAGGTCCAGTCCCGCATTTCACGATATTGGTGTTCAAATCCCTCAGAAAAAGTGTCGGCTACTGACTAGAATTTTCTACACCAAAAATTGTAATTCTGGTCATGAATGCCGTTAATGGGCAGCACGGTGGCGCAGTGAGTAGCACTGCTGCCTCAACGCGCCGAGGTCCCAGGTTCGATCCCGGCTCTGGGTCACTGTCTGTGTGGAGTTTGCACATTCTCCCTGTGTTTGCGTGGGTTTCGCCCCACAATCCAAAGATGTGCAGGGTAGGTGGATTGACCACGCCAAATTACCCCTTAATTGGAAAAAATGAATTGGGTACTCCAAATTTTTTTATTTTTTTTAAATTAATAAATAAATGCCGTTAATATAATCAATAGAAACAAAATCTAAATAATACAAGTGGATTTTTCTTTGAAACAGCCTTGATATCTCTCTGTAAATGTTTCACTATCCTTTATTTAAAACACCTTGTGCAACCTCAACACAGAGCATTGTGGGTTAGGGGGTCATCATTAACCTGTCCACAGTTGGCATTGAGTTTCCTGCTTTACCTAGAAAAGCCATAAGAATACAGTTGTTAATGGAAAAATTCATGCTGATGTTATGTGGAAGGGGGTAGACGGAGGTAAAACTTAAGGTTGGAGATTAAAGCTTATTGTTACGGTATAGGAGATGGAACTTTGCTTTGAATCTAGCAACTAGAGTCACCTAAATGAGCATACGAATACTGAAGCGGTTACAGAAAGATGGTATTACACTATCGCAATGGCTTTCATGGAAATGTTTGTGGCATAGCCCACTGGAAGCTAAAGGCAGATTAAAAACAGAGAATTAAAGATTGAAGTTGCATTGTGTTTTGTGTGACCATATATAGAACAAAAGTAGTCTAGATAAAATCATGAATGGCATCTGGCCTCAATGAACGGTCCCTGATAGTTATTAGTATACATATTTCATTCTCACAACTTCCTGTTTGTCATCCTGATTTTTCTGTTGTCACAATTTAGGACAATGTTTTGGCCATAATACCCCGAGGCCAAAAAGTAACAGCAATGCCTATTGCTTATCATAGAATCATAGAATTTACAGTGCAGAAGGAGGCCATTCAGCCCACCAAGTCTGCACCGGCCTTTGGAAAGAGCATCCCACAAGCCCACAACTCCACCTTATCCCTGTAACCCTGTAACCCCACTTGACCTTTTTGGACACTAAGGGCAATTTAGCATGGCCAATCCATCTAACCTGCACATCTTTGGACTGTGGGAGGAAACCGGAGCACCCGGAGGAAACCCACGCAAACACGGGAAGAACGTGCAGACTTTGCACAGACAGTGACCCAAGCCGGGAATCGAACCTGGGGCCCTGGAGCTGTGAAGCAACACGGCCACCCATGGATGACATTACAACCTGTTTTTCTTGTCCCCTGCCATGAGTGGAACTGTGCTCCAAATGTGTGTTTTCCAGGTCTGCTTTCCGTGTCCTGTTATTACAAACCCTGTCCTCTTCTTTACCATGAACAAAGTGATGGAGTTACTCTTGCATAAAAATGGAAATAAAATTAATATGTAGCTGTCATGGTTCTTAATGAACTGTACTGTTTTTCATTTGGAGTAATGAGAACACTGTCTAAATATGCAGAATATAGTGGAAATTATCAGTCAAATGGAGCAAGTATCCTGCAGGCTGATAATTTGAAAGATACGTTTATGTAGCTTGTGATTGAAGCTGATTATTATGCAGCCCCATAAGAGGACCAGAGGCTTTTGTAGAAACTATTGTGAATAAGGGCTGTTTTGTGGTGTGTTGCGCATATTATGTTTATGTAAAATTATTATTTTGCTTTTCAGAATTTGCATGGTGTGTGCGCACAAGAAGTTACCGATGGTACTTGTGTGGCTATAAACAACAAGTACAAATTAATGGCGTTTGGGTGTGTAAAGTAAGTGAGCTCTACTCTATCTTGTTGTCACTAAAATTTTAACCGTGCATGAAACCAGTGGCAGCAGCAAATAATGTGCAGATTAGGTTTTGACGGCCATAACGAGAGGTTATAGTTATGAAGAAAGGTGCAAGCTTCACGGCCTTTCACAGGCTTAGGGAAAAAAATTAGTTTTCAGACGAATGAAGAAATTTTAAAAATAATTGTGACAGATTGTTTCCACTGTTGACGCATTGGTAGCAGAGACACAAATTGAGGACCATGACTAGAAGAATAAAGGGGGGGTGTCAGAAAACTGAAAGCTTTACCATCGGGCATGATTGAGGCAGAAACTGTAATGTAATTGCAAAAGGAAAAGAATATACAAGGATAGGAGAAAATGACAACAAATTGAGTTTCGAGTGGATAGCTACAATTGAAACTAGCACAAACATAATAACTAAATGACTGTCTTTTGTATGACTTGAAGAAAATACTTTTTATTCCATGAACAATTTTTATCCATGTGTTCTTTATTACTTTAACTTGTTCAACACTGGAAATGTCACCTCTGATGTCTCCTGTTGCTTGAAAAGCATTTGGGGAGTTTCAGTCTAGTTTCTAGTGAGCATGAGACCACAGCGTGAGAAATGTAGCATGAATGCAGTAAGGGACTGCCGCTTTGTAGGCACATGTTTGAGAGCAGAAATTAATTGAGCTGTACTCTAAAATTCACTGTGCTAAAACTGTAATTCATTATCTTGAGTGAATGTGAATATTATCTGTACAATAATCTAGTAGATAACAGTAAGAAGTCGTACAACACCAGGTTAAAGTCCAACAGGTTTGTTTCAAACACTAGCTTTCGGAGCACTGCTCCTTCATATAAAGTGATCCACCTAGAATACCGAAAGGCATTTCGCAAAGTTCCACAAGAAAGGCACAAGTTGCTGTTTCTAATTTACATCAATATTTTCAAACTGAAAGAAGTTAGTTAAATGTAGAGATGGTGCCAAAACTAGACGGGTTAGTGAAATCAATCAGCATTTAATTCCAAAATATGTACTCCGAAAAATGGTAGACTAAATTTATTACAAACCAGTATAAAACACAGCATGTAGCAAAAAATAATGTCTGATGTGAAATCTATTGAAATTGCTAGAAGTTAATTTGAAAGAGATGTCTGCAGGAGTAGGTCATTTAACTCTTCGAGCTTGTTCTGACATTCAATCAGATTCTGGCTTTTGAATAATTTAAGGATTTCTGGCCTGGATGATTAATCTTAATAGTCTGCTTCTGACTAAGCCACCGAAAGAGGGAAAGTTATCTTTGTATATTGTTATGGGCGAGGCGTTTTCAGAACCCCAAAATGTATCATGGGGTTCAACCAACCTCTCCCTTTAATGGATTTGTTGCTTTTCCTAGCACGCGGCTTTTCCCCTAGGTGTGGGATTACAATTATGGACACGTGGGTTTTTAAACACAAAACACTGTTTATTCCATGAACTCAACTTAACATCTTAAATAAACATTGGATCTCTTAACACCCCTTACTTCAAAATAACTTAGAAAATATTGCAACAGTAAATAACTCAAAATGTTCCTTCAAACTTCCAAGAGACTTAACACCTTTAAACAGTATCACATCAGGTTAAAGGATATATATTTTTTCTGTAGAATGGCAGAGATATATTAGCTTGGTTGATTTCAGCTCCAGCACCTTGCTTTCTTCTTGCAGCTCTCTGGACACACACCCACTGCTTTTTAAACTGAAACTACTTTTTAAACTGAAACTTAAAAACCTGCAAAACCAAACTGCAAAATGGCTGAACTGAGCTGAGCTCCACCCACTCTATGACATCACTGTTTTCTTAAAGGAACATTGCTTAAACATCCAGTTCTTAAAGGCACTCTCGCATGACAGTATACAAAACAGAACTCTCACAAGAGGGAAATTACTCCACCAGCTTTGAAAGTAGTTAAACAGCTTTCAGTTACATTCTGGTGAAAGATTCCCCCAGGAAAGTCGCTCAGACTAAATAGTTTTTCAGCGTGGATCCTTGCCACTTCGGACATCCTAACGAGCATCTAGTAATGTTAAACTCACTCAATGTAACACATCCACGGTTATATTTTTAGTGGGCTTTTATTACAACCATTTTAAAGTATAAAAGGGTTACAGAGTCTACAAAAGGCTAACAATTTCTCATTATTTGTTTTTAAAATATTTTTATTCTCCTTTTTCACATTTTCTCCCAAATTTACACCCATCAACAATAAGCAATAAGAAGTAACGAATATAATGTCAATTCCCATATCAACAACAACAATCCCATCCTCCCACCAACCCCCAGACAACTGCCCGCATGTTAACATAAATAAATACCAAAAAGGAATCAGAAATCATCCGTAGGCACCATTATCCCATTCAGTCCCACCCCCTCCCCACACTAATGTTCGATGTTTTTTTAAATAAAATTTATTCTCCTTTTTCACATTTTCCCCCACATTTACACCCATCAACAATAAACAATAATCAGCAAGATATGTCAATCCCCATAATAACAACGATCCCATCTACCCACCAACCCCCAAACCTCAACCCGCATGTTTACATAAACAAATGACAAAATGGAATCAGGGATTACCCGTAGTCACCCTTAATCTACACAGCTCCCCCCCCCCCTCAACCAACGCCATCCAGCCTCTGAAAGAGTACACCCCCCCCCCCCCCCCCCCCCCCCCCCCAAAAAAAGTCTCCAGCTCCTCCCGTCCACTGCCTCTTGTAAAACTCCTCCTCCCAACCTCGGTTCCTTCCCCCCAACTTTCCACCCCGGCTAGACCACTCGGACCCTGTTCTGCCAGGCTCCGATGGCCGCAGCCCCTCCCCCACCTCACTCCCGTTCACTGGCCAGCTACAACCGGCCAGCGTGGAGGCCCCCGCCCGGGTCCCTTTCCCCCTTGCCCAGCCCTAGGAAAGCCCAAAGATCCCCTTTTAGCACACAAACCCCGCATATCCACCTACACCCCAAAGAGCCCACATTTCGAGTGAAAGTCCCGTCCCTTCCCTTGTCCAAATATATACAACATTGGCTCCTTTAACCTCTACACCCGCGCGCAGTGATACAAAAAAGAAGAAAATACAGTCATGAGGTTACATCGGCACATGGCCATTCCTCAATTTGTCAGTTCTGCCACAGTCCTTCTGCTTTCGCAAACTCCTCCGCTGCTTCTGCTGTTCCAAAATAAAAGTCCCTGAGCTTGTAAGTCACCCTCAGCTTCGCTGGATATACAATGCCGCACTGCGCCTTGCTAATGTACAGTGCCCTCTTCACCCGGTTGAAGGCAGCCCGCCTCCTTGCCAGCTCCACCGTAAAGTCCTGGTATACACGTATACCAGCTCCAGCCCACTGCACCACCCGCTTCTGCTTGGCCCAGCTCAGGACCTTCTCCTTCACACTGTACCTACGGAAGCACAGAGTCACTGCCCTTGGCAGCTCACTCGCCTTTGGTACAGGCCTCCACGACCGATGAGCCCGATCCAGTTCATATCGGGAGGGATCCTCCCCCTACCCAATAGTTTTGCCAGCATCGCGGCAAAATACTCAGTCGGCTTCACAACTCCTTCGGGCAGCCCCACAATCCTCAAATTCTGTCGCCTGGATCTGTTTTCCAGGTCTTCCATTTCTCCTCGCAGATCCTTTTTAGTGTCCATCATCTTCCGCATCTCCTTCCCCATCGAGGCAAGTTGATCACCGTGCTGCAATAACGTCTCCTCCACTTCCTTCAGCGCCTCCCCTTGCTCTCGCACCTCCGCCACTGCGCTCGCCACCGCCGTCCTCACAGGGGAAACCGCCTCCTCCACCAGCGCACTCAAAACCTCCCTCATCTCCTTCCTCACCGTCTCCATGCATTTCGCAATCTGCGCCAACTGCTTTTCGAATTCCGCAGCCATCACCTTAGTCATTTCTTCAGCCGTAAGCAATGCGGCCTCCCCTGGTGCTCCAGCCTCCATTTTCCTTGGTGACCCCGTGGTGACCTTTCCACCCCCCGACGGACCTTCAGCTGTTTTTTTGCTCACCCTCGACATTTTTCTTTTTTTACTGTGCCTTCACTGTGCCTCCCCTGTGCCTTCTCCCTGCTTTTGCCGCCTCCGTAGACCCTGGGACCGGGCTTAAAGCCCCGAAAATGCCGTTCCTGAACGGGAGCCCTCCATTGTGCGGCCGCCTCCCGCCCGCCGCCACCAGAAGTGACTAATGTTCGATGTTATCCAATTCTTGAAACTGCGCAATGAATAACGCCCATGAATTGTAGAACCCCTCCATCCTTCCCCTCAGATCAAACTTAACCTTCTCAAGAGTCAAGAATTCCAGCAGGTTCCCCCGCCACGCCAGGGCACAGGATGGAGAGGCTGCTCTCCATCCCATCAGGATCCGCCTTCGGGCGATCAACAAGGCGAAGGCTACAACATCTGCCTCCGCACTCGTTTCCAACCCCAGCTGGTCTGACACCCTGAATATGGCCTCTCGAGGGCCCGGGTCCAGTTTCACATGCACCACTTTAGAGATTACCCTAAAAACCTCCTAGTAATCCTCCAGCTTTGGATAGGACCGAAACATATGAATGTGATTTGCTGCCCCCCCCAAACAACGTTCACACACATCTTCTACACCCTCAAAGAGCCGGTTCATTCTGGCCCTTGTGAGGTGTGCTCTATATACCACCTTCAGCTGTGTCAGCTCCAACCTCGTGCACGAGCTGAAGGCGTTCATTCTCCGGAGCTCTAGAACCCCTCCTCCACATCCTCTCCTAAATCTTCCGCCCACTTTGCTTTGATCCCTTCCAGTGGTGCCTTATCCTCTTCCAAAATAGCCCCGTAAACCGCCGACACTACCCCCTTCTCCAGTCCCCCTGTCGTCAGCACCACCTCCAGCAATTTGGAGGCCGGCTCCACCGGGAAGCTCTATCTTCCTTCCTGGCAAAATCTCGAACCTGCATGTATCTAAACATTTCCCCTGCTCCAGCCCATACTTCGCTTCCAGCTCCTTCAATCCCGCAAACCGTACCCCAGAAACTCTGGCCGCCTTCACTCCCCATGTGAATGTGTTAATCATTCCTTCAATCTCTGTAAAAAATGCCTTTGGCTGGAAAATCGTCAGGCATTGGAAAATAAACAGAAATCGCAGCAAGACATTCATTTTAACTGCCTGTACCCGACCCACCAGTGACAGAGGGCGACCATCCCACCTTGCCAGATCAGCTTTCGCTCTCCCCACTAAATTAGAAATGTTGTACCTACGGAGCCCCCCCCTCCCAACCTGCACCCCCAGGTATCTAAAGTAAGTCCCTGTCCAATGGAATGGCAGCCACCCCACCCCTGCCCCCACCCCCAGCCAAGACACTACAAAATACTTTTCTGGATTTAATATCTCTCACTGCCAAACTTTTAACAGAGTAAGAAAAACATACTCGCAAAAGTCTCGCGAGACTTGTTTGTCGAAACAGGCAGTTTGACTGCACACACTGCAGGACAGAAGAAAGTCCTGTGGAATCTATCTCTCATACATTTTTCTGAAGCAGTCTGTCTTCGAGACGGCTATACACCTGTAGATTTATATATCTTTCTCTGAAGGATAGTGACAGCTTGGTACCCTTTCAACCTTAAAGGAACTAGTCTTTTAGTAACCGTTTTAAAAGACGGCTATTTCACAGGTATAGGATTCCCACCATTCTTTTTTAGAGTTTGTGTATAGGACATGTTATCTCTGTTTAATTGTGGTGTTTGTGTCAATACATCCTGAAATATGGCTAGTCTAATGGGTTCAAGCAGCATGTTATCTCTGTGAACCTGTGGGCATCTCGCTTCAGCTTTTACTAATAATAATTTTATATTAATTCAAGGTCCTGGAGTGCATTTTATTCTTTGTTACATTTGTTGTTTGGGGTAGTTTGAACTATTTAAGTTTTATTAATGGTTCTATTTATGTTTCCATCCCAATGAATATTGGGGATTCTAAAAGTCACTTGTATTATATTTGGGGAGGCAGTCACGTAGTTGTATTGTCACTGGGCTGGTGATTAAAGGATCCAGGTTCAAATCCTGCCACTGCAGATGTTGGAAATAGAATCCAATGAAAATAAGACCATAAAACAATTGTCATTTTAAAAAACCTCAGCTGGTCCAGTTCTCACCTGGTCCTCACTCCAGATCCGCAGCAATGTTTATTTATAACCCTCCTGTGAAACAACTTTGAATATGCCATGGGGTGGCAGAGTGGTTAACACTGCTGCCTCGCAGATTCCGACCTCAGGTAACTGACTATGTGGAGTCTGCACGTTGTCCTTGTGTCTGCATGGGTTTCCTCCAGGTGCTCCGGGTTCCTCCCACAGTCCAATGATGTGCAGGTTAGGTGGATTGGCCATGTTAAATTGCCTCTAGGTGGGGTTACGAGGATAGGGTGGGGTATTGGGCCTAGGCAGGGTCCTCTTTCAGAGGGCCGGTGCAGACTTGATCGGCCAAATGGCCTCCTTCTGAACTGCAGGGTTTCTATGATTCTATATTGATTTTGCTTTACTTGTATCACACACATGCTGTGTGCCAGAATCAACTCCGGGTTCTCACAAAAGCTTTTTATTTTATCTGACTCTGGTCAGTGTGATATCCATCACAGGCTAATCTGTACCTCAACCCCATTTATTTGCCTTATTCCATATATATCTTTTTATCCTTTCCAAACAGGAATCTTATCAATCTCAGTCATGAAATTTTCAGTTGGGATCAGTCATGCACAGCCATATAGGGGCGTGAGTTGCACAGTTAGACTAGCCTTTCTGTGAAAAGATGCTCTCCGCTTTCACTCCCAACTGACCTAGCTATAATTTAAAGATTATACTCATGTTTTACATTTACCCATTGGATAAAATAGTTTCTCTGTATCCACTAAGCAAAAAATGTGTCATTTAAACTTACTCCCTATTCTTTATCACCAATGTCCCACAATCTGTCACAAGGTTACTTCAATTCCATGTAGTCTCGATTGTTTAAGCTCTCTAATTTCTAATACTTGTAATATCATATGCCTTCTGAAAGAGCGGGGGCGAAGAGAAAGAGCGGGAGTGAAGGGAAAGAGCGGGGGCGAAGGGAAAGAGCAATCATATGCAACATTTGTATGCGCTTCTCTACTGGAGCACGTCAATAAATGCAGTTTGATTAGTCAGATGTGACCGACCTTAACATTCATGTTGATTTTTCCTTGATGAGCAAATACTCCAATGGCTCATGACTTCTCTAAAGATAGGGATCAGACTAGATGTGATACTCAACATGTCTAACCAACGTGTAATAGCAATCGACAAAACCAATAGAACTACCTAGCTCAGTAGGGAATGAAAATCGGGAAAATCATAAAGCCGTGGTTGTTTTGCTCAGATCACTCTTTGAGTAAGATGAGTAATAAAAGAAAATACAGCAAATCATAGAATCCCCCACTCACGCTCTTCCCCCCTCCATCTCTCTCCTCACCCCCCACCCCTGCTCTTTCTCTTCCGCCCCCCCTGCTCTTTCTCTTCCGCCCCCCCTGCTCTTTCTCTTCCGCCCCCCCTGCTCTTTCTCTTCCGCCCCCCCTGCTCTTTCTCTTCCGCCCCCCCTGCTCTTTCTCTTCGGCCCCCCCTGCTCTTTCTCTTCGGCCCCCCCTGCTCTTTCTCTTCCGCCCCCCCTGCTCTTTCTCTTCCGCCCCCCCTGCTCTTTCTCTTCCGCCCCCCCTGCTCTTTCTCTTCCGCCCCCCCTGCTCTTTCTCTTCCGCCCCCCCTGCTCTTTCTCTTCCGCCCCCCCTGCTCTTTCTCTTCCGCCCCCCCTGCTCTTTCTCTTCCGCCCCCCCTGCTCTTTCTCTTCCGCCCCCCCTGCTCTTTCTCTTCCGCCCCCCCTGCTCTTTCTCTTCGGCCCCCCCTGCTCTTTCTCTTCCGCCCCCCCTGCTCTTTCTCTTCCGCCCCCCCTGCTCTTTCTCTTCCGCCCCCCCTGCTCTTTCTCTTCCGCCCCCCCCTGCTCTTTCTCTTCGCCCCCCTGCTCTTTCTCTTCGCCCCCGCTCTTTCTCTTCGCCCCCGCTCTTTCTCTTCGCCCCCGCTCTTTCTCTTCGCCCCCGCTCTTTCTCTTCGCCCCCGCTCTTTCTCTTCGCCCCCGCTCTTTCTCTTCGCCCCCGCTCTTTCTCTTCGCCCCCGCTCTTTCTCTTCGCCCCCGCTCTTTCTCTTCGCCCCCGCTCTTTCTCTTCGCCCCCGCTCTTTCTCTTCGCCCCCGCTCTTTCTCTTCGCCCCCGCTCTTTCTCTTCGCCCCCGCTCTTTCTCTTCGCCCCCGCTCTTTCTCTTCGCCCCCGCTCTTTCTCTTCGCCCCCGCTCTTTCTCTTCGCCCCCGCTCTTTCTCTTCGCCCCCGCTCTTTCTCTTCGCCCCCGCTCTTTCTCTTCGCCCCCGCTCTGTCTCTTCGCCCCCGCTCTGTCTCTTCGCCCCCGCTCTGTCTCTTCGCCCCCCGCTCTGTCTCTTCGCCCCCGCTCTGTCTCTTCGCCCCCGCTCTGTCTCTTCGCCCCCGCTCTGTCTCTTCGCCCCCGCTCTGTCTCTTCGCCCCCGCTCTGTCTCTTCGCCCCCGCTCTGTCTCTTCGCCCCCGCTCTGTCTCTTCGCCCCCGCTCTGTCTCTTCGCCCCCGCTCTGTCTCTTCGCCCCCGCTCTGTCTCTTCGCCCCCCGCTCTGTCTCTTCGCCCCCGCTCTGTCTCTTCGCCCCCGCTCTGTCTCTTCGCCCCCGCTCTGTCTCTTCGCCCCCGCTCTGTCTCTTCGCCCCCCGCTCTGTCTCTTCGCCCCCGCTCTGTCTCTTCGCCCCCGCTCTGTCTCTTCGCCCCCGCTCTGTCTCTTCGCCCCCGCTCTGTCTCTTCGCCCCCGCTCTGTCTCTTCGCCCCCGCTCTGTCTCTTCGCCCCCCGCTCTGTCTCTTCGCCCCCCGCTCTGTCTCTCGCTCTGTCTCTTCGCCCCCCGCTCTGTCTCTTCGCCCCCGCTCTGTCTCTTCGCCCCCCGCTCTGTCTCTTCGCCCCCGCTCTGTCTCTTCGCCCCCGCTCTGTCTCTTCGCCCCCCGCTCTGTCTCTTCGCCCCCGCTCTGTCTCTTCGCCCCCGCTCTGTCTCTTCGCCCCCGCTCTGTCTCTTCGCCCCCCGCTCTGTCTCTTCGCCCCCCGCTCTGTCTCTTCGCCCCCGCTCTGTCTCTTCGCCCCCGCTCTGTCTCTTCGCCCCCGCTCTGTCTCTTCGCCCCCGCTCTGTCTCTTCGCCCCCGCTCTGTCTCTTCGCCCCCGCTCTGTCTCTTCGCCCCCCGCTCTGTCTCTTCGCCCCCGCTCTGTCTCTTCGCCCCCGCTCTGTCTCTTCGCCCCGCTCTCTCTCTCTCTTCGCCCCCGCTCTGTCTCTTCGCCCCCCGCTCTGTCTCTTCGCCCCCGCTCTGTCTCTTCGCCCCCGCTCTGTCTCTTCGCCCCCGCTCTGTCTCTTCGCCCCCGCTCTGTCTCTTCGCCCCCCGCTCTGTCTCTTCGCCCCCCGCTCTGTCTCTTCGCCCCCGCTCTGTCTCTTCGCCCCCGCTCTGTCTCTTCGCCCCCGCTCTGTCTCTTCGCCCCCGCTCTGTCTCTTCGCCCCCGCTCTGTCTCTTCGCCCCCGCTCCTGTCTCTTCGCCCCCGCTCTGTCTCTTCGCCCCCCGCTCTGTCTCTTCGCCCCCGCTCTGTCTCTTCGCCCCCGCTCTGTCTCTTCGCCCCCGCTCTGTCTCTTCGCCCCCGCTCTGTCTCTTCGCCCCCGCTCTGTCTCTTCGCCCCCGCTCTGTCTCTTCGCCCCCGCTCTGTCTCTTCGCCCCCGCTCTGTCTCTTCGCCCCCGCTCTGTCTCTTCGCCCCCGCTCTGTCTCTTCGCCCCCGCTCTGTCTCTTCGCCCCCGCTCTGTCTCTTTCGCCCCCCGCTCTGTCTCTTCGCCCCCCGCTCTGTCTCTTCGCCCCCGCTCTGTCTCTTCGCCCCCCGCTCTGTCTCTTCGCCCCCGCTCTGTCTCTTCGCCCCCGCTCTGTCTCTTCGCCCCCGCTCTGTCTCTTCGCCCCCGCTCTGTCTCTTCGCCCCCGCTCTGTCTCTTCGCCCCCGCTCTGTCTCTTCGCCCCCGCTCTGTCTCTTCGCCCCCGCTCTGTCTCTTCGCCCCCGCTCTGTCTCTTCGCCCCCGCTCTGTCTCTTCGCCCCCGCTCTGTCTCTTCGCCCCCGCTCTGTCTCTTCGCCCCCGCTCTGTCTCTTCGCCCCCGCTCTGTCTCTTCGCCCCCGCTCTGTCTCTTCGCCCCCGCTCTGTCTCTTCGCCCCCGCTCTGTCTCTTCGCCCCCGCTCTGTCTCTTCCCCCCGCGCTCTCTCTCTTCCCCCCCGCGCTCTCTCTCTTCCCCCCGCGCTCTCTCTCTTCCCCCGCGCTCTCTCTCTTCCCCCCGCGCTCTCTCTCTTCCCCCCGCGCTCTCTCTCTTCCCCCCGCGCTCTCTCTCTTCCCCCGCGCTCTCTCTCTTCCCCCCGCGCTCTCTCTCTTCCCCCCGCGCTCTCTCTCTTCCCCCCGCGCTCTCTCTCTTCCCCCCGCGCTCTCTCTCTTCCCCCCGCGCTCTCTCTCTTCCCCCCGCGCTCTCTCTCTTCCCCCGCGCTCTCTCTCTTCCCCCCGCGCTCTCTCTCTTCCCCCCGCGCTCTCTCTCTTCCCCCCGCGCTCTCTCTCTCTTCCCCCCGCGCTCTCTCTCTTCCCCCCGCGCTCTCTCTCTTCCCCCCGCGCTCTCTCTCTTCCCCCCGCGCTCTCTCTCTTCCCCCCGCGCTCTCTCTCTTCCCCCCGCGCTCTCTCTCTTCCCCCCGCGCTCTCTCTCTTCCCCCCGCGCTCTCTCTCTTCCCCCCGCGCTCGCTCTCTTCCCCCCGCGCTCGCTCTCTTCCCCCCGCGCTCGCTCTCTTCCCCCCGCGCTCGCTCTCTTCCCCCCGCGCTCGCTCTCTTCCCCCCGCGCTCTCTCTCTTCCCCCCGCGCTCTCTCTCTTCCCCCCGCGCTCTCTCTCTTCCCCCCGCGCTCTCTCTCTTCCCCCCGCGCTCTCTCTCTTCCCCCCGCGCTCTCTCTCTTCCCCCCGCGCTCTCTCTCTTCCCCCCCGCGCTCTCTCTCTTCCCCCCCGCGCTCTCTCTCTTCCCCCCGCGCTCTCTCTCTTCCCCCCCGCGCTCTCTCTCTTCCCCCCGCGCTCTCTCTCTTCCCCCCGCGCTCTCTCTCTTCCCCCCTGCGCTCTCTCTTCTTCCCCCCGCGCTCTCTCTCTTCCCCCCGCGCTCTCTCTCTTCCCCCCGCGCTCTCTCTCTTCCCCCCGCGCTCGCTCTCTTCCCCCCCCGCGCTCGCTCTCTTCCCCCCCGCCGCTCGCTCTCTTCCCCCCGCGCTCGCTCTCTTCCCCCCGCGCTCTCTCTCTTCCCCCCGCGCTCTCTCTCTTCCCCCCGCGCTCTCTCTCTTCCCCCCGCGCTCTCTCTCTTCCCCCCGCGCTCTCTCTCTTCCCCCCCGCGCTCTCTCTCCTTCCCCCCGCGCTCTCTCTCTTCCCCCCGCGCTCTCTCTCTCTCCCCCCCCGCGCTCTCGCTCTTCCCCCCGCGCTCTCTCTCTTCCCCCCCCCCCCCCCGCTCTCTCTATTCTCCCCCCCCCCCCCGCGCTCTCTCTCTTCTCTCCCCCCCCCCCCCCCCCCCCCCCAGGGGCCGTCTCTCTTCCCCCCGCGCAGTCTCTCTTTCCCCATCCCCCACGCTGTCTCTCTTTCCCCATCCCCCACGCTGTCTCTCTTTTCCCCCCCCCGCGCTGTCCTCTCCTCTTCCCCCCCCCCACGCTGTCTCTCTTCTCCCCCCCCCCCCCACGCTGTCTCTCTTCCCCCCCCCGCCCCCACGCTGTCTCTCTTCCCCCCCCCACGCTGTCTCTCTTCCCCCCCGCCCCCCGCGCTGTCTCTCTTCTCCCCCCGCCCCCGCGCTGTCTCTCTTCCTCCCCCTCTTACAGTCCTCTCTTTCCCCCCCCGCGCTGTCTCTCTTCTCCCCCCGCCCCCGCGCTGTGTCTCTTCTCCCCCCCCCCGCGCTGTCTCTCTTCCCCCCCCTCTTACAGTCTCTCTTTCCCCCCCCCCCGCGCTGTCTCTCTTCCCCCCCCCCCCGCGCTGTCTTTCTTCCCCCCCCCCCCCACGCTGTCTCTCTTCCCCCCCCATGCTGTCTCTCTTCCCCCTCCCCCCGCGCTGTCTCACTTCCCCCCCCCCCGCGCTGTCTCACTTCTCCCCCCGCGCTGTCTCTCTTCCCCCCCCGCCCCCGCGCTGTCTCTCCTCCCCCCACACTGTCTCTCTTCCCCCCCCGCCCCCACGCTGTCTCTCTTCACCCCCCCGCCCCCACGCTGTCTCTCTTCCCCCCCCCCCCACGCTGTCTCTCTTCCCCCCCCCCGCCCCCACGCTGTCTCTCTTCCCCCCCCCGCCCCCACGCTGTCTCTCTTCTCCCCCCGCCCCCACGCTGTCTCTCTTCCCCCCCGCCCCCGCGCTGTCTCTCTTCTCCCCCCGCCCCCGCGCTGTCTCTCTTCTCCCCCCCCCCCCGCGCTGTCTCTCTTCCTCCCCCCTCTTACAGTCTCTCTTCCCCCCCCCCCCGCGCTGTCTCTCTTCTCCCCCCGCCCCCGCGCTGTCTCTCTTCTCCCCCCCCCCCCCGCGCTGTCTCTCTTCCTCCCCCCTCTTACAGTCTCTCTTTCCCCCCCCCCGCGCTGTCTCTCTTCTCTTCCCCCCCCCCGCGCTGTCTCTCTTCTCTTCCCCCCCCCCCGCGCTGTCTCTCTTCTCCCCCCCCCCCCCCCCGCGCTGTCTCTCTTCTCCCCCCCCGCGCTGTCTCTCTTCCCCCCCCCCTCTTACAGTCTCTCTTCCCCCCCCCCCCGCGCTGTCTCTCTTCCCCCCCCGCGCTGTCTTTCTTCCCCCCCCCCACGCTGTCTCTCTTTCCCCCCCCCCATGCTGTCTCTCTTCCCCCTCCCCCCGCGCTGTCTCACTTCCCCCCCCCCCCGCGCTGTCTCACTTTCCCCCCGCGCTGTCTCTCTTCCCCCCCCGCCCCCGCGCTGTCTCTCCTCCCCCCCACACTGTCTCTCTTCCCCCCCCCCCCACGCTGTCTCTCTTCCCCCCCCGCCCCCACGCTGTCTCTCTTCCCCCCCCCACGCTGTCTCTCTTCCCCCCCCCGCCCGCACGCTGTCTCTCTTCTCCCCCCGCCCCCGCGCTGTCTCTCTTCTTCCCCCCCCCCGCGCTGTCTCTCTTCCTCCCCCTCTTACAGTCTCTCTCCCCCCCCCCCCCCGCGCTGTCTCTCTTCTCCCCCCCCCCCCCCCCGCGCTGTCTCTCTTCCTCTCCCCTCTTACAGTCTCTCTTCCCCCCCCCCGCGCTGTCTCTCTTCTCCCCCCGCCCCCGCGCTCTTCCCCCCCCTCTTACAGTCTCTCTTCCCCCCCCCCCGCGCTGTCTCTCTTCCCCCCCCCCGCGCTGTCTCTCTTCCCCCCCCCCCGCGCACTGTCTCACTTTCCCCCCGCGCTGTCTCTCTTCCCCCCCGCCCCCGCGCTGTGTCTCTCCTCCCCCCCCACACTCTCTCTCTTCCCCCCCCGCGCTCTCGCTCTTCCCCCCCCCGCGCTCTCGCTCTTCCCCCCCGCGCTCTCGCTCTTTCCCCCCCCGCGCTCTCTCTCTTTCCCCCCCCCCCGCGCTCTCTCTCTTCCCCCCCCGCGCTCTCTCTCTTCCCCCTCCCGCGCTCTCTCTCTTCCCCCCGCGCTCTCTCTCTTCCCCCCGCGCTCTCTCTCTTCCCCCCGCGCTCTCTCTCTTCCCCCCGCGCTCTGTCTCTTCGCCCCCGCTCTGTCTCTTCGCCCCCGCGCTCTCTCTCTTCCCCCCGCGCTCTCTCTCTTCCCCCCGCGCTCTCTCTCTTCCCCCCGCGCTCTCTCTCTTCCCCCCGCGCTCTCTCTCTTCCCCCGCGCTCTCTCTCTTCCCCCCGCGCTCTCTCTCTTCTCCCCCCGCGCTCTCTCTCTTCCCCCCGCGCTCTCTCTCTTCCCCCCGCGCTCTCTCTCTTCCCCCCGCGCTCTCTCTCTTCCCCCCGCGCTCTCTCTCTTCCCCCCGCGCTCTCTCTCTTCCCCCCGCGCTCTCTCTCTTCCCCCCGCGCTCTCTCTCTTCCCCCCGCGCTCTCTCTCTTCCCCCCGCGCTCTCTCTCTTCCCCCCGCGCTCTCTCTCTTCCCCCCGCGCTCTCTCTCTTCCCCCCCGCGCTCTCTCTCTTCCCCCCCGCGCTCTCTCTCTCCCCCCCGCGCTCTCTCTCTTTCCCCCCCCCCCGCGCTCTCTCTCTTTCCCCCCCCCCGCGCTCTCTCTCTTTCCCCCCCCGCGCGCTCTCTCTTTCCCCCCCCGCGCTCTCTCTCTTCCCCCCCCCGCGCTCTCTCTCTTCCCCCCCCCCGCGCTCTCTCTCTTTCCCCCCCCCCCGCGCTCTCTCTCTTTTCCCCCCCCGCGCTCTCTCTCTTTTCCCCCCCCGCGCTCTCTCTCTTTCCCCCCCCCCCCCGCTCTCTCTATTCTCCCCCCCCCCCCCCGCGCTCTCTCTCTTCTCTCCCCCCCCCCCCCCCCCCAGGGGCCGTCTCTCTTCCCCCCGCGCAGTCTCTCTTTCCCCATCCCCCACGCTGTCTCTCTTTCCCCATCCCCCACGCTGTCTCTCTTTTCCCCCCCCGCGCTGTCTCTCCTCTTCCCCCCCCACGCTGTCTCTCTTCTCCCCCCCCCCCCCACGCTGTCTCTCTTCCCCCCCCCCCGCCCCCACGCTGTCTCTCTTCCCCCCCCCACGCTGTCTCTCTTCCCCCCCGCCCCCGCGCTGCCTCTCTTCTCCCCCCGCCCCCGCGCTGTCTCTCTTCTCCCCCCCCCCGCGCTGTCTCTCTTCTCCCCCCGCCCCCGCGCTGTCTCTCTTCTCCCCCCCCCGCGCTGTCTCTCTTCCCCCCCCTCTTACAGTCTCTCTTTTCCCCCCCCCCGCGCTGTCTCTCTTCCCCCCCCCCGCGCTGTCTTTCTTCCCCCCCCCCCCCACGCTGTCTCTCTTCCCCCCCCATGCTGTCTCTCTTCCCCCTCCCCCCGCGCTGTCTCACTTTCCCCCCGCGCTGTCTCTCTTCCCCCCCGCCCCCGCGCTGTCTCTCCTCCCCCCCACACTGTCTCTCTTCCCCCCCCGCCCCCACGCTGTCTCTCTTCACCCCCCGCCCCCACGCTGTCTCTCTTCCCCCCCCCCCACGCTGTCTCTCTTCCCCCCCCCCCGCCCCCACGCTGTCTCTCTTCCCCCCCCCGCCCCCACGCTGTCTCTCTTCTCCCCCCGCCCCCACGCTGTCTCTCTTCCCCCCCGCCCCCGCGCTGTCTCTCTTCTCCCCCCGCCCCCGCGCTGTCTCTCTTCCTCCCCCTCTTACAGTCTCTCTTCCCCCCCCCCCCCGCGCTGTCTCTCTTCTCCCCCCGCCCCCGCGCTGTCTCTCTTCTCCCCCCCCCGCGCTGTCTCTCTTCCTCCCCCCTCTTACAGTCTTTCTTCCCCCCCCCCCGCGCTGTCTCTCTTCTCTTCCCCCCCCCGCGCTGTCTCTCTTCTCTTCCCCCCCCCCCGCGCTGTCTCTCTTCTCCCCCCCCCCCCCCGCGCTGTCTCTCTTCTCCCCCCCCGCGCTGTCTCTCTTCCCCCCCCCCTCTTACAGTCTCTCTTCCCCCCCCCCCCGTGCTGTCTCTCTTCTCCCCCCCGCGCTGTCTTTCTTCCCCCCCCCCACGCTGTCTCTCTTTCCCCCCCCCCCATGCTGTCTCTCTTCCCCCTCCCCCCGCGCTGTCTCACTTCCCCCCCCCCCCGCGCTGTCTCACTTTCCCCCCGCGCTGTCTCTCTTCCCCCCCCGCCCCCGCGCTGTCTCTCCTCCCCCCCACACTGTCTCTCTTCCCCCCCCCCCCCACGCTGTCTCTCTTCCCCCCCCCCGCCCCCACGCTGTCTCTCTTCCCCCCCCCCACGCTGTCTCTCTTCCCCCCCCCCGCCCCCACGCTGTCTCTCTTCTCCCCCCGCCCCCGCGCTGTCTCTCTTCTTCTCCCCCCCCCCCCGCGCTGTCTCTCTTCCTCCCCCTCTTACAGTCTCTCTCCCCCCCCCCCCCGTGCTGTCTCTCTTCCCCCCCCGCCCCCACGCTGTCTCTCTTCTCCCCCCGCCCCCACGCTGTCTCTCTTCCCCCCCGCCCCCGCGCTGTCTCTCTTCTCCCCCCGCCCCCGCGCTGTCTCTCTTCTCCCCCCCCCCCGCGCTGTCTCTCTTCCTCCCCCTCTTACAGTCTCTCTTCCCCCCCCCCCGCGCTGTCTCTCTTCTCCCCCCGCCCCCGCGCTGTCTCTCTTCTCCCCCCCCCCCGCGCTGTCTCTCTTCCTCCCCCCTCTTACAGTCTCTCTTTTCCCCCCCCCCGCGCTGTCTCTCTTCTCTTCCCCCCCCCCGCGCTGTCTCTCTTCTCTTCCCCCCCCCCGCGCTGTCTCTCTTCTCCCCCCCCCCCGCGCTGTCTCTCTTCTCCCCCCCGCGCTGTCTCTCTTCCCCCCCCCCCTTACAGTCTCTCTTCCCCCCCCCCCCCCCGCGCTGTCTCTCTTCCCCCCCCCCCCCATGCTGTCTCTCTTCCCCCTCCCCCCGCGCTGTCTCACTTCCCCCCCGCGCTGTCTCACTTTCCCCCCGCGCTGTCTCTCTTCCCCCCCCGCCCCCGCGCTGTCTCTCCTCCCCCCCACACTGTCTCTCTTCCCCCCCCCCACGCTGTCTCTCTTCCCCCCCCGCCCCCACGCTGTCTCTCTTTCCCCCCCCCACGCTGTCTCTCTTCCCCCCCCCGCCCCCACGCTGTCTCTCTTCTCCCCCCGCCCCCGCGCTGTCTCTCTTCTTCCCCCCCCCCCCGCGCTGTCTCTCTTCCTCCCCCTCTTACAGTCTCTCTCCCCCCCCCCCCCGCGCTGTCTCTCTTCTCCCCCCCCCCCCCCCGCGCTGTCTCTCTTCCTCTCCCCTCTTACAGTCTCTCTTCCCCCCCCCCCCGCGCTGTCTCTCTTCTCCCCCCGCCCCCGCGATGTCTCTCTTCTTCCCCCCCCGCGCTGTCTCTCTTTCCCCCCCCTCTTACAGTCTCTCTTCCCCCCCCCCACGCGCTGTCTCTCTTCCCCCCCCCCGCGCTGTCTCTCTTCCCCCCCCCCGCGCTGTCTCTCTTCCCCCCCCCCGCGCTGTCTTTCTTCCCCCCCCCCCATGCTGTCTCTCTTCCCCCCCCCCCCATGCTGTCTCTCTTCCCCCTCCCCCCGCGCTGTCTCACTTCCCCCCCCCCCGCACTGTCTCACTTTCCCCCCGCGCTGTCTCTCTTCCCCCCCGCCCCCGCGCTGTGTCTCTCCTCCCCCCCCACACTGTCTCTCTTCCCCCCCCCCCGCCCCCACGCTGTCTCTCTTCCCCCCCCCGCCCCCACGCTGTCTCTCTTCCCCCCCCCCACGCTGTCTCTCTTCCCCCCCCCCGCCCCCACGCTGTCTCTCTTCCCGCCCCCACGCTGTCTCTCTTCTCCCCCCGCCCCCGCGCTGTCTCTCTTCTCTCCCCCCCCCCCCCCCTGCGCTGTCTCTCTTCTTCCCCCCCCCCCCGCACTGTCTCTCTTCTTCCCCCGCGCTCTCTCTTCTCTTTCTCCCCCCCCCCCCCCCTCCCGCGCTCTCTCTTCTCTTTCCCCCCCCCCCCCCCCCCACGCTGTCTCTCTGTCCCCGCCCCCCCCCCCACGCTGTGTCTGGTCTCTTCTCTTCCTCTTCCCCCCCCCCCCCCTTCCCGGCACTGTGTCTCTTTCCCCTCCCCCGCCGCTGGGTCTCTCTTTCCTCCCCCCACGCTGTCTCACCTTCTGTCCCCTCACCCCTCCAAATCTCCTCGCCCTCTCACTTGGCAGCATCTGGAGAGAAGCACAGTTACGTTTTGAATCCATATAACAGACTTCGCTTTGATGAACTGTCATACACACTGTTTATGAATACTGCATTAATTTCTGGTGACCAAGGCACAAGGGAGACGTTCTAGCACTGGAATCAACAATGAGAAGAATCCTATGATTGATTCCTGTTGCCAAAGATCTATATGAAGAAATATTGGATAATCTTGGGTGTTTTACCCCTGAAAGGAAGAGCCGGATGTGATCTTAGACTGTTATGTTTTATATATATTTTTATGTAAAGGAAAGGTAAATCTGGCACCTTAATATGGACGAGACCATAGGAAAAGGAACACCGGTTCAAACTTATGAAAGGCAAATTTAGGAATGATATACAGAAGCAATATGGAGCAATCAGTACATGGAATAGACTTCCAGAGAGGATCGTGTAGTGGAAACACTTGGAATTATTTAAGAAACAATTGAATGCTGCAACAAGGGAAGCTTGAGCATCTTCCTTGTCATTGTCGTCAATTATAATCTTGTGTACTCTTGATGCTTGAGGCTGTGCTCGATCTCAAAATTGGCTTGTCTTCCATTTCCTGGTATTATAATTCCATAACTTGCTAACAAATTTTGAAACATTGGTTTTCTGAAACTGGTTACTAACTGATTATTTTCCTATTCTGCCAGTGGTTCAGTTTTAGTTTACACAATGGATACAACTACAGGGGCCATGCAGCTGTCCCACAAGCTGGAATTAACTCCAAAGCATTACCCTGGTAAGTCTGAAATTTCATGGCTCACCTGTGTAGGTATTTAATCCGAGTGACATGCCTTGCCACGATAACTGATCAGCATTGAAGAGCATTCCCACCCTTGGCAAAATGCATAATATTATTGATTATTGTTGCCGATTTTATTTATTAAAATTTTCCCTTGGTTTCTTTTTTTCTCTTTCTCTCGCTTACCCTACTCCCCATCGCCCCCTCTCACCCTTGTCCCACCCTGCACTCGCACCCTCAAGCCGCACCCTTCTCGGCCCTGCCCCTCCCCACTTCTTTTCTCTCTTTTAACCCCCCAACCCACCCGCTTTCTTTTCCTCTACCACTGGAGGAAACCCACGTAGGCATGGAGAGAACGTGCAAAATCCACCCACAGTCACCCAAGGCCGAAATTGAACCTGGGTCCCTGATGCTGTGAGGCAGCAGTGCTAACCGCTGTGCCACCATGCTGCCCTACTCTTTTCTTTCTCCCACCCTCTTTCTCAACTCAGTGTATGATTTGACACGAAATTCATATATTCCAATTGGTGCTTCCGCTTAGCTCTCGAGTTGCCAACTCCTCTATCCTTCTGTCAATTGTAAGGAGATGCATAGTTGGTTGCTCCATCCACTTGGGTCCCAGATGCCTGGTTTTCCCCTCTGTATTGTTATCAGATTACACCCTCAGCAACTTGCTTTACAAAAATATTTAAGGCACAACTGTATGGGAAAGCCTAATGGCAGATGTCATTGTGTAATCAGCAATATGATAGTATGGCTCATTGTTATATAACATAAAAGAACCAAAATAAATCCAAATTGGAAGCGTATAGAAATGTTGGTAATTATCTTGCAGCTGGAGAGAAATGCAGTGCCAGAAAGTATTTTTCACGTAATTAATGTCCATTTTATGTTGAGTATGGCACTTTTTAAAAATTCTGTAGAACTGTATTGAGTTTTTCCAGTTCAGTGCTTCAATACTTAGCCAAATTATTTTTTTATTTCTTGAACAGATATTTGGAACAAGACTGGGGCAGTAAAGCTGGTCAGATGGTCACCTGATTGTAGCGTTGCTATGGTTACATGGGAATGTGGAGGCTTATCCCTGTGGAGTGTTTTTGGTGCTCATCTGTTTTGCACACTGGGTGGAGATTTTGCGTGAGTATTTCCTTCAGAAATTCAAGGTCTGCAGTACAATTGCGTATAACAGTCTGTAGTACAGAAACTGCATTCATTACTCCATTTTATATATTTCAGGCTTGGGGTTAGTTGTTGGAGTGAAAGTAAAACATTTTCTGAAATTATTTTGATTTTGTCCCATGTCACATGTTATTTGCCATTATTTCAACTTTAAATGAACTTTCCGACCTGATATTAAAAGCAAAATGATGCTTCTGCAATTGTCTTTGGAACTTAACAGCACGTCGTAACTGCTTCCTGTGTGCTACCTGCGTATTCCAATAGCAAGATTAGGCAATCCTCCATCATTTCTAGGCTGCAATATATTCTGTCTGGAACAATTTGTACTTCCAAAGCATTTTTAAGATTGAGATACACTTGACAAAGGGATTTTTCATTTTCCTAGTTTGTGCACTGAACCATGGTGCAAAGTTGGAAGTTACTCAAATCTTATTGTTGCTGGAGATTTTATTTATTAGACTTGTGGCGATGTGCGTCAATGTAAATACATGTAGGCTAGCTAGACACTAGAGGAAGCACTAGAAACATCACACACACACAACCAATTGATCAAGTAGATAGGACACGACCAATAGACATTCACGATACACAAGGAGGTGACACAACCACAGGGGGGCATTACACCAACCCACACAACCACAGGGGGGCATTACACCAACCCATATATAAAGGACACCACACATGATCTGCCTCTTTCCAGTGGAGACAGTCAGTGAGTAGAGACACAGGGTTGATTCAATATTACACCCACCACGTGGATTGCAGCAACTGGTTAGTCAGTCTGGGTAGCTATAGTAGGATTAGCAGTAGTGTCGAACCCGAGTAATAGAAGTGTAAATAGTTTAATAAACGTGTTGAAGTTATCTCCATATCTGAACCTTCCTTTGTCAAGTGCACCACAAGGAAGCCGCTTATGTTACACCTACAACATAACAAATCAAGACTTTAAGAAGGTGAGGAGCGAAGCTGAAAATTAGGAGGGAATTTCCGACAGCTGAAGGCTCGTATTATGAGAACCAAACGTTGACGGAAGGGCACCATGTTGAAGAAAGGCACAATCTTGTTGCGGTGCAGTGGTGCGCAGAGGTTCGGAAATGAGTGTAGATAAGAATTTTGGCGGCAGTGAAGAGTCCAGTTGGGATGGAGATATTGTTGTAAATACCTTGACACAGTTATTTGATTTGGTGTCCCTGGTGCCTAAGTTGATAGATACAATGCCAATGGAAGTGCAATGTCAGTGCAGTGGTTAGCACTGCTACCTCACGGCGCCAAGGACTCTGGTTCAAACCCGGCCCCAGGTCACTGTTCATGTGAAGTTTGCACATTCTCCCTGTGTCTGCGTGGGTCTAACATTCAAAACCCAAAGATGTGCAGGGTTATTTTTTCCCCTGCAGCTAATTTTATTAAGTTAGTCGTATCTAATTATCTAAATGACACTTGGATGTTTTTCGGGCAAGCAAAAATTGTACTGTAACCCACAACATACGTAAAGACAATCCTTTGTCCTATCGTAGGTGATCGTTCAGATTTCGCCCAACCAACATCTGATGTGTTGCAATCCCAAATTATTTGAATTGAGGAAGAATTGTACTTTTATAAAATCAGAATCCATTTGGTCAAGAAGTACATTGTTTAAGGATCTTAAATTGAATCATAGATAATTGGGGTGGAAATGCTAATTTTCAGCTATTGATGATTTTTTAAAAATATATATATTTATTAAAGTTTTTTAACACAATTTTTCTCCCTTACAAAGAATAATCCCCGCCCCCCCGTAACAAAAAAAAAAACTCAGCTATTGATGATTAACAAAACTTCATATTACAATTAATTATTTCATTCTATTGATTTTAAGGCATTATTCTGATGGCACTAAAAAGGAACCTATAAAAATCAGCTCTATGGTGAGTACTTTCAAGAAATGATGTAAACAGTTTTCCAACAAGATGCACATTGAATGCAACTGCAGTTGTGTTGAAAATGCAGACCTTCAGATAAATGGAATTGCAATCTAACAAGAAGTAGGTTGATCAGTTTACTGACATTGCAATGTAAACAAGTGAAGAGGGCACTCAATAAAGCGCATACTCCACCACGATGTGTTAACTCAACATTATAGCAATTAAAAAGCTCTTCCTTGAGCCTTTTCTCTGATTGATGCTCTGTAACTACAAAGCTGGAAAAAGATAATTTTTATTAAGAGCTACCATCTCACTGGTGAGGCCACATCCAACAACCTGCTCTGAAATCTCTACACACATTTTGACAGCTGTGACAAATTGCACTGCAGCAACTGAGACAAGCCGCAACATTTTTAAAATATTAACAAAGTAACCCACAACATTCGTAAAGACAATCCTTTCTCGCTGTTTAAAGAAAAATCCAGGGTCACGTGATGTGAGCGTGGGAGTGATTGTGTTTTCCGAGCTCCGGGTCTGCACATCATTTAATCCATCATTTCATCCTGATGCATGTTTCATACTTGTTTTTTTCTTGCGATGTCCCTGGGATTTCCTGATTGATCTTTTTGCAAGAAAGAGCTGAGATAAAATGCTAACATCCTCATTTGGTCGAAGCGTTTGGGCTGGACTGGGGTGGGGCCAAGCTTGAAGTGGCGCAGTCGCTGCTAAGCTTGTGCTGTGCTGTGTGCATCGAATGATGGTCGCCATCGAAGATGTTACCTTGACTGACAATTTCAGATCTGCAGGGCAGATAGTTCATTTGGAGCAATGGCAGGTGGCTTTAGAAGAGTGATGGAGGCATATGAGAGTTTCTTCACTCAAAAGAATAGTGGTTAGGGACCGCCTTAGTGTTGTCGAAGTCCTGTTGCATAATGTGACGTGTATCTTGGTGGTTTCGGGAGATTGGGACCTAGCGGGATACCCCCGGAGCACAGTCCCTGGCGAGAGATGGTAGGCAAGTTCCCAATTGAATTCGAGAATCTGCTTCCATGCTTTGGAAATCTTGATTTTGAGGCTGGGTGCATCAGATTTGATGGAACACAGCATATCCTGTCTGAGAGGCCAGGGGTTGGTAGGCCCACTGATCGCTTGTCCTATATTGCCCTATTCTCTATGCTCGTTGTGAAAGGTTGGAGATGGCCGAGTGGATCATGTTTCCCCCCCCCCGCCCCCAGCCATGGCCTAGGCTGTGAACTGCCTGCGTGTTGGAGGGATGGCATGATGGAAGTGATGCTGTCTCATGCTTCAATCAGTGGAATCTTGGAGAGTGCCCTGTCCTTTGTCTTCTCGTGCGACATGGAAGTCGTCTTTATCCTTTATCCTGCATTCCGCTCTGTGTTTCTTCAATAATCCTGACCGCTACTCCCTGTTCATCGTGTTGACTTTTTAATTTTTTTGTTTCCTGTTGAAGAGTGCAAAATGTGAGCGTGATGGCCAGTGCCGATCTTACCTTTATCCTTTTCCTGTTAACCTGTGTTAGCAAGATAATTTTGTGTTAATTATGGGAAGTGCGACTTGTGCGTAGTTTTACTCCTTTTGGTTATGAAGAAGGCAAGTGGAGCTGGGGCGAGGTGAAGGCTGGGTGGGTTAGTTCAGTCCTCACTAAGATTGATAGCTTCCCCTCCCAGTTAAAACTAATTAGTTTCATGCTTTACTTTTGGATTTGTAGATTCATTCTTTTAATTAAGAATGTGTATTCATCCTTTTTTTGGACTGGGCAGAGTTTGTATCCTGGGGACAACTGGATTCCTTCTGTCTCTTCCCTGAGGCTGAGTCTTTCCTTTCTTCTGTTTGGATCTCTCTTCATATTCTGCCCAGGCCTATTATTGTGGTTGACTTGTTAAAGAGGGAGGTTGCTCTGGATATCCTTTCTGTGAGGGTGATCATGTTGAGCTTGGCTGGGTGTCCCCTCCTTGGGAGTCCTTTTCTTTTCTCTCTCTTTTTTCTCCATCTGGATGAACATTGTGTCGATTCCTATCCTGATCTGGCCCATTGGTTTGGGGGGACTTGATAGGTGGGTGTCTTGACGGTCCTGCTCTTCTCCTCGGAGGGGAGCCCCCCCCCCTCCCCAACTTGGCTGGGGCCAGAATAATCATCATCTTGCCCTGGATGTTGTTGGAAAGGTGCAGGCTCAACAGGAGTAAAGGTCCTCTGGGTATGTTGGAGGCCCTGGGGTTGTAGTTCCTCGTGCTCGTTAGTGCTGGACCAAGCCAGGTCAAGTGAAGTGTCTGTTGTCCTGTTAGCCCTGTTAGGGTTGGGGTGAGGGGGCGGGGGTCCTGGGAGGCTGGGTTTTGTTTTGTTTCTCTGTCCCTGTGGTGCACAGGGGCCTGGGAAAGGGTTGAGTTCTCCTCGCTGATGGATGTCATCACCTAGTGGGTCTGTTTTCTTTGTTCTTTTTCCTCTGGGTTATTGTCCGTGTGAAGTTTGCACATTCTCCCCATGTCTGTGTGGGTTTCACCCCCACAACCCAAAGATGTGCAGGGTAGGTGGATTGGCTGCACTAAATTGCCCCTTAATTGGAAAAAATTAATTGGGTACTTTAAATTTATTTTTTTTAAAGCGAAGGTGGTGTTGGGTCATTGGTGCCGTTGGCGCCACTGGAGTTGAGGGAGATGCATGTTGGTGTGTGCCCAATCATGACGCAGGAGGTTTATTCTGGTCTTGCATGATGATTGTGGGGGCTATGCGGCGTGAGAGGGTGTGTGCCATCCTGTTATGCTGTCTTGTCCTCATGATCTTATTTTGTTTCTTCCTGGGTCTCTGGTGGACATGGGTATCTAGTTTTGTCTAATGATGCTATTAAGGTAGTTGTGATGTTGTTCTTCCGTTCCATGCTATGCTCATGTAGATTAAGCCATTTCTGGGGGGTTTTCCCCTTCCTGGCTTATGATTATTTTGTAACTTTATTGAGTTATTTTATAAGCATCCTTTTAGAAACTGGATCTAGATCTTTGCTAAAAATTACTCCGTTCTTCGTTTGATACGCATCAAGTTTCATTGAAATCTGTCCATTAGTTTTTGCGACTATTGTTTACAAACAGACTAATAAACAAGGGCAAAAAAAATCACCTTTGCCATCCTTCAGTGGTGAAGGTAACTTTGTTGTGTTCAACGATGATGTACCAGTAATCTGTATTTGTAGTAAATTAATTCATGGTTACATTGTGCACTCTATCTCAAGCCATATGTGTTTAAGGGAAGTAAAGAACAGGCACTGGGCTCTTCGGCACACCAAACTTAAAGACATGTGAATCCGTTTAATTGTACAGCTCCTAGCTGGCAACAATGCTCAGTGGGTTGAAAGTTGGTCATCTAATGATTTTGACCAAATTATGGGGAACATCTTGCCTGTTAGTTGTAAAAGACAAAAAATTCTTTTGATACTCGGTATTTAAAATAACTTGATTGATTGTGCTTTGTAATGTCTTATATTTTGCTAAAGTTATTCCTTCTTTACAGAGCTGGGGCGCTGAAGGCTACCATCTTTGGGCGATTTCCAATGATGGCACTCACCAAATTGGAAATGATCTGGAAAACAAAAGTGTATTACAACAGGCAGAAATCCTGCAGTTCCAATTCATCAAAAGCGCTTTAACTGTCAACCCCTGCATGGTAGGTTGCAAGCCAAGCTTGAAATCCCAACGATATTCTTATTTTGTAATTGCAGATCAGTAATATTACATTTGTTCAACTATTCATTCTTCAGTCTTCTATTTTATCTCTTAGCAGTAATTTTTGGTCACAGATATACAAAATGTGAAATTTTACAAATTTTACAAAAACCATGGTTTTTGAAATGTTTGTTTTGTGGACTCCTTCACAGGAAGTGCATTATTGCTAATAAAGCCACTTAATATGTATTAACTTACAGATTTTTTAGCTTTCATAAATTAAAGCCATGAAAAATTATTAGAACTGTTGCAACCTGTGTAATATGTGTCCAGTTTGTTACATGATCCTGCTCTGTTTTTTTTTATTAGCATCACTTACTAGGCCAGTATTTATTACCCATCCATAATTGCCTTTGAGAAGGTGGTGAGATGCCTTCTTGAACCACTGCAGTCCATGTGGTGCAGGTACACCCAGAACAGATTTCTAAAAAGAGTTCCAGGAATTTGACCCTGCAACAGCAGGCATTGTGTGGGGCATGGCAGAGAGCTTGCGGATCGTGGTTTTCCCATGCAACTACTGTCCTCGTCCTAGGTAGTAGAGGGCATGGGTTTGGAAGGGGCTGTCGAATGAACCTTCATGACAGATGATGAGTTGCTACAGTACATCCTGTGGATGGTGCAACTGCTGCCATTGTGGTGGAAGGAGTGCAAGTTTAAGGCGGTGGACAGGGTGCCGATAAAGCAGGCTGCTTTGACACCATCCAAGATGAGCTTGAATGTTGTTGGGGATGCACTCATGCAGGCAAGTGAAGAGTGTATCCCATCACACGGGCGTGTGCCTTGTAGGTGGTGGACAGGTTTTGGGGACTCGGAAGGTGAGTTACTCACCACAGAATTCCCAGCCTCTGACCTGTGGTTGCCACAGTATTTATATAGATGGTCCTGTTCAGTTTCTGGTCAATTATAACCCAAGGATGTTGATATTGGGGAATTTGGCAATGGTAATGCCAATGAATGTCAAAGTGCAATGGTTAGATCCTCTCTTGTTGGAGATGGTCATTGCCTGGCACTTGTGTGGCATGAATATTACTTGCAATACTTATTTGGTTTGCAGTATTCATGTTCTTATTTTTTTATGTTAT
The DNA here is from genome assembly GCF_047496885.1 of Scyliorhinus torazame. Lineage (NCBI taxonomy): Eukaryota > Metazoa > Chordata > Chondrichthyes > Carcharhiniformes > Scyliorhinidae > Scyliorhinus > Scyliorhinus torazame. The sequence goes on along the minus strand of NC_092715.1, from coordinate 244,466,619 downwards.
AGGTTCAATCTTCATACTGCCTCCTCAAACAATACTGAAATAATTCTGTAGAACAAAATGCTTCCTTGCTTTCCTTTCTGAATTTACCTGGACAGCACTTTGAGTTAGCATTTTCCATTAATTCTATTTTGTAAGCCGAATGGTGCTTCTGCATAATACGACCAGAAAGTGTTCTGCCTGCACTTGTATACAGCACAGCCATAATTATACCTTTCACAATCCTATTGTTTCAATTTATTCCTCTTAAAGTAGTGAGCCTTTGATGTATGTAATGATTGCTGTGTTCCTGGGTAGATAGAAAATGCCTCGTTAACTCTTTAAGGACAGCTGTAATACCAAATTGATAAATATACAAGTAAAAAGAAAAGACTGGCGATCTTTTTTTTTAAACTCGAAAATTCTGGAAACGCACGGGAAGTCAGCTGGCACCTGCAAAGAGAAAAGGCTCAAGAACTGAGCTGAAAAAGATAATATAGTGCTTTTCTTAGCTCCATTTTCTTTTTAGTAAGAGGTGCCAGAGGAGGGGTGTCTTTTGACATGCAAGGGAGTAGGAGGCATGTTGATGCTTTAGCTTTACGTGTACGTAGTTCACAAGTCATAACACATTAACTTTTGTGTGATTGAAGTGTTTATCACTCTCTCCCACTTTAAAAAGAGTTTTGTTGATCTGGGTTATGTTTCAAGAAAAGATCTCTCCCTGTAATGGAAATCTGACTCGTCTCTTTTTTTAAAAAATAATTACCTGTGTATTTCCAACATGTTCCATTTCTTTTCATAATAAAATGTTTGTTTTTTCGCGTTGGTTTAATTATTTTGCAAACTGACAACGGTAACGTCATTCCCAAAAGCTGGATAGTCGCCCGCATGTCAGTTTAGTGAAACTGCACATTTATTCTTTTATTTCTATTCACCTAATTGAGGTTATTCATTTATGTTGCTATCAAAAGCAGAGGCTTTCTGAACCTATTCCACCTACCTGTGAGAAGCATAAACTGTGTTTTCCCTCTTTGGACTTGCCTACATAGCAATAGAAATTGTCTCTCTCCAGTTTATTGCACCCTCTCTGCTTTATGATGGTTTTCAGGGTCTTCGAATATAGGACTTAGGAGCAGAAGTAGGCCATTCAAACCTTTGAGCCTGCTTCACCATTCAACAAGATCATGGCTGATCTGATTGTGTTGCCTTCTGTCCCCCATATTATCAGACTCCCTTGGCTCATCAAAAATCTGTCGAACTCTGCCTAATGACCCAGCCTCCATTGCTTTCTGGGGGAGAGAAATCCATATACTCACCATCTTTTGAGAGAAAACAAAAGTCTCTATCTCCCTCTTGACCTGTGGTCCCTGGTTCCAGTCTCTCCCACAAGTGGAAACGTCCTCCTGCTATCCGCCCGATCAAATCCCTCAGGATCTGATATGTTTCAATAATATCAGCTCCTATTCTTCTACATCCAATGAGTACAGCCCCAACCTTTCTTCATAAGATAAGTCCCTCATTCCAGGAATGAGTCTTAAGTAAACCTTCTTGGGAAAATTCAGCGGTCATATTTCTCTCCCCAAAATAAATTATTCCGGATTGGAAAATGTCAGTTTGATTTCAGTTTTAACAAAACACCTCTGACTAATAAGACTTAATATTTTCATACATTTAAATTTTCTAAACTGAGAATTAAGATATTGAGCAATTGTTACAATCTTCTTCCCTTCCAGAATAATCAGGAGCAAGTACTTCTACAAGGAGAGGATCGACTGTATTTGAATTGTGGTGACACATTGCAAAATCAAAATTCAAGTACCGCATCCGCGAATTCAGGCCATCAGCCTGTCAGGGAAAAGAACCCTCCGTACAATGACATTCTAGTTCCTCAGGGTTTAAGCACTTTATTAGGACACAGGCACTGGCATGTTGTACAGGTGATGGCTTCTGCATGCATTTTTTTTTATTTGTTGACAGCAAGATATATTGTTGAAGAGAACCTATTGGTTGTATATTTTAATGCGACCACTGCCGAACTCCTTTAAATATTAGGAACCAGTGCAGTCCCATGGGTTTGATATTAAAATGCTTTGCTATTTGACAAGATTCAGCAGCTGCATGCCTGGTAGTTTAGTGTTGGTCAGTGCTAGCTTACAATCACGTGACTGTCAGATATGAAGTGATTGTTGTAATTGTGTTTCTATGGTAAACTGCCACTTGAAAGTTCAACCTTTGAAATAGTTTTGACCAGGTGCACATGAGATTTTTTTAATTAGCTCAACTTCTCCATTTTGCTGGTTTTAATCTAAGAAAAACTTTCAGATTTATACAGCATAAAAATTTGAAAATAAATCTGTTCCAATACAATTGAGAGAAACTCATTTTTGCTTTAGTCTATTTCACAATAGACCGCTCCATTGCCTTTTGGGCACTGTTCAGGCAGATGTGACATGGTTGCCTTCACCTCTCTCTTATCCCCAGAATAGGAATTAACATAGGGCAGCACGACGGTGCAGTGGTTAGCACTGGGACTAAGGCGCTGAGGACCCGGGTTCGGATCCTGGCCCTGGGTCACTGTCCATGTGGAGTTTGCACATTCTCCCAGTGTCCGCGTGGGTTTCACCCCACAACCCAAAAGATGTGCTGGTTAGGTGGATTGGCCACACTAAATTGTCCCTTAATTGGAAAAAAAATTATTGGGTAATCTAAATTTTAAAAAAAGAATAGGAATTAACATTCAAAAAATCTCTTCCTTCTGACGTACCAGGTGATTTACATAGCTGCATCCCAGCAATAAATTCAGTGACGAGCAGTGCAATGTATGGTCTGGGGAGGGAGCATTTAAAAAAGAAGGCAATACCAAATGTAGTTAATTGTCAATCTCTGCTTTTGAACACCAAGAATAATATAACTTGTTTGTCCCTCTTTCTGTAGATCCATAGTACCTATCTAGAAAGTAACTGGCCAATAAAGGTGAGTTTTTTTTCTCTCCGCAGTAAGTAAACTGTGAATTTTTTTTTTTTAACTGGTGAATTGATATTTAATTTGTATTCCGCTATTTCTGCAGTTTGCAGCGGTAGACCAGCTGGGCCAGTGTGTTGCAGTGGCAGGCAGATATGGAATTGCACACTATGCTTTGTTTACGAGGAAATGGAAGCTTTTTGGAAATATTACCCAGGTAGGTAGTGGGCTTGATTGAAATACTGAACTTTAAGGTTCAGTTTTGTTTTCGCAATTTTTTTTGTTTAAATACCTTTTTTCTGCTGGTTTCTCTCTCAACTTTCCCTCCCTGCCCCCTTGAACTCCTTGTTGAGGTATTGCTTCACAGGTCTCCTCAGATATTTCAACCTGTGGCATTCTTCACGAGATGAGCCTTGATAATGTTGTCAGCAAGCAGTTTGATCACCATCATAAAACACTCAAGTCCAGACCTGTCTTTGCCTGACAGTCACCTGTCTGCAGGAGCACATGTTTTGGCAGATTTTGACCCGTCTCATCCAGAAACAGCAGATTGATTGAGGTAGGGAAGAAAAGTGGAGCTGGGCAGTATTTGCGATGGAGAACTTGGGAGAGCAGAAGCTGTTTCAATCTCAAACAAGTGGTTAGGGCATGAAATGGGGTTGGTGGTAAGGGAGGTCTTGTGGTAGCATCCCTCCCTCTGAGCCAGAAGCTCTGGGTTGCAGTCCCACTCTAGGACTTGATGGCCAGGGAAGGTGTATTCATAGCACAGCAAAACAGGTTGAGTATCAACTTGTAATTCTTTCCAACATACACCAGTGGCAGGCCACAAGAATAGGAGAGTTCCAGGTCAACCAACTGCAGAAGGCAACAGAAGACCTTTGCAAAATCATGGACCAACAAAATATCTTTCAGGCATGGCACCTGAAGAGAGAGAGAATTCAGAAGCACTGAGGCCAGCTGAGAATAGGTAATGCAGAACAGAGCAAGGATCAGACCTGAAATATTCAGGGGATCCCAGCATCAACCAATCATCAAAGGATATTCAAGTATTTCTGTATATTTTAATATATTTTGAGACTTTTCACGTGCTTGCAGCGAGAAATGTTTCTTGCTGGAGAATTGCATTGCCTTTCATGCTGCATCAGCCACTTCCAATGCAGCGCTAATATGACCAGATGTAGAATAAAACTCCTTCACCCTGCCACTACGTATTCCCCAACCCAAGTGGAGAGCTCCTTGACTACAGTAATGTGATACTTTTCCATTTTCATATCAACCATCCTGTGTAATTTGAGTAAGTTTGCAAACTTGGCAATGAATTAAGTATTTAACGCTGGATCCTAGCCTACTACATTGAGCCTAATTTCACAAAGGATCATTAGGTCAGTAGACAGCAAAGACTTTTACCCCACCAGGGGGGGCTGCATTTTGAATGCTCATTGCAGAGGTGAGAGTTCAGTCCATTCCATTATCTAGTAACCTAATATGTGGTATGCTACAACTATGATGCAGTCATAGGGCTTCTAGCTTAATATCCTGATGAGCTGCTTTTGGAAGAACCTAAATGAATCCCCATTTTGCAGTTCAGTTGCACTTTAAATTTAAAGCAGGAATTTGTTGACCATTCTGGAAACGGAGTGCAAAATTCATTCGCATTCCAATACTTGATATTGATTTCCCAGAGGCAGGCAGTACCACAGGCTGTCAGTAGAAACCCAATGCAATCAAATATTTTCCCCAAAGTCACTTCAATTATAATCGTAATTGCCACGAAGCAAACTTACAATGTTAAGTCCAAACTAAAAGCGGCAGGGAGTTTCCAAATATGAAAATGAATGCTGCTATAGGCATGGATGGTGGAGGAAGTTTATGATTTAGTGGTAGCTTTCCCATTTTCTTTACTCCAGAAGTTGCAATCCCGTTTCTGACCATCCTGACAAGTGAAGACTGGAATTCCACTCTGAATTCTGGGTTAACCTCCAATGAGATACATGTGGTCAGTGTGAGGGACCCTTCCACCTAAAGGTGCAGGCCCGTTAAATCATGGTTAAAGGCTGGTGTAGAGTGGATTCAGCCAGAGGAAAGTATTCATCTCGCAACTCGTTAGATTGTTAATCAACTTGTGAATCCTTCCATTGTTTCGCACTTGTTCCCCAGGAGAAGAGTGTACAGGTGTGGAAATAAGGTATGGACGGTTAACTTTTATATGTTCAAAGTCAGATAGCCTTTCAAGTCAAATTTAAGTTTGGTTGACCTTATTGACTATTCAATCTATTGTGATGCTGCAAATGGATTTGGGATCAAGTGTACCCATCAGATTAAGCAGTGATCACTTAAATAAGACTTAGAGGTGTAATTCTGTCCTCATTTTAAATTTTTATATTGTTTTAACTTTTATTTTTAGTACTTTGGTTTATCACAGTCAATCACTGGTGCTAAACATTGTATATCGAAGGATTTGGAGCGGGATTCTCCGTTGTTCCGGCAGTGCACCCATGCTCACGGGTTTGCCGGAAATCCCATTAGGAGGGGCGGGAAAGGAGAATCCCGTTGCCAGCGAGGGTGCATCACCCAGGAAAACGAGACTGGCAGACCGGAGAATCATGCCCATGGTCTCTGTATTGCACCTGTTTGTGCTGCTATTTTCAATTCTTAGGCATTGCAACTTCAGAAATTAACTGTTAGACCTTGCTGCTTTTATCTGTTTTCTCTCTTACCCAAACCCTCATGTGCACTCATTCAGAATCTCTATCTCACAGGCATAAGCTGCTAGCATCGATCTTTTCTAACTATCAAAACCCGTTGAGCAATTACCTGGCTTACAAATTTAACTTTTTCTCTCGCTTCATTGAAGACATTCACGCTACATAAGTGCCAGGTAATGACCATCTCTAACAAGAGAGAATATAAGCACCACCCTTCTCAATGGCATTACCATTTATTAAACATGAAAAGTTTGACTATAATACAATACTCCTTCACCCCATCTATATCTTCACAGATGTGTACATATTTTGGAGGATAACAAGTTACAGAATATACCTTGTGCTATATTGTTTTCCGTAAGTACGCAATCCCAATAAACCAACAGGCTAACTGTGATCATGCACACCCCGCTCTGAAACGAAGTAGCAGATGCCGCCCAATGCAATCTCTGGATTTCTCATCAGATCCCCCAGATGCTTATCACACTGTGAGCCAACTAGTCTCACTGCAACTCTGGCTTCCACATAAGAGTTTCCAAGCTTCACTCTTGAAAATAATACACCTTAGAATCGTCTCTCAAGCAGTGCTTTCTCTCCAATGTCTTCACCAAGGATCTACTTCCAGGATTTCAATCTCTCCTTTTAGGATTCCTCTGCCCTCGATTGCCATATGTGTTCAAGCTTTCACACAATCCCTCACGTACCCAGCCATGCAAACCGAACACCACGGCTTCACAGGCTGTACTAAGGTCACTCGCCTTAGAATTACTTCAGATCTTTGGCTTCTCATTAGCCAACTTTTCCAGGTCTGCATCTTTCAGCTCTGTCTTTAACTCAAAGTATCTTGCCTCTGCACCTTTAACTTCAGTAAGCAGTTCCTTGTTCAATTTCCTGTTCCTTTGACTTCAGTCATCCTAGGACTTCTCTTTCATTCCCTGGTTTCAAATCTGATCTTTAGCTTCTGGGATTTACTTTCTGACCCTGACAGAAACTGAAAGAGTGGCAGGAGTAAGAGCTGCTTCCTCTCAGGTACCTGGTTCCAACTGTTTCTGAGTTCATCTTAAAACTAATTTCCTAAAGTGGCAACAGCCTAGCTTTTCTTTGAATTCTGTTGTTTTTACACTGTAAACCCTCTAGTCATAACGTAAGCACAATTTAAAATGAAACCAAAACCCACAGACATGCAGAAACCTTTGTTTAACATGAAGCTAACTAACGTTTTAACCCTTTCTTACATAGCAAAGCAAAATTAAATCTGCTTAAATCTACACCTTGCTTCTAATATCCAAAAATACAAATATAGATTACTTAAAACTACCTTTGTCTCCTGAAATAAGGCACTTACCATCCTGACATGGAAATATATTGCCATTCCTTCGCTGTCACTGGATCAAAATCCTGGAAGTCCCTTCCTTAAAGCACTGTGGGTGTATCTACTCGACCAGGACTGCAGTAATTCAAGAAGGCATCTTCTCTAGGGCAATTAGAGATGGGCAGTAAGTGCTTACCTAGCCAGCAACACCCATATTCTGTGAATGAATTTTTTTAAATCTTCACAACGTTGTCTCTCTAAATCAGGCCATTTGATGTTTAAAAATTTAATCCAAGCTTTTACCAGCTTCAGACTCAACAATACCATTATTCACCTGCTGGAAACTTAAATTTGTTCAAAACTCTTGCTGACTGTGCCCATTATTCACCTGCTGGAAACTTAAATTTGTTCAAAACTCTTGCTGACATACAATGTCCAATCCATCCACTTGCCCAATACCTTGTTCTCACGGAATACATTTGGCTCACAGCCACCATGCCTCAGATGTAAAATCTCATCCTCATTCCTCACTATCTCTGTATTTTATTCCAGTCCGACAATTTCCAGCCAACCTGCTTATGCTCTACAGTCATGGAACCATAGAATTTACAGTGCAAAAGGAGGCCATTCGGCCCATTGAGTCTGCACCGACCCTTGGAAAGAGCGCCCTACCTAAGCCTCCACCCTATCCCCGTAACCCCATCTAACCATTTTTGGACATTAAGGGCAATTTAGCATGGCTAATCTACCTAACCTGCACATCTTTGGGTTGTGGGAGAAAAACGAAGCACCCGGAGGAAACCCACGCAGACACGGGCAGAACATGCAGACTCCGCACAGACAGTGACCCAAGCCGGAAATCTACCTGGGACCCTGGAGCTATGAAGCAGCTGTGCTACCGTGCTGCCCTCGGATTCCTGCCTTTCTTGAACTCTCTCCCTTCCCCTCGCCACAATGTTATTTCCTGCAGGTTAGAGCCCACTCTCTAGAACTTCATAAGACCTGTAGACATTTCCATCTCTCCCTTCTATATGTTGTATATTTTATGATTGATGTTAATTGGAGATGAGGGCTGTTGAAGGGAGCTTTATTGATTAATGGAAGGATAATTTTAAACTATCAAAGGGTTTGAAATTTTTTATATTTTATGATAAATGTAGTTCCCTACACACTCCTGAAAATGGATGCAGTTTGAGATTTTGATATCATGACATTTCTTGGAATTTAGGCTGGTCTGATCAAGATTAATGTGAATGATCTTATTGGCTATTTTGAGAAGAGTACAGAGTGAGAGACTCCATGGTTTGCAATCAGATAAATTTAATGACGTCAGCCTGTATGACACTAATCAAAGGGGTGACTGGTGTATGCTGCTCACTTCGCTGCTTTCACCTACAAAGCTCTTCTATATAATTTGTGACTGCTGCAGTTTTTGTTTTTTATACCTCTGCTTAAATTTTATGTCTAATATATATTAAATTAGGGAGTGGAGGGAGCGTCGGTGTGGGCTCCAATTTGTGGCAATCATCGGTTTGTCCCGGGGAGATTGCATAGGGGGTTTCGGAGGTGGCAGAGAGCAGGTATTGAGAAGCTGGGGGATCTGTTTATCGACGGGAGCTTTCCTTGTTTGGAGGATTTGGAGGAGGAGTTCAAGTTGCCGGGTGGGAATGGGTTTCGCTATCTGCAGGTTTCGACCTTTCCGCTTCTACCGCCACAGGGGATACAGGATAAGGTAGTTTCTAAAAAGGGGGTGGGGATGGGGAAGGTCTCAGAAATTTATAAAGAGCTTATGGAGTGGGAGGGAACCCAGATAGGGGAGGTAAAGCGCAAGTGGGGAAATAAGCTGGGTAAGGAGCTAGAGGCAGGGCTGTGGGAGGACGCTCTGAATAGAGTCAACACGTCCTCATCATATGCCAGGCTCAGCCTGATACAATTCAAGGTGGTTCAAAGGGCACACATGACAGTCGCCCGGATGAGCAGGTTTTTTGGGGTGGAGGACAGGTGTCCAAGGTGTGCAGGAGGGTCCGCAAATAATGTCCACATGTTTTGGGCATGTCCGAAGCTTAGGGGATGTTGGCAGGGATTTGCCGATGTCATGACCACGGTGATAAAAACAAGGGTGGCACCAAGACCAGAGGTGGCGATATTTGCAGTGTCGGAAGACCCGGGAGTCCAGGGGGCCAGAGGGGCTGACGTTTTGGCCTTTGCCTCCTTGGTAGCCTGGAAACGGATCCTATTATCCTGGAGGGACTCGGAGCCCCCAAAATCAGAGGTATGGGTTAGCAACATGGCTGGGTTCCTCAGGCTTGAGAAAATTATTCTCTCAGGGCGAACTTAAATGTTAGGGTGGCAGCCGTTTATCCACTTCTTCGGGGAAAACTAAACTGTTAGCGGATTCAATAAGGGGGGGTTAGGGAATGAGGGGAGATGGGGGAGATAGTTTTGTTTAGTTTAGACTAGACGGGATGAGCGAGAGGAGATAGAGGGACTTGGGAATTGTGTGTGGTGTTGGTCGGGGGGGGGGTGCTGTTACATACTGAATTATGTTTACATTTGTATTTGTATCTTTTGTTGTTATAAAACCATAAATGCCTTAATAAAATATTTGTTTAAAAAAAGTATATATATATATATATATATATAAATAAATAAAATTAGATCTTAACATCTTTATTAGTAACAAGATAAAGTAACATAAAATCCATTCATGTAGCAAAGCATTTTTGCATTTCACAAGTCATTCAGAAATGTTATTTTTGATATCATCTTCTGAATAATCTGCCACTTTATGCTCCAGTCAATCACAGGGATGTAACCACCCATTCATTGCCTTTATATGCTTGGATAAATTTTTAAATGTAACCGTCAGTAATTAGACATATTAAAGACAGCGGATAAGACTGAATGACGTGATGCTTTGGCCTTTTCCTTGTATTGCCAACAGTAGAAATGATTGTGGGTGGGTATGGCATGGTGTTTTACAAGCTTGAGAATGTCTACTACGATCGCTGCTTTGTCTGAGATTTCTGTTGAAGCTAATGCGGTGTAGCAATCTACAAAGCATCAAAAGTATGCCTCCTTCATCAACATGAATAATGTTTTGGAGATGGGTCGGATAAGATCATCTTTCTCTCAAAGCGTAGGAATGCTCAGAATTCAATATGACGTGTATTATTTTAAAATTATGTGGAGGATCGAACATAACAGCTCATCCGCTCTTCTGGTAACTTGGGCGCATTTTTCTATTGTACTCAATGCCTGAATGCCCCATTGGGATGCAGAATGTGGAAATGTGTCTGTCCCAACTTGCCAAATCATCTCCATTATATTATGAGGAGATGCCCTTGTTTGATGGGGTTACAGTTCCCTCTTGGTCGCCTCAGGAGTACCAATGTCTGTTGTTTCGATTTGTTTGCCTTGCCGCCCCTCCTGCAGCCCCCCACACCTATCGTAGCAGGTTTTTAGTTACAAATACACTTTTTATCTGTGATTGAGACTCCTTTCTTCCTCTTTTTTGGTATTTACTCTCTTTGTTTAATTTTTAGCTCATCCTTTCAGCCTCCGATAGCTTCTTTTTTAACCTGTTGAGCTTCCGTTTCTTCTTCAAAAATACAACTGATTTGATTCTGGGATCTCTTGATGATTGATATCTAATTTATTTGTGTCCGGGCATTAAAAAGTATTGTGACTTATTAAAAAGGTGTTTGAAGTTGTAAATTTTGTAATGATTGGCTTTTGTCATCTACAGTTTTGAAATTTCTTTAAACCTTTTATGAAGAAATAATTTTAAATGAAAGAAAAATTATTTTGCTGAGTTTGACAGCAATTCTGTTGCACGCAACCAAAAAGTTAATAAATTATGCTAGTTTAATTCTGTGTTAAAACAATCTACCATGTGAATAAGACGCAACAATCCAGACAAAATTTGATGTAAATAGTAATGCATTGGAACATTGTATTCTGGAATCTTGAGGGTAACCCCCATCCATATATATTTATATTTATAGGAACAAAACATGGCTGTAACTGGCGGCTTGGCATGGTGGAATGACTTCATTGTTTTAGCCTGTTATAATTTGATTGACCATCAAGAAGAGGTAAGTGAAGGATATTTTCATCGGCATTCCCAGATTTAAATTGATTCCCAATTGCCGTAAAGCTTTTACTTGAAAATTGATTACGTGCCCACTTCCAGTCCTCCGACCAAAAATATATTACCAAATTAGCGTCTGCAGGGTAAAACTATTTCACTGTTTCATTATTCACTAGAAATAAAAAGGTGTCTGGCAAATAGTAAAACCACAATGACAAAGAACAAGTGTCGAAGAAATTATAAGTCAGCACTTTGAGTTTTCGCCAAACGTCCTTGAATTAAACACGAAGTTCGTGGGGGGTTTGGAGAGACCACAATCATTCCAATTGTCCCCGCTTCACAGAGGTAAAGGCAGGCAATTTATATGATACAGTAAGCAATATCTAGGACAGAAAGCATTCTTTAGATTAGCAAGAGACAGGAAACCGAGCAGGCCGGAGTTAGATTTTAATAACTGGCCTTGGGTTCCTTGCCTAAGAAAAATAATAATTGTATGCTGTCAACAAAACAATGTGCAGCTGTATGCTTGTTTACATTGTATGACCGTCTGACTAGTTCATACAGAACCTTTGACTGAAATAAGGCTAAATATCCATCATGCTTTGCCAAGTGCCTTTTTCCATGAAATATAGGCAAGCAAGTGGTTAAAATGAATACAGGGTATTAAGGCAACTAAACCATCAACTAAAGTCCCTTCCACAATTCGCTCCTTGTTGATCTTATGATCAACACATTGTTAGTACATTACACTGCAGTCTTTCCAAATGTCCCTGCTTTACAAAGGTAAGGCGAGTAATTTATATAATATAAGCAATATCTAGGACAGAGGCATTCTTGAGATTAAACAAGGAGACAGAAAGCGAGCAAAGTTTAATAACAGGCCTTGAGTTCCTCGCCTAAGCAAAACAATGTGCAGCTGTACGCCTGTTTACATGGTGTGACCTTCCGACTGTTTCATACAGAACCTCAAACTTTTTGACCAAAAATAAGACTATATATCCATCATGCTTCGCTAAGTGCCTATTTCCATGAAATAAAGTCAAGCAGCTGATTAAAATAATACAAGGTATTTAAGGCAGCTAATCCGCCAACTAAAGTCCCTTCTACAATTCCCTCCTTGTTGATCTTATGATCAACACATTGTTAGTACATTACAGTGTCCTCAGCAGCAAAGGGTGAGCTATAATGTAAGGGGAATGGACGTATGACAGGCACCTGATTGCTGGGACATGGAGGCAATGCTGACATACTCGCCCCCATGCCCTGACAACATCCCGAGCAACATTTCAACAGTAACCATACGACAATCAGGATTATACAACGATGATTATAATCCAAATCACAATCCTCTGTCCTAATGTTCCCAACCACCCAAAGCCGAAGTCCCATCCCCCATCCGCATGCAACCGTGCTACCTCTCTACGAATGTGATCAACCAGGTTATCAATTTTCTGATTTATCAGGGATGTATGTGCAGCAGTCACTGCCAATCAGGGCACAAGTACCTCCCTTATCAGCTAACAAGAAATCAAGGGCCATCCTATTCTGCAGGGCAACCGCTCTTATAGCAACCATCTCAGTTTCTATTTGGTTAACAGCTTCTGCAGTGTCATTAGCTACCTGCTCAAGGATGTCGCGTAATTCGCGTAGTTCGTATGCATCAGTGGCTTTTCCTAATGGTGGTATCATGATTCCCAACATTTGTGTCCATGTCATAACACTTCGTGTCGTCCTGTGGTGGGGATGGTCCTGCAGTTACTGGACGTGATTTACATAAGGGACTACATATCCCAAATAGCAGGAGCCCTCCCAATTCTCTGGTAACCATGCGTCCACAGATAAAATACGTGCTGTTATATGCGGTCAGGTTTCCTTACTATCAGTCATCATTAGTCTGATCGGATCCCCTCCCCAGGGGCCTCCACTAGTACAATTTTCAACCGCAGACCAGTCAAAGATGAATAGCCCTTTAACTGTAAGACGGGGCATAGGGGGTTGCCAATTCAAGGTCTGGTCGCACTGACTCGTCCCAATTCGGTAGATCCCATATGTTTTATGTTTTAAAGCGTATGCTACCTTTTGGGACTCCAGTATAATTGGGAAGGATCAAACAGGGCGGCTGGCGTGTCACATTAAATCTAGGCCACCACCATCCTTTAAACCTATTCATATCGTATCCAGCTGATCTCCAATCTAACATATCCTGTGTATCTTCCCCATGCCCTGTATTATTCCGTCTTAGGGCCCACTCTGCTTTCTCGTTACTGGTGAATGGGTTGGGCCGCGTAGGGATGCCCTCCCCCGAGCATCTGGGAATTTGTGTACAAAGCCAACAACTGGATTTATTTACCCTCTCTGCGTTTGAGTGGGACATCTATATCAAGGTGGTAGTGTTCAGTTTACCCTCTACATAATGTTGGATTAATATGATAATATAAAAACATCAACGTCGTCATTCTCTTCGAGGCAGCGTTCGCTGGTACTCTCAAAGCTCCGTATGATGTAGTTTACACGAGTTGCGTGGATCCAATCTGTTTTTTCTTTGACTTTAAAGGCTGTTCGGGCTGTTAGCAGCACTTGGTAGGGTCCTTTCCACCTAGGAGAAAAAGAATCTTTGTTTAATGCTTTCACATATTCTTGATCTCCAGGTTTAAAGGGTGTGTATTTCCCTCTTTTGGATGCATCTGAGCCATCGCACCTTTGCATGTATTTTTCCAGCGGTCTCGCACATAGCCTGGGCATATTTTAGTGATGCCTCATCTGCCCATATTAAGGCTACTGCCGCTGGGGTCATTGGGGGTTTTGTTCCAGTTGTCATGGGACATCCCATTAATATCTCATACGAGGTTAAGCCAGTATTGCGATTTTTCTGATTTCTCAGGGCATGCATTACTATGGGTATGGCATCTGGCCATAGCAGCCCATTTTGTTGACACACTTTTGTAACTGCAGTTTTAATTGTTCCATTCACCCGTTCCACCATTCCTGAGGATTGCGGCTGATATGGGATATGCAATTTCCAATCAAATCCCATAGCTTCTGTTTGGGCTTTGGTCAGTTTGCTAGTGAAATGAGTTCCCTGTCACTGTTAATACCCATCGGTATTCCAAACCTAGGTATTATTTCCTTCAATAGAATATTTTCCACTGTTCTAGCATCGTCTCTTTTGGTCGGAAAAGCCTCAACCCACCGTGAAAACATGTCCACTATCACCAGCATGTATTTAAATCCCTTGGCCGTCGGCATGTGTACAAAATCAATCTGCAAATTTTCAAAAGGCATCTCAGGCTGTGGGAGATGATCAAAGACGGCGGCGGGTGTTTTGCCCCGATTATTCCTCTGACAAATTATACATGTATGGGCTACTTTTTCAATTGTTACCGTATTACCTGGAGCATACCGTTGTTGACATATTGCATGTGTCATCCCTCCTTTGCCGACGTGAGCCTGTCCATGGGCAAGGCGGCATAGTGGCAAAAACAGATTTCTGGGGCATCGGGGTGGACCCAGATCTGATGGCTGTTTTGGTAGCAACCGGCTTTGAGCCAGGAGCGATGCTCCTGTAGGGTGGCTTGCTCCTGTCCCTGCTTTAACTTTGGTTCTGTTATGGTGGACGGAAGTTCTATTACAGCAGCTTGCAGTTGAAGCTGCTGTTTGAGAGCCATTTGTTTGGCTATGTTATCCGCAAATCTATTACCACAGGGGACTTCATTGTCTGCAGTAGTATGCGCTTAGCACTTTAAAACGGCTATCTTGCTCGGCAGCTGGACAGCATCTAGTAAGATTAAACCAATTTAGCATGTTTAATAGGGTGGCCGGAGGAAGTTATGAAACCCCTATTTTTCCATAATTGGCCAAAATCGTGTACCACCCCAAAAGTGTATCGAGAATCAGTGTAAATGTTGACTGTCTTACTTTTCGCTAGAATACATGCCCGAGTAAGCGCGAATAATTCAGCCGCTTGTGCAGACGTTCCCGAAGGCAGAGCAAAAGCTTCCACTATCTCGAATGGAGTTACTATTGCATAGCCGGCCAGGAGGGTTGTATCATTTGGTCGGTTCGCGGACCCATCAGTAAAAAAAATGATGTCTGGATTTTCAAGTGGGTGACTCAATAAATCAGGGCGAGGGGTTGTGGTGGCTTCAACCAATTGTACAGTCATGATGAAACAGATGTTGTTCTTCCGAGGGCGCGGGTAAGAGTGTAGCAGGGTTGATAGCCGGTGCTCGCTTGTAGACAAAGTTAGTCTTAGAGAGAAGGATTACCTCGTACCCAGTGCGTCGAGCCGCAGAAAAATGCTGCGTTGCTGATGAATTAAGCAGGAGCAAAACAGAGTGAGGAACCAATACCGTACACGGGTGGTCGAGTATAAGGGGCACTGATTTTTCTACTATAGACGGCGTGGCTGTTACTGCACTTAAGCAACTTGGCATACCCCTTACCACTGCACATAGGGCGACCGAGTAATAGGCAAGGGGTCTTTTCCCTCCTCCATGCTCTTGTACCAGGGCCCCCTTTGCAAATCCCCCTGCTTCATTCACATTAAGAGTAAAGGGCTTGGTGAAATTAGGAAGTCCCAAGGCAGGGGTGCTAATGGCTTGTTTCAAGTTACGAAATGCTTGCTCCCTCTCCGGGGTCTAGGTAACAACCGAAGGGGCGTCCTGTAGGGTAGCCTTGCGCAGCACTGCGTCCATCTCTCTATAGTCCGGTACCCACTGCCTGCAATAGTCCACCATGCCGAGGAAGGTAAGGGTCTCCTTTTCCGTGCGCGGAGTTGGAATCCTTGCTACAGCCTGTATGCTTTCAGACCCAAACATCCGCTGTCCTTGCTGCAGCTGAAATCCCAAATACTGAACTGTCCTGACAGAATTGCAGCTTGCCCAGTGAGGCCCTCTGCCCTCTTTCTGCCAGATGTGACAATAACAAAAGGGTATCCTGTTGGCAAGTTAGACCCCCCTCTGAGGCTAATAATAAATTGTCCGCATATTGTAACAGCGTTGAGCTGGACGGCAACTGGAACACATCCAAGTCTCTCTCAACCGCCGCCGCATATACTGCCGGGCTTTCTGTGTAGCCCTGCGGGAGGCGCGTCCATGTGTACTGTTTTTTCCGATATGTAAAAGCAAATAGATATTGACTGTCCGGGTGCAATGGTATGGAGAAAAAGGCTGAGCATTAATCTATGACCGAGAAAGTGTCTGCTGTTGGTGTTATCGAAGACAAAATGACATTTGTGTCCGGCACCAATGGAGCAATAGGATTAGCAATTTTATTGACGGCTCTTGAGATCTTGCACAAATCGCCACTCGTTGGGTCTTCCTACTTTTGGAATGAGGAGTATAGGGGTGTTACAGGGGCTTTGTGTCCTCTTCAGTACCCCTTGCTGTAATAGTGCATTGATCACTCCCTCTATCCCTTTCTCTGCTTCTTGTGCCAACCTGTATTGTTTCAGGCAGGGCAGGGCAACGTTCTTTTGTAACTGCACCCTATGCGGTGGGGCAGAATGTACCTTTCCAACATGGTTTTCATGCTGGGCCCATAGATGTGTTGGTACCTGGGCCAGGACTGAAGGGAGTAAACATAGAAGGCCATTGTTCCTCTTTCCAGTCACTCTGCCCTCCTGTTTGCCATAAAACGGCAATTTTGTCCGTCTACTACAACATCAATCTGATGTATTACTTTTTTTTTTCTGGCCTCATTCATCAATTCTCCTAATTGCTTTGCCTTAGCGGGATGTCTTACGGCCAATGTTAAATGGGATTCTGAAGTTAAACCCATCCTAAAGAGGTCCCTCTGACTATGGGTCAACTGTACTAGCATTCCTAACCCACAACACCAAAAAATAAAAATGGGGTGACATGCAATGTTATCTGCTTTCCTAAGTGACATTGCGCTTGTAAATTATATGCCTGCTCATCCTCACAAGCATACCAAGCCGTGCAATGGGTCACTATATTTTCTCGTCTGGACTCTATCAGGTGTTTTAATAGTTGTGCCCAAAGGTCATTAACCTTTTGTAAGACTTCCTGCAGTTTAAAAACATTTTTTTTTTTTTTTTTTTTAGCAGTGGTACTGTCAGGGTTAATGTTTGCTGCAGAACCTAAGGGGGCGGAGAACTAGGAATTATGCCATTTACGTCTTTTACCGTAATCTAAAAACTTATTCATATTCAATTACTTTTATTCATAAAGGCACTTTCTTTCTTTTAAACTGATTTTAATTTCCAATGTTTCAGTGCATTAGAGAAATCTCAACACAAATCTCTTAAGTTATAATCTTGGACTCACAATGACAGACGATAAAAAATACAACCCACTTAGCACTTCATGCTTTGACTAAACAAAGCACACAGATTCTCACAGCTCACAAATATCACAGTTAACCGTTAACCTTATCTCACGGCTACAGACAAATCTGAATTCCCTTTAGATAGGAACCCATCTGTTACGCTTTTACCTTAATCTTCCATTTACTTTTACTCCCCTGTTTTTCTTTTTGTTTTGAGAGGGGTTTAGCTTCATTAGATTCCTATGCAGGACATATAGGTTTTCCTACCTCATTCCGTTGCTTTACGATTGTTTATTTTCATTTTCTTACTCATTTTGACTCCCTTATCTCTCTTCTTTAAGGAGTTCACCTTCTTTCTCACTCCAAATGTCTTTACCGATGCTTCGGGAGGACCTGTAAGGGGGCGTCCGAGTTTATCGCCAGTCATGGCTTCTGAAAAATACTTTAGAGCATATACATATAACAACAAGGACCGAGGGAAATTATTAACAAATACTACAAGGACGCTCACCGGTATTAGTCCTTTTGCGAATCCCGAAGCCTGTTGATTGTTCAGTTTGGTTTTTTTTGGTCTCTGAGGCACCTTTGTTCTTCTCATGCAGCTATCATTAATTTATTAATTAAGATAAGTCTCCAAGCATGAGTCACTCGCCAGTAATTAAGGCTGCCGAGCGGCAGACAACCCCCCCCCCGGCCCTTTCAGCTGGGATCGCGCTAGTGCTCTCTCCCTTTCAGCTGAGAGAGTCCTGTTTAGAGATTCGTTTCGGGGTTCACTTCCTGTTAAATTAGGGAAACTGCACGACTACGCCAATTTGTCGAAGAAATTATAAGTCAGCACTTTGGGTTTTCGTCAAAGGTCCTTTAATTAAACATGAAGATCGTGGGGGGGGTTGGAGAGACCACAGCCATTCCAATTGTCCCTGCTTTACAGAGGTAAAGGCAAGCAATTTATATGATACAGTAAGCAATATCTAGGACAGAAAGCATTCTTTAGATTAGCAAGAGACAGGAAACCGAGCAGGCCGGAGTTAGATTTTAATAACTGGCCTTGGGTTCCTTGCCTAAGAAAAATAATAATTGTATGCTGTCAACAAAACAATGTGCAGCTGTATGCTTGTTTACATTGTATGACCGTCTGACTAGTTCATACAGAACCTTTGACTGAAATAAGGCTAAATATCCATCATGCTTTGCCAAGTGCCTATTTCCATGAAATATAGGCAAGCAGCTGGTTAAAATAAATACAGGGTATTAAGGCAACTAAACCGTCAACTAAAGTCCCTTCTACAGTTAGTATCTGTGTACTCTTTTGTTCTCTGAAATCCATAATGGGAAATGGTGTCTCCTTTGAGACTTTCATGTGAAATGTTAAACCAATGACCTCGCTGCTCTCTCAGGTAGATCCTTGGCACAGTTTGGAAAGAGAACAGCGGAACTATCCCTGACCTCCTGACCAACCAACTTCAATCTACATGTGCTTCAACCCACATCACTGAACAAAAAACAAATGATCTTGTTATACCCACATTGTTGTTTGTTTGAGCTTGCTGTGCCCACATTGAATCTCAGAATCATACAGTGCAGAAGAGGCCCTTCAGACCATCGGGTCTGCACCAATGATAAACACCTGACCTGCCTACCTATCCCCATTTGCCAGCACTTGGCCCATAGCCTTGAATGTTATGATGTGCCACGTGCTCATCCAGGTACTTTTTAAAGGATGTGAGGCAACCCGTTTCTACCCCCGTCCAAGGCAGTCGTCACCCTCTGGGTAAAAAGGTTTTTCCTCAAATCTCACCCCCCCCCCCCCCACCCCAAACCTCCTGTCCCTCACTTTGAACCGTGTCCGCTCGTAACTGAACAGCTGCTCCCTGTCCATCCTCATAATCCTGTACACCTCGGTCAGGCAGCAGTCTTCTCTGCTCCAGCATTAACAACCCAAGCCTATCGAACCTCTCTTCGTAACTTAAATATCCCATCCCAGGCAACATCCTGGTGAATCGCCTCTTGCACTCCTCCATTGCAATCATATCCTTCCTATAATAGGTGGTCAGAATTGCGCAGACTATTCCAGCTGTGGCCTCACCAAAGTTCTATACAGTTCCAACATGACCTCCCTGCTTATGTAATTATGCTTCAATTGATAAAGGCAAGTGTCCCATATGCCTCTTTCACCACCACCCTATTAATCTGCCCTTCTGCCTTCTGAGATCTATGGACAAACACGTCAAGGTCCCTTAGTTCCTGGGAACTTGCAAGTGTCATGCCATTCATTAAATACATTGACAGCATGTTTCCTGCAGCTTTCAGCTAAGCCACAGGTCTGTCAGAACTAATGCCAAAGGTGAAGATTACTGGAGAATTCCAGTCTTGCAAAATCCAAATGCCTTTGAAGGTGATGCTAGCAATCGCCTATAATCGATGGCACAATCTCTACAGGGATTGGGTAGAATGCTAACGAACAATTAGTGACGTGCTGTCTGGTCCTCCGCTTCACCAAACCCTTGACAGCTGATAATCAAATTTGTACTTGTAGTAACTTTTTATCCTAACTAATCTACAAATCAGTCAATATAACCTGTTTCCTGTCTTCCACTTTGAATTACAACAGGGTTGTCACCTCCATAATGACATCTAAATTTTCAACAAAGCGCATTCAGTATATAGTTCTACCACTTGCCTGGTATGAGTGACCAGCAAGAGGAGCTAAGTGAAGAATGTCCACCCAAAGGAGCGAAGTGGGGGGGGGGGAGGAATCTTTTTCCTGGGAATCTTGAACAAATCTAATCATTGCTGTTTGTAATCTGAATTAGAAATGATGTAACAATTTAAAGGCCTGGTAGGAGTAAGTCTGCCGTTCTACTTATTTGTACAAAAAGTAACTTTTTGCTCAATTTTCAAAGTTTGCAAGCTTTACAAATGCATATGCCTGCCTTGACATACTGATTTGGATGTGGGAGATGAGGAGTTAGCCACTTTTTAATTGTTGAAACTATCCTTTGTACAAAAGTCATTCTTGTTAGAATTAATGTTCACATTTCGTATTGAAATTGTGTTGTAATTTTTAATCCCGCTTTCTTCTTCCAAACCAGCTGAGACTTTATCTCCGGTCATCCAACCTGGACAATGTTTTTGCTCATATTACCAAGGTGCAATCGGAGACTTTGTTAATAAATGTCTTCAGGGACATGGTAATATTGTTCAGAGTAGACTGCTCTATCTGTTTATACAGCATTGATCGGAAAGATGACGGGTGAGTAGCCAGCTTTTTTCTCCCAGGTTTCTGCTCCTGTTTAGTGCTAATCTCCATGGGGAAGTAGATTAAAGCATGACCTTTGAAACATTGGTTTTGTGGTTAGGGCATATCTCTGTTAGAGCAATTACTGTTGTCACATCACCAGGCATTCGCCATTGCCAACTTATAATTCCCTGCTTTTAACCTATGCATAATTTATTGTAAAATTACACAATGTGTAAACAGAAAAGAATCTAATTGAACTGAATTGTAAACATCTTTACAGTATTAATTTGATTAGTCAATAAACTTTCATCTCTATTCAATGAAAGATTGAAGGCACCTCCCCTCCTCCTCCCAGAATAGTACTTGCTCATGTCAGTCTTTATAATGAGCAATAGACATTTATATTTATTGGTACTGAAATAAACATGTTTTGAAGCGATGTAGATTGTAAAAGTGGCTTTTTTCATCCATAGTGCATCAAAATGCTCAAAAAAGGGACACTCTATTGTTACACATTGGTCCGTAGCTTCCTGGCTCCCCAGCGTTGGATCTAGTGGGTGCCCTATAGATGCGCTGGGGAATCCCTCTTGAAAGTTCCAGGGTAAGAGTTTACCCGACGATTGTCCAGAAGGGCTAACTTCCCCTGGACAATAGGGCTGGGCTGGGAACCATCTGATAAAATGATTTAAATCGCTGACTTCGGATGGTTCTGTCAGTTTTGCACTCAGCAGAGTAACTATTTTTAAAGACCCAGACTGAGCCCCACACAGAAGATCCCATCCCCGCCAACCAGCATGCTTCAATTAGGCCCAACCGAACATCCCCACTTGCTACACTACTGACAGTAACCCCCTGATGTCTGACACTTCCCACCAGCCTGCCCTGATGTGCACAGCCTTTACCCCCACCCCACCTCCACATCCCATTCACTTTCCGAAGAAATTACCCCTTTTGATGGGACCTTTAAACTCACCTGTTTTACCACCTAGTGCTGTAAAAAGGGATGTGTCCTCCATTGCTTTGCTCCTTTTACATAAGGGCAGCGCATGAGTTAGCACTGCTGCCTCACACCGCCAGGCACCTGGGTTCAATTCCGGCCTTTAGGTGACTTTATGTGGAGTTTGTACGTTCTCCCTACGCCTGCATGGGTTTCCTCCCAAAGTCCAAAGATGTGCATGTTAGGTGGAATGGCCTGTGTTAAATTGCCCCTTTGTTTCCAATGGTTCAATGGGGTTACGGGCATAGGGTGGGAATGTGGGCTCAGGTCGGGTGATTTTTCAGAAGGTTGGTGCAGCTTCAATGGGCCGAATGACCCCCTTCTGCACTGTAGGGATTCTGTAATACGTCGCTGGAGTTAGGGATGCACTTTGCTTCCTGAGTCACACCCAGCCTGAGTCAGGAAGGTCTGGCAAGGTGGACGCTTTCTGTTTTAAATGCTGATAAGTTAGTATGGAATGGCAATCATCACTGATTGCCACTCCGAGGAAGTTACAGGCCACCTAAGAGTGCTTTTTACTGGAGGTCCCTGAGAGGATCACTCATCTGCTTTCAAGTGCCACATGAGCCAGGGGAGTAGCAAGAGAAAGATTTTGCACTTAGTGCAGTTTATACAGTAATAATTCAATTTTAAACAAGTGTTTACATCCCACCAGTAACTTGCATCAACATGTAACTGGCAAAAACCGCAGTTGCGCCAGTGAATGAGACATGTCCTGTGGTTTATGGATGAAAAATAAAATCCAAGTGGAGTATGCCTACAATTTACAAATTGCTAATGAATTAAAGTAACTTAATCAAAATGGCATGATACACGGTATGCAGATGCGTAAGCATGTATATCATGAATTGATGGGACAAAGGATTATATACAAGTAAACCAATTGAGACACAGCCAGTCATTGGAACATATAACAGTCCATGGCCACAAGCAAAGAAGAAAAAACGTGCTCTCCTTCTTCTCCAGCCCGTATTTGTACTTCTGAGAGGAATAAGAGACCATCTTTTCTTAGTTTCCAGAAATGTAGATATTGCATTAGCAACATTTAAGAATTTCCTTCTACTTTTTAATTAAATGTTCTCATCTTTGCCCGTCCTCCTCCTGATAGTCCAATTGAAATTGGATGGGTGCTAGTTTGCAGTCTGTGTAGAAGCATATTGGCCTGGCAGTAAATGAAAAAAAACAAACCTGTTCTTGGATATCTCGCTCAAATAACTTGTGCATTGCTAGATGTCTACAACAGGTAGAGGGGCAGGTAGTATTGTGGAAGCAGGGGGGCTGCAGAAGGACTTGGACAGGCTAGGAGAATGAGCAAAGTAGTGGCAGATGGAATGCAATGTGGAAAAGTGTGAGGTTATGCACTTTGGAAGGAGAAATGGAGGCATAGACTGGTTTTCTAAATGGGAAAATGCTTAGGAAATCCGAAGCACAAAGGGACTTGGGAGTCCTTGTCAAGATTGTCACGGTTAACATGCAAGTTTAGTTGGCAGTTAGGAAGACAAATGCAATGTTAGCATTCATGTCGAGCGGGCTGGAATACAAGAGCAGGGATGTACTTCTGAGGCTGTAATAAGGCTCTGGTCAGACCCCATTTGCAGTATTGTAAACAGTTTGGGGCCCCGTATCTAAGGAAGGATGTGCAGGCCTTGGAAAGGGTTCAGAGGAGGTTCACAAGAATGATCTCTGGAATGAAGAACTTGTCATATGAGTAGCGGTTGAGTATTCTGTGTCTGTACTTGTTTAGAAGAATGAGGGGGGAATCTTATTGAAACTTGCAGGATATTGTGAGGCCTGGATAGAGTGGACGTGGAGAGGACATTGCCACTGGGAGGAAAAACTAGAACCAGAGGGGACAACCTCCGACTGAAGGGACGATTCTTTAAAACAGAGAAGCGGAGGAATTTCTTCAGCCAGAGGGTGGCGCTGTTATGTTCTATAGTGTAGATGGGCTTTAGAGTGGTTTCACAGGTCGGCGCAACATCGAGGGCCGAAGGGCCTGTACTGCGCTGTAACGTTCTATGTTCTTTGCTGCAGAAGGCTCTGGAGGCCAAATCTTTGATGGTCTTTAAGATAGATATGTTCTTGATTAACTAAAGGATCAGGGGTTATGAGGAGGAGAATGGGGTTGAGAGAAATATCAGCCATGATTGAATGGTGGAGCAGACTCAATGGACCCAGTGGCCTAATTCTGCTCCTATGTCTTAAAGTCTAACATAATGGATGAGCTGAGATCATACTGTTCTCTACCCCTGCATGGACTAGTAGTTTGAAGATTAGGCATTCCTGTTTTTTAAATGGAAAAGAATAATAAGCTCGAAGTATGTGTTTTCTTGAGGGGGTAGAGAACCTTTAAGGTTAGAACACCATTCTTGGCTAGTTTCCTGTTGGCAAATTAAACTCAGCTGAATGTTGTTTGATTCAGCAAATTCTCTTGAAACTGTTTCTGCAGCTTATAGTCCGAGAAGTGCTTGTACACTTTAAGCTGCGTGAAGTTTGCATTGGTGAGGTGAAAACATATATCATATCTGATACTAACTTATATTTTAAAAAGCAAAGCTTTTTTAAAAAAACTTGGATTTGCTCCTTTCATAGAGTATTTAGGAAAAAGCAATCCATTCAGAAGTATGACTTAAGTTGAGAAAATTTACACTGGTTGTTTTTTATCTGATTTTTAATGTTTTCTTTTCTTAAATTTAGCCCTAACCCCACTGCCAATGTTCAGGTCCTGCAGGAGGTATCCATGTCACGTTACATCCCACATCCTTCACTCGTGATATCAGTAACTTTGACCTCTGTGAGAACAGAGACGGGTATCACCTTCAAAATGCCACAGCAGGTACCAGTTGAAATGTATGCAATTCTGATGCCAATATTTTGTATGGTCATTTATTCAGATGAGTTTTACAGCCAGCAATTTAATTCATAAAGTTCTACCAGAATTGCACAGGGCAGACTAAGATGTCTACGGTTAGGATTTTCTTTTTAAAAAAATATTTCTGCTAAGCCATTTGGGTTTCTAATATTGGGATTGATTCACTTGCCTTTGAAATATGACATGCTGTATCTTTAAAAGCTCCAAAATTAATTGTGTTTTCTATGTTACTAAATGTGTGAGAAGATCTCCCTAATGGATAATAGAAATTGATAGAGAGCACGTTTTACCAAACAGTCCTTCCAGACTGTAACCAGCTCCTTGGCATCAAACTCATTTATACCCCTCAGGAAATTTAGTGCTTTCACATCAGCTGATCAGTCAAGTGATTTGCAACCTACAACTTTTTCCTGCACCTCCAACACTTAAATATGTAGCTATGTGTTGATTCCTAAAGTTGGCAGCTCCTCGAAGATCAGTACTGAGTTGCTGGAGGTAATTATATACTGTCTTTGACACTCACTCCTGTAGCTTGACTCGTAATTGGCATTGAGCGAAGGATCTTGTCTACTCCCTAAAGTCTGTGCCGCATCCAGCAATAAAGTTGGACTTGAATGCATTGGAGAGCTGCAATGCTGCAAATCAGCAGTTTCTGATGGGGCCATGTTGACTCTCCAGATCCTCTCTCCTCCAACAATTTTGATAATGAAACAACTGGATGTGATGCACATATAATTGAGATTTTGTTATATACGCAAAACAAAAGTTATGTACCATAAGTTTTTATTAAATGAGAAAGTAAATAATATGAATGTTAAATAGACCAATGTTAAACATTTTCCTTCTATTAATTTAAAGTAGCATGTGAAAGGACCCCAGGACCCCTTGAACTTGATGCTCTTTTAGAAAACTGGATAATTACTGACTGGCCCTGTAATTGTAATTTTGAGAGTAATAGAACATAGAAAAATACAGCACAGAACAGGCCCTTCGGCCCATGATGTTGTGCCGAACCTTTGTCCCAGAGTAATCATAGATTATCATAGAATTTACAGTGCAGAAGGAGGCCATTCGGCCCATCGAGTCTGCACCGGCTCTTGGAAAGAGCACCCTACCCAAGGTCAACACCTCTACCCTATCCCCGTAACCCCACCCAACAAGAAGGAGCTTTCAGTATGCTTCCGAGTGGCTCAGGGTTACCTATTCCCTGTTTCCTGCTTTAGAACTGTTCAGTGATGGTCATCTAAGAGCAATGATTTGTAAAGGTTTTCCTCCGCCACCCCATCTTGTTCCCACAGTGAAACTATCCAGCAGTTATAAATCATACAAAAATTAATGAAGAATGTCTGAGATGCTACTAACTGTGCAGCGACACTTCTTTCTAGCTGGGATTGTGTGGGAATTCTGTACATTGATCTTCTTCGAATCACTGGCTTGGGAATGAGGTCCTATTAACTATTCAATCAAAAATGGTGCAAATAAAGACAGTGCTGCCAATGTATAACTTGTCCTTCTCTGCATTATTTGGGATTGTATTGATTCCATCGCAGTTGGTTATGTACTTCAAATTGTCTCTGACTATTTGACATGCATGAGAATGATAACTAGTGATCAATAGTAGCATTTTATCTTCAGTGTGATTTTGAATTGATTGCAGTGCCTGTATTACAAGTCTGTCACAGTTATTGAGTGATTCTTACCAATTGCTTTTCAGGCCTGTGCTGCAGAGAGCATAATGCTTAATTTGGCAGGCCAGCTTATCATGCTCCAAAGGGATCGATCAGGTCCTCAGGTACGAGAGAAGGACAGCATTTCCAAACAAAAGAAGCTGGTAAGCAAATGCACCAGAATAATTTCCAAGCAGATTGCTAGAAAAAAATTAGTTATACGAATGTTTTTAAAATATTCTGAAATATCGTTGGTATAGATATTGCTTAACCTATCAATTGATGCTGCCTGATTTTAGTTCACCTCTTGACAAGAATTTTGTTTTGTCACTTAGCTCCCGTTCTGTGCTCCAGTGGTACTTGCGCAGTGTGTTGAAAATGTATGGACTACCTGCCGAACCAACAAACAGAAGCGTCATTTGCTGGAGGCTCTCTGGCTTAGTTGTGGAGAAGCAGGAATGAAAGTCTGGCTCCCACTTTTTCCGAGAGACAATCGCAAACCACATTCATTCCTTTCTAGGCGGATTATGTTGCCCTTCCAGATCAATATCTATCCCCTGGCTGTCTTGTTTGAGGATGCCTTGGTCCTTGGTGCAGTGAACGAGACTGTCCTGTATGACAATTTATATGTGCATAACAATGAAAGAGAACCTTTGGAAGTCCTATTCCCTTTCTGTACTGTTGAGAGGACCTCCCAAATCTACCTCCATCACATTCTTCGCCAGCTCCTGGTCAGAAACCTTGGTGAACAGGCTCTGCTCCTAGCTCAGTCCTGTGCCACATTACCATACTTCCCTCATGTACTGGAACTGATGCTTCATGAAGTACTGGAAGAAGAAGCTACCTCCCGGGAACCTATTCCTGACCCACTGCTTCCAACGGTGGCAAAATTCATCACCGAGTTCCCTCTGTTTCTGCAGACTGTAGTTCACTGTGCTAGAAAGACTGAATATGCCTTGTGGAATTACCTGTTTGCTGCTGTAGGCAATCCTAAAGATTTGTTTGAAGAGTGTTTGTTGGCACAAGACTTGGACACTGCTGCATCTTACCTCATCATCCTACAGGTAAGAAACAGACGGGCTCCAAATCGTAAAATAATCTTCAGAGAAAAGCACCCTTCAAAGCATTTGTTTTAGGTTGCAGTGGAATTCTGCTGTGAGGTGTGCTCTAATTAAAACATTGAACAGGTAGCAACGCACAAGTTAGGGGAAGATTAAAAAGTCATGCATTTGTACAAGTTGCAATTTTATTGCTCATCTCTAATTGCCGTTGAGTAGGTGGCAGTGAACTGCCTTCTTGAACCCCAACTGAATGGCTTGCTGAGCCGCACCCATAGTTGGGTCATACCCATTGCAGATGCCCGACCGAGTAAGGATGGCAATTTTTCTTCCCTTATGGATATTAATGAAGCCGATGTTTTTTTTTAATGTGGTCAACATTGATGATATTGGTTTTTTTTATTCCAGTTTTATTTAACAAATTGTATATAGATTTCTAAGCTGCCTTGTGATTTGAATATGCCTCTGGGTCATTATTCCATGCCTTTCGATTACTAGGTCCTTAACTAACATAACAATGCTACATGCCCCAAATGTAACATAACACCTCTATCTTTCAGTTGGCATCCATTTAGAAATAAACCTGTGGGCTTGGCTTAGCTTTTTTTAATGGTCTATATATGGATGATAATGGCATAGTGTAGGTTAGATGGCTTTTGTTTCGGTGCAACATCGTGGGCCGAAGGGCCTGTACTGCGCTGTATTGTTCTATGTTCTATTAATGTGGGTCGTTATGTGTGGCGATTTGTGCTTTTGAACAACCAGATCCCTTTACTGCTCTATTCAGTTTATATTAAACGCTCTTTCGATTCAGTTTATTTTCTCATTTTCCAAAGAATGCGCGACCTTCTTACTTTGCTTGCCAAACCGTGCACTTATCTTTACGGATATTTATTTGCCATTCTGCAGGTTTATTCTTGTCTTGTGGCAGTCCTCTTCCGTATTATTGCCCCAACTTGGTGGTGTCCTGTGTCCCCTATTTGATTATGAATAATGTGCATTGCTGCACAGATGGTTTAATACATTTTTTAAGGGCAGTTCTTCTCTCTTTATTAACCACCCTTTGGCACTCCTGGTCATTTCTGGGCTATAAATGATTTAGGTCTGTACCTGTTCAGAGATTAAGTTAGCAAACGCTGGCGGAGTGAGAAGCATTTCAATGTGAGTGGCTATTTTAGTGTGCATCTTGCACTATTGCTATGAGAGCATCAGAGCTAAGTGCAGAGCGAAGTGCAAGTAATCAGAGCAGAAGCTAAATATTGCAGGTATTAGAAATATAAACAAAACATGCATAGTCAGGGTGGATAGGCAGAGGCTTTTCCACGGGTGGAAGTGTCAAGTACAAGGGAGCACAGGTTCAAGGTGAGAGGGGAAGATTTAAAGAAGATGTGCGGGGTACGTTTTTCACGCATAAGAGTGTTGGGTGCCCGGAACGTGCTGCCAGAGGATGTGGTGGAAGCAGGCACGTGAGCAACATTTAAGAGGCATCTGGATGGGTACATGAATATGGAGGAAATAGAGGGATATGGACCGAGTATGGGCAGAAGGAATGTTTTTTAGTTAATGCATCATGATCGGCACAAGCTTGGAGGGCCGAAGGGCCTGTTCCTGTGCTCTCGCTTTCTTTGTACTTCCTTAAAATACTCAGCAGGTCAGGCAGCATCTGTGGAAAGGAACATCTCGGGTTGAGGATGTCTCTTCATCAGAACAATCTAAGTGAATTCTGATGAATTGTCATTATTGACCTGAAGCTGTCTGACCTCCTGAGTATTTCCAACTGTTTCTATTTTTGGCATGCAATAAGATTTTTAAAATATTAAAGTCTTATTCGGATTGTTATCCTAAAATTAGTTTTTGTGTTGCTCGGATTGTTATTTCAAAATAAAATGCAATCACGCTCATTTACATGAATAAATGATTTACATGAACAAATGATTTAAACAAAGCGTTTCAGAATAAAATTTTCATGCAAAAATAACTTCTGTATTTTACAGTGAACTTTTTTCCAGTTTAAGTGAATGAGTGTTAATTAATTGTTAATTGCGAATACGTTTAAATGAAGTACAAAAGTGTGGATTTGTTGATTTAACTGCTGCCTTGCCACACTGAAGTATTGGCATAGAAATGCTGAAAAAATGAACAATATAGCCTGTTACTAATGTGCAAATTGGCTAGCAACTTGTGGTGAAGAAGGAATATCCCATGAATGTGCCTGCAACTTGCTGTTTTCACAAAGACATTCACTTCCCCAAGAGTTTCATGAAATTGTTCAATTTGCACACTTAATTGCCTATTAAACTGGCCACAGAAATTTAATAGTTTAAGTACCATTTAAAATGGCTCGATAATTAGCCCCTTGGTTGAGTATTGCTGAGAAAAGAGACAAGTTGTCAAAGCTTTTCATCCTGCCCTCATCAGGACAGATGCAAGAATACCACATTTTCAAAGGGAACAAAACCTTGTGTTACATTGAGGGGAAACGGCAATGATTTGTTCGCAAGTCAGTTTTGGTCGAGGTGCTGCTTTTGTTATTGACGGCTTTTGTCACTTTTGTCTCTCAATCTAATCTATATTTTCCTCTTTATTTCTCGTTCTGTCTCTGATTTAACATTGAATCCAACCACTGTGCCTTTCCTGATTTAGTTCTCAATCCTTTAATCTCATTGGATAAGGATATACACAAACCCATTGTTCACCAAAGCAGCAAATGTTGCTTGTTGCACTGTTATCTGTTTGCATTTCCAGCAATATACAGAGCGAAGTAAACTTGAGCAGAAGAGAATAGGAAAAAGCCTAACTGTCTGGAAGTGGTGTGAGATGCTCCACGCAACAAATTTGGCCCAATTTATTCAATCCATTTTACCAAGCAATTTACAAATAACAATTTTGTTGGTATAAAAATCACTTTGTAACTATTTCAGTGGCATTTTGTAGCCTCTTTTCACCTCCAGCTGCTAGCGCTCGAGTACGTTTGGGAAAAATGAGATTGTTTTGTTGTGAATATTGCTTCAGAAGCTAAATCTCCAGTGGTGTGATGCTTAGCAAGTGTGTGTGTCGAGTGGCACACAAACCTTCTGGCAACAATCTGGCAGAAACTCTGACTTTTAGAAACTATCTCTTAAGGTACTTTTTTTTTTCTCCAGTTGGTAAGGTAGTTGCCTTGCTTTGTGGATGAAACGTTTTCCAGACTGAAACCATTAAGTTGTTAAGTGTTTTACAGGCCCTTTGTTTAAAGTTTGTTGTGTGGCACTGTGATGTATATGTTGTAATGAGGAGAGACAATAACGTAGTCTATTATCACTGGATGAGTAATCCAGAGACCCAGGGTAATGGAATATTGATTTATTCGTAGTTTATTTATATAGGGGCTAGTTGAATGCATATAGCTAAAAGAGAGGTATATTTATTAAGAGTATCTTGGCTGTGGGAATCCAGTCATTGTTTCACATAATGAATTAACCATTGTATTCCAGTGAATGCAGCACTAAGAATGTATTGTTCTTGGTCTAATCAACTAATCAGTTACAGCAAGGTCTTCGCCAAGCTGTGTAATATGGCAAGCATGGGAAACATATCCAGTAATTTTCCTGCGCACGCAGATGCTGAGCTAGTTTTGATAGGCGCCAGTCGATCTTAAGTAAAGTCCAATGTTTGATTAACAATCATCCTCCAAGTAACAGACATTTATTTGAACAAACCAGGAGGTCTCAGCTGAGAATGAGAGTTAGAAGCCAATGAAAGTAAATGAGGGGTTAAACCAGGGATTAGAATTCCCTTAAAAGTAGGACCTTGTGGCCAAGCTCTTTGTTCTTGAATACCTGAGCTCTTGAATTCTTGCGTCATCTATCTGTTTGCTTGTGTTTAAAGTGATTTCTTTCTTTTATGCTTTTTACCATGTGCCTGGCCTGTATTGTTTGATGTTTTGTTGCTAGGTTTTTTGATTTGGTTCTTATTCAAGTGAGTAATTAGCAATAAAGTCATATTTTTGACACCTTCAACTAACCGGACTACCGACTCCTATTAGAAGGTGAAATAAGAGTCCCACTGCAGGTTAATCCTCTGGGATCACGGGTTCGAATCCCACCATGGAAGATGGTGAAACTGGAATTCAGTAAAAACCTGGAATTAAAAGTCTAATGATGACCATGAAACCATTGCCGATTGTCATTAAAACCCATCTGGTTCACTAATGTCCTTTAGGGAAGGAAATCTGCTGTCCTTGCCTGATCTGGCCTACATGTGACTCCAGACTCTCACTGCGATGCGGTTGACTCTTAACTGCCCCCCACTGAAATGGTCTAGCAAGCCACTCAGTTCAAGGGAAATTAGGGATGGGCAGCAAATGCTGGCCCAGCCAGCGATGTCCACATACCAAAAACACATTTTTTTTAAATGACATGAGTACACTGTTGTGTGAACCCTTTTACATCAGTGTATATTAGCAATCCGGTTTCCATTCAATTGTGGCTTTTTGCCAACATTACAAAGGTTAATAACCTGATATTCACGTAACCACTTTTCTTCATGAAATTACGTGGAAAATCATTATTCACTTTCTTCTGCACTGGTGTCTTGATTGCTGTTGGTTTCCTCGGTATTAAACTAGGGAGCAAAAAAATCCAATCTATATTTGGCTTTTCCAAACACGGCCTGGTGAGGTCAGAGAACATAGAACATACAGTGCAGAAGGAGGCCATTCGGCCCATCGAGTTTGCACCGATCCACTTAAGCCCTCACTTCCACCCTATCCCCGTAACCCAATAGCTCCTCCTTTTTGGTTACTAAGGGCAATTTTTCATACCCAATCCACCTAACCTGCACGTCTTTGGACTGTGGGAGGAAACCGGAGCACCCGGAGGAAACCCACGCAGACATGGGGAGAACGTGCAGACTCCGCACAGACAGTGACCCAGCAGGGAATCGAACCTGGGACCCTGGCGCTGTGAAGCCACAGTGCTATCCACTTGTGCTACCGTGCTGCCCAAACATGATTAAAATAAAGGAAAAATATCCTTTCGGGTGCATTGAACATTTAAGTGCTAAATGTCTGTTGCAGGTCTCAAAATGAGTGTTTGATTTTCGTATTGGCTGACATTTTGCCAGATTTATTTCATTGAAAATTTTTTTTTTAAATTGTTTTAGATTTGGAGCCATGGAACATAGAAACTATTTAGTTTGGAATCCTCAAAAAATTGAGCGTCATTCCTAATGTATTGATTCGAGTGAAATTAACTAGTGCTCTCCTGAATAACCTATTGATTACAAGTACCATCGTTGTTAATCAAATTGTAGTATGTAGGATTGCACAGAATCTATGGCACAGATCTATGCTCTGTCTAATGTCCATGCTGATGGATATGCTCCACTCGAGCTTCCCCCCCCACCCCCATCATTCCTCATCCAAATCTACCCTTGTACCCCTCTATTCCCTTCTCTCTCGTATGATTGTGTAGCTTCCCCTTAAATGCATCTCATTATTCACTTCAAATGCTCCCTGTGGTAGGAAGTTCCACGTTCTCATCACCCTTGGGGTAAAGAACTTCTTAATCCCCTATTGGTGACTTCATAAATTCATGGCCACTGGGTAGGCTCTTCTTCCCCCAGACGAGGAAATGTTCTCTGTACTCTATCAAACTCTTTCATAATTTTAAACCCCTGTATTAGATGATCCCTCAGCCTTTCTTTTATCAAATTAAAAGAGGTCACCCTACCCATGGGTATATACGCATGTACTTGCGGTATCATTCTCGTACACCTTCTCTGCACCCTTTGCAGTGCCCCTATCCTTTTTTATGATGTGACAAACTGCACACAGTACTCCAAATGTGGTCTAGGAAAAGACAGGTTTAGCATAACTTCCCTACTTTTCAATTCTGCCCCTCTAAAAGATTAGTGCTTTTTTTTTTTTTGTGGCATTGCTAACCTGTCGCACAACTTTTATCGATTGGTGTATTTGTACTCGTCAATTTGTTCCTCTACCCCAATTAGATTTGCACCTTCCAATAAGTGACTGCCCTTTTCTTCTTAACAAGATGCACTACTTAACATTTAACTGTGTTGAGCATTATTTGCCAATCATTTGCCCATTCTGTAAGATTATTAATATTCAGATTATTATTATTTGCAGATCTTCAGTCTTGACTCTCTGCAAAAACCCGCTGTTCAATTTGATGGCATCTGCAAATTTAGAAATTGTTTATTTTATTCTAAAGTTTAATTTATTAATGTAAACTGTGACAACAGTGGTCCCATCACCTGATCCTTGCAGAACAGGCAGACTTGATTAGGGAACTTAAGGTGAAGGAATCCTTAGGGAGCAGTGACCACAATATGATAGAATTTACCCTGCGCTTTGAGAGGAAGAAGCTGCAATCAGATGTAACAGTATTACAATTAAATAAGGGTAACTACAAAGACATGAGGGAGGAGCTGGCCAGAGTTGATTGGAAAAGGAGCCTAGCAGGGAAGACAGTGGAACAGCAATGGCAGGGTTTTTGGGGGATTATTAGGGAGGCACAACAGAAATTCATCCCAAGGAGGGGGAAACATGCTAAGGAGGGGACAAGGTATCCATGGCTGACGAGGGATGTCAAGGACAGCATAAAAGCTAAAGAAAAAGCATGCAAAGTGGCGAGGATTAGTGGGAAGCCTTTAAAAGTGAGTAGAGGACAATTA
Source organism: Scyliorhinus torazame (assembly GCF_047496885.1). Classification (NCBI taxonomy): domain Eukaryota; kingdom Metazoa; phylum Chordata; class Chondrichthyes; order Carcharhiniformes; family Scyliorhinidae; genus Scyliorhinus; species Scyliorhinus torazame. Next base: position 244,432,774 of record NC_092715.1, on the reverse strand, counting down.
AAAAAGCAATAAGTGGGGAGAAGATGAAGTATGAGAGCAAACTAGTAGTAATATAAAGGAAGATAGGAAGAGTTTTTCCAATATATAAAAGGCAAGAGAGAGGCAAAAATAGACATTGGACCACTGGAAAATGTGGCTGGAGAAGTAATAATGGGAAACAAAGAAATGGCAGACGAACTGAATAGTTACTTTGCATCAGTCTTCACAGTGGAAGACACCAGTGGGATGCCAGAGCTCCAGGAGAACCAGGGGGCAGAGGTGAGGGCAGTGACCATTACTAAGGAGAATGTTCTGAACGTGGATAAGTCACCTGGACCGGATGGACTACACCCCAGGGTCTGAAAGAGATAGCTGAGGAAATTGTGGAGGCATTGGTGATGATCTTTCAGGAATCACTGGATGCAGGAAGGGTCCCAGAGGACTGAAAAGTGGCTAATGTAACACCACTATTTAAGACGGGAGGGAGGCAGAAGACGGGAAATTATAGGTCAGTTAGCCTGACTTTGGTCATTGGTAAGATTTTAGAGTCTGTTATTAAAGATGAGATCGCAAAGTGCTTGGAAGTACATGGTAAAATAGGACTGAGTCAGCACGGCTTTGTCAAAGGGAGGTCGAGTTTGACAAATTTGTTAGAGTTCTTTGAGGAGGTAACTAGGAAGTTAGACAAAGGAGAACCAGTGGACGTAATTTATTTAGATTTAGATTATTTAGCCTTTGACAAGGTGCTGCATGGGAGACCGTTAAATAAGTTAAACGCCCATGGTTTTAAGGGTAAGATTCTGGCATGGATAGAGAATTGGCTGACTGGCAGAAGGCAGAGTGTGGGGATAAAGGGGTCTTTTTCAGGATGGCAGCCGGTGACTAGTGGTGTGCCTCAGGTGTCTGTGTTGAGACCACAACTTTTTACAATATACATTAATGATCTGGAAGAAGGAACTGATGGTACTGGTGCTAAGTTTGCAGATGATACAAAGATCTGTAGAGGGACAGGTAGTATTGAAGAAGCAAGGGGGCTGCAGAAGGATTTGGACAAGCTAGGAGAGTGGGAAATAAAGTGGCAAATGAAACACAATATGGAAAAGTGTGAGGTTATGCACTTTGGAAGGAGGAATTTAGGCATAAACTATTTTCTAAATGGGGAAATGCTTAGGAAATCAGAAGCACAAAGGGACTTGGGAATCCTTGTTCACGATTCTCTTAAGGTTAACGTGCAGGTTCAGTCGGCAGTTAAGAAGGCAAATGCAATGGATTGGATTGGATTTGTTTATTGTCACGTGTACCGAGGTACAGTGGAAAAGTATTTTTCTGCGAGCAGCTCAACAGATCATTAAGTACATGAGAAGAAAAGGGAATAAAAGAAAATACATAATAGGGCAACACAACATGTACAATGTAACTACATAAGCACTGGCATCGGATGAAGCATACAGGGTGTAGTGTTAATGAGGTCAGTCCATAAGAGGGTTATTTAGGAGTCTGGTGACAGTGGGGAAGAAGCTGTTTTTGAGTCTGTTCGTGCGTGTTCTCAAACTTCTGTATCTCCTGCCCGATGGAAGAAGTTGGAAGAGTGAGTACGCCGGGTGGGAGGGATCTTTGATTATGCTGCCCGCTTTCCTCAGGCAGCGGGAGGTGTAGATGGAGTCAATGGATGGGAGGCAGGTTCGTGTGATGGACTGGGCGGTGTTCACGACTCTCTGAAGTTCCTTGCGGTCCTGGGCCGAGCAGTTGCCATACCAGGCTGTGATGCAGCCCGATAGGATGCTTTCTATGGTGCATCTGTAAACGTTGGTACTGGTTAATGTGGACATGCCGAATTTCCTTAGTTTCCTGAGGAAGTATAGGCGCTGTTGTGCTTTCTTGGTGGTAGCGTCAACGTGGGTGGACCAGGACAGATTTTTGGAGATGTGCACCCCTAGGAATTTGAAACTGCTAACCATCTCCACCTCGGCCCCGTTGATGCTGACAGGTGTGTGTACAGTACTTTGCTTCCTGAAGTCAATTACCAGCTCTTTAGTTTTGCTGGCATTGAGGGAGAGATTGTTGTCGCTACACCACTCCACTAGGTTCTCTATCTCCCTCCTGTATTCGGACTCATCGTTATTCGAGATCCGGCCCACTATGGTCGTATGTTAGCATTCATGTCAAGAGGGCTAGAATACAAGACCAGGGATGTACTTCTGAGGCTGTATAAGGCTCTGGTCAGACCCCATTTGGAGTATTGTGAGCAGTTTTGGGCCCTGTTTTTAAGGAAGGATGTGCTGGCCTTGGAAAGGGTCCAGAGGAGGTTCATAAGAATGATCCCTGGAATGAAGAACTTGTTGTATGAGGAACGTTTGAGGACTCTGAATCTGTACTCGTTGGAGTTTAGAAGGATGAGGGGGAATCTTATTGAAACTTACAGGACACTGCGAGGCCTGGATAAAGTGGACGTGGAGAGGATGTTTCTACTTGTAGGAAAAACTAAAACCAGAGGTCACCATCTTTAAAACAGAGATGAGGATGAATTTCTGCAGCCAGAGTGTGCTGAATCTGTGGAACTCTTTGCCGCAGAAGGCTGTAGAGGCCAAATCACTGAGTGTCTTTAAGACAGAGATAGATAGGTTTTTGAATAAGGGGATCAGGGGTTATGGGGAGAAGGCAGGAGAATGGGGTTGCGAAAATATCAGCCATGATTGAATGGCGGAGCAGACTCGATGGGCCGAGTGGCCTAATTCTGCTCCTATGTCTTGTGATCGAACACCGCTTCCACCTTCTGCCACTCTGAATAACTGCCCTTGACTCCCACTGTCTGCTTTCTGTCTTAAAGCCAGATCGCTAACCATTATACCACTTGTTCCTAACTGTATTCTCTGACCTTATTCATTGTCTATTGACCTTATTCATTAGTCTATTATGGATCAACATCGCAAAGGCTTTTTGAAAACCCAGATAAATTACATCCCCTCCATTACCATTATTGTTTCCATACTTCCCCCAAAAAAGTTGGTCAAGCAAGGTTTCCACTTTTGTAATCCATCCTAACTGTTCATTATTCTATTTCTCATTGCAAGATGTTCTTCTATTCTCTCCTTTAGTCGAGATTCCCGTATTGTTCCTGCCATCGATGTTAAGTTGACTGGTCTAGAATTCCCTGGACATGTTTTTTTTGGCTGTTTTCCAGTTTAAAAACAGCTCATGTGTATCTGGTATTTCCAAACAAGTTTGTGTCTTATTTACACCAGTTTTTACATGAGGCACCCTCCCCCAGACATGTTTTAAATACAGAAATTTATCCACTAATCCTCTGGCACTACATTTTTTTCTAACAATATTAAATAAACTCTCCCATAGATATTTTTTTAATACTTGGATTCATTTCATCCGGAACAGGGATTTTATCCTCCTTGAGTTTGTTTTGTTTACTCGATACACCCCATTTTTATTTTAAATGTACAAATTTCCTTGCTCATCTCATCATTTCAATGTCATGTCCACCTGTTTATCTCCCTGGTAAATTTCAGTGCAAAATAATTAATATTTCTGCAATCACTCTATCGTTTGTTGTGCTTATTATCCTCTCCCATCGCAGCCTGTTTTTTTTTTGATTGATTATGTTGTAAAATATCTTACTGTTTTTGATATTTTTTGACAATTTAATTTCATAGTTCCTCTTTGCATTCCTAATTGTTTGGTCTTCCATAGAATCCCTACAGTGCAGAAAGAGGCCATTCAGCCCATTGAGTGTTCACTGACCCTCTGGAAGAGCACCCTACCCAGGTCCACTACACCGCCCTATCCCCGAAACCTCGCCTAAGGTGGCAATTTGAGGACAGCGCCTTCTGTAAACTTCCACGTTCCGCAGTCCACACACAAACCTGTTTTGTCATATCCTTAGACTAGTCTTATTTATCAAATTAATTAAGATTTTTATTAAGTTTAACGAGTTATGCTGTAACTACATTGTAATACTTGACCGTTTTCCAGACTTAGTTTAAACCACCGCCCAAGTTCAGAGCAAAAAGAATCCTTAACACTAGGCAAACAGCCACCTTCCCGCTGTCCAGTGATGCTGCTTCATTTTTGCAATGACATTATTTTTTTGATTTTTTTTCTCTCTCTACCGCTGGTTTAACCCCACTTTGTGTGCTGTCAGACATCCCACCGTTCTTGCAGTGCACTCTACACTCTTGCGTTTTCTCTCTTTCTCCTGCCCATCACCACCCCACTTGCATACCCTCCATGCTATATCCCAGTTATGCTGTCAGATCTTGCACTGTTCTCGCAGCACTCTGAATCATCAAGCAATAAGCAAGACCTCTTTATGCCTTTGTTTCAATGCATGCAAGATGTCTAGCCAAAATAGAGACTTGTTATGGAAATCTGGTTACCTGAATATGTAATGTTCAGTCACAAATTGATGGCCTCGTATTGATCAAATTTGATAAAGGTGGATAACAAAATGGAGTGAAATCTACTAGAAAATTGAATTTGATTGCATTTTCTTACAACTGTTTTTCTTCTGGTAGAACATGGAGGTTCCTGCAGTTAGCAGGCAGCACGCCACACTGCTTTTCAGCACAGCCCTGGAACAAGGAAAGTGGGACCTTTGTCGTCATATGATTCGTTTCTTAAAAGCCATTGGTGCCGGGGAATTAGAGACTCCTCCACCAACTCCTACCACTCAGGTACCTGGGAAAATGACTCATCTTCCAGTGAACATCAAAACAATTTGTTATAATATGTGGTGGTTATAATCCCATAATGTTACCAACTAAACTGTTCATACATCACTACATATTGTTCTGTCATCACAGCAGTTGTAATCGGTAGGTCATGTGAGTGTAGTAAACTTTGCAACAGCTTCTGATTGCAAAGATGGAAGATGAAAAAATGTGGTTTGTGTAGCCTTTCCAGCCTGAGGTCCTATACTGCTTGAGGCTAACTTGATACTCAAAAGCCACAGCTACCATCAATTGTTCTAAGTTTATCGCAGTCTCTGGCGGTAATTCAATTGCAGGCATAGCAAACAAATTCCTCCAGCTTGTTCTTGTGTATGACAATGTAACTTTAACCTGGCTAATTATCACTTCTTACTGCCAGCCATCCAGAGTATTTAACTTTTACACATTCATTATATGAGTAGTGGAGTATTGTTTTTTCTGGGCTGGTTCACAGTGAAGAGCACCACTTATGTAGATAAACTTCAACCTTCACACTCTGCCATCTTGAGCTTCTTGAAACCCAACTCGTTTCCGACCGTCTAAACCATGGAAAAATATGGATTGCATTTAGTATTGAGAAATAAAACTCCTTGCTTTTGCATTGCACTGGTGAAGCCAAAGTCTAACATACAGTAGAACTGCTCTTAAGTGATGAATGTAGGAATTTCAGAAATATATTGTATTATATATATTTGGTGCATAAGGGTTAAAAGTCCGGGTTAGTATGTGATTGCTGCAGTAATGCTTTTTAAACATCCTGGTTTACAAGACCAGCAAACACTTTAGCTACAGAGGTGCAATTAAAGCATCATAAAAGTTGGGCCAATGGAATTTTGTTTATATGAAGAAGGTTCCCTGGGAAGTAGATAATCAGAGACATTGGGTTGGATTCTCCGCAGCCCACCGCCGAAATCTCGTTTGGCTCGGGGGCAGAGAATCAAAGTTTACGTAAGAATCAGGCCCGGCACAGCTCCCGCAATTCTCCAGTTCCCGCAGAATCGCTTGCGCGCGAATTACGCGGCGCGGCTGGGGAGCCATTGGCAGAGGCTCTCCCAGCTATACTCCGGTCCCGACCGGCCGAATTCCCGATGGTGTGATTCTAACCACATCTGGCCAGTTGGGACTCGCGCGCGGCAGCTGCGGACTCGGCCCGCGGCCGCCCTGGTGGGGGACGGGGTGATCAAACACCGGAGGGGGCCCTTATGGGCGACCGGGGTGGCGTTTGGGCGGGATAGATGGAGCAGCACGAGGCAGATCGTTGGGACCTTGTTTGTTGGTCCAGGTCTGCCATCACGTTCGGGGGTCCGTATCCGCAGCCAAGGGAATCACGACGGGTACCTGCCAGCCCCCTGCAGGTAGGTGAATTGGTCTGTATGTTTTTTTAGGAAAGTCTGGAGTGTAATGCAATGTTTTTACGCCAGCGTGGGACATGGCCGCATTTTTGGAGAATCCAGCCCATTGTGTTCAGCTTTAATATGATGATGTAGTTATTGGGAAGAGCCAGGGACTAAAGCAGTCCGGTGTTGAGTTTCGGTATTGAGTTCAATTAAAGATTGGGATGTGGACAGATCAGCAATTTCTCTCAAAGCAGTTTAGTTAAACGATTTCGCCTGTGAACAGAATAGCAGTTTCTGAAAAGGCTAGAAGGTTAAATCGTAGTTTGACACAGGCAAGAATCTGCAAGCTGATTCTTGAAGGATCTCTCTCTCGAAGCAGTGTATTTAAGATATCGCTTTACTACAAGTATTCCTGGGTTCTGCTAACTATTTAAAAGTGAATTTGGACCTGAGATGGATTTTGCTTGAGTGGAGATAAAGATAGCAGGTAGAAATTAGTGCTTCATTTCATTGTTAGGCATTGTTTACCTGGTAATTATAAACTATTTTCTCAAAGATAAAGTTACATAAAATTTGTCTTAATATACCATATCCCTAATTGTGCACTGAGTCACACCTGGAACGAAGAATCCTTTCTTCACAGTTATACAAATTAAATTAAATATTAGGGTTTCTGTCCGGTATCCTACCAACTGATGGGGTCTGGTCCAGAATCGTAATGCTCTCAACTACACTAACATGTTGGAGACATGGATGGTGGAAACGAGAAACTGATTGTATCTGATCCTCCGATTGCATTTGATACATTTTAGTTAGCACTGCAAACACAATCAGAATTAAACATTAAGATATTTTCAAATCCTGTAGTATTTATAATGGACTGCAAATTGTCGGGTATTTAACTGTTTATTTGAGTTACTTGAAAGAATTAGCAGTTCAAACACTTCAGCATGCCGATGGAATGGTAGTAACTGGGCTGTTTTTTTGCTTCACGCTTCAGTGCTGTTACACAGTACTTAATGACAACTTTACCTTAACTCCGAAATCCTAATTTCCAGCAACTGGAGTGAAAAATTGGTTTTGGGGTCCTTCTCGGTGCAACACCTGATAAAGTCTATTTCCACTTGTTTCCCATGGTGATAGGTGCCACTATAAAAGGTAAGACAGTGTGCTGTGTATATATTTTCGAGATTGAAGCATTGTGCCTTTTAATGTTATTACAGGAACCCAGCTCATCTGGAGGCTTTGAGTTTTTCAAACATAGGAGCATCAGTTTTTCACAGTCAGCAGAAGGTCCCAATGGTGGTAAATCTAACCTGCAAAAGACACTAAGCATGCCTTCAGGGCCCTCAGCCAAGAGGTAATCATGTTGTTTAATTTTCTAACTGGAGTCTCGCTCTAAACTGTACGCCATAAATCATTGCTGGTTGTTTGCTTTATTAAACTAATGGGTTGTATTGACTTACAAAATACAAACAAGTGACAAATTCATCAAAATTGTTGCAAAGTAGCGGAAAATTGCACAATCCAGAAATGTTGGCAAATTAGCAAAAAGTTTTTTTCATGATGCATTCAAGAGAAATCTTACTAAATGTTTTCAGAAGTCTCAAAAACCTTTAAAATTCTTATTAGAACATAAGAACTAGAAGCAGGAGTAGGCCATCTGACCCCTCGAGCCTGCTCCACCATTCAATGAGATCATGGCTGATCTTTTGTGGACTCAGCTCCACTTTCCGGCCCGAACACCATAACCCTTAATCCCTTTATTCTTCAAAAAACGATCTATCTTTATCTTAAAAACATTTAATGAAGGAGCCTCTACTGCTTCACTGGGCAAGGAATTCCATAGATTCACAACCCTTTGGGTGAAGAGGTTCCTCCTAAACTCAGTCCTAAATCTACTTCCCCTTATTTTGAGGCTAGGCCCCCTAGTTCTGCTTTCACCCGCCAGTGGAAACAACCTGCCCGCATTTATCCTATCCATTCCCTTCATAATTTCATGTTTCTATATGATTCCCCCCTCATCCTTCTAAATTCCAATGAGTACAGTCCCAGTCTACTCAACCTCTCCTCGTAATCCAACCCCTTCAGCTCTGGGATTAACCTAGTGAATCTCCTCTGCACACCCTACAGTGCCAGTACGTCCTTTCTCAAGTAAGGAGACCAAAACTGAACACAATACTCCAGGTGTGGCCTCACTAACACCTTATACAATTGCAGCATAACCTCCCTAGTCTTAAACTCCATCCCTCTAGCAATGAAGGACAAAATTCCATTTGCCTTCTTAATCACCTGTAAACCAACTTTTTGCGACTCATGCACTAGCCCACCCAGGTCTCTGCACAGCCGCATGTTTTAATATTTTATCATGTAAATAATAATCCCTTTTGCTGTTATTCCTACCAAAATGGATAACCTCACATTTGTCAACATTCCATCTGCCAGACCCTAGCCCATCCACTTAGCCTATCCAAATCCCTATGCAGACTTCCAGTATCCTCTGCACTTTTTGCTTTACCACTCATCTTAATGTCGTCTGCAAACTTGGACACATTGCCCTTGGTCCCCAACTCCAAATCATCTATGTAAATTGTGAACAGTTGTGGGCCCAACACTGATCCCTGAGGGACACCACTAGCTACTGATTGCAAACCAGAGAAACACCCATTAATCCCCAGTGAAGGCATTTACTGTACAAACCCATTTTGCAAATAATTTGCATTTACCTACCTTTAAACGTTATTGCAGCCTAGCAAAACTTTGTGTAAACCATTCTGAAGCACACTATTATCTCCTGCTTAACATATACCACTCCCTGCCCCAAGACCTCTGCATTCACAGTTCTCTAGGTGCTTAGGAGCAGTGCAAATTGACTCATTCCTTCTCCAATCTTTTCCTTCCTTCACTCCCTCCTACATATGTAATAAAGCTCATGCTTGGTGTTACCCTTGTACCCATCAGAGCTCATGAATTTGCTGTGTGCCGAATTGCAAATGTGAACTTTCTTCCACCCACTTCCATGTCAGAGCATGTTAGTAAACCAGCATACTCTACGAACCTGGTGTTCAGTAACGGATGCTTTTTTTAAGACTTCCCTTTATTCTTTACAAGTAATTTTTTTTAAGTATTTGAATTGAGTATAATTTTGTCTCCTTGTCTTTAGGTGGAGTAAAGATGCTGACAGTAATGAAAATATGTACATTGATGAGATGCTTTGGCGTCACGCACGAAGACTCCTGGAAGAAATTAGGCTGAAAGATCTCAGCAACTTTGCCGCACAACTGGGTTTTGAGCTTATTAGCTGGCTCAACAAAGAAAGGACTCGGGTGGCACGAGTCGAGGACTTTGTTAAGGCTTTAAAAAGACTTCACAATGACTTTCTTTGGCCATTTCCTGTTACTCCTTCCAGCTGTTTAGTAAATTCACCATTCAAAAATGGCAAATACAAAACAGGTAATAATATAAATTTGAAGGATATTGAGCATTTTTTTATTTTAGCAACTTGAAGCAGCATTTCACAATTATATATTATAGAAGCACTGGAATGGTAATAATGATAGAGAATCGCATTCACAGCCACCCAATGAAAAGTTTCTACAGAATTGTTAGACATGACACTTGTATCTATTAGTGATTTATCATAACCTTGAGTTAATTATAACTTTTAGAAAACCCTTATTTATTTTTTATGCATGTGCAAAATGAATTGACATCCTTTGGCAATATTCTCCTTTTCATGCCTGCTCACATGATGCTCTTGCTGGGATGATGAAATGAAAATGAAATGAAAATCGCTTATTGTCACAAGTAGGCTTCAAATGAAGTTACTGTGAAAAGCCCCTAGTCGCCACATTCCGGCACCTGTTCAGGGAGGCTGGTACGGGAATTGAACCGTGCTGCTGGCCTGCCTTGGTCTGCTTTAAAAGCCAGCGATTTAGCCCAGTGTGCTAACAGGGCTATGAATGCTTAACTGCACCACCTCCGCACCAGAGAATTGGTCAACTGAGTAGAAATAAATGGGTCATTCTCAAGTTGGCAGGCAGTGGCTAGTGGGACACTGCAAGGATCAGTGCTTGGACCCCAGCTATTCCCAATATATATCAATGATTTGGATGCGGAAGCTAAGTAATATTTCCAAGTTTGCTGATGACACAAAACTAGATAAGAATGAGTTGTGAAGAGGGCGCAAAGAGGCTTCAAAGTGATTTAGACAGTGAATGGACAAGAAATTGGCAAATGCAAGATAATGTGGAAAAATGTGAAGTTTTATCAACTTTGATCGGAAAATTAGAAATGCAGAGTATTAAATGGTGAGATTGGGAAGTGTTGATGTCCAAAAGAAACTTAAGTGTCATGAGTCATTGAAAACTAAAGTGCAGATTAAGTAAGCAATTAGGAAGGCAAATTGTATGGAGTCTTGGAATATTGTGTTACAGTTTTAGGGAATACTTTCCATAGCGAATGTGCAATGGAAGTTCATCAGACTGTTTCCTGGGATAATGGCATTGCGTTATGAAGAGAGATTGAGGAGACTGAGCCTGTAATCTCTATTTCAAAGAATGAATGATCTAATTGAAGCCTACATGGCTCGACAAGGTAGATGCCGGAAGGATGTTTCCCCGAGCTTGGAGGTGGGGGTGCAACCAGGGGACACAATCTCAGAATAATGGGAAAGCCATTTAGACTGAGATGAAGAGGAATTTCTTCACTCGGAGGGTGGTGAATCTTTGAAATTTCCTAGCCGTTGATGCTCAGTCGTTGAGTATTCAAGACAGAGATCGATAGATTTGAAAGACATTAAAGAATATGGGGATAGTGCGGGAACATGGCCTTGAAGTAGGTGATGTAGTTAAATGACAGAGTGGGCACGAGGGGCCAAATGATCTACTCCTGCAGTCCGTCTGGTGTAGGTACACCAACAGTGCTGTTAGGGAGGGAGTCCAAAGATTCTGACCCAGCAACAGTGAAGGAATGACTATATGGTTCCACGTCTGGATGGTGTGTGACTTGGAAGAAAACTTGCAGATGGTGGTGTTCACAGTAGTCTGCTGCCCTCCTCTTTCTGGATGGTTGTTGTTGTTGATTGGAAGGTGCTGTCAGAGGAGCCTTGGCAAGTTGCTTCACTGCATCTTGTGGATGGTACACATTGCTGCCCAATGTGTGTCAGTGGTGGAGAGAGTGGATATTTCGGGTAACGGATGGCGTCCAAATCAAGTTGATTCCTTTCTATTGGGTAGTGTCAAGTTCCTTCAGTGTTGCAGTTGCACTCACCCTGGCAAGTGGAGAGAATTCTATTGCACTCCTAGTAGATGATAGATTGCTTTGGAGGTGCATTGGGAGGTGTATTACTGATTGTAGAACTCCCAGCCTTTGACCTGCTATTGTATCCACAATATTTAAATGGCTGGTCCAGTTTTGTTTCTGGTCAATCCCCAGGATGTTGATGGCACGGCATTCAGCGATGATCATGTCATTGAATGCCAAGAGGAGATAGTTAGATTCTCTTGTTGGAGAGGGCCAGTGCCTGGGACTTATGCACTACAAATGTCGCCTGCCATTTATCAGCCAAAGCCTAGCTGTTCGGCAGGCCTTGCTGTATAGATGGAGCCATGGATAGCTTTAGGATCTGAGGAGTTGCGAGTGGTACTGAAAATGGTGCAATCGTCAGTGAGCATCCCCACTTCTGATCTTATGATGGAGGGACGGTCAGTGATGAAGCAGCTTGAAGATGGTTGAACCGAGGATACCACCCTGAAGAACTCCTGCACTGATGTCCTGGGGCTGTGATGATTGACCTCCAACAACCACAACCATCGCCCTTTCTGCTAGGTAAGACTCCAACCAGTGCAGAACTTTCCTCCTGATTCCCATTGACTCCAGTATTACTCGTATGCTCCATTGGTATCGAGGACAGTCACAGCCACTCTCATCTCTTGTATGAAATTCAGTTCTTTTATTCATGTTTGGACAAAGGCTGAATTGAGGTCGGGTGCTGAACGGCCTTGGAGGAGTCCAAACTGAGTATCTGTGATCAGGTTGTTGTTGAGCAAGTACCGCTTGATGATACCGTCATGATGTCTTCCATCGTTTAGCTGATGATTGGGTGTGTGTTGATTGTGTAGCAATTGGCTGGGTTGTATATGCCGCGCTTTATTTCCCACTGGACTTAACCGAGCAATTTTCCACATTGTCGCGTTGCTGCCGGCATTTTTCATCATATTCCCCTTGATCCTTCTACCAATCACCGTAAATCTGTGCCCCCTCTGCTAGAGGAAACACGCCTATTCATTGTGACATTGAGTAATGAACAATTGTGAATCTCACTGGGGTTACAGTCCTTAACCGTTAGTAAAGGAAAAATGGATCTAGTGATGAACGTAATTTAAATGATTTTTAAAAAAAATAAAAATTAACTGATGGATGCTACTAACATCTTTTGTTTTATTTTTCTGCAGTTGGAGACCAGTTTCTTTCATCACAGTCAACGGAGACTTTTGTAAACAGTGATTTGGAGAGTGGAGTCATAAATGCTCGTGGTAGCCATATCTGCCTTAGCCTCAACACTGCACACACTCAAATGGATTCTGGCTCATTACAAGGACCTCAGACACAAGATGCAATTCTGTCGCCTTTACTTTCGAAAGGTAAGCATTTGTTTAGTTACTATTATAAAAATATCAATTAAATATTCATAAAAGCACACACGCACAGCCCTCCTAACATATGTTTGTACTTAATATTGTCCTACCTACAATTCACAAAGTCATTTGTTAATGAAAGCAGAAGAAAATAATCTGCAGCAAATCATAGTACACTGAATCAGTGACAAAAATAAAATCAACACAGAGGACATGGAATAATATTGGAGTATGGTTCGGGCAAGAAATTGAACTATTAAGTTTATTAGCTTACTTTGCTGTCCAAAAGGCAATGTGGCAAAGGGAACTTTATGATGAGCCTAATTCAGGAGCAAAGCAATGCAGATGGTGGAGCTTGGAAATAAATATGAACTTGATAGAAATGCTCAGCAATACTGTTGGATTTGTAGCAAGAGAAACACAACTAACATTTCAGGTTGAAGACCTTTCGTAAGAACCTGAAATATTAATTCTCTTTCTCACTCCACGGGTGCTGCCAGACTGTTCACGTATTTTCCACTTTTAATTTGCATGATATGATAAGTATGTACTTGTTACATGGGAGTTGTATACGACCAGCATCACCTGTTGATAAGTGTGCACCTTGCAACTCTCAAAACGGAAGACAATGATTATATAAATATAAGGGGTTTTTTGGTACTCTAATGAAATAACATTGAAGTGAATATAGCTTTATTTCCTCTGCAGTGCTTTTGGCAACGTTGGCGCTCGGTGAATTATTGGCACTAGTGGTTTCAGAGTTTATGAGAATATTTTTGAGGTGAAAGTTCTGTTTTTCCTGTATCTCCATCTCTTCCTTCTTTACAAACCACACAAGCTCCCAGGCTGCTGATAAAGGCTGCTCGGATTTTTCTCCGCACCCCACTTCCATACACCCACTTTTCTTTTTTCCATGCGACTTGCCCCAACCCTACAGAGTCGCATCACAAGCATTGCTATTTCACTAAAACATCTGATGTGTGGAGAGTGGGTGGAGTGGTACACAAATTCATGCCACTGACCCCCCCCCCCCTCCCCCCCCAATGACTTATCTATTATAAACTGAAACTGATGTCTATTTTCTTTCATTAATCTGCAACTTTAAAGAAAAAGTCAACTGGCTAGGAGTGCACAGACCGCTATAATTGTAGACGTACTGTTCAAAATATCATTAGACACTTTTGTTCAGAACAATGGTGTGTTTTCATTGGTTATCTGTTGTGCACCACATCTGGGTCTAGGAGCCGCATAGAACTTTGAGATGTGTTCCCTTTGTTCCGCCCACTGATTTCTTCTATTCCGAAAGCATTAATCATTTTGTATTCAGCAATAATTTTTTGCATCTGATTTTTTTCTTGCTTGCAATCTAGCTCAATGCCCTCACTTGGTTCCATTCTGTGTCATGTGAGAGTACCTTTAAGAAATGGGTGTTTAGGAAATGTACCTTTAAGAAATAGGTGTTTATCAGTGATGTCAGAGTGTGGGTGGAGCTGAGCTGTCTGTCAGCTTTTTACTTTTGTTTTTGAGCAGGCTGCAGGGTGTGTTTTAGTTTTGTTTTCAGTGTTGGAGCTGAAGCCAGACCAGCAGGTGTACTGCTGTTCTCTCTGCCATCAAAAGACTATCTCTTGATCATTTGGTGAATTCAGAATTATAAATGTTTTCAGCAGTGACTTTAACCGAATGTGCTTCTGATAAAAGGTCGTATGGATGTTAAAAGGAAAGCTGATAGGATTACTTAGTGTTGTAGTTTTTGGAGGTTGTATTTGAATTGATGGTTGCTAAGATGTTCACTATGTTTTAAAAAGGTTAACTTGAGTTCATAGAATAAACATTGTTTTGCTTTAAAAAATACTTTTCCATTTCTGCTGTACCACACCTGTAGAGTGGGCCGTGTGTTCCCCACACCATAATCTATGAAAAGGTGTGGGTCAGGTGAAGTCCATGATACACTTTGGGGTTCTCTAATCCCTGGCCCATAACATCTGTTAGAATCATAGGTAAGTTTTCTGACACGCTTTGGGAAGGTGTCAACTGGAATGCACAGTTGGTCTGCCAGTATTGCTGGCAACTCAGGAGAAAAGTCTCTTTGTGTGCCAGTGTTGCTTGCACCCATAGCCCTGGCTTGCAATGGTTGGGGAGGGCCTGTGGTTATGGGGGCTTGTTGGGGAATCTTGTACCAGTTTGTGTTCTTGTGAGGGATGGGAGTTTTGCCTTTGTTTATTAAGTTGGTTCCGATTGGGGGTTTGGTTGTTACGGCTATTTATTTGTCCTCATCCCGGGTGAGGGTCACCCTGCTACCTGAAAAGTTGACTAACGGGAGCGAAGTGGTGAGGGTAACCACTGCTCGTTATTTTAGTTTCGTTTTAGATAATGAGCTTGGGGGTTTTCTTTTGTTTGGAGTTAGGAGTTTTTGTTCATCTTTTGGTTGTGAGTGTTTACTTGGGAGGGGAGTGGGGGAAGGGAGGGTTTGCTGACAGTGACTACAGCCTGTTCTTTGTTTTGTCCTGATGGGGGGTTGCATCTTGGGTTGGCTCGATGCCTGCACTTTCTAAGTAGTTGCTGGATTATTTCTCTTGGTGGAAATGGCTGACGTGGGAGGGGGTTGGGGTGTGGAAGACCCTCAATTTTCGGTTGGTATCATGGAATGTAAGAGTGTTGAACAGCCCAGTTAAAAAGGTCAAGGATATTTACTCATCTGAAGAGTTTGAGTGCCCATTTGCGGGTCAGGGACCAGACAGGTTTACGGAAGCGTTAGGTGGGACAGGCATTCCACTTGGGCTTCACTATTAGGACCCAGAAGGCTCCAGTTTTGATTAATCAAAGTGTTCTTTTTTCGTCTGCTAAGATCCTGGCGGAGCTGAATGGGAGGCATGTGATTATAAGTGGGTCTTTGGCGGGCACCTCAATGATCCTAGTTAATGCTCCAAATTGGGATGGTATGGCCTTTATTAACAAGTTACTGTCTTCTTTTTTTTTAATAAATATATTTTATTCAAAATTTTTGGCCAACCATGACAGTACATTGTGTATCCTTTACACAGTAATATAACAATATAAATAACAATGGCCAGTTTTAAGCAAGAAATAAATAATATATAAACAACATCAAAATTAAAAAACAAAACTAAATGGCGACTGCCTTGTCCCAAATAAATACTCTCCAAAAATACAATTCAACAGTCCAATATACAATTACCTATAACAACAACCTATACATATTATACATGTACACTAACATCCCTGAGAGTCCTTCTGGTTCCTCCCCTCCCCTCCCCCCCCCCCCCCCCCCCCAAACCCCCCGGGTTGCTGCTGCTGTCTTCTTCTTTTCCATTCCCTCTATCTTTCTGTGAGGTATTCGACAAACTGTTGCCAGCGCCTGGTGAACCCTTGAGCCGATCCCCTTAGGACGAACTTAATCCGTTCCAACTTTATAAACCCTGCCATGTCATTTATCCAGGTCTCCACACCCGGGGGCTTGGCTTCCTTCCACATCAACAGTATCCTGCGCCGGGCTACTAGGGACGCAAAGGCCAAACCATCAGCCTCTTTCGCCTCCTGCACTCCCGGCTCCTCTGCAACCCCGAATATAGCCAACCCCCAGCTTGGTTCGACCTGGACCCCCACCACCTTCGAAAGCACCTTTGTCACCCCCACCCAAAACCCCTGTAGTGCCGGACATGACCAGAACATGTGGGTGTGATTCGCTGGGCTTCTCAAGCATCTCGCACACCTATCCTCTACTCCAAAAAATTTACTGAGCCGTGCTCCAGTCATATCCGCCCTGTGTAACACCTTAAATTGTATCAGGCTTAGCCTGGCACACGAGGACGATGAGTTTACCCTACTTAGGGCATCAGCCCACAGCCCCTCCTCAATCTCCTCCCCCAGCTCCTCTTCCCATTTCCCTTTCAGCTCATCTACCATAATCTCCCCCTCGTCCCTCATTTCCCTATATATATCTGATACCTTACCGTCCCCCACCCATGTCTTTGAGATCACTCTGTCCTGCACCTCCTGCGTCGGGAGCTGCGGGAATTCCCTCACCTGTTGCCTCAAGTTACTGTCTTCTAATGCTGATTAGGATTGACACCAGCTAATTTTGGGGAGAGGGGACTTAAACATGGTAGCACAGTGGTTAGCACTGTAGCTTCACAGCGACAGGGTCCCAGGTTTGATTCCCGGCTTGGGTCACTGTCTGTGCAGAGTCTGCACGTTCTCCCCATGTCTGCGTGGGTTTCCTCCCGCAAGCCCCGAAAGACGTGCTGTTAGGTGAATTGGACATTCTGAATTCTCTGTGTACCCGAACAGGCGCCGGAGTGTGGCGACTAGGGGATTTTCACAGTAACTTTATTGCAGTGTTAATGTAAGCCTACTTGTGACACTAATAAAGATGATTAATTTGTAATATACCCTCGAGTGGACCAGTCTCAGTCTGATTCCATGAAGGGTTCCAAATGTATTATAGAGCAGATGAGGGAGCAGATCCATGGCGGTTTGGTTTTGAGCCACAGTTTGTATCTTGGATTTGCTTGTTTTAGAGGGCTCCCACTGCTAGTGTTTATACGAATGTCTTGCGCTCATGTTACTTTCAGTTAAATAGGAATACAAGGCAGGGTTGTCCATTGTCTCCGCTTCTGTTTGCTTTGGAAATTGAATCATTGGCCATTGCATCAAGACCTTCAACTGCGTGGAGGGGGCTAGAGTGGGGAGGGAGCATAGGATCTCCTTGTATGCAGATGATCATCTTTATATTACAGGGAGCCTATCTGGGGATGTTGCCTTTTTGCCTGGTCAGACCTAGCTTTCGTTATCTGGGAATCCCGAGTGGCCCATGACAGGGCATCGCTTAATTATGCCAGCCTGGTTAATGGGGTTAGAGCTAACTTGTGGAAGTGGGATAACCTCTCCCTGTCCTTGGTGGGCAGGGTTCAGACGGTTAAAATCAATGTCCTTCTGAGATTTTTATTTCTTTTATAGTGTCTCCCCACTTTACTCCCCAAATCGTTCTTTGCCAGAGTCAACAAGATAATAGCTTCCTTCATTTGGATGGGCAAGAAAGACCCTGAGGTTTCTTAGAGAGATAATCAGGTGGCTTGGCTTTATCTAATTTGTTATTTTATTACTGGGTAGCTAATATTGAGAAAGTACTGGGGTCGCTCAAAGACCAAATTTCAAATGGGGACAGATGGAGGCGAGCTCTTGTAGTGGTTTTAGCTTGGAGACCTTGGCTTCTTGCAAAATTTACCTCTGGTCTGGTAGTGGTGTCCACTGTGCGGATTTGGAGACAGTTTAGACAACATTTTAAGTTTGGCTCCATGTTGCAGGTAACCCTATTTGTAGGAATCATCTCTTTGCACCAACGGGTTTAGACTTGAAGTTCAGGATATGAGAGAACGAGGGGCTGGAGAGATTTTGGGACCTGTTTGTGGAGGGTACGTTGGTCGGTTTTCCAACTCTCGAGTCTAATTTATACAGGTATGTTCAGGTACATGATTTCTTGTGTGAGGAGATCTCTTCATTTCCCTTGGCTATGCCAATGTTGTGATTAAACATCGTGAGCAGTGACATGATTAATCTCCACACTTGGTTACTGCGGTGCTCTTTGGGTTGACCATCCATCCTCCAATCCGAGAATTTATGTTCATTGTGAAACCTTCATCTTAGCACATATTGAACCCTGCTCACCCATCACCCCCGTCCTTGCTAAGCTGTATTGGCACCTGGAAGTTCTAAGACTGCCATACTTAAAATGTTTCTCCGTTGCCTTGTCTCTTCCTGTCTCCTTTAAGCTCTAACTTGGTGCCTATTCTTCCTCTTCAGCTAAACTCCACTCCCCACCCCGGCTCTGGCTCACTGCTACTCTCTAGAAATCCCTTCCAACTTCTGTCAAACACACCTCTTTGATCACATTTGTGATCACCTTCCTCATATTCTCCTTTTGTCGCTGTTCTTTTTATTTTACTCTTACAAAGCATCCATCTGACACTAAAGACAGACTGCAGGTTTCCACTAAAGAGGTGTGTCTTTTATAGCTGTCAAGAACTGTCCATTTTGGGCAGCACGGTGGCAGTGGTTAGCATTTTGCCTACGGCGCTGAGGATCCAGGTTCGAATCCCCACCCTGGGTCACTGTCCGTGTGGAGTTTGCACATTCTCCCCGTGTCTGTGTGGATTTCGTCCCCACAACCCAAAAGATGTGCAGGATAGGTGGATTGGCCACGCTAAATTGCCCCTTAATTGGAAAAAATAATTGGGTACTCTAAATTTATTAGAAAAAAAAAAGAACTGTCCATTTTTTCGCAAGTACAGCAACCACGACTGATGTATTTTGGGGGGAAATTTGTGGAACGTTTTAATTTTAGACAACGTGGTGTTGAATTTAAATATCATTGCCTTTTTGTGGCTGATCTCAAATAATTGTACTTCATCATAGGAGTCTTATCTGTGGTGTTCATGGAACCTTAAAGTCGTTTGCACATATTTCAAATTTGTATTGGGCCGTAGCTTCTGGGTACCCGTTGTACAGAAAGACCTCTTTGCCCATGACCTAGTCTGTGATTTGGTTAAGAGTAGATCTTGTGTGCTGTACCTGTGCACTGACGGGAACAAGAGAGTTTTATATTTCTGTTTTCTTAACTGTACTTATTAGCATTTGCAATTCTGCAAATGTAAGAAATAATCTCAAATTTTGTAAGTCTTCAAACTTCCTTGATGCTCTGTTAAATGATATCATTTTTATGTTTAGGTGATGAATGCAGTATTGGGTCAGCTACTGATCTCACTGAAACCAGTTCTATGGTGGATGGTGACTGGACTATGGTCGATGAAGGTTTCTCCACACTCAGTCTTACACAGTCTGAACTAGAATATATATCAATGGAACTGGCCAATAAAGGTCCTCGCAAGTCGCAGGTTCAGTTAAGGTAAGTCATTTGCTGACAGAATTTTCTTTATAAGTCCAAATCCATCAACTGCAAAATTATTTCCCAAACTCCACGTGAAAGCAGGTAACCGAGATGCAAGGCTGTACTTTTGTCAGACTCTGCCATCACAAAATGTAATTGAGGTTTTAAATTCCTCATATGCCAGGGTCCTGATTTGCCCCCCATCAGGATTCAAGGAGAGTATTACAGGTAATAGTATATATAAATGATTTGGAGGAAAATGTAACTGGTCTGATTAGTAAGTTTGCAGACGACACAAAGGTTGGTGGAATTGCGGATAGCGATGAGGACTGTCTGAGGATACAGCAGGATTTAGATTGTCTGGAGACTTGGGCGGAGAGATGGCAGATGGAGTTTAACCTGGACAAATGTGAGGTAATGCATTTTGGAAGGGCTAATGCAGGTAGGGAATATACAGTGAATGGTAGAACCCTCAAGAGTATTGAAAGTCAAAGAGATCTAGGAGTACAGGTCCACAGATCACTGAAAGGGGCTACACAGGTGGAGAAGGTAGTCAAGAAGGCATACGGCATGCTTGCCTTCATTGGCCGGGGCATTGAGTATAAGAATTGGCAAGTCATGTTGCAGCTGTATAGAACCTTAGTTAGGCCACACTTGGAGTATAGTGTTCAATTCTGGTCGCCACACTACCAGAAGGATGTGGAGGCTTTAGAGAGGGTGCAGAAGAGATTTACCAGAATGTTGCCTGGTATGGAGGGCATAAGCTATGAGGAGCGATTGAATAAACTCGGTTTGTTCTCACTGGAACGAAGGAGGTTGAGGGGCGACCTGATAGAGGTATACAAAATTATGAGGGGCATAGACAGAGTGGATAGTCAGAGGCTTTTCCCCAGGGTAGAGGGGTCAATTACTAGGGGGCATAGGTTTAAGGTGAGAGGGGCAAAGTTTAGAGTAGATGTACGAGGCAAGTTTTTTACGCAGAGGGTAGTGGGTGCCTGGAACTCACTACCGGAGGAGGTAGTGGAGGCAGGGACGATAGGGACATTTAAGGGGCATCTTGACAAATATATGAATAGGATGGGAATAGAAGGATACGGACCCAGGAAGTGTAGAAGATTGTAGTTTAGTCGGGCAGTATGGTCGGCACGGGCTTGGAGGGCCGAAGGGCCTGTTCCTGTGCTGTACATTTCTTTGTTCTTTGTTCTTTGTTGTAAAGACTCCAGCATCTATCTGTATGTAAAATACCAGATATACTCCTGTAAAAGCCAAGCCTAGATTTTCAGAGCCCCAAAAATTCAATTAAGATATAATCCCTATAATCACATCAGAAACCCAATTTGTTCATTAGAAAGCTATACTCGCTGTATTTCCTCCAGTTCCTACTTCCTAATTAAGATAAGAAGAGTGCTGATCAATTTTTTCGGGGGTGAAACTGACAGAGAAGAGAATTAAACAGCACTTGTGGAAACAAGATACAGGGACCAACTTCAAAAGTGACTATGAAATGAATGGAGAGCCAAACCAGGTATCCAAATCCATCGGCCTTCCTAGGAGGGGAGGCTTTTTAGGCCTTACCTATTGAGCCCTTGTGAATGCTGACCCCTGCATCAATGGCTGAGGGCTATCAAAGGACCCCTACAGTGCAGAAGGGGCCATTTGGTCCATTGAGTCAGCACCAGCCCTCCAAAAGAGCACCCTACTTATGCACCCTTCCTGTAACCCCACTCACTGATCATGGCCAACCCACCTGCCCTGCACATCTTTTGACTGTGGGAGAAAAGCGGAGCACCCGGAGGAAACCCACGCAGACACGAGGAGAATGTACAAGTTCCACACGGGCAGTCACGCAAGGTTGGAATTTTACCTGGCGTTCGTCAGCAGTGCTAACCATCGTGCTGCCCATCAATGTGACATTTTCTAAGGGCATGGCCCTTCCCTTGCCTTCCCTACTCGTATGTAACATTGAAACCACAGTGGCCGCTGATGTTGACACGTCTTCTCCAGGGGTAATTAAAATGGAGAGAGAGAGAGAGAGGCACAGATGGAATAAACAGCTGGTGTGGGCGCACCTTACCCCATTCTTTTGAAAGCAAAGTTAAGTGTTCCGGGCGGATGCGCATAAGTTGAAAAGTAGCCCCTCAAAAACATGATCTGTGTCAAGGTTGTCTGGTCTATAAAAAATCATTTTTGCATGGGAAAAATGATAAATTAATGTTGAAGAATGCCACACTGTTTTCTGAGCTAAATCAAGAATGACCTAGCAGAGTATCGGGAGTGGATCCCAGCTTGACCATCAGGCAGTGAGTAGTGCAAGGAGGGCCATAAAAGGAAGAATAAAACTACTTTGGAAGCTCTGGGAATAACTGTTATTTAATATTTTTTAATGATAGAATTTTGTCTTAAAGAATGCATTTTCAGCAATATTTTAAGTATGTATTCTAGAATAATTGGTTTCATTGAAGGTTGTTTGAAAGTGATGGAAATCCTGGGGTTTGGGGGATAGCTTTCTGCAGCTACCTGTGTCAGCACTGTGACTGGATTGTTCTGTTCCTTCAGGTATCTGATGCACATTTTTATGGAAGCAGGCTGTTTGGAATGGTGTATAATTATAGCACTTATTCTCCGAGATTCTGCAGTGATAAGCCAGATAATCAGTTCAATCCAACACTCCGAGATTCCCATGGATATTTTGCAGGGTATAAAAGACGGGATGCTAGCTGTGGATGGATGGGCTTCTGCAGACTGGTAAGTGAAGTATTGTAAGATTCAGCACGACCAGTTCATAGCTGCATTTCAGGATGAGGTAGCTTCAAATGTGCTTTTGCTTATATTAGTTTTACTTTAGTACACCAGAGTTAATTTTTTGATTAAGTCAAATTGTTGGCCTTGAGAAGGTGGTGATGAGCTGCCGCCTTGAACCGCTGCAGTCCATGTGATGCAGGTACACCCACAGTGCTGGTGGGGAGGAATCTCCAGAATTTTGACCCAGTGACAGTGAGGAAACTGCGATATATTTCCAAGTCGGGATGGTGAGTGGCTTGGAGTTATGGCTGCATCTCAGTTAGAAGTTGGACATCCTAGCTGATTTTCCCATTGGCACTAATGGTTATTCTCTCACTACTGCCAATCCTCCAGTTGAGGTTATGAGTAGTATCCAAGATGTTTTGCTCAGGTATTCACTGACTAGGCTCAATATGTCATTCAGTTTTCCCTCTGAACAGGCTGTTTTCTCTCAAAGAAAATCTGATAGATCAATTAGTTTTTCTTCCAGAAACCCTAGTGCAGATTAAGTGATGGGTATGCTCATCTCCTATCCAGAATGTTCAGGTCCAACTCCAGTTCCCCTCTGCACTTTAACGCACTCCTGGTTGGGAGAGAGGCAAAGCAGCTGACTCGATCACATTCGCCCCTTTCTTGCTGATCCTGAACTGCCAATGAGTACAGGTGCTCTGTCATTCTCTCGAACCATCGTACAGGATAGTCTTATGGTCATGTTATTTGGAAGCACGCCAAGTTTAATGGGAATAAATGAGGAGAATTGATTAATGCTGAATTGGGTCAAGTATGCCTCGTTTAAGCATTGACAAAGATTATTATATGCAGGTATTATCAGTAAAATTTTGTGGTAAAACTTACAGATGACCTCCGTAATTTACTAATTCTGTGATCTCATTATGTATGAAATGACATTTGGCCTTCTATCTTTGCTTCTGGACTTTCAAAGATAGATAGAGTGGGTCTTTTAAATGGCCCCAAGGTTACTAACTGCATGGAAAGTAATCTCTGGAAATGCTCGTGTGTCTGTATTGATTTGTTTGTGTGTAATGAATAGCTGAATAAGTATTCCATTGATCTGTAGAAGTCACTGCAGTGAGAGCAGAACTGTACTGTTTTATTACACATTGAATTTATTTTCCCTTCTCATTTCCCCACCCCCACCCCCAACAATGCTGATTTAACACCGCCAGCCCTGGATACAAGCCATTTCTCAACCGCATAAAACCCATGCTGCAGAAGTTGAACGAGGTCACAGAGGAGCAGATTCAGCCTGAAGCTTTTCAACCTTTGAGCCGCCTGAGCATATCAAAGGCAGTGGAGCCCCCCAGCCCATGGGCAGAGGACAGTAGAAATGCTGCAGGTCACCTTAATAGCCAGGGCGATGGCGGTGGCAGTATCAGCAGGCAGGAAGAAGATGGCCAAGGAGAGGAGGAAGAGGAGCAGCTTGAGGATGAAGGGAGTTACGAGTGTTCTCTGTCGTGAATGTTTGTTTTCAGACCACTGCAGTCCAAACTTTATAGTGACAAACGGATCAGTGCTGCCTTGTGTCAAGTGTTGTGCACATGTCTTGCTGCAGAATTGTGGAGAATTGTGTCCCGGGTGCAGGATACAAAATCAGCCTTCGTGTTTCACACTTCCAAAAATAAAAGTGACATTTTGATCACTGGCACAGACACTTTCTTCAGTAAGGGATCCCCAACCCTGCGATTATCTCTGTAAATACCAGGATTATCCTCCTGTGCTCCCTGACCTAACGTAATGCAACAAACTGTTACAATCCTTGGGAAAAATCAATTAATGATGGTGAAGTTTTCATTGAAAAATGAACAGCCTCTGAAAGCAATTAGATTTTATTGCTGCATTTACAGGTACTTGACTCTGTACCACAAGTGCCTTTGCAAGATGCTCTGCTGTGCTTTAGGTGTGTTTAGATAATCCCTCTGTTCTGGCATGAGTGGGGGAGTCTTGTAAAGGTGCGCTCTCAGGACAGAACAGAACTAAGTGCCCCAAATTTGCATTCATTTCTTTTTAAATTCAGTCCAGAGAGTATTAAGGATAGTTGCTGTACAAAACTGCACGTGACTTGGGTAAAGGGACAAAATGCAGACAGATTTATTCAGTGACTGTTACTTGAGAGATTGAATAGCTGCGCAGTTGGAAGTGCTGCAATGTTTTTATATTTAAATAACTTTATTTTTAAGCGGGTGTGAATTTTGAGCCTAAATATAATTGCAAGTTCATCTGCCGTGATTTTTCAGTGCCCATAGTGACTTAGAAATTCTTCCAAGGCTGAATGTAGTGACCCGAGAAAATATGTTTAACCACAAAGCGCCCTTTGCATCATTCTGTATTTTGACATTCTCATGTTTGGAAGGATAACTAAGACTCGTGCTTTGTCACGGGAACTTGTAAATTGCAGAGCTGTTGTAAAGTGGTAGGAAACAATGAGATTTAGTTTAAAAGGACAGTATTACTCCCCGTTAAGTACAATTAGCTTTTATTTTTTTTACTATTTTTTTTTTTAAGTGTCCAAGTACATTTGAAAGAGAAGTGCATGCACATTTTCTCAGTTTCTCCTGTAGGTTGCTGAGCTCTTTCCTCAGTGAGAAGTGGGGTATTTGTAGAATGTGATTCTCTATTGTGTAAGATATTTAATTTTCACTTCACTTAGATTGGATTAATCACCACAGATTTCAGCTGCTGAGGTGCATGCTACCAGTGACGATGCCTTCACCGCAAGGCGGCAATGTCCACTCTGCTGATCTCAAGCTGCTGGCTGGGTTGTTGGGGACTTGCGTGGCTGGGTATAGTTCCTTGATGGCATTTCCTAGTGGTAGTGTGCTTGTATGTCCAGGGGTTGGTGCTTGCCATAATTGGCCTGCAAAGAAGGAATGAGTCGCTGTTAAAGCTGCAACCACTTTGACCACCAGTGCTGCATGTTTTCCTTCATACTATATTCGGGTGGATGAGTGCGCATGTTTTATGGCAAATTTAGTTTCTCACCATTCCATTCATGAGAAGTTCCTGGTACCTGCAATTCCCTTAACAAGGGTTCAACCTTGCACTCGTAGTCCATTTGGTGATTATCCGCCTGGAATCCTGTTGGAAGACATATGCAGAGTCTCTTTGAGGTTGGCATGACTCCCAAGACGATTTCCATAGTGGTAGTTCATCAGACTCCGTAATCCAATATCTGAGCCAGGTGGATCTCAGTGCTCCAAAGGAATGTTGAAGACTGACCAGGTATCCTGTCTTACTAATTGAATTGAGGGCTGAGAATCTTTCCCACTTGTGTGGAGAAAAGCCAATGAATGCTCTTATGGTCCTGGTTGGAAAAGCAGTGGGATGTTTATCAATATTTCTTGCCATTCTTGACCAGCAATTCGCCTGCTTACACTGAAGGACCCCTAATCATTGGCTGTCGCTGGACTCTCTGGGCTTGAGCAAGTGAAATGTGGCTCTCCAAGGCAAAAATGTGCCTTCATATTGGGCAAGCAGAAACTCCTATTATCGACTCGTCGGTGGTTTGGCGAAACTGATGGATTTCGAAGTAGGGTGCACAATAGTCTTAACATGACCCTCCTCGGGTCTTTGGCAAGACAGCTGCAGGTAGCAGGGACTTCCACAAATCGTGCTATTTGGCGCAGCCGCTTGGTAACTTTGGTTCCCCAATCACTGGATGATTTACTGTGACAGATCACTAGTCTCCTTAATTTAAAAAACAATCACTGCTTACATGGCATAAGACATGTGCACAACATGTATGCGAGACTGTGTTCAACTAATATTTGAAACCTGTTGTGTTGGTGCTTTCGGAATTGATCTTCTGTTCCCAAGTGTTTTGTACAGACCTTTTTCTAAAAATGAAAAGTGCATTTCGGATTCAGTTTGATGTATAATCACTAACCAAGCTGCTCTTGCAGGAGCTGCTTATATTGTACAGTGTTCAAACGGAACTATTTGTTTATGCATGTGCTGCATGAGCCCACAGTAGCTGTCAGGCTTTAGAAACTGTGATGCTGATTGAACCTGACCTTGGTACCCTGTTGTAAGATCCCTGTTGCAAGAGCTTTGTATGACTTAATTGTAAAATAAAATACCATGGCTTTGTAGCGGGGGAGGGCTGGAAGAGACCCTTTTTATGAAAATTATGCATCATCGGTCAGACTATTTTAACAGGTTTGAGTTTAGAAATGCTTTTATTTATTGCTTTCCAAAAACGAACTCGAGCTTTTGTGCTAGATGCAAAAGGTATTTTTGTGTAAATATGATTAAAGTTATGTAATCATGTGTTTATACTTGCTAGTTAGGATCTGGCAAGGTGTACATTAAATATATGAACAGTAACGAGCAACATTCTTTCTAATAGCTTTTAATAAAAGCTGTCATAACTAAAGCTTGATTAAGATATTGATCCATTTTCAAGGGAACAAACCCGCACATTGATTAATTTCCTACTCTGAACTGTTGGACAGTAATCTGTTTGAACAGAGTGCTGCAGTGTATGATCTTACGTAGTGGTATTGCCTTCATAGCTGTTTCCTTGCATCTTAATGCAGATTTTAAAAAGTACCTGAAGCAGTATTAAAGGACAAAGATAGCATATATTTGTTACAGTGCAATTTGAACAAAAAATGTTGCTAATTTTATACAACAAAAATTGAGTAGTCTATTTTTGTAGCTAAACTGAATTTAATTGAATTTTTGATGTGGACCAAATTTGTAACTTAGCCCTAAAACCGTAACTAGCATACTAATTGTAACTGTATTGATCACAAGCTCCGTTTAGGCCTGCAGGTTAATGATGGGTTAAAAACAGAATTATTTAAGAGGGTAATTATCTCCTTTAAAAGGGATTTTTAAAAAAATCTTTATTTTGATTAATGTAATCCTAGTGACTTGAGGAATGCAGAAAGGAAGAGTTGAGACTGGATTCATGTTGTACATATACAATGCAATCAGACTGACTGCCTGTTGCAATACAGATATTAAACAGTGGGCATTGATTGGTTAATGAGCCCCGGGAATTGGCTGGGCTAAACTGAGGCCAGATTGTTAACTAAATTTGAAGTTTATTTGGGCATCATTAGTACACACACTACAAGGTTAATTATGCTCTGGACTATCTTGTCTGTTTTCTGAGCAGTGATGTTTCTATGCACTGTGTAATACCTTCATATTTAATTGTAGTATTATGTTTAAAATTGCTTAACATTTGAAAGTAATTTTTTGTAATTCTTTTCCACTAATGTACTCAATATTCAGTCATAAAAATATATATATATTTACAAAATTTGCTAACATGACCATAAAATAACTGAAGCATTAACTTCTGACAACACCACCAATCTAATTGGAAGCACACTGCAGATCTAATTGGGAGTAATCCAAAGAACCTTTAAATTGACACAGTAATACCAGTGTTAAGAAATTTCACCAAGGTCCTAAATGTTACAAATGTGATCTAAAGTCATTTTTATAAATGAAATAAAAGTTTTAAAAATCCAATGGTAGAACACCTTTTCTTCCCTGTAAAGTTTTATTTTTCTTGACACCTATTAAATGCACAGACAAGATTAACCATGGCACATTTTGCCAGTTGAGTATCTTCTTTGTCTTAGCCTAACCTCATCAATGTCTTGGCAACATGGGCATGAACCTATGATTATTCCTGCAAGAATCATTGATGGAGTTTCAGTGCACAATGCTACCTTGTGACAGTTCCTATCTGTACTACTATCAGAAATTATTTGCTGTTCTTGTTTCCTGTCACATGTACAAATTCACAGCAATAAACATTTTTGATTATGTAAGCGTTTTTCTTTCCAGGTGGTCCCTAAAGAGGGATGCTTATTTTATCTCTGGCTTGGTTCATGGCACATATAATAATAATCTTTATCATTGTCACAAGTAGGCTTACATTAACACTGCAATGAAGTTACTGGTTACTGTGACAAGCCCCTAGTCGTCACATTCCGGCACCTGTTTGGGTTGACCGAGGGAGAATTCAGGATGTCCAATTTACCTAACATGCCCGTCTTTCGGGACTTATGAGAGGAAACCGGAGCATCCGGAGGAAACCCACGCAGACACGGCAAAAACGTGCAGACTCCACACAGACTGTGACACAAGCGGGAATCGAACCCGGGACCCTGGCACTGAAGCTACAGTGCTAACTAATGTGTGTGTGTGTAGTAAGGCAGCAGTATTTAATCTGCAAACTGTCTCTAGTTTCACGAAAACCTATGCTGTTCCATTTTTATTTAATAAATTTAGAGTACCCAATTCATTTTTTCCAATTAAGGGGCAATTTAGCGTGGCGAATCCACCTAGCTTGCACATTTTTGGGTTGTGGGGGCGAAACCCACACAAACACGGGGAGAATGTGCAAACTCCACACGGACAGTGACCCAGAGCCAGGATCAAACCTGGGACCTCAGCGCCGTGAGGCCACAGTGCTGCCCACAGTTCCATTGTTTAAGAAAATTGCAGAGATTCGTATCAAAACCTGTAAAAACTCGAACTGTTAAACAGCATATTGTCAACTTTGGGATGCTGAATGTTGATTTTAGATGATGCCAACTATAGAAGCAAGTTGAGGCGATTATAACCTCTGAGAATTTGGAGAAGCTTTTCTGCAAATCCGTGAGATCATAGCTGATCTGAGACTTAACTCCATGTACCCACCTTTGCACTTCTCCCTTAATGTCCTTGGATAACAGAAATCTATCAATCTCTGATATAAAATTCTGAATTGATTTAGAATTTTTGTGGAAGAGAGTTCAAGACTTTGAACACCCTTTAGGTTTAGAATATTTCCTAATTTTACTCCCGAAAGTTCTAGCTCTAATTTCTAGACTAAGCTCACTAGTCATAGATTTCCCCAACCTGCTAAAATAGCTCCTATTTGTTTTGTTTCATTCAACCAAGTCATCCCTTAACTTTAAATTACAGGGAACATCATCCAGTTTGTGTAATCTCTCTTTGTAATTTAACCCTTGGATTTCAGGTATTATTCAAGTGGTAAGTAACCTATATACCACATAGTTGTCAGGCACCACATAATTGTCAGGCAATGACTATCTCCAACAACAGAGAATCAAACTCTTTCCATTAAACAACAGTGCCTTCATTCAATTCCCCACCATCATCATATTCGGTGTCAGCAATGACCAGAAATATAATTGCATGAGCTCATAAACACGATGTCTAAGAACAGGTCAGAGCCTGGGAATTTTGCAGCAAGTAACTCTCCTCCAAAGCCTGTCCACCATCGACAAGGCACAAGTCCGGAGTGTGATGTAATACTCTCCATTTGCCTGGATGAGTGCAGCTCCAACAACACTCTAGAAAATTGGCACCTTCCAGGGCAAAGCAGCCCTGCTTGTTTCGCATCCCACCAGCAGCTCTTTACAAACAAGGGACCTCTGCCAATCCAGAAGAACAAGGGCAGCAGACGCATAGGAGAACCACCACTTGCAGTTTCCACTCTAGTCTCCATCCTGACTTGGAAATAGGTTGCTGTTCTTTCACTATCGCTTGGTCAAAATCCTGAAACTTCCTCCCTAACAGAACATCCCCTGCAGCAGTTCAAAAAAGAATCTCGCTGTTAGCTTCTCAAGGACAGTTAGGGATGAGCAATCAAATGCTGACATTGCCAGGGATTCACAACTCCCATGATCATTTGTTTTTTTGAAGTCTGCTAAGCATACGTTGCACTCTCGAAAGCCAATGTATTCTTCTGAAACAGTGGTGCTCTCCGTTCTCCAGATGTGGTCTGGTCAGGGCTTTCTAGATGTAGCATAACTTTTAGCTCTTATTCTCCTCCAGATGTAAAGGACAGAATTCCATTAGCCTTTTTATTTCCTGTACCTGTTCCTGCCATTATGATGATGTATGTACCTGAACCTGTGGATTGACCATACGAAATTGCCTTATAATTGGGGGAAAATAAATGGTTGGGCACGCTAAATTTATTTTTTTTAAAGAATAAAAGGTCAGAACCAAGGCGAGAATGACAAAGATGTCATGGGCACAAGACCAAGGGAGTGTTCACTGTAGCATTAAGGACTGAAGAAGGTGCTGATAGTGACAAAAAGGTGACGATAGCAGAATGTGTTAATAGGTGAAAAAGGTCAATGATAAGGGAAAGTGACAGATGGACCTGTGGGGGGGGAGGGAAGGGGAGTGGGGGTTGCATTGGGATAAAAAAAAGGGTAAAGGCGGAAGAGTAAGTTCACTGTCTATGTTCTTGGACCTCCGTGTTGAGTCCAGAAGACTAATGTGCTTAATAGGAAGATGAGGTTTTGTTCCTTCAGTTTGCATTGGGCTTCACTAGAATATTTCAGCAGGCCAAGGACAGACATGGGCTTGAGTGTAAGACGGAGAGTTGAAATGGCAAATGACAGGAAGGTTGAGGTCATGCTTGTGGACTAATCAAAGTTGTTCCGCAAAGCATTCACCCAGTCTGTGACTAGTCTCCCCAATGTAGAGGAGACCATATTGTGAGCAGTGAATACAGTAAACCAAATGGAAGGAGGTGCAAGTGAAACACTGCTTCACCTGAAACGGGTGTTTGGACCCCTGGACAGTGAGGAGGTAAAGGGGCAGGTGTTACACTTTCTGCGATTGTATGAGAAGATGCCTTGTGAGTTGGGGTGATGAGTTAGTGGTCGCGGCAGAATGCAAACTGAGTGTGAGTGGAAGATGCATTTTGAAATGAAAATCGCTTATTGTCACAAGTAGGCTTCAAATGAAGTTACTGTGAAAAGCCCCTGGTCGCCATATTCCGGCGCCTGTTCAGGGAGGCTGGTGCGGGAATTGAACCCGCGCTGCTGGCCTTGTTCTGCTAAGCCAGCTGTTTAGTTCACTGTGCTAAACCAACTCATTTTGTGGTCGCATCAGACTGGAAATGGCAGAGGATGACCCTTTGAATGAGGAATAGAGGGACCCACCATGGTTCTACGATGGCGAGGAAGTGGTGACGGCAGATGTGAAGGAGATTAATCCGACATGGTTGAGTGCCCTGTCAACCAGAGGTGGGTTGGGGGGGGGGGCTCGTTGCGCCCAACTTGGCGTCAGGATAAGGCAGTTGAATCTCGCAAGAGGCCTCTCACGAGATTTGCGCCGCTCAATTCATCTTGTGAAATTCAACAAAGTCTCGCGAGACGCTTTAATCGCGATCTCGCCCTCACTGGGTGTGATCCGGATCAGCATATTTCAATGAACCATACGGGACTCAATGTCCACCCTGGGAGTCCTCGCCAGGGTGGTCTTTAGTACTGGTCCATACAAACATAGACCAGGCGTAATAACACCTAAAGGGGGGGTGGGGTTCGTCTCAGGCCAGTGGAGGCTCCTGGATGGTAGGGCACGGTGGCACCCTGGCTCTCCCCCTGGCACATGGGCCCTTTGGTATTGCCAGCCTGGCACCCTGGAAGTGCCATTTTGGCGCTGACGAGCTGCCTGGGCGGCACTGCCAGGGATCAGGCCCTAGGGGGGCCTTGCCAGGTAGAGGGGGGGTCCCGGCAGTCTCCCCAAGAATGTGTTGGGGGGGGAGGGGGGAGAGTGGGGCAGCGAGACAAAATGGCACCCTCTAATGGAAATCCCTCCTAAGTGCGGCCTTAACAGAGATAATCTCCCCGAGGCCATAAAAAGTAGCAAAGTGCCGTTGAGTAGGGAAATGTTCCTCTGAGCTGCAGACGCCAAGAAGCACCCCACCAAATATGCTGTTCAATGAACTTTAACTCAAGCCTGCTGAATTACCCCCACTGTATACCAAGGTGTCAATATCAGAACAGATGTGATGGAGGCGGAGAATCGGGGAGAATACGATGGAGTCTTTACAGGAAGCGGGGTGTGAGGTAGCTGGAAGTCGGTGGGTTAGTAATGAATATTGGTGGTCAGCCTGTTGCCAGAAATGGAGACAGAGGTGTCAAGGAAGGGTACCGAAGTGTCGGAGATGGACCATGTGAAGGTGAGAGAGGGATGGGAATTGGAAGCAAAATCGGTACATTTTTCCAAGTCCAGATGGGAGCATGAAGCAACAGCGATTATAGTCATCGATGTAACATAAAAAGAGATGTGGCAGAGGGATTGAGTAAGACTGGAACAAGGAATGTTCCACAAATCCATGGTTCTAAAATCCACGTTGGCTCTCTCTGATCACCTGGAAATTATCCTGTCCTTGGCCTCCTGCAATTTCCCAACAACAGATGTTAGGCTAACTAGTCTATAATTCCCTGGTTTTGCCCTCTCCCTTTCTTAAACAATGGAAGGACATGCACAATAATCTAGTCTAAATGAACAGCTCCCAAATCAAGAGGACTTTGGAATATTGTACTTATGGCATCTGCAACATTCCAAACATTTTCTTTTAAACCTCTTAAGATAAAAACCATTGTGACCTGATGATTTGTTTCATTTACGGACATTAATTGCTTTATTGTGTTAATTTTGATGAGCTCCTGTACCTGGTTCAAAATTAGTTTCCTTGGGACTTCTGGCATGTATCTCTTACCATGAGAATGTCAGTTTAAGAAATGTTTGGCTGCTCATGTTACTGCAGTGATGTCAGAGTGTGGGTGGAGCTGAGCTCTGGCTCTGTTTTTTAGTTTCATTTTGAGAAAAGCTTGGGTTGTGTCTTTTTGGTTTCGTTTTCAGTGTTGGAGCTGAAGCCAGACAAAGCAGGTGTACTGCTGTTCTCTCTGCCATTAAAAGACTATCTCTTGACCATTTGGTGAATTCAGAATTCTAAATGTTCTCAGTAGTGAATGTAAACCTGATGTGCTTCTGTTAAAAGGTGTTTCTTTAGTCTTCTGGATGTTGTTTGGGACGTTATTAAGGATTACTTAGTGTTGTATTCTTTGGGGGTTGTATGTGATTTGATGGTTGCTAAGATGTTCACTATGTTCTGAAAAGGTTAACTTGAGTTCATAGAATAAACATTGTTTCGCTTTAAAAAAATATTTTTCCATTTCTGCTGTACCACACCTGTAGAGTGCGCCGTGTGCTCCCCCATACCACAATCTATTAAATATTGTGAGTCAGGGGAACTTCATGGTACACTTTGGGGTTCTCTAAACCCTGGCCCATAACAAATTGGGGGGTCGAGGAGGATAAAAGTCTATCTATTGGATTGGCTTAGTGAACTTAAAGACAGTGAGGGGTGAGCATATTGTGCTTGCTTTTCAGGTGTGGTATTCTAGTTTAAGTAGGGAGTGCGTTGTGGACAATGGCTCTTTCAGAGGCTCAGAAGATTTTGGGGGTGGAGACGGTCACACCCAGTACCTTACGGACAGAGACTAAAAGCAAACTGTTAGATTTGGCAAAAACATTGCAGTTAACATTACCTGGCAAAATGCAAAAAGATGAGGCAATTATGGTGGTGGCTAAGCATTTAAAGTTGCCTGAGATACAGTTTGACTCATTGGAAATGGCAAAAATTCAGTTACAAATTAAACAAATGGAACATGAGAAGGAATTAAAGAAGCTTGAATACGAAAGAGATAGAGAGGATAAAGAAAAAGAAAGGGAGATACAGATTAGGGAAAAATATTAAGAGAGAGTTTGAAGTTCAGAAAATGGCCATGAAATCCAGTTTGTGATATTACAGCTAAAAAGATTGTGGAGGAATTACTTAAATTCTTTACTAGATATGGACTACCCACAGAAATACAATCAGATCTAGGGTCAAATTTTACCTCGAGGTTATTCAAAGAAGTTATGGATAGCTTAGGAATTAAACAATTTACATCAACTGCGTACCATCCAGAATCGCAGGGAGCATTAGAAAGGTGGCATCAGACATTAAAGACAATGTTGAGGGCTTATTGTCAAGATTATCCAGAGGATTGGGATAAAGGAATTCCATTCGTACTGTTTGCAATTAGAGATGCACCTAATGAGTCAACCAATTTCAGTCCTTTTGAACTAATTTTTAGTCATGAGGTAAGAGGACCACTTAAATTGATTAAGGAAAAATTGGTGAGTGAGAAATCGGAAATTACATTATTGGATTAGGTGTCAAATTTTAGGGATCGATTAAATAGAGCAGTTGAATTGGCTAGACAACATTTAAAAGTTGCACAAAATGCGATGAAATCAAAGTTCGTAGGTTTGCCATTGGAGATTAAAGTTTTAGTGTTACCAGTGGTAGGTAAACCATTAAAAGCAAGGTTATGTGGACCGTATCAAATTGAAAGTAAATTAACTGAGGTGAATTATGTGGTACAAACACAAGATAGAAGGAAGACTCACTGAGTGTGTCATGTGAATATGCTTACAAGGTACTTTGAAAGG
Source organism: Scyliorhinus torazame (assembly GCF_047496885.1). Lineage (NCBI taxonomy): Eukaryota > Metazoa > Chordata > Chondrichthyes > Carcharhiniformes > Scyliorhinidae > Scyliorhinus > Scyliorhinus torazame. The sequence goes on along the minus strand of NC_092715.1, from coordinate 244,398,117 downwards.
GAAGGAGAGAAAAAGGAGGAGGTTTTAATGATTCTAACTCAGTGACGAACCAAATCCAGATGACTGAATTTGATATTCCTCAAATTAAATTGGAAAACGAGGATGTTCTTAAAAATTGGGATAAATTGTTGAGAAAAATGAACTGACCTGAAAGAGTTATTGATATCACGTGAGCAAGTTTGTAGAGATAAATTGGGAAGTACTAAAATGACTATACATGATGTAGATGTGGGAAATACTGTTCCAATCAAACAACATCCATATAGACTTAACCCTCTAGAATTGGCACAGGTTAACAAAGAGATTGAGAGTATGCTTAAAAATGGCATAATTGAAGTAGTTTGCAGCTAATGGAGCTCATCCATAGTGATGGTACCTAAACCAGACGGTACCCAACGGTTGTGTGTGGATTATAGAAAGGCTAATGCAGTTACCAGAACGGACTCTTATCCTATCCCACGTTTGGAGGATTGCATTGAGGAAGTCGGACAATCAGCTTTTATTTCCAAATTGGATTTACTTAAAGGTTACTGGCAGGTACCTTTATCCGAAAGGGCGAAGGAGATTTCAGCTTTTGTGACTCCAGATGGTGTATACCAATTCAAAGTTATGCGATTTGGCATGAAAAACGTCCCAGCCACATTTCAACGTTTAACTAACAAAGGCGTTTCAGGATTACCCAATTGTGCGGTATACATCGACGATCTGGTCATTTTCAGCCAGACATGGACAGAACATTTAAAACATCTGATGGAGTTATTCGATCGACTTCAGGAGGCGGGTTTGGTGATAAACCTAGCTGAAAGTGAATTTGGAAAAGCCCAAGTCACTTTCCTTGAGGAGTTTCTGATACCCTCAAGATGAAGGGAAATAATGCGATTTCTTGGCACGAGTGGATTTGATCGAACATTTGTGCAAAAGTTTTGTACGTGATTGCTCCACTGATGGACTTGCTGAAGAAACGTTAAAAATTCCGGTGGACAGCGGACATTCAACAGGCATTTGACTGCCTGAAAGCTGTGATAACCATGCTCCTGTGTTGGAGAATTACAAGGGACTCTGTGATCATATTGAACTAAAGTATCTGACTTTAAAGAGAAATGCTGAGGCGTAGAGAAACGGACGGATCGTGCAGAGACCTTCTTGTTCAAAGAGACTGTCAATCGAGAAGGATTCCAGTTGGAGGAAAAACAAAAAATGGACTATATTATTATGCCTGTTTGCGTCTATTGTTTTTTGAAACGAAAATGTATATTTACTGTGTGCATTTCTTAAGGGATAGTGAGAAGGTGAAAAATGAAACCATCTTGAAGTTGATGGTTTATTTTCTTTTCTTTGGGGGGGGGGGGGGTGTCATGAGAATGTCACTTTAAGACATGTTTGGCTGTTCATGTTACTGCAGTGATGTCAGAGTGTGGGTGGAGCTGAGCTCTGGCTCTTTTTTTGTTTCACTTTGAGAAAAGCTTGGGTTTGTCTGTGTCTTTTTGGTTTCATTTTCAGTGTTGGAGCTGAAGCCAGATAAAGCAGGTGTACTGCTGTTCTCTCTGCCATTAAAAGACTACCTCTTGATCATTTGGTGAATTCAGAATTATAAATGTTCTCAGTAGTGAATGTAAACCTGACGTGCTTCTGTTAAAAGGTGTTTCTTTTGTCTTCTGGATGTTGTTTGGGAAGTTATTAAGATTACAGCTACTGCATGCCCTTGATCAGTATGTACCTGTCAGGCAGGGAGGACGTGGTCGAGCAAGGGAACCGTGGTTTACTAAGGCAGTCGAAACACTTGTCAAGAGGAAGAAGGAGGCTTATGTAAAGATGAGACGTGAAGGTTCAGTTAGGGCGCTCGAGAGTTGCAAGTTAGCTAGGAAGGACCTAAAGAGAGAGCTAAGAAGAGCCAGGAGGGGACATGAGAAGTCTTTGGCAGATAGGATCGGATAACCCTAAAGCTTTCTATAGGTATGTCAGGAATAAAAGAATGACGAGGGTAAGAGTAGGGCCAATCAAGGACAGTAGTGGGAAGTTGTGCGTGGAGTTCGAGGAGATAGGAGAGGTGCAAAATGAATATTTTTCATCAGTATTCACACAGGAAAAAGACAATGTTTTCGAAGAGAACACTGAGATGCAGGCTACTAAACTAGAAGGGCTTGAGGTTCATGTCCTAGGATTCTCTGGGAAGCTAGGGAGGAGATTGCTGAGCCTTTGGCTTTGATCTTTAGGTTGTCATTGTCTACAGGAATAGTGCCAGAAGACTGGAGGATAGCAAATGTTGTCCCCTTGTTCAGGAAGGGGAGTAGAGACAACCCCGGTAACTATAGACCAGTGAGCCCTACTTCTATTGTGGGCAAAGTCTTGGAAAGGTTTATAAGAGATAGGATTTATAATCATCTAGAAAGGAATAATTTGATTAGAGATAGTCAACATGGTTTTGTGAAGGGTAGGTCGTGCCTCACAAACCTTATTGAGTTCTTTGAGAAGGTGACCAAACAGGTGGATGAGGGTAAAGCAGTTGATGTGGTGTATATGGATTTCAGTAAACCGTTTGATAAGGTTCCCCACGGTAGGCTATTGCAGAAAATACAGAGGCATGGGATTCAGGGTGATTTAGCAGTTTGGATCAGAAATTGGCTGGCTGTAAGAAGACAGAGGGTGGTGGTTGATGAGAAATGTTCAGCCTGGAGTTCAGTTACTAGTGGTGTACCACAGGGATCTGTTTTGGGGCCACTGCTGTTTGTCATTTTTATAAATGAACTGGAGGAGGGCATAGATGGATGGGTTAGTAAATTTGCAGATGACACTAAAGTCGGTGGAGTTGTGGACAGTGCGGAAGGTTTTACAAGTTACAGAGGGACATAGATAAGCTGCAGAGCTGGGCTGAGAGGTGGCAAATGGAGTTTAATGCAGAAAAGTGTGAGGTGATTCATTTTGGAAGGAGTAACAGGAAGACAGAGTACTGGGCTAATGGTAAGATTCTTGGTCGTGTTGATGAGCAGAGAGATCTCGGTGTCCATGTACATAGATCCCTGAAAGTTGCCACCCAGGTTGAGAGGGTTGTTCAGAAGGCGTACGGTGTGTTAGCTTTTATTGGTAGAGGGATTGAGTTTCGGAGCCATGATGTCATGTTTCAGCTGGACAAAACTCTGGTGCGGCCGCATTTGGAGTATTGTGTGCAGTTCTGGTCACCGCATTATCGGAAGAATGTGGAAGCATTGGAAAGTTGCAGAGGAGATTTACCAGGATGTTGCCTGGTATGGAGGGAAGATCTTATGAGGAAAGTCTGGGAGACTTGAGGCTATTTTCGTTAGAGAGAAGAAGGTTAAGAGGTGACTTAATTGAGGCATACAAGATGATCAGAGGATTGGATAGGGTGGACAGTGAGAGCCTTTTTCCTCGGATGGTGATGTCTAGCATGAGGGGACATAGCTTTAAATTGAGGGGAGATAGATAAAGGACGGATGTCAGAGGTAGGTTCTTTACTCCGAGAGTAGTGGGGGCGTGGAATGCTCTGCCTGCAACAGTAGTGGACTCGCCAACATTAAGGGCATTTAAATGGTCATTGGATAAACATATGGATGATAAGGGAATAGTGTAGATGGGCTTTAGAGTGGTTTCACAGCTCGGCACAACATCGAGGGCCGAAGGGCCTGTACTGCACTGTAATGTTCTATGTTCTATTACTTAGTGTTGTATTCTTTGGGAGTTGTATTTGAATTGATGGTTGCTAAGATGTTCACTATGTTCTAAAAAAAGTTAACTTGAGTTCATAGAATAAACATTGTTTTGCTTTAAAAAAATACTTTTCCATTTCTGCTGTACCACACCTGTAGAGTGGGCCGTGAGCTCCCCATACCACAATCTATTAAAAGTTGAGTCAGGTTGTGGTAGTATGCATTCGGGGTCATGTGAGACTGTGAAGCCGTGATGCCATTGGCTGACAGATCCCGGGTCCTGGTTGGCTGTTGATCTCTAGCTCCGCCCTGAAGGCGGAGTATAAGAACCAGGAGTTCTCCCCGCAGCTCCTGTCTGTTGCTGAACTGCGGGGAACAAGTCATGCTTAATAAAGCCTCATCGACTTCATCTCTATTCGTCTCTCGTAAGTCATTGTGCGCTACACAGGTGAACTCCATGATACACTTTGGGGTTCTCTAAACCCTGGCCCATAACACTTTCCATATTGACGTTTTTAACCAGTTCCTTAATTTCACTGACACGAGCATCATATTTCCCTGCATTTCTTCAATTCAACCTAAATGTATTCTTTTTGAGCAACCTTTTTATCATTGTACTAACATACAAAAATAATTGAAAATTCCGCAGTCCTCTTCTCCTGAGTGATTTTCTTTGTAGCTTCTGTAATGTATTTAGCTAGAGTTATTGACTCTAATGACTGTGTCACTATTGCTTTGTCGAGTTTCTTACTACATTGACGCAAAGAACAAAATTTGCAGTTAGAAATTTGACTGGACAGATGACCATATAGATGGTTGGAATCCCCAGCACGACCAGCATTGCACGTTAAAAGATTAGTTATTTCTTAGACATTTATCAGCCCAGGTTTTGTGCGGCAAGACAGCAACTGTCTATGTTCACCATCATTGACATTCTAGCAAATCTGGGAGTCTATATATTCCCAGAGTTATGTAGAAATCCAGAAGTTGATGTCAGTCGTTCTAAACTCTTCCAGAGGGTACATTGTTGAACCTTCTCGTCAATGTGCAATTTCTAAGCAATCAGTCAATTGGTGACAATTATTACTTTAGCCTTGTTGCAAAAATCCGCGTTGAGAGATGTGTGTCGAAGTTTTTAAGCTCTTTCCTAAGTCCATAATTACTGTTAAAGGCCCTCATTGTCCTGAAAACTTTGTTCCTATTCAAAATTAAATAGGTCCGATTTCTCCCAATATGATGGTTCCACAGTTTTCAATTTTTAATATTAATTCATGATATTCTAGTTTCTCTCTTAATCCAATCATTTGTTTTGCTACCTAAAAATATTTTAAGCAATGGTGCTTTTAATTTCCTGATTTGCTGGCTGTGTAAAATCTCCAATGTGATTGGCTGCTTACCTTGTTCGCTGACATCACTGCTGCCGGCTGCCTGGAGATCCCTTTGACTCAGTGGCAACTGCCATCGGGAAATGGGAAATCCATGTCCCCGAGGTCACTGGAGGTCTGTGGGCAGCAGTGGGGTCCATTGCTTTGCTGCTGACTGCAATATCCATCTGACTGGGCTGTTTACTGTTTATACTTCAGCCGTTAACTGATTGTACCAAGGCCACATTTGTGTAGCATCGTATGACTCTGGCAAGTGGGTAAGTGCACTTTGGTATTAATCTTTATTACAACAATGTAATATGGCAAACACCTTTTTACCGAATATTTGAATACCTCTTTCCATGGTGTGTCGTTTTGCACTGTAGTGTCCATAATAGTGTTATTTGCCGAAAGGATGGGTTCTTAACATTTTTGTTTAAAAGCACATTTGCAAATAATTGTACTTTTATTTCCTGCACTGTTTTATATGCTTGGACGTCAATGTTTCTTGGGTTCCTCGCATGAAGTCAAACCAGTGAATACCTAAATGATAAAAGCAAAAGGTGCTGGATAAATTCAGCAGGTCTGGCAGCACTTGTGGAGTGAGAAACAGAGTAATGATTCAGGTCCAAATCATCCTTCGGCAGAACTGAAACAAGGTAGACAGGTAATGAATTATATAGTAGGAAAGTGTGTGTGTGTGGGGGGGGGGGGGGGGGGGGGGGGTTAGAAGAGTGGGGGGGGGGGGGGTTAGAAGAGGGAGGAGGTAGGGAAGAATCGAAGAACAATGGAAGAACAACACCTCATTTTCCGATTAGGCACGTTACAGCCTTTTAGACTCAACACTGAGTTTCGCAAATTTAGACAGTAATCTTTCTTTTCCACCTTAACTGCACCCACTCCCCTTCCCGCCCGTTGGTTTCAGCTCCCCGGCATGCCCCAACACAACCCCACCCTTCCCCCACTTGACCACCTGCTCCTTGCTGTTCAGTCGCTCCCATTAACACATTCTCACCTTTTGCCGCTATTAACACTCTTCATCCCTTAATAGCACCATTAACATTCCCCTTTGTCTTGTGTCCCATGGCAAATTTGTCCATATCCCCATTGCCCCAACCTATCCTAGGTCTTCTACTCTACCACTCCTCCGCCCCCTTTCCAAGTGTATAATTCTGTACATTTCTACCTTTTTTCAGTTTTGCAGGAGGATCATTTAGATGTCTCTCCACAGATGCTGCCAGACATGCTGGAGTTTATTCAGCATCTTCTGTTTTCCTATTTCAGATTTCCAGCATCCACAGTTATTTTGCTTCTGTGTAAGCAAATTATATTTCGTACGATTGAATTTGTTGCACATGAACTTTTTCTTGCGCCATTCAAACAGAGTGGGCTGGATTTTGTGTTGTCCCTAAAGGATTCCGCATTGCTGCGGCCAGATGTTGGGAGAGGTGTCACAGCTTCGAGGATAGAACCAACCTGTGCTACTCCTGCGGGTTCATTGCTTCAAGTGGCAGGTATGGAATCAATGTAAATTTGGGCAAATTGCCCGCTAATTCCAAATTAACAGCAATTTATAATTTAGCACTCGCAGTTCCAGATGCAAGCACCACCAATGAATTTGAAAGTAATTAATCAAGGGGTCCACATCGGAAAGGGATCTTTTAAAAATTAGAATTGTTTTTTTTTAAACATCATGGGTGGGATTCTCCATCGTCTGACGGCAGAATCGGGAAACGGGATTGGGTGGAGACTCGGTTTTGACGCTGTCATGTAAGAGTACCTTTAAGAAATGGATGTTTAAGCAATGTACCTTTAAGAAAACAGTGATGTCAGAGAGTGGGTGGAGCTCAGCTCAGTTCAGCCATTTTGAAGTTTAGTTTTCAGTTTGAAAAGAGCTTGGGAGTGTCTGTGTTTGCAGTGAGCTGGATCTCTGCCATGAAAGACTATCTCTGGATCATTTGGGTGATGTAAACTCATAATAGTAAAGCTTTTAACCTGATGTGTTTCTGTTTAAAGGTGTTAAGTCTCTCTTGGATGTTGAAAGGAATAACTGAAGGATTATTTAGAGTTGTAAAATTTTCAGGGTTATCTTTGAAGTAAGGGGTGTGAAGAGATCCAATGTTTATTTGAGAGGTTAAGCTGAGTTCATGGAATAAACATTGTTTTTGTGTTTTAAAAACCATTTGTCCATAATTACTGTAATCCCACACCTGGAGAACAAGCCGTGAGCTTGGAAAAGCAACAATAGCATTAAAGGGGGAGGTTGGTTGAACTCCATGATACATTTTGGGGTTCTGAAATTGCCTTCCCCATAACAATTGGGGGCTTGAGGGGGGATAAAAGTCTATCTATTGGATTGGCTTTTATGAACTTAAAGACAGTGAAGGATTGTTGCTTTTCCAGTGTGGTATTTTAGTTTAAGTGGGGAGTGTGTTGTGGACAATGGCTCTTTCAGAGGTTCAGAAGTTTTTGGGGGTGGAGAATGTCACACGTAGTACCTTACGGACAGAGATGAAAAGCAAACTGTTAGATTTGGCAAGAACATTGCAGTTAACATTACCTGACAAAATGCGAAAAGATGAGTTAATTATGGTGGTGGTTAAGCATTTAAAGTTGCCTGAGATACCGTTTGACTCATTGGAAATGGCAAAACTTCAGTTGCAAATTAAATAAATGGAACATGAGAAAGAATTAAAGCGGCTTGAATACAAGAGTGAGAGAGAGGAAAAAGAAAGAGAAGAGTGAGAGAGGAAAAATAAAAGGAGAGAAAAGAAAGAATAGCCCTAGCAGAACAAAAAGAAAAGGAGATACAGATCAGGGAAAAAGATGGACAGGGAGTATGAACTTCAGAAAATGGCCATGAAACATGGAAGTCAGTTAAAATTGGCAGACGTAAAGGGAAACATACAGTTGGATGACAGTGATGAAGGTAGTGAGAAAGAGTGTCATAGTCGAAGGCTTAGTGGGAATCTATTTAAATATGCCCAAGCATTGCCAAAGTTTGAAGAGAAGTAAGTGGAAGCCTTTTTCATTTCATTTGAGAAGGTAGCTAAACAAATGAAATGGCCACAGGACATGTGGGTATTACTGATTCAAACAAAGCTGATAGGTAGAGCTAGTGAAGTGTTTGCATCCCGACCGGAGGAGGTATCTGGAACGTATGAGGAGGTGAAGAAATCAATCTTAAGTGCATATGCGCTAGTGCCTGAAGCTTACAGACAAAGGTTTAGAAATTTAAGGAAAGAATTTGGTCAAATATACATTGAGTTTGAAAGTAATTTTGATAGGTGGATAAGGGCTTTGAAAATAGATCAAACATATGAAGCTCAAAGAAATTATACTTTTGGATGAGTTTAAAAATTCAATACCTGATGTAGTGAGAACTCATGTGGAAGAACAGAGGGTTAAAACTGCAAGGTTAGCAGCAGAAATGGCAGATGATTATGAATTAGTTCATAAATCAAAGATTGGTTTCCGACATCAGTTTCAGCCGGTAAGGGATAGAAACTGGGGACATGAGAAATACTCAAGTGGTAAAGCTAACGGTGAACTGATGGGAGACAATAAAGAGAGTGTACCTCAGATTAAAAAAGAAATCCAGGAGGGTGGAAAAGAAATGAAAAGCTTCAAGTGTTTTCACTGTCATAAACTAGGCCATGTAAAGTCACAGTGTTGGTGGTTGAAGAAAAGCACTGGGAAGGCTGATGTGGTAAAACAGGATAAGACAGTGGGGTTTGTTAAAGTGTTAAAGGAAAGCCCAAGGGAAATGAAGGAGGTGCAAACGATTGTACAGCCTGTTCAAGAAGTAATTGTTAAGAAGGTGCCAGATGTCTTTAAAGAATTTACTTGTGTGGGTAAAGTTTACTCATGTGAAACAGGAGGCGCAGGTAAAGAAGTCACAATTTTAAGAGATACAGGGGCTAGTCAATCTTTAATGGTAAGAGATGAGGAATTATGTAGTTTGGGAAGAATGTTGCCAGAGAAGGTGGTGATATGTGGAATTCAGGGTGAGAGGAGTAGCCTTCCATTATATAAGGTAAGGTCGGAAAGTCTAGTGAAGAGTGGTAAAGTGGTAGTAGGAGTAATAGATAAACTGTCTTGTCCAGGAATACAATTTATCTTGGGTAATGATATAGCTGGATCGCAGGTGGGAGTGATGCCTACTGTGGTTGATAAGCCAGTGGAAAATCAGTCAACTGAAGTGTTGAAGGACGAATATCCTGGGATTTTTCTGGATTGTGTAGTAACAAGGTCGCAAAGTCACAGGTTAAGACAAGAGGAGAAATCAAAGAGTGAAGATGAAGTTGAAGTGCAATTATCAGAAACAATTTTTGATCAGATGGTTGAAAAAGAACAAGAACAGGCGGAGGATGAGGCGGATATTTTTAGTTCAGGAAAATTGGCGGAGTTACAACAGAAAGATGTAGAAATAAAATGGATATATCAGAAAGCATATACGGAAGAGGAATCTGAGAGTATACCAGAGTGTTATTACCATGAAAGTAATGTCTTGATGAAAAAAATGGAGACCTGTACTTATGCAGGCAGATGAAAAGTGGGTAGAAGTTCATCAAGTAGTATTGCCGGTCGGGTATAGAAAGGAGGTGTTGCGAGTTGCACATGAGGTACCAGTGGGAGGTCATTTGGGAATAAGGAAAACTCAAGCTACAATCTAGAAACATTTTTATTGGCCTGGACTACATAAATATGTAGTTAGATTTTGTCAATCATGTCACACATGTCAAGTGATAGGGAAACCTCAAGCAGTGATAAAACCAGCGCCCTTAATACCCATTCCAGCGCCCTTAATACCCATTTCAGCATTTGAGGAACCTTTTACGAGGGTCCTAATTGATTGTGTAGGACCGCTTCCTAAAACAAAAAGTGGGAATCAATATCTTTTGACTATAATGGATGTGTCTACTAGGTTTCCAGAGGCCATTCCAGTACATAATATTACAGCTGAAAGGATTGTGGAGGAGTTACTTAAATTATTTACTAGATATGGACTACCCACAGAAATTCAATCGGATCAAGGATTAAATTTTACTTCAAAGTTATTCAAAGATGTTATGGATAGCTTAGGAATAAAACACTTTAAATCAACTGCGTACCATCCAGAATCGCAGGATGCATTAGAAAGGTGGCATCAGACATCAAAGACAATGTTGAGGGTGTATTGTCAAGATTATCCAGAGGGGACTTCCGGGTGCGGCGATGACCAGCTAGGTCGCACGTTTCGGCAGTTCCCGGTGGAACGGACTTTTGGGCTCTTGATAGGAGCCCCAACGGCAATTTTAACGGCAAAAAACACTGTGCGGTAATCCAGAAGGGAATCCCCCCCTGGACACGGATGGAAAAAGGAGAGGAAAGTGGCCGGATTGCGGTGGATCCTCTAGAGCAGCGGCCAGGAAGGCAGGCACAAAGCAAGATGGTGTCGGAAGGAGGCAGTTTAATATGGGGCCCTGACCAACAAGAGTTCCTGCGGCGTTGCGTGGAAGAACTCAAAAAGGAGATGAAGAAGGAGCTGTTGGCCCCGATATTACAAGCGATTGAGGGGCTAAAGGAGGAGCAAAAGACCCAGGAACAGGAGCTTCGGGTCGTGAAGGCAAAGGCTGCTGAGAATGAGGACGACATACAGGGCCTGGTGGTGAAAACTGAGATGCACGAGGCACAACACAAAAGGTGTGTGGAAAGGCTGGAGGTGCTGGAGAATAATGCGAGGAGGAAGAATTTAAGGATTCTTGGTCTTCCTGAAGGTGTAGAAGGGGCGGACGTCGGGACATATGAGAGCACGATGCTGCACTCGTTAATGGGATCGGAGGCCCTGACGTCCGCTGGAGGTGGAGGGAGCCTATCGAGTTATGGCGCGAAGACCGAGGGCTGGAGAAATTCCTCGAGCCATAGTGGTGAGATTTCTCCGATATAAGGACAGAGGGATGGTCCTCAGATGGGCAAAGAAAACTCTGAGCAGTAGGTGGGAGAACGCGGTGATCCGCGTATATCAAGATTGGAGTGCGGAGGTGGCGAGAAGGAGGGCAAGCTTTAATCGGGCCAAGGCGGTGCTGCACAAACGGAAGATTAAATTTGGAATGCTGCAACCGGCAAGACTGTGAGTCACACATCAAGGGAAACACCACGACTTCGAAACGGCAGGTGAGGCGTGGACATTTATTGTCGAGGAGAAACTGGAGTGAGAGGGCCAGAAAAAGAACGTTTGGGACAAAGTGGGGGGGTGAATATGTGGGATGAAGTGGGGGAAAGAGGGAAGAGATGACTTCCCAAGTTATTAATCCTGTGACCCTGTAACTTTTCTCTCTTCCCCATGTCGTGGGGGAGGGGGGGAGGGAGGATGAGGAGCTGAGGGTGCCGGCCATTGGGAGCGGGGCCAAAAGGGAAGCGCGGGCTTTGTTCCCGCGCTATGGTAATCACGGCGGGAACAGGGAAGCAGGAAGGAGGGGGCCTCGCACGGTGTGAGCCAAGGTCACGGGGGGAAGCCGAGGTCGGCCAGAGTTTGCTGACTTCTGGGAGCAACATGGGGGGTGCAATTACGCTAGTTTGGGATCTAGCGGGGGGGGGTGGGTTAACTGGGTTGCTGCTGCTGGGGAGAAGGGGGAGCTGGTATGGGGGGGGGGGTGGTCGGGGCGGGGGGGCGCCGCTTGGGGGAGATACGGCTACGTGAGAACCGGGTGAGGAGCTGGATTGAAAAAGGAGATGGCTAGTCGTCAAGGGGTAAAGAGCCCCCCAACCCGGTTGATCACGTGGAATGAGAGGGCTGAACGGGCCGATTAAGAGGGCACGGATACTCGCACACCTAAAGAAACTTAAGGCAGATGTGGTTATGCTTCAGGAGACGCATCTGAAGCTGATAGACCAGGTCAGACTACGCAAAGGATGGGTGGGGCAGGTGTTTCATTCGGGGCTAGACGCAAAAAACAGGGGGGTGGCCATACTAGTGGGGAAGCGGGTAATGTTTGAGGCAAAGACTATAGTGGCGGATAGTGGGGGCAGATACGTGATGGTGAGTGGCAAATTGCAAGGGGAGGCGGTGGTATTAGTGAACGTGTATGCCCTGAACTGGGATGATGCCAATTTTATGAGGCGTATGTTGGGACGTATCCCGGACCTAGAGGCGGGAAAGTTGGTAATGGGGGGAGATTTTAATACGGTGCTGGACCCAGGGCTGGACAGATCGAGGTCCAGGACCGGAAGGAGGCCGGCTGCAGCAAGGGTGCTTAAGGACTTTATGGAGCAGATTGGAGGAGTAGACCCCTGGAGATTTAGTAGACCTAGGAGTAAGGAGTTTTTGTTTTTCTCCTATGTCCACAAAGTTTATTCACAAATAGATTTTTTTGTTTTGGGAAGGGCACTGATCCCAAAGGTGACGGGGACGGAGTACACCGCTATAGCCATTTCGGATCATGCTCCACATTGGGTGGACCTGGAGATAGGGGAAGAAAAACAACAGCGTCCACCCTGGAGAATGGACATGGGATTATTGGCAGATGAGGGGGTGTGTTTAAGGGTGAGGGGGTGTATTGAAAGGTACTTGGAACTCAATGATAATGGGGAGATTCAGGTGGGAGTGGTCTGGGAGGCGCTGAAGGCAGTGGTTAGAGGGGAGCTGATATCTGTTAGGGCACATAAAGGAAAGCAGGAGGGTAGGGAAAGGGAGCGGTTGTTGAAAGAACTTCTGAGGGTGGACAGACAATATGCGGAGGCACCGGAGGAGGGACTGTACAGGGAAAGGCAAAGGCTACATGTAGAATTTGACTTGTTGACTACGGGTAATGCAGAGGCACAATGGAGGAAGGCACAGGGTGTACAGTACGAATACGGGGAGAAGGCGAGCAGATTGCTGGCCCACCAACTGAGGAAAAGGGGAGCAGCGAGGGAGATAGGGGGGGTAAGAGATGAGGAGGGAGAGATGGAGCGGGGAGCGGAGAGAGTGAATGGAGTGTTCAAGGCATTTTACGAAAGATTATATGAAGCTCAGCCCCCGGATGGGAAGGAGAGAATGATGTGCTTTCTGGATCAGCTGGAATTTCCTAAGGTGGAGGAGCAGGAGAGGGTGGGACTGGGAGCACAGATTGAGACGGAGGAAGTAGTGAAAGGGATTGGGAGCATGCAGGCGGGGAAGGCCCCAGGACCAGACGGATTCCCAGTTGAATTCTATAGGAAATATATGGACTTGCTGGCCCCGCTACTGATGAGAACCTTTAATGAGGCGAGGGAAAGGGGGCAGCTGTCCCCGACTATGTCAGAGGCAACGATATCGCTCCTCCTAAAGAAGGAAAAAGACCCGCTGCAATGCGGGTCCTACAGGCCCGTTTCCCTCCTGAATGTGGACGCTAAGATTCTGGCCAAGGTAATGGCAATGAGGATAGAGGATTGTGTCCCGGGGGTGGTTCATGAGGACCAAACTGGGTTTGTGAAGGGGAGACAGCTGAATACAAATATACGGAGGCTGCTAGGGGTAATGACGATGCCCCCACCAGAGGGGGAAGCGGAGATAGTGGTGGCGATGGATGCCGAGAAAGCATTTGATAGAGTGGAGTGGGATTATTTGTGGGAGGTGCTGAGGAGATTTGGTTTTGGGGATGGGTATATCAGGTGGGTACAGCTGCTGTATAGGGCCCCAATGGCGAGCGTGGTCACGAATGGACGGGGGTCTGACTATTTTCGGCTCCATCGAGGGACGAGGCAGGGATGTCCTCTGTCCCAGTTATTGTTTGCACTGGCGATTGAACCCCTGGACATAGCATTGAGGGGTTCCAGGAAGTGGAGGGGAGTACTCAGGGGGGAGAAGAACACCGGGTATCTCTGTATGCGGATGATTTATTGCTATATGTGGCGGACCCAGCGGAGGGGATGCCAGAGATAATGCGGATACTTGGGGAGTTTGGGGATTTTTCAGGGTATAAACTGAACATGGGGAAAAGTGAGTTGTTTGTGGTGCATCCAGGGGAGCAGAGCAGAGAGATAGAAGATTTACCGTTGAGGAAGGTAACAAGGGACTTCCGGTACGTGGGGATCCAGATAGCCAAGAATTGGGGTACATTACACAGGCTTAATTTAACGCGGTTGGTGGAACAGATGGAGGAGGACTTTAAGAGATGGGACATGGTGTCCCTGTCATTGGCAGGTAGGGTGCAGGCGGTTAAAATGGTGGTCCTCCCGAGATTCCTTTTTGTGTTTCAGTGCCTCCCGGTGGTGATCACGAAGGCTTTTTTCAAAAGAATCGAGAAGAGTATTATGAGTTTTGTGTGGGCTGGGAAGACCCCGAGAGTGAGGAGGGGATTCTTGCAGCATAGTAGGGACAGGGGGGGGCTGGCACTACCGAGCCTAAGTGAGTACTACTGGGCCGCCAATGTTTCAATGGTGTGTAAGTGGATGGGAGAAGGGGAGGGAGCGGCGTGGAAGAGATTGGAGAGGGCGTCCTGCAGGGGGACTAGCCTACAAGCAATGGTGACGGCACCGTTGCCGTTCTCACCAAAGAAATACACCACAAGCCCGGTGGTGGTGGCTACATTGAAAATTTGGGGGCAGTGGAGACGGCATAGGGGAAGGACGGGAGCTTCGGTGCGGTCCCCGATAAGAAACAATCATAGGTTCGTTCCGGGGAGAATGGATGGGGGATTTGGAGCATGGCAAAGAGCTGGGGTAGTACAACTGAGAGATCTGTTTGTAGATGGGACGTTGGGGTAGAGGATAGGTGTGCGAGATGCTCAAGAGGCCCAGCGAATCACACCCACATGTTCTGGTCATGCTCGGCACTACAGGGGTTCTGGGTGGGGGTGGCAAAGGTGCTTTCGAAGGTGGTGGGGATCCGGGTCGAACCAAGCGGGGGGTTGGCTATATTTGGGGTTGCAGAAGAGCCGGGAGTGCAGGAGGCGAGAGAGGCTGACGTGTTGGCCTTTGCGTCCCTAGTAGCCCTGCGCAGGATATTGTTAATGTGGAAGGAAGCCAAACCCCCGGGTGTGGAGACCTGGATAAACGACATGGCAGGGTTTATAAAGTTAGAACGGATTAAGTTCGTGTTGAGGGCTTCGGCTCAGGGGTTCACCAGGCGGTGGCAACCGTACGTCGATTACCTCACAGAAAGATAGAGGGAATGGAAAAGAAGTAGACAACAGCAGCAACCCAGGGGGGCGGGGGGGGGGGGGGGGGAGGAATCGGACGGACTCTCAGATGTTATTGTATATGTATAATATGTATTGGTATTTGTTATAGGTAATTGTATATTGGATTGTTGGATTGTATTTTTGGAGAGTATTTATTTTGGACAAGGCAGTTGCCATTCAGTTTTGTTTTTGTTTTGTTTATATATTATTTATTTATTTGTTTAAAACTGGCCACTGTTATTTATATTGCTTTATTGTTGTGTAAAAGAAACACTACGTACTGTTATGTTTGGCAAAAAATCTTGAATAATATATATATATATATTTTTTTTAATTATCCAGAGGAGAAGACTTCCGGTTGCGGCTATGCGGAGTTAAGCCGCACATTCGGCGGCTCCCGCTAAAACGGACTTTTGGGCTCTCCAGAGGAGCCCCAACAGCAATTGTCTCGATGACTTCCAGTGTGGGAAGGTGAGCAAGGTCCCCCCCTCCATAGTATATGGATTGGGCCAGGAGTGGAGCGGTCAAAAAAACGTTTCTGGAGCAGAGAAAAGTGCGAGTGGAAAAAGCAAGATGGCGGCGGGTGGAGATCAAGCGGCATGGGTGCCGGAGCAGCAGGAGTTTCTCAGGCGCTGCTTTGAGGAGCTGAAGAAAGAGGTGCTGGCGCCAATGCTGATGGCGATCGAGGGGTTAGTGGAGACCCAGAAGGCCCAAGGGGCGGCGATCCAGGAGGTGCAGAAAAAAGCCTCGGAGAACGAGGGTGAGATCTTGGGCTTGGCGGTGAAGATGGAGGCACACGAGGCGCTGCACAAGAGGTGGGCGGAAAGATTCGAGGACCTGGAGAACAGGTCGAGGAGGAAGAATCTTCGGATTCTGGGTCTCCCTGAAGGAGTGGAGGGGGCCGATGCCGGGGCATATGTGAGCACGATGCTCAATCGCTGATGGGGGCGGGGGCCTCTCCGAGGCCCCTGGAGCTAGATGGGGCTCATTGGGTCCTGGCGAGGAGACCTAAGGCCAACTGGCCGCCTAGGGCGGTAGTGGTGAGGTTTCACCGTTTCGTGGATAGAGAGTGTGTCTTGAGATGGGCCAAGAAAGAGCGGAGCAGCAGGTGGGAGAATACGGAGATCCGAATCTATCAGGACTGGAGTGCAGAGGTGGCAAAGAAGAGAGCTGGTTTTAATCGGTCCAAGGCGGTGCTCCATCGGAAGGGGGTGAGGTTCGGAATGCTGCAGCCAGCACGATTGTGGGTCACATTTAAGGAAGGACACCACTACTTCGATACGCCTGAGGGGGCTTGGACCTTTATACAAAGTGAAAGGTTGGACTCAAACTGAGGGTTTGTGGTTGTGTGGGGGGGTGTCGGTTGTATACAAGGTTTTAACTATGCGTAGGGAATGTTCCACGGGTTGGGTTATGGATGGGGATGGGGGAAGAGATCTGATGGGGAGACTGTGAGAGTGTGTGGGCGCCGGTGCTGGAGGGAGGGGAGGCCCGGGGATGGGGGAATTGGGATAAGGCCGCAACACGAGCGGCGCCAGAGGGGGCGGGGCCTGCTCAGGAAAGAGCGGGCTTTTTCCCGCGCTAGAGAAGGACGGAGGGGGGGTGGTGGAGGAGCACACACTGATTGCTGGGGAGGAGGGGGAGGGGGGATTCCCACACGGGGGGTGGGGGGTGGTCAATGGGACGGCGGGGGCGGCCGGGGTCAGCTGACTTACGGGAGTGTTATGGGGGAAGCAAAAGAGCTAGATATGGATCTAGCGGGGGGGTGGGGGGGGGGGGAATAGGGTTGCTGCTGCATTGGCCGATGGGAAACTGGAAACAGAAGAGGTGGTCGGGACGGGGGTCCCCCGTCCGGGGGACTGGAGAGTGCGGGAGGCGCGGGCACGGGACTGGCCTAGAAAAGGAGATGGCTAGTCGGCCCCCAATCCCCTGATAACTTGGAATGTGAGGGGCCTGAATGGGCCGGTTAAGAGGGCCCGAGTGTTTGCGCACTTAAAGGGGCTGAAGGCAGACGTGGTCATGCTTCAGGAGACACATCTGAAGGTGGCAGACCAGGTCAGGTTGCGAAAGGGATGGGTAGGACAGGTATTCCATTCAGGGCTGGATGCAAAGAACAGAGGGGTGGCAATACTGGTGGGTAAGCGGGTGTCGTTTGACGCCAAGAAGTTTGTAGTGGACAATGGAGGTCGATACATGATGGTGAGTGGTAGGTTGCAGGGGGCGTGGGTGGTATTGGTAAACGTATACGCCCCGAACTGGGATGATGCTGGATTTATGAAGCGCATGTTGGGGCGGATTCCGGATCTGGAGGCAGGAAGCTTGATAATGGGGGGGGGATTTCAACACGGTGTTGGACCCAGCATTAGATCGCTCCAGATCCAAGACTGGGAAGAGGCCGCCTGCGGCCAAGGTGCTTAGGGGGTTCATGGACCAGATGGGGGGAGTAGATCCGTGGAGATTTGCTAGGCCCTTGGCCAGGGAATTTTCTTTTTTTACTCACATACACAGAGCCTACTCCCGGATAGATTTTTTTGTTTTGAGTAGGGCGCTGATCCCGAAAGTGGAGGGAACGGAGTACTCGGCCATAGCCATCTCAGACCACGCCCCGCACTGGGTGGAGCTAGAGTTAGGAGAGGAGAGGGACCAACGCCCGTTGTGGCGTCTGGATGTGGGATTGCTGGCGGATGAGGAGGTGTGCGGGAGTGTGCAGGGGTGCATTGAAAGGTATTTAGAGGCCAACGACAATGGGGAGGTGGGGGTAGTATGGGAGGCGCTGAAGGCGGTGGTCAGGGGAGAGTTAATCTCCATCAGTGCTCACAGGAAGAAGAGAGAGGGGAACCACGGTGTGGAGTGCGGTGAAAGTAAATGAGGCATTTAAGGACTTTTATGAGGAGCTGTACAGATCTCAGCCACCAGCGGGGGAAGAGGGGATGCGAGAATTTCTAGATCAACTGAGGTTCCCGAGGGTGGAGGAGCAAGAGGTGGCTGGTTTGGGGGCGCCAATTGGGTTGGAGGAGCTGGTTAAAGGACTGGGAAGCATGCAGGCGGGGAAGGCCCCGGGGCCAGATGGGTTCCCAGTTGAGTTTTAAAGGAAGTATGCGGACCTGTTGGCCCCGTTGCTAGTGAGGACTTTCAATGAGGCAAGGGAGGGGGGGACCCTGCCCCCGACAATGTCCGGGGCGCTGATTTCTCTGATCCTGAAGCGGGACAAGGGCCCACTGCAATGTGGGTCGTATAGGCCGATTTCGCTCCTCAATGTGGATGCGAAGTTGCTGGCAAAAGTGCTGGCTATGAGAACTGAGGATTGTGTCCCGGGGGTGATTCATGAGGACCAGACGGGATTTGTAAAGGGCAGGCAGCTAAACACCAATGTGCGGAGGCTCCTAAACGTGATTATGATGCCATCGGTGGAGGGAGAGGCGGAGATAGTGGCAGCTATGGACGCGGAGAAGGCCTTTGACCGGGTGGAGTGGGAGTATCTCTGGGAAGTGTTGCGGAGGTTTGGGTTTGGGGAGGGGTTTATCAGGTGGGTTAAGCTCCTATATAGAGCCCCGGTGGCGAGTGTGGCTTCGAATCGGCGGAGGTCGGAGTATTTTCGGCTGTATCGAGGGACGAGGCAGGGGTGCCCCCTGTCCCCCCTGTTGTTTGCATTAGCAATTGAGCCTTTGGCTATGGCATTAAGGGAGTCCAGGAAATGGAGGGGGAGAGGAGCATCGGGTGTCGCTGTATGCGGACGACCTGTTGCTGTATGTGGCAGATCCAGTGGAGGGGATGGTGGAGGTCATGCGGATCCCAAGGGAGTTTGGGGACTTCTCGGGCCATAAGCTCAATGTAGGGAAAAGTGAGCTCTTTGTGGTGCATCCAGGGGACCAGGGAAGAGGGATAGACGACCTACCGTTGACGAGGGCGGAAAGGAGCTTTCGGTACTTGGGGATCCAGGTAGCTAGGAGCTGGGGGCCCTGCACAAACTTAATTTGACGCGGCTGGTGGAGCAGATGGAGGAGGACTTCAAACGATGGGATGTGTTGCCACTCTCGCTAGCGGGCAGGGTACAGTCAATTAAAATGATGGTCCTCCCGAGGTTTCTTTTTGTGTTCCAGTGCCTTCCTATTATGCTTACCAAGGCCTTTTTTAAGCAGGTAGGTAGGAGCATCATGGGTTTTGTGTGGGCAAACAAGACCCCGTGGGTAAGGAGGGGGTTTCTGGAACGTAGTAGGGACAGAGGAGGGCTGGCATTGCCGAATCTGGGTGGCTATTATTGGGCAGCCAACGTGGCGATGATCCGTAAGTGGGTAATAGAGGGAGAGGGGGCGGCATGGAAGAGGTTGGAGATGGCGTCCTGCAAAGGAACGAGCCTGAGGGCGTTGGTGACGGCACCGCTGCCGCTCTCGCCGACAAGGTACACCACGAGTCCGGTGGTGGCGGCAATGCTAAAGATCTGGGGGCAGTGGAGACGACATAGGGGTGAGATGGGAGCCTTGGTGTGGTCCCCGATCCGGGAGAACCATCGGTTCGTCCCAGGAAGGATGGATGGGGGGTTTTGGAGCTGGCATCGGGCAGGGATCAGAAGGATGGGGGACCTGTTTATAGACGGGACGTTTGCGGGCCTAGGGGCGCTGGAGGAGAAGTTTGGGTTACCCCCGGGAAATGCGTTCAGGTATATGCAAGTGAGGGCGTTTGTGAGGCGGCAGGTGAGGGAATTCCCGCTGCTCCTGGCACAGGGGATTCAGGACAGGGTGATTTCGGGTGTATGGGTCAGAGAGGGCAAGGTGTCGGCGATATATCAGGAGATGAAAGAGGAGGAGGCTTCGGTAGAGGAGCTGAAGGGCAAGAGGGAAGAGGAGTTGGGGGAGGAGTTGAAGAGGGTCTGTGGGCTAATGCCCTAAGTAGGGTTAATTCCTCTTCCTCGTGTGCCAGGCTCAGCCTGATACAGTTTAAGGTTATTCACAGAGCGCATATGACAGGGGTGAGGCTGAGTAGGTTCTTTGGGATGGAGGACAGATGCCGGAGGTGCTCAGGAAGCCCGGCGAATCACACCCACATGTTCTGGTCGTGCCCAGCACTGGATGGGTTCTGGAGGTGTTTCGCGAAGACTATGTCCAAGGTGGTGAAAGTCCAGGTCAAGCCAAGTTGGGGGTTGGCATTATTTGGGGTGGCGGACGAGCCGGGAGTGCAGGAGGCGAAAGAGGCCGGTATTCTGGCCTTTGCGTCCCTGGTAGCCCGGCGGAGGATCTTGCCCCCCAGTGTGAAAGCCTGGATAAATGACATGGCAGTGTTCATTAAGCTGGAGAGGATAAAGTTTGCCTTGAGAGGGTCTGTGTAGGGGTTCTTCAGGCGGTGGCAACCGTTCCTAGACTATCTCGCGGAGCGTTAGAATGAGGTCGGTCAGCAGCAGCAGCAACCCAGGGGGGGAGGGGGGGTGGGGATATCTCTTTCGGGGGGGGGGGTATTTGGGCGGGGGAGGGGGTTTTCCATGGGGTACTTGTAAAAAAAAATTTTTTTAAGCACATGGGAGGGTTAATATGTGCTGGAGAAACCCATTGTATAAGTTCTGTATTATGTTTGATTGATACGTTTATGTTCTGTTCTGCTCTTTGTTCTTTTCCTTTTCTGTTACGGTGAGGGGGGTGTTTAATTGGTTGAAAATTTTTGTTGGAAAAACTTTGAATAAACATATTTTTTAAAAAATTTTAAATGATTATCCAGAGGATTGGCATAAAGGAATTCCATTTGTATTGTTTGCAATTAGGGTGCACCTAATGAGCCAACCAAATTCAGTCCTTTTGAACTAATTTTTGGTCATGAGGTAAGAGGACCACTTAAATTGATTAAGGAGAAATTGGTGGGTGAGAAATCGGAAATTACATTATTGGATTCCATGTCAAATTTTAGGGAACGATTAAATAGAGCAGGTGAATTGGCTAGACAACATTTGAAAGTTGCACAAAATGTGATGAAACGGGTAGCGGACAAGAAATCCAAAGTTTGTAGTTTTGGCCAGTGGGGATAAAGTTTTAGTGTTGTTACTAGTGGTAGGTGAGCCTTTAAAAGCTAGGTTTTGTGGACCGTATCAGATTGAAAAGAAATTAAGTGAGGTGAATTATATGGTTAAAAACACCAGATAGAAGGAAGACTCACCGAGTGTGTCATGTGAATATGCTTAAAAGGTACTTTGAAAGGGAAGGAGAGAAAAAGGAGGTTTTAATTATTCTAACTCAAAGTGACGAACCAAATCCAGATGACTGTGAACTTGACATACCTCAAATTAAATTGGAAAATGTGGATGTTCTTAAAAATTGGGATGAATTGTTCAGTTACCTTCCAGAGGAAAAATGAACTGACCTGAAAGAGTTATTGATATCACATGGGCAAGTTTGTAGAGATAAATTGGGAAGTACTAAAATGGCTAAACATGATGTAGATGTGGAAAATGCTGTTCCGATCAAACAACATCCATATAGACTTAACCCTTTAAAATTGGCACAGGTTAACAGCGAGATTGAGAGTATGCTTAAAAATGGCATAATTGAAGTGGATTGCAGCCAATGGAGCTCACCCATAGTGATGGTACCTAAACCAGATGGTACCCAATGGTTGTGTGTGGACTATCGCAAGGTGAATGCAGTTACAAGAACGGACTCTTATCCTATCCCACGTTTGGAGGATTGCATTGAGAAAGTGGGACAATCCGCTTATATTTCCAAATTGGATTTACTGAAAGGTTACAGGCAAGTACCTTTATCTGAAAGGGCAAAGGAGATTTCAGCTTTTGTGACTCCAGATGGTATATACCAGTTCAAAGTTATGCCATTTGGCATGAGAAACGCCCCAGCCACATTTCAACGGTTAACTAATACAGTAATTTCAGGATTACCCAATTGTGCGGTATACATCGACGATTTGGTAGTTTTCAGCCAGACATGGAAAGAACATTTAAAACATCTGAGGTAGTTATTCGATCGACTTCAGGAGGCGGATTTGGTGATAAACCTAGCCAAAAGTGAATTTGGAAAAGCCCAAATCACTTTCCTTGGCCATACAATCGGACAGGGTCAACTGGTCCCACGGGATGTGAAAACAGAAGTTATTGGGGAGTTTCCGATACCCTCGACACGACGGGAAATAATGCGATTTCTTGGTATGAGTGGATTTTACCGGAAATTTGTACCAGATTTTAGCAGTGTGGTCGCTCCACTGACGGACTTGCTCAAGACGCGTAACAAATTCCAGTGGACAGCGGAGTATCAACAGGCATTTGACGGCCTGAAGGCGGTGTTAACCACCGCTCCTGTGTTAGTCATCCCAAATTGTTGAAGAAAAAATAGTCAGCACTTCCAGTTTTCGCAAAAGGTCCTTTATTTAACACAAAGTTCGTGGAGGGAATTAGAATGACTGCAGTCTTTCCAAACGTCCCTGCTTTACAAAGGTAAGGCGAGTAATTTATATAATATCATAAGCAATATCTAGGACAGAGAGGCATTCTTGAGATTAAACAAGGAGACAGAAAGCGAGCAAAGTTTAATAACAGGCCTTGAGTTCCTCGCCTAAGCAAAACAATGTGCAGCTGTACGCCTGTTTACATGGTGTGACCTTCCGACTGTTTCATACAGAACCTCGAACTTTTTGACCAAAAATAAGACTATATATCCATCATGCTTCGCTAAGTGCCTATTTCCATGAAATTAAGTCAAGCAGCTGATTAAAATAATACAAGGTATTTAAGGCAGCTAATCCGCCAACTAAAGTCCCTTCTACACAAATTATACCAAACCCTTCAAAGTGGCTGTGGATGCGAGCGATGTGGGCGTTGGTGCGGTGCTTCTACAAGACGACGACGAAGGGCTAGAGGGTTATTTTTCAAAGAAATTGAATTCTCACCAGAAAAAGTATTTGACGATTGAGAAGGAGACTTTGAGTTTGGTGCTGGCTTTGCAACTTTTTCACATTTGTGTGACCAGCAATCCATCTGACACCATTATATACACTGATCATAATCCTTTGACGTTTTTGGAGGGATTCCGGAATAACAATGCACGGCTGTTTCACTGGAGTTTATTGTTACAGCCATTTCATTTTAAAATAGTACATGTGGCAGGACGGGAAAATGTGATAGCCGATACTTTGTCACGAATGTGGTCAATTGAGAAGGTTTTCGGTTGGAGGAAGAAGAACTAAGAAAAATGGACTATATTATACCTGTATGAGTGTGTTGTTTTCTTTAAATGAAAATGTATATTTACTGTGTGCATTTCTTAGTGGATGGTGAAAAATGAAAACATCTTGAAGTTGATGGGTTTTTTTGGGGGGGGGAGGTGCTATGTGAGAGTACATTTAAGAAATGAATGTTTAAGCAATGTACCTTGAAGAAAACAGTGATGTCAGAGAGTGGGTGGGGCTGAGCTCAGTTCAGCCATTTTGATGTTTAGTTTTCAGTTTGAAAAGGGCGGGGGGGTGTGTCTGTGTTTGCAGTGAGCTGGATTTGCTGTGATCTCTGCCATGAAAGACTATCTCTACATCATTTGGGTGATTTAAACTCCTAGTAGTAAAGCTTTTAACCTGATGTGTTTCTGTTTAAAGGTGTTAAGTCTCTCTTGGATGTTGAAAGGAATAACTGAAGGATTATTTAGAGTTGTAAAATTTTCAGGGTTATCTTTGAAGTAAGGGGTGTGAAGAGATCCAATGTTTATTTGAGAGGTTAAGCTGAGTTCATGGAATAAACATTGTTTTTCTGTTTTAAAAACCATTTGTCCATAATTACTGTAATCCCACACCAGGAGACCAAGCCGTGTGCTCGGAAAAGCAACAATAGCATCTAAGGGGAGGTTGGTTGAACTCCATGATACACTTTTGGGTTCTGAAAACGCCTCGCCCATAACAACGCCAAAATCATGACTGGCACCGATTTGATGCTAAATCGCAATTCTCCGTCGCCTCAACAACGGCGTCAATGCGTTCCAGAACACACGTAGAGTTAGGATAATAATTAGGATATCACTAGCGGACCCGACCCGTATTCTCAAGGGCGTCCACGAATTTCCGACGGTGAGGTTCACCTGTGTTTCTAAAAATGGTGAAACAGGTGCTGTGGCTGCTGAGGGAGAGGGGGGCTATGGAGAACGTCCAACATCGCCAGAGTTTGCTAACAGTTATGCCGCTGGCTGGGGGGAGTAGCAGGGGGTGGCCAGGAGGGGAGCTGTGGGGTGCACCTGCCACTGGCTGCCCACTGTGAACCTAGGGTCACAGGTCATATGGGTATCCACCCCTTGTGCCCTCGTGCCCCAGCCGATCCATCAGTGGGATGGGCGCACTCCAGCGCAACCAGTGCCATCTTGTTGGCTGGGGTGGTGACTGTGGGGATTGTAATGTGTCTGTGCGGCTGCAGCTTGTCAGCCTCCCGAGTGTCAATCATGGACCCGGCGAATCCGGCACCGTTTTTCATTGGAATTGATTGTGTTCCATATGGCGCTGGTGCTTGCCCTGCCACAGTAGCAGAATCAGTCCAGGTGCGGTGTCGGGTTTGCTGTCGCCCAACTCCACGAATCCTGCCCCGTCGTCAACAACGTCGTCGTCAGCCTCAGGAAGGGAGAAGACAGCCGCAAATCTTTTTAAAAGGTAAAGTCAGATTTTTTTATTTTTTTTTAAATATGTTTATTAAAATATTTTTCCATAATCAATACAAATGTGTGGAGAGGTTTCTACCTAAGATGGCAACCAGACTTTTTAAACAATACACTTGAAAGTGATCAACCGTATCAAAGTTATGTACTTTTGAAAATATTTAACTTGGTAAAACTAATCTCCAGTGACTGATTTTTCCACGTTACGATGCAGTGAACTCTGCGACCCTCCCAGCTGCTTCATGTCCAGGCTGCACAGTGCTGCAGGGCCTCAATGCAACCCAGCCGACCTCTGCCCTCCCTCAAGGCAGCACAATTCTCGCCAAGGGGATCCTGGTCAGCTCCTGGGTATGTTTATTTGTGTTAGCAGCGGCGAGCGCCATCATTGCACCACTGACGGAGCCAACGATGAGGTTGTCTCTTCACTGTGAATGGGAGTGTGAAATGTCTTCCGCAGGTGCTGCATGGCTGTGCAATTTCTAGGTGTTAAGTGCCACCTAGTGGATACATTAAGCATTACAGGCCTGCCTGGTCATTTTCCAAAACGTACATGACCACAAATAAAAGGGATTAAAATGTATTGTAACTTTTTATTCTTTCACGGGATGTGGGTGGCGCTGGCAAGGCCAGCATTCATTGCCCATCCTTAATTGCCCTTGAGAAGGGGGTGGTGAGCATATCGCCTTATAGATTTTCATTGAATTTACAGTGCAGAATTTACAGGTCCACCAACTCCGCACCGGCCCTTGGAAAGAGCACCCTACCCAAGCCCCACGCCTCCACCGTATCCCCTTTATCCCGTAACCCAGTAACCCCACCGCACCTTTTTTTTGGGACACTAAGGGCAATTTAGTGTGGCCAATCCACCTAACCTGCACATCTTTGGACTGTGGGAGGAAACCGGAGCACCCGGAGGAAACTCACGCACACATGGGGAGAACATGCAGACGCCACACAGACAGTGACCCAAGCCAGGAATCAAACCTGGGACCCTGGAGCTGTGAAGCAACTGTGCTGACCACTGTGCTACCGTGCCGGATTGCAGGCCTGAAGCGCTGCAATCCATATTGTGTGAGTGCTGTTCGGGAGGGAGTTCCAGGATTTTGACCCAGTGACAGTGAACGAACGGCGATATAATTCCAAATCAGGAAGTTGAGTGGCGGATTTCCGGTGGCGGCCATGGTGTGAGTGGTAGCTCCTGCTTGAAGGCACAGAAAAGAGCTCTTTTTACCTGAAATAGGGTGCAACTTTGACGGAAGACTGTAACTGAATGTCGGAGTTCGCCCAGGGAGTGGTATGTCTGCTGGTTATCAAACCTGGCAGAAGGTGAGGAATTGGCCAAGAAGTGGTAGATACCTGTGGCGCAGCACCAGTGGAAGGATGGCGGAGGGGGGGAAGGGCTAGTGCAAGTAGCAAAGCCCCAGATGGAACAGTTGATGGCCGTCATCAAGGAAGAGTTCCGCAAGCAGAGGAAGGAGATGCAGGAGGATCGCTCGAACGCCATCGAAGGGGCTGTGGCACCCCTGAAGGGATCAATGAAGAGGGTGGAGGAATGCTTAGAGGCACAGGGGTCACAGACCTGAGAGATTGAGAGGTGTCGGACCACAGCGATCGGGCGGTGGCATTGGAGGCGGAGATGGGCTCTTAGGAGACCTTTACAAGACGTTGAGAGTAAAGGTGGAGGAACAGGAAAATATGTTGAGAAGGCAGAATCTGCGGATAGTGGGTCTGACTGAAGGAATGGAAGGTGCGAGTGCCATGAAGTACATTTTGAGGATGCTGGAGGGGCCGGTGGTGGAGGGGGTGCTGGACAAGGCCCCTGAGGTGGACAGAGTGCACAGTCTCTGAGGCAGAGGCCTAGAGCAGGGGAACAGCCGCGGCCGATGATCATGGAGAAGGAGATTCTGCAGTGGGCCAGGGAGAAGCGCAACTGCGAATGTAAGAAGAACAAGATCTGAATATACCAGGACATTGGATATGAGCTGGCAAAACAGCGTGCGGGGTGCAACAGGGCCAAGGCGGTACTGTATCTACAGTGGATCAGGTTTGGGTGACCTATGAAGGCCGGGAATACTATTTTGAGACCCCAGAAGGGGCCAATGACTTTATCAAGGAGCATAAACTGGGTCGAGAACTGAACTGAACAATTTTGGGAGATGGAGGTGCTGGCACTTTGGAGTAATTGAGAATACGGATAGAGTGGGGTTGAAGCGTGGGGGGATTTTTCTTTTCCTCCGATGTGGGTTTTTTTTCTTCTTTTTACTGACGGGTTGACAGAGGGCAGCAGGGGTGAAAGGTTTGTAAGGGGATGGCTGTCCCCACCCCCCATCCCCCGCCCCCTCCTGCTGCTGCCTGTGGCTGTTTTGTTTTTGTTTGGCTTTGGGGGAGGAGACCTGTGGCTCGAGGTGAGCCTTTGTTCGGGCGGGGGCAGGGGAGGTCAGCAGGAGAGGTCAGTGGGGGGCCTTCTTCACAGAATAGAGAGTTGAGGGGATGGGTTCAGCAGGACACACGTCAGTTAATTATGGGTGGGTGATTTTAATTGTGTGCTGGAACCGAGGGTGGCTAGGTCGAGTCCCAAGTCAATGGGAAAGCCGAGGATGGCAAAGGAGCTGGGAGCGTTTATGGAACAAATGGGAATGGTGGATCCGTGGAGGTTTAGGAACCCAGGGGAGAGGTGCTCTTCTCGCAGGTGTGCAAGGTACACTCCAGAATTGACTTTTTCGTAGTGAGCTGAGCAGTGGTGGGGGGGGGGGGGGGGGGGCGGGGTGGAGTAGGTGGTGTTGTTGAAAACTCACCACTATTCTTAGAAGCCCCGCTATACCAAAAAGGGCCGACATGGAGTACAGATTAACTTGCTTACCTTGCAGGTCAGCTGTTGAGTTCGGGAGTGAGAGCTGGGACCTTAGAATCAGCGCGGGAATTTTGAAAAAGCGCGGGGGCTGCGAGGCAGAGGGGCATTTAAAAGATCGCTGTCTGTGGTGAGGTGAGTACAGATTAACTTCCTTACCTTGCAGGTCAGCTGTTGAGTTCGGGAGTGAGTGCTGGGACCTTAGAATCAGCGCGGGAATTTTGAAAAAGCGCAGATTAACAACTTGCTTACCTTGCAGGCCAAGTCGATTTCAGCAGGAGCGGAGCAGGCTAGTCCATTTCAGCGGGGGCAGTGCGGAAGTGATTTCTGGGAGGTAAGTTTCTCCTTTAAATAAATTTTTTTAAATTCTAGTGTTTAAGGTGGGAACAGGAAGTCGACCCGCGGACGTCTGGGAAGACCCTCACCAATAAATTCTGGTGGAGAGGAAACCCGAGACACTACACGTGTAGTGTCTCCCACCCGCCCTCCTCCTCTAACCTAATAATAAAACCCTTTGGTGTGAGGTAAGTACCATATTTTATTATTGTTATTAATAATTTTTTATTTTTTTTTATATATAAAAAAATTTAATTTAGTTGTTAGCCAGATCTTGGTAGAAAGTTAGAGGAATGGCAGGGAAGGGAGTGCAATGTTCCTCCTGCAGGATGTTTGAGGTGAGGGATGCCGTTAGTGTCCCTGCTGATTTTACCTGCAGGAAGTGCTGCCATCTCCAGCTCCTCCAAGACCGAGTTAGGGAACTGGAGCTGGAGTTGGAAGAACTTCGGATCATTCGGGAGGCAGAGGGGGTCATAGATAGCAGCTTCAGGGAATTAGTTACACCAAAGATTGGAGATAGATGGGTAACTGTAAGAGGGACGGGGAAAAAACAGTCAGTGCAGGGATCCCCTGCGGTCGTTCCCCTGAGAAACAAGTATACCGCTTTGGATACTTGTGGGGGGGGGGGGACTTACCAGGGGTAAGCCATGGGGTACAGACCTCTGGCACAGAGTCTGTCCCTGTTGCTCAGAAGGGAAGGGGGAGAGGAGCAGAGCATTAGTAATTGGGGACTCTATAGTCAGGGGCACAGATAGGAGATTTTGTGGGAGCGTGAGAGACTCACGTTTGGTATGTTGCCTCCCAGGTGCAAGGGTACGTGATGTCTCGGATCGTGTTTTCTGGGTCCTTAAGGGGGAGGGGGAGCAGCCCCAAGTCGTGGTCCACATTGGCACTAACGACATAGGTAGGAAAGGGGATAAGGCTTTCAGGGAGCTAGGATGGAAGCTCAGAACTAGAACAAACAGAGTTGTTATCTCTGGGTTGTTGCCCGTGCCACGTGATAGTGAGATGAGGAATAGGGAGAGAGAGCAATTAAACACGTGGCTACAGGGATGGTGCAGGCGGGAGGGATTCAGATTTCTGGATAACTGGGGCGCTTTCTGGGGAAGGTGGGACCTCTACAGACAGGATGGTCTACATCTGAACCTGCGGGGCACAAATATCCTGGGGGGGAGATTTGTTAG
This sequence comes from Scyliorhinus torazame, assembly GCF_047496885.1. Lineage (NCBI taxonomy): Eukaryota > Metazoa > Chordata > Chondrichthyes > Carcharhiniformes > Scyliorhinidae > Scyliorhinus > Scyliorhinus torazame. The sequence goes on along the minus strand of NC_092715.1, from coordinate 244,368,982 downwards.
TGCTCTTTGGGGGGGTTTAAACTAATGCAGCAGGGGCATGGGAACCTGGATTGTAGTTTTAGGGTAAGGGAGAATGAGAGTATAGAGGTCAGGAGCTCAGATTTGACGTCGCAGGAGGGGGCCAGTGTTCAGGTAGGTGGTTTGAAGTGTGTCTACTTCAATGCCAAGAGTATACGAAATAAGGTAGGGGAACTGGCAGCATGGGTTGGTACCTGGGACTTCGATGTTGTGGCCATTTCGGAGACGTGGATAGAGCAGGGACAGGAATGGATGTTGCAGGTTCCGGGGTTTAGGTGTTTTAGTAAGCTCAGAGAGGGAGGCAAAAGAGGGGGAGGTGTGGCGCTGCTAGTCAAGAGCAGTATTACGGTGGCGGAGAGGATGCTAGAAGGGGACTCATCTTCCGAGGTAGTATGGGCTGAGGTTAGAAACAGGAAAGGAGAGGTCACCCTGTTGGGAGTTTTCTATAGACCTCCAAATAGTTCTAGGGATGTAGAGGAAAGGATGGCGAGGATGATCCTGGATAAGAGCGAAAGTAATAGGGTAGTTATTATGGGAGACTTTAACTTTCCAAATATTGACTGGAAAAGATATAGTTCGAGTACATTAGATGGGTCATTTTTTGTTCAGTGTGTGCAGGAGGGTTTCCTGACACAGTTTGTTGACAGGCCAACAAGAGGCGAGGCCACATTGGATTTGGTTTTGGGTAATGAACCAGGCCAGGTGTTGGATTTGGAGGTAGGTGAGCACTTTGGGGACAGTGACCACAATTCGGTGACGTTTACGTTAAGGATGGAAAGGGATAAGTATACACCGCAGGGCAAGAGTTATAGCTGGGGGAAGGGAAATTATGATGCCATTAGACGTGACTTGGGGGGGATAAGGTGGAGAAGTAGGCTGCAAGTTTTGGACACACTGGATAAGTGGAGCTTGTTCAAGGATCAGCTACTGCGTGTTCTTGATAAGTATGTACCGGTCAGGCAGGGAGGAAGGTGCCGAGCGAGGGAACCGTGGTTTACCAAAGAAGTGGAATCTCTTGTTAAGAGGAAGAAGGAGGCCTATGTGAAGATGAGGTGTGAAGTTTCAGTTGGGGCGATGGATAGTTACAAGGTAGCGAGGAAGGATCTAAAGAGAGAGCTAAGACGAGCAAGGAGGGGATATGAGTAGAATTTGGCAGGAAGGATCAAGGAAAACCCAAAAGCTTTCTATAGGTATGTCAGGAATAAGCGAATGACTAGGGACAGAGTAGGACCAGTCAAGGACAGGGATGGGAAGTTGTGTGTAGAGTCTGAAGAGATAGGCGAGATACTAAATGAATATTTTTCGTCAGTATTCACTCAGGAAAAAGATAATGTTGTGGAGGAGAATGCTGAGCTCCAGGTAAATAGATTAGATGGCATTGAGGTAAGTAGGGAAGAGGTGTTGGCAATTCTGGACAGGCTGAAAATAGATAAGTCCCCGGGACCTGATGGGATTTATCCTAGGATTCTCTGGGAGGCCAGGGAAGAGATTGCTGGACCATTGGCTTTGATTTTTATGTCATCATTGGATACAGGAATAGAGCCAGAGGACTGGAAGATAGCAAATGTGGTCCCTTTGTTCAAAAAGGGGAGCAGAGACAACCCCGGCAACTATAGACCGGTGAGCCTCACGCCTGTAGTGGGTAAAGTCTTGGAGGGGATTATAAGAGACAAGATTTATAATCATCTAGATAGGAATAATATGATCAGGGATAGTCAGCATGGCTTTGTGAAGGGTAGGTCATGCCTCACAAACCTTATCGAGTTCTTTGAGAAGGTGACTGAACAGGTAGACGAGGGTAGAGCAGTTGATGTGGTGTATATGGATTTCAGCAAAGCGTTTGATAAGGTTCCCCACGGTAGGCTATTGCAGAAAATACGGAGGCTGGGGATTGAGGGTGATTTAGAGATGTGGATCAGAAATTGGCTAGCTGAAAGAAGACAGAGGGTGGTGGTTGATGAGAAATGTTCAGAATGGAGTTCTGTCACAAGTGGAGTACCACAAGGATCTGTTCTGGGGCCGTTGCTGTTTGTCATTTGTCATTTTTATCAATGACCTAGAGGAAGGCGCAGAAGGGTGGGTGAGTAAATTTGCAGACGATACTAAAGTCGGTGGTGTTGTCGATAGTGTGGAAGGAAGTAGCAGGTTACAGAGGGATATAGATAAGCTGCAGTGCTGGGCTGAGAGGTGGCAAATGGAGTTTAATGTAGAGAAGTGTGAGGTGATTCACTTTGGAAGGAAAAACAGGAATGTGGAATATGTGGCTAATGGAAAAGTTCTTGAAAGTGTGGATGAGCAGAGGGATCTAGGTGTCCATGTACATAGATCCCTGAAAGTTGCCACCCAGGTTGATAGGGTGGTGAAGAAGGCCTATGGAGTGTTGGCCTTTATTGGTAGAGGGATTGAGTTCCAGAGTCAGGAGGTCATGTTGCAGCTGTACAGAACTCTGGTACGGCCGCATTTGGAGTATTGCGTACAGTTCTGGTCACCGCATTATAGGAAGGACGTGGAGGCTTTGGAATGGGTGCAGAGGAGATTTACCAGGATGTTGCCTGGTATGGAGGGAAAATCTTATGAGGAAAGGCTGATGGACTTGAGGTTGTTTTCGTTAGAGAGAAGAAGGTTAAGAGGAGACTTAATAGAGGCATACAAAATGATCAGAGGGTTAGATAGGGTGGACAGTGAGAGCCTTCTCCCGCGGATGGAAATGGCTAGCACGAGGGGACATAGCCTTAAACTGAGGGGTAATAGATATAGGACAGAGGTCAGGGGTAGGTTCTTTACGCAAAGAGTAGTGAGGCCGTGGAATGCCCTACCTGCTACAGTAGTGAACTCGCCAACATTAAGGGCATTTAAAAGTTTATTGGATAAACATATGGATGATAATGGTATAGTGTAGGTTAGATGGCTTTTGTTTCGGTGCAACATCGTGGGCCGAAGGGCCTGTACTGCGCTGTATTGTTCTATGTTCTATTCTAAATGGTGAACAGGGATTCTCACTCCCTGACTCTGATGCAGGCTTCAGCGGGTGCTATTCAGGTCAAACTATGTTTTAAAGTTATCCCCCGGTATAACCCATACCTTCACAGAAGATTTAATCTACTTATCACTTAGTAGCATCGATCCTGGGTCCCGCATTGCTAATTAAGTAAAGTAGACTTTGGAATAACCACTATTTCAGGTTAAATTAAGTTATTTATTATTATATTTTTTCTTTTAAAAGCTGCAATTACTGTCTTTACAGAAAAGTAAAAAGATCTTGCTTCTGGATCCTTCTGGTTGGTTGAAGGGACCTTCAGGCAAAACTTGACAATCAATCTTCTTTTTTAAACTCTGGTCTTCTTTAGATGTATTCACTGTTCTGCTTGGTTGCTATGTTCTATCTTTCCCATGTATCGAGCTGAGAGAGCTGGCTCTGCTGGCTGTCTCTGAGCTGACTCTGACTCTGCCTCCTCTTCAAATTCTGATCTTCCTTAGATGTATTTGCTGTTTTAGCTCGGCTTCTTTGCTTTGTTCCTTTCCCATGACCGAGCTGACTGTAAGCTGACTCTGCTTGCTTCTCTTGTTCCTTCTCTGCCTCTCTCTCTCTCTCTCTCTCTCTCTCTCTCCCCCCCTCTGGTTCTGGTAGTTCCTGCTCTGGTCTCGGTTTATATTCCCTTTCTAACAGTTATTACGTTTTTATGACTTTATTGTAGAGTAACTTTTATTTCACTTAGATTGTAAAAGGTACCTTTTCTAACACGACTAAGTATTCATTTTGACATGACTTCATCTCCTAGATCTCTGATTACATTCTTCCTTTGTGATGTTCAAAGTTCCTTTGTGATATTCAAAAATGCTTTGGTTTCAACAGGGGTGTGAATTTTGGTACCTGTCATTTCTATAGTTTTATTTTCCAATTGTGTCCCCAGCTCATAATTTTGACTTTGATTTTGGCTTTAAATTATGTTTCTCGTAGACTGATAGTCTCCAATTTTCTTTTAATTTACCTGGTGTTAGTAGAATTTCATCCCTATATATTTGTCTCCCTAGTCATTCTTTTCTATCTGCTGATTTTATTTCAATGAAGGTGTGAACCATTGTTTTTAGCTTCATACAAAAATCCTGTTTTGTTATGTTTGCTAAACGTGCTTGACCAAAGCTATCTGCATTCTACAATCCTGCTCTTTGCAGCTGCTGTTAACCCTTCGTGGGATTTTTCCCTACATTCTCTCATGTTTCTTTTAAATCAGGTATTGCCAGACTTCCATGTATCAAATGACACATCTTTCCATATTATCAATTACACCCCGTCTTGACATTTGAAACATAACTATATCATTTGGTCCATTATCCCTCCAATCCAATTGTACTGACTAACATTTATCCCAGATCTTTCTCATTTGTATGTACTTGTTGTGATTTTAAATCGTGCACCGAAATCAATTTGTAAATGTATCCAAATCACAGACCAGTGTCGCTAAGAGTCTTTTTCGTTCTTTCCTCAAGTCCAATTACCGTGAACCATAGCTGCAGCTGCTCAGGAAGGTAACATAATAGCTATATCCATGAGTTCCACTACCTCCAAAGCATTTTACTTTCTTGGGGTAAAAGCATCCTCATGTCCCTTAGAGACAGAACACAACTCAGTCCATCAGTAACCAAAAAGGTCTTTTGTCCACTGGCTGTCTAGTGTTCCATTTCTCCGTCATCCACACTGCTTTCCGTTTCTCACTGGAATGGTAAATTATGATATTATGTACCACCCACTGATTCCCTTGCTTCATTAATTTAAAAGGTTCAATTAATGCTGCTTCTATTCCTGACTTCCTCACATTAATGTTTAACATTGTCCTGAACCATGTATGTCTGCCACCCCGGTTTACATGAGAGAATATCTTTCTGACCAGTTTCTTTCAAATCCCTTTCATCTGTTATCATTTCCCTTACAACATGAAACTGTATATTTTCCATTACAGCATTTGCAACATAATAAGCCAATAGTACTCTCAAAACCACATCGAACTGTCACTTTTTCCAAATAAATTCTCCCTATTGTTAAATACACAGTAAAAAAAATTAAGTCTAATCTTAACATATTACTCATGACCTAACCACACAAATAGACTGTGTGTTACAACTTTACATATTTGCAACTGTTATCACAATTTCAATACTAAAAATAAAGTACAATATCGACACATCCCTTCGTGGCTTTGGGACCAATAGTCATTATATACTAAATATGGTGTGTTAACAACATCAATATTATTTGTGCTGTTCTATGCAGTTAAATCAAGAAAACACACTAAACTACCACTATTCCCCCTCTATTAAAACATTCACACAATTTAGAAATGCTGATCAAGTTCTTGAACGGCACACATACCCCTATTATCATACATACATAACAGTCCCTACCAATTTACATGACATTTCTTCCTTAATAACTATTACAGCTCATCAATACAATATTATTTGCTGCATTGGTAACAATTTTCCCACTGTGGTATCAAACTACAAAAATTCTTAAACTATTGTCATTTATCATGTTGGGGTTCCTCATCAGTCGCTGCTGTCTGCCAAGACCCTTAATAACTCCACCGCGTAGTACATACCCCGTGGAGACCGCAGATCATCCATCAGCTGATGTCCAGTTAGAGATGTCTGACCGGAGGTTTCACTGTTCAGTAATAATTTGATATTTTGATTTGTTTCTAACCCGTAAAGTTTTCCTCCAGGCTCTGTCGTTTAATTCTCTCAAACATGTAGCCAATTGTATCATTAATTTCCCCCCCAATCCTGTCTAAAACAATCTTCTCTGGACTGTAGTTCTCTTCCTTCTTGTGAACTGGTTTGTCTGTTATTTACTTTTTCCATCTGAAAAATCAAATGAACAAGCCAAGGGTGGAGAGGGCCCTATTCTTTAATTTGTACTTTCTATTTTCGTTTGGATACTCCAGAAGTGTCCTCTCCAGGACTTCGGATTTCATTTGCTACCATTTCTTTCCTTTTTCTTTTTGAACTGGTTTATTTTCCTTATCATTGATGTACATCATACAATTAAGGCCTGTTAAGCCGCCTCCTCCTGTCATTGCACCCCTGAGTGAGAGTCAAAGAATCTCAAACTCCTCCTCTTTTGCTCACTCAGTGATCCAATCTAGTCAAAACCTTACCCCGGGGATACATTCCTGATATTGCTACTGCATTTACTTTAATTACCTTATTTTGATTACGACTGGATTTTTATGAAGGTAAGGTCCAAACATGACATTTTAACTTTATCATCTGTCCTATCAATGCTGCTAACGGGTTTTAATTCACTGTCTTCCCACCAATTGGATCACGTGTTTTAATTGTGATACAATTTATTTTGCTCCAGACATCGTGCTTCTCTGATTCAACTGTATGTTTACCCAGGTTCTGAACAATCTTGTCTTTACATTTTACAGCTTCACTGATTACCTTTCCTGCAGTTTTAGTTGGTAGCTGCACCCAAATTTCCTCTGTATTATCCATTGGTTTTAATATCATAATTTTTCCTGCAACAATTTTTATCATATCTTTTCCTGCCATCAGATTCTCATTTCCTGATACTGCAAGTAATTCTCCTAATCTAATTTCTGGTCCAATATCTTTATTCTCTAAAACTCATCCTTCAATGTATTTAACATTCTAAACATCATTATGTTTGCTCGTGACATTCTTGTGATCGTCGGGCACTAGGACTCTGTGGAGTTATGCAGTGTCAATTTCAACCCATCAGTTTCAAAGTAATTTCCTGCACACAGCTGACTGCTGCCCAGTAAAAACTTCTGTATCTGTTTATTCTGAGACCAATTTAGTTCTGAACATACTGATTCACTACCTCATAATACTGATCACATTTCTACCTGCCATTTATATTTTCCAATTAATGTGAAACTCGGTTTTGCAAAATACAACATTTTAAAATATGCAAACACCAAAGGAAATTCACAAATCCTTATTAAACGTACACACACACATTCATCCACTCGGATCTTGGGTCTCTACTTTGTAGGGCTTTACAAATCCTTATTAAACATACACTCGTTTATCCACTGAGATCTTGGATCTCTATTCAGTAGGGTTTTAGTGACTCTTAACAAAAATTGAGACCCCTCCGTGCTGAGAAGTGTCTCTTATGCAGGAGTTTTTTTGCCTCTGTTAATTTCTTCCACTCTTATTTCATTGCTTCAACTCTCTTGACCATGTTTCAGAGCAAGAGGATTATTCTAATTGCCATTTTTCGGATTTCTAACTTCCGTTCCTGGTTGTCCCTTTCAGTTGCAATCTGAAATTAAGGATCAGTACCCTTTCTGGGCCCTATCCAAGGCTAACTAAGGCACTATCTTCCTGTTTTAGTTAAGGGTCGATTGGTTATTGGTCTCGAAAGGGTTCTAGGCGTCCCTATTCCTCTAGGATCCACCCTCACAATCTGCCTTACTCTAAGTATGATTTATTTTGTGGCCTCCTTTTACCAGTAATGGATGCAAGATTTTTAGTGCTGTCACCAAGATGTCGTGCAGAATTTTTCTCAGTGTCAGTATCTTCTAGTCTGCTGATTTTCACACCCAACCTGAATTTTAGTCCCCTCGATCCACAGAATATCCTTACAAAAGTCAATCACACATGACCTTCCAGACTAAACTCGGCAGATAAAGTCTGACTCACACACAGACTAGAAACTTCTAATATTCTAGCCTCGCCTTACCTAGAAACTTCTAATATTCCCGGGTCTCCACGCTGGGGGCCATGGAGAAAGCAAAACAACTGGCTCGGCGTAATTAACATGGTGTTACCACGTCGGGTGCCATGTAGAAAATAAAGCAACCTGCTAGGCGTAATTAACAGGGTTTTAATTAAACGTTGGGCGCCATGTTGTTGAAAACTCACCACTATTGTTAGAAGCCATGCTATACCAAAAAGGGCCGACATTCTAAATGGTGAACAGGGATTCTCACTCCCCGACTCCTATGCAGGCTTCAGCGGGTGCTATTCAGGTTAAACTATGTTTTAAAGTTATCCCCCGGTATAACCCATACCTTCACAGAAGATTTAATCCACTTATCACTTAGTAGCATCGATCCTGGGTCCCGCATTGCTAATTAAGTAAAGAAGACTTTGGAATAACCACTGTTTCAGGTTAAATTAAGGTATTTATTATTACATTTTTTCTTTTAAAAGCTGCAATTACTGTCTTTACAGAAAAGTAAAAAGATCTTGCTTCTGGATCCTTCTGGTTGGTTGAAGGGACCTTCAGGCAAAACTTGACAATCAATCTTCTTTTTTAAACTCTGGTCTTCTTTAGATGTATTCACTGTTCTGCTTGGTTGCTATGTTCTATCTTTCCCATGTACCGAGCTGTGAGAGCTGGCTCTGCTGGCTGTCTCTGAGCTGACTCTGACTCTGCCTCCTCTTCAAATTCTGGTCTTCCTTAGATGTATTAGCTGTTTTAGCTCGGCTACTTTGCTTTGTCCCTTTCCCATGACTGAGCTGACTGTAAGCTGATTCTGCTTGCTTCTCTTGTTCCTTCTCTGCCTCTCTCTCTCTCTTTCCCTCTGGTTCTGGTAGTTCCTGCTCTGGTCTCTGGGTTTATATTCTCTTTCTAACAGTTATTAAGTTTTTGTGGCTTTATTGTAAAGTAACTTTTATTTCACTTGGATTGTAAAAGGTACCTTTAATCTGAATGTTTCTAACACGACTAAGTATTCATTTTGACATGACTTCATCTAGTAGATCTCTGATTACGTTCTTCCTTTGTGGTGTTCAAAGTTCCTTTGTGATATGCAAAAATGCTTTGTTTCAATAGGGGTGTGAATTTTGGTTCCTGTAATTTCTATAGTTTTATTTTCCAATTGTGTCCCCAGCTCATATTTTTGACTTTGGTTTTGGCTTTAAATTATGTTTCTCGTAGACTGATAGTCTCCAATTTTCTTTTAATTTACCTGGTGTTAGCAGAACTTCACCCCTATATTTCATCCAGCAGAGGGCAGTAGAGCGGTGCTGCTGATTGGCTGTTGCGGGGGAAATTTGCATACGTCCGTGTGCTCACCCTAACTTGAAGATTTAGACAGATTAGGAGAGTGGTCCAAGAAATGGCTGATGAAATTCAATGTGGGCAAGTGCGAGGTCTTGCACTTTGGAAAAAAGAATAGAGGCATGGACTATTTTCTAAACGGTGAAAAGATTCATAATGCTGAAGTGCAAAGGGACTTGGGAGTCCTAGTCCAGGATTCTCTAAAGGTAAACTTGCAGGTTGAGTCCGTAATTAAGAAAGCAAATGCAATGTTGTCATTTATCTCAAGAGGCTTGGAATATAAAAGCAGGGATGTACTTCTGAAGCTTTATAAAGCATTAGTTAGGCCCCATTTAGAATACCGTGAGCAATTTTGGGCCCCACACCTCAGGAAGGACATACTGGCACTGGAGCGGGTCCAGCAGAGATTCACACGGATGATCCCAGGAATGGTAGGCCTAACATACGATGAACGTCTGAGGATCCTGGGATTATATTCATTGGAGGTTGAGGGGAGATCTAATAGAAACTTACAAGATAATGAATGGCTTAGATAGGGTGGACGTAGGGAAGTTGTTTCCATTAGCAGGGAAGACTAGGACCCGGGGGCACAGCCTTAGAATAAAAGGGAGTCACTTTAGAACAGAGATGAGGAGAAATTTATTCAGCCAGAGAGTGGTGGGTCTGTGGAATTCATTGCCACAGAGGGTGGTGGAGGCCGGGACGCTGAGTGTCTTTAAGACAGAAGTTGATAAATTCTTCATTTCTCGAGGAATTAAGGGCTATGGAGAGAGAGCGGGTAAATGGAGTTGAAATCAGCCATGATTGAATGGTGGAGTGGACTCGATGGGCCGAATGGCCTTACTTCCGCTCCTATGTCTTATGGTCTTATGAGGGTGATTTGTGGAGGAGCTGTTGTCAAGTGACACTTAAACCCGAAACACTTGTTCAGTGTTTCCCTCCTTACTCCCTCCTCTAACCAAAAAAAAACTGCTGTTAAGATCAAGAGGAAGGCTCGAGGGCAGGTAGAAGTCGAAAGAAGCTGAACCATGATGTCACAGCCTGCAGGTAAAGGACTGGCTGGTGACTGGTAAGTAGTTTTTCTTTTATTTTCCCTCCGGTGTTATCGTGCGGGGCGCAGAGGTTGCTGAGTGAGTGCTTGCTGAGAAGGGGAGTGAATAACAGGTAAGCTCTTTTTTTCATTTTTTAATCTAGACGGGATGGCAGGGAAGGTAGTGCAATGTTCCTCCTGCAGAATGTTTGAGGTGAGGGACGCCGTCCGTGTTCCTGCTGATTTCATCTGTGGGAAGTGCACCCATCTCCAGCTCCTCAGAAACCGCGTTGGGGAACTGGAGCTGGATGAACTTCGGATCATTCGGGAGGCAGAGGTGGTCATAGATAGAACCTTCAGGGATGTAGTTACTCCGAAGAATAAAGATAGATGGGTGACGGTGAGAGGGGCTGGGAGGAAGCAGTCAGTACAGGGATCCCTTGTGGTCTTTCCCCTTAGTAACAAGTATACCGCTTTGGATACTGTTGGGAGGGACGACTTACCAGGGGTAAGCCATGGGGTACAGGTCTCTGGCACAGAGTCTGTCCCTGTTGCTCAGAAGGGAAGGGGGGCGAGGAGTAGAGTATTCGTCATTGGAGACTCCAGATTAAGGGGGATAGATAGGAGATTCTGTGGGAACGAGAGAGACTCGTTGGTGTGTTGCCTCCCAGGTGCCAGGGTGCGTGATGTCTCGGATCGTGTTTTCGGGATCCTTAAGGGGGAGGGGAAGCAGCCCCAAGTCGTGGTCCACATAGGTACCAATGACATAGGTAGGGATAGGGATGTAAGGCAGGAATTCAGGGAGCTAGGGTGGAAACTTAGATCTAGGGCAAACAGAGTTATTATCTCTGGGTTGTTACCCGTGCCACGTGATAGCAAAATGAGGAATAGGGAGAGAGAGGAGTTGAACACGTGGCTACAGGGATGGTGCAGGAGGGAGGGTTTCAGATTTCTGGATAATTGGGGCTCATTCTGGGGTCAGTGGGACCTCTACAAACTGGATGGTCTACACCTGGACCAGAGGGGTACCAATATCCTGGGGGGGAAATTTGCGAATGCTCTTCGGGAGGGTTTAAACTAGTTCAGCAGGGGCTTGGGAACCTGAATTGTAGCTCCAGTATACAGGAGGTTGAGAGTAGTGAGGTCGTGAGTAAGGTTTCAAAGTTGCAGGAGTGTACCGGCAGGCAGGAAGGTGGTTTAAAGTGTGTCTTCTTCAATGCCAGGAGCATCCGGAATAAGGTGGGGAAAACATGCGGCATGGGTTGGTACCTGGGACTTCGATGTTGTGGCCATTTCGGAGACATGGATAGAGCAGGGACAGGAATGGTTGTTGCAGGGGCCGGGGTTTAGATATTTCAGTAAGCTCAGGGAAGGTGGTAAAAGAGGGGGAGGGGTGGCATTGTTAGTCAAGGACAGTATTACGGTGGCAGAAAGGACGTTTGATGAGGACTCGTCTACTGAGTTAGTATGGGCTGAGGTTAGAAACAGGAAAGGAGAGGTCACCCTGTTAGGGGTTTTCTATAGGCCTCCGAAAAGTTCCAGAGATGTAGAGGAAAGGATTGCAAAGATGATTCTGGATAGGAGCGAAAGCAACAGGGTAGTTGTTATGGGGGACTTTGACTTTCCAAATATTGACTGGAAACGCTATAGTTTGAGTACTTTAGATGGGTCTGTTTTTGTCCAATGTGTGCAGGAGGGTTTCCTGTCGCAGTATGTAGATAGGCCAACGAGAGGCGAAGCCATATTTGATTTGGTACTGGGTAATGAACCAGGACAGGTGTTAGATTTGGAGGTAGGTGAGCACTTTGGTGATAGTGACCACAATTCGATTAAGTTTACTTTAGTGATGGAAAGGGATAAGTATATATCGCAGGTCGAGAGTTATATCTGAGGGAAAGGCAATTATGATGCGATGAGCCAAGACTTAGGATGCATCGGATGGAGAGGAAAACTGCAGGGGATGGGAACAATGGAAATGTGGAACTTGTTCAAGGAACAGCTACTGCGTGTCCTTGATAAGTATGTACCTGTCAGGCAGGGAGGAAGTGGTCGAGCAAGGTAACCATGGTTTACTAAAGCAGTCAAAACACTTGTCAAGAGGAAGAAGGAGGCTTATGTAAAGATGAGACATGAAGGGTCAGTTAGGGCATTCGAGAGTTACAAGTTCGCTAGGATGGACCTAAAGAGAGAGCTAAGGAGAGCCAGGGGGGGAACATGAGAAGTCTTTGGCAGGTAGGATCAAGGATAACCCTTTCTATAGATATGTCAGGAATAAACGAATGACTAGGGTAAGAGTAGGCCCAGTCAAGGACAGTAGTGGGAAATTGTGCTTGGAGTCCGAGGAGATAGGAGAGGTGCTAAATGAATATTTTTTGTCCGTATTTACACAGGAAAAAGACAATGTTGTCCAGGACAATACTGAGATTCAGACTACTAGACTAGAAGGGCTTGAGGTTCGTAAGGAGGAGGTGTTAGCAATTATGGAAAGTGTGAAAATAGATAAGTCCCCTGGGCCGGATGGGATTTATCCTAGGATTCTCTGGGAAGCTAGGGACAAGATTGCTGAGCCTTTGGTTTTGATCTTTAAGTCATCTTTGTCTGCAGGAATAGTGCCAGAAGACTGGAGGATAGAAAATGTTGTCCCCTTGTTCAAGAAGGGGAGTAGAGACAACCCCGGTAACTATAGACCAGTGAGCCTTACCTCTGTTGTGGGCAAAATGTTGGAAAGGTTTATAAGAGATAGGGTGTATAATCACCTGGAAAGGAATAATTTGATTAGAGATAGTCAACACGGTTTTGTGAAGGGTAGGTCGTGCCTCACAAACCTTATTGAGTTCTTTGAGAAGGTGACCAAACAGGTGTATGAGGGTAAAGCAGTTGATGTGGTATATATGGATTTCAGTAAAGCGTTTGATAAGGTTCCCCACGGTAGGCTACTGCAGAAAATACGGAGGCATAGGATTCAGGGTGATTTAGCAGTTTGGATCAGAAATTGGCTAGCTGGAAGAAGACAAAGGGTGGTGGTTGATGGGAAATGTTCAGACTGGAGTCCAGTTACTAGTGGTGTACCACAAGGATCTGTTTTGGGGCCACTGCTGTTTGTCATTTTTATAAATGACCTGGAGGGCGTAGAAGGATGGGTGAGTAAATTTGCAGATGACACTAAAGTCAGTGGAGTTGTGGACAGTGCGGAAGGATGTTACAAGTTACAGAGGGTCATAGATAAGCTGCAGTACTGGGCTGAGAGGTGGCAAATAGAGTTTAATGCAGAAAAGTGTGAGGTGATTCATTTTGGAAGGAATAACAGGAAGACAGAGTACTGGGCTAATGGTAAGATTCTTGGCAGAGTGCATGAGCAGAGAGATCTCGGTGTCCATGTACATAGATCCCTGAAAGTTGCCACCCAGGTTGAGAGGATTGTTAAGAAGGCGTACGGTGTGTTAGTTTTTATTGGTAGAGGGGTTGAGTTTCGAAGCCATGAGGTCATGTTGCAGCTGTACAAAACTCTGGTGCGGCCGCATTTAGAGTATTGTGTGCAATTCTGGTCGCCGTATTATAGGAAGGATGTGGAAGCATTGGAAAGGGTGCAGAGGAGATTTACCAGAATGTTGCCTGGTATGGAGGGAAGATCTTATGAGGAAAGGCTGAGGGACTTGAGGCTGTTTTCGTTAGGGAGAAGAAGGTTAAGAGGTGACTTAATTGAGGCATACAAGATGATCAGAGGATTGGATAGGATGGACAGTGAGAGCCTTTTTCCTCGGATGGTGATGTCTAGCACGAGGGGACATAGCTTTAAATTGAGGGGAGATAGATATAAGACAGATGTCAGAGGTAGGTTCTTTACTCAGAGAGTAGTAAGGGCGTGGAATGCCCTGCCTGCAACAGTAGTGGACTCGCCAACACTAAGGGCATTCAAATGGTCATTGGATAGACATATGGACGATAAGGGAATAGTGTAGATGGGCTTTAGAGAGGTTTCACAGGTCGGCGCAACATCGAGGGCCAGAGGGCCTGTACTGCGCTGTAATGTTCTATGTTCTATATATTTGTCCTAGTCATTCTTTTCTATCTGCTGATTTTATTTCAATGAAGTTGTGAACCATTGTTTTTAGCTTGATACAGAAATCCTGTTTTGTTTTGTTAGCTAAGCTTGCTTGATCAAGGCTATCTGCATTTTACAATCCTGCTCTTTGCAGCTGCTGTTAACCCTTTGTGGGATCTTTCCCTGTATCCTCTCATGTTTCTCTCAGACCAGATATTGCCAGACTTCCATGTTTCAAATGACGCGTCTTTTCATATTATCAATTACAGTGGGCATGACCCCGTCGAAGGGGCAGGTACCGACGCTGGTGGGTTTTCTGGACACGGGGAAGGCTTTCGACCAGGTGGAGTGGAAGTACCTGCTTGAGATTCTGGGAAGGTTTGGGTTTGGCCCAAAGTTTGTGGAGTGGGTGCGCCTGTTGTATGTGGTCCCGGTGGTGTGTGTACGGACAAATGAGATGAGTTCACAGAGTTTTGGGTTGCACAGGGGAACGAGGCAGGGCTGTCCGCTGTCACCACTGTTGTTTGCACTGGTGATAGAGCCCTTGGCGATGGTCCTTGGGGGGTTAGTGGAGTGGCAAAGGTTTGTGAGGGGGAGTAGGGAACACCGGGTGTCGATACATGCAGACAATCTGTTCTGTTCGTGTCGGACCATCGGGTGAGTGCGGGGAGAATTATGGACATATTGGAGAGGTTCAGGGCCTTCTCGGGTTATAAGTTGAATGTCGGACAGTGAGAGGTGTTTCCAGCGAATGCAACAGGTCGGAGAGCCAATCGGGGGGAGTTGCCATTTAGGGTAGCCAGGGACAGGGTCAGGTATTTTGGGGTCCAGGAGACGAGGGAGTGGTCGACGATGCACAAGTGGAATCTGGTCACGTTGGTGGAGGAGGTTTGGGGGGATTTTAGGAGATGGGATACATTTCACCTGACATTGGCGGGGAGGGGCCAGGTGATTAAGATGAACGCTCTGCCGAGCTCCCAGACCCTCCCGATCTTCATCCCGAAGACCATTTTCTGGAAACTGGTCGGAGCGATCTCAAGAGTTTATATGGGTGGGGAAGGTACCCAGGGCAAAGTGGGTGCGAATACAGGGGCAAAGGCAGAAAGTGGGGCTGGAGCGAAGTTAGTGGCGGGGAGGATTGAGGGATGTGTTTGGGGGGAGGGGGGGGGGGGGGGAAGAGTGGCCCCTGGGGAACAAATGGAACAAACATGCTGCATTACTACTGGGTGGTGAACGTGGAGAAGGTGAGACGGTGGAGGATAGGGGAGAGGTTAGAGTGGGTTAGGACGGGGAGGTGTCCTGTAGAGGGCCCAGCCTGAGGGCCATAGTGACGATGTTGGGGAGGTGAGCCCAGTGGTGCAGTCCACAATGAGGGTGTGGAACCAGTTGAAGAAATGCTTTAGGATGGAGGGGATGTTGGTGCCACAGGTGGGAACCACTGGTTTAAGCCAGGGGAGATGGATGACATGTATAGGAAGTGGGTCAGGTGAGGCTTGAGGGTCTGGAAGAGCTGAAGGAGGGGTTGCCGAAGGGAAGCGAGTTCAGGTATATGCAAGTGAGGGACTTTGCGCGGAAGGAATGAAGGGGGTTTCCCAAGCTGCTGGAGTATACCCTGCTGGAGCAATTGCTCCTCCCGGATGTGGAGAGGGAGGGCAGGATTGGTGATATATATGGATGGCTGGGGAGCAAGAGGGAGTGAAGGTGGTGAGGATTAAGGGGAAATGGGGGGGGGGGATATAGGATGGGGCGTGTGGAGTGAGGCGATGCATAGGATAATTTCAACCTCCTCGTGTACGAGGATGAGTTTGATTCAATTTAAGGTGGTGCGTATACCCAGGTGAGGATGAGTGGGTTTTTCCAGGGGGTTGCAGATGAGTGTGAGAAGTGTGGGCAAATCACAGGCACATGTTCAGGGGCAATGAGAAGTTGGAGAGATAGTGGGAGGCAGTATTCGGGCCGCTATCCAAGATTGTGGGGGTAGAGGTTGGGCAGGACCCAATGGTGGTGATCTTTGGGTTATCGGAAATGCCGGAGCTGATGGATGGGGAGGAGGGGCAATGTTGTGGTGCTCGCCCATTAATTGCCCGGCGAAGGATATTGTTGGATTGGCGATCGGCCATGTCACCAGGGGGGCAGCGGCCTGTCTGGGGGGGGGCGGCGGCCTGGCTGGGGGGGCGGCGGCCTGGCTGGGGGGGGCGGCGGCCTGGCTGGGGGGGGGCGGCGGCCTGGCTGGGGGGGGCGGCGGCCTGGCTGGGGGGGCGGCGGCCTGGCTGGGGGGGGGCGGCGGCCTGGCTGGGGGGGCGGCGGCCTGTCTGGGGGGGCGGCGGTCTGTCTGGGGGGGCGGCGGCCTGTCTGGGGGGGCGGCGGCCTGTCTGGGGGGGCGGCGGCCTGTCTGGGGGGGCGGCGGCCTGTCTGGGGGGGCGGCGGCCTGTCTGGAGGGGCGGCGGCAGCCTGTTTGTGGGGGCGGCGGCCTGTCTGGGGGGGGCGGCGGCAGCCTGTTTGTGGGGGCGGCGGCCTGTCTGGGGGGGGCGGCGGCCTGTCTGGGTGGGGCGGCGGCCTGTCTGGGGGTGCGGCGGCCTGTCTGGGGGGCGGCGGTCTGGCTGGGGGCGGCGGTCTGGCTGGGGGCGGCGGCCTGTCTGGGGGGGCGGCGGCCTGTCTGGGGGGGCGGCGGCCTGTCTGGGGGGGCGGCGGCCTGTCTGGGTGGGGCGGCAGCCTGTCTGGGTGGGGCGGCGGCCTGTCTGGGGGGGCGGCGGCCTGTCTGGGGGGGGCGGCGGCCTGTCTGGGGGGCGGCGGCCTGTCTGGGGGTGCGGCGGCCTGTCTGGGGGTGCGGCGGCCTGTCTGGGGGTGCGGCGGCCTGTCTGGGGGGGCGGCGGCCTGGCTAGGGGGTGGGCGGCCTGTCTGGGGGGGCGGCGGCGTGTCGGGGGCGGCGACCTGTCTGGGGGGGCGGCGGCCTGGCTAGGGTGTGGGCGGCCTGTCTGGGGGGGCGGTGGCGTGTCGGGGGCGGGGCGGCCTGTCTGGGGTGGGGGCGGCCTGTCTGGGGGGCGGTGGCCTGTCTGGGGGGGGCGGCGGCCTGTCTGGGGGGGGGCGGCGGCCTGTCTGGGGGGACGGCGGCCTGTCTGGGGGTGCGGCGGCCTGTCTGGGGGTGCGGCGGCCTGTCTGGGGGTGCGGCGGCCTGTCTGGGGGTGCGGCGGCCTGTCTGGGGGGGCGGCGGCCTGGCTAGGGGGTGGGCGGCCTGTCTGGGGGGGCGGCGGCGTGTCGGGGGCGGCGACCTGTCTGGGGGGGCGGCGGCCTGGCTAGGGTGTGGGCGGCCTGTCTGGGGGGGGCGGTGGCGTGTCGGGGGCGGGGCGGCCTGTCTGGGGTGGGGGCGGCCTGTCTGGGGGGGGCGGTGGCCTGTCTGGGGGGGGCGGCGGCCTGTCTGGGGGGGGCGGCGGCCTGTCTGGGGGGACGGCGGCCTGTCTGGGGGGATGGCGGCCTGTCTGGGGGGACGGCGGCCTGTCTGGGGGGGCGGCGGCCTGTCTGGGGGGGCGGCGGCCTGTCTGGGGGGGCGGCGGCCTGTCTGGGGGGGGCGGCGGCCTGTCTGGGGGGACGGCGGCCTGTCTGGGGGGGGCGGCGGCCTGTCTGGGGGGACGGCGGCCTGTCTGGGGGGGGCGGCGGCCTGGCTGGGGGGCGGCGGACTGGCTAGGGGGTGGGCGGCCTGTCTGGGGGGGGCGGCGGCCTGTCTGGGGGGGCGGCGGCCTGTCTGGGGGGGGGCGGCGGCCTGTCTGGGGGGGGGCGGCGGCCTGTATGACTTCTTTCAGCTGGAAAATATCAAGTTTGAGTTGAAAGGGTCAGCAGAGGGCTTTGAGACACTGTTTACAACAATGTTTGAGGAATTGTTTGTCTGGGGGGGGGGGGAGAGGATGGGAGGGGGTGAAAAGAGGGAAGAAATTGCACAAACTATGAACTGTGGGAGTGTCGATAATGTTTCTGATTAATGTTTTTGTACTTTTGAACATGTTTGGAATAAAATACATTAAAAAAAAAAGAAACAAGGGGTGTGGGGAAAAGGTAGAACGGCACTCAGCCATAATGCCCGCTTGGAGAATAGGTGCAGACACGATGGGCCGAATGGCCACCTTCGATACTGAAACAATTGTGTGTTTAAGGCGGGCAGCACGGTGGCGCAGTGGTTAGCACTGCTGCCTCACGGCACCGAGGTCCCAGTTTCGATTCCGGCTCTGGGACACTGTCCATGTGGAGTTTGTACATCCTCCCCGTGTTTGCGTGGGTTTCGCCCCCACTACCCAAAGATGTGCAGGTTGCTGGCCATGCTAAATTGCCCCTTAATTGGAAAAAATGAATTGGATACTCTAAAATTTAAAAAATGTGTGTTTAAGGCAAGACTATTGGCTAGTTGTCAACTCTCTATTGATAGATTTAGTGTTCCTTTTGGACTTGTTTATGCCAATGAAAAGTACCAAGGGATTTCCCAGAGCAGGATTCATTCGTAGCCCCTGACTCTAGCTAATTCTATATTTTCTCATTCCCCTCTGTCGTTTCTTCCTTCTGCACCCTCCAGATGTTTGAACTGAAATGTGATGACACATGATCATGTTTACCATGTCCGCCTGGCTCCTTCATCTTTAACTCTGAATAATAAATAAAAGTAACATTGTTCGGACTCTGGTTAGCTTTTGTATTGCAGCCGGCACATCTTCCCATGATGGTCACTCAAAATTTGTAGCCTACATCCCTAATACCTTTTACTTTACAAACTCCACCGACTCCTTATACCTTGCAGAATCAATTGTTAAGATTCTCAATGCCTTGATATAATTGCAAGGGGTTCGCGCTCACAAGGCCAGCATGCTTAATTGCCCTTGAGAAGGTGGTGGTGAGCCGCCTTGAACTGCTGCAGTTCATGTGGGGCAGGTACACCCATAGAATTGTTAGCAAGGGAGTTCGAAGATTTTAACCCAGTGGCAGTGAAGGAAAAGCGATTGTAGTTCTGAGTTAGGATGGGGCGTTCTTGGGAGGGGAACTTGCAGGAGGTGCTGTTCCCATTTATCTGCTGCCCTCGACATTCTAGGTCGTAGAGATCACCGGTTTGGGTTTGAGTCCACCATTCCTACCCTGCTTCTCCACAAGGTGCAGCAGCTTTAACCATTTCATCCCTATCTTCTATGCCCTCTTCAGATTATTTACTCTACTGGTTCGAACAATTCCACCAGGAATTTCCTTACGGGGGGGGTGGTGCTATATGTGTATTTGTGTGGGGTGGGGGGGGGGGGGGAAAGAGAGAGAGAGAGATGAGGAGAAGAGTGGTCCGGTGGGGAATGTGTGGCCTTCCACATTCACCTTAAACTCATTGCCAAATGGGGGAGAGAGGGGAACTTCCTGACAGTGATCGCACTCACTTTTTCTTGGCTCTGGAAGGCAGCCAGGATTTTTAACCTCTCACTTTATTGAACGATAATAGAACACGCAAATAAGCAGTAAGGTTTTTATCGTAGTTAAACTTGGCACTGTCTTCTTGTAGTAGAAACTAGTTTGCAACGTGATAACTGTAATAAGCGTTCTTAATTTTCATTTCAGCTTTTCAGCAATTTGCTTTTATTCTTACATTGCCAATAGGGAATAGACAGGAATTGTTGTATACCCAAGGCACCTCAATGACAATAAATAGCTTCAGAAATTGGTTAGGACCCATAACTTGAAATATCAGCTCAAATTTGTATACTGAGTTTTAGAAAAATGTTTAATAAACCTCACAGGATGTTTATATTTGAAGTAAATAGCTAGGGATTCCATTTGACACCAGCTGCAAGCCATCTAAGATCCATCAACAATTATACCAAGTATTTTCTTTTCTGTGAATTTACAGTGCAGAAGGAGGCCATTCGGCCCATTGAGCCTGCACCGGCCCTTGGAAAGAGCACCCTACTTAAACCCACGCTTCCACCCCATCTCAGTAACCCCACCTAACCTTCAAGGGCCAATTTAGCATGGCCAATCCATCTAACCAGCACATCTTTGGACTGTAGGAGGAAACTGGAGCACTCAGAGGAAACCCACGAAGACACTGGAAGAAAGTGCAAACTCCACCCGAGGTTGAAATCGAGCCTGGGACTCTGGAGCTGTGAGGCAGCAGTACTAACCGCTGTGCCACCCTCTGTCCTGTGATAGAAGTAGAGAATTCATGCTTGCGTTTCACCAACAAGAATTGTTGTGGCTAAATGTCCATACAAGAATGAAAATCTGGAAGAAACTGACTGACAAAAGGATACTGGATAGGTGAGAGTCACACGAGTTGAATCCTAAGCTGGTGGAACCAGCAATAATGCCTTGTGGAGCTGCAAAGCTCAGTCAGCCATTTTCTTCAGTCTGCCATGCAGCAGCAGCAGCAACACAGCAAAGGGGATCTGTCCAGGTTTGAATTCCTGGAGCCTATCTACACTGTTTTGACTGGAACTTCTGTACCATCAAGGGCAACAAGGTAGCACAGTGGTTAGCAGTGTTGCTTTACAGCGCCAGGGACCCGGGTTCAATTCCCGGCTTGGGTCACTATCTGTGCGGAGTTCAATTGCCTTATTCACTAGACTCCTTAAATTGAAAATAACACTAATGACTGAACACGGTGGTCGACACGTTAGCCTTTGTTTCCTCTGCCTTCTACACTCCGTCATTAACCTTCTGCCTGCAGCAATGCTTCACCCCCTTCTGAATCTATTCTCAGGTTCCTATCCCCTTCCTGCTCACTTTAATCCTGGCGCGTCCAGCCAGCAGCTAAATTGTGGCCCATGAAGCTATTCTATGCGGCTCCCCAAGCCACTGTTGAAAATGCTGGAGCTGCGCCTCCGAGAGAGAGAGATAGTGTGTGTGACAGAGACCGAGACATACCAAGGGATGTTCACACCCAATCACACAGTGGGTGAGGGAGCACCCTGACACGAGGACCAAGCCGGACACGCACACTGAGGGGCAGCACGGTAGCATTGTGGATAGGACAATTGCTTCACAGCTCCAGGGTCCCAGGTTCGATTCTGGCTTGGGTCACTGTCTGTGCGGAGTCTGCACATCCTCCCCGTGTGTGCGTGGGTTTCCTCCGGGTGCTCCGGTTTCCTCCCACAGTCCAAAGATGTGCAGGTTAGGTGGATTGGCCATGATAAATTGCCCTTAGTGTCCAAAATTGCCCTTGGTGTTGGGTGGGGTTGCTGGGTTATGGGGATAGGGTGGAGGTGTTGACCTTGGGTAGGGTGCTCTTTCCAAGAGCCGGTGCGGACTCGATGGGCCGAATGGCCTCCTTCTGCACTGTAAATTCTCTGATAATCTATGATCCTCTCACACCCCATCGGTCATCTTGATTAATCCCTTTTTTTAAAAATTATCAATTTATTGCTCTGACATCGCTTTATTTTTTGCTCAGCAAGTTGCTTCTTCTCTTTACACTCAATCTTTTATTTTAATTTAAAAAAATTCATGTATTGTGCCAAAATCTGCTCTTCTCCTTAAGCAAAAAACTATTGGAAATGTGGCCCTTGCTGCAGAGGTTGGGCAAACCTGGTTTAAACCCTGTCCAACAGCTGCAAACCTCCCCCCCCCCCCCCCCCCCCCCCAATGGTATTGGTCCCAGGTTCATTGAGGTGGAACCTGATTTTTACAGGTCCCAACACCCCAAGAGTTGAAAGCATCAATAATCCAGAGATGATTTTAAGTCTTAAAGGGAGGTTGCTTGTTCCTTTGTCCTAGCAGACAAATTGGCTCTGGTTGGCCAGGTCTGGTTTATGAAGCATATTGTCCTTATTCATTTATTCCTAACGTCCCTTAAATCTGCCTACAGGACCTCGTCCTTCTTTCTATCTCCATCATTAGGAATATAGGAATTAGGAGCAGAAGCATGCAATTCAGCCCTTAGCCATTCAATCAGATCATGGCTGATCTCTTCCTGGTCTCAAAATGAAATGAATGAAATATGAAATGAAATGGAAATCGCTTGTCACAAGTAGGCTTCAAATGAAGTTACTGTGAAAAGCCCCTCGTCGCCAGATTCTGGTGCCTGTTCGGGGAGGCTGGTACGGGAATTGAACCGTGCTGCTGGCCTGCCTGGGTATGCTTTAAAAGCCAGCTCTTTAGCCCTGTGCTAAACCAGCCCTTACCAAAATCCACCTCCCTACCTGTTCCCCATATCCCTTTAACCCATTTTTTATCAGAAACATATGTTAGTAAGGGCAGTACGGCGGCACAGCACAGAGGACCCAGGTTCGATTCCCCGCTGGGTCACTGTCTGTGCAGAGTTTGCATGTTCTCCCCGTGACTGCGTGGGTTTCCTCCGGGTGCTCCGGTTTCCTCCCACAGTCCAAAGACGTGCAGGTTAGGTGGATTGGCCATGATAAATTGCCCTTAGTGACCAAAAAGGTTAGGAGGGGTATTGGGTTACGGGGCTAGGGGGGAAGTGAGGGCTTAAGTGGGTTGGTGCAGACTCGATGGGTCGAATGGCTTCCTTCTGCACTGTATGTTCTATATTCAATCCCGGCCTCGGGTCACTGTCCGTGTGGAGTATGCACATTCTCCCTGTGTCTGCGTAGGTCTCACTCCCACAACCCAAAATGATGTGCAGGGTAGGTCGATTGGCCACGCTAAATTGACCAATTGTGTACTCTACATTTATTTTTTTAAATAAATATATATATTAGTACCAATATTGACCTCCGCGTCTCCCATTTGAGTCAGAGATGAGGAAAGGTAGAGTAATGGAGGCTGGTCAATGAACATATTCAAAGTATGATTTGTGTACTGGTTTTGTTGGAATGTGGACTGCTATTGGTTTCTTTATGCTGTAGTGCCCCTGATACATTTCCATCTCTACAAGAAGATCCATTTCCTCTTTTGTCCACTTCGTCTTTCCTGCCAAGTTTCCTTTTTGTTGCGTGAGCCTCCACCTGCTTTGCATTTTGAACCTCGACATGCCTACGATGCTCGCATTGCCGAAAATCACTTTTGGATGTAAACTGCATTTCGCAGTGATCGCAAGCAAACGTGTCTCTGGCAACGGGTGGCCCTCCACCGTCACACCCGCTGCAGTGGCATGATATTGTTTAACATTGGCCATTTATTGTTGCTTCTAGCTCACAGTTCCATGTTTTTATCCAAACTGCTGTAAACAGATATAACTACTTGCATTCTATCTCTTTTGCTCAAAGCTTTCCCTGGGGTAGGTGGTAACCAACAGCTTTCTTGAACTGTTGCAGTCCATGTGATGAAGGTACATCCACGATGTGGTGAGAATTGATGCTGGCTCTCTGGAAGAGCAACTCACCTAGTCCCACTCTGCCACCTTTCCTCGTAGCCCTACAAGTGGTTTCATTACAGAGAATTATCCAGCTGTCTTCAAGGTCCCAATTGAATCTGCCTCCACCTCGGAGGGTATTCTTAATATCTTAACCAAGCTTTCCCTCATTTTCCTGTTTGTTCTTTTGTCAATCATCTTAAAACAATGACCCCCAGTTCTTAACCCTTCCACTAATGGGGACAGTTTCTCCCCATCTTCTGGGTTGAGACCCCTCATGGATACCTTCTCCAAGCTTTTCCAATTTATCCATTAAGTTTCTTATACCTGGAAGAATGCTCATAAAGCCCTTTATTCTTCCCTTACATTCTTCCAAAAGTGGGGTGCCCACATTGGCATCCTTCCATCTGCAAGAGAGGAATCTCAAAATTATCTGCTGTACTTATGACTGAACAAACCAATTCTGGAAAGACAGTCTGTTATGTGAAGTGGTCCCTTCCCGACGGTGCTGGATTATCTCTGCCGATGTCGTTTACGGGGCTGGCATCTGCTTTGGAGCTTCTGAAACCACGTCGAGTCATGGTGAATTCCACCCACAGCTGGTGTCATTTGCACTAATTGTCTGCTCACATATCCCCACTTGTCATGATTAATGTTCTCTTTTGCCTCACATGCCTCTTTTGACAGTCTCCTTGAATCAGAGCTTTGGGCTGGACTCTGGACATGGGCTTCATCGCCCTAGAGCATATCCTTGGGGCTGCAACTAACATCCACCCTGTGCACATGCCCAAGCCAACAAAGTCTTTTTTTCTTGATTAGCGCTGGCATGGCTGCCCAAGAATAGTTGATTCAGTGGTGACTTTGTCTTTCCATGTGACAGGAGATGGGAATTAATGAGCCTTTTTCCTCGCTGGATATATATATGGTGCCCAGGCTTCACTGTCATATCGCAATGCGTTGAGAACACAGGCCTTAGTACCTTTGTTCCTGCAGATCGGTTTGTTGTTTTCCTATGCCAGTTTAGCTGGCCAAAGTTAGCTGTCTTTGCAATGCTTGTGCCGAGCTCTTCAAGCGATAGGACAGTGGATACTGTTCATAACTGGGACTGGGTTTACCAGGATGTTGCCTGGTATGGAGGGTATTAGCTATGAGGAGAGATTGTTCTGCCTAGAGAGACGGAGGCTGAGGGGTGACCTAGATAGGGTAAACACTTGTGCCCCCTTGTAATTGGGAAAAAGCCTACAAGTTCAAGGTGAGGGGGGAAAAGGTTCAGTGGAGATGCCCGGGGCAAGTTCTTTTTAAAAAAATTTTTTTTACAGAGGGTGGTGGTGGCTTGGAATGCACTGCCACATGAGGTGGTTGAGGCAGATACATTAGCAACCTTTAAGGCTTATCTGGATAGGCTCATGAACAGACGAGGTTTAGTAGGATGCAGGTGGTTGGGCTAGATATGGCATGTGGGCGGCGCAGGCTTGGAGGGCTGAAGGGCCTGTTCCTGTGCTGTATTGTTCTTTGACGTGTTCACATGGCGGTGGGCCTGCCTATTGCATATCTGGGGGCCACTGTTCCCCTGAGACCTCTTGGGAGTTCAGCCAAGTATTTTCTTTTTAATAAATTTAGTGTGGCCAATTCACCTACCCTGCACATCTTTGGGTTGTGGGGATGAGACCCTCGCAGATACAGGGAGAATGTGCAAACTCCACATGGACAGTGACCCGGGGCTGGGATCGAACCTGGGTCCTTAGTGCTGTGAGGCAGTAGTGTCAACCATTGTACCACCCAAATGGACAGTATTTTATCACTCTTGACCTGTGCCTCGTGGGTGGTAGAACCGCTTTAGGGAGAGTTAAGAGGTGACCTACTCTCACCTGTTCTTGTAGCTACAATATTTATATGGTTGGTCCAATTAAATATCTAGTCAATGCTGACCATTGCCCAGGATTTAGATGGTAGGTGATTCAACAATAATAATGCTAGCCAATGTCAGCGGCAAGTGGAGACTTTCTTGTTAGAGATATTTGGCAAGTATGACTGACTAAGTGCCACGGCAATCTTCCTTGCCACTTGAATATTGCCCAGGTATGGCTGCATGTGGTAAAAATTGCTTCATTACTTAAAGGAATTGCAAATGGAACCGAACACTCAGATCTTCTGCACACATCACCAGTTCTATCCTTATGATGGAGGAAAGCCATTGTTGAAGCAGCTTCAGGTGGCTGGGCCTTGGACACTGCCCTACGAAACATCTGCAGTGATGTCCTGGAGCTGCGACGATTGGCCTCCAATGACCACAAACACCTTCATTTGTGCCCAATCTAACTCCAGCGAGTAGAGAATGTTTCCCCTCGATTCCCTTTGACTTAAATTTTTCCGGGGCTGATTTATGCCACACTCTGTCAACTACTACCTTGATAACGAGAATAATCGAAGTGAGTTGAAAGGAATTAATGGATTTAAATGATGCCACGAGCTTTTATTTTCACACAATAGTTTTATTTTCGAATGTATTCAATGACACATCCTAATGTGCTCTTGAACAATTTCCCCACTTATCCTTCCTCACTCTATTGTTTCATCCGGAAAAGATTACAGAAATAAATCAAGTACGTAAACCTAGAAACCAGCCAATTTTTTTAAAATCATGAAGTTTAACAGTTGCTATGAACGTACATCGCCTTAACAAAACCACCTAAAAAATGGAAGTCATCAACACCAATTAAGACTATCGTTAATACCAATTTAACCCAAGTTGTTTTTGTTTAACTTACAACTAAATCATCAGTGCCATTTTCATTATTTTGGCTCCCGCAAATTGCAAAGCACTTAATTCAAACCTGAATGAAAAATTAGTGCAAAATAAATTTCATACTGAAATAACATTGGAAATCATTCCATTGACCCCCGTGTAGACCTTAATGTAAACCAAACAGTGCTCAGTGTAAAATCAATCTGGAATGTTATGCTAAGGAGCCCCCAGCAACATCCAAACAAGTGAAACATCAGAACAAACCAGTGCTACCATACATCTGTATTTTGGTTTCACCATGATGCCGATTACGCAGCATTCAGGAAAGTGTGGTTCCAGATCATACAGGGAACCAATTCCGCTAAGCTCTTCGGAATTTGAATTATGTAAACGCTTCAACATACTTCCACTGCGCCATGCTAAATTCTATTCAAAATTCCAAGCAGTCCAGCTGCTTGCTGCTCAGATGGTCTCCATTCTGGCCTGCTCGATTGCAGCTAGTGAATTTGACTATCCACAGCACCAGTGGCTGAGAAGGAGTTCAAGCCCACTTCTATGCCCTGCTCGGAAAGAGAGGGAGAGAAAGCTAGCCCTACTGCACGGTAACACCAAGGCAGCCTCATGCTGGCACAGAAAGCAATAATCCCAGGTCTAAATATGGAACATCTTTAGAATGGTCTCATGTTTAATACTGCCACAAGCAGCAACTTATCCCCCTGCACATCAACTTTGCAATTAGCCCACTGACAGCGCAGGGGGCAGCTTTTAAATCATCTGGGTTTCCCCAGAATTTCCCTGAAAACAATTAGCTGAAAATATTCCAGTTCGTTATTTGATTCATAGGCCCTTATGTTCCAAATTCTTTGCATGAGAAGGGGAGGGAGAGAGAAAAAACAAAGAGGTGCATAGTTGATTTTTTAAATATTAACATTACTTCACCTCATTTGCCCATATTCACTACACCTGACAAGTTTTAAATGTGCATTATTTCAGAGTGCTCATTATACATCCTGAAAACTATGGTACACAAATAAAATAACTGTGTCTGCTGTGCATGTGTACACACAGGCATTTGGAATCTTTTACCCATCCAAGTGATCTGCAATTCACATCAAAGAATCCCAAGGTCCAACTAAGGGACTGAATGTGGAAAAATGTGCTCGTCACCAGAGTGGGGAAAAGTACTGTACATGACCTTTTACTGCCATCGTCACAATAATCAAATTGATCAACAAGCAGATGGTCTCATGACCAGGAGATCCTAGCAGAAGCTTGCTCAAGCCTTTCTTCACAGGTGAAACACTAGCTTCACTGAAAATTACACTGAGCAACCTTAAATGTTTGGGATATTTTGTCACCAAATTATTTAAACATTTTAGTCCCTCATTCACGTGCACCACCTTCAGACTATACTGTGACTCA
This sequence comes from Scyliorhinus torazame, assembly GCF_047496885.1. NCBI lineage: Eukaryota > Metazoa > Chordata > Chondrichthyes > Carcharhiniformes > Scyliorhinidae > Scyliorhinus > Scyliorhinus torazame. Next base: position 244,341,419 of record NC_092715.1, on the reverse strand, counting down.
CACCCACCATGCTATACTTTATTCAAATCCATCCCACCTGGTGGTAGCTATTTGAGCCCGAGTGTTAGAATACAAACAAGTTATAAGAGCTGGACCAGCTGGATACAACGCACCATTCCGGAAATCTCTTTTCCAGCGCAATTAGTTCGGCGGTTCTTTGATCTTCGCCAAAAAAATGATGAGAAGCGACAGCAATAACAACCATGCCATTGGGCATCAGGTCAAGAGTCTGAAAAACATAACACGGTACAGGAATGTTCAGTTGAATACTGGCAGCTGCAGAATTACTCAATTACTTTATTAAGAAAAATATCTGTTCATTAAAAAAATTGTACAGACTCACCGATAGAATGCTTTATACTAATGTGTGGAGGCGTTCGACAGAAAGTTTGATATTGCATACAATATCCTCCAGTTTGAACCACATCAGACCAAACATATTTTGGTTCTGCTGAGCAAACCGATTTAGTGTTTTTCTCATCAATTATCTGCTACCCACCAATTTATTTTTTTGGTCAGTTATACGGCATATTACTTGGATAGGCCGATCTTCTACTACAATAAATATATCCTCATTCCGTCTGTGACGAAGGAGTTGATGTTGTGTGCCAGATACCTTGACCTACTTCACTTTTAGATCACAGTTAAACAGAGGACATTCATTCCAAATGTAGACTGTAAAAGGGCAACTATACCTAGCCCAGTGAGCAGGCAGCAGTTCAATTAGCTAACCAACCCGCCACCTCCCATTCCTATCTAGTATTTGGCTCTTCAGTTGAACAGTGCTGCCAACACTTGCCAACTAGGCTTGCAAACTTTATAGACTGGGAGAAGATCTGCAGGGCCACAGACACCCAGACCACCGAAAGGCAAAGCATACAGGCTACTGGGAATGAACTGGTTTACCTGGATCTCCAACCAAAATTTCCAAGCTGGAGCCTGTAGTCCATGGGAATAAAAAACAAAATAATCTCCATAATTATTATCCAAAGAAGACCCATCCCCAAAAGATGATTGGATCATGCGAGTTCCTTCAAGCGGCCGAATGTACAATGTCATGTGACTGGGACCTATACAAAGCATGAACAAATATCAGTAGTTGGTTAATACTCACAATATTTCTAAACAAAATTACAGAACGCTTGATGCAATCAAGGGGATGAGAGAAGAACTAGCTAAGGTAGACTGGGAGCAAAGACTTTATGGTGAAACAGTTGTGGAACAGTGGAGAATCTTCCAAGCGATTTTTCACAGTGCTCAGCAAAGGTTTATACCAACAAAAAAGGACGGTAAAAAGAGGGAAAATCGACCGTGGATATCTAAGGAAATAAGGGAGAGTATCAAATTGAAGGAAAAAACATACAAAGTAGCAAAGATCAGTGGGAGACTAGAGGACCGGGAAATCGTTAGGGGGCAACAGAAAACTACTTAAAAAGCTATAAAGAAGAGTAAGATAGATTATGAGAGTAAACTTGCTCAGAATATAAAAACAGATAGTAAAAGTTTCTACAAATATATAAAACAAAAAAGAGTGGCTAAGGTAAATATTGGTCCTTTAGAGGATGAGAAGGGAGATTTAATAATGGGAGATGAGGAAATGGCTGAGGAACTGAACAGGTTTTTTGGGTCGGTCTTCACAGTGGAAGACACAAATAACATGCCAGTGACTGATGGAAATGAGGATATGACAGGTGAGGACCTCGAGAGGATTGTTATCACCAAGGAGGTAGTGATGGGCAAGCTAATGGGGCTAAAGGTAGACAAGTCTCCTGGACCTGATGGAATGCATCCCAGAGTGTTAAAAGAGATGGCTAGGGAAATTGCAAATGCACTAGTGATAATTTACCAAAATTCACTAGACTCTGGGGTGGTCCCGGCGGATTGGAAATTAGCAAACGTGACACCGCTGTTTAAAAAAGGAGGTAGGCAGAAAGTGGGTTATTATAGGCCAGTGAGCTTAACTTCGGTAGTAGGGAAGATGCTGGAATCTATCATCATCGAGGCATCTGGATGGAAATTGTCCCATTGGGCAGACGCAGCATGGGTTCATAAAGGGCAGGTCGTGCCTAACTAATTTAGTGGAATTTTTTGAGGACATTAACAGTGCGGTAGATAACGGGGAGCCAATGGATGTGGTATATCTGGATTTCCAGAAAGCTTTTGACAAGGTGCCACACAAAAGGTTGCTGCATAAGATAAAGATGCATGGCATTAAGGGGAAAGTAGTAGCATGGATAGAGGATTGGTTAATTAATAGAAAGCAAAGAGTGGGGATTAATAGGTGTTTCTCTGGTTGGCAATCAGTAGCTAGTGGTGTCCCTCAGGGATCAGTGTTGAGTCCACAACTGTTCACAATTTACATAGATGATTTGGAGTTGGGGACCAAGGGCAATGTGTCCAAGTTTGCAGACGACACTAAGATAAGTGGTAAAGCAAAAAGTGCAGAGGATACTGGAAGTCTGCAGAGGGATTTGGATAGGCTAAGTGAATGGGCTAGGGTCTGGCAGATGGAATGTTGACAAATGTGAGGTTATCCATTTTGGTAGGAATAACAGCAAAAGGGATTATTATTTAAATGATAAAATATTAAAACATGCTGCTGTGCAGAGAGACCTGGGTGTGCTAGTGCATGAGTCGTAAAAAGTTGGTTTACAGGTGCAACAGGTGATTAAGGAGGCAAATGGAATTTTGTCCTTCATTGCTAGAGGGATGGAGTTTAAGACTAGGGAGGTTATGCTGCAATTGTATAAGGTGTTAGTGAGGCCACACCTGGAGTATTGTGTTCTGTTTTGGTCTCCTTACTTGAGAGAGGACGCACTGGCACTGGAGGGTGTGCAGAGGAGATTCACTAGGTTAATCCCAGAGCTGAAGGGGTTGGATTACAAGGAGAGGTTGAGTAGACTGGGACTGTACTCATTGGAATTTTAGAAGGATGAGGGGGGATCTTATAGAAACATATAAGATTATGAAGGGAATAGATAGGATAGATGCGGGCAGGTTGTTTCCACTGGCGGGTGAAAGCAGAACTAGGGGGCATAGCCTCAAAATAAGGGGAAGTAGATTTAGGACTGAGTTTAGGAGGAACTTCTTCACCCAAAGGGTTGTGAATCTATGGAATTCCTTGCCCAGTGAAGCAGTAGAGGCTCCTTCATTAAATGTTTTTAAAATAGATAGTTTTTTGAAGAATAAAGGGATTAAGGGTTATGGTGTTCGGGCCGGAAAGTGGAGCTGAGTCCACAAAAGATCAGCCATGATCTCATTGAATGTTGGAGCAGGCTCGAGGGGCCAGATGGCCTACTCCTGCTCCTAGTTCTTATGTTCTTCAAGTACTCTTCCCTCCCACTATGCTCCCTTTTAAAAATTTATTTACACAAGGCAGGTAGTGTCTGAAAATCAGCAACCTTTAGACTCTCAGTGCTGGATTTAGGATCTTGCCGGGTTTTGGGTCGTGGGGCTGGATTGGGTCCAAAGTCGCTTGGATCACACCAAAAGGGAAAATACAGGTGTGCAAAGCCAAAAACTAAGTTGGCACGTCACTACACTAGTGCAGCACCTAGCCCAACAAGTTGGAAGTTAAAACGAAAGAGAAAATGCTGGAAAATCTCAACAAGTCTGGCAGCACCTGTAGGGAGAGAAAAGAGCTAACGTATCGAGTCCGATGACTCTTTGTCAAAGCTGCCAGCTTGTCTAAGCTGGAAGTTATTTCATCATCTAACCATAATAGAAAATCATGCATGGCAGCTTAAGAAACGCCTGACTTCCGGATATCACTGGTCTTCAGATTGCTGGATTTCAGATTTTGTACCTGCACCACAGTTTTAACATGTTCATCACCATGCGTAACTGAGATTAAAGTACCTCAGGGCAATAAAATAAATATATCTGGGATACAACTTTATATTGTGTGTGCATGTACATCAAAAGATGAGGAGAAATGAAACCATTGGGGACTCTGGGGTCTCATTCACACAAGCAATGCAACTGAATTAGCTTTACAATTTAAAAAAAATACTTTGATAATCATGATCTTGAGAGTCGGTAAAATTGCAGAACACAGATCGGCCATAAGGTGGCCCTATACAGCAGGCTAAAATTGATGGAGGGGACAGAGGAATGTATCTGACATGTATCACATTACTGCTGCCACATTAACTTCGCTAGTTAAGTGGCTATTACTTGCTATAGCTTCAGCAAAATACTGAAGATGAAACTATTGTTGAATTAAGTTTAAAATTGGAAATATAATAACTGATTCATAGTGACACAATAGACGGACAATATTAGTACAGCAGCAAAATACACCCAAAAGCCCAGATAAAGACGTCAATATGGGGCAAAACTAAAGCTAATGTAAAATGCGGTGTCCAGGCCCGGATTTAAAAGATACTGGAAATTTTAAATTAAAAAAACACACAAAATTGTGCAAAAACATTTTTGGAGTTTAAAAACTCAAGATTTGAATTAGACCTGGGAGCAGAATTAGGCCATCCTCCCATCGTGTCTGCTCCATCATTCAATCATGGCTGATATGTTTCTCATCTCCATTCTCCTGCCTTCTCTCCAAAACCCCTGATCCCCCTATTAATCAAGAACCTATCTATCTCAGTCTTAAAGACACTCAAGTGACTTCTGGGGCAATGAGTTCCACAGATTCACCACCCTCTGGCAAAGAAATTCCTCATCTCGGTTTTAAAAGATCGTCCCTTCAGTCTGAGGCTGTGGCCTTGGGTTCTAGTCTCTCCTACAAGTCGAAACGTCCTCTCCACATCCACTCTATCCAAGCCTCGCAGTATCCTGTAAGTTTCAATAAGATCCCCCCCCAGCCCATCCTTCTACTCCAACGAATACAGACCCAGAGTCCTCAACTGCTCCTCATATGACAAGCTCTTCATTCCAGGGATCATTCTTGAGAACCTCCTCTGGACCCTTTCCAAGGCCAGCACAACCTTCCTTAGATATGGGGCCCAAATCTGCTCACAGTACTCCATTTAGGGTCTGGCCAAGCCTTATACAGCCTCAGAAGTACATCATTGCTCTTGCATTCTAGCCCTCTCGACATGAATGCTAACATTGCATTTGCCTTCCTAACTGCCGACTCAACCTGCACGAATCCTGAACTAGGGCTCCAAGTCCCTTTGTGGCTTCTGATTTCCCAAGCCTGTTCCCATTTAGAAACTAGTCCATGCCTCCATTCTGCTTACCAAAGTGCATAACCTCTCACTTTTCCACATTGTATTGTCATGTGAGATTCCCTTTAAGAAAAGTGTGTTTTATCAAATGGCTGCAAGTGTGGGTGGAGCTGGAATGTGATTCTGTTTTTTACTTTCGTTTTGAGCGGGAAGCTCTTTTTGGCTCTATGTTTAGTTTTGCTTTCAGTTGGAGAGCTGCATTCAAACCAAGCAGATGTATACTGGTCTCTCTCTGTATGTGAAACAAGGTGTTTAGATCACTTGATAATTTAAAAGTGAACTGTTCTCTGTAGAGAATTCAAACCTACTGTCTTTGTTAAAAAGTGTTTTGGCTTAAGGATGTTGTTAGGAAAGTTATTAAGGGTTACCTATAGAGTACTGTATCTTTTTGGGGGGTTATCAATGTTGGTAGTTGGTAAGATGTTTACTGTGGGTTTTTAAAATGTTAACTGGATTCATAGAATAAACATTGTTTTGTTTTTAAAATACTTCAGATCTCTGGTGCATCACACCTGCAAAGTGGGCACTTGTGCTCCCCATAACCAAAATCTATTAAAAGTTGTGGGTCAGGTGAACTCCATGAAATACTTTTCTCTAAACCCTGGCCCATAACAGTATTCCATCTGTCACTTCTTTGCCCACTCTCCTAGCCTGTCCAAGTCCTTCTACAGCCCCCCTGCTTCCTCAATACTACCTGTCCCTCTGCATTTCTTAGTAATAACCTTGCATAATTTTTGGATTTTAAATTTTTATTCCAGTTTGTCATTTTAATTAAATGCAAAATTTCCATGAACACTAGGATCAGCCGCAGGCAACACTTGGATGCAGAAACTAAAATTCAGGACTTCCGGTTGCGGCTATGCCGAGGTAGGTCGCACATTTGGCAGCTCATGCCAGGAACGGACTTTTGGGCTCTTTAGAGGGGCCCCAACGGCAATTGTTCGACGGCTCCCAGTGTGGGAAGGTGACAGCAAGGTTCCCCCGGCAATGTATGGATTGGACCAGGAGTGGAGCGGTTAAGAAAGTGATTCTGGTGCAGCGGAAAGTGCGAGGGAGGAGAAGCAAGATGGCGGCGGGTGGAGACCAAGCAGCGTGGGCGCAGTGGTCGCAGGAGCAGCAGGAGTTCCTTAAGCGCTGCTTTGCGGAGCTGAAGACAGAAATGCTGGCGCCAATGAAGGCGTCGATTGAGAAGCTTGTGGAGACCCAGAAGGCCCAAGGGGCGGCGATCCAGGAGGTGCGGCAAAAAGCCTCTGAGAACGAGGACGAGATCTTGGGCCTGGCGGTGAAGGTGGAGGCGCACGAGGCGGCAGAAAAAATTTGAGGACCTGGAGAATAGGTCGAGGACGAAGAATCTTCGGATTCTGGGTCTCCCCGAAGGAGTGGAGGGGCCCGATGCCGGGGCATATATGAGCACGATGCTCAATTCGCTGATGGGCGCGGGAGCTTTCCCGAGGCCCCTGGAGTTTGATGGGGCTCATCGGGTCCTGGCAAGGAGACCCAAAGCCAACGAGCCGCCAAAGGCTGTCGTGGTGAGGTTCCACCGCTTTATGGACAGTGAGTGTGTCCTGAGATGGACCAAAAAAAAAAATGGAGCAGCAGGTGGGAGAACACGGAGATCCGAATCTACCAGGACTGGAGTGCGGAGGTGGCTAAGAAGAGGGCTGATTTTAACCGGGCTAAGGCGGTTCTCCACCGGAAGGGGGTGAAGTTCGGGATGCTGCAGCCAGCGCGATTGTGGGTCACGTTCCAAGATCGGCACCACTATTTTTAGACGCCCGATGAGGCATGGAACTTTATCCAGTCTGAAAAGTTGGACTCAAACTGAGGGTTTGTCGTTGGGGGGGGGGTGTTTACTGTGTTTGGGGAATGTTCTTTTTGCTTTGGTGCTGGGTGGGGATGGGTGAATGGATTTGATGTGGGGGCTGTGGGAGAGAGTGGGCGTTGGTGTTGGAGGGGCAGGGCCCCGCGGAGGAAGAGGGGGGGTGGAGGCCCGGGGATGGGGGGTTGGGGTAAGGCCGCAAAAAAGGGTTTACGCCAGAGGGGGCGGGTCCAGCTCAGATGGAAAGCGCGGGCTTTTTCCCGCGTTAGGGAAGGATGGGGGCGGGGCCGGGGGGCAGGGCGGTGCTGGAGAGGAGCGCACACTGACTGCCAAGGGGGGGGATTCTCACACTGGGGGGTCGATGGAATGGCGGGAGAGGCCGGGATCAGCAGGAGTCAGCTGACTTACGGGAGTGTCATGGGGGAGCAAAATGGTGGGGGGGGGGGGGGGGGGGGGGGGGGAGGAACTGGGTTGCTGCTGCATTGGCCAAAGGGGAGTGGAAGTAGGAGAGGTAGTCGGGGCGTGGGTCCGCCGCCTGGGGGACTGGAGGGTGCGGGAGGCGCGGGCATGAGGCTGGCCTAGAAAAGGAGATGGCTAGTCGGCAAGGGGGGGGGGGCCGAGTAACCCCCAATCCGGCTGATAACTTGGAATGTGAGCGGCCTGAACGGGCCGGTCAAGAGGGCCCGGGTGTTCGTGCACTTAAAGGGACTGAAAGCAGACGTGGTTATGCTCCAGGAGACGCATCTGAAGGTGGCAGATCAGGTTCGGCTGAGAAAGGGATGGGTAGGGCAGGTCATTCGTTCAGGGCTGGATGTGAAGAACAGAGGGGTTGCAATACTGGTGGGGAAGCGGGTGTCGTTCGAGGCACTGAATATTGTAGCAAATAATGGAGGTCAATATGTGATGGTGAGTGGTAGGTTGCAGGGGATGCGTGTGGTACTGGTGAACGTATATGCCCCGAATTATCATAGAATTTACAGTGCAGAAGGAGGCCATTCGGCCCATCAAGTCTGCACCGGCTCTTGGAAAGAGCACCCTACCCAAGGTCAACACCTCCGCCCTAGCCCCATAACCCAGTAACCCCACCAACACTAAGGGCAATTTATCATGGCCAATCCACCTAACCTGCACGTCTTTGGACTGTGGGAGGAAACCGGAGCACCCGGAGGAAACCCACGCACACACGGGGAGGATGTGCAGACTCCGCACAGACAGTGACCCAAGCCGGAATCGAACCTGGGACCCTGGAGCTGTGAAGCAATTGTGCTATCCACAATGCTACCGTGCTGCCCCATTGAATTGGGATGATGCCGGATTTATGAAACGCATGCTGGGTCGGATTCCAGATCTGGAGGTAGGAAGCTTGATGATGGGGGGGGCGGGGGGGGAAGACTTCAACACGGTGTTGGACCCAGCACTGGACCGTTCTAGGTCTTGGACGGGTAAGAGGCCGGCTGCGGCCAAGGTGCTCAGGGGGTTTATGGACCAGATTGGGGGGGGGGGGGGTAGTGGATCCATGGAGGTTTGCCAGGCCGCTGGCCAGGGAATTTTCTTTTTTTCCCCACGTCCATAGAGCCTACTCCCGGATAGATTTTTTCATTTTGAGTAGGGCGTTAATCCCGAAAGTGGAGGGAACGGAATATTTGGCCATAGCCATCTCGGACCACGCCTCGCATTGGGTGGAGCTGGAGGAGGAGAGGGACCAGCGGCCGCTGTGGCGCCTCGATGTGGGACTGTTGGCGGATGAGGGCGGGTGCGGGGGTGTATTGAAAGATACTTGGAGGCCAACGGCAATGGGGAGGTGCAGGTGGGGGTAGTCTGGGTGGCGTTGAAGGCGGTGGTCAGGGGAGAGCTAATCTCCATTAGGGCCCACAGGGAGAAGAGAGAGAGGAGGGAGAGGGAGAGGTTGGTGGGGGAGATTTTCAGGGTGGACAGGAGCTATGCAGAGGCACCCAAGGAGGGGCTACTTAGGGAGCGACTGAACATCCAGACGGAATTCGACCTGATGACCACGGGGAAAGCAGAGGCACAGTGGAGGAAAGCGCAAGGGGCGGCGTATGAGTATGGGGAGAAGACGAGTCGGATGCTGGCACATCAGCTTCGTAAGAGGGAGGCAGCGAGGGAGATTGGTGGAGTTAGGGATAGAGGGGGGAATACGGTGCGGAGTGCGGTGAGAATAAACAAGGTATTTAGGGACTTCTATGGGGATCTGTACAGGTCTGAGCCCCCAGTGGGGGAGGAGGGGATGCGACGGTTCCTAGATCAGCTGAGGTTCCCGAGGGTGGAGGAGGAACAGGTGGCTGGTTTGGGGGCGCCGATTGGGCTGGAGGAGCTGGTTAAAGGATTGGGGAGCATGCAGGCGGGGAAGGCCCCAGGGCGGGATGGGTTCCCGGTTGAATTTTACAGGAAATACGTGGACCTGCTGGGCCCGTTGCTAGTGAGGACTTTTAATAAGGCGAGGGAGGAGGGGACCTTGCCCCCGACAATGTTCAGGGCGCCGATTTCTTTGATTTTGAAGCAGGACAAGGATCCATTGCAATGTGGGTCGTATAAACCGATCTCGCTCCTCAATGTTGACGCTAAGTTACTGGCGAATGTGCTGGCTACGAGAATTAAGGACTGTGCCCCGGGGGTGATTCATGAGGACCAGACGGGATTTGTTAAGGGTAGGAAGCTAAATACTAATGTGTGGAGGCTACTCAATGTGATTATGATGCCCTCGGTGGAGGGGGAAGCGGAGGTAGTGGCAGCTATGGAAGCGGAGAAGGCCTTTGATCGGGTGGAGTGGGAGTATCTTTGGGAAGTGTTGTGGAGGTTTGGTTTCGGGGAGGGGTTCATCAGTTGGGTCAGGCTGCTATATAGAGCCCCTGTGGCGAGTGTGGCTACGAACCGGCGGAGGTCGGAGTACTTTCAACTGTACCAGGGAACGAGGCAGGGGTGTCCCTTATCCCCCTTGTTGTTTGCACTGGCAATTGAGCCGCTGGCCATGGCACTGAGGGAGTCCAGGAAATGGAGGGGACTGGTCCGGGGGGGGGGGGGGGGGGAGAGAAGAGGAGCACCGGGTGTCCTTGTATGCCGATGACCTGTTGTTGTATGTTGCGGATCCAGTGGAGGGGATGGCGGAGGTCATGCGGATCCTTAGGGAGTTTGGGGACTTTTTGGGGTATAGACTCAACGTAGGGAAGAGTGAGCTCTTTGTGGTGCATTCAGGGGACCAGGGAAAGGGGATAGATGAGCTACCGCTGAAGAGGGCAGAAAGGAGCTTTCGGTACCTGCGGATCCAAGTAGCTAGGAGTTGGGGGGCCCTGCACAAGCTCAATTTGACGCGGTTGGTGGAGCAGATGGAGGAGGATTTTAAAAGATGGGATATGCTGCCTCTCTCACTAGCGGGTAGGGTGCAGTCGATCAAATTGATGGTCCTTCCGAGGTCTCTCTTTGTGTTTCAGTGCCTTCCCATTTTGATCCCCAAGGCCTTTTTCAAATGGGTAAGCAGGAGCATCATGGGATTTGTGTGGGCGAATAAGACCCCGAAGGTGAAGAGGGTGTTTCTGGAGCGTAGCAGGGACAGGGGGGGGCTGGCGCTGTCGAATCTATGTGGCTATTATTGGGCAGCCAATGTGGCGATGATCCATAAGTGGGTAATGGAGGGAGTGGGGGCGGCGTGGAAGAGGCTAGAGATGGCATCCTGTGTGGGCACGAGTCTGGGCGCTGGTGACGGCACCGCTGCCGCTCTCGTCGACAAGGTACACCACAAGTGTACCTAGGGGCAGCACGGTAGCACAGTGGTTAGCACAATTGCTTCACAGCTCCAGGGTCCCAGGTTCAATTCCCGGCTTGGGTCACTGTCTGTGCGGAGTCTGCACATCCTCCCCGTGTGTGCGTGGGTTTCCTCCGGGTGCTCCGGTTTCCTCCCACAGTCCAAAGATGTGCAGGTTAGGTGGATTGGCCATGATAAATTGCCCTTAGTGTCCAAAATTGCCCTTAGTGTTGGGTTACTGGGTTATGGGGATAGGGTGGAGGTGTGGGGTTGGGTAGGTGCTCTTTCCAAGGGCCGGTGCAGACTCGATGGGCCGAATGGCCTCCTGCACTGTAAATTCTGTGAAATCTGTTAAGTCCGGTGGTGGCGGCGACGTTGAAGATCTGGGGGCAGTGGAGGCGCCACAGGGGCGATGTGGGAGCCTCGGTTTGGTCCCCGACTCGGGAGAATCATCGGTTCGTCCCGGGAAGGATGGATGGCGGGTTTCGGAGCTGGCATCGGGCAGGGATTAGAAGAATGGGGGACCTGTTCATTGATGGGACGTTTGCGAGCCTAGCGGCACTGGAGAAGAAGTTTGGGCTACTCCCGGGAAACGCTTTCAGGTACATGCAAGTGAGGGCGTTTGTGAGGCGGTAGGTGAGGGAATTCCCGCTGCTTCCGGCACGTAGGATTAGGACAGGGTGATTTCGGGTGTATGGGTTGGAGAAGGCAAGATTTTGGCGATATACCAGGAGCTGCAGGAAGAGGAGGAGGCCTCGGTGGAGGAGTTAAAGGGCAAGTGGGAGGAGCTTGGCGAGGAGATAGATGAGGGTCTGTGGGCTGATGCCCTGAGTAGGGTTAATTCTTCCTCCTCTTGTGCCAGGCTCAGCCTAATAGTTTAAAGTTACTCACAGAGCGCATATGACAGGGACGAGGTTGAGTAGGTTCTTTGGGGTGGAGGACAGATGTGGGAGGTGCTCGGGGAGCCAGCAAATCACATCCATATGTTCTGGTCGTGCCCGGCGCTGGAGGGGTTTTGCGAGGACTATGTCCAAGGTGGTGAACGCCCGGGTCAAGCCGAGCTGGGGATTAACATTATTTGGGGTATCGGACGAGCCGGGAGTGCAGGAGGCGAAAGAGGCCGGTATTCTGGCCTTTGCGTCCCTGGTAGCCCGGCGGAGGATTTTGTTACTGTGGAAAGATGCGAAGCCCCCCAGTGTGGAAGCTTGGATCAATGACATGGCAGGGTTCATCAAGCTGGAGAGGATAAAGTTTGCCTAGCGAGGGTCTGTGCAAGGGTTTTTCAGGCGGTGGCAACCGTTCCTAGACTATCTCGCAGAGCGTTAGGAGGAGGTCAGCAACAGCAGCCCAGGGGCGGAGGGGGGGGGGGGGGGGAGGAGGGATTTATTTTGGGGTGGCGTTTGGGTTAAGGTGGGGGGCTTCCCTATTTGTATTTTTTTACTGTTATATGGGGGGTTATATATGGGGGAAATCCAGTGTATAATTTCTGCTTGTTGTGTTTTTCCTTCTTTTTTCTTGTTGGGGTTGGGGGGGGGGGGGGGGGGGGGGTTTGTTGAAAATTTTGAATAAATATATTTTCAAAAAAAAAAAAAAATCAATAAAATGTTCACCCTTCACAGTTGTGATGTGACCTCAGCAAAAAAAAAAAACTAAAATTCAGTCATTCTCATACCTGTCACCTCAAAGGTCAATCTCCTAGACTCTGAAGGCATCTTATTATTGGAAATCAGTTTGAAAGTATCAGGTGTCTTGGGTGAAAATTCTGCAGCAGGCAGATACCAGTTCTTCCTAGAAAACAGCAAAAAGCCGATGAGTAAACTCGAGCAAAAGTTTCTTCAAATCAGGCGGCTTGAGCAGAAACAACTGCTGCTGTTCAACAGCGGTAAATAATTTACTGCACTAGCATGCTTGACTGTTCCATGCAATTCTCTCGGAGATGGGGTCTACACATTTAGCCCATCGGTTAAATATAAGCCAGTCATGGACCAAAATGTGGCCTTGAAGTCCCCTATGGTCAAACAAACTGCTGACATTTAACGTCAAACTTCACAAAGGGTGGGTGACGCAGAGAAACTTGTCCCAATGATAGCCAACATCCCAAGAGATAGAAATCCTCACCTGATAATGCCGCTCACAGGTAAGAACCAAGGAAATCCACAAAAAGGTGCATTCTCACATGAACTTCTTATTGTATGGTTTATTTCAGGTATATGTGGAGTAATGTGGGACATAAGGGTGTAGTCAAATCCATTAATCCATATCCCAGAATCTTTCTTGATTACTTCCCTGTTAAGGTCATGGAATGTCCTTGTTGTATGCTGAAGTGAAGAGAGGGAAAGAAGTGAACATGTTGCCAAAATCCAGTTTCATATCAAATACCATATTACAAATATTGGGCGCATCTACTGGCTGCGTCTCGTCAGAATGAGAAGTGACTAGATCCGGGAGAGGCCCTCTTCCAGGATTTACCCGGCTCGCCATGCCTCACCCAGGTTTTGAAAGGGGGGTGTCTCCCAGGGGTTGGTTAGCTGGGTGGTATGCAAAGTTGCAAAGGTGGTACCCTGGCACCCCGATGCAACCTGGGCATTCTGGCATTGCCAGCCTGTGCCCAGGAGGGATTTTGCCCACTCCAGAAGTGCCCTGCCCTCATCAGGTGGGGCGTGGGTGGCTCGATGGCCCCATTATAGGTGAGTTGGGGGGCAGGGTCACATTAGGGGATCTCAAGATTGGGGCACCATTTTTACTCTTCTTGCACTGGTGAGTGGAGCTCCTCAGTGCAGGAAATGAGACTAAGTTATGTCTCGAAAGGGCGTATAGCTGGAAATCACCCGGCTTAACATGCTCGATATAGGACTATTTCATTCTGATGAGCTCCTTTGTCTGTAAATTGGAGGTTAATTGCTTATTCAGAGCATGGCCCTGTTCTTTTGTGTGGACGGGAACAGGCAACCAAAAGCCAGATAGCAATGATGAGTTGAAGTCTGGACACTCCTTGACAGAACCATTGTTTTGGGGGGGGGGGGGGGGGGGGTGCACTGGGCATTTCTCAGCAAGAAAAAAAGGATCCTGTTCGAACAGGTGGGGCAGAAGGATTTGGAAAACGACAGAGAAAGTTCATGAGAAGCTACCACTGAGACAGGATTTCGGAAAGGGGTCTGAAAGAGCTTCACTCCCAGCAAGATACGTCTGTGAATGCAAGTATCAAGTTTGCCTGTCTGTGTAAGTGGAACTTAGAGCTGTATGTTCACTTTACGTGTTGTTTAATGGGAAATCGTGTGTTAGGGTTAAAATATACATGTTAGCTGTTCTTGTTAGGTTTTAGGTTTGAAGTTTAAACACAGTTTTTCTTTTGTTTTAATAAATTTTAGTTTCTTAAATAACATGCCTTATTTCTTGTGCAATCACTCCTGAAACACACAGTCTTAAAAAATTAATAAAGTTGCGGTTTTGGTGCAGTATCGTATCCAATGTTGTGATCTGTCTAGGTGTCCGTAACATATTTAATCTCCTGCATTCTGCATCACAGACCTTGTATGTTGTTCATCCCGAACATTCTGCCCCTTTCTCTGCCTCTGCATTTTAAAAACCTCTTCCATCTCCTTCCAGTCCTGACAAAGGGACAGCACGGTAGCATAGTGGTTAGTACAGTTGCTTCACAGCGCCAGGGTCCCTGGCTCGATTCACGGCTTGGGTCTCTGTCTGTGCGGAGTCTGCACATTCTCCCAGTGTCTACGTGGGTTTCCTCCGGGTGCTCCGGTTTCCTCCCATAGTCCAAAGACGTGCAGGTTAGGTGTATTTGCTATGCTAAATTGCCTTTAGTGTCCAAAAAAAGGTTAGGTGGGGTTACGGGGATAGGGTGGAGGTTTGGGCTTAGGTCGGGTGCTCTTTCCAAAAGGGCCGGTGCAGACTCGATGGGCCGAATGGCTTCCTTCTGCATTGTAAATTCTATGAAAGGTTATCAACTGGAAATATTAACTCTGTTTCTCTCCCTCTCTATCGAAGCTGCCAGACCTACTGGCGTACTCACCGCATTTTCCGTTTGTTTTTTAACCTCAATGATAGCACTCTCACCTCAGCTAGAAGATGGCTTCAAGTCCCACTCCAGCTCATAATCAAGGCTGACAATCCAGTGCGGCACCAAGGGAGTGCTGCAATGTCGGAGGTGCTGTGTTTCTGATGGTACATTTGTCCTTTCGAGTGGATGTAAAAGATCGGGTTTGGAGTTCTCCCCAGTGTCCCGACCAACATCGTCCCTTCACTAATAATCACATTGCTGTTTGTGGGATCTTGCTCTATGCACACTTCCTACAGAATGGGCCTACATTTTAAAAATGCCTCTTTTTTCGACCTAGCAACTATACTGTAATCTTACCTGAAGAAAGATTCTCTTGGGGTGTGGTCCAGCAGGGTCAGATGTGTATGGAAAAAATGCTCCGCTACAAACTAGAGTTACTGAGATCAGAAACACAGTCACTAAACCCAACAGAGTCCATTTTGTACTTCTACACAGATAAATCAGGCTCACCTGGAAACAGAAAATATTTTGAGAGTAAACAGACAAAACTTTACAGCACATTAACTTGGCTAAAGATGTACAACTCCAATTGAAAATTAAAGCAGTCCCGGGTAGATAAGGGCGGGTGATAATCGGCCTGATTTCCCACTCCTGATAACTTGCCTGGGTACATGGACATTGGTCAAGGAACGGCAGAATTGGATTGGATGGTGATGTTCAAATAATAATGCACCCAAGCTATAGTACAAATTATCATTTTTAACTGTTTAATGCCTTCACAAAATATAAACTGGATATTTTCATAGTTTAAAGAACCTCTTTGATGTCGGAGACAAAAGTGAGGGGCAGAGTAATAAGTATGCGGGGGGGGGGGAAGAGAACAAAAATGAATCATGCAGGGTTGAACCTGAATGTCCACCAACCAATGCTCCAGCGGAGTAACAAACAGGTGTATTCAGAGGGTATCACAAGCAACTATCCTAATGTATCATGGCTACATGATGCGCGGGACAAAAGTGGAAGATATACTGGTCAAGTGAGATGAAGGAAAATGCAAGAAGGCTGGTGCAAATCATGAGCAATGGCAAAACCTGTTGGGCAGAATGCCCTGTTCCTGTGTTCCTATGATCCATTTCACTAACCAAATTATTAGTTTACACCCAGCAGTAGTGAAAGTGTAGACACCCATTCGCAAATGTATCATAGGTCAAAGTGGAACTTGGCAGCAGCAAAGGGACGCAAAGAACCTAAATCTTAAAACAAGTCAGTCAATTAAAAGGGTGTTGTTTATTTCTTTCATCCCAGTTCCTCAAAACACTTTTCCTTGTACTGCTCTAATGTAACATGACCACTTACAAAGTAGGTAGTTAGAATGATAGTGTATGCGGCAATAATTGAAGCCAGTACTACGTCAGGAGGTATTTCAGTACCACTGCGACCTAGGATGGGAGTAAACATTTCAAATGCACCCCAAAACAGATACATGGTCAGCAGATGAGGAATAAATAGGCCCAGAAAATAAATTGCCGTCAGCTTCACTGTAGCACCTAGGTTAAACAGAAAGAGACAGAAACCCATCAAACAATTACAGCATTGATGACTTCAAAAACCTTAAACAAATGCATATATAAATATTTAATTCTCCCCCCAGCCCCATCACAGATTTATCTAGTTATTAAACAATTGAACATTTTGATACCAGATTACCTACTTCAGCTTTCGGTACCTGTGGGAATTTCTTGTATCCAATTGGGAAAGGCAGAAAAAAGAACACTTGTGACAGAGGTAAAGATACTCAAAAATATATCATCAAGGCAGGAGTATAACAGTCATTGGCAAATACTTCAGGTAGAATTTTTGGATTTATAAAACCAAATCCTGTGCTCACAATTTTAGAACAAAGGAATATTTCCATATATTTGCCAAAAAAAAATTACATGGAAAAAACGAAGCAGCACATAAAAAAGGTTAAATCATTGCACAATCATCCATAGGCACATAGTTTTTTGATAGTACATACATGTGCTTCAGACAAGAGGAAACTGTTATCTTCAACACCAAAGATGCATTGCCTACACATTCTAATTCCATCTTTTAGTGAAATAAATCTCTTCGTTCTCATTTATTCTCAAGTACAAAATTTAACATTGGGTGAACATCCCCTTTCACGCCTCCAAGGCCCATTGAAACCTGCTCAACCAGACTTTGACAGCCATGACCCCTCCACCCACCTCACTGCCGTTCACCAGCCAAACTCTGCCTGCGACTGCGGGGGCCCCTACCCGAACCCTCCTCCTCCCAATCCCAGGAAAAAACAAACCAAGCCCAAAGCACTTATAACAAACTGTAAACACAGCTGGACTACCCTCCCACAGTCAAACAAACCCAAGACCTCTACATTCCCACCACCTAGTACATAAATTTAAAACTCTATAAACAAAAAACAAAGACTAAACCCAGTCCCCCTTCCCCCAAGTCCAGGTCTCATTTCCAGACCCGATCCTTTGGCCTTCACGAACTGCTCCGCCAATCCGAAGTAGAGATCCTTCGAGTTGTACGCCACCCTCAACTTCATGGAACAGACCGCTCCAAATAGCACACCTTTGTTGTAGAGTGCCACCTTCACCCGTCTGAAAGCTGCCCGCCTTTTCACCAAATCCATCGTTAAATCTTGGTAAATCCATATACCAGCACCCTCCCATTTCACCTCACACCTTTTGCTTCACCCAGTTTAGCACCTTTTCCTTGGTGCAATATTTGTGGAAGCAAAGTATGACTGCTCTTGGCAGTTCATTCACTTTCGGCTTCGACCTCAGCGATCGATGTGCCCTGTCTAGCTCGTAACAGGAGAGTTCTTCTCCCTCCCCCATCAATTCCACCAGCATCCTTGCGAAGTATTCGGTCGGCCTCGGGCCCTCCACCAGACCCATGATCCGAAGATTTTGCCTCCTTGACCAGTTCTCCAGGCCCTCACCTTGGCTTTGAGCCCTTTATTCGCCTGCACCACCCTCCACAACTCCTCACCCATCAAAGTGATCTGGTTGCTGTGCTGCGAGATGACCTCTCCTCCTCCAGCCTTTCAACTTTACTCCTTGCTCTTTTATCTCGGCTGCATTCTGCAACACAGCCACTTTTACCGGGGCCTTCACCGCCTCCAGCCACGTTTCCATCATTTCCCTTTGCATCACCTCCAATATGCTTGGTGAACAGCCTTTAAAATTCTCTGGACACCACTTCAATCAGAGAATCCACTGAGGGAAGCAGCGCCACATTGTGCTCCTTCCCCCGCCATCTTTTTTTCTGCCCGAGACATTGACTCACTCCAAGAATATTTGTTTGCCCCCTTCTTTCCGTCATTCTTTTTCTGGGCCTTTGACATCACAATATCTTCCTACACCAATTTCACCAAAATTGCCCCTGGGATTGGGCATTAAAGTACAAAAAAAACCCAAAACATCGAGTAGGAGCTTCCCCTACATGCAACCTCCGCTTAAATGCATCACCGGAAGTAAGAAACAGGGAAATTTATAACGGGGGTAATGAAATGGCTGACCAAATAAATAGATACTTTGGTTGTCTTCCCGAAGACACAAATAAGGTACCAGCAATATTGGGAACACAGGGTTTGGTGAGAGGGAGGAACTGAAGGAAATCAGTATTAGTAGGGAAATTGATGGGATTGAAGGCCGATTAATCCCCAGGGTCTGAATCTACATCCCAGAGTACTTAAGGAAGTGGCCCCTCGAAATAATGCATGCATAGTCATCTTCCAAGATTCTATAGGCTCTGAACAGTTCTTACAGATTGGAGGGCAAGCCAATGTAATCCCACTATTTAAAAAAAGGGAGGCAGAGAAAAAAAAACACTGAATTATTCTTTTTAAAAAATAATTTTTATTCAAATTTTCACAAAATATCAACAACAAAATACAGAAAGAAAAGAGCAACCCACCCACCCCGTATACATAAATAATAAATTAACAGCCTTCATCAACACAAAGGCAAATATACACATCCACTCAAGACAAACAAGCCAACCCCCCCCCCCCCCCCCCCCCCCCCCCCCCCCAGGGTTGCTGCTGCTGACCATCTTCTAACGTTCTGCCAGGGAGCCTTGGAATGGTTGCCACCGCCTGAAGAACCCTTGCACCGATCCCCTCAAGGCAAATTTCACCCTCTCCAATTTAATAAACCCTGTCATATCGCTGATCCAGGAGGATTCCACACTCGGGGGGCCTCGCATCCTTCCACTGAAGAAGAATCCTTCGCCAGGCTACCAGGGACGCAAAGGCCAGAATACCGGCCTCTTTCGCCTCCTGCACTCCCGGCTCCTCTGCCACCCCAAATATTGCGAGCCCCAGCCCGGCTTGACCCTGGAACCTACACCCTCAACACCGTCCTCGCTACACCCATCCAAAAGTCCTCCAGCGCTGGGCACGCCCAGAACATGTGGGCGTGATTCGCTGGGCTCCCCAAGCACCTAACACACCTGTCCTCGCACCCAAAGAACCGGTTTATCCTTGCCCCGGTCATGTGTGCCTTATGCAGCACCTTAAATTGTATGAGGCTGAGCCTCGCGCAAGAGGATGAAGAGTTCACTCTCCCCAGGGCATCCGCCCATGTCCCTTTGTCAATCTCCTCACCCAACTCCTCCTCCCACTTACCCTTTAGCTCCTCCACCGAGGTCTCCTCCTCCTCCGGCATCACCTGATATGTTGCCGAGATCCCCCTCTCCAACCTGCACCCCCGACAGCACCATGTCCTGGACCATGCGTGGTGGCAACAGTGGGAACTCCACCACCTGCCGCCGAACAAACGCCCTCACCTGCATATATCTGAAGGTGTTCCCCGGGGGGAGCCCGAACCTCTCCTCCAGCTCACCCAGGCTCGCAAACTTCCCGTCCACAAACAGATCCCCCATCCTTCTAATACCCTGCCCTGTGCCAGCTCTGGAATCCTTCGTCCATCCTCCCCGGGACAAACCGGTGGTTCCCCCGAATCAGGGACTACACCGAGGCCCCCACCTCTCCCCTGTGATGTCTCCATTGCCCCCAAAATTTTGAGGGTAGCCATCACCACCTGGCGCGTGGTATACCTCGTTGGAGGGAAGCGGCAGCGGCACCATCACCAGCACCTCCAGGCTCGTGCCCACACAGGACGCCATCTCCAGCCTCTTCCATGCCGCCTCATCCCCCTCCATCACCCACATACGCACCATCGCCACGTTGGCGGCCCAATAATACCCACAGAGGTTAGGCAGTGCCAAACCCCCCCTATCCCTGCACCGCTCCAGGAACGCCCCTCTCACCCTCGGGGTCTTCTGCGCCCACACAAACCCCATAACACTCCTGTTAACCGCCTGAAGAAGGCCTTACAGATCAGAATGGGGAGGCATTGGAACAGGAACAAAAACCTCGGGAGCACAGTCATTTTAACTGACTGCACCCTACCCGCCAGGGAGAGTGGCAGCACATCCCACCTCTTAAACTCCTCCTCCATCTGCTCCACCAGCCTCTTGAAGTTAAGCTTATGTAGGGCCCCCCCCAGCTCCTAACCACCTGGACCCCAGATACCTGAAACTCCTCTCTGCCCCTTTTTAGCGGGAGCTCACCAATCCCCCTCTCCTGGTCCCCTGGGTACACTACGAACAACTTGCTCTTCCCCATATTAAGCTTGCACCCAGAGAAATCTCCAAAATCCCCAAGGATCCTCATCACCTCCGGCATTCCCCACCGGATCCGCCACATATAGCAGCAATTCATCCGCATAGAGCGACACCCGATGCTCCGCCCACCCCAGCCCTCTCCAGTTCCTCGACTCCCTCAACGCCATGGCCAGGGGTTCAATTGCCAGCGCAAAGAGCACGGGGGACGGGGGACAGGGGACACCCCTGCCTTGTCCCCCGGTGTAGCGGAAACACTCTGACCTCCTTCTGTTCGTGGCCACACTCGACACCGGGGCTCAAATAGCAGCCTCACCCACCTGACGAACCCCTCCCCGAACCCCGGACATGGGAGAAGAATGAAAATTCCCTTGCCCCCGGCCTCGCAAACCTCCATGGGTACACCCCACCCATCTGGTCCATGAACCCCCTCAGCACCTTGGCCGCCGCCGGCCTCCTGCCCGTCCTAGACCTAGACCTAGAGCGATCCAGTGCCAGGTCCAGCACTGTGTTAAACCCCCCCCCCGCATTATCAGGCCCCCTTCCTCAAGGTCCGGAATCCGGCCCAACATACGCCGCATGAACCCCGCATCGTCCCAATTCGGGGCATATACATAGACCAACACCACCCGCCTCCCCCTGCAGCTAGCCACTTACCATCACATACCTACCGCCATTGTCTGCCACAATGCTCGGCGCCTTGAACGACACTCTCTTCCCCACCAAGATCGTCACCCCTCGATTTTTTGCATCCAAACCCGAATGAAACACCTGCCCTACCCACCCCTTTCTCAACCTTACCTGATCCGCCACCCTCAGATGCGTCTCCTGAAGCATGGCCACATCCGCCTTCAGCCCCTTCAGGTGCGCAAACACCCGGGCCCGCTTGACCGGCCCATCCAGTCCCCTTACATTCCAAGTTATCAGCCGGATCAGGGGGCTACTCACCCCCCTCCCCCGTCGACTAGTCATAGCCTTCCTAGGCCAGCCACGTGATCGCGCACGGAAAAAGCCCGCGCTTTCCACTCGCCCGGCCCCACCTCCTCTGGCGCAGCTCCCTTTCCAGGCCCGGTCCCACTACCCCCAACTCATGACTCTCCCCTCCCTGCGGGGCCCCATCTCCCTACCGACCATCAACCCCCCCCAAGCAGTTTACCTACCCCCCCCACAAGCCCACCCGGCGGACCTAATCAAAACAATGTCCAATCAACCCCCGAAAAACAAAGAACCCCCCCTCGAACCACACACAACAATCACCAACCATCACTCCACCGCGACCGCTCGTCCCCGACCCTCAGTCCGAGTCCAGCTTCTTGGCCTGAACAAAGGCCCACGCCTCCTCCGGGGACTCGTAATAATGGTGTCGGTCCTTATAGGTGACCCAGACGCACCGGCTGCAGCATACCGAACTTCACCCCCTTCCTACGCAGCACTGCCTTCGCCCGGTTGTAACCGGCCCTCTTCTTCGCCACCTCCGCGCTCCAATCCTGGTAGATCCGGACCTCCGCGTTCTCCCACCTGCCTGCTCTGCTCCTTCTTGGCCCACCTTAACACACACTCTCGATCAGAAAACCGGTGGAACTGCATCAGCACCGCCCCGCGGCGGCTCGCTGGGCTTGGGCCTCCTCGCCAGCACTAGGTGGGCCCCCTCCAGCTCCAAGGGCCCCTGAAAGGCCCCCGCTCCATCAGCGAATTCAGCATGGTAACCACGTAGGCCCCCACATCCGATCCTCCAGCCCCTCCGGGAGACCCAGGATCCGCAGGTTCTTCCGCCTCGACCGGTTCTCCATCTCTTCGAGCCTCGCCTGCCATTTCTTGTGGAGCGCCTCATGCGCCTCCACCTTCACCGCCAGGCCCAGGATCTCGTCCTCGTTCTCAGAGACCTTCTGCCGGACCTCCCGGATCGCCACCCCTTGGGCCGACTGGGTCTCCAGCAGCTTATCGATTGAAGCCTTTATCAGCTCCAGCAGCTCTGCTTTCAGTTCCTTAAAACAGCGCTGGAGAAGCTCCTGATGCTCTTGCGCCCACTGCCTCCATGCTGCCTGGTCTCCGCCCGCCACCATCTTGGTCCTCCTCCCTCGCACCTTTCTTTGCTTCAATGCCACTCCTGGTCCAATCCATACACTATCAGGGGAATGTTGCTGTCCCCTTCCCACACTGGGAACAAGCGCCGTACGGGCCCTAAAAAGAGCCAAAAGTCAGTTTTTAGCGGAGCAGCCAAACGTGTGACTTAGCTCCGCATAGCCGCAACCGGAAGTCAAAACAGGGAATTATAGACCAGTCCGCCTGACATCAGTAGTGGGGAAAACGTTAGAGGCCATTATAAAAGATTTTGTAGCAGAGCACTTGGAAAACTGATGCAGGAGCAGACAGAGTCAGCATGGATCTATGAAAGGGAAATCATGCTGGACACATCTACTGGAATTCTTCGAGGATGTAACTAGTAGAGTTGACGAGGGGAACCAGTGGATGTGGTTTAGAGGGCTTTTGACTAATCCCATATAAGAGATTATCATGCATGGGATTGGGGTTTGTGTATTGAGATGGATAGAAAACTGGCTGGCAGGTGGAAAATGGAGTTGGTATAAATGGGGCTTTTTCCAGATGGCAGGCAGTGACTGGTGGGGTAACGCAGGGATCAGTGTTAGGACCCCAGCTATTCACTATATATTAATAATTATTTAGATGAGGAAATTAAATGTAATATCTCCAAATTTGCAGAAGACATAAAGCTGGGTGGGAGGGTGTGGTGTGCGGAGGATGCAGAGATCCATCAGTGTGATTTGGACAATTTGAGTGGGTAATTGCATGGCAGATACAGTATAATGTTGATAAATATGAAGTTATCCACTTTGGTAGTAAAAACAGGAAGGCAGATCATCCGAATGGCTATAGATTGAGAGAGGGGAATGTGCAACGAGACCTGGGTATCCTCGTACACCAGTTGCTGAAAGTAAGAATGCAGGTGCAGCAGGCGATAAAGAAGGCAAATGGTAACTTGGCCTTTAGAGCGAGAGTTTAGAGTACAGGAGCAGGTGTCTTGCTGTAATTATACAGGGCCGTGGTGAGATCACACCTGGAATATTGGGCGGGATTCTCCGAAATGGAGGCAGAGTGTTCGCGCCGTCGTCCTTGACGGTGCAAAACGGCCCCTATCCCGACCGATTCAGGGCCCGATAATGGGCTAGGAGCGGCGCCGCGTCATTTACGTGCGCCAGGCCTTGGCGCCGCGTCAAGGCGGCGCCGCATACGTGACGCGGCCGGCGCCGCATAACTGGCATCACCCGCGCATGCGCGGGTTGGCCGGCGCCAACCCGCGCATGCGTGGTTGCCGTCCTCTACGGGTCCGCCCCACAAGAACGGATCTTGCGGGGCTGCGGAAGAAAGGAGGTCCTCCTTCATAGAGGACAGCCCGGCGATCGGTGGGCACCGATCGCGGGCCAGACCCCATTTGAGGGCCCGCCCCCCGGTGCAGGATTCCCCCCCCCCCCCCCCCGCCCAGCATTCCCGCGCTGTTCCCGCCGGCAGCGACCAGGTGTGGACGGCGCCGGGGGGGAACCCGCCGTTTTGGGCTGGCCGCTCGGCCCATCCGGGCCTGAGAATAGCAGGGGTGCCGGAGAATCGCCATTTTGGGTGTCTCGGGCGATTCTCCGGCCTGCGCCGCACGGAACTTGACAGCGCCGTTCTCGCCGCTTGGGAGAATTGTGGGAGGGTGTCGGACCGGCGTCGCGGGAAAATTTGGCGACCCGGGCGATTCTCCCAAACGGCGCGAGAGCGGAGAATCGCACCCATTGTGTTCAGTTTTGGTCTCCTTATCGGAGGAAAGATGTCCTTGCCAGGGAACGAGTGCAGCGAAGGTTTACTAGACGGATTCCTGGGATGGCGGGACTGACGTACGAGGAGAGATCCAGTCCATTAGGGTTATATTCGCTGCAGTTTAGAATGAGGGGGAATCTCATAGAAACCTATAAAATTATAGCAGGACTAGACAGGGTAGATGCAGGATGTTCCCGATGGCAGGGGATTCCAGAAGCAAGGGTCACAGTCTAAGGATATAGGGTAAACCATTTAGGACTGAGAGTGGGGAGCCTATGGAATTTGCTACCACAGAAAGCAGCCGAGGCCAAAACGTGTTATGTTTGGCATTAGACATCGCGCTTGGGGCGAAAGCGATCGAAGGATTTGGGGGGGGGGGGGGGGGGGGCGAGGAATGGGAATAGGTTATGGAGTAGGATGATCAGCTGTGCTCATAATGAATGGCGGAGCAGGCATTTTCTATTATGTTCTGCTGAAATCTGCCATCTTTCATCTAAATATGCCATCATAACCTTCTCCCTCATATACTAGTCTAACTTCCCCTAAAATGCATCTTAATTTAATTCAACCTCTCCTTATGGTAGCAAGTTCTACATTCTCAGCACTGTGAGTGAACGTTTCTTCTGAATTTCCCATTGGATTCCTTGGGAGTTATCACAATGATGGACTTCGTACTACATATGCGTGCAAAGAAACTCCTTTATTTGTATTAGCAGGAATTACAAAGACCAGAGGCAGGCCCTGATGTTTTGCTACCTAATTAACTAGGCAGAGACACCGTGTTTACCACAGACTATGAAAGAAATTATAAGGAAAGGTTAAAGTTAAATTAGATGCCAAATGCAAACTTAACTACATTTAAGAAAATGATGAACCCTTCAAATTCCCTCACTCACCAAATTCCCCAAGCTAAGCACTCTGTCAAAGGACTCTGTGCTATTTACTTCATGTGTTTTCATCAATATATTTTCAGTGTAAATCTGCAAACATAAGAGATTTCGAGGGGGGAAAAGCATCCACATTTCAGTCCATTCAACGTCTGATGTATGTGCTGGCCAGTGTCAATTGTGAGAGAGTTTATGCCAAGTGTTAAAAAGATTTCAAGGTAGTATTGAATGAGTTCCTTGAATGAACCACAATCCAAAGTAATTCTGTCTCCTGAAATCCATCCCAATTTAAATAAGTTTCACTTCACAATTTGGCTAAAAAATTTAATACCATCAATGAACAAAATCAAGTACTTCAGGAACAAGATACTGTCCCTTGATGTTGCAAATGCCAACATGGAAAGCCTCGCCAATGAACTGGCGCAGTTGATTTTTAATGATTGTGGCAATTCTTGGCTTCTATTCCCCAGTTATTAGTGACATTATCCAATTCACATATACTCTCTGGAGAGAGAGAAAAAAAATGATGCAACTGTAGGAAAAATATCGTCTCAAATATTGGTCTCAAAAAGTGCAGTGATACACTCTCATTTACCTACAACAAATCTGCTTTTCTCGAAAGGCACAAAAAGTTGATCACAATGATTCTTTTCAACTTTTGATTCCACTGGTACCTCTGGTGATAGAAAAGGTTCTTTTCCTCCTTCACCTCCTGTTCTTATACCATTAAATTGCACAGGAACAGGAGTTCCTGCGCCTTGGCGAGGTTTTGCTGTTGTTTTTTGATATCAGATGGGATATTGGGAATAATATGAAAGCTGGGATATAGTGAAAGCCAAGGGTTGACAGATTTATGAAACAAGTAACCAAATATTCCTCAACCGAAAATCTGCATTGGTCAGATTATGAATGTGAAAAGATAGCAATAATTTGAGTGCCTGACCCCCAACACCTGCTGTTTACCCTCGCAATCCTTCCTTCGTAGGGCAACCCCAAGTCTAGCTCAACATGAAAGGTAAGAGAAAATGTGACAGAGATCGGCAGAAAGTGAAAGACAGAGATGAACACAATGAGAATTGGGGAATGGAAGACAAGCAGGGACAGGGACAGGAAGAGATTTTTTGTGCCACGCAACAGAAGGTTAACTAAAGGAAAAGCAAAGCGATCAAGTATTTCTTGAATTATTTCATATTAATTTTATACTCAATTTTTTACATAATTATACAAGATATGAGAATTTACCTTTTTGTTTGAGCCCTACCTTTTTCATTAAGCTCCTTCCCAATCAGTAATCTCACCAAGAGAGGAAAAGCCACCCACAATCCAGGCACATAGGCTGAGCAGAGGTCTCGTTGGGTAAAGTAAACCAAAGTGCAGCACCAGATTGTTAATGAAACATCAAAATACAGCTCTGCCAGGTAAAAGTCATTCATGTTCTGTACACAAACAAAATGATAATTTAGGTGATCAGATACATGCCAGCAATAATTAAGTTTGGTGTCTTCATAGTCTATTCATTATAAAGAAGAAACATTTGCGGCAACATAGTACATTGCCTACACAAGCTGCTTTTGACAGAGTGAAGATCCAATACCTGGCACATACACCCTAATTTAGAAAGCTAGAAAAAATCTTTTTTTTTTTTTAAAAAGAGCAAATGTTTTTTTAAACCGGTCATGATTATGTCCGAAGGTGCATGCCACAGACAGACATTCCCACACTTTGCTTAGTCAGGTGGGTAACAGGAAATAAGAAAGGGCCATCTCATTATTTACCTTAGCCACAATCTAATCATATCTGAAATGGAATACGAGAAAATATAGTTTTGTTTAGGCATTCAAACCATTGTTTACACAAGTCTTGTGTTGCAACCATAGTCTTTGGTCAACGCAACTGAAACCAAATGCATGGAATGTTGGGAGTATCAAATTACAATATTGACTTACCACAGAGAGCAGCTACTGGGGTTGGGTGACGATGCTCAGCATTCACTGCTGCCATGAAAAAGGCAGAAATCTAGGAAGCTGAAAATCATTCATAACTCAAACCCCAAACACCAGAGATCCACCTGTGGTGCTTTTCCATAGTACCTTCAGCACACAAATGGCTCCCTTGATTATTAGTGGCCAGAACTGGACATAGCATGCAACATATGATCTGGCTAGAATCTGAGTTTGGGGAAAGCAGTTCTGGTTAATTTGCACTCATGTACATTAACAGGAACGTTTAGCCTATTCCTTGGGAGCTCACGAGAACTTGGCTTGGTCATAAAAATGCTCACAAACTACGCCTGTCAAAAGGTGGTTGCAAATTCTCTCCCCCCACCCCACTCTCCTCCCTGCACCTCTGCTTGGCTTTTGCAGAGTCAAGAAGTTATGAGGGCCTTATTTGCGAGGCTGGGGGTGGTGCAGCGGAAGGTGGTACAGAGTGCACCTGACAAAGTTATGGATGAGCCAGTTGTTTGAGGTGGTGGATGACACTTGTGAATGCTTTGGGAGGGGTCCTGCCAATCGTGTACATATGTTCTGATCCTGCCCGAAGTTGGAGAGATTATGGAGGTGTTTTTTTCAGCACCATGTCAGCCATCCTGTATGTGGATTTGGAGCCCAGTCCTCTGGGGGCCACATTTGGGGTGCTGGACTTGCCAGAGCTGCAGGCAGAAGCGGAGGCAGATGTTCTAGCCTTCGCCTCACTGATTGCTGGCAGACAAGTCCTGTTGGGGTGGAGGTCATCTCTCCGTCCTGTGCCTCAGTGTGGCTGGGGGACTTGATGGGGGTTCCTGTACTTGGAGATGGTCAAGTTCATTTGGGGGGGGGGGGGGGGGGGGGGCTTGTTTTCAGTTACTGGGTGTTGGAGGATGGAGGTGGGGAGGGATTTGGTTTTTTTTGTTATTGTACTTTGTTGTGTTGTATGTTTTAAATAAAAATTTAATAAAAATATATATATTTTTAAAAAGCCATGAGGGAATTATACGTTCCTCCGCACACAGAATCTTCAAATGCCCTAGTGCTAGTTTAGCCACTTAGGCTTTGAGAGTGTCTGAAGAAGTGAACAGGAAGAGGAAATAGAAGTGAAAAATATTAGGCATCAATTGACAATACATGGAGTACAAATAACAAACTGAAAGGAGAACCAATATACTTACTCCATAATAAAGGTTTTTTGCAAGCGTGTGAATCAGTATGAGCTTCGCAAGGGCTATTGACCCATACAATATAACAGAAACGTAGAAGTGGGAGTACCAAGACATTGCATGCCCAGTTAGAGACACAAACACTGCTACAATAAGGGTGGTTACAAAGATGATAAACCAGCAGATTATTGTGACACCGATTCCATAAAGGAGATCCCTCCTATAGTGCGATCCTGTAAATAATCACACCAGTTACACTGTGCAAGATAAATAAAAACAATTTTTGACATCTAATAATTGGGTATTAAGAACAAAACATACATTCCCACAATGTAGCAAAAATATCCACAAGCATTTTTATTACATGGGATGTGGATGTCGCTGACTGGGCCAGCATTTATTGCCCTTCCTTAATTGCCCTTAAACTGAGTGGATTGCTCGGCCATTTCAGAGGAGCACGTTGCTATATGCCAGACCAGATTTTCTTGCCTAAAGGACATTAGTGAACCAGATCAGTTTTTACGACAATCTAAAATGATTTCATGATCATCGTTAGACTTTTGATTCCATTCAAAGTTCACCATCTGCTGTGAACATCACGCTGGGTTTCTGGATTACTAGTCCAGTGACAATACCGCAGTGCTACTGTCTCACCAATGGGAGGCAAAAGTTGATACAGGGATATTGGAACAGGTCAGCAAATGTTTGGCCAAAATTTTAGGTTTTAAGGAGCAATCAAAAGGAGGAGAGAGGTGCAGAAAGATTTTGGGAGCGAATGGGCTGGTTTAGCACAGGGCTAAAGAACTGGCTTTTATAGCAGACCAAGCAGGCCAGCAGCATGGTTCAATTCCCGTACCAGCCTCCCCGAACAGGCGCCGGAATGTGGCGACTAGGGGCTTTTCACAGTAACTTCATTGAAGCCTACTTGTGACAATAAGCAATTTTCATTTCATTTCATTCAGAGCTTGGCGGTCTAGGCACCGGAGGCATGGCGACATTGGACAGTGGTAAAAATCGGGATCTTTAATGAGGCCAGAACTGGAGAACCACAGAAATCTAAGAGAGGGGTTGTAAGGCTGGAGGAGGTTAAAAGTAGGGGAGCGGTGAGGTCATGGAGGGATTTAAACACAAGGATGAGGTGATACCAAACAAAGTGTCAAAGAGATCCATATGGGGGAAGCAAACTCGGTACGAGTTCAGATATGGGCAGTGAGTTTTTCATGAACTCAAGCTTGGTGTCCTTCTAGTTATTTACTCCTCTTTTTTCCATTCCATGGGAAACTCTTAAGTAGCAGAAGTTAGCAATCTATTCATTTGCAACCCAGCCCATTAATGGCCTCAGCCAAAGGCCATCATGTACATGCTTTACTTCAGATAATAAGTGGGAACACTGGCAACATTTTAGCTTCCATATTGGATGAGATCAGAGCCAATAGCTGTGCCTACACTGCTGTCCCAGTTGAGATCAGCTAATTTAGCACAGCCCAGGGAATGTTATCATTAGGTCACTGTTGGGAGCACCAGAATTATCCATTTTACATTAGGAACATTAGTGCTTCATTCAAATTCTCAAAAAGCAGCATCTAAATTTCGACATATTAGCCATCCTGAACATATCTGAGAATAGTTGTCAATTTTTTAAATATGCATCAAAATAAATTTGGCTCAAATTTACCTACAAAACACCAACCCATGAGCCTGCACAGATTTGTGGGCTGCCGTCTAACATATAGAACAACAACAAAAAATCTACTCATTTTCTACCCTCCTCCTCCACATCACAGAATCTTGCTCTGTTGAATGAAAACAATCGTCACATTGAATGACATAACAATGATTTTGAATTTGGTGCGAATACCTTGATACCTTCATAATCTGGAACTCACCCGTGATAACAGATAAGGAAAATTAAGACTTATATTTAAAATGATGTGGAGATGCTGGCTTTGGACTTGGGTGGGCACAGTAAGAAGTCTTACAACACCAGGTTAAAGTTCAACAGGGTTGTTTCGAATCACTATTACCCAACATGATCGACCAATATTAGTGAAACTAATAACCAGTTAAGTTGTTCTTAGTGATGTTGATGTAGAATTGCTGTAGAGTACACTAGGAGAGACTGCTGCACCTCCTGGAATGGTGATGCAGGATCCTTAAAGTCAAAATGAAACAGTTGCAGATACTGATTAATATCTCAAACGACAGCACCTCTGAATATGCAAAGCATCCTCAGTTAAATCAGTCAATATTCCACATTCAAAACCTGTTACGACTTACACCCGGCATCCTTCTGACCTGGAGCCAGTACAAACAAGAGCGCTAGACTGTGACATGAACCAAATGCTCTTTAGATATTGCAATGTTATCTCAAGTCGAGTGTGACTACAGTTTGTTAAAGGACTAATATATTTAGGACTAAAAACTACCACGGCAAAAAAGTTAGAAATTTGAGACTTGCCTCGATTTATCGATATTGAGAATTTTTTTCCCAAGTAGACAACAGCTGCCACAGCTACCAAATAGTTTATTATAGCACCAATCCGTTGTGGGTAGGCCACGACAAACAATCCAAGAACATCAAAAAATATCATGGTCCCATGACGATACTGTGTTGAGTCAGCTAGCTCCTCAGATGTTGCCAAGTACTGCAGAACAGCCAGGATATTGTCACCTACAAATACCATAAAACAGTTTAGAATAATAGCTTAAAAATTGTTTCAATTACCTACTTCTACTTTCTAATTCTTTGTGTATTTAGTGAATAAACAAATATGGTGGAGGAAGCACTCACTGAAAGATGAAGAACAAATTCTAACATAATTCGAAGCAGATTTCTCTAAATTGACATGAACTCTCAATGGGGAGAGCCGGGGCAAGAAGTTTAGCCATGCACAAGTTGTATTGGATTGACAGTTTATCCATTCCTTGAGAATTGCTAGCTTCTTGGAATACATTATCAGCTGCTGCGCTGAGGCCTGACCCTCTAATGCATTGAAGAGGTAATTTGACAGTTTGCTGAATGGGGTAAAAAAATTCTGGTCACATAAAAAGGTAACGATTTTCATAGGTAACACCATGAAGGGAATTCCACTGTATTTGTGTTTACTTATTGGTCCTGGATTTCGTCGCGTCTCCCAGGCGATTTTGTGTGGTTACGGGCAAAGGAGGTGGAAAGAAGTGTTTAGCCATGATGGAGCAGCCAATGGTGGGGCACACTTGATAAACCGTCTGGTCTTTTTCTGCCTGTCATTTTCATATATATTCAAGACATCTTGTTTACACCTACATCAACATCAGTGTTTTAAAAGCCACCAAAGAAAACAAACATCTGCAACAAGGGGCGTCATTCTCCGACCCCCCGCCGGGTCGGAGAATGGCCGTTGGCCGCCGTGAATCCCGCCCCCGCCCCCACCGAAGTCTCCGGTACCGGAGATTGGGCGGGGGCAGGAATCGGGCCGCGCCGGTTGGCGGGACCCCCCGTTCAATTCTCCGGCCCGGATGGGCCGAAGTCCCGCCCAGAAATTGCCTGTCCCGCCGGCGTAAATCAAACCTGGTATTTACCGGCGGGACCAGGCGGCGTGGGCGGGCTCCGGGGTCCTGGGGGGGCGCGCGGGGCGATCTGACCCCGGGGGTGCCCCCACGGTGGCCTGGCCCGCGATCAGGGCCCACCGATCCGCGGGCGGGCCTGTGCCATGGGGGCACTCTTTCCCTTCCGCCTCCGCTACGGCCTCCACCATGGCGGAGGCGGAAGAGACTCTCCCCACTGCGCATGCGCGGGAAACTTTCAGCAGCCGCTGACACTCCCGCGCATGCGCCGGGAAACTGTCAGCGGCCGCTGACGCTCCCGCGCATGCGCCGCATTTCCGCGCCAGCTGGCGGGGCAACAAACGCCATTTCCACCAGCTGGCGGGGCGGAAATCCCTCCGGCGTCGGCCTAGCCCCTCAATGTTGGGGCTAGGCCGCCAAAAATGCGGAGCATTCCGCACCTTTGGGCCGGCGCGATGCTCGTCTGATTGGCGCCGTCTTTCCTGCAGAGGACCCATTTTTCTGAGCAGTCCCTGTTTTCGACTGGAACGATTTGGATATAACATTGGATTATTCTCACATGTAAAAACTGGTGAGCGTCACTGATGAAAGTTTTTTTTTTTTCTTAACTGGTAGCCATCTTGAACCGTGTTAGAAAGTTGTTTAAAAACAAGATTAAGTTTACCATGTCACTACAATTTTCTAACAATATCCGAAACAGGTACACCTGGCCCGACGTGTCTCTATTGCAGATATTTTGTCATGGAAGAATGACTGGCTGGGAACCAGGAGGTTCAATACACTTTCTGGCTATCCTTCAACTTCTGAAATGAGGCACCTGGGACCAAACCCAACTCAAACTGATAAGCTTGGGATTGTGAAGTCCCAAACAACTCAATAGAATATAAGGGCACGGTCAAATTGTTGAGGCAGAATAGAGAAGCTTTATTATACATGTATTCCATGTGCTTGGGGGCAAAATAGGAATGAAATGTTTAATCACGTAGCAAGGTACACTTCTAGAGCACAGAATTCAATGTAATTTTAAACTCCTGACGACAGTACATTGAATACGTGGGGGAAATTTAGAAATTAAAAATTAGAAGTATTTTGTAATCTTGAGGTAATGTGTTGAATTATTTCCTCATGTCACAAAAACGCTACTGCTGTTAAGTAAAGCATTAGTGCCATGAAAAAGAATAGTCTTTATTTTGTAATCTTTATTATTGTCATAAGCAGGCTTACATTAACACTGCAATGAAGTTACTGTGAAAATCCCCTAGTCGCCACACTCCGGCACCTGTTCGGGTACACCAATTCACCTAACAGCACATCTTTCGGGACTGTGGGAGGAAACCGGAGCACCAGGAGGAAACCCACGCAGACAGGGAGAATGTGCAGACTCCGCACAGCCATTGACCCAAACAGGAATCGACCCTGGCACTGTGAAGCAACATGCTAACCACTGTGCTACGATTGTGAAAATACTATAATCGATGTTGCACGATTTAATGATATATTCCACAGAGAATTATCAGTGAACATTAAGTTCTTTTTTGCACCATTTACAATTCACAGAAATGGTTTTAAGTCTACAGCCTTGGAAAATTGGTAGGGGCCCCAGTTAGAAACAAACTACCATGGGAGAATTTGCCAGTAAAAAAAGTTTAGGATGGAAAAAGGGTCACCATTTGAAAGGAAACAAATTCTCCACAGGTAACTAGAAGCATAAATTTATCACCAAAAGGGTAATAGAACTGACGGGGCAGCACGGTAGCATTGTGGATAGCACAATTGCTTCACAGCTCCAGGGTTCCAAGTTCAATTCTGTCTTGGGTCACTGTCTGTGCGGACTCTGCACATCCTCCCCGTGTGCGCGTGGGTTTTCTCCAGGTGCTCCGGTTTCCTCCCACAGTCCAAAGATGAGCAGGTTAGGTGGATTGGCCATTCTAAAATTGCCCTTAGTGTCCAAAATTGCCCTTAGTGTTGGGTGGGGTTGCTGGGTTATGGGGATAGGGTGGAGGTGTGGACCTTGGGTAGGGTGCTCTTTCCAAGAGCCGGTGCAGACTCAATGGGCCAAATGGCCTCCTTCTGCACTGTAAATTCTATGCTTTTTTTAAATTTTAAATCTACACACAGCTTATTAAGGCATGGATCCGGAATCATCCACAACAGCTTTTAAAAGATAACAGGATAAATATTTGATTTTTGAAAGGGGCAATGAATCGGGGCAAAGGTGATGAGCACTTGAGCTGATGTAAAATCTATGGTTCTAAATTAAGCTAATCCATGTTTACACTTGTAAGGAACTAATTGAATTCAACAGTCCACAATAATAATAAAAGTGCCCAAAGGCATAATAACCACATCAATTAAAATTCATGGCTCGATTAATTTGCTTTCAGTCATAGGACTTACATATTTTTAAGAATTTGGTTCCAAAACAAACATACACATTATTATTAGAACAAGAAGCGCTATGTGTACAGAGAAAAAAGTCTACCGACCAGCCCTCTTAATGGAGTCCAGAGGAATTCGATCTGCCGTGTCATACTTTGTGTGATAAATATAACCATTTTCAATGAAAGCCAAGTCTATTCCTGAAAAAGAATACACATCATAAGATGTTCCCAAGCAAATTAGTGACAGAAAATGTTATATCATCTCAGAATACACAATAGATCTATTGAAAAAATCCATCAGAAAACATAGAAACCCATAGAGTGCAACCTCAATTATCTGCACCGGCATTGTCTACTAGAACTTTTAATGGAATCCAGTTTGGGTGGACAGCACAGTGGGGGTACTTTTGCAGATTTACTTCAAAGTGTTCAGGTAGTTGTTTTCAAGTAGTAGATGAGAACAGATGTACATTGGTGAATAGGGAAAACCCGAATACTCATTTCAGTGATGAAAGCCCTAAGACCGTCCCAGAAAGACAAGCATAGGTAACACTCATTGCAATCTGATGGAATGAAAGCAGCAGTAAAAACAAAATGAACAGTAGAACCTCAATTATCATCTACTTACAAAGTGCATCAGTGGGGAGGAAGTGAATGAAGTAACCCTCCATTACGATATGCATTAAAGTTCCAGCATATCCTTCCAAGATTGATTTGGTTCTAAACCCCTGTGTTCTTTTGAAGAACTGGTCAATAAAGAACCATTTTCCACAGTTCTGAGCAATTTATTTGACCGAAAGTAGTTAAAAATGGCACACACCATGTTTTTTCTTAATATTGCAAGTCATGTATCTTCAGTGTATAGAGGATGAGCAATCAAATTCAACTGGCAATGCCTTCTTTGAATGGTGAACACAAGGTGCACAACAGCCTCCCCAGCAAAGACACAGCCACCTGAATTAATATTCTCCCTCCAGGAGATGCCAAAACTTCCACTTGGAATGGCTCAGATTAGGAATTAGGAAAGCCAGTGCCTTTCTACTTCCTGACATTCTGCATCAGTGCACTAATGTGAAGTGTCGCCCAACAGATTCCTTGAAGGTAAATGTTTTTTTTAAAACATTGAAAAATAAGGATGTCTGGAAATTGAATACTTAAAGGAATTTAGGACTACCTTGTGTGACCTGCAATCAATTTACTTAAAACTAAATCAATAAAGTACCTGGAATGTTGCCATAGTCCCGATAGATTCGAAAATCTGTGTCAGAGGGAATGATGCCACTCTGAAATACTTCCTGACCAACAACAGATGCAAAAGGATGTTTAGCTGCACGAATGTACGCCTGAACCAGCCAGGGATTTTCAGGACCTTGAGGAGGTAAAAAGCAGAACTTTAAGATCACCGGGCAAATGGAACGCTCATTCCAGCTAGTGAACTGGAGTGAATTGCTTCAGTGTGTGTTTCAGGCCTGGGCAGCTAATTCACACTGCTAAATCCAAAGCTCAGCCTTACTTGGTAAGGCGTGGAGGGTTGTGAATGTCGTTGATAGTGTTATATCATGAAGTCAAAGTTCTAACCTCAAAACACAGCACTGAGCAGGCAGTCAATATAAGGGAAATTGAAAAAAAGATGTTCTTTTTATTCTTAACCTCCGAACAAAGGGGCAACAGGTTGGCACAGTGGTTAGCACTGCTGCCTCATGGCACTGAGGACCCAGGTTTAGTCTCGGCCCCGGGTCACTGTGGAGTTTGCACGTTCGCCCTGTGTATGCATGGGTCTCACTCCCACAACCCAAAGATGTGCAGGATAGGTGTATTGGCCACACTAAATTTCCCCTTAATTAAAAATAGAAATAAACAAATAACTACATTTTTTAGAAGCCTCCGAACAAAAACTTTGGCAAGTGTTCACCTCTCTTGCTGGCTCAGCACCCTG
Organism: Scyliorhinus torazame; assembly: GCF_047496885.1. Classification (NCBI taxonomy): domain Eukaryota; kingdom Metazoa; phylum Chordata; class Chondrichthyes; order Carcharhiniformes; family Scyliorhinidae; genus Scyliorhinus; species Scyliorhinus torazame. The sequence goes on along the minus strand of NC_092715.1, from coordinate 244,305,279 downwards.
CTCTACTCTACCCTCAGATGAGAGATGAGCTTATTGAAACAGAAGACTGTGAGGGGCTCGACAGGCTAGATGCTTCTTCTCAATAAATCAATAACTAGCAGGCACAGTTTCAAAATAAAGAGTCTCCCATTTAAAACAGAGATGGGGAGGGACTTCTTCCCTCAAGAGGGCCATTAGCATTTGGAAAACTCTTCCCCAAAGAGCATTGAAGACTGGGTCATTGAATAGATTTGGGGTTGAGTTAGGCAGCTTATTTGATTGACAAGGGAGTCAAGAGTTATGGGGGGGCAGGCAAGCAGCAAAGTGGTAGTAAGGCCATAATCAGGTCAGCCACCATCTTATTGAGCAACAGAGCAGGCTCAAGGGGATGGACGGTCTACTCCTGCTCCCATTTCTTACCTTCCTACGTTCTAACTTGTGACAGCGACATTCAGTTAAGCGAAGGGGCTAGAGTTGCTCTACTTGGAGCAGAAGAGGTCACGTGGAGATAAAAACAGAAAATGTTGGAAATACTCAGCAGATGCGGCAAAGTCAGTGGCCAAAGTAACAGGTCAGTGACCCTGAGTTCAGAGGAGATTTGCAGAGGTGGTCAAAATCATGAATTATTTTGCTGGAATAAGTAAGGAGAAACTATTTCCAGTGGGAAAAGGGTTAGAGGGCACATATTTAAAGTGACTAGCAAAGAATTAGAGGTGATATGTAAAAACCTTTAAGAAAAAAAATGTATGTTATGATGATCTGGAATCATATTCAGTAGTAACTTTCAAAATGAAATTGTATAAATGGTTGAAGGGAAAATAATTACAGGGTAAAGAAGAAGGGAACGGGCCAATTTGATAGCTCTATGGAAGGGAACAACGAGCCACAATGCCTCTTGGTGCTGTATCACACTGGGAAGTTCTGAATCCATCAAGTTTGAAGGTGGGAGGATGGATGTGATGGGAGGCTTCAGCTTTTCGGTAACTACTTTGCTCTATCGGTGCATGAACACATCTGAAGGCAATTTGTGGATTTTTAATATTTTTCCATTCTATTCAACTATACTAATATTTCGAGCAGGCTCCTCTCAAAAAAAAAAGAGCAAATTCACGCTGGCACTGCTGTAAACTCAAGTTGCAAATTCATAGCCCACCACTATGGGGTGGCACGGTAGCACAGTGGTTAGCACTGTTGCTTCACAACACCAGGGTCCCAGGTTCGATCCCCGGCTTGGGTCACTGTCTGTGCGGAGTCTGCACGTTCTCCCTGTGTCTGGATTTCCTCCGGGTGCTCCGGTTTCCTCAGACAAGTCCCAAAAGACGTGCGGTTAGGTAATTTGGACGGTCTGAATTCTCCCTCAGTGTACCCGAGCAGGCGCCGGAGTGAGGCAACTAGGAGATTTTCACAGTAAATTCACTGCAGTAAGCCCACTTGTGACACTAATAAAGATTATTATTATTATACAACTGGTACAATTCAAGCTCGACATTCATCTGAAGAACATCATGCAATATCATAGCTGCCCAATGTGCTCAGTTAATTGGGTAACTGGATAGAACCCGGTCTGCAGACAATGTTTTATGTTGGAATGTGAACAGTTACACTACAAGGGTCTGAACAAAGCAATCTCACTTCACGTCAATGCCAGAGTATTTGTAGAAATCCAGATTTGGGCCCCAATCTGACAAGTCAATAAAACATCCCAGAGGCATGCAAGTAATCAATGAGATGAGTTTTGAGGAACTTGTATTTTAAAAACAGAATGACAGTGAAGGGTTCAGGGAGGGAATTCCACAAAGTATGACCCACAAAGCTGAACGTCCGGCTACCAATTGAGAGATGAAGATGGGAAGGGGGTGCACAAGACGCCAGAGTCCGGGGGGAAGTGGGGGGGAGGGGCTGCTGGTGCTACAGGTTCTGGAGCCAGAATGGGATGAAGTCACGGAGGGATTTACAAACAAAAGCAAAAAACAGTCAATTTAAGGTGACCAGGACATGAGACCATAGGTTAGCGTGACTGGATGAGAGACTACACTGACTTAATGCAAAGAGAGCATGTGCAACCACGTGTGGGATAATGGAAATTTTATGGAAGGCAGAACACAGGAAGTCAATGCAAAAAGAGCATTTGTGTCGTCGAGATCAGAGGTGACCCATACATATACACGGCTTTGGCAGCAACAGAAGATGTGGCTCATCAAAAACTGTAAAAGAAAAGCACTCTCACAGTGCAGAATCAGCAAATGGATGCAGCACAAAGCCAATGTTCTCAGTAAAGCGGACGAGAGATTAGTTCTTCTACTACAGTTACACGAGGCTTTCAACATCCATCAGAGAGCTGACTGGGCATTAAAATTATTGCTTGGCACTCAGAAACTGTTTATTTTATATAAAGTACACCCTTAAATCGCAGGTGTGCACCCAGTACTGGGAGAAGTCTAAAGCCTGCCAAAAATACATACTGCAGCGTGAAAAACAAAACCATACTTGCTCAGTTAGCCCAAGTTGCCACACCTCCTGACGCTGCTTTCATACATGAATATTCGCAAGCACCACCAGGTCGCACAGATTGCTGTAAATCAAAGGTAAACCTGCCTAAAGCAAATCACCAAGAAACACCAGCAAATATATATATATATTTTTTAATCTTCTCAGCCACCGGGTAAAGAAAATTCTGTTTTGCATTCAAGTTGCTGCCAGCTGCTCAAGATCCAGCCATTGTGAGCTGTCAACGCCGGCATTGTTCCCCGATGACATAAAAGCAGCTTAAAGCATATAGGCAGTTGGAAGTTTGTACAGTATCTGCCTTTCGTTTGCAAATCCCCCCTCTCGGCACCACCACCACCACCTCCTACAATCGGAGGCAAAAACAACTCAACCTGCATCAGGCACTGAGCAACCTTCCTAAATAAGACATGGATCTCTAGTGAAAACACAACGCAAACACGGCAACCCACATCTCATTGGGAGTTAACATCCTACAAACTCAGTTAGTGACACAAAGACGCCTAGCTGTGGCAGACGTAGAGGGACAACACACAGCCCCATGTTATAAAAAACCTAAATCACGGTTCATAGCGTTACAAGCCCAGCAGCTGTTACTCCTGGGCAGTCAGGTCACAGAATGGAATCCTGGCTCAATACACTGTAACTTTTATTTTTTTGGTTTAGAGATACGGTGAACAGTCACAGGACTGCCAATTAACTTTTAACAAAAGAATAAAACATTTATTAAACATTAAAAGTTTGACTACAATCGCTCCTCGGCCTTTTGGCTAAGATGAGCGTGAGGTCAGGTGTAATGTCTAGATCTGGTATGTCTCTCTTGTGGGGACCATGAATTGGATTCAATTTGAATTGTTTTTTGCAGCAGACAAGTAGCTGGATTAGGGGCTTGCCCCGGTCCACCCTCTGGCTTTGTAACTAAAGGAATTTTTAAAAGATTGACTACAATACTCTACTCCTTCATGCCACCTCTATCATCTCAGATAAACACAATTTTTTTTTAAGGAAAACACAAATTACAAAGTGTATTATCTTATACTAACGGTAAGTACACAGTCCATGCAAGCCAACAGGCCAATAATGGTCAGACACAGCACACTCTGAAACCAAGTGGCAACACCACCCAATACAACCTCTGTGGATTTCTCATCTAATCCCCATAAATACTACCTTGGTCAGATTCCAATTCTTTGTCCTCCTGACTTTGCTCTTCCTGGGACTTTCCTTTCTTTAGCTTCTGGAACTTGCTTTCTGCCCCTTACTCCACAGTCCTGCCTCTCTGCTGACAGTTTCTGTGAGAGCTGCTTTCTTCTCAGGTACCTGGTTCCAGCTGAACCACAAGTGCTTATGTTTTTCAGTGTAGGACCCCAATTGCTGAGCACCAACCTAGTCTTACTATAAACTCTGTTTTCACATCATAAACCCTTTAATTACAACACAGGCAACTTTGTCTAACATTAAGCCAACTAAAGTTTTAACACTTTCTTGCACAAGCACAAAATGAAATTTACTCAAAGCTATACCTCCACTCCCCACCCAATACCCACAAATACAAATAGAAATTACTTAAAATTATCTGTTTCCTGACAATAGCAATACTTTAGAGGTAAATTTTAATTCTGGGAAGATTAACTGTAGAAAATAGGATAAATGCAACTAAAGTAGTTAGGGTTCCATTCTGTTGACTATGGGATTAACAGCTAAAAACGGAAGATCATCAAGCAGCAGGTGGCATTACTTAGCTGGAGATTCAGAGACTAAAGGCGCGATTCTCCGCTCCCGCGCCGGTTGGGAGAATCGCCTGGGTCGCCAAATTTTCCCACGACGCCATTCCGACGCCCTCCCGCGATTCTCCCAAGCGGCGAGAACGGCCCCGTCGAGTTCCGCGCAGCGCAGGCCGGAGAATCGCCCGAGACACCCAAAATGGCGATGCTCCGGCACCCCTGCTATTCCCTGGCCCGGATTGGCCGAGCGGCCAGCCCAAAACGGCGGGTTACCCCCGGCGCCATCCACACCTGGTCACTGCCGGCGGGAACAGCGCGGGAACGCTGGGGGGATCCTGCACCGGGGGGTGGGGCCTCAAATGGGGTCTGGCCCGCGATCGGTGCCCACCGATCGTCGGGCCGACCTCTCTGAAGGAGGACCTCCTTTCTTCCGCAGCCCCGCAAGATCCGTCTGACATCTTCTTGCGAGGCGGACCCGGAGAGAACGGCAACCACGCATGTGCGGGTTGGCGCCAGTTTTGCGGCGCCGGCCGCGTCATGTATTCGCCAAGGCCTGGCACGTGTAAATGACGCGGCCCCGTTCCTAGTCCATTATCGGGCCCTGAATCAGTCGGGATAGGGGCCGTTTCGCGCCGGCGTGAACCTCAACGGCGTTCACGACGGCGCGAACACTCCTCCTCCATTTTGGAGAATCCCGCCCAAGCTGTCTACACTGCGTGCAAAGAAATGAAGCCCAGAGAGTCATTTTATTTTGGGAGTGAGAGTTACAATTAATTTTAAAGCTACAATTAATTTTAAAGCACTCAGTGCGTCCTGCCTGGCAAGCCACTTCGTCATGGAAATGGGCAAAGCTTAAAAAAAGTTCTAGTGGTTCAATTAACTGTAAGTTTGCTGGGATAGTGAGTGTTCAGCTGGAGTGGAAAGGGACATAGCAAAAGGGTGCTATTGTTAGCTGGCTCTGTGCAGTTAAAGCTCATGAGAAGTTCTGGAGAACCGAGAAGGTGGCAGAAATTCAATGGCTCCATACTGGAAAGGGTAGAAGCACTTGGAGCCATTCATAGAGTGATGAAGCTGAGGATATTGGAGATTGATCAAAACCAGGGGCAAGCCAGCCCAGTGAAGCTAACAAGATATTAAAACATAGAACATTACAGCGCAGTACAGGCCCTTCGGCCCTCGATGTTGCGCCGACCTGTGAAACCACTCGAAAGCCCATCTACACTATTCCCTTATCGTCCATATGTCTATCCAATGATCATTTGAATGCCTTTAGTGTTGGCGAGTCCACTACTGTTGCAGGCAGGTCATTCCACGTCCTGACTACTCTCTGAGTAAAGAACCTACCTCTGACATCTGTCTTATATCTATCTCCCCTCAATTTAAAGCTATGTCCCCTTGTGCTAGACATCACTATCCGAGGAAAAAGGCTCTCACTGTCCACCCTATCCAATCCTCTGATCATCATGTATGCCTCAATTAAGTCACCTCTTAACCTTCTTCTCTCTAACGAAAACAGCCTCAAGTCCATAAGTCTTTTCCCATAAGATCTTCCCTCCATACCAGGCAACATTCTGGTAAATCTCCTCTGCACCCTTTCCAATGCTTCTACATCCTTCCTATGATGCGGCGACCAGAATTGCATGCAATACTCCAAATGCGGCCGCACCAGAGTTTTGTACAGCTGCAACATGACCTCATGGCTCCGAAACTCAATCCCTCTACCAATAAAAGCTAACACACCGTACACGCCTTCTTAACAACCCTCTCAACCTGGGTGGCAACTTTCAGGGATCTATGTACATGGACACAGAGATCGCTCTGCTCATCCACACTGCCTAGAATCTTACCATTAGCCCAGTACTCTGTCTTCCTGTCATTCCTTCCAAAATGAATCACCTCACACTTTTCTGCATTAAACTCCATTTGCCACCTCTCAGCCCAGCGCTGCAGCTTATCTATGTCCCTCTGTAACTTGTAACATCCTTCCGCACTGTCCACAACTCCACCGACTTTAGTGGCATCTGCAAATTTACTCACCTATCCTTCTACGCCCTCCTCCAGGTCATTTATAAAAATGACAAACAGCAGTGGCCCCAAAACAGATCCTTGTGGTATACCACTAGTAACTGGACTCCAGTCTGAACATTTCCCATCAACCACCACCCTTTGTCTTCTTCCAGCTAGCCAATATCTGATCCAAACTGCTAAATCACCCTGAGACCCATGCCTCCGTATTTTCTGCAGTAGCCTACCGTGGGGAACCTTACCAAACGCTTTAATGAAATCCATATACACCACATCAACTGCTTTACCCTCATCCACCTGTTTGGTCACCTTCTCAAAGAACTCAATAAGGTTTGTGAGGCACGGCCTACCCTTCACAAAACTGTGTTGACTATCTCTAAATCAAATTATTCCTTTCCAGATGATTATACATCCTATCTCTTATAAACCTTTCCAAGATTTTGCCCACAACAGAAGTAAGGCTCGCTGGTCTATAGTTACCTGGTTTGTCTCTACTCCCCTTCTTGAACAAGGGGACAACATTTGCTATCCTCCAGTCTTCTGGCACTATTCCTGCAGACAAAGATGACTTAAAGGTCAAAGCCAAAGGCTCAGAAATCTCCTCCCTGGCTTCCCAGAGAATCCTAGGATAAATCCCATCCGGCCCAGAGGACTTATCTATTTTCATACTTTCCATAATTGCTAACACCTCCTCTTTACGAACCTCAAGCCCTTCTAGTCTAGTAGCCTGAATCTCAGTATTCTCCTCGACAACATTGTCTTTTTCCTGTGTGAATACTGACGTAAAATATTCATTTAGCACCTCTCCTACAATTTCCCACTACTGCCCTTGACTGGCCCTACTCTTCCCCTAGTCATTCGTTTATTCCTGACATATCTATAGAAAGCTTTAGGGTTATCCTTGATCCGACCTGCCAAAGACTTCTCATGTCCCCTCCTGGCTCTTCTTAGCTCTCTCTTTAGGTCCTTCCTAGCTAACTTGTAACTCTTGAGCGCCCTAATTGAACCTCCATGTCCCATCTTTACATAAGCCTCCTTCTTCCTCTTGACAAGTGTTTCGACTGCTTTAGTAAACCACGGTTCCCTTGCTCGACCACTTCCTCCCTGCCTGACAAGTACATACTCATCAAGGACACGCAGTAGTTGTTCCTTGAACAAGCTCCACATTTCCATTGTGCCCATCCCCTGCAGTTTTCCTCTCCGTCCGATGCATCCTAAGTCTTGCCTCATCGCATCATAATTGCCTTTCCCCCAGATATAACTCTTGCCCTGCGGTATATACTTATCCCTTTCCATCACTAAAGTAAACGTAATCGAATTGTGGTCACTATCACCAAATTGCTCACCTACCTCCAAATCTAACACCTGTCCTGGTTCATTACCCAGTACCAAATCCAATATGGCCTTGCCTCTCGTTGGCCTATCTACATACTGTGTCAGGAAACCCTCCTGCACACATTGGACAAAAACGGACCCATCTAAAGTACTCGAACTATAGCGTTTCCAGTCAATATTTGGAAAGTTAAAGTCCCCCATAACAACTACCCTGTTGCTTTCGCTCCTATCCAGAATCATTTTTGCAATCCTTTCCTCTACATCTCTGGAACTTTTCGGAGGCCTATAGAAAACCCCTAACAGGGTGAACTCTCCTTTCCTGTTTCTAACCTCAGCCCATACTACCTCAGTAGACGAGTCTTCATCAAACGTACTTTCTGCCACCGTAATACTGTCCTTGACTAACAATGCCACCCCTCCCCCTCTTTTATCACCTTCCCTGAGCTTACTGAAATATCTAAACCCCGGCAACTGCAACAACCATTCCTGTCCCTGCTCTGTCCATGTCTCCGAAATGGCCACCACATCGAAGTCCCAGGTACCAACCCATGCCGCAAGTTCACCCACCTTATTCCGGATGCTCCTGGCATTGAAGAAGACACACTTTAAACTACCTTTCTGCCTGCCGGTACACTCCTGCAACTTTGAAACCTTACTCATGACCTCACTACTCTCAACCTCCTGTATACTGGAGCTACAATTCAGGTTCCCAAGCCCCTCCCGAAGAGCATTAGCAAATTTCCCCCCCAGGATATTGGTAGCCCTCTGGTCCAGGTGCAGACCATCCCGTTTGTAGAGGTCCCACCGACCCCAGAATGAGCCCCAATTATCCAGAAATCTGAAACCCTCCCTCCTGAACCATCCCTGTAGCAACTCCTCTCTCTCCCTATTCCTCGTTTCGCTATCTCGTGGCACTGGTAACAACCCAGAGATAATAACTCTGTTTGTCCTAGATCTAAGTTTCCACCCTAGCTCCCTGAATTCCTGCCTTACATCCCTATCCCTTTTCCTACCTATGGCGTTGGTACCTATGCGGACCACGACTTCGGGCTGCTCCCTCTCCCCCTTAAGGGTCCCGAAAACACGATCCGAGACACCACGCACTCTGGCACCTGGGAGGCAAAACACCAACCACGAGTCTCTCTCGTTCCCACAGAATCTCCTATCTATCCCCCTAACTATGGAGTCGCCAATGACTAATGCTCTACTCCTCTCCCCCGTTCCCTTCTGAGCAACAGGGACAGACTATGTGCCAGAGACCTGTACCCCATGGCTTACCCCTGGTAAGTCGTCCCTCCCAACAGTATCCAAAGCGGTATATTTGTTACTAAGGGGAACGACCACAGGGGATCCCTGTACTGACTGCTTCCTCCCAGCCCCTCTCACCGTCACCCATCTATCTTTATTCTTCGGAGTAACTACATCCCTGATGCTTCTATCTATGACCACCTCTGCCTCCCGAATGATCCGAAGTTCATCCAGCTCCAGCTCCAGTTCCCTAATGCGGTTTCTGAGGAGCTGGAGATGGGTGCACTTCCCACAGATGAAATCAGCAGGGACACTGACGGCGTCCCTCACCTCAAACATTCTGCAGGAGGAACATTGCACTACCTTCCCTGCCATCCCCTCTAGAAAGAAAAAGAAAAAGAAAGAGTTTACCTGTTATTCACTCCCGTTCTCAGCAAGTACTCACTCAGCACCTGCACGATAACACCCGAGGGAAAATAAAAGAAAACCTACTTACCAGTCACCAGCCAATCCCTTACCTGCAGGCTGTGACTTCTCGGTTCAACTTCTACCTGCCCTCGAGCCTTCCTCTTGATCTTTACAGCAGTTGTTTTTTTTTTTGGTTAGAGGAAGGGGGGGGGGAGGGAAACACTGAAGAAGTGTTTCAGGTTTAAGTGTCACTTGACAACAGCTCCTCCACAAACCACCTTCAAGTTAGGGTGAGCACAACAGACGTATGCAAATTGCCCCCGCAACAGCCAATCAACAGCTCCGCTCTACTGCCCTCTACTGGATGCTTGTCTTCACTTGAACAGCTAGGGTCTCTTGCTCAGGTACACCTTCAAGTTAGGGTGAGCACAACAGACGTATGCAAATTGCCCCCGCAACAGCTAATCAGCAGCTCCGCTCTACTGCCCTCTGCTGGATGCTTGTCTTCACTTGAACAGCTAGGGTATCTTGCTCAGGTACACCTTCAAGTTAGGGTGAGCACAACAGATGTATGCAAATTGCACCCACAACAGCCAATCAGCAGCCCCGCTCTACTGCCCTCTGCTGGAATTGTGTTTGCAAGTAGAGGTTGAAGTGCAAACTCAGAAATCCAGGGGAACGGAGTCTCGGGAGAGGAGACTGAAACCCTGAAGAGGTATGCAGTCATTGAGGAAGTCGGAGTTGGAGAAGCTTTGAGGGAATTCAGAGGCTTGATCTTAGAAATGTGGAAAACTTGAAATCCCTTGTGAGGGAGACAATTTCAACAATCAGTTGACTCAGTGTTTACTGATGTCTGCGTGAGTTGCTCAGAAATCCATTAGATCCAATTGAGGTTTCCAAAGGTGGAAGAGGGACTGGTGGCGGGATTGGGGGCCCCGATTGGGCTGGAGGAGCTGATCAAAGGGATAGGAAGCAGGCAGGCGGGGAAGGCACAGGGGCCAGATGGTTTCCCGGTCGAATTCTATAAAAGATATATGGACCTGTTGGCCCGCTGTTAGTCAGGACCTTTAATGAGGTAAGGGGGGGGGGGGCATTGCCCCCGACGAAGTCCCAGGCACTGATCTCCTTGATCCTGAAGCGGGACAAGGATCCACTGCAATGTGGGTCTTATAGACCGATTTCCTTGCTAAATGTAGATGCCAAGGTGCTGGCGAAGGTCTTAGCCACGAGGATTGAGGATTGTGTGCCGCAGATCATCCATGAAGACCAGACGGGGTTTGTGAAGGGGAGACAGTTGAACGCGAATGTGCGGAGGCTTTTGAACGTTATCATGATGCCGGCGTGGGAGGGGAGGCGGAGATAGTGGTGGCGATGGACGTTGAGAAAGCCTTCGATGGGGTAGAGTGAGGGTACCTGTGGGAGGTGCTGAAGAGGTTCGGGTTTGGGGAGGGGTTTGTCAGGTGGGTTAGGCTGTTGTACGAGGTCCCGATGGCGAGTGTGGCCACAAACAAGAGGTCCGAGTACTTTTGGTTGCACCGAGGGACGAGACAGGGGTGTCCCTTGTCCCCCCTGCTTTACGCACTGGCGATTGAACCCTTGGCTATGGCACTGAGGGAGTCAAGGAACTGGAGGGGGTTGGTGCGGGGTTGGGAGGAGCATAGGGTGTCACTTTATGCGGACGACCTGCTGCTGTATGCGGCGGACCCGGTGGGAGGAATGCCGGAGATAATGAGGATTCTTAGGGAATTCGGGGACTTTTCGGGGTACAAGCTCAACATGGGGAAAAGCGAGCTGCTTATAGTTCATCCAGGGGACCAGGAGAGGGGGATTGGCGAGCTCCCACCAAAAAAGGCGGAGAGGAGCTTCAGGTATTTGGGGGTCCAGGTGGCCAGGAGCTGCGGGGCCCTGCATAGGCTTAATTTTACAAGGCTGGTGAAGCAAATGGAGGAGGAGTTTAAGAGGTGGGACGTGTTGCCGCTATCCTGGGCGGGAAGGGTGCAGTCAATCAAACTGATAGTGCTGCCAAGGATTTTGTTTCTGTTCCAGTGCCTCCCCATATTTATCCCGAAGGCTTTTTTTCAGGTGGGTTAACAGGAGTATAATGGGGTTTGTGTGGGCGTGAGGGACTCCGTGGGTGAGATGGGTGTTCTTGGAGTGGAGTAGAGATAGGGGGGGACTGGCGCTGCCGAACCTCTGTGGGCACTACTGGGCCGCCAATGCGACGATGGTGCGCAAGTGGGTGATGGAGGGGGCTGCATGGAAGAGGCTGGAGACGGCGTCTTGTGTGGGTACGAGTCTGGGGGCGCTGGCAACGGCGACGCTGCCGCTCCCTTCAAGGAGGTATACCACGAGCCCGGTGGTGGGGGCTGCCCTCAAAATTTGGGGGCAGTGGAGGCGGCACGGGGGGGGGGGGGGGGTTGGGGCCTCGGCGTGGACCCCATTACGGGGGAACCACCGGTTTGCCCCAGGAAGAACAGGTGGAGAGTTTACGGGGTGGCACAGGGCAGGGATACGAAAGTTGGGAACCTGTTTGTGGATGGGAAGTTCGCGAGCCTGGGTGAGCTGGAGGAGAAATACGGGCTCCCCCCGGGGAACACGTTCAGGTACTTACAGGTAAGGGCGTTTGCCAGACGGCAGGTGGTGGAATTCCCGCGGCGACTGCCACACACAGTACGGGGCAGGGTGCTCTCGGGGGGGTGGGTGGGAGTGGGGAAGATCTCGGAAACTTGCCAGGTGATGCAGGAGGAGGAGGAGGCCTCGGTAATGGAGGTAAAAGGTAAGTGGGAGGAGGAGTTGGGAGAGGAAATTGAGGAAGGGACGTGGGCAGATGCCCTGGGGAGGGTGAACTCTTCCTCATCGTGCGCGAGGCTCAGCCTCATACAGTTTAAGATGCTACACAGGGCACACATGACTGGGACAAGGATGAGCCGGTTCTTTGGGGGCGAGGACAGGTGTGTTAGGTGCTCAGGGAGCCCAGCAAATCACACCCAGATGTTCTGGGCATGCCCAGCGCTGGAGGAATTTTGGAAGGGTGGAGCAAGGACGGTGTCGAGGGTGGTAGGATCCAGGGTCAAACCGGGCTGGGGGCTCGCAATATTTGGGGTTGCAGAGGAGCCGGGAGTGCAGGAGGCGAAAGAGGCCGGAATTCTGGCCTTTGCGTCCCTGGTAGCCCGGCGAAGGATTCTTCTCCAGTGGAAAGATGAGGCCCCCAAGCGTGGAATCCTGGATCAGTGATATGGCAGGGTTCATTAAATTGGAAAGGATGAAATTCGCTTTGAGAGGGTCGGTACAAGGGTTCTTTAGGCGGTGGCAACCGTTCTTAGACTTCCTGGCAGAACGATAGATATTGGTCAATGGCAGCAGCAGCTCGGAGGGGGCTTACTTTATTATTGTTTTTGTTATTTACACTGAAGGGTCGGAGGGGGTGTATATACCTGTTGTGTTAAGTCGGGGTGTTAATGTTAATTTATTATTTATGTACAGGGGGGGGGGGGGGGTTATGGGGGGTTGCTTTTCTAGATTGTGTTTTGTACTTAACCCTGTTGGGTTCCTTTTTTTTTCTCATTTTGTTATTGATATGTTATGAAAACCTTTAATGAAAATTATTTATTTTTTTTAAAAGAAATCCATTAGATCTGTGATGGTCGAATTTATTGTAGAGTATAATCTATTCAGCTACAGTTTGTCTATTCATTCACATATGCTCTAATGGATATGAGATACAAGGTAGATCTTGTAAATTGTTTTAACTGTCTGACCTTGTACAGTAAAGTATATTTTTGTTGGTTGAAAACCCATGGCATCTTGCGGCTTTATTCTCTCAGGAAGAGTCTTGAATCATAGATTTTGTAAACTTAAAACAAAAACATTGCTAGATCCTAACTGGATCTTACCAAAAACTTAGGGGTCTGGTGTAGGATCATAACTCCCACCTCAGTCCAAAAACAGAAACTTTACATGGAATTTACAGTGCAGAAGGAGGCCATTCAGCCCATCGAGTCTGCACCGGCTCACCGAGCACCCTACCCAAGGTCAACACCGCCACCCTATCCCCATAACCCAGTAACCCCACCCAACACTAAGGGCAATTTTGGACACTAAGGGCAATTTATCATGGCCAATCCACCTAACCCGCACATCTTTGGACTGTGGGAGGAAACCGGAGCACCCGGAGGAAACCCACGCACACACGGGGAGGATGTGCAGACTCAGCACAGACAGTGACCCAAGCCAGAATCGAACCTGGGACCCTGGAGCTGTGAAGCAATTGTGCTATCCACAAGGCTACCGTGCTGCCCTTTTTGTTGGTTGAAAACCCATGGAATCTTACGAAGGCCCCCTTTCGAAGGTCAAAATAATTGCAGTCAAACTGTAAATTGGAATAACGCCACGGACGTTAGATTTCCGAAATAGGTGAATTTTGTTTGTAGTAAATTATATTTGCAGCAACTCACTGATGGGACAGGACACCATCTGCTCATTACATGTCACGAAATGCATACCCAAAGCCTCAAATTTCCTGCCCTTAGTCAGCTTCTCAGGTAGAGGAGGAGAGGAGAGAGAGGAGAAGCATGAACAGCCAGCAGTACAAATTAATGCAGGCCACCATCCGCTGTCTTTTGCTCACTTACAGAACAGCATAGACTGTTGGTACAAGCAGGGAATAGAAAGGAACCTAAAACAGAGATAAGTAGACTACATGAATGAGGATTTAAAAACACAGTAACAGGAGGTTTTGAGATGCTGTCCTTGTCCATAATTTCCTTCTTGATATGTCTAATTAAACAGAGCATACACACAGTAAATATTATAAAACAACCATAGCCTCGGCTGTTAACAAAACAGTGGGTTACCTGTCTGAAAAACAAGCTCCTTCCCTCCTACGCCAGCAGCTTCCAGGTTAATAAATGCCCTTATTAGTTTAACCCAAGGGTGCTGTGTAATAAAACCATGGCTCGCCTGCCAAAACATAAAACAAGTACAGGATGGTGCAACAAAGGTCAGAAAGGATAATGCCGTTATATTTGTGTCACTGACAATTCAACATAATGTTTAGAACTTACTTGCAAAATATTCTCTTCCGCTCCATTGAAAAGAAATATGACCGCATGCTGCAAGGGAATTGATGAATTTGACAGCGCATTCAGAACTTCTAGCATGACTGCACAACTGACTGCATCATCACTGGCACCTGTCAAAAAACAAGCAACTCTGCCAAATACAAATTAACGTGTATTGGATGATTTGGATGAGAAGTATAAATGTCAGTGAAAAATCAAGACATCCTCTGTATTGGCAGGTATCAGGAGTTCGGGAGTGCCAATATCTATATTTCTTCTTAAATTAAAAGCAAACTAAACTTCTCACACAAACAGCTCTAAAAGTAAACTTATATCAGCTCTTAAAGTCATTCTAATGCATGCTGCACAACTGCCTACATAGTTACAAAAGAACTATAATGTGACCGGATCAGAAATCGGTTTAAGAGATTAATTTCTAACGGGACTCATTGCATCTCTTTTCTAATCTGCTGTTTGCATCCCATTACCTCTGAAGTATCGATCATGTCTCTTACTTTTTAAACTTTCTACCTTACTCATATCTATTTTATTAAGTATGTTTTCCTCGTGATTGTAATATCGCATCAACTTTGCCAATTTGTCCAGGGAACCATCTAGCACTACACACAAGCCAGATTGTTGTCAAGGGGAAAAAAAATCATGCGGTTTTCAGCTTCAAGTAGAAAAACATCCCAAGGTCCCTCCAGAGATTCTTCCCTCCACACCAAATTTGTTCCAACTTTGGTTTCACCTGCTCACACTGTGGCCCCCATTCCCTAGTACCACAGTTCCACTACCCTCATCACTTGCAATCTATCTGTAACTGGTAGTTCAGGAATAGTCAACTGCAAATGCCCAGGTCTCTCTCTCGCAGCTACACTCAAATCTTCTGGCACACTACAACTGTAATCTGATGCTGCTTTCAAGATAAGGAAGCTTGTGATTTCAGTAATGCCAGCATGGGGAGGCAGTCCCATGTGCTCAGTTTTAATATAGAGCCAGCATGATTCCAGAGAACAACAATTTTACAGGGTTATGGAGGCAGTTGGGGGGGGGGGGGGAAAGAGGTGTGAAGGGATTGACCAAGTTGAATAAAGAACTTTGGTCCTTAAATACCCATAAAAGAACAAGATGAGACTTTGCTCCTTTAATTCATACAATCTTGCATTTTAAATTAAAGGCGATTTGAGTATTGCAACATCATTTGAAAAAACTTTATTTGTTTAGCGATAGTCAGCCCAGCATTCCTGACCTTCCACATTAGCTGGCAAACACAAAAACTTAGCCCACCTCATTTATCATTGACTCACATATTGTCTTGGGAAACTGTTAGGCCATAGTGTACACACCTAAAACATCAGTTGCAACTGGATTGTCAAATATAGAAACACATTACATGATTAATACATGATTACCTCAGGGTGAAGGGCAAGGATAAAAAGGAAGAACCTTTTACCTGGGCTGTTGGCCACGGAATCAAAATGGCAGTTTGCAAGCATTGCATGCTTTGCTCCATTCTTTGGTTCTAGCTTCACGGCAACATTGGTAATATTATCATAGTAGCTATAGAAACCTCCCAGAAAATCAATGGTGAAAAAGCCAGTTGGTCTCTGGATATCCACTGTAATGCTATTTGCTACTGCATTTTCTTTGATTTTCTGGATCTGTTTTAGCAGGTAATTCACAGTCAGGACTTCATTGGCAGGGCTCCCCACAGGCCTGGGCCCAAAGTCAGTAATGTGCTGGAGGTGCTTCCTAAACAAGATAAATAAAGGTTTTGTCACCTTGTTAAATGCAACAGTTTTATTTTGACCATCTTTTGAAAGAATAGACATCAATGTTTCGCGTCTTTAACTGCAATCTTAAACTGCACATTTAAATTGAATTCCACCAACCTCAATATTTCTGCTTTCAGTTATTCCCATAATGTATGCCCAAAATGAACGCAGACATCAGCACATTCTAATTTCAGAGAACCACTCTTTAATGCTCTGGTTTGGATCTTACATTTTCCAAAATAATTCTGAGCAAGGCTACCAATTTATATTGCCATTTATACTGAGTCATAAGCAGAAGTGTGAAGGAGATCTCAAACATGTTATATCCCACTAGTCTTAACTGAATATCAGCCCAAGGCTCAGATGAAAAAGGAAGGGTTCAAGCCCACTGCATCGTACAAGACATTCCCCCACCGTTGAACTGGTTTTCTTTGTTATTCTCAAATCATTCACAATTCTTTTTTTAAAAAATAATGTTTATTAAGGTTTCCACAGAATATCAATAACAAAATGAAAAAGGAACCCAACAGGGTTAAATACAAAACAGTCAAAAAACAACCCTCCATATCCCCCTCCCCCCTGTACAAAAATAATAAATTAACACCCCAACTTAACACAGAGCCAACATAGCAAATATATACACCCACTCAGATCCCCCAGTGTAATGAAACATAAATGAAGTAACCCCCCGCCCCCCCCCCCCCCCCCCCCCCCCCCGAGTTGCTGCTGCCATTGACCAATGTCCACCGTTCTGCCAGGAAGTCTAAGAACGGTTGCCACCGCCTGAAGAACCCTCTCAAGGCGAATTTCACCCTCTCCAACTTAATAAACCCCACAATATCGTTGATCCAGGATTCCACGCTTGGGGGCCTCGCGTCCTTCCACTGAAGAAGAATCCTCCACCGAGCTACCAGGGACGCAAAGGCCAGAATACCGGCCTCTTTCACCTCCTGCACTCCCGGCTCCTCTGCCACCCCAAATATTGCGAGCTCCCAGCCCGGTTTGACCCTGGATCCTACCACCCTCGACACCGTCCTCGCTACGCCTGTCCAAAATTCCTCCGGCGCTGGCATGCCCAGAACATATGGGTGTGCTTTGCTGGACTCCCTAAACACCTAACACACCTGTCCTCACCCCCAAAAAACCGGCTCATCCTTGTCCCGGTCATGTGTGCCCTGTGCAGCACCTTAAACTGCATGAGGCTGAGCCTCGCGCACGAAGAGGAAGAGTTCATCCTCCCTAGGGCATCTGCCCACGTCCCTTCCTCGATCTCCTCTCCCAACTCCTCCTCCCACTTACCTTTCACCTCCACCACCGAGGCCTCCTCCTCCTCCTGCATCACCTGGTAAGTTTCAGAGATCTTCCCCACTCCCAACCCCCCCCCCCCCCCCCCCCCCCCGCGAGAACACCCTGTCCTGTACTGAGCGTGGCAGCAGCCTCGGGAATTCCACCAGCTGCCGCCTGGCAAACGCCCTTACCTGTAAGTACCTGAAGGTGTTCCCCGGGGGAGCCCATACTTCTCCTCCAGCTCACCCAGGCTCGCGAACGTCCCGTCCACAAACAGGTCTCCCAACCTTCGTATCCCTGCCCTGTGCCACCCCGAAAGTCCTCCATCTGTTCGCCCTGGGACAAACCGGTGGTTCCCCCGTATTGGGGTCCATACCGAGGCCACAACGCCCCCCCTGTGCCGCCTCCACTGCCCCCAGATTTTGAGGGCAGCCGCCACTACCGGGCTTGTGGTATACCTCCTTGGAGGGAGCGGCAGCGGCGCCGTTGCCAGCGCCCCCAGACTCGGACCCACACAAGACGCCGTCTCCAGCCTCTTCCATGCAGCCCTCCCTCGCCGGCATCATGATAACGTTCAGAAGCCTCCGCACATTCACGTTCAACTGCCTCCCTTTCACGAACCCCATCTGGTCTTCGTGGATTACCTGCGGCACACAATCCTCAATCCTCGTAGCTAAGACCTTCGCCAGCACCTTGGCATCTACGTTCAGCAGCGAAATCGGCCTGTAAGACCCACACTGCAGGGAATCCTTGTCTGGCTTCAGGATCAAGGAGATCAGTGCCCGGGACATCGTCGGGGGCAAAGCTCCCTTGCCTCATTAAAGGTCCTAACTCGCAACGGGCCCAACAGGTCCATATATTTTTTTGCAAAATTCTACCGGGAAACCGTCCGGCCCCAGTGCCTTCCCCGCCTGCATGCTACCTATCCCTTTGGTCAGCTCCTCCAGCCCAATTGGGGCCCCCAATCCCACCACCAGTACCTCCTCCACCTTCGGAAACCTCAATTGGTCCAGAAAGCGGCCCATCCCTCCCTCCTCCAGTGGGAGCTCGGACCGATACAATTCCTCGTAAAAGTCCCTGAAGACCCCATTGATGCCAACCCCACTCCGTACCACACTCCCTCCCCTGTCCTCAACTCCCCCGATCTCCCTAGCTGCGTCCCGCTTCCGGAGTTGATGCGCCAGCATCCAGCTAGCCTTTTCCCCATACTCATAAATCGCCCCCTGGGCCTTCCTCCACTGCACCTCCGCCTTCCTGGTGGTCACCAGGTCGAAGTTGGCCTGGAGGCTGCGCCTCTTCCTCAACAGTCCTTCCTCAGGCACCTCCGCATACTTCCTGTCTACCCTCACCATCTCCACCACCAGCCTCTCCCTCTGCTCCCTCCTCTTCTTGTGGGCCCTAATGGAGATCAGCTCTCCCCTAACCACCGCCTTCAGCGCCTCCCATACCATCCCCACTCGGACCTCCCCGTTATCGTTGGCCTCCAGGTACCTCTCTTGCTTCCTCGGACCCGCTCACTCACCTCCTCGTCCGCCAGCAGCCCCACCTCCAAACGCCACAACGGGCGCTGGTCCCTCTACCTCCCCAGCTCTAAGTCCACCCAATGCGGGGCGTGATCCGAAATGGGTATCGCCGAGTACTCAGTATCCTCTACTCTCGCTATCAGCGTCCTACTCAAAATAACAAAGTCGATCCGGGAGTAAGCCTTATGGACATGTGAGAAGAATGAGAATTCCCTAGCCCCCGGCCTTGCAAATCTCCAAGGGTCCACCCCTCCCATCTGGTCCATAAACCCCCTCAGCACCTTAGCCGCCGCCGGCTTCCTACCCGTCCTAGACCTAGAGCGATCCAGTGCCGGATCCAACACCGTGTTAAAGTCTCCCCCCATTATCAGGCCCCCCACTTCTATATCTGGGATCCGACCCAACATGCGCCGCATAAAACCCGCATCGTCCCAGTTCGGGGCATACACATTGACCAGTACCACCCTCTCTCCCTGCAGCTTACCACTTACCGTTACGTACCTACCGCCATTGTCTGCAACAATGCTCGACGCCTCGAACGACACCTTCTTTCCCACCAAGATCGCCACCCCTCGATTTTTGGCATCCAGCCCCGAATGAAACACCTGACCTACCCACCCTTTCCTCAATCTTACCTGGTCTGCCACCTTCAGGTGTGTCTCCTGGAGCTGAAACGCTCCAGCCCGGGGAACATCCTGGTGGATCTCCTCTGCACCCTCTCTCCAGTGCAATCACACCTTTGTTATGGTGCGGCGCTCAGAACTGCACACAGTACTCTAGCTGAGGCCTAAGCAGTGTTTTACACCGCTCCATCATAACCTGCCCGCAGAGGCAGACTGGTCCAGCACTCAGCCGCAGGGAAGGTTCACTCAATGGGAGGGAGAGCAGTTGGTCGCTTCTCGACACAAACCAAGATCAGCAGTCAGGTCCAAGCGTGTATTATTTATTTATTACCTTGCCGTTTTTGCATCGAAACCGTCCCGCTCGTCACTGGGTCCCACCGCCAGCAGCTGCTGCAGCGAGAGCCGGATCAGAGCCCAGAGCAGCAGCAGGTAGGCGGCCACCAGCAGCAAGGCGGCCGCTTCCGCCAGCGCTCCGGCGGCCCGTCCGCCGCCGCCGCCCAGGCCGCCCCGGCCTTTCCTGAGGGGCGACGGGGCCGCGGCGCGAGGCTCGGCCGCCCGGCCCCCGCGGATCCGCACCGCCTGACTCTCCCCAGAGACCGCCGACATTGGAACGCCGGCCCTAGCAACCGCTGGCTCGAGGCTGGGCTCCGGGCTCGGCGCCCCGCCCCCGGCTGCAGCATTTCTGGGGGCGGGGAGCAACCGTTCAATCAGTGCACACCCACCTCCACTCGGATTGCAAACCACACCGTTCATTTTTCCTTAAAGCCCTGGGAATGAGGCAGTGCAAAGGCATACATAATGCAAACATCATAAAAGGGCGCCAAATTTTGAGCCGCAGGAGCTCTCAGTAAATTTGTTGGTGATTTAATTTGAGGTGCAGGGGTTCTAAGATAGTGTCATTTGAGGGGCAGGAGTTCTCAGCAAACTTGTTGGCAATATCATTTGAGGTGTGAGGCACGATCAATTTGACTGGAGACGAAGTTGAATTCAAACTGAGGCTTTATTAGTATCAGATGTGTGGCCTCCCACAGCAGCTGACGAAATGGCTGCGAGCCGGAGGCCACGCATATTTATAACCCGCATGCAGGGGCACTGGTGAACCTGTAGTGCAGGTTCTACCGTACAACCTCTAACATCAGAACACAGAGGTTTACCACAAGGTGCAGGAAAGAAAACGCGTTGTCAACGTCATCGGAGGTGCAGAAGCCCTAAGAACCTTGTTGGTGATATCAACTGAGGTGCAGGAGCTCTTAAAATAATGTCACCTGAGGTGAACAAGCTATAAGAAAATGTGGTGTCAATGTCATCTGAGGTGCAGGAACCCTAAGAAGCTTGTTGGTGATATCAACTGAGGTGCAGGAGCTCTAAGAGCCTTGTTAGCAATATCAACTGAGGTGCAGGAGCTCTAGGATAATGGCATTTGAGGTGAAGAAGCTGTAGGAAAATGTGTTGTCAATGTCTTTTGAGGTGAAGGAGCTCTAAGGAAATATGTTGGTGATATTTGAGGTGCAGGATAAGAAAATATGTTGCCAATGTCATTTGAGATGCAGAAGCGCTAAGAAAATTTGTTGGCAATAACATTTCTAAATCTATTACATTGCTTTCCTATGTATTAATCATTTGAATCCCCAAAGGTCAGAAAAATCATGTTTCTTAAATGAAAAATATTCGTGCAGGTAGGCATTTTGCATCATTCGTCTTTAGCATGGCTAGAATTTCATTATGCAACAGTTTGATTATTTAATTCAAGCCCATTAAAAACATGAATTACCGAAAACTTTACTTACTTCGGACTGGAGGGGTGGTATACAGAGGCACCACTGCTTTACTTGATTTATATTTACAACCTAGACCTGGGTGTGCAAGGCACAATTTCAAAATTAGAAGGTAATGCAAGGCCTGGAAGTTTGTGAACTGTGAGGAGGATAGTGGTAGACTTCAAGAAGATGTAGACAGGCTGGTGGAATAGGTAGACAGGTGGCAGAACAAATTGAATGTAGAGATAGGATGAGGGGAGAATGGGGCATGGAAGGGGGAAGAGAAAGAATGTGGGATGGGAGAGGAATGAGACTGGGAGGAATAGCATATAGGGGAAGGATTTGGAAGGAGGCGAGGACGTATGGAGGATTGCAGGGTGGGGAGGGAATGGAGAGGGGAGGAAGGGTGGGAGTTGAGGGAGAAATGGTCAGTGGTGAGGAAAGAGGGGGTTGGATTCTGACCCGCTGCCCCAGGTGACAGGAATGGGGATGTGGAGCAGCATCGGGGGGGGGGGGGGGGGGGGCATTTAATTACAGGGTGTAAATCCTGCAGGAGCCAGGGCTGAGGGATTGTCATCAAGCAAACACCCCTGGTGAATCCTCAGATAATAGACTTCCATCATTTGCAAGCAGACCAGTGCAAAGTATTGCCGTCTTAATAATACCAGAGCCAACACCAAAAATAAAATACAATGCAAAATAGATACAGCAATTCTGAAACAGAAATGCTGTAAGTACTCCGCAGGTCTGTGCAGAGGGAAACAGTGGCTTCAGGTCCATGATCTTTCCGAAGTATAGTACTGGAAAATATTTAAGAGATGCAACGGTTAATGGCATATCAGTGCCGAGCTAAGTTAAGCTTTTAAACATGCTTAATGGGTACATCTCAGTATTAAACTGACCCAATAAAATTCCAATACTGGACTTGGGTGACTGAACAGATCTCCAGAACTGCCTAATCTTGGCCATGTAGTCAGTCACACAACATTCTCTGAGTGACCGACAAATGCAGTATATGGTACTCAAAGATCATTTTAAATTCAAAAAGAACTACAATACTGAAAGATGATCCCCATGAGTGCTGTTTTCCTGCCTTAATCTAGGTCTCAGAATCCATGGAACAAAGTGGTATAACTTGTTCTTGTTTCAAAGCCTTCCCCAAACAAGCTTTTCTTGTTAATCACTCATTACTCTGATGGTGGTGTTAAGAGGGAAATTGAAATACTTCCATTGAACTGTTAATATTCTTTCTATGATTAAACGGTCCTACAAGTTGTTTTGAAACAAAATGCTCCCAATTAAACATTCCTAGTCAATGTTTTGGAACAGTGTAAAATTGCGGGGGGAAAGAGTGCACAAAAAATATATGGACACTGGTTTTAACATTAGATTAAGTAGCTGCATCGTCTTATGTCACTCCAGGGCACATACAAATAGTCTTGTACTTGGCACCATAGTCTTTATATATTTTGTGGTAATTTTTAATCAAAAATATTTTTTATTCAGGTTTTCACAAAATATCAACAACAAAATGTAAAAGGAACCCAATAGAATTAAATACAAAACAAAACAAAACAACCCCTTGCCCCCTCCCCCCTATACATAAATAATAAATTAACACCCCGAAACACATAGCAAACATAGCCAATATACACACCCCCTCAGATCCCCCAGTATAGACAAACCAAAAATAAAATAGAACCCCCACCCTCCCCCGCCCCCCGGGTTGCTGTTGCTGCTGACCATTGTCTACCGTTCTGCCAGGAAGTCCAAGAACGGTTGCCACCGCCTGAAAAACCCTTGCACCGATCCCCTTACCACAAATCACCTAATATATGCATCAGTGTAAGGAGGGGGTTCTTGGAGTAAGGAGGGGGTTCTTGGAGCGTAGCAGAGATAGAGGAGGGTTGGCGTTGCCGAATTTGGGTGGTTATTATTGGGCAGCCAACGTGGCAATGATCTGTAAGTGGGTGATGGAGGGAGAGGGGGCGGCGTGGAAGAGGTTGGAGGTGGCGTCCTGGGGGCGCTGGTGACGGCACCGCTGCCGCTCTCGCCGACAAGGTATACCACGAGCCCAGTGGTGGCGGCAACGCTAAAGATCTGGGGGCAGTGGAGACAGCACAGGGTTGAGACGGGAGCCTTGGTGTGGTCCCCGATCAGAGACAACCATCGGTTTGTCCCAGGAAGGATGGACGGGGGATTTCAGAGCTGGCATCGAACAGGGATTAGAAGAATGGGGGACCTGTTCATTGATGGGCCATTTGCGAGCTTAGGGGCGCTGGAGGAGAAGTTTGGGCTACCCCCGGGAAACGCTTTCAGATACATGCAAGTGAGGGCGTTTGTGAGGCGGCAGGTGAGGGAATTTCCGCTACTCCCAGCACAGTGGATTCAAGATAGGGTGATCTCGGGCGTATGGGTCGGGGAGGGCAAGGTGTCGGCGATATACCAGGAGATGAAAGAAGAGGGGGAGGCTTTTGTAGGGGAGCTGAAGGGTAAACGGGAGGAGGGGTTAGGGGAGGAGATTGAGGAGGGGCTATGGGCTGATGCCCTAAGTAGGGTTAATTCCTCTTCCTCTTGTGCCAGGCTTAGCCTGATACAATTTAAGGTGGCTCATAGAGCGCATATGACGGGGGCGAGGCTGAGTAGGTTCTTTGGGGTGGAGGACAGATGTGGGAGGTGCTCAGGAAGTCCGGCGAACCGTGTCCATATGTTTTGGTCATGCCCCGCACTGGAGGGGTTCTGGAGGGGAGTTGCGGGAACAGTATCTAAGGTGGTGAAAGTCCGGGTCAAGCCAAGCTGGGGGTTAGCACTATTTGGAGTAGTGGACGAGCCGGGAGTGCAGGAGGCGAAAGAGGCCGGCATTCTGGCCTTTGCGTCCCTAGTAGCCCGGCGAAGGATCTTGCTAATGTGGAAGGAGGCGAAGCCCCCCAGCGTGGAGGCCTGGATAAATGATATGGCTGGGTTTATCAAGTTGGAAAGGATAAAGTTTGCCTTGAGAGGGTCTGCGCAGGGGTTCTACAGGCGATGGCAACCGTTCCTAGAACATCACGCGGAGCGTTAGATGAAGGTCGGACAGCAGCAACGGCAACCCAGGGGGGGAGGGGGGGGGGACATCGTTCGTTGGGGGGGGGGGGGTTTCTGGGGGGCATTTGAGCAAGAAAACACATGAATGATCCGGAAACTGACATGTACGGGAAGAATCCAACACACAAAGTTCTGTATCTTATTGACTTGCCATGTTCATGTCTTGCCACGCGAGTTCTTTTTCCTTTCTTTGTTACGGGGGGGGGGGGGGGGGGGGGGGCGGGCGGGGGTTTGTTTGGAAGGTGGAAAATATTGTTATTGAAAAATTCTTAATACAAACATATTTTAAAAAAATATGCATCAGTGGTGACTACCACAATACACATTTTGGATGGTTATACATTCTAATTGTTGTAGCTTTCCTCCCAAATGGATGTTGCTCAATGTGTTAGATCACTGCTGTACAAAAAAACATGCCGAGACATCAAAACAAGTGCAAAGTGATTTTTCAAAGCACGACACACCGTGAGAGAAGACATGGCAGCTGGTGCAGGAATTATTTTCAATACTGACACCCATTTGATTTATATTAAGAAACATTGTATTGATAATGACAATGACTTCAGAACTAGGTTTTGTTCCGTCCTTCATTACAATGTTTGTTCATGTGGTTTATCTGGTTTGGGGCCCTTTATCATTTTCTCTCGGGCCACCCAAATGTAAATTGATGTTGTGAAGAGTGGGCAGTGCCTGCAATCTTTGCAGATTCCGACTTCTAGGTTTAATACCCTAGCAAAGTTAGAAGAATGACTCAGTGGATCACCAGTAAATAAATGGCCCAGTAGTCTGAAAAAGAATTAACTACTGGGGATTTTTTATCTGTAGTTTTGTGGTATTTTAAAGGATAGGTTTGCAGACCATAAAGATACAAACAAACAAGAGCATTATTGGAAAGGTGTTTGCTCTACAGGCTGTTAGGATCGACTGCCCGTTTGCCTGCTCAAGCGGCTGGATGACATCATCAATACGGCGTGTCATCAGGTTCTTAAAGTGACCCTGTTCCAACTAGGAGAAAATATGAATACACAACACTTTCCTCACCCTTTACACCAGAGGTTCCTTATAATACAATTACACCCTTTACAATATGAACAATTAATAAACACAACAGTCAATAAGACGTCAATAAGACGTTTCGGAGAATGTCAATTTCTGTGTGGCTGTCAGCGAACCTCAGGCATCTGCTTTTTCGTGTTCATTACAACCTCTAGTGCTTTTGGCTTAGTTTGGACATTATCCGTAGTTGCTGGCCTCCGGTCAGCCCAACAAATAAATCATCAATTATAGGCAGAGGAGCCTGTTCTGTACATGATACCAGATTGATAGCGACCTACGCACCAAACCATCTCTCCTCGTTCATGGGTAATGTCAGCATGGCCCAGTCACTTACATTAACTGGTTTGAGGACCAGCCTCTATAATATTGCCTTAACCCTAGGCCAGATGGGGTACAGCACTGACCTAGCCTTTAAGCATCTTGCTTAGCATTCGTCCTTAATCTTTAGCTTTACTGAGATCTCTTTCATGCTTCTCAGTTCTCCATTAAAGACAATGGCAGTTTTCTTTAAAACCACCGGTAGACCTGCTTCAGACACGAGATTCATCTCAGCCCAGTTTAACTTGATTTTCTCCAGCTAGGTTCTCCCCATTAGGGCTGGGTAGTTACCTTTAATGGCTGGTAGGGATGTCCGTTTAGCTTCACATTTGCATCGATAGAGCCCCTCAACAGAACCACTATCCCAGTACAGGTATTTAATATTATCTTTCAGGGTTTTAAGATGGTGTTGCTCTTGGTAAACAGTTTCTGGTACCAATGAAGTTGCTGCTCCAGTGGCAACCTCCATTTTTACCAGTCGTCTGTCAAGTATAGGAGTGACCAAGTAACGATTTGTTGTGCCGGCAATGGCCAGCATGTTGAACGACAGTTCATCACCTGACTGTGACTCGGGTTCTTTTTTGCACCCATTTTGTATCACATGGATCCTTTCCCCTCTATTCGGCTTTCCATTTGATACACTTCTTTCCTGCTTTTTATAGTTCTTGTTTGGAACTTGTTGCTTCTTTCCCGTGCCCCCTTTGACCACAGTTCCAGCATTTTTCATCTTTGCACCAGCAGTCGACTGCTGCGTGCCCAGTTTTTTACGCATTGGTGGCAATTTCAAATCTGTATCTGCATATGTGTCTTAACCAATATTTTATGGATTCTAGTGCTCAAACCTAATTGTTCGGGGCTGCTTAGCTGCTAATTCCATAGACATCACAACTTTTAAAGCCTTCTTTAGGTTCAAGTTCCTTTCTGTTATCAGCCTTTTTTGGGTAGCTTTGCTTCTTAACCCACACACTAGTCTGTCTCTAATGGTGTTGTTCAAGCCATCTCCAAATTCACGTAGAATCATAGGAATTTACAGTGCACCTACCTTTTGGACTCTAAAGGTCAATTTAGCATGGTTAATCCACCTAACTGCCACATCTTTGGACTGTGGGAGGATTACTTCAATACTTTTAACCACATTTAGTTTATCTGTGATTTGTCCATTGTGAAGTTGACATTTACGGAACCACATAATGATTACTGCTCCCCCTACATCCCAACCCCCTGTAACGTCTCCCCCCCTCCTCCCCCCCCCCCCCCCCCCCCCCCCCCCCCCCCCCCCCCCCCCCCCCCCCCCCCCCCCCCCCCCCCCCCCCCCCCCACCAACTCCCCAGCAGCATCGCAGCAACAAGTGAAATTGACCTATCTGACCAGCTTTTTAAGGCCAGAAGCTCTGGCTGCTCACTGTGGATGACGATAACTCCAGTTAAAACACCAAGCCCAGGCATCTCAGTGGCGCAGTGGTTAGCACGTCGCCGAGGTCCCAAGTTCGATCCCGGCTCTGGGTCACTGTCCGTGTGGAATTTGCACATTCTCCCTGTGTTTGCATGGGTTTCACCCCCACAACCCAAAGATGTGCAGGCTAGGTGGATTGGCTACGCTAAATTGCCCCTTAATTGGAAAAAAATGAATTGGGTACTCTGAATTTAAAAAACAAACACCAAGTCCAGGCCCCAGTGTTTGGAACAGTCTACTTCCCCCCCTCCTCCTCCTGAGCCCTGGTTGGTGGTGATTTAGTGCGCCCTGGCAGCACTGCACCCCTATAATATATATATATACATTATTATATATTATTTATACATTTTTATATATATAATATTTATATATGCACAGCCTAATATGTTTAAAATATTTATATGTGCTCTGCCTGATTATAAATATTTAAATATGGACAGCCTAATATATACATATTATATATATATACATAACATTTATAAATGCACCACTTGAGAGTGTGGGTGATCACAAGATCACAAGAAATAGAAATCAGCCATTCAGCTGAAGGAGCCTGCTCCCCCAGAAGGAAAAACTTGGAAAATGACTGATGCTGGCACGGCTACAATGGGCAGAATGGCCTCCTTTGTTCGCTGTAACCATTCTATGATTCTATTCTACGATTAAGCAATGGCCCCTTTATTGTTAGAAATAAAAACAGAAGTTACTTCCCAGGATCATGTGTAAGCTTGCAACAAACTGGATGCCAAATTAAATTTGTGGTTTCAGTATCCAAGTCAGGACCTGCTGCAATGCTGCATTATTTTTTGGGGGAAGGGTGAATTTGCAACATGTTGTCATGTGCTCTCTTTAAACTGAGACTCCATCTACCCTCTGAGGTTGCTGAAAAAGATCCCACAGCACTATTTTCAAAGACGTGCACTGGGAGAATATCTGTTCCTCAATCAATATCATAAAACACAGATTATCTGGCGCTTATAACAGTAGGGTCTATGGGAGTTTGCTATGCGCAAATTGGCTGCCATGTTTCCGACATTACAACAGTGACTACAATTCAAAAATACTCCATTGGCTAGAGACGCTTATTTTATGTTCCATGACTAAAGTCCCTTCTAATTTGTCTATTTTCAAGGCTGAAGGGTCCAAGAATTTGTTTTAACCTATCCTCAAAAGCCAGTCCTCAGCTATTAGGGACATATGGCTCAGAACACTGTCAGTGTTTGAAGATTTCCCTGGCGCCATGATGATCACACCTGAACACAGTGGTTGAGGTGCAACCAGACCAGTCTTATGTAACTTCAACATGAAGGTCTCAGACTTAAATTATATTGGATTGGCAATGTGGCTGGGCGCACTGTTGGCTGCTCTGTCGGGCATGGTCAGTGGTGAGAACAGTCTGAGATCTCTGTCCTCCTCACCTTGAATTGGACAGTACAACACTATTCGTTGAGTATTTGTGACTGGAATGCTACTTCTTTCCGATTGATTTGTTTCCAAATTCTGAGTAAAGTATTACATGATGTGATCCTGTATAAAGTTGTCTTCAATCAGGGTGGGTCACTGACTTCCGGTGGAGGCTATGAAGGAGTAAGACGCACATTTGGTGGCTCCCACTCTGGTCGGACTTTTGGACCTTTCCCCCCCCCCCGACATTTTTCCGGTTTTAAACTGTAAATTCGAAGGATGAGGCAATTGGGCACCGTTTCCATGTATCGGTGTATGGGGAAAAGAACCAGAAGTGCACGAAAAGGCAGAAATAAAAAGACAGGCAAGGGCTGGGCTGAAGCTGCAGCAGGAGACAGCATGGCCGAGGACCGGACCCCTGGTGTGTCGGCCCAGCGATGTTCGGAGCAGTTGAATCAGGTCATCCAGGACGGCTTTGCCAAGCAGAGACGGGACTGCCTGGACCCGATAAAAGAGTCGATTGATCGGCTGGTGCACAGATTGGACTCCCAGGATCGGGCGATCCAGGAGGGTGAGAAGGCGCTGGCTGAGCAGGAGGAGCATCAAACTGCGGTAGAGCTGGAGGTGGGAATGATGAGGGACCAGCAGAAAAGGCTTCTGGAGAAGGTGGGGGACCTAGAGAAAAGGTCCCGTCGGCAGAACTTAAAAATTGTCGGGCTCCCGGAGAGGGCTGAGGGAGCTGATGCTGGGGGATACATAGCGGGTATGTTTGAGAAGCTGCTGGGGGAGGGGACATTCTCCCGACCCTTGGAGGTGGACAGAGCGTACAGAGCGCTTGCGAGGAAGCCGTGAACGGGGGGCCCTCCGAGGGCAATGGTGGTGAGATTCCACAGGTTCCTGGACAAGGAATGTATTCTTCAGTGGGCCAAGTGAGCGCGGAGATGTAAGTGGGGCAACAGTATCCTGCGGGTGTACCAGGACCGGAGTGTGGAGTTGGCCAGGCAGGCTTCAACAAAATTAAGTCAATCTTTTTCAAGTAACAGGTGAAGTTTGGACTGCTGTATCCGGCTCGCCTCTGGGTCACATATGAGGACCAGCATCATTATTTTGAGTCACCCGAAGACGCACTGGACTTCACGAAAAGAAAAGGACTGGTGGTGGACTGAGAACTTTGATGCAACATTTTGGCTTATATTGTTTTTTTTTCTCTTCTGTTTTTGAGTTCTGTTTAAGAAGGGTGGGGGGGAAAGTTTTTCGTTTTCGGGTTTTCTTTTTGGTGAATATTGGCAATGCCTTTTGATTTGATGTGCACTTTTGTGGGATGGAGACGTGTTTGTTTGGATTTCGGTGTTTTTCTTTCAGTTAGATGATTGTGTGGGGATCGTTAGATGAGGGAATTTGTTTGTATGAGCGGGGGGAGGGGAGTGAGGGAACAATAGGTGGGAGACAATCTGGTGCCGGGGGCAGGGGCCACCAAGCTAGCTGGGTGAGCTAGGTCACGGAAGCGCAGTGGGGGCTGAGCATATGTTTAGTTTATTGTATGGGTTAGGTTTCAGAGTGGTGTTGCTAGGGGGGGAAGGGGGGGGGGAGTTGTTCTGCTGACGAGGGGGGACTTCGGTTGAGAGACAGAGAGGAGGTTGGCGGCGGGGCTACCCGGGGACGGGCCGGAGGAGGCGCGGCGCATGGGTTGGAGGCGGCCCAAGAAAGGGGATGGCTGATCAGCGGAGGGGGGGGGCGTCTCTGACATTTACAAGGAACTTATGGGATCAGAGGAGACGCAGACCGAGGCTCCTGTGGCCCAACTAGGCTGATCACTAGGAATGTTCGAGGGTTAAATGGGCCGGTTAAGAGGTAACGTGTGTTCATGCACCTGAGGGGACTGAAGGCGGACGTGGTAATGTTGCAGGAGACGCACCTTAGAGTAGCGGACCAGGTTCGATTGAGGAAAGGCTGGGTCAGTCAGGTCTTCCACTCGGGGCTGGACACAAAGACTAGAGGGGTTGCGATCTTGATTAATAAGCGGGTGATATTTGAGGTGGGCAGAATAGTTTCGGATGTGGGATATATTATGGTTAGTGGTAAGCTGGAGGGGATGAAGGTAGTGCTGGTTAATGTGCATGCGCCAAATTGGGATGATGTGGATTTCATAAAGAGGATGTTGGGGAAGATACTGGACCTGGAGTCGCACAAGCTGGTCATGGGAGGTGACTTTAATACAGTTATTGATCCTGGCCTGGATCGGTCATGCTCTAAAACGGCAATGGCAAAGGAACTGAAAGGGATCATGGAGCAGATGGGGTGGGGGGGGGGGGGGAATCCATGGAGATTTAGGCAGTCGAGGGTGAAGGAGTTCTCCTTCTACTCCCACATACATAAGGTATATTCTCGGATCGATTTCTTTGTTTTGGGTAGGGCCTCGCTGGCAGGGGTGGTGGACACGGGGTACTCAGCGATTACAATCTCAGACCATGCTCCACACTGGGTCGACCTGCAGGTTAGTAAAGATAGTAATCAGCGCCCGCAATGGAGGTTAGATGTAGGGCTGTTGGCGGACAAAGCGGTGTGCGAGAGGCTGAGGAAATGCATACAAATTTACCTGCAGGTAAATGATACGGGGGACGTCTCAGCAGCGGTGGTCTGGAAAGCGCTGAAGGCAGTGGTGAGAGGAGAGCTGATCTCGATCCGGGCTCACAGGGATAGGGCAGAGACGGACCGACTGGTAAAAGAGATTCTACAAGTCGACAGGACGTACGCGGAGACTCCAGAGATAGGGCTTTTAAGGGAATGGCGGAGGCTACAGATGGAGTTCGGCTTGTTAACCACAGGGAGGGCAGTGGAACAGCTCAGAAAGGTGAGGGAGGCGATCTACGAGCATGGTGAGAAGGCCAGCAGGATGCTTTCACAGCAGCTCAGAAAGAGGGAGGCAGCTAGAGAAATAGGGAAAGTTATTGACGGGGATGGGAACTTGGTTGGGGATTCGGCAGGGGTGAGTAAGGCGTTTAGGGATTTCTACAGCAGGCTGTACAGGACGGAACCCCCTACGGGGACGAAGGGGATGAGGCACTTCCTGGAGGGGCTGACTTTCCCGAAGGTGGACGGGGAGCTGGTAGAAGGACTGGGGGCCCCGATCGGGTTGGAAGAGACAGTAGAGGGCTTGAAGGCCATGCAGTCGGGTAAGGCCCCGGGACCAGACGGTTACCTAGCGGAGTTCTATAAAAAGTTCTCCGGGATATTGGGACCGGTGCTGATGAAGGTGTTTGATGAGGCAAGGGAAAGAGGGGTTCTGCCCCAGACGATGTCATAGGCCATGATTTTGCTTCTCCTGAAACGCGACAAGAACCCGGAGCGATGTGGGTCCTACAGGCCGATATCCCTGTTGAATGTAGACGCCAAACTGTTGGCCAAAATTTTGTCCTCCAGGATTGGGGATTGTGTACCGGATGTTATTGTAGAGGATCAGACAGGGTTCGTTAAGAGCAGGCAGCTGGTGGCAAATGTAAGAAGGCTGTTAAATGTGATCATGATGCCCCAGGAAAGTAGGGAGGTTGAGGTTGTGGTCGCAATGGATGCGGAAAAAGCTTTTGACCGGGTTGAATGGGATTATTTATGGGAGTTTCTGAGGCGGTTTGGATTTGGGAGGGGCTTTATTGACTGGGTTTCAAGGGACTGCAAGGGACTGGTCTGTGGGGGGCTCGCTGGAGGAGAAGTTTGCATTGGTGAGGGGAAACAAATTTAGATATCTGCAGGTGAGGGACTTTCTGCTTAGACAGGTATCAACCTTCCCACTCCTGCCGCTAAGGGGGTTTCAGGACAGGGTAGTTTCCAGAGGATGGGTAGGAGAAGGGAGCATCTCTGACATTTACAAGGAACTTATGGGATCAGAGGAGACGCAGACAGAGGAGCTGAAGCGCAAGTGGGAGGAGCAGCTGGGAAGAGGAGCTGGGAGGAGAGATAGAGGAGGGTCTATGGGCAGACGCGTTGAGTAGAGTCAACGCGACCGCAACATGTGGCAGGCTCAGCCTGATTCAATTCAAGGTCGTTCACTGGGCCCACATGACAGTGGTCCGGATGAGCAAATTCTTAGGGGTGGAAGATAGGTGCGCAAAATGTGCGGGAGGACCAGCGAACCATGTCCACATGTTCTGGGCATGTCCAAAGCTTAGGGGATTTTGGCAGGGGTTTGCTGATGTCATGTCCAAGGTATTAAAAACAAGGGTGGCATTGAGTCCAGAGGTGGCGATTTTCGGGGTGTCGCAAGATCCAGGAATCCAGGAGGAGAAAGAGGCAGACGTTCTGGCATTTGCTTCCCTGGTAACCCGGAGACGGATACTATTAGCTTGGAGGGACTCAAAGCCCCCGAAGTCGGAGACCTGGCTATCGGACATGGCTAGCTTTCTCTGTTTGGAGAAAATCAAGTTCGCCCTGAGAGGGGAGCTGTTGCGGTTAGCCCGGAGGTGGCAACCGTTCATCGACTTCTTCGCGGAAAATTAATCGTCAGCCGAGGGGGAGGGGTTGGGTTAGTGTAGATCAGGGGTTTAACTAATGGTGGGACCTGTTAGGGAGGGAGGTAGTATTTGCATTATGTTTATAGTCTGTGTATTGTTTATATTGCTGCTGTTACAATGCCAAAAAATACCTCAATAAAATGTTTATTAAAAAAAAATCAGGGTGGGTCACTGCAAAGAATGTTCACTTGCTTAACCAGTTCCTTAATTGGAATTCTCAAAGGAGTTCTGTTACAAGGTGGGCAAGCAGAACTCATGGAATCAATTTTTGGCTCCTGCCACAATTTACCATATCTGATCGAGTTTTGTTTGTATTTACAATTTTTTCAAATAAGTGCATAATTGTTGACAGCTGTTGGTATTGTTGCTCTCTTTGCTTGGCTCTTAATTTGGCTCTGTTTAATTACGTTTGCGCAAGAGTCCCCAGGTATCTTTCGACACCACCACAAGGTTCAGAACCGAATACTGATCAATGACTCGATACACCAGTTAGTAATGCTCAAACGCAATGCTCATTTATTTACACACAGTCAGATCTACTCGTGCATAAACTCTACAAACTAAACTACTACTATTACTAAAACCTATACTTAGCTTCGGGTGCCCACTCAGTCAAAGGAATAATGGCCGTTGCTCGGTTCTGAGGCTGCTGGGTTGAGCTGTTTACAGGGTAGCAACTAGGAGCGTCTATCTCGTAGCATGCATTGACTTGGAACTTACTTGGTCTGATGCAGCTGCTAGGCAGGTCTCTCTCTTCGGTGAGAGCCAAAGCCAAAGAAGGAAGATTCTCCCTTGGGGAATACCTTTTATACTAAAAGGGCTTCGCGCGCTTTTGGGCGGGCCTTGAACGTGGCCTCAACTAATTGGGTCTTTCCCAATCAGTCGTATCGATTTTCCTCCAATAGAGGGGTGGTTCCCTGATCGCTGGGCGTGTCCTGGTGACTGTCAGTCTGCTTTGTCTTAGCTTCTTCTGGCACCGGGGAGTCTGTCCTAACATTGTGTATCTAAATGTTTCCCTTTTGTCCCCGGAGATGGCTCATTACTATGTAGATTGATAGTTTCTGCCCTGTCTGAGAGTTTAAGGTTTTAATCAACAGACAGAGCTTGCACCTGCTTGTTTCTTAGCATTGTCCAATTTTCCCTGCATTCTTTGCAAGTGTCCATTTTGTAATTGGGACGTGGCCATCCCAGATGGCTACAGTATATATTGTTGAAATATTGTTGGAAGTTTTGAAAAATGACATCCTGGAGCGAAGGGTGAATCTTGCTGCCGCACTTGGTCCCCAAATGCAATGCTGACACCAACTCAGCACATTCAGAAATCTGATCTCGAAGCTCCGGTTTGGTAAGTTGGGATCTGTTCCAGTCACACTAAATCAAACAAACTCAAAACCAGGTTTATGTACAGTCCCAACAACTGGCAAAGCTGCAAAATGGAGGCAGTGTGTGTGTGCTGTTAAAAAAAAAAGCAAGAAACTCACCACCTCCCTCATGTCCATTTTAGCCAATTCACAAAAAGGTTAGAACATACAGTGCAGAAGGAGGCCATTCACCCCATCTAGTCTGCACCAACCCACTTTAAGCCCTCACTTTCATTCTATCCCCATAACCCAATAACCCCTCTTAACCTTTTTGGACACTAAAGGTGATTTAGCATGGCCTATCCACTAAATCTGCACATGTTTGGACTCTGGGAGGAAACCGGAGAACCCGGAGGAAACCCACGCAGACATGGGGAGAACGTGCAGAATCCGCACAGACAGTGACCCAGCGGGTCCCCACCCCCACCCCCCGGTCACCTCAACGCTCACCAGTGTTTCCTGCTCTAAGTGAACTTGACCAGTCAGAGTCTGATGTCGCTCTGCATTGCCCGTTAAGGAGCCAATCAGACTCTGATTGGTGGCAGCAGACGCCGGCCATATAATGCTCCCCCCCCCCCGAAGGTGTGCCTAGGCACGGTGTGTTTCATTGTAAGTCTGCCTTTAGACACAGTCTGTCTGACAAGTCCCAAATCAAATGCCTCTCAATTGCCTGCTCCCTCAAATATCTATCCCAATTTTCTCAAACATATTAACACCATCTGCTTCCACTGCTTCTCTGGCAATATGTTGCACATGTTTACCATCCCTGAGTAAAGTCGTTAACCTAAAACATATGAGCACCTTACATCTTCTAAGCTGTATTCCTTGGTTCCGGTGTTTTGGGAGAAAATTGAAAATATTATCAGAGTTCAATTTGCCTATTCCCCTAAGGATATTTAACACTCCAAGAATACCTCCCAAAGGCTTTCCCTTTTCATAGGCAAACGGTACCAGGCTCTCAGCTCAAATAAACCTGTTCATTCTTTTCCGGTTACTTTCAGTGTCTGGATATCTATGCTAGTAGTATGGCAATGTTATATTATTCTCGGTATTGCTGCCTTATACAGACTGATTTTCACAGATCCCACAACACTAATTTGAAGAGGAGCAGTGGAGTTATCCCTACTGTCCTGGCCAATATTCATCTCTCAGTCAATATCGCTAGAGCAGATAATCTGCTCAGTGTCACATTGCTGTTTGTGGGAGCTTGCCGAGCCTAAATTGGCGGCTGAGTTGCCTATATTACAGCAGTGAATGACTATACTTCGAAAGCTGTTCATTGGCCGCAGAATGCTTTGGGACGTTCAGTTGTCATGAAAGGTGCTACATAAATGCAAGTCTTACATTTACCGCCTGGGATTATTTTGCTCGGCCCAAGATGCAGGTACCCATCGTGATGCAGAGGTAAATGTCAGTGACCTATTCCCGAGTTCCTAGATTCTTCTCCACTGCCTAGGTATTTAGGTTATGTTGACATTGGTTTAAATCTCTAGTCTCATTATATTGACCTGTATATGTAGGATGTCACTTCCAATTTCCTGCTTCTCTTATTTTTGATTTGCCTCTTCCCAATTGTTTAAATATTTTTGCATCCTATTTGGTGTCATCTTCAGTTTAGATGGCTTTGTTTATATCACCATCTCCAAATCATTCATATTTTCTGTGAATTCATTCACTATCACCCCTTGTCTTTGAGCAAATCTATCCCTAACCTTGCAGAGGGTCATGACCTCTGCCACCAAACATCAAACCTTCATTTCCCAGACTGTCATTGCCCATATCTGGAGATTGTCTCTTCATGCCTTGCAACCTCGTAGTTCCCCAACACTGCACAGCCCTCTTCTGCCTTGTCTCAAGATCCAACAATAGGACTGTCATTTTGATTTGATTTGATTTATTATTGTCACAAGTATTAGTATACAGTGAAAAGTATTGTTTCCTGCATGCTGTACAAACAATGCATACCGTACATAGGGAAGGAAGGAGAGGCTGCAGAATATAACGTTACAGTTATAGCAAGGTGTAGAGAAAAGATCAACTTAATACGAGGTAGGTCCATTCAAAAGTCTGATGGCAGTAGGGAAGAAGGTGTTCCTGAGTCGGTTGGTACGTGACCTCAAACTTTGGTATCTTTTCCTGACGAAAGGAGGTGGAAGAGATTATGTCAGGGGTGCGTGGGGTCCTTAATTATGCTGGCTGCCTCTCTGAGGCAGCGGGAATTATAGACAGAGTCAATGGATAGGAAGCGTGATGGACTGGGCTACATGCACGACCTTTTGTAGTTTCCTGTGGTCTTGGGCAGAGCAGGCTCCATACCAAGCTGTGATACAACCAGAAAGAATGCTTTCTATGGTGCATCTGTAGAAGTTGGTGAGGGTCGTAGCTGACATGCCAAATTTCCTTAGTCTTCTGAGAAAGTAGAGTCGTTGGTGGGCTTTCTTAACTATAGTGTCGGCATGGGGGGACCAGGACAGGCTGTTGGTGATTTGTGCACCTAAAAACTTGAAGCTCTCGACCCTTTCTACTTCGTTCCCATTGATGTAGATGGGGCATGTTCTCCACTACGCTTCCTAAAGTCGATGATAATCTCCTTCGTTTAGTTGACATTGAGGGAGAGATTATTGTCGTCTCATTCCTATACGCTGTCTTGTCATTGTTCGAAATCCGACCCACTACGGTGGTGCCATCAGCAAATTTGAAGATCGAGTTGGAGGGGAATTTGGCCACACAGTCATAGGTGTATAAGGAGGATAGTAGGGGGCTGAGGACACAGTCTTGTGGGGCACCGGTGTTGAGGATGATCGTGGAGGAGGTGTTGTTGCCTATCTTTACTGATTGTGGTCTGTGGGTTAGAAAGTTCACGATCCAGTCGCAGAGAGGGGAGCCGAGGCCAAGGCCACGGAGTTTGGAGATGAGTTTCATAGGAATGATGGTGTTGAAGGCTGAGCTGTAGTTGATAAATAGGAGTCTTACATAGGTGTCTTTGTTATCTAGGTGTTCCAGGGTAGAGTGCAGGGCCATGGAGATGGTGTCTGCTGTGGACCTGTTGCAGCGGTAGGCAAACTGTAGTGGATCAAGGCAATCCGGGAGGCTGGAGTTGAATCATGCCATGACTAACCTTTCGAAGCACTTCATGATGATGGATGTCAGAGCCACTGGACGATAGTCATTAAGGCACGCTGCTTGACTTTTTTTTGGTACAGGGATGATGGTCATCTTCTTGAAGCAGATAGGGACCTCGGATTGTTGTGGACAGAGGTTGAAGATGTCTGCGAATACCCCCGCCACCTGATCCGCGCAAGACCTGAGTGCTCGTCCGGGTACCCCATCCGGGCCAGTGGCTTTCCGTGGGTTGGCCTTCGAGAAGGCTGCTCTGACGTCTGCAGTGGTGATCTCAGATCAAGTTGATCCGCGGCTTCTGGGGTGGAGGACTCGCTCTCGCTGACCTCTTGCTCGAAGCGGGCATAGAATGCGTTGAGCTCATCAGGGAGGGGTGCGTTGGAGCCGACGATTTTACATGCCTTTATCTTGTAGCCTGTTATGTCTTGCAGACCTGGCCCTAGACGGCGGGGGTCCGTGTGGCTAGCCTGGGACTCGAGCTTGGTCTGGTACTGTCTTTTGGCATCTTTGATGTATTTCTTTAGATCATATCTGGCTTTCTCGTAGAGGTCAGGGTCGCCTGACTTGAACACCTCAGACCTAGACTTCAGCAAGCAGTGGATATCCCTGTTCATCCTGGGTTTCCGATTGGGAAACACGTGGATTTGCTTCTTTGGCACATTCATGACAGGCTCATCAGCATCTTCTTGCCTCATGGAACCAATTTCTTCCCATTTTCAACATTTTTCCTCACCTTGTCTAGTCTCTTCTGACCGATATCCAAGTCACGTTCAATGCCTTCTGTCATTTAACAGTTTCTACCTTTCTGGCCTGAACTGTTTTACCATGGGAGACCCTCTATTCCCCCGTCAGTGTGGCCATCGGGGTCTCAGATTCTTCTATGGACAGAGACCCAGTCAGTCTCCATCCACCACCATACTCTTCCGCCTGGCTAACATTTTCTTACATTTGAATAAAATCTCCTTCGACTCCTCTGACTTTTGTGTTGCTATGGGAACCTGTGGTAACTTGACCACAGAAAGGTAGTCGAACGCATTGTGAAAATTCAATCACTTTACTTACAAAATATCAGGGTAGCAAGGTGGCACAGTGGTTAGCACTGCTGACTCACAGCACTGATGACCCAGGTTCGATCCCGGCCCCGGGTCACTGTCCATGTGGTGTTTGCACATTCTCCCCGTGTCTGCGTGGGTCTCAACTCCACAACTCAAAAAGATGTGTAGGGTGGGTGGATTGGCCACTTTAAATGGCTTCTTAATTGAAAAAAAAGAATTGGACACTTTAAATTTATAAAACAAAACTTACACAAATATTGAAATAACAGTACAGAAACTAGTAGTAGTTATACACAACTACACACAAGCTCCTCGTGGCGAATACTGAAAGCCCACCCAAGCCCGCACTACCGACGATGTCACTCACACATGCTCACACTTGTTAAAGACATCCATACTTATAATCAATCGCAAGATGTTTATTATAACACTTCTAACCCCATAAATTTTAATACTCCTTTGGGAAAGAAACATAATAACACTCATGTCTCAACTATACATCAGTCTTTCAAGAGCTTTGCATTTCCGCTGTGATCTTTGCAGAACCACTGGTGACTCAGTAGACTCTGGTGACGTTTGGCTCAGTTGAGTTGAACTTGTGAGTGCAGTAGATCTGGTGTTTGTGAATGAAGGTCCCGCAACCTCTCCCGGAGTAGAGTCCACCAGATGCCCCTGAACATCAGAAACCACTTCCTGTCAAATTTCCACAGCAGCATTTCCTATTGCTGTGTGATCCGGAAACGTATCTGTCTCAGAGTCGTGGTGTAGACAAATGTGATCTTTGTGTCTGTGGGTGATTCCACCATTAGTTAGTTCCACGACTATGGATACCGGACCACTTTGGTTCAGATTAACTTCAGTCAGCAATTGTTGGTTACTGCCGAAATTCCTGACATGGACACAGTCATCCGGATTGAAATGCCTCTCCTTCGCATGGTAGTCATGCCTCTCCTTCTGCTTTTCCTGTCTTCATTCCACGCTCGCTGTGACATCTGGATGTAGCAGATCCAGGTGAGGCTCTGGCTTCCTACGCATCAGTATTTCAGCCAGTGAAAGTCCTGTTGTCGTTTGTGGTGTGATACAACACTGGAACAAGAACCATGAGCGTTTTCGACTGCCGTTCATGTGGCAAACTAGCTATTCACTGGACAAGGCTTTGTGTCGCCGTGCTGCCCCTCGTGTTTCTCTTGTCCTGTTTAATCCTTGTCACCAAAAAGACCTGGTAATTTGACCACAAAAAGTTAGTGAAATGCATTGTGAAAATTCAATCTTCTTTACTCACAAAATATCAAAATAGCAATACAGCATGGATTCAGAAACTAGCAACAGTTATATGCAACTATCCACAATCACCTTGAGATACCCTCAATTACAACTCGAGAGAGATGATTGGTAATACAAAGGCTTTAATTAGCAGAGAACCAGACAGCTGCCGAGAAGTGTGCTCACTGCATGCTGCCCACTGAACATTACCTTATATATGGCTCCCTGGGGGGGTGGAGCCAGAGGCGGAGTCCCCCAGGGTTCCAAACCCAGTCTTAAAGGGATCATTACATTAAAGGTGCAGTAATCAATCATCATATTCACCCCCTGTTTTAAAAGAAAACACAGAGTCCGTTGGGGGTGAAGTGGAATTACATGTCCAGTCTTTTGGGTGGTCTGATTGTCCGTGTTGATCTTCTCAGCTCCGGCGGTGGTGCGGCGGACATGGCCGTCTTCAATGGGGGTATATCCGGGAGCACGGTGGTCTGAGCCTTTGGCCGTGTTGGAGCAGGGGGGTATCCAGGGTGACTAGGGTATTGGTGCCGGCACCAGCAGGGGGGGGTGGGGGAGGGGGCAGTAGAGGGGGGGCGCTGTCGGTGTCGGCAGCTGGTGCGGGAGGGGGGCATCGGTAGAGGAGGAGGCGTCAGTGGGAGAGCCAGTGGGTGCCAGGTCTCGCAGGGAAACTGTCTTACCTTCCGTCGAGGTGCTTGACGTCAGGGTATTGAGGGTTCGCATGCAGCAGCTGAACCCTCTCAACTAGAGGGTCCGTCTTATGGCTCCTCCCGTGCCCCTGGAGTCGTCAGCCAACATGGAAGCGAGACCCCAGAGGTGGTGTTCCTGGGGAAGACAAACAAGCGATTGTGAGGGGTCTCGCTCGTCGCCGTGCAGAGGAGCGACCTAATGGAATGTAGGGCATCGGGTAGGACCTCCTGCCAGCGGGTGGTTGGGAGACCTCTTGGCCATGGGGCTAGAAGGACAGCCTTCCAAACTGTCGCGTTCTCCCTCTCCACCTGCCCGTTTCCCCGCTGGTTATAGCTGGTCGTTCTGCTCGAGGCGATGCCCTTGTTGAGCAGATACTGACACAGCTCATCACTCATGAACGATGTACCCCGGTCGCCGTGGATGTAGGCGGGGAAACCGAACAGGGTGAAGATGCTGTGCAGTGCCTTGATTACGGTGGCCGAGGTCATTTCGGGGCAGGGGACAGCGAATGGGAAGCGGGAGAATTCGCCGAAGACAGAGAGGAAATAGATGTTGCGGTTGGTGGATGGGAGGGGCCCTTGAAGTCCACGCTTAGTTGCTCAAAGGGCCCAGAGGCTTTCACCAGGCGAGCCTTGTCTGGTCGGTAGAAGTGCGGTTTGCACTCTGCACAGATCTGGCAAGCTTTGGTCATGGCCTTGACCTCCTCGGCGGAGTAAGGTAGATTGCGGGACTTGATGAAATGAGCAAGCCGGGTGACCCCCGGGTGACAGAGGGCATTGTGGATGGCCCGCTGACGGTCTTTCTGCGCGTTGGCGCACGTGCTGCGGGACAGGACATCTGGGGACTCATTGAGCTTGCCCGGACGATATGTAATATCGTACGTATAGGTGGAGAGTTCGATCCTCCACCTCAAAATGTTATCATTTTTTATTTTGCCCCGTTGTGCGTTATCAAACATGAAGGCTACCGACCGTTGGTCGGTGACGAGGGCGAACCTCCTACCGGCTAGATAGTGCCTCCAGTGCCGCACGGCCTCCGTAATGGTTTGTGCCTCCTTCTCGACTGCAGAGTGCCGAATTTCTGAGGCGGTGAGGGTTCGGGAGAAAAAGGCTACTGGCCTGCCTGCCTGGTTGAGGGTAG
Source organism: Scyliorhinus torazame (assembly GCF_047496885.1). NCBI lineage: Eukaryota > Metazoa > Chordata > Chondrichthyes > Carcharhiniformes > Scyliorhinidae > Scyliorhinus > Scyliorhinus torazame. The sequence goes on along the minus strand of NC_092715.1, from coordinate 244,263,567 downwards.
CAGCCAGGGTGACGTCTGATGCATCGCTTTCTACCTGGAAGGGGATGGTTTCGAACACCGCGTGCATGGCCCCCTTGATGATATCGGCCTTGATACGACTGAAGGCCGACTGGGCCTCAGCCGTCAGCGGAAAAAACGTGGTCTTAATGAGTGGTCAGGCTTTGTCCGCATATCTGGGGACCAACTGGGCAAAATAGGAAAAGAGCCCCAAGCGCAGTTTGAGTGCCTTGAGGCTGCGGGGAAGGGAAGTTCCTTTAGAGGGCACATGCGGTCGGGGTCTGGGCCTAGGACCCCGTTTTCCACGACGTAGCCGAGGATGGCTAGTCGGGTTGTGTGGAAAACGCATTTCTCTTTGTTGTAGGTCAGATTGAGGGCCCGGCCGGTCTGGGGGAACTTTTTTAGGTTTGCATCGTGGTCCTGCTGGTCATGGCCACAGATGGTGACATTGTCCAAGTACGGGTATGTAGCCCGTAAGCCGTACTGGTCCACCATTTGGTCCATCGCCCTTTGAAAAACGGAGACCCCATTTGTGACGCCAAAAGGGACCCTGAGGAAGTGAAAAAGCCGACTGGCTGCTTCGAAGGCCGTGTAGAGGCGGTCCTCCGGGCGGATAGGGAGCTGATGATAGGCGGATTTTAGGTAAACCGTGGCGAATACCCGATATTGGGCGATCTGGTTAACCATTTCTGCTATGCGGGGAAGTGGGTACGCATCGAGTTGCGTAAAACGGTTTATGGTCTGACTATAGTCCGCCACCATTCATTTCTTTTCCCCAGACCGGACTACCAATACTTGTGAGGCACGATCAATTTGACTTAAAGACGAAAGTTGAATCCAAATTGAGGCTTGGTATCAGATGTGTGGTCTCACACAGCAGCAGGCGAAATGGCTGCGAGCTGGAGGACACGCATATTTATACCCTGCCTCCTGGGCGGAGCCAGCAGGCAGGGCCACAGGCGAACCTGTAGTGCAGGTTCTACACTAGAACTACTAGAACTTATATTAGAGGTTGTACTACAGTACAACCTCTAATATAAGTACAACAGTGGTTTACCACATTCACCCGCTGTTAAAATTGAGTCCGGCGGGGGTGGTGGATAACTATATACGATCATGATTTTAATATTTACAGAGCAAAACAAAGGTCTCTTGGCATCCTGTGGGCCAGTCAGAGGTTCAGCCGGTCCAGGGCCTTGATGGTCCTTTGAGAGCGACGAACTGGTGACGGCGATGTTGGTGCTGACCTGGTCGAGGGTGACTCCGGGAGCGTGCCGAAATCCTCTTCATCGACGGGCGTGGGCAGGGGGAGGATGGACGGTCCTGGGGGTGGTGGTGTTGCGAGCGACGGGGGAGGGGAGGGAGGGGCCGGGGGCGACGGGGGTGGTGTGGGGGTGTAACCTGCTGGTGCCAGGTCCCTGAGGGAGAGAGTACCCTGGCGGCCGTCAGGGAACGGCACGTAGGCGTACTGGGGGTTTACGTGAAGCAAGTGTACCCTCTCCACCAATGGCTCCGCCTTGTGGAGTCGCACATGTTTACGGAGAAGCACGGTTCCCGGAGCTGTGAGCCAAGTCGGGAGCGACATGTGGACTTCCTGGGGAAGGCAAAAAGACGTTCACATATTGTTAGTGGATGTGCAGAGTAACGAGCGAATGGAATGTAGTGCATCAGGGAGGACCTCTTGCCAGCGGGCGGCCGGGAGATTTCTGGACCGTAAGGCCAGCTGGACGGGCCTCCATACCATCCCATTCTCCCTTTCTCCCTGTCTGTTTCCCCAGGGTTTGTAGCTTCTCGTTCTGCTGGAGGCGATACCCCTGCTGAGCAGGAACTGATGCAGCTCATCCCTCATGAATGAGGATCCCCTGTCACTGTGGATGTAGGCGGGGAAATCAAACAGAGTGAAGATCGAATTGAGGGCTTTAATGACGGTTGCAGACGTCATGTCGGGGCAAGGGATGGCGAAGGGGAACCGGGAGTACTCATCGATCACACTGAGGAAATATGTGTGATGATCGGGGGAGGGCAGGGGGCCTTTGAAGTCCATGCCGAGACTTTCAAAGGGGCGGGAGCCCTTCACCAGGCGCGCGCGGTCCGGCCGGTAGAAGTGCGGTTTGCACTCTGCACAGACCTGGCAGTCCCTGCTAATTGTCCTTACTTCCTCGACGGAGTAGGGCAAATTTCGTGCCTTAATGAAGTGGTACAACCTTGTGACCCCTGGGTGACAAAGGCTGTCGTGCAAGGTCCGGAGTCGGTCTACCTGTGCGCTGGCACATGTACCTTGGGATAGGGCGTCTGTTGGCTCATTGAGTTTGCCAAGGCGATACCTAATCTGGTAATTATAGGTGGAGAGCTCGATTCTCCACCGCAAGGTTTTATCATTTTTGATCATGCCTCGCTGTGTGTTGTTGAACATAAAGGCTACCCACCGTTGGTCAGTGAGGAGAGTGAATCTCCTGCCGGCCAGGTAATGCCTCCAATGCTGCACAGCTTCAACGATAGCTTGGGCTTCTTTTACGACGGATGAGTGCCGAATTTCAGAGGCATGAAGGGTGCGGGAAAAGAATCCCCCGGGCCTGCCTGCCTGATTGAGGGTGGCGGCAAGGGCGACGTCTGATGCGTCGCTTTCTACTTGGAAGGGCAGTGTGTCATCTACAGCGTGCATTGTGGCCTTGGCAATATCAGCTCTGATCCGGCGAAGGCCTGTTGGGCCTCAGCCATCAGGGGGAACTGGGTGGACTGTATGAGTGGGCGGGCCTTGGCCGCATAGTTTGGGACCCACTGCACGTAATATGAAAAGAACCCCAGGCAGCATTTGAGGGCCTTGGGGCAGTGGGGGAGGGGGAGCTCCATGAGGGGGAGCTCCATGAAGGGGCGCATGCGGTCGGGATCGGGCCCCAGAACTCCGTTCTGGACCACATAGCCGAGGATGGCTAAGCGGTTCGTGCTGAACACACACTTCTCCTTGTTGTAAGTGAGGTTTAGGAGAGTAGCGGTGTGGAGAAATTTAACAAGGTTGGCGTTGTGGTCCTGCTGATCATGGCCACAGATGGTGACATTGTCTAGGTACGGAAACGTGGCCCGCAAACCGTACCGCTCGACCATTCGGTCCATCTCCCTTTGGAAGACCGAGACCCCGTTAGTGACGCTGAAGGGGACCCTAAGGAACTGATATAGACTGCCGTCTGCCTCGAAGGCGGTGTATGGACGGTCCGATTTACGGATGGGGAGCTGGTGGTAAGCGGATTTCAGGTCCACCATTGAGAAGACCCGGTACTGTGCAATCTGGTTAACCATGTCAGAGCTTCTTGCTATCCACCCTGTCTATACCTCTCATGATTTTGTAGACCTCAATGAGGTCCCCCCTCAGCCTCCGTCTTTCTAAAGAAAATAATCCTAATCTACTCAACCTCTCTCCATAGCTAGCGCCCTCCACACCAGGCAACATCCTGGTGAACCTCCTCTGCACCTTCTCCAAAGCATCCACATCCTTTTGGTAATGTGGCGACCAGAACTGTCTGCAGTATTCCAAATGTGGCCGAACCAAAGTCTTTTATAACTGTAACATGACCTGTCAACTCTTGTACTCAATACCCCTTCCGATGAAGGCAAGCATGCTGTATGCCTTCTTGACCACTCTATCGACCTGTGCAGCCACCTTCAGGGTACAATGGACCTGTACACCCAGATCTCTCTGTACATCAATTTTCCCCAGAGCTTTTTCATTTACCGTATAGTTTGCTCTTGAATTGGATGTTCCAAAATGCATCACCTCACATTTGCCCGGATTGAACTCTATCTGCCATTACTCCGCCCAACTCTCCAATCTATCTATATTCTGCTGTATTCTCTGACAGTCCCCTTCACTATCTGCTACTCCACAAATCTTAGTGTCATCTGCAAACTTTCTAATCAAACCACCTATACCTTCCTCCAGATCATTTATGTATATCACAAACAACAGTGGTCCTGATCGGGAGTGCGTGCTAAGGTGGGCCAAGAAGGAGCGGAGCAGCAGGTGGGAGAACGTGGAGGTCCGGATCTACCATGATTGGAGTGCGGAGGTGGCGAAGAAGAGGGCCGGGTACAATTGGGCGAAGGCAATGTTCCACAGGAGAGGGGTGAAGTTCGGCATGCTGCAGCCGGCGTGTCTGTGGGTCACCTATAAGGACCAACATCATTATTTTGAGTCCCCGGAGGGGCGTGGGCCGTTGTCCAGGCCAAAAAATTGGACTGAGGGTCAGGGACGGGGGGCCGCAGTGAAGGGATAGTTGGGGATTGTTGTGTTGTATTTTGAGGGGGGTTCTTTGTTCATTGTTGGTTCTTTGTTTTTCGGGGGTTGGTTGGGCACTGTTTCGGTTGGGTCCGCCGGGTGGGCTCGTGGAGGGGGGCAGGTAAACGGCCTGAAACGACCGGGCCTGAAAAGGGAGCCGTGCCAAAGGAGGCGGCGCCAGGCGAGTGGAAAGCGCGGGCTTTTTCCCGTGTTAAGGCCTGAAGGGACGGGGCCGGAGCTGGGCAGCGCAGGCTTTTTCCCGCGCTGGGAGTGGAAGGGGGAAGGGGAGAGCCTGCTGGTGGGCAATGCGGGGGGGGGGGGGAGGGAGTGGCCGGGGTCAGCAGGAGTCGGCGGAGCAATGCAGCTAGGGGGGGACCTAGCTGGGGGGGAGAGGGGGCTAATAGGGGTGGGGGGAACCGGGTTGCTGCTGGAATGGCCACGGGGGAGCTGGAGTCGGTAGAGGAGGTCGGGGCGGGTGTCTGCCGCTGTGGGGAACAGGCCGTGCATGGGGCACGGGTACGTGGCTGGCCTAGGAGGGGATATGGCTAGTCGGTGGGGGAGGGGGGGGTGGGTAGCCCCATGATCCGGCTGATAACCTGGAACGTAGGACTGAACGGGCCAATCAAACGGGCCTGGGTGTTCGCGCACCTGAAGGGGCTGAAGGCAGATGTGGCCATGCTTCAGGAGACGCACCTGAGGGTGGCAGATCAGGTAAGGTTGAGAAAGGGGTGGGTAGGCCAGGTGTTTCATTCGGGGTTGGATGAAAAAAATCGGGGGGGGGTGGTGATCTTGGGGAAGAGAGTGTCGATCGAGGCGTCAAAATTGTGGGAGACAATGGCGGTAGGTATGTGATGGTGAGTGGCAAGCTGCAGGGGGAGCGGGTGGTTGGTCAATGTATATGCCCCGAATTGGGACGATGCGGGGTTCATGCGGTGGATGGTGGGCCGGATTCCGGACCTGGAGACAGGGGGCCTGATAATGGGGGGGGATTTCAACAAGGTGCTGGACCCGGCACTAGATCGCTCCAGGTCTAGGACGTGTAGGAGGCCAGCGGCAGCCAAGGTGCTGAGGGGGTTCATGGATCAGATGGGAGGGGGGACCCATGGAGGTTTGCGAGGCCGGGGGCCAGGGAATTCTCATTCTTCTCCCATGTCCACAAGGCCGATTCCCGGATTGACTTCTTTGTTATGAGTAGGGCGCTGATTCCGAGAGTGGAAGATACTGAGTACTCGACGATAGCCATTTCCGATCACGTTCCGCATTGGTTAGACCTCGAGCTGGGGGAGGAGAGGGACCAGCGCCCGCTGTGGCGCTTAAAGGTGGGATTGCTGGCGGATGAGGAGGTGTGCAGGCGGGTCCGAGGGTGCATAGAGAGGCACCTGGAGGCTAATGACAATGGGGAGGTCCACGTGGGATTAGTCTGGAGGCGCTGAAGGCGGTGGTCAGGGGAGAGCTGATCTCCATTAGTGCCCATAAGGAGAGGAGGGAGAAGAGAGAGAGGGAGAGGCAGGTGGGGGAGATGGTGAGGGTGGACAGGAGGTACGCGGAGGTCCCGGAGGAGGGATTGCTTCGGGAGCGGCGTAGCCTCCAGGCCGATTTCGATCTGTTGACCACCAGGAAGGCGGAGGCGCAGTGGAGGAAGGCGCAGGGGGCGGTATATGAATACGGAGAAAAGGCGAGCCGGATGCTGGCACACCAGCTTCGGAAGCGAGAGGCAGCTAGGGAGATCGGGGGAGTTAAGGATGGGGGAGGGAGCATGGTGCGAAGTGGGGTGGGTATCAATGGGGTCTTCAGGGAGTTCTACGAGGAACTGTATCGGTCCGAGCCCCCACTGGAGGAGGGAGGGATGGGTCGCTTTCTGGACCGGTTGAGATTCCCGAGGGTGGAGGAGGGACAGGTGGAGGGGCTTCGTCCTGTCAAAAGGATAGGAAGCATGCAGACGGGGAAGGCACCGGGGCCAGATGGGTTCCCGGTCAAATTTTATAAGAAGTATGCGGACCTGCTGGGCCCTCTGTTGGTAAGGACCTTTAACGAGGCAAGGGAAGGAGGGGCTTTGCCCCCGACGATGTCTCGGGCACTGGTCTCCTTGATCCTGAAACGGGACAAGGATCCTCTACAATGTGGGTCATACAGGCCGATCTCACTCCTAAATGTAGATGCAAAGTTGTTGGCGAAGATTTTAGCCACGAGGATAGAGGACTGTGTGCCGCAGATCATTCACAAGGATCAGACGGGGTTCGTGAAAGGGAGACAGCTGAATACGAATGTACGGAGGCGCTTGAATGTTATAATGATGCCGGCGGTGGAAGGGAAGGCGGAGATAGTGGCGGCGATGGATGCGGAGAAAGCCTTTGATAGGATAGAGTGGGGGTACCTGTGGGAGGTGCTGAAAAGGTTCGGGTTTGGGGAGGGGTTTGTCAGGTGGGTTAAGTTGCTGTATGAAGCCCCGGTGGAGAGTGTGGCCACGAACAGAAGGAGGTCAGAGTATTTTCGGTTACACCGGGGGACGAGGCTGGGGTGTCCTCTGTCCCCCCTGCTCTTTGCGCTGCCGATTGAGCCCGTGGCCATGGCATTGAGGGAGTCGAGGAATTGGAGGAGGCTGGTGCGGGATGGGGAGGAACATCGGGTGTCGCTCTATGCGGACGATTTGCTGTTATATGTGGCGGACACGGTGGGGGGAATGCCGGAGGTGATGAGGATTCTCAGGGAGTTTGGGGATTTCTCTGGGTATAAGCTCAATATGGGGAAGAGCGAGTTGTTCGTTATTCACCCTGGGGACCAGAAGAGGGGGGGTTGGTGAGCTCCCACTTAAAAGGGCAGAGAGGAGTTTCAGGTATCTGGGGGACCAGGTGGCTAGGAGTATGGGGGTCCTGCATAAGTTTAACTTCACGAGACTGGTGGAGCAAATGGAGGAGGCGTTTAAGAGGTGGGACGTGCTGCCACTCTCCCTGGCGGGTAGGGTGCAGTCAGTTAAAATGACGGTGCTCCCGAGATTTTTGTTCCTGTTCAAATGCCTCCCCATTCTGATCCCTAAGGCCTTCTTCAGGCGGGTTCATAGGAGCATTATGGGGAGTGTGTGGGCGCAGAAGACCCCGAGGGCGAGAAGGGTGTTCCTGGAGCGGTGCAGGGCTGGGGGGGGGGTTGGCGCTGCCTAACCTCTGTGGGTATTATTGGGCTGCCAACATGGCGATGGTGTGTAAGTGGGTGATGGAGGGGGATGGGGCAGCATGGAAGAGGCTGGAGATGGCTTCCTGTGTGGGCACGAGCCTGGAGGCGCTGGTGACGGCGCCGCTGCCGCTTCCTCCAACGAGGTAAACCACAAGCCCGGTGGTGGCGGCTACCATCAAAATTTGGGGGCAATGGAAACGTCACAGGGTGGAGGTGGGGGCCTCGGTGTAGTCCCTGATTCGGGGGAACCACCGGTTTGCCCCATGGAGGATGGACGGAGGGTTCCAGAGCTGGCACAGGGCAGGTATTAGAAGGATGGGGGATCTGTTTGTGGACAGGAAGTTCGCGAGCCTGGGTGAGCTGGAGGAGAGGTTCGGGCTCCCCCCGGGGAACACCTTCAGATATATGCAGGTAAGGGCGTTTGTTCGGCGGCAGGTGGTGGAGTTCCCACTTTTGCCGCCACGCATGGTCCAGGACAGGGTGCTGTCGGGGGTGCGGGTTGGAGAGGGGGATCTCGGCTACGTATCAGGTGATGCAGGAGGAGGAGGAGGCCTCGGTGGAGGAGCTAAAGCGTAAGTGGGAGGAGCTAAAGGGTAAGTGGGAGGAGGAGTTGGGTGAGGAGATTGACGAGGGGACGTGGGCGGATGCCCTGGGGAGAGTGAACTCTTCCTCCTCTTGCGCGAGGCTCAGCCTCATACAATTTAGGGCTCACATGACCGGGGCAAGGATAAGCCGGTTCTTTGGGTGCGAGGACAGGTGTGTTAGGTGCTCAGGGAGCCCAGCAAACCACACCCACATGTTCTGGGCGTGCCCAGCGCTGGAGGACTTTTGGATGGGTGTAGCGAGGACGGTGTCGAGGGTGGTAGGTTCCAGGGTCAAGCCGGGCTGAGGGCTCGCAATATTTGGGGTGGCAGAGGAGGTGGGAGTGCAGGAGGCGAAAGAGGCCGGTATTCTGGCCTTTGCGTCCCTGGTAGCCCGGCGAAGGATTCTTCTTCAGTGGAAGGATGCAAGACCCCCAAGTGTGGCATCCTGGATCAACGATATGGTGGGGGTTATTAAATTGGAGAGGGTGAAATTTGCCTTAAGGGGATTGGTGCAAGAGAACCCAAAATTTGAATTGAGAATCCAATGGGAACAGAAAAAAACCCACAAGCGTCAAAACAGTACTGATCAAGCCTCTGAGATTCGGAAGTGTGTTAATGCATGCGTACGAACAGGGATATAAGGTAAACCTGAGAGATTTTGTTACGAAAAACTGTCTGGAGTTTTGTAGGCCGGAAATTAGCGTAAGCCGTACCCGTGTTTACATCACCACTTTATCACCCCCTGTTCCAAATTCAGTAGAGATCCTAGTAGAGAAAATGGCAATGAAGGCAATGGAACACCTTATGAACCCCCAGGAATTTGAGATCACAGCGACCAGTAGAGTAGGACAGTGTCCCATATGGGAAGAAGAGATCAGAAAATATCTCAAAGGGAAAGGATGGCCCCTTTGGAGTGAATTCCGTGATAATGAGGAAACAGGACCCGGGAGTATAGGACATACTTGGTGGGAGAACCTGTCAGAGATCTACAAGACGAGCTTGGGAAAAGCTCGCAAGCCGATGACAATCGTGTCCTGTTTGGCACAATTGCGAGGCACAGATGAGGTTGTTAGGACGCTCCGTAGAGAGATAGAAGAGAGAGACAGAACCAGTGAGGTCAACATGAGTGAGGTAGAGAAAGAGAATCGAGATCTGAAAGAGCAGTAAGCAGCAAGGGACAGAGAGGTGGATGATGCCAAGGGGCACATCGGTCTTGTCTTGCACATTTGAACAGTTTTCAGACGCAATACGATAAGGGCTACCAGGACACGCAACGTGCGGTCTTGGTAAGACAAGAAACAGAACAGCAAGCTGAGAAATTGCAGAAACAGTGCAACAATTTAAAAGCAGCCCTACAGCACTCCATACTTCCACAACGGAACAAAGGCAGAGCTCCGTAGACCATGCAAAGTGCCAGAAGCAAATTGCAGAATTGCAATCTCTGCTTTCCGTTCAAAATGGATTTCAGAGTACATTCGGACCCCAGTTAGATCAAGAAAACGGCCCCGATTGGCAGGAGTTGAACGAGACTACCCATAGATATGTACATGGGACATGTACGCAGGAAAAACCCCAGAAAAGGAAAGCGCCCCAACGCCCAACCGAACAGGCAGAACACACCCCCATGAATCCTGTTTACAGCAGTTTTCGGAGAGTTAGCCCGTGCCCATTTGTCCCCAGATAATATGGCCAAATGGACCCGAATTCTAGTCTCCCACGCCACAGAAGCAGGACAAAAAGCTTGCGCAAATTATGACCCCTCAGATGAGGCCCACAATGAAAAATGGGTTTTGAAGAGATTGACCCGCGCTTGGGAGCAATCAATTGCAGGCAAAACCGCATTTATAACGCCCGATGAAGAGCAGGCAGAAATGAACCCAGTTAAGGTACACCAGAACCCAGCATGGGTAAATGAGGGCAGGAACAGCCAGCCCCAGCCAAAACCTCAAGAATGTTATAATTGTGGACAGCTAGGACACTTTGCACGAGAGTGCAATGCGCCCCAGAAGCAGCAGAGAAACCAACAGACTAAACAAGAATAGGGCAAAGCCGATCCATAACGTTAGCGCCCGTTCAGGGAGTACAGACATGAACGGCACCGACTGACGGTGTTCGGGCTCCCCAACTTGGGTCTGCGACACCCTTTGGGACAAGTCCGGTAGACCGGTAGTAGCAGGCAAAGTTTGGGGACAACCCATGGAATTTCTTTGGGACACAGGAAGGTCCCGCACCACACTCAATTCCTCCACGATGTTTCAGCGAGACACGTGGCCCACAACAGACACCATCACACTCAGTGGCTTTACAGGCCATTTACAACAGGGACACATCACAGCCCCTATAGGAATACAGGTAGGTAACATCACGACCAAGTACCCCGTAGTTTTAGTTAATCTGCCCCAGACAGCAGAACATATCCTTGGGATCGATTTCATGAGCTCCCATAACCTCTCTTTTGACCCAGTGAACAAGTGTGTATGGAAAATGGCAAAGGCAGCACAAGCCCCCGCTCACAGTAGGAGAATACGTAAATAGGATTAGCTCAGTAGGAGACTTCTGGTTCGATCCTCGAGCCATTAGTGCAGACAAACAGGTTAGGGCAGTCCTACAGGAACACAAAGCAGTATTTGCACAGCACAAGCATGACTGTGGCAGTTTGGCTGGCTTTGTGAATGTTACAGGTCCCGACCCTAAACCCCAGAAGCAGTACTGATTTCCCTAGGAAGCAGAGGGAGAAATCTCCAAAGTAATAGAGAGTTTGTTGGATCAAGGCGTACTCAGATCAGTAGCCTCCACAAACAACGCACCGATTTGGCCCATCAGGAAACCGGATGGATCATGGCGACTGACCATTGATTAGCGGGAACTGAACAAAGTAACCTCAGCAGCAGTCCCCACCGTAGCCACGAGTCCGGAGACCATGCTCAAACAGGGACTCCAGTCAAGTTTTTTTTTGGTTTTGGACATTAGTAATGGCTTCTGGTCCATTCCATTGGCTAAAGCGCGCCAGTACAAATTCGCCTTTACATTCCAAGTACACGTACACGTGAACGTGCCTTCCACAAGGCTTCCACAACTCCCCCTCCATTTTCCACTGACAGCTGGCAAATGGATTAGCAAAATTTTCCCGCCCCGATTGTCTGGTCCAGTATGTAGACAACTTGTTACTACAGACAGACACAAAGGGAGAGCACATTTCGCTTCTCGTCGAACTCCTAGCACTCCTAAAAGAAATTGGTTGTAATGTCAACCCCAAGAAGGCCCAGATTCTGAAATAAAAAGTGATTTACTTGGGAACAGTGATCACTCATGGTAAACGTGAGATCGAGCACAAGAGAATTGATTCAATCGTCAAATTGCCCCTTCCCCACAATATCTCAGCCCTCCGGTCATTTTTAGGACTAGTTGGTTACTGCTGAAACCATATTGACGGTTTTGCCACTAAAGCAGCGCCCCTTTCCGAACTTCTCAAGAAGCAGGCACCTTGGGAATGGCTTCCACAGCATACAGTTGCCGTGGACGCTTTAAAAAGAGCACTCAGCACAGCCCCCGCACTACAGGTCCCAGATCCACATTCCCCGTACGCTATAGAGGTAGCAAACACCGAACGATCCCTTTCGGCCGTGCTCCTCCAGGAACGTCACGACCAGTTATGCCCCGTAGCATACGCCTCACGCATGTTAGGCCCTGTAGAGCAAGGATTTTCTGCCTGTGAAAGGCACCTGCTCGCAGTTTTTTGGGCAGTACAATACTTCGCCTACATTACAGGACTCAACCCCATCACCATCCTCACAGAACACACCCCAACACAGCTATTGTTAGACGGCCGACTTAAAGATGGCACAGTCAGCCAAATTCGCACAGCCCGTTGGACCCTTCTTTTGCAGGGACGGGACATCACAGTAAAGAGAACCAAAACCCACACATTCCTTGCCGATAATCTGCAGTATGCAGGAACCCCTCATGAATGTGAGATCATCACCACGAAACAGAACACAGGCCCATTTATTCCCAAAACACCCCCCAGGAAAACAGGCAGTACACCCCAGAGACCCCAGCCCACAGACACGTGCGCACCCGTAAGGATTTATGTGGATGGCTCATCCACAATGGTAAATGGAAAGAGAATGACCAGTTGTGGTATATATGTGGAGGACGCGCAGGGACGGGCCCTAGATGAAATTTCCTTGAAGTTGCCAGGACACTTCGGCTCGCAGGCAGCAGAGCTGGCAGCAATTCCGTATATTGTAGACCACCAAGACTCGTTCCCGACCCCAGCAGACATCTACTCAGATAGCTTGTATGTCTGCAATAGTTTGACAGAGTTCCTACCACTGGGAAACAAGAGGATTTGTTTCTGCGGACGGTAAACCCCTACCCTCAGCCCCATTACTCCGCCATATCTTAGAGACAGCGAAGGATAGGAAATACGGCATAACTAAGGTTCGCAGTCATCACCGTTCTTCCCCCCCTGGTAACGTTAAAGCAGACGCCCTAGCGAAGGCAGGCTCCAGGCATGGTTATTTCTGGAACCCCCCCCCCCGGAAACCACCCCACTACACGCTGTTCAGGTCTCACAGACCAACATTCAGGATTTAGCGAAGGCCCAGAAAGAGGACGAGAAACTCAGGGAAGTTTTAAAGAGAACCTTCCCAGCCCCGTACGACAAGTTTGAAAACGCAATCACCACACACGACGGTGTGATTTTAAAGGATGGCATTTATATCGTTCCCAGCCAGGACAGGAACCAGATCATTTGTCAGTTCCATGACAATCATGGACACCAAGGAATTGAACCCACCCTAACCCACCTCAGACCGCTTTGCTGGTGGCCCGATTTAAAAACCGATGTCACACACTACGTAGAGAATTGTTTAATCTGTGCCCAGAACAATCCGGACAGATATGCTAAAAAGGCTCAACTTAGCCATACCCGTCCCGTTAATGGACCCTGGACAAATCTCCAGATAGATTATATAGGACCTCTACCCCCCGTGCAGAAATGGTTACAAGTATGTGTTGGTGGTCATAGACACCTCCACAAAATGGGTGGAAGCATTTCCATCAAGAACTAATACGGCCAAGACGACGGCTAAAATATTAACACACCACATCTTTACAAGATGGGGCCTCCCACGCAGTGTAGAGTCCGATCAAGGCTCCCATTTCACCGGACGTATCATGAAAAACGTCCTCACGATTTTCGGCATTAGACAAAAGTTCCATATCGCATACCACCCCCAGTCAAGTGGTATTGTAGAACGAATGAATAGGACATTGAAAGCCACCCTCAGGAAAATGGTGCAGCAAAATAATAGCAACTGGGATTCAGTACTCCCATTTGCTTTGATGTTTTTAAGAAACACAGTAGCTACATCCACAGGTTTCACCCCCCACACCCTCATGACTGGATGCCCCATGAAAGGCACAGAGTATGTACTAGGACTGGATTTGGTCAGGCCCGCAGTTACAGCCCTCACACAACTAGTACAGAACATAAAGGCAGCCCAACTTGCCGCAGCAGTGAGACTTGGAACCGGGAAGAAACAGAGCAAGGCCTGTTTCGACAAAACAGTACACGCCACTCAGTTTACAGGAGGGCAACAAGTTATGCTTTCCCTTTACAACCCCAGTTCATTCCTCTCCCCCAAATTTTCCGGACCGTACTCCATTTCGGACAAAGTCAGCCCCTCACTATACAAAATAACCTATCCCAATGGTAAGTCTGCGTGGTTTCATATAAACCAGCTCAAGGCTTACGGTTCACAGAATAGCCACACACACCACATCCTGCTCGCAGCAGCAGACGATCACGCCCCACCCACAGATGACGTATTCCCACCCTCCCCCAATCACTCCAGCCCGTCCTCAGACACGACTTCAACTCCGCCCCCAGAAGCACGACTCCGCCTCTCCCTTCCCTCAACCAGCAGCGACAGTGACAGTGATAGCAATCAAGATGACGACAGCCACAGCACACCAATTACGACTACACCCCTGCACCAGGCCCCACTCCCAGAAAATCTGAGCATGATTCCAGAGACCCATTTGAAATCACATATATCAAAGCCCCTGACCCAGACCCACCGCCCGATGATTACGGATTGAAGCATAGTAGCTCCAACCTCGACACATAATTCTGGCACCGAGACAATTTGTTCAGTCTCATCCGGAATGATGAGATGTACCCCAATTCGCCCCAAGCAGCTTTAGCACGGTTACTGCAGACAAGTGTTTGGCAGCCGGGAGACGATGATGACTTCGAGTCTGACTCCCACCAAACGAATCCCTTTGCGACCCTGTTCGCTATTGAGCAGTGAGGTGTCCAGATGATGGCGAAAAAAGGAACCGATGGAGAGAGACGGTGTCCTTTCTGATGGAACCTGCACCATATTTGTTGAATGTTTGTTCGTTAATGTTATCATTAAGTGTTGTGTGTAAACTCGGAAAGTTTTTTCACGGCCCCACGTCACCAATGCACCAATTGCACGGCCAATGGCTGTTAAAGGAACTAGTTTGTCCCCAGAAACTTGTTAATGGAACAAGTTTGTCCCAGACAATAGTTCAGAGGAACTAGTTTGTCACCAGAACCTTGTTAAAGGTACAAGTTTGTCCCAGACAATAGTTCAGACGAACTAGTCTGTCGACAGAACCCGTCTCATAGTTGCTCTCCTAATTCGAGAGGCAGCCCCCCACCATGACCACATTCTTACCCATTCTTGCCGGTTGCTCAGGCAGTGGAGAAACGGCATTGGTCCCCGCCCTGCCTGAGGACCCCCCTCTGGTCAGCTACGCTCGGGTAGAGCACATACGGCATTGATCACCGTCCTACCCGGGGATTCCACCCATTTCTTACCCGCCACGGCCCATACGCACCCCACTTTGGCTCGTTACGTTCGAAATTCTTTTGTTTGGTTTTGGCAACCCTTAGGTTGCTTCCCTATGCTATTTACATCCTCAAACACTGGGATGGTAAATCACACAGGCTGCGAGACGGCTAGCAGTACGGCAGTATTTTCTTAGATGTCTTGTCCAAATGTTCGTTTGTTTTTTTTTAAATGAGGGAGTCACAGATGGTGACCAATTATAAAGGGAAATTGGCAGTAAATGACAGACAGACAGACATACGAGATCTTCAGCAAGATAATAACAGAAATTATGCTTGTGTTCACAGAACTCCAGAAACCCAGGAACCCCAGAAGAAGACAAAGAAGAAGTCTGACAAAGATGAAGACAGCCTTCGTGTTCACATGGACCTTAGCGGGATCCCTTCAGTTGCGCACGGACGCTACCCCCCTGACCCCTACCACACAAACCGTAAACGACTCTCACCCCTGCAATACACGGAACCCCGAGATAACTAGCCCAGTGACAGCTAGCAATGCCCCGACCTGGTGTGATAGGTTTATCACCTGGTACTCACTCTCATATGTAGTCGAAGCACTCTTAGTGCTGGCGATACTTTGCACTGTTGTGCAAACGTTTAGAGTCAGGAAATGGCGAAAGAGAGCATATCGCTCTCGCACCCCAGTATACAGATTTAGGTCCCCCATTTTCGGATTTCACCAGACCCCCGAACCCATTGGGATGGATTAAAGAGCATCCATTTTGTTTAATGTAGTCTATGGAATAAAGAGATGTAAACCTCTGTGTCTGACTGCCAGGCCAGAGAAATTTGGGTGCTGCTATTTTGTACAGTTTAAGATGTATAGATTATTTTTGGATTGTTTGTATTTTTGGATTGTTTAAATGAGGATAGTTTATTGAGAATAGTTAGAGGTTCCAGTTTTTTATTTTTCTGTAATGCATGTATTAATGTCATAGCGCCCCGTAGAATTTTTGATAATGAATGTATTTAAAATGGTTTAGGTAAAATTGTGTTGCATAGGATAGGACAGTGTAGTGCCTAAGCATGGGTGCCCCTGGGATCAGAGGATGAAGACGCCATGGTAATGTGATCCTTCATGCTTCGCATTGAGGATCACAAGGAGGGTGTGTAGCCATCTGGGATGGCCACGTCCCGTTTACAAAATGGACACTTGCAAAGACTGCAGGGAAAATTGGACAATGCTAAGAAACAAGCAGGTGCAAGCTCTGTCTGTTGATTAGAACTTTAAACGCTCAGACAGGACAGAAACTAACAAACGATTTACATACTAATGAGCCATCTCCGGGGACAAAAGGGAAACATTTAGATACACAATGTTAGGACAGACTCTCCGGCGCCAGAAGTAGCTAAGACAAAGCTGACTGACAGTCACCAGGACACGCCCAGCGATCAGGGAACCACCCCTCTATTGGAGGAAAATCGATATCGATGATTGGGAAAGACCCAATTAGTTGAGGCCAAGTTCAAGGCCCGCCCAAAAGAGCGCAAAGCCCTTTTGAGTATAAAAGGTATCCCCCAAGGGAGAACGTGCTCCTTTGGCTTTGGCTCTCAGCGAAGAGAGAGACCTGCCTAGCAGCTACAGCAGACCAAGTAAGTTCCAAGTCAACGCACACTATGAGATAGACGCTCCTAGTTGCTACCCTGTAAGCAGCTCAACCCAGCAGCCTCAGAACCGAGCAACGGCCATTATTCCTCTGACTGAGTGGGTGCCCAAAGCTAAGTATAGGCTTTAGGAATAGTGGTAATTTAGTTTGTAGAGTTTATGCATGAGTAGATTTGACTGTGTAAATAAATGAGCATTGCTTTTGAACTTACTAACTGGTGTATCGAGTCATTGATCAGTATTCGGTTCTGAACCTTGTGGCGGTGTCGAAAGATACCTGGCGACTCTTGAGCAAATGTGATTAAACAGAGCCAAATTAAGAGCCAACCAAAAGTTACCAACAGTCCTCACCACCGCAGTCCCAGTGCTATCCACTTCGCCACATGCCGCCTAGTAGGCTTACATTAACACTGCAATGAAGTTACTGTGAAAAGTCCCTAGTCGCCACATTCCGGCGGCTGTTCGGGTACACAGAGGGAGAATTCAGAATGTTCAAATTACCTAATAGCACGTCTTTGGGGACTTGTGGGAGGAAACCGGAGCACCCGGAGGAAACCCACGCAGACACAGGGAGAATGTGCAGACTCCGCACAGACAGTGACCCAAGCCGGGAATCGAACCTGGGACCCTGGCGCTGTGAAGCCATAGTGCTAACCACCATGCTACCCATACAGTTGGGTATTTGAAACAAAACACAAGACAGAAGACTCTGAAGAAGAAGAGGAAGCTATTAACCAAAGAGAAAGCATTGTCTTTGTAACAAAATATTTCAGTCTGGTGACGAAGGTGCTGATCGCAGAGTCCTTCAATTGTACCATTTGATGTGGAGATGCCGGCGTTGGACCGGGGTGAGGACAGTAAGAAGTCTTACAACACCAGGTTAAAGTCCAATAGGTTTATTTGGAATCACTAGCTTTCGGAGTGCAGCCCCTTCATCCACTCACCTAATGCAGGTAAGTAAATTTGCCATGTTAAATTGCCCCTGAATTGGACAAAAAGAATTGGGCATTCTAATTTTAAAATAATTTTTTTTAAAAAGAAAAAAAAATATTGCTGTTTTAAAAAAATAATCCTGGAACTCTGACCTAAGAGCACTGTGGGTGTACCCGCACAACAGCAGTTCGAAGCAGCTGCTCTCCGTCCCCTTTTTAAAGGCAATTAGGGCTGGACGAAGCTGACCTTTTACCAGTAATGTCATCAGCTCATGAACAAAAGAAAATCGTGTCTTCGAGAAGGCCAGTAGCTTCAGCATTATGTGGACCACATCTTATCAATGGTACAAGAGAAATTTAAGACGAGGGCCCTTTCAGGCATTGTTTATGTGTACCCCTGAGAATTCTATCTGAATGCGATTCAGACGCTGAAGAAATATATGTTCAATGTCAAATGCATATCTCCTCGCACTCAGCAGAATAATGGGGACAATCTGTATATGTGGATATTGGGAGGGGACAAGGGGGAAAAAAAGAAAAATGGATGAGAAATACCTGCTTCAGAAGAACGCACCCTATAAAGACACAGGCAAATGTCTTCAAAGAATTGCTGTGCAAATTGCACAAACTTTTTCACATCAGGGTGGTAAGAACATTTTTAAAGTTTGCTGTGTACAATATGGTCAATCCATTGAACTCTATTATTTGCATCACCTCTACAATCCTTGTTAACCTTTGCATGTCTTCCGTATACCTACACTGCACTGCAATTTCTGCTCCACAAACGCCCTGTAATTAAAATTCTGCTGTTGGCCCCAGAGAAGTGGGACTGGAGCACCGTGAACTGATGCCCCTTGGATTCAATATTAGATGGAATACAATTCTTTTTTAAAATAAATTTAGAGTATCCAATTATTTTCTTCCAATTAAGGGGCAATTTAGTGTGGCCAGTCCATCTAACCTGCACATCTTTGGGTTGTGGGGGTGAGACCCATGCAGACATGGGGAGAATGTGCAAACTCCACACAGACAGTGACCCAAGGCCGGGATCGAACCCCGGTCCTCAGCGCCAGAGGCAGCAGTGCTAACCACTGTGCCACCCCAGATGTAATATAACTCTTTCTTTTGGGCCTCCTAATTACTTACCTGCCGTTTATTTCAGCGTGGGTACTAGATCATGGCTTCAGTTCGTCTATAGTTTAATTGTGGCTTCGAAGCATTGACATGCATTATAAACTCCCTTTTGGACTTGGCAGTATAAATAAATTAACATTAGTTTTAAATGGAATGTGGCTATCAGTTCAAGATGTCCTCTGCAATCGAACGTCCTGATAACACCCGGGGCTCACGCCTGGAGAATTCCTTTTTACGGACAAAGTACCAGAATACTAAAAACATACCGAACATGGCTCAAGGGCATCAAGAGCTGGGGCTGGGAGAGGCTCAAAGGGGAAGGGTGGGGGGGACAAACCCCATAATCAGAAATAATGATTGATAACTTATGCATGAATGAGGTGAATCTGCTTCAACAACTATTAAACGGAACCTTGTCCCTTTTTAGAGCGAGCAAGCAGCAATTAAAGTCACATGCCAATAAGCAACAGAACGGTCCTGTATGGGCTCAGAACGGAATCTCAGTCCTATGCCTACTTGATGTTATTACAACAGACAGCATATTGAATTGGAAGAAGCTGCTGACGGTTTTCTTGGATTTTTGCATGCTGGTATGCCGCTTATTCATGCCAATTAGAACTGAGAAATGTCCAATGGTCACGACTAGATCTCATGATAGTCATGGGAATTCAGCTTAGAGGAGGAGAGAAGAAAAACAAGGAATTATATGTGTAGTACCATTGCTATTCAGTCCAGGAATCGAGAGTTTGCCAGACATCAGCACAAGCTTCTAACACGGGTAAAGTTGCTGGTGCTCATAATTGGGGCAATCAAATTGGTTTGTGTTTGGTTTTAGTTTTAATTCAATTGAATGACATTTAAATGTTTGAAATGTGTTTAGTATTCAATGATATGATTGCAGCTACTATATAAATTGAATTATTTCATTATGCGATTTAAAAATTCTAGAGTTTAATCTTCATTGAGTTTTGTTGTAATGTTCATTGTGAATTAAATGGTGGAAAGATTTGATTTGTAAACAAACGGGATGGGCCGAAGGGCCTTTTCTGCGTTGTGTGATTCTATGACTCTATTTGATGTTTTACTTTTTTTGGGGATGCGTGCTAATGCTTATACTTCTTTCCATGCATTTAGACAAACTGACACCAAACCACAGAAATGCCAAAAGGTGATCACACGCTGCAAGGGGTTATTGGTCCTGTGCGAGGCGGATCTTACATCAAATCAGAAGAGTAAGTTGGAGCCTCCCTTAGTTGGAAACACAGGCATATTCTCTGTTTCTGAAGCTGCACTTGCATAAAAGTAAAGTCACCATAGTTCCAGATGACTGTCGGCTACTTTCCCCTTTGAGGGGGAGAGCTGACTGGCGGCACGGCAGCACAGTGGTTAGCACTGCTGCTTCACAGCGGCAGGGTTCCAAGTTCGATTCCCAGCTTGGGCCACTGTCTGTGCGGCGTCTACACGTTCTCCCCGTGTCTGCGTGGGTTTCCTCCGGGTTCTCCGGTTTCCTCCCATAAGTGCCAAAAGACGTGCTTCTTAGGTAATTTGGATATTCTGAATTCACCCTCAGTGTACACGAACAGGCGTCGGGGTGTGGCGATAGGGGCTTTTCACAGTAACTTCATTGCAGTGTTAATGTAAGCCTACTTTTGACAATAATAAAGATTATTATTATATATTGATCACCTTCTCAATTGTCGTGTTATTCTGTCACTGTCATCGGCATTATCTGATGACAGTCTACCTGCTGCTAAATTGGTTTAGGTATTAAATTAATGTGTTCCTTCAATTAAAATTGGTTTATGTTGATCAATAAGTCACAATGAGTGAACCTTAAAGCTTTCTGCTGTGTAAAGCAGTAGTTGATATAATAGCAAAGTCTCAGGTGACCACAGGCTGCTTTTGCCTTTGAGGGGGAGAGCTGACTGATGGTGGTTTAACCTGAGGATCACCACACCTCAGGCGAAGGGCAAGGTTCAGAAGGCAGGGCCTTCATGAATAACCTCAGGGGGTACAGGAATTGAACCTGCGCTGCTGGCCTCGCTCTGCATCACGAACCAGCTGTCCAGCCAACTGAGCTGATATAGCATTAATTTACTTTGTTGGTTGATTGTTATCTGACTTGATAGAAATTTCCACGATTGCTGTATGGAATGTACTATAATGTACTGGTAAATAAAACTTGTACTTTGAACTGACAGAATCCCCTCCACTAAAGGGGGCATTTAAGAGCAAATGTGAGATGCAGCAAGCTGGCAGAAGGTTCAGATGGAGCGTAAGCAATGGCATTGACATTTTAGATGGAGAGGCCTGTGAATACTGTGCAATTCTCTGTGAAAGATGGTCAGAAAAAAATGAAAGATCTGAACTTCAGCTGCGGGGAGAGAAATAAGGTCAGTTGGCTTAATGGCTAAAGTGTGGTGCAGAATAATGGCAACAACATTGGTTCAAACCCCTTACTCGCCGAGCTTACCTCCTTGCCTTGTCCAATTGACATATCTTGGCATAAGCCGGGATAAACAACCTTGATCAACAAGGATGTTACATGAAGAGAGAGATAGTCAAATGTGGAGGCTGAATTGGAAAGTAACTACAATTCCTGGTAGCACAGCAGTTAGCACGATGGCTTCACAGCTCCAGGGTCCCAGGTTCAATTCTCCGCTAGGTCACTGTCTGTGTGGAGTCTGCATATTCTCCCCGTGTCTGCATGGGTTTTCTCCGGGTGCTCCGGTTTCCTCCCACAGTCTAAAGATGTGCAGAAGAGGTGGATTAGCGATGATAAATTGCCTTTAGTGATCAAAAAAAAGGTTAGGTGGGGTTACTGGATTACGGGGACAGGGTGGATGCGTGGGCTTAAGCAGAATGCTCTTTCCAAGGACCAGTGCAGACTCAATGGGCCGAATGGCCTCCTTCTGTAAATTCTATGATATCCTACCATGGAGCTTTTGGCATTTTCTCAGTTTCTAAAGCTGCACTTGCATAAAAGTAAAGTCGCCATTGTCCCAGATGACCGTAGGTTACTTTCCCTTTGAGAGGGAGAGCTGACTGGTGGCGGTTTAACCTGAGGATCACCGCACCTCGGGCGAAGGGCAAGGTTGAGAAGGTGGGGCCTTCATGAATAACCTCAGCCTGTACGGGAATTGGACCTGTGCTGCTGACCTCGCTCTGCATCGCGAACCAGCTGTCCAGCGAACTGAGCTAAACGAGAGACCTACACTAGTTTAGAAAATCATGCCCCTCACCACCGCAAACCCAGATTTAGCAGGACTTCCAGGAAATCATTTTCAGTGAAGCCCTGTTCCCATGACTCAGTAACATCAACGCAGATCTTGTGCAATGCAAAAGCAGGCCAATTGTGTTGCAATTAGAATTGTGGTGTTATGAAGGGGGCACAGAAGGGGACCATTCAGCCCACCAAGTTCATGCTAGTTCACTGTGGAGCAATCCAATTAACCCTATTTCCCCCACTCTATCCCCATAGCCATGTAAGTTAATTTCCCTCAAGTGCCCATCTACTTTCCTTTTGAAATGATTCATGGTCTCTGCTTCCACCATCCTCATAGGCAGGGAGTTTGTTTATTTGCACTCGCTGTGTAAAAATGTTCTTCCTCACATCACTCCGCATCTCTTGCCCAAAACCATATATCGATGCCCCCTTGTACCATCAACTAATGCAAATAACTTTTCTTTGCTGACCTTATCTGACCCTATCATAATCTTGTACCCGTCCATCAAATCTCCTATCAATCCCCTTTCCTGCGAGGATAACCCCAACGTCTCCAAATTAATCTTGTAGCTAAAATCTATTACCCCTGAACCATTCTGGTAAATCTCCCCCTGCACCCTCTCCAGTGTCTTCCTGAAGTGCAGTGACAAGCACTTGGTGCAATACACTTGCTTGCTGTGGCCTAACGAGAGCTGTATGCAAGCTCAGCATAACTTCCCTACATTTGTACTCAATACCCCTTTAACAAAACCCAAGATCCCATGAGTTTTGCTAACCTCTATCTCCTTCCACATTCAAAGATATATATGCATGTAGCCCCCACTCCCTGCACACTCTTTAATAGAACAATGCAATTTAGTTTATTTCCTCTCCCTGTTCGTTTTGGGACACATCCTTTATTAAATTCCATCTGCCACTTGTCTGCCCATTCTGCTCGGCTATGTCCTGCTGCATTGAATTGGCATCACCTTCATTATCAGCCAAACCTCCAACATTGTGTATCTTGTGTTGCCCTATTACGTATTTTCTTCTCATGTACTAAATGATCTATTTGAGCTGCACGCAGAAAAATACTTTTCACTGTACCTCGGTACACGTGACAATAAACCAATCCAATCCAATCCAAGTTTGGAATTATCGGCACAATTTTGATGTTTTTACTTTGGATTCCAATATCAGAAAGAAAACTGATCCCAGCACTGATTCCTGGGGCAAACCACAGTCGACCATCCTCCAGTCTGAAAAAACATGCATTTATCACAACTCGCTATTTTCTGTCCTCCTATCAGATTTTCATCCAAGTTGACACTAACCATCCCATTGCATAAACCTTAGTTTTGTTAACCAGCCTTTTATATGGCACTTCTGAGAGGGTGTTTTAAAAAAAAAACACATTTGGACATCATCCATTGCAATTCCATAATCGTTACTTCATCAAAATAAGAATCAATTAGATTAATCAAAAACCTTTTCCACATCCATCCTGTCTCTGGTATACTCAATTTTTCCTTGATTATTACTCCCATTGTTCTGTCGGATATGATTCTTCATTCACTGGAATGGTTGATAACTTCAGAACCAAGTAGAAAGTTGCCTTTTGAGGAAAATTACTGAGGATGACTTTTGCTCACAAATAAACTATGCAATTGGATCTACCAAGTCTATGCACTCAATGTGAGACATATTGAGCCCCTCAAGTTCAATTTCAATGAAAGCAAAGATTACAACTACAACATGTTTATTCATGTCATTGTGACACAAAGCCTCAATATAAAGTTGTGATCTAGTGCCTCTTTCTCCTCCACGATTTTAAAAAAAGGTTGTTTTTCTATGAAGGCAATTCCCCTTTAAACTGCAATTTATTGCTCGAAATTTAAAACAAAATCACTAATTCAGTGTTTGAGTAATTTAACTCAAAGCGATGACCTGGATGGTTTATTATATCGTAGCACTAAAAATACATCTCAAGAGGATCACGAGATTAACTTTAAATGGGCAAAGCTCTGAAACAGGCAAAGTTTCCTCTATTAACCAGGTTTAAATGCCACTCTTGTGCCAATATATCTGTAAATTGGAGTTTATGTAGTTAGCTTTTGTCGGAACTCAACATTTAAATGCTCTCTTCCTCACCATTTGCAGAAGAAAGTATTCTAAGCTGTTTTTGTCCGCCCTCCTCCACTCCACCCTCGGCAGTCCCGCTCTCTACCACATTTGTTTTAAACACCATATTGAATCAAAAACAGAAAATACTGGACAATCTCGGCAGGTCTACTCTACATTGGAGAGACTAAACACAGACTCTGTGACCGCTGTGCAGAACACCTTCAGTCCGACCGCAAGCAGGACCCAGACCTTCCTGGCGCTTACCATTTAATCTCACTGTCCTGCTCTCATGTCCACATTTCCATCCTTGGCTTGCTGCAATGTTCCAGTGAAGCCCAATGCAAACTGGAGGAAAGTGCCTCATCTTCTGATTAGGCACATTACAGCCTTCCGGACTTAACGTTGAGTTCACCAACTTCCGATGTGAACTCTCTCCTCCACCTTCACCCCATTTTTATTTCTATCAATACATTTTGAGGGGCGGGAGTTTCAGGGGAGATTTATCTACCCAAAAGAAAAAATTTTCTACCCAGAGGGTGGTGACAGTCTGGAACGCACTGCCTGGGAGGGCGGTAGAGCCGGGTTGCCTCACATCCTTTAAAAAGTACCTGGATGAGCACTTGGCACGTCTTAACATTTGAGGTTAGGGGCCAAGTTCTTGCAAATGGGAGTAGGTTTGGAAGATCAGATGCCTTTCATGCGACGGTGCAGACTGGATGGGGCAAAGAGCCTTTTCTGAACTGTATTTTTCTGTGATTCTCATTTCTTCCAACCATTTTTCCCTCACCGCTGTCTCCCCTCCCCCCACCCCACGATGGCCACCTGTTCCCTGTCCCTAGTTTGGTCATGCTTTGGGATCTCGACTTTGGAGGGGTTGGTGCACAGGTTTATCAAAATGTCAACAGGGCTATGACCCAGCTTGCACAGACCAGACTTCTACTCCCATGAATATGGAATTAAGGGGGTGATCTAAATGGCGTGTTTAAGATTATTCGGGGGCCTGTTTTACTCAGCAGAGCGAGGCCAACAGCGTGGGTTCAATTCCCGCCCCGGCTGAGATTATTCATGAAGATCCCGCCTTCTCGGCCTCTCCCCTCGCCTGAGGTATGGTGATCTTTGGTTAAATCACCACCAGTCAGCTCTCCCTTTAAAGGGGTTAAGCAGCCTATGGTCACCTGGGACTATGGCAACTTTACTTTTACAATATCATTAAAGGATTTATAGGAGAGAGAGAGAGAGAAAGAGGCTATCTCCTCTGTTGGGTGTGCCCATAACAAGTGCGCATATCCTTAAAATTAGACCAAGATCATTCAGGATACCAAAAAACATCTCTTACAAAAGGATGTGGAAATCTGAAACTTTCACACCTCTTCCCGCCCCTCCCCCACCAGAAAAAAAGCTATTGAGGCACGGGATCATCTGAAATTTTCCTAAATATTAGGCAAGAGCAAGCCTGCAGTACCCTTCCTAATAATTACTGGTAAGGATGCACTTTTGGGGATATAATAAATGAGCAATTTGCATTTTGTATCAGAGATAAGGTAGGTAATACAGACATTTAAATTGCAGCATCCTTTTTTCTATTTTTCAGGGCTATTGGCATTGCTCTTCTGGTCATAATACTTGCAGCTCTATTGATCATTGGCTGCTGGTACTACAAGAAGCGTAATGGATATGTGATCCTCCAGGTAATAGTTTTTCTAAAGAACATTTGACTCAGCAGTTGTGTTTAACTAAAAGAGTGCAATAGTGAAGTGGAAGAGTGTATCCTCAAGAATTTAAAGAAAAATACCTGATTTTAATTGTTTAACGGTTAGGTCAGATCTAATGTGACTTCAGCCTCACGGTTTCAGCAACCCCAACTCCTATTAGCTTACAACCATTATACTGGAACTGTGTGCAGTCTAGTATATAGATTTTGCAGTTTGGACCTGCATTCGCAATTGTCTCTGTGGATTGTATTATAATTAACCTGAATGTTTTGTAGCAAAGAAAATGGCAACTAATTAGTAGCAAAGTTTGAAAATTGTACCAGTTAATTCATACCGTATTATTTATTGCACACCATTTTTGAGTGGTGTTGGATGGATTGGCACGTCATTGCCTTGATGTGTATTCAGTAATACTCTTGTAATTTCAGAACCGACATCTGTCCAATACCGCCATGGGTTCTTTGCTGGCAAGATATTATCACAGCGAAGAAGGAAACCCTTTGGAGACCAAAGCTTCTCTGAATGATTACACTCAAACAAATTTGGTAAAATTGTACTTTCCTCCCCAAATTTATCCAATTGATGAATTTATATTTTTCCAAAGTTAGAAATTTGCACGCAGCTTTCTTGGAAAATTGAAGATGTGACATTTGTTTTTTAATGTATTTTATTACAAACATGGATCAAAGCAGGTTACAGCAGATAAACACCCCGAGAAACATACTTCCCAACAATCAACTATACAGTCTCTACAGAGTTTTCCCCTTTTTCACCCTCCCCCTGGTGACGAACAGCTCCTCAAACACGGTCACAAACATCCCCCACCTTTTCTCAAACTTCCCTGCTGAGCCCCTTAACTCATACCTATAACTTCTCCAATCGCAGGAAGTCGTACAGATCACCCAACCATGTTGACCGCCACTCCAGTAAAATTCGCCGCCGTGCAATCAGAGAGGCGAAGGCCACGACATGTCCGTCCTCCTCTCCATGAGCACTAGCTTCTATCAAACCTCAAATATCACCACCAAGGGGTCCGGGTCCACCTCCTCCTCCACTATCCTGGCTAAGACCACGAATACTCCCACCCAGAATCTTCCCAATTTTTCGCAACCCAAAACATATGCGCATTGTGGTGTTACCTGCGTGGTTGATAACACGTGTTACTCAATCATTGGTTGATGGTGAGGTCCTCTGAATCTTGTTGAAGAAGACTCAAACTCGTCCAGTAACAACAAAGATTTATTGAGTAACTATAACTATTAATGCACGAGTTCTTCACCTTAACATGGAAACTAGGGATAGGGTTAACGAGATTTAACAATAATAACTAAACATAACTCCACTAACCATCTATGTTATTCGGATGCTACCCTGTTCACAGTGCACCCACGAGAGCGCGAGACCCAGTGTGGCTGCTTTTTATACCATTGTTGGTCCAGCCCTCTAGTGATCATGTGGTGCTGCTATTTACCATTAACCCCTTGTGTGCATGCACCTACAGAGATCACTACACGCATGATTCGCTGGCCCCCGCCCACACCCCTCACACTCATCTGCTGCTTCCAGAAAGAACCCACTCATTCTCGCCCGAGTCACATGCACCCTGTGCACCACCTTAAACTTTATCAGGCTCATCCTTGCACAAGAGGAGGTCCCGTTTACCCTTCACTGTGCCTCACTCCATACTCCCCAATTGAATTCCCCTCCCAACTCTGGTTCCCATTTCTCCTTGATCTTCACCACCCGTTCACCTCCCTGCTCCCCCAACCACTTGTTTATATCCCCAATTCTTCCCTCCCCTTCCACATCCAGAAGCAGCAGTTGCTCCAGCAGGGTGTATCCAAGCAACCTCGGGAACCCCTTCCAAACCTTTCGCGCAAAGTCCCACCACCTCCTGTATACACTATCCTCCTCTCCTCTCCTCTCCTCCCCTCTGCCCCCCCCCCTCCCCCCCGGCTCAAACCTATGATTCTCGCATAGCGGTGTTAGCACCGACACCCCTTCCATTGTAAAATGCCTCCTGTGCTGATTCCATATCTTCACCGTGGACTGCACCACTGGGCTCCCTGAATACCTACTCGGAGCCATTGGCAACGCTGCCATCACCATAGCACTCAAACTAGACCCCTTACAAGATTGAAGATGTGACATTTTGTGTAAGCTCGAGAATCAAATTTTATCCCGTGTTAAGACGGCACAACAATCTATAGAGCGTCTTCCATTCAAAATCAATATGCTGAATCATTATAAATGCCTGTGTACTTTCAATAACTCCCCCTTAAGGGGAAGGTCATAAGACCACGTTTGTGCTACACATTGGTACCAATGATATAGGTAAAATGAGGGATGAAGCCTTGCATCAGGAATTTAGGGAGCTAGGCAGTAGACTAAAGAGCAGGGTCTCGATCTCCAGGTTACTACTGGTGCCACGTGCTAGCGAGTACAGAAATAGAATAGGGCAAATAAATTCTTGGCTCAAGAGTTGGTGCAGGAGGGAGGGATTAAGGTTCCTGAATCACTGAGATGGTTTCGGGGAAGGTGGGACATGTACAAGCAGTGCGGTCTGCACCTGAACCAGAATGGGGCCAACATCCTTGCAGATAGGTTTGTTTGTTCTGTTTAGGAGGGGTTTAAACTGATTCGGCAGAGGGAGGGGACAGTGTTAATGCAACTGTGGACAATAGAAGAACGGATATGTAGGCAAATCATGATATGTAAAAACAATACTAGAGTAATTATATTCAGGGATTTTATCTTAAAGTATATATATGTATATATTTTTTAAATTCCCAATTTTTTTCTAATTATGGGGCAATTTAGCATGGCCAATCTACCCTGCCATCTTTGGGTTGTAGGGTTAAGACCCACGCAGACACGGGGAGAATGTGCAAACTCAACACGGACTGTGGCCCGGGGCCGGGATCAAACCCGGGTCCTCGGTGCCATGAGGCAGCAGTGCTAACCACTGTGTCACCGCTAACGTCCAACATTAATTGGGATAGTCACATTGTAAAGGGTTTAGAAGCAGCAGATTTCTTGAAATGTATTCAAGAGAGCTTTTTATGTCATGTTGAAAGTGCACTGCTCAGCCCAATTCTGGAGAACGTACTATACATTCGAGGTAGCAATGCGGGAGCATTTTAATGATAGCGATCACACCATATGTTTTATATTTGTCATGAAAAAGGAAAAAACTGTCTGTAAAAACAGGTTTTGGATTGGAAGAAAGGCAGTGATTGCCAAAGTAGACTGGGAACAGCTACCTCTCAGAGGGGGGCGGGGGTGGCGTTTAAAATAGAGTTTCCTTCAGGGTGAAATGCAGGAGCAACAAGTCTAGAGAACTAGGAATAGTCCTAGGAATATTCAGGACTGGATAGAAAGGAAGAGGCGTTTAACAGATACAAAGGGAGCAAATCTACGGAGACCCTCGTGGAGTGTAGAAAGTGCAGGAGGTGGGGGGCTCAAAAAAGCAATTAAGAGAGCAAAGAGGAGGCATGAAACAACACTGGCAGGTAAGATTAGGGAAAATCCCAAGATATTTCATAAGTATATCAAGGGGAAGAGGATAACCAGAGAAAGAGTAGGACCCATTAGGGACCAAGGGGGTAATCTGTGCGCCGATCCATATTGTTAGGGTGTTAAACGAGTACTTCACATCTGTCTTCACTTTGGGGGAAGGAGGATTTAGGCGCAGAATTCAGACAGAGGGACTGCGAGGTTCTTGAACAGTTTGACATAGGGAGTGTACCGGAGGTTTTGGCAGGCTTAAAAGTGGACAGATCCAGAGGTCAGGATGAATTGTATCCCAGGCTGCTGTGTACTGTGGGAGGAAACTACAGGGGCTGATCCATATTTTTAATTCCTCTCTGGCCACAGGGGAGGTACCAGAGGACTGGAGGGCAGTTAATGTGGTTCCACTTTTCAAGAAGGATGGTAGAGATAAACCAGGAAATTACAGACCAGTGAGTCTCATCAGTGGTAGGGAAACTATTGGAGAAAATTCTGAAGGACAGAATCAATCTCCATCTGGAGAGGCAAGGTTTGATCAGGGATAGTCAGCATGGCTTTGGCAGAGGACGGTCACGGCGAACAAATTTGATTCAATTTGATGACTTCCGGTTGCGGCTATGCGGAGCTAAGTCGCACATTCGGCACTTTTTCGACGTTTCCCGGTGTGGGAAGGAGATTACAACAATTCCCCGACAGTATATGGCTTTTACCAGGAGCGGGGCGACTAAAAAAAGTGGTGGTGGACCCGAAGAAGGTGCGAGGTAAGGAGGACAAAATGGCGGCGGGCGGAGACTAGGCAGCGTGGATGCAGTGGGCGCAGGAGCAACAGGAGGGTACCCAGCGCTGCTTCAGAGAGTTTAAAGCGGACCTGCTTGAGCCCATAAAGACTTCTATTGATAAGCTGCTGGAGACACAGACGGGCTGCTGGAGACACAGACGGCCCAGGGGGTGGCGATCCGCGAGGCCCGACAAAAGATCTCCAACAACGAGGACGAGATCTTAGGCCTGGCGGTAAAGGTGGAGGCACACGAGGCGCTCCACAAGAAATGGCAGGAGCGGTTCGAGGAGATGGAGAATCGGTCGAGGCGGAAGAATCTGCGGATTCTGGGCCTCCCGGAGGGGCTGGAGGGGCCGGATGTGGGGGCCTATGTGGTCACCATGTTGAACTCACTGATGGGAGCAGGGTCCTTCCAGGGGCCCCTGGAGCTGGAAGGGGCGCATAGAGGGTTGACGAGGAGGCCCAAGGCTAACGAGCCTCTGCAGGCAGTGCTGGTGCGGTTTCATCGGTTTGCTGATCGGGAGTGTGTGCTCAGGTGGGCCAAGAAGGAGAGGAGCAGCAGGTGGGAGAACGCGGAGGTTCGAATATACCAGGACTGGAGTGAAGAGGTGGCGAAAAGGAGGGCCGGGTACAATCGAGCGAAGGCGGTGCTGCACAGGAAGGGGGTGAAGTTTGGCATGATGCAGCCGGCACGACTGTGCGTCACCTACAAGGACCGGCACCATTATTTTGAGTCTCCGGAGGAGGCGTGGGCCTTTGTTCAGGCAGAGACGTTGGACACAGATTGCGGGTCGGGATGGGCGTTTGGGGACTGCGGTAGATATGTTACTTTTTGAGGGGGGGTCATTTGCTCTTGGTTTCTTTTTCTTGGTGTTTTTCTCTTTCTGGTTCGGTGAGGGTGGTTAGGGTGGGTTGGGCACTGTTTTGGTTGGGTTGGTCGGGGGGGCTCTTGGAGGGGGGTAAGCAAATGGAACAGGTGTGGATGGCCGGCGGTGAGATGGGGCCCTGCGGGGGAGGGGGAGGCCTGAGTTGGGGGTGAGGGGACTGGGCCTGTAAAAGGAGCTGCGGTAGAGGTGGCGGGGCCGGGTAGGTGGAAAGCGCGGGCTTTTTCCCGCTCTGAAAACTGGAGGGGGTGGGGCCGGGGCGGGGAAGAGAGGGTTGTTTCCCGTGCTTAGGATGGAAGGGGGAGGGGGAGAGCCTGTGGATGGGGAACGGAAGAGGAGGGTGTGTCAAACAAGGGGAGGAATCGAAGGAGAGGCGGGAGTGGCCGAGGTCAGCAGAAGCCAGCTGACTTGCGGAAGTGCAATTGGGGGGGGGGGGGGGGGGGGGGGGGGGTAAAACAGCTAGGATGGGTCCTAGCCCGGGGGGGGGGGGGAATCGAGTTGCTGCTGCTATGGTCAAAGGGGAGCTGGCACGTGGCTGGCTGAGGACGGGGTTATGGCTAGTTGGCGGGGGAGGGGGCGGGTAGCCCCCTGATCCGGCTGATAACCTGGAATGTAAGGGGACTGAACGGGCCGGTCAAGCGGGCCCGCGTATTCGCGCACCTGAAGGGGCTGAAGGCGGATGTGGTTATGCTCCAGGAGACACACCTGAAGGTGGCAGACCAGGTAAGATAGAGGAAAGGGTGGGTAGGTCAGGTGTTTCATTCGGGTCTGGATGCCAAAAATCGAGGGGTGGCAATCTTGGTGGGAAAGGTGTCATTCGAGGCGTCGAGCATTGTGGCAGACAATGGCAGTAGGTACGTAATGGTAAGTGGTAAGCTGCAGGGAGAGAGGGTGGTACTGGTCAATGTGTATGCCCCGAATTGGGATGATGTGGGTTTTATGCGGCGTATGTTGGGTCGGATCCCAGACTTGGAAGTGGGGGGCCTGATAATGGGGGGGGGAGACTTTAACACGGTGCTGGAGCCGGCACTGGATCGTTCCAGGTCTAGGACAGGTAGGAAGCCGGCGGCGGCTGGAGTGTTGAGGGGATTTATGGACCAAATAGGAGGGGTGGACCGTTGGAGATTTGCAAGGCCAGGGGCTAGGGAATTTCCATTGTTCTCATGTCCATAAGGCTTATTCCCGAATCGACTTTTTTATTTTGAGCAGGGTGCTGATAGCCAGTAGAGGATACCAAGTATTCGGCGATAGCCATTTCGGACCACGGCCCGCATTGGGTGGACTTAGAGCTGGAGGAGGAGAGGGACCAGCGCCCGTTGTGGTGCTTGGAGGTGGGGCTGTTGGCGGATGAGGAGGTGAGCGAGCGGGTCTGAGGAAGTATAGAGAGGTACCTGGAGGCCAACGATAACGGGGAGGTCCGAGTGGGGATGGTATGGGAGGCGCTGAAGGCGTTGATTAGGGGAGAGCTGATCTCCATTAGGGCCCACAAGGAGAGGAGGGAGCGGAGGGAGAGGCTGGTGGGGGAGATGGTGAGGGTAGACAGGAGGTATGCGGAGGTGCCCGAGGAAGGATTGTTGAGGAAAAGGCGCAGTCTCCAGGCCGAATTCGACCTGGTGACCACCAAGAAGGCGGAGGTGCAGTGGAGGAAGGCCCAGGGGGCAATTTACGAGTATGGGGAAAAGGCAAGCCGAATGCTGGCGCATCAGCTTCGGAAGCAGGACGCAGCTAGGGAGAGCAGGGGAGAAAAGGACAGGAGAGGGAGTGTGGTGCGGAGTGGGGTTGGCATCAATGGGGTCTTCAGGGACTTTATGAGGAATTGTACCGGTCCGAGCCCCCACAGGAGGGAGGGATGGGCCGCTTCCTGGACCAATTGAGGTTTCCAAAGGTGGAGGAGGGACTGGTGGCGGGATTGGGGGCCCCGATTGGGCTGGAGGAGCTGACCAAAGAGATAGGGAGCATGCAGGCGGGGAAGGCACCGGGGCCGTATGGTTTCCCGGTCGAATTCTATAAAAAATATATGGACCTGTTGGGCCCGTTGCTAGTTAGGACCTTCAATGAGGCGAGGGGGGGAGGGGGCATTGCCCCCGACGATGTCCAGGGCACTGATCTCCTTGATCCTGAAGCGGGACAAGGATCCCCTGCAATGTGGGTCTTACAGACCGATTTCCTTGCTAAATGTAGATGCCAAGGTGCTGGCGAAGGTCTTAGCCACGAGGATTGAGGATTGTGTGCCGCAGATCATCCACGAGGACCAGACGGGGTTCGTGAAGGGGAGGCAGTTGAACGCGAATGTGCGGAGGCTTTTGAACGTTATCATGATGCCGCGAGGGAGGGTGAGGCGGAGATAGTGGTGGCGATGGACGCTGAGAAAGCCTTCGATAGGGTAGAGTGGGGATACATGTGGGAGGTGCTGAAGAGGTTTGGGGAGGGGTTTGTCAGGTGGGTTAGGCTGTTGTATGAGGTCCCGATGGCAAGTGTGGCCACAAACAGGAGATCCGAGTACTTTCGGTTGAACCGAGGGACGAGGCAGGGGTGTCCCCTGTCCCCCCTGCTCTTCGCACTGGCGATTGAACCCCTGGCTATGGCACTGAGGGAGTCGAGGAACTGGAGGGGGTTGGTGCGTGGTGGGAAGGAGCACAGGGTGTCACTTTATGCGGACGACTTGCTGCTATATGTGGCGGAGCCGGTGGGGGGAGTGCCGGAGGTAATGAGGATCCTCAGGGAATTTGGGGATTTCTCAGGGTACAAGCTCAACATGGGGAAGAGCGAGCTGTTCGTGGTTCACCCAGGGGACCAGGAGAGGGGAATTGCTGAGCACCCACTAAAAAGGGCAGAGAGGAGCTTCAGGTATTTGGGGGTCCAGGTGGCCAGGAGCTGGGGGGCGCTGCATAGGCTTAATTTCACAAGGCTGGTGGAGCAAATGGAGGAGGAGTTCAAGAGGTGGGACGCGTTGCCGCTGTCCTTGGCGGGGATGGTGCAGTCAAAATGACGGTGCTCCCAAGGTTTTTGTTCCTGTTCCAGTGCCTCCCCGTGTTTATCCCGAAGGCCTTCTTTAGGCGGGTCAACAGGAGTATAATGGGGTTTGTGTGGGCGCGAGGGACTCCGAGGGTGTTCCTGGAGCGGAGTAGAGATTGGGGGGGGGGCTGACGCTGCCCAACCTCTGTGGATACTATTGGGCCGCCAATGCAACAATGGTGCGCAAGTGGGTGATGAAGGGGAGGGGGCTGCATGGAAGAGGCTGGAGACGGTGTCTTCTGTGGGTACGAGTCTGGGGGGCGCTGGCAACGGCGCCACTGCCGCTCCCCCCAAGGAGGTATACCACGAGCCCGGTGGTGGCAGCTGCCCTCAAAATCTGGGGGCAGTGGAGGCGGCACAGGGGGGAAGTTGGGGCCTCGGTGTGGACCCCAATACGGGGGAACCACTGGTTCGTCCCAGGGAGAACAGATGGAGGGTTTTCGGGTTGGCACAGGGCAGGGATACGAAGGTTGGGGGACTTGTTTGTGGACGGGAAGTTCACGAGCCTGGGTGAGCTGGAGGAGAAGTATGGGCTCCCCCTGGGGAACATCTTCAGGTACTTACAGGTAAGGGCGTTTGCCAGGCGGCAGGTGTTGGAATTCCCGCGGCTGCTGCCACACACAGTACAGGATAGGGTGCTCTCGGGGAGGGGGGGGGGGGGGGGGAGAAGAGAGGTGGGGAAGATCTCGAAAAGTTACCATGTGATGCAGGAGGAGGCGGCCTCGGTGGTGGAGGTGAAAGGTAAGTGGGAGGAGGAATTGGGAGAGGAGATTGAGGAAGGGATGTGGGCAGATGCCCTCGGAGGGTGAACTCTTACTCATCGTGCGTGAGGCTCAGCCTCATCCAGTTTAAGGTGCTGCACAGGGCACACATGACCGGGACAAGGATGAGCCAGTTTTTTGGGGGTGAGGACAGGTGTATTAGGTGCTCAGGGAGCCCAGCAAACCACACCCATATGTTCTGGGCGTGCCCAGTGCTGGAGGAATATTGGAAGGGCGTAGCGAGGACGGTAGGTGGTAGGATCCAGGGTCAAACCGGGCTGGGGGCTCGCAATATTTGGGGTGGCAGTGGAGCCGGGAGTGCAGGAGGCGAAAGAGGCCGGTATTCTGGCCTTTGCATCCCTGCTAGCCCGGCAGATGGTTCTTCTTCAGTGGAAGGACGCGAGGCCCCCCAAGTGTGGAATCCTGGACCAATGATATGGCGGGATTTATTAAGTTGGAGAGGGTGAAGTTCGCCTTGAGAGGGTCGGTACAGGGGTTCTTTAGGCGGTGGCAACCGTTCTTAGACTTCCTGGCAGAACGGTAGACATTGGTCAATGGTAGCAGCAACTCGGTGGGGGGGGGGGGGGGTTACTTTATTTCTGTTTTTGTTATTTACACAGGAGGGTCTAAGGGGGGTATTTCCCTGTTGTGTTAAGTTGGGGTGTTAATGTTAATTTATTATTTCTATACTGGGGGAGGGGGGTATGGAGGGTTGCTTTTCTAGAGCAGGTTTTGTACTTAACCCTGTTGGGTTCCTTTTTGTTATGGATATTTTATGAAAACCTTAATAAAAATTATTTTTTTTAAAAAATGATTCAATTTTCTTTGAGTTGACCAGGTGTGTAGATGTGGGTAGTTGATGTCGTTTATATGGATTTCAGCAAAGCCTTTGACAAGGTTCCATATGTGAGATTGATAAAGGAGGTAAAATCACATGGGATCCAGGGTAACCTGGCAAGTTGGATCCAAATAGGAGGCAGATGGTGGTGGTGGAAGGCTGTTTGTGTGACTGGAGGCCGGTGGATACAAGGAACAGCGAGTTTGCTGATGACATGAAGATTGGTCGGGTGGTTGATACTGAAAATCTTAGGTTACAGGAGGATATAGACGTAGGTTACAGGAGGATATAGACGTATTGGTCAGATTAGTGGCTGATGGAATTTAACCCCGAGAAGTGAGGTGGTACATTAGAAGGAGTCTCACGACAAGGGAGTACCCCATGAATGGCAGGGCAGTAGGAAGATCAGAGGAACAGGGGGATCATGGGGTGCTTGTCCATAGATCCCTGAAAGAGGTAGGACCGGTGAATCGGATAGTTAAGCATATGGGATTGTGGCATATAAGGGAAGGAGGACTTTGGTTAGGC
The DNA here is from genome assembly GCF_047496885.1 of Scyliorhinus torazame. Lineage (NCBI taxonomy): Eukaryota > Metazoa > Chordata > Chondrichthyes > Carcharhiniformes > Scyliorhinidae > Scyliorhinus > Scyliorhinus torazame. The sequence goes on along the minus strand of NC_092715.1, from coordinate 244,227,635 downwards.
CACTGCTGGAGTAGGTGTTCAGTTCTGGTCACCGCACTACAGGAAGGATTGTGATTGCAATAGAGGGTGCAGAGGGGATTCACTATATTGCCTGGTGCAGCATTTTAGCTATGAAGAGATGCTCGATAAGCTTGGGTTGTATTCTTTGGAGCAGAGAAGGCTGAGACGCTACCTCATTGAGCTGTAGAAGATTACGAGGGGCATGGACAGGTGGATAGAAAGCAGCTGCTCCCCTTAGATGAAGGATCAATAACATGGCGGCATACTTTTAAAGGTGAAAGATAGGAGGTTTAGAGGAAAATGGGTGGTGGAAATGTGGAATGCATTACCTGGGAGGATAGTGGAGGCAGAAACCTCACAATGTTTAACAAGTACTTGGATGAGCAGTTGAAATGCCGTAACATTCAAGCTATGGGCCAAGTGCTGGAAAGTGGGATTAGTGTAAATTTAGGGTAATATTTAGCTGGTGCAAGCTTGGTGGGCTGAAGGGCCTCTTCTGTAGTGCATGATTCAATGGACTTACTTGATTACTCTGTTACCACATAACATTACAAATTAAAATGTTTAAAAATTGCTAAGCGTGTTGCGCGTATGGTTTACAGTATCAAACCATAGATCAATTCTTGCATCTTAGATTAAGCATGCACATTAGCCTAAAGGGAATTAATCTATATTCTTTTCTCTTAACAGATTCCAAATGCCCCTCCTGCTTATGAGAAAATTGCTTCAGAGCAATTGCCACCAGCATATTCTCCTTAAATTGTGAATGCACATTGATCCAGCACTTCTGATGAATCATCATCACCACCCCAGACTTGGTTAAATAGCAATGTAATCTTCACTTTCTATGTATTAGTTGCTTACATACAGATGTCGTATTTGTATGTGCTGAAATAAACCAACATTAATCATTATGAGCTGAGGATTGTATTCAACAGTGAAAATTCTTCAAAACTTTCACAAGAGAAAAGGTTGATATTTGTTGAAAGGTTAAAATTTTAGTAACTTAATTAAATTGTGCACGGCTGATGGTGTATCATGCACACCAAGACATAGGTCAAGTGGATTGCAAGGCTTTGTAGAAAGTAAGCACAATGTGTATAGACAGCCCAAACTTGATTTCAGTGAGCTCATCTTTCTTCAAATAAATGGCAGCTGTCCAATAGTGAATACTTTTGCATTATATTCCCTGCTGCTAGAATTAAAAGATGAGCAACAAGATCCACCTCGCTAGGAAAATGTAGCAGAGTTCTGCAATAACGAGTTCTATGAAAATTATGGGACATTGGTTGTTGATTGAGGCTAAAATTATCTTTTGCTTTGTAGCATCAGTCCAATCATACATTACAAATTTGGGCACAAATAAAATATTTTGAAAATCAGACAAGGAAATCACTGGGGCTCGACCCACACAATGATGATGATGTTAGACCAGCATAGCAAACGCAAAACATGCTGCACAGAGTAGCAAAACACTGGGTTACACTACCAGAGGTGTACATATAAAGTAAAGATCAGTGAATTATTTCCCTCTTTGCTCACCAGTTCTGGGGGAGTGAATAGAATCTGTCATTAGGGACAGAGTGACTGATTACCTGGACAAATGAGATGATCAGAAGCAACAGAGATTTGTGAAGGACAAGTCATATGTGTTTCATCGAGTTCAACATTTGAGTAGGTCACTAACATGATGGGTAGGTGATGTCTATGGATGTGAATTTAATGGGCTGTCAGAAAGCATTTAATAAGGTATGGCACAAGAGATTAGCAAAAAATTAAAACAAAAAATTGTAGGCAACAATGGAAATTGCTTTGGAGATCAGAGTATGGCTAAAAGCATGCCCTCTGATTGGCAGGATGCATGCCACTGGAAACTATAACAAGACTTTGGCTTTTTACACTTAAAAACGATCTGGATGAAAGAATAACTTGTGTTTCGGAGAGAACAGTTAGAAGATATTTTTAACAACAACAGAAAATATTGGACAATCTCAGCAGGTCTGACAGCACCTGTGGAGAGAAAGGGGAGCTAACGTTTCGAGTCTGCATGACTTGTCAAAGCTAGCTATTTTTAAGATTTATTCATGGGATGTGGGCATCACTGGCAAGGCAAGAATTTATTACCCATCCAATATTGCTTAAGAAAATGCTGGTAAGCCACCTTCTTCAACTGCTGCAGTCCTTGTGGTGTAGATAGACCCGCAGTTCTGTTAGGGAGGGATCTCCAGGATATTGACGCAGTGACAGTGGAGGAATAGTGATATATTTTAAAGTCAGGATGGTGTGTGACAGAGGGGGAACTAGCAGATGGTGGTGATGTTCCAATGTCCTTAAGGTCACTGGTTTGGAAAGTGCTGTCAAAGGAGCCGGGAAGGGGTTGGGAGGGGATGAAGGGGCTAGGGGCAGTTAGGGTCACTATTGTACAAAGTAGAAAACACTGCACCCAAGACAGGTGAAACCTCTGGTAATTTATTCCGCAAAGCGGGTCTCCCCCCAAACCCCCCCCCTCCCTCCCAACACTGGACAAATACTCAAAGCTCTGATGTTTAAAACAACCAAGGAGCAAAATTAAAACCAACAGAGAAAGAACTTTGTAGTGGGCTAATAAAGGGAAGCAAAAATAAAAACTCTCAAGGCCTGTCTTAATCAAATGAGGTTAGCAGAATAGAAGATTTCCAGATGCAATGCCAAATGTATTTTGGGACTGAAGAACAAAAATCCAGCATTCATATTCATTTAAAAAAAAGGTTCTATACAATAAATATACTCAAGTTATTAAGGACAAATTTAGGCCAATTTTGAAACAGTGAAGCACATGTTATGCTGAGTTGTCAAGTCAAACTAATCCTACAATGTCAAATAATGCAAACCGCTCCGAGATAGTAGCATTGCTAAACTGGGCTGAAGATGCAGCTACGTTTTAAATAGTGCAAACTCACCAGGGCAGGATCTATTAAGGAGAGACATGTAGGGGATGTAATCCACTACTCCACTTTGCAGAAGCCAGGAAGCAGAATGGATAATTCATAAACTAAGGTTTGTCCAGTAACTCATGTGCCCAAAGTGCAGATTCAAAAGAAGAAACAAAATCCAAAACTTTTATTGTACCTACTTAATATGCCAATGCCATAGATTTGGTTATGCGATGAAGGATAAAACTTTGGGACTAGATTTCCTGAGTGGTGGAAGAGCAATGTTAGATACAATTATACAGTACAAAATGATTATTTTGTCAAACTAGGCAAAATGGGTGTACCAGCAATGTGCAGTCACTCCTTCATTTCTATATTAGGGAAAATGAAGAGATCATGTTCATAAGGACAGGAGCTTATTGAATTAAAAGTTATGATATCAGTTTGCAAGAACCTAAAACTAGGTGAGAACAAATTGAGGAACAGAAGGACAATTTTGAACAAGCATTTATAAATCAGGACATAACTAGATAGTTTTCTTACATTGTACTTGCCAGAATATATAGAACAGAGAGAGTCCTTCCTACAATAGCATTTGCCACGTCACACCATTAATGGATAACAGTCTTCAATGGGGCATTAGTAGTCCCCGATGTACAGTTTGAAGTTGTAGATTGCTGGAACTCCAACTTTCCTAGGTAACACTTCCCTCCCTTGTCAATATTCACACCCTGACAATTGCCTGCACCCAGTAACTTGTCAGAGTAGTTCCATGAGAAATTATGAAAAGGTAGAATAAAAAATAAAAATGCACAGCTTTATTAAAACTTGGAAGAATTCCCCTCTAATATCCAACTACTAGGAAGTGAGAGGCATGACCCAACGTACTTAGTCAAACTCTAAGCCAACAGTTGCTGCTGCAGATTTGGAAATGAATTAACATAGAATTACAGCTGGGGAGAATTATAGCTGGGGAGGGAACTTGTATTTAAATAAAAACAATATAAGAAACACATCAGTAACAATTGCACACGTTTTAATTATGCAGATTTGTCTGCATTTTTCTAAACACTGGTCCGTAAAAGCTACTAAACAGCTTAAAAACCTATACATCATATAAACAAGAAACAAATAAATTAGCAAAATTCTTTTATACATTCACTTTAGTACAACTTTGAGTTCAAAAGTATTTACAACTGTACAACAGACTGCAGACGTTTTCTATATTAAATACTTAAAAAGGAAGCAATAGCATATAAACAGGTTGTATGCTTTTTTTGACTGCACTAAAAAAATCACACTTAGTAGAACATTGCAGCACACCAAAGATGTAGACATTGATACAGGTCGTACTGCAAGTGTGCAAGAAGCTTTTGAGTGCACAGTAAGCAATCACTAAAATTGCTATGCTTTTTTTAAAATTATAAACCAGAGGAAATTTACAAGTCCATTCAAATTTGTTGCCGTACAATTTTTAACATTGGTTTTGTACATTGAAATACACAGATTTCACAGATACAACACAGGGAAAACATCTTTGCAAACTAAATAAATACTTGTGCCTCTCAGCCATCTGTTACTGTTAGCAAGTTGTGCCTTGTCCCCAAACAACCAAAACATAATCGGAGAATGATTCCAATTCTACTGAAGGTTCTCATAATCCCCATGGCTTGGATATCTGGCAGTTGTAGTTCAAAGATTGGAAGATGCTGAAACGGATCGGTTAGGGTCGACTACTTCAGATGCTTTAAATGCAGGGAAGACTACAGCAGCATTTACACTTGAACTCCCCAGAACATGAGTCAGAGAGGATTGTGACACCACTTTCGCAACAGGGTTAACCACAGTATTGATAGCATTTAAAACAGCTCCCTCTGGGCTGACCAATAACTTACTGAAGGAAGTGTCTACTGGAAGAGCTGTGGCACTCTGGCTGGTAGGGGCTTGGAATTTGCATACCGCAGTCTGAAGTTGAGGTCTTGCTGTAGGGCTATTCATCAGCATTGATCCTGTTGTAAGCTGAACAGATCTAGACACAGGAGTTATTGTTTGCGCAGCAGTCTGAGCACAGAGGTTTTGAAGCAATTTTTCAGGTGGAACAACACAAGGAGATGGGGAGGATTGGGAACGGTTGGACATAGCAGATACAATCTTTGCCTTCTGACATGCAGATGTAACATCAGTTCCTGTAGGAGTTCCTGGGTTTAAATTTACTGCTTGAGAACTACTCGGTTTCAGTGTATTGGAAATCAGCAGGACATGGCTACCAGATCCAAGGCCTTGAGGTGGAACAACAAATCGATGATTGTTGATGACTATTTGAGTCCCTGGTGCCAAAGGAGTACTCGTGTTGATAACTATTTTCTGCCGTATACAAGATTCGTTCAATGGTCCTGATGTTTTGTTGACAGAAGATGGTACAGTTGTTACTGGCTGTATTCGTGAAGTAGCTGCTGTAACTGTATTAGTACTTACTGGATGTTTTGTTAAACTGTGTACCGTTGTTGGATGCGCCAAGTTAAGACCCAGACCAGCAGGAGGCAATACATTACCAATAGTAGATGTACTCAGGCGAGAAGCGGCCTGCACAGCTGCAAACCTTGGAACAGTACCTATGTTGGTTGGCGATGTTATTGTGTTTGGACTTGGAAAACGGATGACTGTCTGACAACTGTCTTTTGAAAAATGTGCAATTTGTGGGGAAAAGGCTGTACTTATTGATTGAGCGTTTGTTGGTACCATCTTTGAATTGATTGTTATTGGGTTTGGTAAAGCAGTTGTAATTGGCAAAGAAAGAGGAGTCAGCGACTGATGTGACATCTTTGGCTGTGCAGATGCAAGAAGCATTGAGGAAGCAAAGTGCTCAGCTTTCACCGTTGAAATAGCAACAGGGAGTCTCGCTGATAACATCCCTTGATTAGATCCAGACATATTGTCATTACCTTTATGCAAAGCAGTGGGAAGTGAACCAAATGTTGCAAAAGTTGGTGTTGGAAGGGTTGCGCCTGTAGCTGTTGTTGCGACTGTATATGAATTCCGAACACACATTTTAATTCCAACTGAACTCCCAAAAGATGTAGAGCTCGGATTTCCCATCACAACTGAAGGAATTGCTGAAGTACTAACACAAGTTGTTGGTAAAATTGTGTTCTTGATTGATAATCCCTCCCCGCTCTTTGCAGACATAGTTGGCACAACGCTGATTCCTGGGATTTTCTGGATGCTGTTTCTTACAATGTGGGCTGGATGTCCCTTTGTAACTTCTTTTACCTGAAATGGACCAGGCAACGGATTGGCTTTAATTGGTGTTTCCCCAGTGTAAGGTACCAGCACCACCTGACAAGGGTCTGCATTTTTCACTGCCATCTGTGTTGTGTTTAAAGGTGGGGCAAGCTGTTGTTGGGGTGGTTTTGTTAATACTAAGTTGGGAGATGAGGGCATTGAAGTCACAGATGGACTCATAAGGACCAATTTTTGAGGCTGCGCGTTTGTGGGTGCCATGCTGACTTGACTTGTCCCACAAGGTGTAGGAGGAGTATTTGGAACCAATAAAAGTTTCGGCATTGCAGTTCCAGCCAAGAACGTGCTACCTCCAGACTTATTACATTCTGGTGGTGAAAGAAATAATTGTTTGCCACTTGTAGTATCGAGTGAGAATTTCAATGATGGCGCTTGGGCTACTGTTACCTTATTTTGGGCTGGACCATCACTAGACAATCCACCAACAGGACCACTAACTAAATTCAAGGCATTATGGGTACTGGTGCGCACAGTTGAACTCTCTGAAACAGCTGACAAAACTGTGGGCAGAGGCACATGAACAGGTACAACTCCTGCATTATTCACAGTATTGCAAGACCCTAATTTAATTGACTCCCCACCCAACTGGTTTAGCCCTAATGAAACTGATGAAATGGAACTGGAAACAGGAAGCTGACCAATGTTTGTATGGGATGTCTGTGCTGGAACAAGAAAAGAGGTCAATGGTGACAATGGTTGCGTTTTTGATACCACAAGGTTCTGAACCTCCGGTAAAAAAGTAAATATTGGTCTTGGAGTAATAGAATTAGGTGAGTTTTGGTCAGAGTTGTTTTGCACCTTAACAACCCCTGTGTTTCCACCACGTGTCATGACTAAAATGGACTGAGAATCACGTATGCAGATGGTTTTAAGTTCTTGTTTTACTTCACTTAATTCATTTGACTGCTGCGAGTTGAAGCTCTGAGCAGTTCCAGTATTACTTATGGATCTGCTCTGTGTTTTTGTTGGTGTTACTGGCTGAATAGTTGATTGACCACCTCTAGTATTTGATGGCGTAACTGAAGGCGTCATAACTGCAGGTACTTCCATCCTTCCTTGTGGCGCAATGACTGATGATGCTAAAAGGTTACATGAAGATGATATAACTTTTGTTGGCTGGCTAACTGAAGTTAATACTGTTGTTAAACCAGCAGTGTTCCTACCCTGCCTTAAGTTAGAAATTTGTGACTGAACTTGAGCAGGTGAGAGAGACTGAAGGTCCACTGCAGGAGAATGTCCCAAATCAATAGTTTGAGAGCCAACCGAAGCTCGTTTCTCCAGCTCCTTGCGTGCCTTGGGTGGACTTTCTTTTTCAGCAGATTTGCCATCTTGTTGTTGGGTCAGTAAGTTTTTGGGTACAATAAGTACCTGCTGCATGATCCTCTCTCCAGTCTTTGCATCAATAACAGGTTGGACAGCAATCTTAATCTGGCCGCTACTCAAATCAATTGGCACACAAGATCCGTCAGGCATTTTGTACACCATCTGTAGTGGCCCTTTTGAAGTCGCAAGAGGTGACAAACAGGACTTTGCTGGACTTGGGTGCGATGCAACTGCAGTTATTTTCTTTTCTGGATTGCTTGCCTCTCTCACAGAGGAGGATATCTGACTGGTTAAGGTCACTTTGTTCCCATTATGTTTCGCAAGTAAGGCTTGAATAGGTTTGGTCCCTTTCTGTACAACTGATCTTGATACACTTGTTATCTCGCCTTTTGAAACATCTAACTTCACAGAATATTCATCTGGCTTGCTCAAGTTGGCAACTGATTCAACTGGAAGCCGTACTGCTGCAGATTTTGATTCAATATCTTGATTTCCAGGCTCAGAACCAGATGACACATTTACTATGTTGTGATCTGCAGCAGCTTCATTTGTGCTTAGTTTAGTCATTTTACACGGAGGAGATTCTTTCCAACATTCATCATGATCACTACCGCTGATTTGCCTTTTAGGATTCTTGGAAGTTTGTTTCTGTGTTTCTTTAATGGAACATTCCTGTCTAATGGGTTTTGGTTTACCTACAGGTATTTCCAGGTCTGGCTGCATCACTTCATCTGAAACATAGAAAAATAGTTAATGATAAACATTAGTGAAACACAGGCTAGACTATAATGTCAATAATATAAATAGCTCAGGAGGTCTACACAGTACTGTACAACAGATAATACTTATGCCATGTTAACCACCACATGTTTCAGAAAATGCTAGAGATGGTAGTAATTGTAAGCTAATCAAAGAGCTGTTAAAATCCGATGTCGGACAGCCTGATTGTTGGACTATTTTAACTAGTCTTAAATAAGTTAAAAATATATAGATATTCAAAATGATGACATGAGGCAGAATTTTCACCATAACAACTGGACTAACCCAATAACAGGAAGCGATTTACAGCTGCAGCATATATAGTACTATGAGAATGCATGAATGATTATTTATCATTAATTGGCAATGAATTAGACAAAGAAGCCAACAATGTTCTTTAATGGGGCGGCTACGGTGCAGTGCACGTGAAGGCTGCGAGCATTCTCAATAGCCTACTACACGATGAGAGTTTGAAATATTACAAATATCTTCAAATAAAAATGGACAATTAGCAATGAAATCCTGAGAAAACGTTTCAGTGATCCACATATTTCAATTAAGAGAACTATTATTTAATTCATAACTTATTTGAAGATATTGAAGATAGGTTTAAACTGCATATTTTGCTTCAGATATACTTGAACTAAATTAAAATTCAGTTCTGTGTATTTTTTTATTAAAGCTCTACTTTTAAAAGCATATTTAAGTAATTCATCTAAATTTGAACAGATATTCTTCTGTATAAGTTATCATTTTTTTTTTTACATGATCGCCATGACATACACGCAAGAATTCTTGTCATGTTTTTCTCGATCTAGGCAAGGTGTAGATCTTCATAATTAGTCATTTTCTGTTTTGTTCTCACTACTGAATACAGGTCTTATTTCGGTATCACATTAAAGTGGATGATATACAGTCACCATAAAATCTATAACATAAGCACGGTTCTATACTGTAGTGAGTTGCGCCTCCGCAAGTATAAAATCATATGTGCACATATAAAATCATATGTGCAGTAGAAAGCACTTTGCGCAACTTTTCCCAAAATGTAGGCAGAGAAATAAAGCTGTGAGTAGTTTAAGCAATAGCGCAATATGTGCATCAGTTCAACACAAAGGTTAGTTAGTGATTAGTTATAATATTGCGAAAAATAACAAAGATCTAGGAATGAAGGTGGAGTTGCAGGTGGACAGGGTGGTGAAGAAGGCATTCAGCAAGCTAGGTTTTATTGGTCAGAATATTGAATACAGGAGTTGGGACATCTTGTTGAAGTTGTACAAGACATTGGTAAGACCACACTTGGAATACTGTGTTCAGTTCTGGTCACCCTATTATAGGAAGGATATTATTAAACTAGAAAGAGTGCACAAGAGATTTACGAGGATGCTACCAGGACTTGATGGTCTGGGTTTTAAGGAGAGGCTGGATAGGCTGGAATTTTTTCCCTGGAGTGTAGAAGGCCTGGGGGGGGGATATTATAGATGACTATAAAATAATGAGGAGCTTCGATAAGGTAGATAGCCAACATCTTTTGCCAAAGGTAGAGGAGTCTAGAACTAGAGGGCATAGGTTTAAGGTGAGAAAAGAGAGGTACAAAAGAGACCAGAGGGGAAATTTCTTCTCAGAGGGTGGTGAGCATCTGGATTGGGCTGCCAGAGGCAGTGGTAGAGGCGGGTACAATTTTGTCCTTTAAAAAGCAGTTAGACAGTGACATGGGCAGGGTGGGTAGAGAGGGATATGGGCCAAATGCAGCCAAGTGGAACTGGCTTAGTGATAGAAACTGGGTGGCATGGACCAGCTGGGCCGAAGGACCTGTTTCCATGCTGTAAACATCTATGACTCTATGACCTTTATCCTGGAGTTCCAATTATGCATTGGTGCACAGTTTCAATCAGTCTGATGAGCCACATTTTCTCCTGCTTATTCTTATTTTAATGTGCAACAAATAAGACTGCCCCCAAATTGACACCAGTTTCATATCCTATAAGAAAGATGGTTGGTTAGGGAGTAAATTGTCTAACTGGAAATACTTTCTCTGTTTGACCATGGGGCTTTGCCCACAATTTCACCCATGTTATGGTCATATCTGGGAATGTCCGAAACAGACGGTTATACAGTCACAGAGCTTTACAGCATGGAACGAGGCAGGAGCGGCGGTCGTTCTCAGTTCCAGCCAATGGGCCTCTGGACGGTAGGGCCGGGACCGGGGTCACAGAGATTGGCAAGGACGATAGGGCAACTAAGGAGGGAAAACCAGTGAAGAAGTTACAACTAAAAGTGCTATCTCTGAATGCACAGAGCAAGCACAGGTCAACACTCAGATGAAAATAATCAGAATCCGGAGAACAGGAGTAACAGAAGCAGGAGGACTGGAAACAGAAGGACCGGGGCAGAATAAATATATAACAATGGAATACATAAATAAACAAAGAGGAGGGATATGGAGAAAAGGTAATCTACTCATCGGAAAGAAATGTCTCTGCCTTGAGTCACTCTGGTTCAGAACAGAGGAAGGAATTTCTAGATAGTTTTCTTCACAGCACAGTCATACCACAGACAACTGGAAACAGAGTAAAGCCCCTTCTACACTGTCCCACCAAACCTCCCAGTTCAGGATAGCATGGGGTTAGACAGAGGAAAAACCCCTTTCAAGGTCCTGAGGGGGCAGCATGATAACAATGGTTTGCACTGTTACTTCACAGCACCAGGGTCCCACGTTCGATTCCCGTTTGGGTCACTCTCTTGTGCGGAGTCTGCACGTTTGTCCTGTGTCTGCGTGGATTTCCGCCTGGTACTCTGGTTTCCTCCCACAGTCCAAAGATGTGCAGGTTAGGTGGATCGACCATGCTAAAGTGACTCCAAACACAATAAGAGTGAACCCAAGTAATTTTAAGTTAGAAGGTCATCGTGCCAGCAGTCAGAAGAGACAGTCAAAAGGTGTTATGCTCGGAGACTTCCGGTGGCGTGGGCGAGCAGGGTGGCCACAGCAACAACAGCTCCCGCCGGTGGCCGCGATTCGCGGCGATTTTGGGGAAATCCCCGAGTCTTCACACACCCCCCGACTATCGTCGGCCTTTGGGGCCGTCACAAGCAGCCAGCGGGGCCGGTTTAAAAACAGGCTAAGAACCCCGCGTGGGTGTCGGGCGGCGGAGGCTGAGGCGCTGGGCCCAGCACGGCGTCGAGGTCAGAGCAGCGGGGGCGGAGCTACGAGGAGGCCGAGGCGGCAGACCCGAGGCCAGGGCACTATGTGAGGGAGGGTGTTCCACGTCGGATGGCTCCCACCTAGGAGGAAGAAAGAAGGCTGAAGCCTGGTCCCAGGAGAGCTCTGGGTGAATATAGAGGAGAAAGAAAGAAGGTTTAAGGAAGTTTGGGAAAAGTTTTTTTTTCTCTCCCCCTTTTTTGGAAGTCAGATTGATGAAGGACAGGAGGGTGAAGGGGGAGAGAGGAGAAAAGAAAGAAGATAAAAAACAATAAGCCGCTAAAGGATGCGAAGAGCAGCGTCGAAGAAAGGAGGAAACGCGGGTTCGCCGCTGAAGGAGAAGACGAGCAAAAGTGTTGACAGGATGGCGGAAGCCGAACTGCAAGGCGGGGCCGCACTACTTACGGTGGAGATGATGACCGAGGTGATGGCGGTGGAGCTGGAAAAACAATTTGCGAGGCACATGGAGGCCTTGAGGAAGGAGACGGCGGTCGCGTTGAAGCAATTGGTGGAGGAGGAAATCGGCCCGGTGAGGGTGGCGGTGGCAAAGGCATCGGCCGAGGTGAGAGAACAGGGTGAGAAGATGAAGGAGGTGGAGGAGGCAGTGTCACGACACAGCGACCAGGTCTCCTCGATGGGGGACGAGCTGCGGAGGGTGGTGGAGGTTAACAGAGGACTCCAAGCAAAGCTGGAAGACTTGGAAAACCGCTCAAGGCGGCACAATTTGAGAATTGTGGGCTTGCCCGAAGCGACAGAGAGCCCAAGGCCAATGCAATACTTCGCTAAGAAGTTGGCGGAGCTGATGGGGGAGGGTGAGAGCCCCTCCCTGTACAAGCTAGACCGAGCTCATCGGTCATTAAGACCGAAGCCCAAAGTGAACGAGCCGCCAAGGCCAGTAATTATCTGCTTCCATAAGTTTTGCATGAAGGAGAAGGTATTAAGCTGGGCGAAGCAGAAGCGTGAGGTGCTGTGGGATGGTACTGCGGTTCGGATCTACCAGGACTTGACGGTGGTGTTGGCAAAAAGACGAGCGGCGTTTGGGCGGGTGAAGGTGGCTTTGTACAAGAAGGGGGTGCGATTTGGTATGGTGTGCCCGGCGAAGTCGAGAGTAACATATAACGCCAAAGACTTCTATTTTGAGACAGCGAAGGCGGCAGAAGGCTTGGGACAGACGTGAAGAACGGAACTGGAAGAGAGACTGTGGACTGTGTTTGAGCAGCTGGAAAAATGTATAAATGTTACAACTTTCTTTTTACTGATGTGTATTGCAATTTACTTCTCTTTGCATTGTTACAGAGTTCAAGTTAATGGTGGGTTGATTGGCGTTCTGTGTTGCGACGGTTAAATGTTATGTTAGTGAATTGTAGGGGTTGGATTGTTGGGTTTGTTTTGTTGTTTCTTTCTCTGGGACTGGGTGGAAGGGGGGGGATATGTCTTGGCGGGGGGAGCCACCCGCGCTAACTAACTAAAGTTAGCTAGTGAACGGGGGTGAGGTGAGAGGAGGGCTGCGGACGTTGGAGCCTGGATAGCAGGCTTCAATGGTCCTACGAGGCATTGGGGGGGGGGGGGGGGGGGGGGGGGGGGGATGGATGTTGGGGGATGTTTGTAGGTGGGGTTCTTGAGAGGGGGGGGGGGGGGGGGAGAGAAGGGGTTCAATGTTAACAATGGACAGGGGCAGGTCAGGCTTATGGGGCAGGCCCGGTGGTATGGTGATGGTGGATAAGAAAGGTGGGGGTGGGGGGTGAGAGAGCCCCAGTAAGGATAGTCACGTGGAACGTGAGAGGGCTAGGAGGTCCGGTCAAGAGGTCAAGGGTGCTTGCGCATCTTAAAAGTTTGAAAGCCGATGTAGCAATGCTGCAGGAGACTCACTTGAGGGTGAAGGACCAGGTAAGACTTAAAAAGGGCTGGGTTAGTCAAGTGTTTCACTCTGGATTTGACGGAAGGGCAAGAGGGGTAGCGGTGCTGGTCAGCAAAAGGGTATGCTTCCAGATGGAGAAGGTGGAGACAGATCAGGGGGGTAGATATGTGATTGTGACAGGGGCGCTGGGGGGGAGATTAGTGGCGCTGTTAAGTGTATACGGTCCCAATTGGGTGTTTGGAGCCATTCCCGACTTGGACACACATGAGCTGATTGTGGGGGGGGACGGGGACAGGAACTTGGTGCAGGAGCCAAGGTTGGACAGATCACGGCCGCACTCGCTGGTCCCATCAGGGGGGGCGAAGGCGCTGGCTGGGCTCATGGTGGAAATGGGAGGGGTGGACCCTTGGAGGTTCCTGCACCCAAGGGAACGGGAGTATTCGTTTTTCTTAGCAGTCCATAAGGTATACTCGCGGATCGGCTTTTTTGTGGTGGGAAAGGCTTTGCTGGCTGGAGTTAAGGGGTCGGAATACTCTGCAATTGCAGTGTCAGATCACGCTCCACATTGGGTGCATATGGTGCTGGAGAAGGGGGTAGCACAGAGACCGGAGTGGAAATTGGATGTGGGACTTTTGGGGAACCAAGTGTTCTCTGAGAAAATTGAAATGGTAATTAAGGAATATGTAGGTTTCAATTGTACGGGTGAGGTGTCGAAGGCAGTCGTCTGGGAGGCTCTAAAGGCAGTGGTGAGGGGTGAGGTAATTTTGTTTAAGGCCAGGGTGGACAAAGAAGCGAGGTTGGAGCGGCAGAGGGTAATAGATGAGATGTTGGAGGAAGATAGGAGGTACCAGGAAGGCGGTGCGCCAACTGAGACGAGCAAGGGGTGCAGTTTTTGAACATGGAGATAAGGCAGGTCAGCTCTGGAGAGAGGCAGCGGCAAGGGAAATTCTTCAGGTGAGGGATGGGGCAGGGAGGTTGGTGGTGGCTCCAGTGCTGATTAACGAGGTTTTTGAGGAGTTTTATGAGAGGTTGTACAAGTCAGAGCCACCCGGGGGAGACTGAGATGCAGGAATTTCTAGATGGATTGAAGTACCCGAGGCTAGGGGAGGGGGACAGGGCTACATTAGAAGGGGCAATAGTGGAGCAGGAGATAATGGATGCGATTGGGAGGATGCAGTCGGGGAAGGTGGCAGGGCCAGATGGGTTTCCGGTGGAATATTAAAAAAAATTCAAGGATGGGGTGGCACCCCTGATGGTGGGGATGTTTGAGGAGGCGATAGGGAAGGGGGTATTGCCGCAAACCTTCGGGCAGGCATCGATTTCACTGCTGCTAAAAAAAGATAAGGATCCGACGGGAGTGTGGGTCGTATAGGCCCATATCACTTCTGAATGTGGATGCAAAAGTGTTGGTGAAGGTACTGGCGGGTAGGCTGGTGGAGTGCCTCCCGAAGGTGATAGGGGAGGATCAGACGGGGTTCGTGCAAGGGAGGCAGCTGTTTTCGAACATTAGGAGGGTTTTGAATGTCGTTATAGCACCGGTGGAAGGGAAGGAAACAGAGGTGGTTGTGGCATTGGACGCCGAGAAGGCATTTGATCGGTAGAATGGGGGTTCCTGATGGCAGTGCTGGAGCAGTTTGGGATTGGACCAAGATTTGTGAACTGGGTAAAGCTATTATAAAAGGAGCCGAAGGCGAGTGTCCGCACAAACAATATCAGTTGGAAAGGAATAGTGCGGGCGGGGGGGGTGTGTGTGTCTGTGTGTGTTAGAGCATAGGGTATCCTTATATGCCGACAACTTGCTGCTGTATGTGTCGGAACCGAGTGCGTCGATAGGATGAATATTGGAGCTACTGCGGGTATTTGGGTCTTTCTCGGGGTACAAGCTGAACCTGGACAAGAGTGAGTATTTTGTGGTGTCTCGGCCGGGGGGGGGGGGAGGGGGGGGGGGGGGGGGGGGGGGGGGGGGGCTGCCATTCCGTAGGGCAGGGACTCACTTTAGGTATCCGGGGGTGCAGGTTGCCCGGGAGTGGGGGAGGCTTCGCAGGTACATCATCACTAGTTTGGTGGGGAGAGTGAAAGCCGATCTGGCAAGGTGGGTTGGCCTTCCTCTGTCACTGGTGGGTCGGGCACACGCGGTTAAAATGAATGTGTTGCCGCGATTTCTCTTTATTTTTCAATGCCTACCAATTTTCCTGCCAAAGTCTTTTTTCAGGGAGATTAAGGGAAGGATTACCTCGTTCATATGGGGAGGGAAGGTGGCCAGAGTGAGAAAGGTGCTGCTACAGAGTGGAAGGCAGGCAGGGGGTTTAGGTCTCCCGAACCTGTTGTACTACTACTGGGCGGCGAATGTGGAGAAGGTGTGGAGCTGGGTCAGAGGGGTTGATTCCCAGTGGGTCAGAATGGAGACAGTTTGTGCAGGGGGTCGGGGCTGAAAGCACTAGCAACAGCAACGCTCCCGATAGCTCTGGGGTAATACTCAGGGAGTCCGGTAATAATAGCTTCATTGAAAATTTGGAGGCAGTTTCACCAACACTTCGGGTTGGGGGCATGGTCAAGGGAAATGCCGATTCGGGGGAACCACAGATTTGAGCCAGGGAGGTGGGATGGAAGTTTTCGGAAATGGGAAGAGGGGGGGTTAAGACGCTAAAAGGTTTGTTTCTTCGGGGTCGGTTTGCAGGATTGCGGGTGCTGGAAGCGAAGTATGGGCTGGAGCAGGGAGAAGTGTTTAGGTACATGCAGATTCGGGATTTTGCCAGGAAGGAGATACAGAGCTTCCCAGAGGAACCGGCCTCCACATTGCTGGAGGGGGTGCTGACGACAAGGGGACTGGAGAAGGGGGCAGTGTCAACGGTGTATGGAGTTATTTTGGGAGAGGATAAGGCACAACTGGAAGGGATCAAAGCAAAGTGGGAGGAAGAGCTGGGAGAGGTTATAGTGGAGGGGGGTCTGGTATGAGGTGCTCTGGAGAGTGAATGCCTCCACCTCATGTGAGAGGTTGGGGCTGATAAAGCTGAAGGTGGTATATAGAGCGCAGCTCACGAGGGGGAGGATGAGCCGATTCTTTGCAGGAGTAGAGGATGTGTGTGAACGTTGCGGGGGGGGCCCCCGCTAGTCACGTTCATATGTTTTGATCCTGTCCAAAGCTCGGGGAGTACTGGAAGGAGGTGTTTAGGGTAATTTCCAAGGTGGTGCATGTGAAATTGGACCCGGGTCCCCGGGAGGCCATATTCGGGGTGTCGGACCAGCCAGGGTTGGAAACGGGTGCTGAGGCAGATATCATAGCCTTCGCCTCGTTGATCGCCCGAAGGCGGATTCTGCTGGGATGGAGTCTCTCCACCCAGTGCCATGGAATGGCAGGGGGACCTGTTGGAATACTTGAGAAGGTTAAGTTCGAACTGAGGGGAAGCTCGGAGGGGTTCTACAAGTCATGGGCACTATTTATTATGCACTTTCAAGAACTGGATAACATCGAACATTAGTTGGGGAGGGGGCCTGTGTATATTAAGGGTGACTATGGGTAATCCCGGATTCCTTTTTGTCATTTGTTTATGTAAGCATGCGGGCTGATGTTTGGGGGTTGGTGGGAGGATGGGAGCATTGTTACTGTTATGGGGATTGACATATCTGTTGCTGATTATTGTTTATTGTTGATGGGTGTAAATGCGGGAGAAAATGTGAAAAAGGAGAATAAAAATATATATTTTTTAAAAAGTGTTATGCTCTACAGGTAGCAATGAATCAGGATTACTCCCAATGACAGCTTTTCATATGCACCATATGGAACTAAGCAGCCTTGGAGGGCCAAAACCTCCAGTCAAGCTTGTTCCTACAAGTTTTCTGTAAGATAAACTTTGGTAGGGCTCTTCAAGCATCTAAATAAAATTCTACTTCTGACTTTGGTGGAAGAGGTTAAAACAATTGAATGGTCTCTTGACTCAAATGAGCGAGTCCCAAGGTTCATCCGATCAGACTACAATAAAGATATACATTTACTAACTTCAGGGGCTAAATATAAATGACAACAATGCTATTCTGCACACAAAATACATTTGGAGAGGTTTGAACAAGTGTTACAATGAAAGTTTCAGTTGGAAACGAGAGAGACCGTAAGATTTTCAATAATTGCCAATTTTCCAAGGAGGAATAAAAGGACTGCTAGTGGTGATGTGAAAATCAGTCAGCTGCTGCAGCTAGTCAGCCACTAAGACACATGGCCTGTGGGATTCTGAGCACAGTAACCCACTTTGAGTTTATTTTTTGAATATTTTTGTATACAATTTCAAAGACGGTTCTGAACTCTTGATGACAACATAACAGAACTAGAATTTACTTGGTTATATTGGCCCTTTTAATGTCATTAATACTGAGGATGAAGTGCATGCTTTTGCTAATACTTGTTTTTGATCCAAATAACCTCTGAATGTCACAAAAGGTCCACTATTATCTACAAAGGAACAGAACTCTAGCAAGTAAGTACAACTGACTCACATAGAATGTGTACCTTGCTTATTTTACATGTTCTAAACAAGTTGAAAAGATGCAGATACCTATATCAGAGCATTCTTTCTTCGCTATTTCTTGATGGTCAGCAAAATCAGAGGACCCTGCTTCGGTTATGTCTTTTATAAACTCTCCATCCATTTCGTCACTTGGCAAGATATCTCTAAGGAACACATCATTATCAGGCTGTTTTTTAAAGTCATCAAAGTCTTTCTTCATTCGGGCTCTTTAAAAGATATAAAAAAGTGAACAGTTTCATTAAATAAGTTTCCAGATTCCCAGCACGCATGTAAAGTAGTCATCAGTTTTCAATGAAATCACTTAACTGAGGAATGAAAAAATATGCATTCATTAAGTAACTTATTAAATCTCTCAAACATTGTGGAGATTTTCAGACGATGAATATTGAAGTTCAGGAACTGACATAACAGCCAGAAGGCCACAACAGCAAAAAGAAAATAAGCTTCTGTTGTTGGCTAACAATTGAGGGAGGGGTGTTACCAAAATGTTGGGAGAACTCCCTGCTCTTCAAACGGTGGTAACCTTTAATGTTTGCCTGAACAGCCAGATCTCAGTTTAACATCTCATCCAATAAATACAATCGGTTACCAGATATGCTTGGCTCCCATTTCCTCCACACTGTGTATTTCAGGTAGTTTCTCACAGGCATGCAAATGCCTGTCAGATTAGCACACTAACCCAGGGGTTCTCAATTTGCGTGAGGGCCCTTCTCATGTTATAAGAATTCCACAGACCACTGTAAGACAAGCATTGTTCCTGTATACAAATAGTTATGCAAGTAAACAAAAAGTTGGTAGGCACGAATTGCCGATTCGCCTCTTTATATGTGCTATGGTTAATCATAGAATTTACAGTGCAGAAGGAGGCCATTCTGCCGATCGAATTTGCACTGGCTCTTGGAAAGAGCACCCTACCGAGCCCACACCTCCACCCTATCCCCATTACCCAGTAACCCCACCTATCCCCATTACCCAGTAACCCCACCCAACACTAAGGGCAATTTTGGACACTACGGACAATTTAGCATGGCCAATCCACCTAACCTACACATCTTTGGGCTGTGGGAGGAAACCGGAGCACCCGGAGGAAACCCACGCACACACGGGGAGAACGTGCAGACTCCACACAGACAGTGGCCCAAACCAGGAATCGAACCTTGGACCCTGGAGCAGTGAAGCAATTGTGCTATCCACAATGCTACCGATTCTATGAAAGTCCTGTACAGTCTAAAAGGTATCATCCTTCAAATTGCTCACTTGGAAGAAACACACTCTCTATACTTCATGTAACAATATCATGAATCCATGAATAAAAAGCAAGCATAGGATTGTGGCACAAATGCACAGAAACCGCAGCCCACCCAGATCTCAAAATAGAAATGAGACACCCAGAAACACAACCAGAATATTGGCATTTAATGATAGCTCTGGAATATTCTCCATGCCAAGCACCAAAATTTCCAGCGTCATTAGAACTAAACAACCAACTATATTTTTAGGTAGAACAAATTTATGGAGAGATTTGATGGATTCTGGTATGTCATGGTCAGGATATAATCACTGAACCCACACAGCTGATAAATAGGAACAGTGGGACAGGAGGAGGCCTCGCAGCCTGTTGAGCTTGCTTCATCATTCAATTGCACAATGGCTGATCATCTACCTCAACGCCATTTTCCCACACTATCTCCGTAGCCCTTGGTCATTAGTCTCCATAAATCTATTGATTTCTGTCTTGAACGTGCTCAATGATTACACTTCCACAGCCCTCTGGGTAGAGAATGCCAAAGATTCATCACTATCTAAGCGAAAAGTCCGCCATCATCTCGATCTTAAATAGCTTGACCCTTATCCTGAGATTAAGTCCTCTGGCTCTAAACGCACCAGCCGTGGCAAATATCCAACCTAAATACACTATGTCGCACCCTGTTAGAATTTTGTAAGTTTCAATCTTTCTTTGAATCTAGAGAGAATATAGGCCCGGTTCCCTTCATCTCTTCTCAATCCTCACATCCCATATGATTAAAGGACTGTGCTGCAGATCAAATTCTAACACGCACATGTTTTACTGATAAACGGTTACTTATAAGCCGGTGTTAAAAGCAAAAAGGTCTCAACAGGTTTGACAGGATTTTTCATGGCCATGGTTATTTATTGAAAATATAGCAAGAAAACAACTAATGACCAAATTCCCTTGTCTCTGTAAACTTAATTGTGCCAGTGTTATTGAGCTAAATGGGGCATGTGCATTAGCAACTTCAGCTCTACGAGTAAATAACTAACATACAGCAATCAAATCTGCTCAATTATGGGCAGCACGGTGGCGCAGTGGTTAGCACTGTAGCCTCACAACACCGAGGTCCCAGGTTCGATCCCGTCTCTGGGTCACTATCCATGTGGAGTTTGCACATCCTCCCTGTGTTTGCGTGGGTTTCGCCCCCACAACTCAAAGATGTGCAGGGTAGGTGGATTGGCCACACTAAATTGTCCCTTAATTGGAAAAAATGAATTCGGCATTCTAAATTTATTTTTAAAAATCTTCTCAATTAGATAAGTATTTAAATCTCCATGCTTTGAAGTGGTTTCGCAATGATGAAAGGGGATTTCACTTTTCACATCTGAAAATTTGGTGAAACACCAAGACATGTGAATCGACATATCAACATTCTATTTGAAAACTAAACGGTATGATGCAAAAGTAGGATTGACCGCTTGAAGAGACGATAGCAGCCGGATAGCTGCAGGATCCAAGAAGAGATCAAATGAACTGCATTCCTTTGTCAAAAATCCTCAAAAATCATACTCTCAAGATTGCAATCTTGCTTAAAGCTAGGCAGCTCACAAACACATTGCACGGACTGACTGGAGAATCATTTCAGACCCCCTAGTGCAGAATTTAAATAAGTTGTCAAAATACACAACAATAATTACAGCATTTGTCAGAGTGAGATGTTCACTGACTGTCTTTGCATCATGCTGATACATTCAGAAATTAGTCATCTTATTAAGACAGTTGTAAGAGCAATAGTTACTGTTCCTGAAAGACTGTCTCACAATGGCACAGGAATGGCCTCACAAAAGGCAAAGATATGGTTAGGCCAGCAACATTTCACCCTTCACCCACCAAGACAGGCTGCCTCTACGCAAACAAGCCCCTTCGTCGTTTCTCTATACACACTAAAGGTTGTCTGAGATTTTGCCCTTACCACACGGGATGTCTGTCCATAAAAAGATAAATTGGTTTGAGGGAGCAATGCCATTGACAGTAATATTCCTGGAGATCATTAAAAATCCCTCTCCCTGGCAACTCCCTTAGGTTAAACCAGATTGCTGGCAAACATAGTACTAAATATGCCCCAAAATGCGTTTCCAACCACATACCAACTTAATTCCACCTCTTTAACATCTCTGGACTCTGATACTGCCCGTTGCTCAAATTCTTGTCTGTGCATGTTACCCCTGGATTCAATGATTCAAACATACTCTTCGCTGGCCTCCCAAGATCATCTAAAACTCTTTTTGCCCATTCACACACCCCCCACGTTTGAAGGCCTATACCAACTACCGATTAAACACATCCCCCATGCTTGAAGGCCTATACCAACTACCGATTAAACACATCCCCCATGCTTGAAGGCCTATACCAACTCCTCATTAAACAACAATGTGAATTTAATAGCCTCATTCTCGTTTTCAATACCCTTTGTATCTATGTAATCTCCTCCAGCTTCACAACGCTCCAAGAAATCTGCACTGCTCCAATTCTGGTCATGTAAGCATTCCAAATGGAACCACTCCATTCTAGGCGGGGTGGAGAAGGGGGTTTAGGTGCACGGGCCCCAAGCTCTAGAATTCTCTAAACTTCTCCACCACTCTTCCCCCTTTAAGAGCCTCTTTAAAGTTAGTCATTGAGTAAGATTTTGACGATTAGCCCTAGTGTTGCTTCAAAGCTCAATGTCAAATTTTGTTTCATAGTACCTAAAGACATTTTTATTATTACATTAAAGATGCTATATAAAGGCAAGTTATTGTTGTGTGCAAAAGAGAGTTGGAAAAACATCTGGTCAGAAGAGGATTCCCATACAGTCCCTCTGTAACTTGTTTATCTTTTTATTCATTCAAGGGATGTGGGCTCAGTGTGGATGTGAGAGAAAAGTGAGGGGTGAATTATCCCTTGTAAAGGATGCAATGTATATCCAGCAACATCATGAGCATTCACGGTAAACATTTTTGTTTTAAATTTTTTCAAGGGACTTGGGTGTCACTGGCTAGGCCAGTATTTTTTGAGTTTAATTTAGAGTATCCAATTCATTTTTTCCAATTAAGGAGCAATTTATGTGGCCAATCCACCTACCCTGAACATCCTTTGGGTTGTTTGGGGGAGGGGGCACACAGACATGGGGAGAATGTGCAAACTCCACACAGACACAGACAATGACCCAGAGCTGGGATCGAACCTGGGACCTCAGCACCATGAGGCAGCAGTGCTAACCACTGTGCCAGGCCCTGGTCAGTATTTTTATTGCCCATCTCTAATTGTCCTTGGTGGTGGCGGTGAGCTGCCTTCTTGAACCACTGCAGTCCATGTGGTATATGTGTAGGTACACCCACAGTGCAGTAAGGAATGGAGGTCCAGGATTTTGACCCAGCGACAATGAAGGAACAGTGATTTACTTTCAAGTGAGGATTGGTGAGTGGCTTGGAACTTCCAGGTGGTGCTGTTCTTGTCCTTCTAGATGGTAGAAACCATAGATTTGGAAGGTGCTGCCTAAAGAGCCTTGGGTGAGTTCCTGCAGTGCATCTTGTAGATGGCACACACAGCTACTACTGTGCGTCAGTGGTGGAGGGAGTGAATGTTGTGGAATAAATGCCAATCAAGTGGGCTGCTTTGTCCTAATAGCGTCAAGCTTCTCGAATGTTGTTGCTGTATTAATCCAGGCAAGAGGACAATATTTCATTACATTCCTGACTTGTAGATTTTGGACAGGCTTTGGAGAGTCAAGAGGAGAGTTACTCGCCGTAGGTTTCCGAGCCTCTGGCCTGCTCTTGTAGCCAACGTATTCATATGGCTAGTCGAGTTGATTACTGCTCATTGGTACCCCCCCAGGATGTTGATAGTGGGGGATTCAGGTATGGTGATGCCATTGAATGTCAAGAGGTGACGGTTAGGTTCTTGCTTGTTGGAGATGGTCATTGCTTGCCACTTGCTTGGTGTGTCTGTTACTTGCCACTTATCAGCTCAAGCCTGGATATTATCCCAGTCTTGCTACATGTGGACACGGACTGCTTCAGTATTTGGAGTCGCGAATGGTGCTGAACATAGTGCAAACATCCCTACTTCTGACCTTATGATGGAAGGAAGGTTATTGATGAAGCACAATGCATGATGGTGGCACAAAACCAGCAATGAAGGGGAATGCTGTCCAGATTTAAGATGATCGCAAGAGAAATTAAAGGACAAGTTAGAGGGAAAAAAAAGCTTTTCCCAAGAATATGAAATTAACACGTGTCAAATGTTATTCAAGCAGAGGCTGTATATTATTTCAGAACAAAACAAATGGTTGAAAAAGAACATTAAGCAGTATGGACAAGATTATACAAGGTACTTCATGGAGCACAATACTTTGAGGGCGAAATAATCTGTTTCTATGCAGCAAAGTTCAGCTACTTGGACACATTAATGAAGTACTATGAAACTGTTCCACAACACTATTAAATGTACTAAAAGGGTTCGCAAGGGAGAGGACCGGGGAACAAACAGGCCCACTAGTGCAAAAATTACCGATTTCTCTGAAAAGCCTTGATTAGTTTTTGTTCCCATGGCAACAGTTCATTTAACAGTCGTCCGAGGGTACCATGTAAATCTTTTAAAGCTTGCCGTCTGAAAAACCATTTCTCCTGTAAATAAAAAAAAAAAAAGATTTTCATATTATGGTAAAAATGTACAGTACGAATGTCATAATGCAACATTCTATTCGGACTCGACCAGTCAACCTTTTGTCCCCCAATGTAACAAGAATACTCAAACTGACATTGGCCTTCTGGCTTACTAACCCGAGAACTATGTATGATGTTTGCACCTTAATATTAAAAGAAAAACAAACTTCCTATAAATAAAATCTCAAATCAAAGGGTAATTGTTTCAATCAAATTTTTTTTGTATTATAACTAACTTTTCCTGGGTATTTTTTCTGATTACGGGATGGTTCATTCTTCCTCACTTGGTGCGCCTGGGAATCAAATATTCCAATGTTAAGAGTATAATACAATTGGCTTCAGAGTCAGCCTCCAATTGTGCACCTCAACTCCAAATTGTGAACAGCCTTTGCCAGAACACAGCACGGCAGTTTTCCTTCTGACACCAGGCATGTGTGTGTGTGACCTTTCAGCAAGATTGTCATTTCACTATCAAACTAGCGTTGTCTTTGTGCCAAGAAGTATTACGATATGATCTGAGGTTACCAAAATAATCTCACGTAGAAACTTTATGGTCGAAGAAACTTCTAACTTATTAATGCGGGCTAGATTTACATCTAGATCTCCAAAGTGAAAGGAAAGAGTGCAAACCAATTAATTCCCCACTGTTCTTTTCTTTTTCAGTACCCAATTAATTTTTTTTCCAATTAAGGGGCAATTTAACGTGGCCAATCCACCGACCCTGCACACTTTTTTGGGTTGCGGGGGTAAGACCCATGCAAACATGAGGAGAATGTGCAAACTCCACACGGACAGTGACCAGGGGCCGGGATCGAACCCGGGTTCTCTGCGCAGTGAGGCAGCAGACTAACCACCGCGCCACCTAAATTCCCCACAGTTTTGATGAGATTGTCAATGTTTTGTCTTTCTCCTAGCCTTTGATTCCCCCGAGTTGCGTACCTTGAGATCCAGAGGCCAATGTTATTATAGGTCAACATAGGTTTAATAACTGACTCATGCATCTGTAAAAATCAAATGCATTTTATGTTGCAGCATATAAAAGCACAAGTAATCCAGCTATTAAACTGGTTAAATAGTTGATTACAAGTGCAAGAGTCAACTTAGACAGAACTGAAAAAACAAAGCTTTTAGTGCGCATTTGCAGCACAGTTATAGTGGCTAGCTTGAAGTACACATTGATACAAATGCAATCCAAATCCAATATCTGTTCTGGTACCAGATCTTAAGTCAGGCTGTCCTGGAAAATAGAATCAGTTTTGCTCTTAATGCTCAGTTCACAATCTTTGCCCAGTATTAATGCCCTGTATTAAGTCACAATCAATTTTGTTTTAAAAGTTCAGGTTTCCTTACATAGAATCCCTACAGTGCAGAAAGAGGCCATTCGGCTCATCAAGTCTGCAACGACACTTCAAAAGATCACCCTATACCTAGGCCCAATCCCTCCCCTGTAAACCCACCCGAAGGGGCAATTTAGCATGGTCAATCCACCTAATCTGCGCATCTTTGGACTGTGGGAGGAAATCAGAGCACCTGGAGGAAACCCACACAGACAAGGGGAGAATGTGAAGACTCCACACAGATAGTCGCCCGAGATTGGAATCGAACCCGGATCCCTGGCAGCAGTGCAAACACTGTGCCACCATGCCGCATTTCTCATCTGGCATTTTTTCTTTGAATCGAAAAACAGTGGCTAAACCTTAAACGCCCGTGATCGTCTTAGGTCAGATGGAAGCTAAATAATGTATTAGTAATTCATTAATTCATGAGAAGCTGAGCAGAGAAAATGGAGCAGATTTAGTTCAACCGTCAAGCTGAGCAATTAGTTCAAGACACCCACCACTCTCGGTGAAAAATATTACCTCATGTCCCCTCTAATCCTTCTACCAATCACCTTAAATTCATAGCCTCTGATAATTGATCCCTCAGTCAAGGGAAACAATTCCTTCCTGTCCCTCTTGTCTGGTCCATCATAATTTTCTCAATTAGGTCTAACCTTAGCCTCCTCCGTTATAAGGAAAACAACCCTAGCCTATCTAATCTCTCCTCACAACTGCAATTTTCAATCCCTGGCAAAATTCTTGTAAATTTCCTCTGCATTCTCTCCAGAGCAATTTTGTCTTTCCTATGATGTGGTGACCAGAACTGTACACAAAGTTCCAGCTGTGGCCTAACCAGCATTTTACTCAGTTCCATCATTACATCCCAGCTTTTGTATTTAATACCTTTCCCAATAAAAGAAAACATTCCATATGCTTCGTTGACCACCTTGTCCACCTGTAGCCATCTGGGATGGCGACTTACAATAAGAAACATGGACGGTCGCAAAGCATAACGAGAAAAATGGACAGTGTAGGGTTCAGGCAGGCTCAGAGCCTGAACGTATATTTCTGAGTGAAGAATCCAGACAGTATCGAAACCCCCAACCGCTTAGCATCCTGATGACCCCTCTCCGCAAGACAAAAGACTGATACTTGAGCAACCGATACAATCCCAGGCATTGCAGCGCCACTCCTTGTACTCAGGGAGCGTAAACAACAGGGTCAATGACCGCTTAAGACACACCCAGCCATCAAGGCACCCGCCCCATTATTGGCTCAAATCGAACACAGTGATCAAGAACTACCCAATTAGTGGGGTTGAAACCAAAGGACCGCCCAAAAGAGCGGAAACTCCCCAAGGATAAAGAGAGAGACCACCATGCGTTCGATCTCTCTTGGACCTGGAGCTCTGGCAACGTCTACCTCCATTTGCAGCACCACCAGAAGCAAGTTCAAGTTCAATGCCCGCTACCAGACGGATGAGTCCAGCTGAGCAGCAGTTACTTCTCCAGACCCGATAGATCCAGATTCGAGCAAAGGCCACTGTTCCTCTGACCTAAGCTGGGTGCCTGAAGTTAAGTACAGGTTGTCATAGTTGATAGGTGTAGTTTAACTAGTAATGGCTATGTTGCATGATTAATTGTGTGTGTAATAAAGTACCCTTGATCTTGAACTAACTAACTGATGTTTGGCTCTTTGATCGATATCCGGTTGAACCTTGTGGTGGTATAATTTGATACCTGCCGACTCTGAGCAATATACTATCGATATCAAAAGGGCAACCTTATTGATGGCCTTATTTACAGTAGGTAAAAAAAAGCCAAGACACCTGTCCTGCCACTTTCAAGAACATGCATTCCAAAGTCTCTCACTTCTTCAACCACTCCCAATACCCCCCTTTTCTTAAGTATTCCTTTGCTTGTTTCCCAAACCCAAATACATCACATTTTTCCAGATTGAATTCCATTTACCACTTCTCTGCCACTCAACTAAACCATTGGTATAATCTGGAGGTAACAGCTATCCTCTTCACTATCAACTGCACATCCAATTTTTGTGTCATCTGCAAATCATGCCATCATATACAAGTCTAAACCATTAATATATACAACAACTAGCAAGGGGCCTCAATACCGAGCCCTGTGTAACACCACTGGAAACAGTTTTCCATTCGCAAAAACACCCATCGACCATTATCCTTTGTTTCCTGTCACTCAACCAATTTTGGATCTAACCTGCCACCTTGTCCCTGTAACCCATGAGATCTTATTTTTATGACCAGTCAGCTATGTGAGACCATGTCAAATGCCTTACTGAATTCCATGTAAACAATGTCCACTCCACTACCCTCATTAATCCTCTCCTTGTTACTTCCTCAAAAAATTCTATTTAGTGAGACATGATCTTTCCCTAACAAAACCAAAGTGACTATCCCTGATCAATCCACGCCTTTCCAAGTGCGAGTTTATCCTGACTCAGAATTGTTTTCAATAATTTGTCCACCGCTGAAGTCAGACTGACTGGCCTCTGGTTTATCCCCCGTACCCATTTTAAATAATGGCACAATGCTTGCAGACCTCCAATCCTCTGGTACCTCACCTATATCTAGTGAGGACTGGAAAGTTTTCCTCAGAACATCTTCATCATCCTGGGATACAATCCATCAGGACTGGTGATTTACCCACCTTCAAAGATGCCAGTCCCTCCTCTTTCATTCGCTTACTGTACTTAATATTTCACACTCCTCCTCTTTAACTAGAATATCTGAATCATCCCTCTCCTTAGTGAAGACATCGACAAAGTACTCATTGAGAATCCTGCCCACATCTTCTGAGCCAACCCACAAGCACTGTTTTTCCTTCCAACAGCTCTATCCAGTCCACTCTTGCTAGCTCATCTCTCAGCTTTGTAAAAAATAGTCTTCCCCACATTTTGAACTTTTACTCCTGTTCTATCTTTGTTCTTTTCCACAATGATGTTAAATCTAACTATGTTATGGTCAATCTCGCCAAAATGGTTCCACCCTGCTACTTCATCCACTTGCCCAGCTTCCATTCCCAAGACTAAATCTACAATTGCACCTACTCTAGTTGAGCTGGCTAAAAAAAGTTCTCTTGAATGCAGTTCAAGAATTTTGCGCTCTGTGCCCTTCACACTGTTCATATCCCAATTGATAATAGGCTAGTTGAAGTCCCCAATGATTACTGCCTTATTGTCTTTACTACTCTCAGATCTGCCTACATATTTGCTCTTCTCCCTTCCACTATTGGTGGGTCTATTGTACAGTGCTAGCAATGTGGCCGCCTGCCCTTATTTATTTCTGAGCTCAACCCATAGGGCATCATTTGATGCTACACTCATCATCCCTCCTCACAGCTGTAATTCATTACTAATTAATTGATAATTAATTTTACACCCCCAACATTTTTATCCCCCTCCCTATCCTGCCTAAAAACTATATCCAGGGATTTTGGGCAGCCATTTTTGCCCCTCTTTAAGCCAAATTTCCATTATAGCGATAATATCCTGCTGCCATGTATCTATCTGGGTCCTCACGAGATTTGGTTACTACGTTCCTTTCATTTACATACATACCTTTCAACACTGTCAAATTCCTGTGCTGTATACTTTTTAAACTGCACTGCTCGGGCGCGATTCTCCAGTCCCGCGCCGGTTGGGAGAATCGCCTGGGCCGCCCAATTTCCCGCGACGCCGGTCCGACGCCCTCCCGCGATTCTCCCAAGTGGCGGGAACGGCCCCGTCGGGTTCCGCGGGCCACAGAATTGCCAGAGACACCCAAAATGGCAATTCTCCGGCACCCCTGCTATTCTTAGGCCCGGATGGGCCAAAGCCCCGACGGCGTGACCCCAGTTCACGCCATCGCTGTCCACACCTGCTTTTCAAAATCGTCAGCCAGCACAAGCAGGGATGAGGTGAGCGGACTGTTCCGCAGCTCCTGGAGACCGGGTCGGCTTACCCGAGAAGGCTGCGACCGGGGGGGGGAGAGTGTGCATGTGGGGGGGGGGGGGGAAATGAGGGAGAGTCGTGCAGTTGGGAGGTATGAGGGAGCGGCGTGCAGGTGGGGGGGGTTGTGGGAGAGGGGGGTGAGGGAGAGTGTGGATGGTATCATCCATCCGCGGATGCCCCATGTCAGCCGCCCTGATATGGCAGGATGGTGACAAGGACACGGCCGCAGGTTGCGTGTGGCTGATGGGTACAGGCGAGTGGCACACTGGTGAGCAGTACAGTGTGAAGTGACCGTTGGGCGCAGACAGTGACCAGGTGTTAGGCTGGCTGCATGTCTGCAGCGCGACCAGGCCACCGGGACACACAGGGATCCCATGCAACCCGGCTGGTGAGGTGTGGAAGAACCTTGGTGTAACATGTCGTTTCTCTGCCCCCCACCACCCTCCAGCAGGTCACCATGTATGCCAACCAGACAGCGATGTTTACTGCCGTCGTTGGAGCCGCAGCTCTGGAGTTTGCCATCCGGCAGCGTGGAGTCAGACAGCCCACAATGGCTGTAGATGCAGCGGTTGCTGTGGCAGCAGAGGGGATGGCCGCGGAGTGGCCCGTCGTCGACGCGCAGGCGCTCAGGACCCGAATGTACAGGGGGATGCCAAGCGGAACAGTGACCGCCAGACGGCGAGGAATGCAGAGGAAGTGCTTGGGGGGGGGGGGGGAAGCAGGAGGAGGAGGAGGAGCAGCAGGAGGATCCACTGATGGTGGTGCCAGGGCACCACAGGCGCCCAGCAAGGCCGAGGGTGTACCGTGACAGAATGTCGTTCGAGGCCCTAACGGACATCACATGCAGGAGGAGACTACGGCTCAGCAGGGAGAAGGTCGCACATATATGCCAGCTCGTGGCGCACCTCGCACCACGTGGAATGGGAGGAGGACACGCGATACCAGTCTCCGTCAAGGTAACGGTGGCCCTAGACTTTTATGCGACCGGTTCCTGCCAGGCGCCGAGCGGGGACCTATCCGGGATATCACAGGCGCAGTAGGCCATCACGGACAGGTACATTCAATTCCCCAAGGAACGAGCACCGCAGGAAGCACGGGCACGTGGATTCGCCAAGGTGGCCGGGATACCGATGGTCTAGGGTGTCATCGATGGTGTGCACGTCCCCATGCGCCCACCTACAGACAACAGGGAAGTGTCCATGAACAGAAAGGGCGCATACTCCATGAATATTCAGGTGGTGTGCAACCCCCACATGAAGATCATGCACGTGTGTGCAAAGTACCCCGGCAGTGTGCATGACGCCTACATTCTGGCACAGTCGTTCATCCCCGCAATGTTCGATGGATGCCTGCCCCCCCGGCTGAGGGGCTGGTTGCTGGGCGACAAGGGCTATCCGTTGAGGTCATGGCTGCTGACGCCAATACGGAGGCCTCACACCAACGTGGAGAGCCTATACAACGATTCACATGCAGCAACCAGGAGTGTGGTGGAGCGGTGCTTCGGGCTGCTGAAGATGCGCTTCAGATGCCTGGACCGATCAGGAGGGGCCCTGCAGTACCAACCCGACAGGGTCGGTCGCATGGTTGTGGTCTGCTGTGCGCTGCACAACATTGCCATGCAGAGGGGAGATGACCTGGTGGAGGAGTTGGAGGGAGGACCCGACGGCACCGGAGCCAACGCAAACGAGGGGGATGGGGAAGAGGAGGATGAGGATGAAGGTGCGCATCAGGGTGGGGGGGGAGGGGCGCAGGGCACAGACACTGCCCGGCTGCTTGTTACGTCCAGGAGGCTGCGCGACTGCACCGCCGCGGACAGCGGGCACAGCGGCCGCACGGTTCACGCACTGTGGGGGTGGGATTCGCTGAACACTGCCACTTGCACCGTCACTCCTGTACACGGGCACCACACAGCAAACCCCACCCCGTGGCAACAATTCCACATCACCTTACCACTGCGGCACTGCGCAACATTGATGATTGTGTAAGAGGGTGTGAACAGTGCCATGTTGAATGATGACAGCCCGCTCTGTGATGAGCTGTGTGCTCAGATTTGACAGCCGAGGTCTGACTCATGGCTATAGCTGAACCATGCACTCCGGTGGTCACAGCCTTCGTGACGGATATTTCACCACATGCCCGTGGGGTGGCTGGCGTTGGTGTACCGAGGACAACGGTGTCCGATTATGGGAGGCGGGCGGGCGGGCGGGGGGGGGGGGGGGGGGGAAGGGTCAGCACATCCGGAACAGACCCTGAACGGCTCGTATACCACTACACCAATCGGGCACCCTCACGAGCCCCCTGGCACCGGACATAGCACACAGTCTTACAAGTCAAATTCAACAGTGAGTTTATTCGTGTGGTTAACATAGGTGCCCTACCCACTACAACTAGACTGTGCCCTGCACCCGTGCCAACTTCTTACGTGCCTAACGTCTTTGCCTTATGGGCCCTACCACTACGTCTAGGTGTGTTCCCAGATGGTACAGCAGGAGTGGAGGCGGACTGCTGAAAATCACGCCCTTCGACATGGCTCCCCGTCGGCACACGTTTCCTAGGGCGACCCGGCTTCGATGGGCCAGGCTGCTCGGCGGGCGTGCTGGACGGCGTGGTGCCACCCTGACCTGCCCGCTCCCCACCAGATGCACCAGGGACGGAACGGGGGGAGGCCGAGTGTACCGGGACGTTCCTTGATGGAGCTACCGGGACGGGCCCCAGAACCTCCTCCTCCCTCGGGGAGCCCGGTGGCCCCCGGGCCTCACTGTGGGACGGGGATGCGCTTAGAGACATGCCCCGTCGGACAACCGACACCTGGCGCTGCCAGTCCTGGAGGCCTGCAGCGGTATCGACCACGGTCCGAATGTTCGCCGAGGTGGAGCCCAGGGAGTGCCACATTCCTGCCAAGGACTGTGCGATCTCGACCTGAGTGCGCGCGATACCATCCATCACGTGCGCCAGGCGGTCAATGCTCTCCGCGACCGACTGCTGGGACTGTGCCATCGCTTGCTGGGACCGGGCCATGGCATGGTGTGACTCAGCCAGGGCCCCAAGAGCGGCGGCAATGTCCTGTTGGCTCTGTGAGATGGCTGCCTGTGAGAGGGCAGCCCTCTCCTGGGCCATGGATGATGCGTGCACGTTAAGCCCGACGCCTTGCAGAACCTGTCCCATGGCCGAAACCCTTTCACCCATTGCCTCCACCGCGGACGCCACCCGTGCGGTGTCGGCCTGGGTGGCTGCGATGAGCGGCACCACTCCCTGCTCCTGGACGTGGATAGACTCCTCCAACTGCGTGTGCAGGTCCTGGAAGATGGCCCTCATCCCGTTATTCAGTCCCTGGGTGTCCACATGCATCAGTTGTCCGGGTGGGTCAATTACATCCAGGAACCCGGGAACCGTC
The DNA here is from genome assembly GCF_047496885.1 of Scyliorhinus torazame. Taxonomy (NCBI): domain Eukaryota; kingdom Metazoa; phylum Chordata; class Chondrichthyes; order Carcharhiniformes; family Scyliorhinidae; genus Scyliorhinus; species Scyliorhinus torazame. The sequence continues at coordinate 244,195,148 of NC_092715.1, read as the reverse complement.
TGGGTGGCAGCTGGTTGCTGGGCCTGGGCTGCCCTCCGACCGTCCAGCCCCTCGGCTGCTCCAAACTCCACCTGCTGTACCGGCTCGGCTGTGGGGTGCGCACCAGACAGTGACCCAGGAGCCTCATCACTTATATGCCCAACTGAGGTGGGTGTCTGTGATGGTGAATGGTGTGGGAGACAGCAGTACCCCAAGCTCGAGATCATCATCCGTCAGGAAGTCTGGTGTGCACTGGTCCCCCTCATGGCCCGGCGCAAGCTCCATGCGGGCCATGTCGTCTTGACCTCCAGGTGGATCCAGCGGGTGTATGGCCATGATGTGCGCTTCGACGTGACTGTCCACCCTGTGCCCCTCACTAATGTCTGTCTCGGTGGTCTGAGCGTCCCGGTCCTGCATCCCAGACTGAGAGGTCTGCCCTCCTGTCCGACCGACTGCCAACCTCTGGCGTGCGTCCTTGGGTGCAGTTGCGGTTGGCGATGTTGCGCTGTTTCCTGGGCGAGACGTCCCTGAAGGTTCGGCGGGTGGCCCTGGGGAACATAAAGATTCGGGGTTCGTTAGACACGGTGGCCCGGGTGTATGGTGGTGGTGGGTGCACAGTGTGAGGGGGAGGGGATCGGGGGTGCAATGGCCAGATTGTGAGGGGGGATGGGATCTGGGGTGCAGTGGCCAGGATGTGAGGGGGGCGATGACGGGTTGGGGGTGGGGAGGACATGCAGAGTTCTCTCATTTTCGGGCCCTGAATCGGTCAGGATCGGGGCCGTTTCGCGCCGTCGTCAACCTCGACGGCGTTCACGACGGCGTGGGCACTTCGGCGCAGGAGTGGAGAATCGCGCCCAACGTCTTTCAGTCACTCACTAATTCGCCATCTCTGAACCTGCTTTAGAGCATGTTTCCTGCTCTGAACATGCCCTCAGGTCCCCCCAACTAGTTTAAATCTCTGAAGATATTTGTCCTGTGCAGGTGTTGTTCCTCCGGCTTGTACAGGTCCCCACCTTCCCCAGAACCATTCCCAACACCTCAGTAATCTGATGCCCTCCCTCCTACACTAGCTTTCCAGCCACGTGTTTGAATCGCTCAATTCTCCGGTTTCTATACTCGCTTGCACGTGGGGCTGGGAGTAATCCTGAGATTACTGCTTTAGAGGTCCCATTTTTAAAATCTCCTTCCTAGTTCCCTAAAGTATGCTTGCAGTACCTCATCCCCTTCCTGCCCAAGTCATTGATACCAAAGTGGACCACAACCTCTGGCTGATCACCTTCCCCCAGAAGAATGTCCTATAGCCACTCAGTAACATTCTTGACTCTGGCAACAAGGAGGCAACAGACCAACCTGGAGCCACATCTACGGCCACAGAAACGGCTGTCTGTTTCCATAACTAACAAATCTCCTATCGCTACTGCTCTTTCCCTCTTCTTTCTCCCCTCCTGTACAGCAGAGCCGCCCATGATGCTACAAACTTAGCTCTAATTGCACTCCTCCGAGGAACCAATGCCCTCACAGACAACAAATTGGTGAACAGGACCCCAGGGGCCTCCTGCACCATCTGCTTAGTTTTCGTGGACTGCCTGGTGGTCACCCATTTCAGCTCCAGGCTCCTAGGCTGTAGTGTGACCACTTCTCCGAATATGCTATCCAGGTAGCTCTTCCAGCCGCTGCTCGAGTTCCAACACCCGGAGTTTAACATTCTGCCCCTGGCGACACTTCCTGTAGATATGGTCATCCAGGACACCAGGAGATCAATTTAAGGAGCATTGTGTTGGTACCAACTTTTACAAATTATATCAAAAGGGTCAATTTTGATTCTAAAATCAGTGCAAGGCAAGCAACAAAAACAACATTAGCATTAGCAGAGATCTAGAAACGCGGGTCAAAACTGAAGAAAACAGATGAAATCCTTAAATTGTGCAACGTACACTTAATGCAATTTGGATAGTCTCAAAAGAGGTTTGCACAGAACTAGAGTTTTCATCTAATGTTCCAATATAAAATGGTGGATGTTAAATGCAGAATAAATAATCTGGCAACAGTTTGCATTGCCATGTTTTAGATATGCAATTATGTAGTTCTCTGCTATATAGGAAAAACTCTCCACACAAACATAAGTTTTAAAATACTCAAACTTCTACATATAATAAATAGTTGTGCTTATAGAGTGCCAAACTAGATTGAAAAACATTTCACAAATTAATTTTGGAATTTGTGACTTACAAGGTAAAGTGCACCAGCCATTCTGAATCAGCAACATCCAAAAGATGATGAAATGCAGGAAGTACAATTCATTGGAGCATATTTTGATTTTCAAATTTTGACCCAGAGCAAAGAGATCAGCTACTTACAGATTTCTTCTTGTTATTTTCCAGTTCTTTTAGCTCTCCTTCCATTCTGGCAATGAGTTCCCTGAGTTCATCAAGACTAGTGCAAATGAGCTACACAGAGAAAGCGAAAAATATTGATTTGAGAGCTCTAATGCCGCCATCAGGATGTACAAAGAACAAACTTTACAAAAAGTACTTTACAGCTACTGGCATCTTACAACTTTAGACAAACTAATTCCTTACATTCCATAACTTTTTCTTGCTAGAAATAACCAAAACAAATGTGTCATTTGAAAATACAGAGATCACAACAAGAAAACATATGCAACTGTGTAAAGTAATTGTGCGTTCACAGAAAACTTAAAGAAAGCATGTGTGTGAACACTTGTCAACGCTGAACAGCTAAAATTCATAAGCAACACTGAATGACATACATTGAGAAAAGGAAACTAATTTTTAAAAACCAATACAAGTCATCGTGACCTTAGACTGCTACGCTGATTAAAGCAGCAAATTATATCAAGACAGTCACAGGTTGCTTCTGAGCCTTTGCTGAGCTAGCCAATCTTCTTAATTAGGAGGAAAAGCGGCATTGAAACGGTCTTTAGTGATCCTAGGTTCAATGATAGTCAGTGCTACATATATGGATAGGTAATGAGGACAGGACCACTGGTTACTGTTAATGCTCATATAGCTGAACAAGGCTCATCACATGAATGCCTGCTATGGTGAGGGATGTAGAGGCAGCCAGTTACCCCTCCCAAGGAACTGTATCCAAGTAAGAAATCATAGTAAGAATATGCTGAGAAGAGGAGCAAATTGACAAAGAGGGGAAAATTAGATGCACTTCGAACTCAGTAGAGTGCGAGTTATGTAATAGAAAAGAATGGGCTGGCCCCTTTCAGCATCGTGCTGCCTGAATGCAGGCTCTCAACACAATCTCGTGTTCATGAGAAAAGCATTTTCAACAAGCACGTCCACATACACATGAACTGAAGTTTACATCTTTACAAGATGGCATGGATACACCCCACTCGGGCTGTCCACCCACCAGGCTAAAAATATGGATTCTACATTCAGCCTCCCCAGTGGAGCTTGGAGACGTCGTTGGCGGACAAGAGATTCTGTGAGAGGGCTCACAGAACATGTTTGCCAGAAAGCTACAAATACCTTTTTCCAGCAGGTCTGAGTATCAAGAGGAGGAACCATGGTCAATTTCCCCATAACTGCTAAAACATACCTCTGGCTGAGATCACCAGTTTTTTTTTTAATTGGGAAGTCGACATGGCTGGCAATGCCCATATTTGTTGCCCATCTCAAATTGTCCTTGAACGGACAAGTTAAGAGACAACCACATTGCGGTGTGTCTGCAGTTATGTGTAGACTAGGCCAGACCAGCATTTTGATTTCCCTAAAGCACATTAGTGAACTAGATTTTTTAAAATTATAATGAATGATAGTTTAATGGCCACCATTCCTGAGAGCAACTTTCAATTTTTATTAATGTGATTTAAATCCCATCAGCTGCCGCTGTGGGATCTGAACCCGTACATTAGCTTGGCTTTCTGGTCGAGTAACATTACCTCTAGGCCACTGTCTCCCCATGTACCAATTGGGGTTTGAGGGAAGTATCTTCCTAATCTGTACAGATTAACTGGTCACTGACTTAATCAGGTAAATCACAATACTGGATTTTATTCAAAACTGCCAAACAAAACATTAATTAGCATTAGCTGTTTCTGAGTACATAGCTTGGACAATGTGAGAGCTTCTGCCATTGAGTAGCTCCAGATTGGCTCTCTGGCCACTCCAAAATCCCAGCTCCTATTAAAGACATTGGTAGCATAAATTGTAAGTGTTAAAAGTAAAAATGAAGGAGAAAAGATAGTATTGTCTGACTAACGCTATTTTCGGACTCCCTGTAACTGAGGATTCCAACCAACAACACCGAATATCTTCATTCGGTTAGCCCAAAGAGTTGTGCAAACATTTCATCCCTTCCACAAACATTCTTGCAATTTGGGTTGGGATGGGGGTGGTTGGCATGGTGTGCAAAGAGCTTTGGCTCGTGCCATTGTTTTTACAATAACACTGGCACAAATTAGCACATTCCACCAGAAATAAACTAGATTCATAGAGGAAATAGTTTATGCTTTCTTTTCTTAGACGACAAACACATGAGCAAAATGAGTTTTTGTCAAAACACACACAGCACTTGTCCTCTACTTAAACACCATTTTTCTACTGTGCCCAGCATCCTAGCCTTTTCATGTCATGCAGTTACAAATAATAAAGGAGAGCTTTCTGAAGACTTCACGATAAATTTCAAATGGCTAAAAGACATCCCTGTTTTTGTGTCTTAAAGGGAGACATGAGTGACAGGAACTAATTTCATGAATTTTCACATTGAGACAATAACGTTGACCATTTCCCAAAGGAGTTAAATGTTGTGACAATTCATCAACTTGCAGAACTCTAGATTCAAGTCCCTAAGAGACTACAGGCTTTAAGACATGGTATACCAAACTCCATTTATAACACATGGGGGGGGCGATTCTCCAAGCCCCGTGCCGGGCCGGAGATCGCCGCAATCGCACCACGACGCCGGCACGCAATTCTCCGAGGTGTGGAGAATCGGCCCCATGAAATCAAGACCAAATGGGCCCCGAACCCTAACCAGAAGTAAACACAGTCTATATCCAACCATGCACTCTGGTACCCTAGCTGCTAGAGGTGATGGCACATGCAACATACTGGAAAAACAAATAGGTACGGATGGTAGACAATGCTTAAAGTAAATCCAACTACAATGTGAAAGCAATTTGTGTAAAATGCCAAAATTTGAAAATGTTGCCCAACATAATGGTGAATTAACAATATGTATAAGAGCACAACTTTGTTCTTTTGAACAAAGCCGCATTAAATCTACATAATTATTCATCCTAATTACTACAACTACAGTTTCTGACATGAATAATTTCATATTTTGAAGTTTACCCAAGTTGCTTCCTAAAATATTGTTAATTTGTTAGTAAACCCACCTGAAACTGTGGTGCTGTAGGCAATGGTGGTGATATCAACTTCTTCTTCTTCTCGTCCGCCTTTTCAGAATCTGGTTTCTTTGCTGGGAACATGCACGAGATAAACACATTGAAGTGACTAGAGCTCTTCAGAATATTAAGCATCAATTATATTGAAGTTTACATTTCAAAGCAAAAATTGTTCTTATGAACTTAATGAGAAGCTACGTTCACCAACTAACAGATCTATTTCACAGGCATTCTATACCAGAGACATGTGCTGTGTAAGGAATTGCAGCATTTACCTTGATAAATTATACATATTAATAAAAGCAAAATACTATGGATGTTGGAAATCTGGAATATATACAGAAAATACTAGAAAAACTCAGCAGGTCTGGTAGCATCCGCGAGTGCCATACGGACTCAAAACTTTGTTTATCTTTCCACAGATGCTGCCAGGCCGGCTGAGTATTTCCAGCATTTTCTGTGTAACGTTAAGGCAGACGCCCTAGCGAAAGCAGGTTCTAGACATGGTCACTTTTGGAACCCTCACGAAAGGGCCCCAGTACGCAGTTCAGGTCTTACAGACCAACATTCAGGATTTAGCACAGGCCCAAAAAGAAGACACACAGCTCAGGAAAGTTTTAAAAGGCAACTTCCCAGCCCCTTATGATAAGTTTAAGCACGCGTTAACCACACATGACGGTGTGATTTTAAAAGACGGCATTTATGTAGTCCCCAGCCAGGACAGGAATCAAATTATGTGTCAGTTCCATGACAATCATGGACACCAGGGCATTGAACCCACCCTCGCCCATCTCAGAACTCTCTGCTGGTGGCCTGATTTAAAATCCAATGTCACACATTACATGAGAATTGCTTAATCTGTGCCCAGAACAATCCGGTCAGATACGCAAAGAAAGGTCGGCTAAGCTACACCCGCCTTGTTAATGGCCCCTGGACGAATTTGCAAATTGACTATATAGGACCCCCTACCCCGCTGCAGAAATGGTTTGAAGTATGTGTTGGTGGTCATCGACACCTTCACAAAATGGGTGGAAGCTTTTCCATCCAGAACAAACACAGCCAAAACGACAGCTAAAATCCTCACTCAGCACATCTTTACAAGATGGGGACTCCCACGCAGCATAGAGTCCGACCAAGGCTCCCATCTTACAGGAGGAGTGATGAAAACGTCCTTATAATTTTTGGCATAAAACAAAAATTCCATATTGCATACCACCCCCAATCAAGCGGCATAGTAGAAAGAATGAACAGAACTTTAAAAGCGACCCTCAGAAAAATGGTGCAACACCACAACAGCACCTGGGACACAGTTCTCCCATTTGCATTAATGTTCATTCGAAACACAGTATCCACATCCACAGGATACACCCCCCCACACCCTCATGACCGGATGCTGCATGAAAGGGACAGAATATTTATTAGGACTGGATTTGACCAGCCCCGCAGTCACCGCCCTCACGCACGAGAAAGCAGTACAACAGGTTATTAAAAATGTGAAAGCAGCCCAGCTTGCAGCAGCCGTCGGGCTTGGAACCCGCAAGAAGCAAAGCAAAGTTTGCTTTGATAAGACAGTACACGCCACCGAGTTTGTAGTAGGGAAGCAAGTTATGCTATCCCTTTACAACCCCAGTTCATTCCTTTCCCCCAAATTTTCCGGACCGTACTCCATCTCAGATAAAGTCAGCCCCTCTGTGTATAAGATCACCTATCCGAATGGGAAGTCTGTGTGGTTCCACATAAACCAGCTTAAGGCTTATGGCTCGCAGAACCATTCACACTACATCTCGCTTGCAGCAGCAGATGAGCACGCCCCGCCCACGAATGTCGTATTCCTACCCTCCCCCAACCTGCCCAGCCCATCTTCAGACACGACTCCACCCCCAGAGGCACGACTCCGCCTCTCCCTTCCTTCAACCAGCAGCGACAGCCTCAGTACACCACGTTACGATTACACTCCTGCACCAGTCCATACGCCCAGCGATTCTGAACATGATTCCAGTGACCCCATCGAGATAACATATATTAAAGCCCCTGATCCAGACCCACCACCCGACGATTATGCATTAACCCCTAGCAGCTCCAACCTCGATACAAAATTCTGGCACCGAGACAATTCGTTCAGGTTCATCCGGAATGAAGAGATGGACCCCAATTCGCCCCAAGCAGCTTTAGCGCACCTACTCCAGTCAAGAGTATGGCAGCCGGGAGAAGATGATGGCAGAGTCTGACTCACACCACACAAATTCCTTTGCGTTCGCTTTAGAGCAATGGGGTGCCCAGATGATGGTTAAAAAGGAACCGATGGAGAGTTACGGTGTCCTTTCTGATGGAACCTGCACCATGTTTGTAATATATGTTTGTTGTTATTGTGAATGGTTGAAGGTTGTTTGTTCATTTAAAGTTTTCATGGCCCACGCCACCACTCTTTTAACGCCCAATGGCAGTTAATGGAACAAGTTTGTCCACAGATAAGCGATCATAACTGCTCTTCTGCTTCGACGGTAGAAGTTAGCAACAAATGCAACCCCCATGACGACCACAAATTCTTACCGTTCTTGCCGGTCGCTCAGGTAGTGGAGAAACGGCACTGGTTCCCACCTTGCCTGAGGAAACCCCTCTGGTCAGCTACGCTCGGGTAGGGCACATACGGCACTGGTCACCGTCCTACCCGGGTATTCCACCCATTCTTACTCGCCGCGGCCCATATGCATCCCATTTGGCACTTTTAGTTCAAAACTCTTTTCGGTTTGTTTACGGCGACCTGGAGGTTGCTTCCAGATGCTATTTACATCCTCAAACTCTGGGATGGTAGATTGCACAGGCTGAGAGACGGCTCGCACGGTCAGCATTTTCTCGAATGTCTTGTCCCATATATTTGGTTTAAACAAAAAAAAAAAAGAGGGAGTCACAGATGGTGACCAATTATAACGGGTAATTGGCAATAAAGGACAGACAGACGTACGAGATCTTAAACAAGATAATAACAGAAATTATGCTCGTGTCCACAGAACTCCAGAATCACGGAAGCCTCAAGAGGAAGAAAGAAAAGATGAAGACAACCATCATGCTCAACAGTTGGATCTTAGCGGGATCGCTCCAGTTGCACGCGGACGCTCTCCGTTTTTCTTGTGTGTTGTTCTAATAAAAGAAATGTCAAACTCTGTGCTTGACTGCCAAGCCGGAGAGACCCGTGTTGCTGCTACTGTACAGTTTAAAATGTTGGAAATTATTTTGATTGATTGAGGATAGTTTAGTTAAGGACAGTTAGAGGTTCCAGTTTTTTATTTTGTAATGCATGCCTGATTGTCATAGCGCCCCGTAGAATTTTATAATGATGTATGTACATAAAATAATTTAGGTAAAAGTTGCAATTCATAGGACAGAGCAGTGTAGAGCCTGTCAGTGCTTATGGGTGCCCCACTTAGGAGAACGAAGAAGATGCAGTAATTTGATCCTTCACGCTTCACATTGAGGATCACAAGGAGGGAGTATAGCCATCTGGGATGGCCACTTCCAGAATACAAAATGGATGTTTGCAAAGATTGCAGGGAACTATAGATAATGCTAAGAAAACAAGCAGGCACAGAGCATTACGTGTATTGGGGCCGCAGCACCCAGACGAGACTGAAACTGTAGGTCTATTATCATACAGTTAATAGGGGAGGTACTCAAGCAACTTATCTAGCTCCAGACCTTGCGGCGCCAGTTGCCCAAACCGAAAGCATAAACAAAGCAAGGCTAACGGCCACCTAGGACACGCCCGGCCATCAGGGCACCCATCCCTTTATTGGTCAAGATCAATACGAGTGAATTTCACGAGGCTGGTGGAGCAAACGGAGGAGGAGTTCAAGAGGTGGGACGCGTTGCCGCTGTCCCTGGCGGGTAGGGTGCAGTCAGTTAAGATGACGGTGCTCCCGAGCTTTTTGTTCCTGTTCCAGTGCCGCCCCATGTTTATCCCGAAGGCCTTCTTTAGGCAGGTCAACAGGAGCATAACGGGGTTTGTGTGGGCGCGAGGGACTCCGAGGGTGAGAAGGGTGTTCCTGGAGCGGAGTAGAGATGGGGGGGCTGGCACTGCCCAACCTCTGCGGGTACTACTGGGCCGCCAATGCGGCGGTGGTGCGCAAGTGGGTGATGTAGGAGGAGGGGGCTGCATGGAAGAGGCTGGAGATGGCGTCTTGTGAGGGTACGAGTCTGGAGGCGCTGGCAACGGCGCCGCTGCCGCTCCCTCCAATGAGGTATACCACGAGCCCAGGGGGCAGTGGAGGCGGCACGGGTGGGGGGGGGGGGGGGGGGGAGAAAGAGTTGGGGCCTCGGTGTGGACCCCAATACGGGGGAACCACCGGTTTGTCCCAGGGAGTATAGATGGAGGGTTTTCGGGGTGGCACAGGGCAGGGATAGGAAGGTTGGGGGACCTGTTTGTGGACGGGAAGTTTGCGAGCCTGGGTGAACTGGAGGAGAAGTATGGGCATCCCCCAGGGAACACCTTCAGATATTTACAGGTAAGGGCGTTTGCCAGGCGGCAAGTGGTGGAATTCCCGCGGCTGCTGCCACGCACAGTACAGGACAGGGTGTTCTCGGGGGGCTGGGTTGGAGTGGGGAAGATCTCGGAAACTTACCAGGTGATGCAGGAGGAGGAGGTGGCCTCGGTGGTAGAGTTGAAAGGTAAGTGGGAGGAGGAGGTGGGAGAGGAGATCGAAGAGGGGACGTGGGCAGATGCCCTAGGGAGGGTGAACTCTTCCTCTTTGTGCGCGAGGCTCAGCCTCATACAGTTTAAGGTGCAGAACAGGGCACACATGACCGGGACAAGGATGAGCCGGTTCTTTGCAGGAGGACAGGTGTGTTAGGTGCTCAGGGAGCCCAGCAAATCACACCCTTATGTTCTGGGCATGCCCAGCGCTGGAGGAATTTTGGAAGGGCGTGGCGAGGACGGTGTCAGGGGTGGTAGGATCCAGGGTCAAGCTGGGCTGGGGGCTCGCAATATTTGGGGTTGCAGGGGAGCCGGGAGTGCAGGAGGCGAAATAGGCCGGTATTCTGGCCTTTGCGTCCCTGGTAGCCCGGTGAAGGATTCTTCTTCAGTGGAGGGACGCGAGGCCCCCCCAAGCGTGGAATCCTGGATCAACAATATGGCGGGGTTTATTAAATTGGAGAGGGTGAAATTCGCCTTAAGGGGATTGGTACAAAGGTTCTTTAGGCGGTGGCAACCGTTCTTGGACTTCCTGGTAGAACAGTAGACAATGGTCAGCAGCAGCAGCAACCGGGGGTGGTGGTGGTGTGGGGGGGGGGGGGTTCTATTTTATTTTTGTTTTTTACCCTGGGGGATCTAAGGGTGTATATATTTGCTATGTTTGCTTTGTGTTAACTCGGGGTGTTAATTTATTATTTATGTATAGAGGGGAGGGGGGCACGGGGGTTGTTTTACTTTGTTTTGTATTTAATTCTATTGAGTTTCTTTTTCATTCTGTTGTTGATATTTTGTGAAAACCCTAATAAAAAATTACTTTAAAAAAAAAAAAGATCAATGCGGATGATCAAGATACGGCCCAATTGATTGGGGCCAAGTTCAAGGCCCGCCCAAAAGCGCACGAAGCCCTTTCAGGTATAAGGCAGCCGCCCCAGAGAGAATCGCTCTCTTGGAATCAGCTCTCAAAGCGGAGAGACCCTTCCACCAGCTACACTAGAAGCAAGTTAGTCCAAGGTCAATACTCGTTACCAGACGGACATCCTTAGCTGTTCTCTTGTACCACTTCGACCCCAGCAGCCTCAGATCCGAACAACGGCCATTGCTCCTCTGATTGAGTGGGCACCCGAAGCCAAGTATATGCTTTAGCAATAGTGATAGTTTAGTCTGTAGTATTTCGTGCATGAGTAGATATTGCTGTGTATGCAAATAAATAGTATCGACTTTGAACTAACTAACTGGTGTATCGGCTCTTTGATCAGTATTCGGGTTTGAACATTGTGGCGGTATCGAAAGATACCTGGCGACTCTAAAGCAAACGTAATTAGGATTAAGGAAGGCGACCATATTGACCGCCATATTTAGAACCAAATAAAGAGAGCAACAATATAGATGTTGTCTCTCGCAAACGAATGCTGAAAATAAAACTAACAGTCAAGGCACATATATTGCCTCACATCGTGTCACAAATATGAAATGTTTTTGATAACTCATACTGGAATTAAAAGATAAAAACTATATTTGATGAGCATGATTTATTGGGTTGCAATTCTCTGCCAGCAATTATCCTACTTCAGTGATATTCTAACGCCAATTCCCTTTTCTTTCAACTGGTTTCACCAGCTCTTCAGAGACCAGTTGCCTCACTGAAGTGACTTTTCTTGTATTTGAATACAGACACAGGGTTAACAAGCTATTTGACTGTGGGGAACATGAATGTCAAAAGCAATAAGGCGTACTACATACATGTGCCTGACCTAGTACCAGAAAACATGGCTGATTTTTCCAAGCTCTTAACAGTACAAGTATCTAACAAAAAAATGCATCTTCTTAGAGTGCTGTTGAACCTCTCTGGGCCAGAAAGGGAATAAAAAACTGCAGAGTCTCAGTCTTACAAGAAGTACTTAAGATTTATGTTATTTTCTTACTTTTCCATTGTTCTTTTTCCTCTCAATCAAATCTTTCCATTTATTGTGTCCCCAATATGACCTAATATCCTTCTCCATTGTTGATACTTGGAGGTACACACAGTCCTGTCATTATCTAAAGCCTCAGATGCCCCGCATCCTTTGCCACACACAATAGGACACAATTTTGAGCTGAAGGGAGAAGAATAGAAGTGCAACTAAATACATGCTGATATCCTCTTTCACAAAAATCCAGTCCTCTTCAATGGTGTGTGGAAAATGTGGAAAGAACTAAAAGCATGGAAGCAGAATGGAGAATGATCAGCTGGGGAAACAAAATGGCCCGTCAATCACTCAATCTTGTAGGTGAAAGTACTTTATTTTGGATCAGTGGCACCAGAGCTACCCAAAGGTATGAGCAGCCTTATTACAGCATTGATAGTTTCTAATAATAGCACGTGACAAGATAAATTTTGATCACCTAAGAGGGTCAGGGTTTCCCTTGAGCTTAAGTCTAAAAATTTAACTACATCTGCCTTTTATGCATCTCTGCCAGAAATTTTCTTTAAAAACTTGTTAATACGGAATATACAGTATTATTGTTGCAGCATTTAAAACATACTTTATGTAATCAAGGCAATTGCATTATACCAACTGGTCAGCAGATCTACAAGTAGTTTAATACAATTAGTTTACATCCCTAGAAATAGGAACAGTTGAAGGATATTTCAGAGCGTTTGCTAAATCCACACATTCTCAAATTCATCATCACAGGTGATCAATTACAAACATTGAACTGATGATCCAAGATCACAGCACCTTAATCTTTAATTAGCCGAGAACAATTTACAGAGCTATGTACCACTGGCACGATTTTATTAAAAAACGCTAGTGGCAGAGGGACAACTGCTATGTTATACATGAGCTAAATACAGCATGAGTAGAAACATTTGAGAATTCTGATCAGAACTCTGCAAACTATTGTGAAACTGGGAAAATGAATATGAACATCCGCAATTCAACCCTGTGATTTAAAAAAAAAAAAATCACAATACTCAAAAACATTCCCTGCATGAATAGCACTGTATACTTCACTTTATTAGAATGTGCGTAATTAATAAGGCTCAAGTTATCCCAAATTGTACTGTACATAAGCTTAGTGGTGTAAAGTCTTAATATGTATTACTTGGATAATGTGTGAATTTTGGGATACAAGAACAAGAACAAAGAACAGCACAGGTACAGGCCCTTCGGCCCTCCAAGCCGGCGCCGACCATGCTGCCTGTCTAAACTAAAATCTTCTCGACTTCCGGGGTCCGTATCCCTCTATTCCCATTCTATTCTTGTATTTGTCAAGATGCCCCTTAAACGTCACTATCGTCCCTGCTTCCACCACCTCCTCCGGTAGCGCGTTCCAGGCACCCACTACCCTCTGTGTAAAAAAAAAAAAAAAAAAAAAAAAAAAAAAAAAAAAAAAAACCTACCTCGTACATCTCCTCTAAACCTTGTCCCTCGCACCTTAAACCTATGCCCCCTAGTAATTGACCCCTCTACCCTGGGAAAAAGTCTCTGATTATCCACTCTGTCTATGCCCCTCAATTTTGTAGACCTCTATCAGGTCGGCCCCTCAACCTCCTTCATTCCAGTCAGAACAAACCAAGTTTATTCAACCTCTCCTCATAGCTAATGCCCTCCATACCAGGCAACATCCTGGTAAATCTCTTTTGCACCCTCTCTTACGCTTCCACATCCTTCTGGCAGTGTGGCGACCAGAATTGAACACTATACTCCAAGTGTGGCCTAACTAACGTTCTATACAATATTAATGTTGGCACCACAAGAGTGCCAAATGTCGTTTTGTAGCTTTAAAAACACTGACATTATGGTGGGAACAGTGGTCAGAGCACCAGGTGTTCCAGGACCTTCTGTCAAAAGATACAAGTTATATAGATAGCAGTTAGAAATGAGGCTGGGGCTGCAAAGCTCATATTGTGTGGAAGCTGAGTGCTCTTTCATTGGTCAAGAGCTGCAAATATTTGGCTAGAAGCTATTAGTTATGTTGACACAGGTGCTCATACCTGCAAAGTATAAAAATGCATCACTTAAGATTTTTGCACTTGCCAACGATAGCATTCGTCACAGGTCATTTGTCAGGGGAGCTAGGAGTAGACCCATTGCTGGGAAGTGAGCAGTGACAAAATAATTGAAGTTGAGAACTGCCGTAAGAATAGAATAAAGGGGGTGGCACGGTGGCTAGCATTGCTGCCTCTTGCCGCTGAGGTTCAATCCCGGGGCCCTGGGTCACTGTCCGTGTGGAGTTTGCACTTTCTCCTCGTGTCTGGATGGGTCTCACCCTCAACCCCAAGGTGTGCAGGGTAGGTGGATTGGCCAAGCTAAAATTGACCCAAATTGGAAAAGTTCTTTAAAAAAGAATCACGTAAAGAGATCAGTATTAGAATTCAGTGCAGAGATCAGTATTCAAATTCGGTATTAGGGCTAAAGGAATTTACCTCGAGAGCGAATTTCTCTCTCTCCAGGTACCATGCCGAAGTGGCCATTGGTGATCATGGACCTCCATGTAAATCTTGCTCTGGTGAAATGGATCAAACTAATTGATGGTACATTCATCTAGGTTGTGAGACTCTTTAGAAAGGTAATTCTTGGTCTACCTTAATCTCTTTTACCATTGATCTTTTCCATCAGCATGACTTTCTAAATCATGCTTTCTTGTTATGTGCCCAATAGATTCCAGCTGTCGCTCCTGATCTTGGTCAGCAGAATTCTTTTTGTCTCAGATTTTACCAGCACCTCTTCATTGCTAGTGTGACTTGCCCAAAATATCTTCATTATTCACATCAAAAATCACACTCTGCAGCCTCAATTCTCCTCTGCATTGCTTCACTGATCATCCAACTCTTGCTTCAGCGTGTCACTATTGGTGGGATATGGAGTGAATAGAAAACGTATAGCCACTTAACTACCAAGGAATTGTCAGTTAAAGTGCAGCTTGAATGAGGATGAAGAGAGAGTGAAGCTCTCAGCAAGCAATTCATGAGTGTGCAGCTTCAGCAGTTAAGGTGGACTGAAAGCTTTAGCAGTTAAGATAAACTGGGAAACTAGAGTTAAAGTCTTAAACCTGTATGCTAGAGTTAAGTTGACAGTTAAAATCTTGAAGGACATAGTGAGTAAGAAACCAGACTCAAGGAACCAAGAGGAGAGGACCTAAAGCCCTGGGACCGATGGGAAAGACAGACCAACACATGTTGAATGTGTATTGTGCCATGCTGCAACGAGTGAAATGCTAAGTATAAAAATAATTGTCCAATAAACCTCGTTAGTTTGCAATCTCAACTAGTGATTGTCCTTTTTGCCAATCAAGTTGTTCTTCAGCAAGAATTTTCTTCCTCTGGGGCTGTCACGTTGAAGGTCAACATGCTTTCTCTTTGCT
The DNA here is from genome assembly GCF_047496885.1 of Scyliorhinus torazame. Classification (NCBI taxonomy): domain Eukaryota; kingdom Metazoa; phylum Chordata; class Chondrichthyes; order Carcharhiniformes; family Scyliorhinidae; genus Scyliorhinus; species Scyliorhinus torazame. The sequence goes on along the minus strand of NC_092715.1, from coordinate 244,179,750 downwards.
ACATCTCAGACCAGCTATGTCCCAATTCCTGTGTAGTTGACCACTTGAGTTGAGTACTAGAGCCCCAAGGACCACAGAGGAATTGTTAGACAATAAAAGATCAGTGTCTATCTAGTTCACCTTCTAGCATTCTGGCAGCAGCCTGATAGAATATGGTAAAATTACAGTACAAAAGCACCAAAGTCAATTAATTTATATTCACATATTAACTAATTTTGGCTAGTACACACATTTTGCACATGAACACATTGCGATAAAGGACACTCTCCAGCAAAGAAAAAACATTATTCAGAACAGACTCTTAAGTGGTCAAGTTCAAACGGGTAAATGCATGTTCTAATAAAATATGGACTGGACTACAGGAGGTAGATTCAGCTGGGCTTCGCGGGTTGACTATAGCTGAAAGTTGCAGTATGTTTTGTGCAAAAACAATTCCGATATCATTAAATAGCAGATAAGATGCTTTGTGGGTTTTTGTGCAAGGCTATGTAAAAAGTAGGTTGTCTGACATTTTTTATGAAGTCTGAATTACTACCATCAAGACTAACCACGTTTCAGATTTTCGCCTTGTGTATCTAGGGTAGTCTGCATTTGCCACACTGCTGTAACTCCACTAAGCTGTAACTATACCAGCAACTGGCTCTTTCAGGTGTACTTGAACCTCTACGTTACTCAAGACCAATGTTCCCGTCAAAATTTAACTGTTGTGTGTAGCACCTTTGAGCAGTGTGTGGTCCCGCACATGTGCTAGCATGGAACAAGGTTTGTACACAGATTGCTGCGCAACTGCGCACACATCATACTGCAGGGGTGCTGCTCGAGGCTCAACAACATTATTAGTAGAGATGTTTAAGACCAAAAGCAACATTAAAACAGGTCCCTTTGCTACCTCAACGAAAAGATATGCAACTCCAAAGTTGTCCAGATTTGTCTATTCATGGGCTGCACTTATGTTCTATAGGCAGCACAGTGGTTAGCACTGTTGCTGCACAGCGCCAGAGTCCCAGGTTTGATTCCCGCTTGGGTCACTGTATGCGCAGAGTCTGCACGTTCTCAGTGTCTGCGTGGGTTTCCTCCCACAAGTCCCGAAAGACATGCTGTTAGGTGAATTGGACATCCTGAATTCTCCGTGTATCTGAGCAGGTGTCGCAATGTGGCGACGAGGGGATTTTCACAGTAACTTCATTGCAGTGTTAATGTAAGCCTACTTGGGACACTAAAGATTATTATTATTAGCTTGGGGCCATGTATGACCTGAAAGACTAATTTCAAAAACCAGTTCAATGAAGATCTCAGGATTTCTTTTTAAGTTGTCAGTGATTTAAAGTGTGGGTCCTGTCAGTTTTTGACAAGAACAATTTGGTCTTGCACATACAATTTTGGTAACCCTGAAGGAAGGAGAAAACAACCCTTTTTCTTTGACAGATACCATAGGTACAAAGATGGCTCCATCTGCTGGAACAAAACAAAACCACAACTGAAATGTTTCTCTTCAACACCTATATGTCACTACCAATGTGAAGTATAAAGTAACAAGCCAGTCATTCAAATTCAAAATAGTCAATGATCCAATTGTTCTTGATGACTGCCACTTAAAATATCTGTGTATTGTGGAATTTTTAGATTGTAAACTTCCAACCCGACACCTTTTAGGAGCCTTCCATCAATCCAGGATGATAAAATTATAATTACTATGTAACCTATACAGGCAAACACTTAGCGACAGTCCAGGAACACTGTAGCCATCTGGGATGGCCACTTCCAGAATACAAAATGGACAATGTTAGGAAAGCAAGCAGGCACAGAGCCTGTATGCGTATTGGGAAGGCAGCTCCTAGACGGGACTGAAACTGTAGGTCAATTAACATATTGATGGCCCATCTCCGGGAACAAAGGAAAGACACTCAAGCAACCGATACAGCTCCCTGGCGCCAGTTCCCCAAACCAAAAGCGCAAACAAAGCAAGGCCAATGGCCACCAAAGACATGCCCAACCATCAGGGCACCCACCCCTTTATTGGTCAAGATCAATACCAGTGATCAAGGTGCAGCCCGATTAATTGGGGCCAAGTTTAAGGCCCGCCTAAAAGTGCGCGAAGCCCCTCCGGGTAGAAGAAGGAACTCCCACGAGAGAATCGCTCTCTTGGATTTGGCTCTCAAAGCGGAGAGACCCATCCACCAGCTGCACCAGAAGCAAGTAAGTCCAAGGTCAACGCTCGCTACCAGATGGGCGACCTTAGCTGTTCTCCTGTACCTCTTCAAACCCAACAACCTCAGATCTGAACAACGGCCATTGTTCCTCTGACTGAGTGGGCACCCAAAGCTAAGTATAGACGTTAGCGATAGTTTAGTTTGTAGTACTTTGTGCAGGAGTAGATCTTACTGTGTGGGTAAATAAATAGTCTTGACTTTGAACTAACTAACTGGTGTATTGGCTCTTTGATCAGTATTCGGGTTTGAACCTTGTGGCGGTATCGAGAGATACGTGGCGACTCTAAAGCAAACATAATTAGGATTAAGGAAGGCGACCATATTGATCGCCACATTTAGAACCAGAGAAACAGAGCAACAACACTAATAGATGCAAATTGTCTCTCGAATCCAGAGACTCAAACCAAGGGCAGCCTTCAATGCACAAAGAGTTTACAACTTAAGCCATTGAGGTTGGGCACATACTAATTGGAGCTTAGAAGAATGAGATGATCTTATTGAAAAAAAAATTCTGAGGGGGCATGACAGGGGTTATTCTGGAGGCACAACAGAAAATCATCCCGAGGAGGAGGAAATGGAAGGACGAGGCAACCATGGCTGACAAGGGAAGTCAGGGACAGCATAAAAGCAAAAGAAAAAGCAGAAAATGTGTCGGGGATAAGTAGGAAGCCAGAGGATTGGGAAGTTTCCTTCAATACGGTGCGCAAAACGGCTCACAATATTCCAAATGGGGTCTTACCAGAGTCTTATACAACCACAGCTGAACATCCCTGGGTCTTGTATTCTAGCCCTCTCGAAATTAATGCAAACATTGCATTTGCCTTCCTAGCTGCCAACTGAACCTGCACGTTAACCTTAGGAATCCTGAACTAGGATTCCCAAGTTCCTTTATGCTTCAGATTTCCGAAGCCTTTCCCCATTTAGAAAATAGTCGGTGCCTCTATTCTTCCTACCAAAGTGAATAACCTCACACTTTTCCATATTGTAGTCCATCTGTCACTTCTTTCCCACTCCTCTAGCCTGTCCAAGTCCTCTTGCAGCTTCCCATCTCAACACTACCTGTCCCTCGACATATCTTTGAATCATCTGATAACTTAGCAACAATGCCCTCCGTTCATTCTTACAGATCATTAAAGTATATCGTGAATAGTTGTGGTCCCAACAAGGACCCCTGTGCAACACCACTAGTCAGGCTGTCATCCTGAAAAAGACTCCTGTATCCCCACTCTCTGCCTTCTGCCAGTCAGCCAATCCTCTGGTCATCCCAGTACCTTGCCCCTAACATCATGGGCTCTTATCATATTTAGCAGCCTCCGGTACCAAAGGCGTTCTTGAAATCCAAATAGATCACGTCAACTGGCTCTCCTTTGTCTAGCTTTCTCATTATCCCTCAAAAGAATTCGAACAGATTTGTCAGGCATGACCTCCCCTCGACTTGCTGACTCAGCCCTATTTTACCATGCACTTCAAGTACTCCGCAAACTCATCCTTCATAATGGACTCTAAAATCTTACGAACAACCAAAGTCAGGCTAACCGGCCTATAACTTTTCATCTGCTGCCTCCCTCCCTTATTCCAGTCCTCTGGAACCCTCCCCGACTTCAATGATTCCTGAAAGATTACCAATGCCCCTATGCGTTTAAAGCTTCCCAATCCTCTGGCTTCCCACTAATCCTGCCAGATTGTATGGTTTTTCTTTTATGCTGTCCCTGACTTCCCTCGTCAGCCATAGTAGCCTCCTCCTCCTTGGGTTGAATTTCTGTTGTGCTTCCAGAATAACCACCAAAAACTCCTGCCATTATTGTTACAGTCCTCCCTGCTTCGCTCGCAGTTCAATCAACGCTGGCCAGCTCCTCCCTCAGGTCTTTGTAGTTAACTTAACTCAATTGTAGTATCATTACAATTGATTCCAGCTTCTCCCCCTCAAATTGCAAGGTAAATTCTATCATACTGTGGTCACTGTCACCAAAGAGTTCCTTCACCTTAAGTTCCCGAATCAAGTCTGCCTCATTACACATCACCAAATCCCGAATTGCCCGTTCCCTAGTGGGCTCTACCACAAGCTGCTACAAAAAAATCATCTTTTAGATATTCCACAAATTCCTTTTCTTGGGATCCGCTATTTTTCTAGTACACCTGCATTCTGAGGTCCCCTATGATTATTATAATATTGCCTTTCTTATATGTCTTTTCTATCTCCTGATTTATTTTCTGCCTCACATCCTAACTATTGATAGGGAGCTTGTACATAACTCATCAGGGTCCTTTTTTCTTTGCGATTCCTCAACTGTACCCATACAGATTCTACGCCTTACGACCCAATAATCACTTCTGGCTATTGATTTAATTTCATTTATTAACAAGGCTACCCTGCCCTCTACACAATTGCCTGACCTAACATATATTCTAACATGAATGGTCCATTCCTGGGTCCCCAGAATACTGCAAGTTTCTACTGGATTCTGGCAGGGGCCAATATAAACATTTATACTTTGATCTTCCTATCGCAACTTCAAAGATTTCTTCAAAACTATCCCTCTGCCCATGTTGGCCTTTATTGCAAGAGGATTGGTGCACAAGAATAAAGAAGTCTTACAACAGTTGTACAGGCTTTTTCAGATTGAACCATAGAATCCCTACAGTGCAGAAAGCCATTCGGCCCACCATGCCTGCACTGATCCTCTGAAAGAGCACGCTACCTAAGCCCACTCCCCCACAACCCCACCTAACCTGCACATCTCAGGACACTAAGGGGTAATTTTAGCATGGCCAATCCACCCATGCAGACACAGGGAGAATGTGCAAACTCAACACAGACAGTCACCCTAAGGCCAGAATTGAACCCAGGTCCTTGGTGCTGTGAGGCAGCAGTACTAACCACTGTGCCGCTGGTGTAGGCCAGATTGGATAATGACAGATTTCCTTCCCTAAAGAACATTAGTGAACCAGATAAAAAAATCATTTTGTGGTCACCATTAGACTAGTTTTTAATTCCAGATTTCTGAATTGAATTTAAATTCCACCAGCTGCCATGTTTATGGAGTGTTAGAGAATAAAAAGGTATTGCTGAAACTGAAAGGGAGAATCTCCAGGACAGTTGCTTGACCGGCCTGGTTACATTGAGCAGAAACCTGGGCAACACCAAAAAGAGTAACGTCGACTGGATACTAATGAGAGGTGGATACGGAGATGGATGTGTGGAGTGAAGAGACAGGACAGCATCAGGAACCAGCACATTTGGAGGTCAGTGAAGATAGGGGCAGAATCAAAGGAAGTAGCCAGGAACAGATTGAAATGGTCTAATCACCCTGTGGCAGAGAGGGGGAGGAAATGTGGCGAGGAGAGCGATGGAGATGGGACAGCCAGGAAGCAAGAGGAAGAAGCCTCAACACCAGAGGGAAATATGCGATGGTAAGACTTAAACGCAGCCGGATTGTGTGATGGAATGCTCTCCACTTGCCTGAATGAGTGCAGTTCCAACAACACAAGAAGTTTTATTGAAAATAAAACTTTATCCATCCAGGACAAAGCAGCCCCACTTGATTGGCACCCCTTCCACAAACAGTCACTCCCTCCACACCCACACAGTGGCAATAGTGTATACCATCTCCAAGATACACCGCTGTAATTCACCAAACTCCTCAGACAGCATCTTCACAATCTACGAACACTACCATCTAGTAAAACAAGGTCAGTAGACATATGATTCAGCACCACCTGGAGGTTACGCACCAAGGTACACACCATGCTGACCTGGAAATATATTACTGTAAATGCGGAAATTGGGCTTGTACTCTGGATGCATGGTAGCACAGTGGTTAGCACTGTTGCTTCACAGCACCAGGGTCCCCAGTTCTATTCCAGCTTGGGTCACTGTCTGTGCGGAGTCTGCACATTCCCCCCGCGTCTGTGTGGGTTTCCTCCGGGTGCCCGGTTTCATCCCACAAGTCTCGGAAGACGTGCTGGTTAGGTGAATTGGCCATTCTGAATTCTCCCTCAGGTGTACCCGTATAGATGCCGGAATGTGGCTTTTCACAGTACCTTCATTGCAGTGTCAATGTTAGCCTACTTGTGACAATAATAAAGATTATTATTATTAGGAGACCGAGTGGCAATTTCACTGAACCCGACAAAATTCTGGTGAAGGAGGCATAGTTTCATAAGGGGCTAACATTTAGGTCGGAGACGAGGAGAAATTTCTTCTCTCAAAGGATGGGGAATCTTGGGAAATCTCTACATTGGAAGGATGTGGATGCTCAATTGCTGAAGGAACAGACCAATTGTAAGGGTCTTAAGGAATATGGACAGCAGGCGGGAACATGGGGTTAAAGCCCAAGATCAGCCGTGATCGTATTGAATGGCAAAACAGGCTCAATGGGCCTCACTCCTGCTTCTATTTCTGGTGTTCTTGTAATTTCTTGGGTTCAGCATCGCCAGCCATAGCTCATCGCCTAGAATCTCGAACGAACATTCCCTACCCAATATCTAAGTGGATACTAGCACAACCCTGGGTTAAGAGAAAATTTACTCTGCAAAATGGTTACTGGAGTGCATAGTGTTACCAGCTGATTGCCCACTCTTCGAAAAGAAGATTGAATATACATTTATGGCTGCAAGTCAATAAGAGATTTGATTTTTTTCTAATTACAGGTAACTGGACATTAAATGTCACAGTGGCACACATGGCTTTTTCTCTTAGAGAAATTAGATTGACACAGCTTTAATCTAATCCATCTCCCATGGTGGCCTTGTACAAAAGTAAAGAAAACAGAGCTCCCTAGTTATTGTAGAAGGGGCACATTTAGACCTGAAAAGTTACCTCTGTTTCTCTCCACAGATGCTGCGAGATCTGCTGAGTTCATCCAGCATTTTATATTTTTATCCCGAGTGATTGGGTGCAAAATCATGTGAAACCTCTTAATTTACACAAAGCACAATACTGTAGATCATTGGCTTCATTTAACTCCAACTCAATCTATAAGTTTGTGGCCGATACGACAGTGGTGGGCCGTATCTCAAATAACAACCAATCAGACTATAGAAGGAGATAAATCACTTGGTTGTACGGTGTACCGAAAACAACCTCTCTCTAAATGTCAGAAAGACCAAGGAACTGATCATCGACTTCAGGAAGCGTAGCATGACCCACACTCCCGTCTGCATCAATGGCTCTGAAGTAGAGATGGTCGATAGGGGCAGCACGGGGGCACAGTGGTTAGCATTGCTGCCTCACGGCGCTGAGGTCCCAGGTTCGATCCCGGCTCTGGGTCACTGTCCGTGTGGAGTTTGTACATTCTCCCCATGTTTGCGTGGGTTTCGCCCCCACAACCCAAAGATGTGCAGGGTAGGTGGATTGACCACATTAAAGTGTCCCTTAATTGGAAAAAATGAATTGGGTACTCTGAATTTTTCAAAGAAAAAAAGAGAGAAAAAAGAGATGGTCGATAGCTTTAAGTTCCTGGGGGTCACCATCACCAACAGTCTGTCCTGGTCCACTCATGTTGATGCAACAGTCAAGAAAGCCCAACAACGTCTCTACTTCCTATGGAAGCTAAAGAATTTCGGCATGTTTGCAACGACTCTCACAAACTTCTACAGATGTGCCAGACAGCCTCCTACCCAGCTGCATCACAGCTTGGTATGGCAACTGCTCAGCCCAAGATCGCAAGAAACTGCAGAGTGTGGTGAACTCAGCCCAATGCATCACACAAGCTTGCCACCCTCACATTCATTCTGTGTACACCTGGGACTGCGGTGCTGAGGGCCCGGGTTTGAATCCCGGCCCTGGGTACTGCCCGTGTGGAGTTTGCAAATTCTCCCAGGGTCTGCGTGGGTTTCACCCCCACAACCCAAAGATGTGCAGGTTAGGTGGATCGGCCACACTAAATTGCTCCTTAATTGGGGGGGAAAAAAAATTTGGTACTCAATTTAAAAAAAAAAAAAAATCAGAGACCCCTCCCAACCAGGCATTGCCTTCTTCCAGACCCTTCCATCAGGCAGAAGGTACAGAAGTCTGAAAACCCACACATCCAGACATAGGAACAACTGGTTTAGCACAGGGCTAAAGAGCTGGCTTTTAAAGCAGACCAAGGTAGGCCAGCAGCACGGTTCAATTCCTATACCAGCCTCCCCGAACAGGTGCCGGAATGTGGCGACTAGGGGCTTTTCACTAACTTCATTTGAAGCTTACTTGTGACAATAAGCGATTTTCATTTCATTTCAGCTTCTTTCCCACAGCTACAAGACTCCTCAACGACTCCCCCTCGGACTGATCAGTTCTCTGTAAGAACACTATTCACGACGCCCTATGCTGCTCTTGCTTATGTATTTTGTTTGTTTGGCCCCTTGTTCCACACTAAGTCGATGTACAATTTGTCAATGTACTCTGTCGATTATTCTTTTTGTCTACTATGTATGTACTGCGTAAATTCCCTTGGACGCAGAAAAATACTGCACTTCGGTACATGTGCCACAAATCAACTCAAATCTTGCAATTACCTCACAACAACATTGAAACATCAGCCAGTCTTGTTTATGTTTCAATGTGACAGACCCAATCAATTAAATAATTCCCACTCAAGATAAACTGAAAACCTCAGCCAATGGTTGTGGTTAGTGGCAAAATGTGGGCTGACTTCAATGAGAATACCACCTCCAGCATCATGTGAGGTGCAAGCTAAAATACCAGTATTCTGAAAGAACCTTAAAGAAAGTTTAAACAAAAAGACTTTAATCTCTCAACAGCACTACAAAATTATTCTTTCAGGGCAAGTTCTGTTCAAATTTTCTGAATCACATTTCCATCAGCACCCGGTACACTCAATTGAACCAAGCACAATTTGTAATAGGATTTCTAACAGTAATCTGGGAGTGAGAAAGTTAAAATTCTCACTAATTTCAATGGTTGACAACAAAGGGTGATCGAGGAGCAGGCAGCGACAGGTCACAACGTTGCTATTTCCACACTAATTTACCCACCCAGAATCCAGTGAATTCAGATGGTTCGTCAGCAAAACACTGCCCTCCCCCACCCCAAATGCGGCCCTTTGTACACAAGGTGCTAGTTTGTGGGGTGCACAATGTGAAATCTTCAGCAACCAACCTGTCTGGTTGAAGCTTGTGATCTTCCTGTTGAGAAAGCAATGCTGGTCTTAAGTGCCTTACATGCGGTTTCTAGCAATAATTAATTCAAATTGAAATATCAATACAGATAAAAAGTACATTTTTGTCACACACCATTCCTAACAAAGTAAGAGTTACTGTGATAGTGAATAAAGAACTATCAATAGATGTCATATCAAATTCTCACATTACAAGGAGCTTACAAGGAGATACAGGAAATAGAAATACAACAGTTTGATATGGATATGAAACTGTTTAGAAGGTTAGAGGCCAAGTTGGAATAAAAATATACTTTCTTGATTGAGGCGCAATATTCCCTGGGGATCAGCACTGGTACCCCAGGTTCTCTCTCTCATTTATTCACAGACAAAATAAAAATGAATTTTGAAATAGAGGGAAATCTATCAAAGTTTGCAAATGATATTAAGCTAGGAGTTATAGTGAACAGAGGAACAATCTTGCAAGGAGATTTCTGAGGGCCAAGAATTAGAAGTTAAAATGTGACTCTTTTAATTATTAGTGTGAAGACTAGGGCCATAGATTCATAGAATTTACAGTGCAGAAGAGGCCATTTGGCCCATCGAATCTGTACCTGCCCTTGGAATGAGCACCCTACCTAAGCCCACACCTCCACCCTATCCCCGTAACCCAGAAACCCCACCTAACATTTTTTTCGACACCAAGGGCAATTTATCATGGCCAATCCACCTAACCTGCATATCTTTGGACTGTGGGCAGAAACCGGAGCACCCGGAGGAAACCCACGCAGACACGGGGTGAACGTGCAGACTCCGCAGACAGTGACCCAAGCCGGGAATCGAACCTGGGATCCTGAAGCTGTGAAACAACTGTGCTACCTTGCCGCCCTTTTCATTGAATCATAGAGTCCTCGCCCAGCCGCAGCACGTGTCCAGGCCCGTTTCGCACCCCAGCCCTCGAGTCAATCCTTATCCCAAAGTTACGGATCTGACTTGCCGACTTCCCTTGCCTACATTGTTCCAACATGCCAGAGGCCGTTCACCTTGGAGACCTGCTGCGGATATGGGTACTGTCTGGCACGAGATTTACACCATCTCCCCGGGATTTTCAAGGGCCAGCGAGAGCTCACCAGACGCTGCCGGAACCACGATGCTTTCCAAGGATAGCAGTGGTGTAAAGAGCAGAGTTCCAAGAGTCTATTCAGGAAACTTCTCTGCAGTTCAACCAGGAAGGAGGCACTGCTCTACCTGGTTCTTGGGAATGGGGCGAGGCAAGGGGATCAAGTGTCAGCAGTGAGCACTTAGGGGACAGTGATCAGTAGGTTTAGGTTAGTTATGGAAAATTGAGTCCTACTGGGATGGCAAATTGCACTTTGGGCCTTTATGGAGCAGATTGCGGGGTGGGGGGGGGGGGGCTCAGATTTTTACATTCAAATAGAAGGATTTTTAAAAATTTCCTCATGCACAACAGGTCTACTCTCGGATCAACTTCTTTGTGGTGGGTTTGTCTCTGCTTTCAGGAGAGGTTGGGGTGGGGTATTCAACAATAGTGATTTTGAATCATGCTCCACATTTTTTCGATTTGACGGTTGGGTTGGCAGATAGGGGATTCTGTGAGAGAGTTTTGTCTGCCATTTGGAGAGTACATTAATTTTAATAGGCAGGAGGAGATTTTGCCTTCCACCTTGTGGGAGGCTCTTAATGCAGTCATTAGGGGGATGGGGAGAGAGAGATGGGGTGGGCACATAAAGAGAAGTGAAAGGGTGGAGGGGCAGAGGTTAGTGGATGCCCTTCTTGAGGCGGATCGCCAATACTCGCTTGCCCGATGCCAGAGTGGTTGGCAAGCAGAAAGAAATTGCAGGTGGAATTTTAGGCTGCTTTCGACGGGCAGGGCGGTGTCACTTGAAGAGGGCTTCTTAAGCACATGGGGAGAAGGCCAGTCAACTGTTAGCATACCAGTTCAGGTTGCAGATGACCCCTCAGGGAATAGTGCAGACGAAGGACTTGAGTGGCAGGTTGGTCTCCACCCCAGGTACGGTCAGAGGCTTGAGGCTTTTTATCATAGAGGAATTGGAGTCCCCGCTGACCCTGAAGGTTATGAAATGCATGGGTTTGATGCAGTCAGGTAAAGCACCGTGCCTGTACGGATTCCCGATCAAATTTTATCAGAGTTTTATGGGTCAGTTGGTCCATGGCTTGGGGGAATATCGCTGGCCACATTGGCGCAGGCATCCATTTCTTGATTTTAAAGAAGGATAAGGATCGGATATTGTGGGTCATATTGCCCTTTTTCATTATTGAATTTAGATGCAAAGATGTTGGATCGGATAGTGTGGGTCATATTGTCCTATTTCATTATTGAATTTAGATGCAAAGATGTTGGCGAAGGTTTTGGCAATGCGCATGGAGCCCTGCTTCCAGGGTTATATCAGAAGAACAGACTGGATTTGTTAGGGGCAGGCAGCTATCAGCCAACATTCGACGATTGTTTAATGTTGTTTTATCCCTCACTCCAGTCCATGAGCCAAAGGTAATTATTTCAGTGGATGCTGAAAAGGTGTTTGATAGGGTGGAGTGGGGATATCTGTTCGAGGTCCTTGAAAGGTTTGGTTTAAGGACCTAGATTTATATCACGGATCCAAATTTTATATGGGGTCCACCACGAGCATTCATATGAATGCCTGGACCTCAAAACATTTCCAGCTGAAGAGATGTATGAGGCAGGGTTGTCCATTGCCCGTCTTGGCAATTGAGCCTTTGGCCATAGCATTGAGGTCATAAATAAATAAGAAATAAATAAAATCTACCAGGTGGAGGGAGCATTAGGTGCGTTTGTATGCAGATCATTTGCTGTTGTGTGAGACAGACCTCTCTCCAAAGCAGAGGAGATAATGAAGCCGCTTAGTACTTTCAGCTCCTTCTCGGGATCTAAATTGAACTTGGGCAAAAGCGAGTGCTTCCCGGTGAATCATCCTTTTCGCCCGATTAGGTCCAGCTTCCGTTATCTGGGAATCCGGGTGGCCCGTGATTGGACATCGCTCCATAAACTAAATTGTGTGGATCTGGTAAATATGGTCAAGTCGGATTTGAAGAAGTGGGAAAACCTCCCTCGGTCCCAGGGAGAGTGGGACAGGGTTCAATCAGTAAAGATGAATATCCTCCCACGGTTTCTATTTTTGTTTCAGTCTCCCGGATTTCCTTCAAAAGTCTTTCCACCATTCCATGCCCCCCCCCCCAACAACAGTATCAATCTGATCCTATTTCCACTTTTCTCAAGCTTTGACCAAAGGGTCATCCAGACTTTAAACATTCCCTTCTCTTGCCACCAATGCTGCTTTAGACCTGCTGCTATTGTCAACTATTTTCTGTTTTTGTTGATAGAATGGAGGTTTGCTGATTTTGAGGAGTGGTTGGGTAAATTCCAGTTTCCAAGAACCAATCTGTTCAGCTATTATTAGGTTTGTAACATTTTGCGTAAGGAGATTTCTTCCTTTCCCTTGGCACCCTCACGATGGATTGGGTTCTTTCGGGAGGGAAGGGGAAGATATCAGATATTTATAGTCGCCGTGTCGATGGAGCAGGCTCCATTGGATGAGGTGAAGGGAAATGTGAGAGGGAGCTGGGAGTGGAGTGAGCCTCTACACAAAGTCAACTCCATTTCCTCACGTGCTAGGTTCTGTTTGATACAGTTCAAGGTGGTGCATGCGTAGGACAAATCTGACCAGGGCATGGATGAGTGTTTTTTTTTCTGGAAGGAGAGGATAGATGCGAGCGATGTTTACAGGGTTGGCGAATCATACACATATGTTCTGGTCTTGTCCCAAACTGAGTTTTTGGGGTCTCCTTCTTCAGCACCATGTCAGGAATTCTTGGGATCGGGTTGGAACCTTGCCCTCTGTGGCTATCTTTGGGGTCTCAGAGTCACTGGAGCTGCAAACAGGGTGAAGGCGAATGCTCTGGCCTTTGCCCTGCTAATAGCCTGAAGACGAGTTCTGCTGGAATGAAGGACTGGTTCTGCCCAGTGTTTCATCATGGTTAAGTGACTTTATGGAGCTTCTGCACATAATAAAGGTCACATATATCATGAGGCGTTCGGCAGAAGGGTTCTACTCGAGATGGTAGCCTTTCATTTCCTATTTCAAGGAGCTGGGGGGGTGGGTCCAGGATTTGTTTGGGTTTTGTCTTGGCTGTTTTTCTTTGGGGGTGAGATGGTTGTGGAATTTTATTTGTGTAATATGGTTTTAGTGGTTTATTGAAAAATATTCTAATAATTTTTTTAAAAATGGATGATGTTTTTGCAGATTAGAGGAAGGTTTGCAGGAGAGTGGGTTCCCTGCTTGGATGTGGAGGCCGTTGCTCTTCCTAATGACCTACCTAGACTTTGGCGTACAGGATACAATTTCAAAATCTGCAGACAATGCAAAACCAGAAAGCTTTGTAAATTATGAAAAGGATAGTGCAGAACTTCAAAATCACGGGCACAATGGTGGAATGGACAGACAAGTGCAGATAAAGTTTAATGCAGAGACGAGTGGTGAGATTCATTGTGGTTGGAGGAAATGAAGAGAGACAATACAAAATAAAGAGTACAGTTCTAAATGGGGAGTACAGTTCTAAATGTGGTGCAGGAGAAGGACCTGTGTGAATGTGCATATATCACTGAAGGTGCAGGACAAATTGAGAATGCAGTTAATAAAGCATACAGCAACCTAGGCTTTATATTTGGGGCAGAGTATAAAAGCAAGGAGGTTATATTAAACTTGTAGGGAATGTTGATGAAGCTTCAACTGGAGTACTGCATCTTCAGGAAAGAGGTGAAGGGATTAGAGAGAACAAAGATTCATGAAAATGGTCCCAAGGAAGAGGAATTTTAGTTATGTTGATAGATTGCAACTTGTTTTCGGAGGGGAAGATTGAGAGGAGATTAGATGGAAGTGTTCAAAATTGAGAGAGGTCTAGATATACAGAGTAGATAGAGATGTTCTCACTGGTGGAAGGATCGAGGACAAAGGCATTGATTCAAGGCAATGGCAAAGAAGCAATGTTGACATGAGGAAAGTTTCTCACGTGTCGAGCAGTTAGTATCTGGAATGCAAAGCAGTGAGAGTGTGGTGGAATCAGGGGGAATTGGATTGTTACCTGAAAAAGAATAATGTGCAGAGCTACAGGGAGAAAGGAGGGAGTAAGACTAGGTAAATTGCTCCTAGGAGAGCCGGCACAGATATGGCTAGCTGAATGGCCTCCTTATGTGCTGTAACAATTGTGATTGTGAAGAGTGCGCAGCCAAATGAACATAGAGAGATAATTTCTAAAAACGTATGACAGAACATGGCTAAAGATACTCAAAATCATTGAAACTTGGGTCTCCACTAGGAGTAATCAAACATATTTAAGACCAATACAAAACCAGGAGTATGAAATAAAGTGGAACAGGCCAGCAAACATAATTCATTAAGATCATATCTGGAACGAAACAGCTTGATTCTGAAGACAGTTTTCAAATTGGAGGGGCTTAATCAGTGAATAATTGAGTTCTTTCAACCAAACTAAATAATTGTCAATAAATAACTGCCACAAACACTCTCCAGAACAAAGAGAATTATTATTATTTTTTTTTTTTTTTAAATTTGAGTACCCAATTAATTTTTTCCAATTAAGCGACAATTTAGCGTTGCCAATCTGCACATCTTTGGGTTGTGGGGGCAAAACCTACGCAAACAAGGGGAGAATGTCCACACGGACAGAGATCCAGAGCCGGGATTGAACCCGGGACCTCGGCGCCGTGAGGCAGCAATGCTAACCACTGTGCTGTCTCAGAACAAAGAAATAACCTTGGGATTCAAAATAACCAAATAAGAACAGACATTTATAAGTGTCTTTTGGGGTCTTCCACGCACCCTAATAAAGTGCATTCACTGTTGCACAGACAAATACTAGCCAGATTGCGCACAGTCCAATAATCAACGGGCATGATCAGATAACCTTTTTTTCTCCAATGTTCATGGTGATTGTTCAGCGAGGAATGTGGGCCTGTTTTTCTTCCAGTAGGATCTTATACTAACCAATCAATCTGGAGACAAAACCTGACATTTCAACTCAACCAAAAGGTTGCACATCCCACAATGCAGCATTTCTTCAGCACTGCACTTAAACATCAGCCCAGATATGCTCCCAGCTCCATTACAGAAGATGAAACCCTCTGAAGAGCTCTACCACGTTGGCACATAGTTAAAGGTAAATCCGTAAGTCTTCTTGGGTTGCTATGTGAAATGCAGTGCAACAGAGGGTCATATATGCACAATAAATTAGTAATCTTTAACATGGAGATACAAGACTTAAAAACATTAAATATATTAAAAACATGGAGTAAAGACAAAAAACAGATTTAAAAACAAAAGCTGCCATGCCAAACAAAATAGTAAAGGAGGCAGCAATGACCGAATAGTCTATTTCTGCAGCATGAATACAGCTAGAATTTGTTACAGTGGTGCAGTGCCAAATAATTTTTCTTTTCAAATGTCTCTTTTCTGAAGTGAAATTTATGCTGAGTTAATATTCCACAGGCGTCAGCAAACCTCTGGCAACTCATCCAAATGGTTGAACCTTGGACCATTATGGCTCTGTCACTTGCTGTTTGATGTCATCTCCAAATTCTGCCAAGGTGAATTTTCTATACTTGGGAGCGAAAATTGTCAAGCAATCCGGTACCTGAAGGATCCTAACTGAAGGCAATATTTTCTACTGCTTTATAACTGTCACCAGCCAGACCCTGTTATCCAGAAATACACACAATACTCACATTCTGAACATTAATGAAAATGTCCAAACCCGCAGAAGAGAGTTTACCAGTAAATAAAAACTGAAAATAGCTATGGCTTTTGCCAAACCTCTTCATGGTTCTAGCCAAGTCAACCACTTTTAAACTGATCAGCATTTACATAGCATACATTTAATGCAGAAAAACATTCCAAGTGTATCTAAAAGCACATCAAACACTGGTTCAATATGCTACCTGCTGATAAACTGGAACCAGCCAGCAAAATGTTGCACTTGCAGCTGTCACTTAAGGTGGTTCACTGAATAAATACATTCACAAAGACAAATGCCTATTTTCTATTGGTGAGGGATGGACTAATGAAACAGACATGGCTATAGCAATCATTCCCAGACACACCATGCCAAATATTAAAGATCCTTTTGTACTTTTACTAGTTTCATTTATATTTTAATTTACCTACAAAATAGAAAACCAGAGAGGCCACTAACCAGACTTGTGCTTTTTGTGTTTTGTTTTCTTTTTTATCAATAGGGATTTCTTCTGAATTCCTGGCTTCCGAATTTTGATTGGATTTTGACAAACCATATCGGACCTAAACGGTGAAATCTTGTTCATAGCATCTTTCAGTTTCTTTTTCTTCTTCTTCTTTTTCTTGACATGGAGCTTAACTATCTCAAGCTCCTCAATTTTCCCCAAGAAATGTTTGGCAGGAATATTGTTTATTTTACCAACCAGACAGCTTACATCCACATTTTCAGTATGGCTTCCATTAATGAGTGTTTTGCAACTTTTGATTGCCTTCTCAGTCAATGGTTTCACACCCTTTCTTAATTCAGGGTCATCTGTACAAAACTCCCCATTTTCAGTTATTCTAATTTCTCCTGGGCTAAGGGGTTCCCCGTAACCCACAACCTCTCCAGGGCTAGCAGGCTTCACTAAGTTTTCTTTACAAGAACCAATGTTCGCTTTTTTCACTGCTGAAGTTCTATGGATTTTACATTCACAGTTGAATTTGATTTCTTCTTCACCCTCTTGAGAAAGTAATTGGGGATCAGATTCCACCTTTAAATAAAAATCCTCCAGGTCACTAGAGTCAAGTCCTTCATTGGGCTTTTTAGAATCCGGTGTTGTTTTGGTAGTGGGTTCCTTTTTATTACTTTTTGGTTTCTCAAGGTTTTCAGGAGAAAGCCCACTATTTGCCTCCCCTGATCTCGGTTGTGACATCCTGCAGATTTTGATAGACGGAATCGGAAATTCAGGGGGTGGAAGAGGAGATTGTTTGTAAATCCGCAGGTCTGCACCACAAAATTGCGGGAAATGGACATAGGCATTTTCATGAGAATCATATCCCAGTATCACTTCCCTGCATTCGTGGATGGGCTGCCCTAAAACTGCATCTTGGACCTCTTTCTGAGTTTCATATACATAATCACACAAGCCTTTCAATAGCCAAACTCGTTTGTAAAATGTTAACTGGTGGAAAGCTTTCATTTCCAAAGGGCTAGTTTCTCCCAGAACAGAGAAAAACTGTGGACTAAGGCCCAATTTCTCAGCATGTAGATTACGATTTTCTGCTTGGCTGACCACTGCATACCAATGAAGTACTCTTCGTTTCAATGCAGCCTCCCACATTTTGTAGGGCAATGGTGGCTTCCGGTGCAAAGTTGCTCGGCGATGGTGAGGGCTCAGTAAAGAAGTCATTATCTTAGCCAGAAAACCACTACACTGGGGCATTAAAAGGCAGCGTTCAAGGTCAAAATAGACAATTTCAGGCAAATTAAGGATTTGCTGAGCGAGACATAGAAAATGACCAATGGCAGGGATCTCCCAAAGTGTCTCCATGCGAGTAGGTTCAGCCAGGGCTCGTAAATTCTTCTCCCATTCTTCAATCTCTTTTTGGACAGCTTCTTCTGCTTCTTTCCTCTCCTGTTCACGCAATCTGGAAATACAAAACCGCCACATTAGAACAAATGAAAATACCTGCAGTTTGTTACTTGGTAGTACAGAATTTGAATAATACTGAAAAAAGAAAGACATTGCTCTTGAAGCTTTTCCTCTTGCTCTCTTTAGGGCACACATAAGAATGCCAAAATTGATAGGGAGCAATAATTTATACTGAATGAGTAACGGGTGCTAATTGGTTGGAAGGTTTCTGGTCGAGGCGTTGCCGTAGAGAATGCACCATTGTTGTCCCACATGCTTTCGTTTAATTCAAAAATTGCGCACTAGCTGGACTGGTTCTTTCTGCTTAAAATACAGGTCCCTAATGTTATAAATATACTTATAGCTTCTAGCAAAACCCAATATGATTCCGGGATGGTATTGTTCATTAAGTGCTATCCAGAATGTACTAATCATCAGTCTGGCTCGCAATGTGGCTCACTTATGCTTGCTAGGCGCTACGTATATTCATACACAAGGACCCGTCCTCTGCAAACAGGAAGAACGTGTCCAGGCAAAGTGCTTTTTTGAATTAAACAAAAGCATGGCCGTCAATAGTTTCCTGGCGCATTCCCATGGTAATGCATTGACGGAGTCAACTTGCCAACCAATCAGTATTCTTTTGTCATGTAGTGCTCACTGTATCTCCCTTTGAATTTTGGCATTCTTGCAGGTTTCCTGGTGAGAGCAAGATGAAAAGCTTTGACAGGTCGTGTCAGCAATATTGCATTATCTACAGTTCCATAATATGCATATTACTGTCATACAGAAATCCAGGAAACGTATGTCAGTTAACTTCTAAAAAAGGTTCAGCATTTCTTGTGCGATTCTTTATCAGTGATTTCGGTAAATCTACTCAAATGTATGCTGATTAACCCATGTTTCTCAAGGGCAATTAGAAATGGGTAAGAAATTCTCACCTCATCAGCCTCACTCACATCCCATAACAATATTGTCACAAGTAGGATTACATTAACACAGCAATGAAGTTACTGTGAAAATCCCCTAGTCGCCACACTCCAGCAAACAAACTTCAGAATTTTAAGTAGTCAGCATGATTGTTAATTAATAATTTTAAAACGTTATATTGTTGCACTAATAAATCTTTCCCCTGATTTAAATACTGCCAGCATTTCTTTTGCAAATTAAGTGCTATCACATGATGGCACAGCCGAAAATAACCATACATATGTCCCACAACCCTAGCAGGTTATATTCACAGATGGCGTCACAAAATAGACTAAAGAACAAGTTGCGTATTTCTCCACATAACACATATGCCAACAAATCCACAAGTTGAAACAAAAACAAAAATAATGAAATAGCATCAGCATTGCTGTGGGTTGAAGTAGCTTACACCATAAAATGGAGGGATAGGATGTGGGTTTGAGCTGAAAGTCCCCCATTAAAATGCTGCACTTAAGTCGTGCTATCAGGCAAAGCAGTAAACAGGCACTTCGGCACCTGGGCAAAATTTCTAATAGTCAATGCAGGCTTGTTTCATAAATCTTCTAATGGTTGGGTTCAGGTACCATTGTATTTTTACCATCATGACAATCAAGAATAGAGAGAGAGAAAAAGTGATATAATTTTATTTCCCACCTTGCTTGTCAATCATGTTTACCATGAAATTACCCTTGCAGTAATCCTTGGATTTTAATTTTCACTGTTTAGCTTCAGATTATAAATTATCCTGGTATTTCCAATAGATATATTGTTTTGAAATAGACCTTAGTTACATAAATGGGTTAAGTAGCTGACTTAAGTAGTTGTGAAATACTATGAGGTTTCAAATATTTGCATTTAAAATGATCACAAAGATAATTATTCAAACACATGGTTGTGATGGATTCAAAATAGAGTCTGCAGGCCTTGGAGGCTCACCCGAAAAGTAGAGCTTTATTTATAAGATGTTAACACTACAGGCTGCGATGTTAGACTGCCCATTTGCCCGTGCAAATGGCTGATAAGATGACATCATGCTATCATTCTCTTAAAGTGCTCCTGTTCAGCTCTCAGGCTGCTTATGAGGAAACACTAAAGATACAATGAATGCACATTTTCTCCCCCTTGAAATCAAAGTTCTCTGCCACAATAAATAACATTGCATTATCAATTAGCAACATGAGCAATCAACAGCTAATACACCAGATTCTCCACTGTAGATTTTTAAACATTATCTTAGAAGGTTGCGGAGCAATATGTCAGAACTTCTCTAGATAAAAAAGTCTCTGGTATCAGCATGACAGCTGCCCCAGAGGGATCTGTGTGTCTTTGTTCATGAATCGCAGATGGTCGGTATGCAGGTATGACATGTAATTAAAAAGACAAATGGAATGTTAGCGTTTATTGCAAAAGTACTGGAGTATCAAAGTAGAGACGTGCTGTTGCAATTGTATAGGGTGTTGGTGAGATCACATCTGGAGTATTGTCTCCAGTTTTGGTCTCCTTGTTTGAGGAAGGATGTGGTGGAATTGGAGGCAGTTCAGAGGAGAGTCACCAGATTGATTCTAGGGATGAAAAAGTAAACAGAGACCAAAATGTGGGACAATCTAGAACGAGGTCACGGATATAGGTTGAGAGACAGTAGATATAGAACTTCGACGAGGAGGTACTACTTTGCGCCGAGGGTGGTGAATGTGTGGAACTCGCTGCCCCATAGTGCAGTGGAATCGGAGTCAATCAATGGTTTCAAGATAGATATATTTCTGATTTTGAAAAACGGGTTAAAGGGATATGGCCAACAGGCACGGAGGTGGATTTGAGACCTAGAAGAGATCAGCCATTATCTGATTGAAGGGTTGAATTCCCTACTTCTGCTCCTAATTCCAATGTCCACCTCCATCTTCACTGGCTATCCTTCCAGTAATGAGTGACTCAATATCGGTTTGTTCCTAGTACATTTAATGACAGTTCATCTTCGGACTGTGAATAGAATCCCTTCTCATAGAATTAAAAGTGCAGAAGGACGCCATTGGGCCCATCGAGTGTGCACTAGCCCTTGGAAAGGGCACTCTACTTATGTCCATGTCTCCACCCTATCCTCGTAACCCAGTAACCCCACCTGAGCTTTTGGATACTGAGGGGCAATTTAGCACAGCCAATCCACCTAACCTGCACATCTTTGGACCATGGGAGAAAAACGGAGCCGGAAGAAAACCACTCAGACACATGGACACTTTTTCCTTGATTTAGCTTGCCATTTGTTTTATTCGGCTTTTGCTTCCTGCAACTTTTGCCTGAAGCTGGTTTCTTTTTCCAACAAGCTGCACAACATGGCCCTTTCTGCCACATTTTCTGCAAATGATGTCCCTGCACCAACAATCTGCTGCTGAGCACCTGGTTTTTGCACACCTATGGTAAATGCGAGTCTGTGTCTGCGTTCATGTTTCAGCTGACATCTTGTGAACTCTTGCACTTGAACTCAACTATTGAGCTTCTTTTGCTGCTAATTGTGTGGGCACAGCAACTGCCAAAGCTTTCTTTAAGGTCAGTTTGCTTTCAGTTAACAACCACTTTTGAATACCATTGCTCCTTAAACCACAGACTAATCTATCTCTGATGGTATCGTTTAACATATCCCTGAATTCACAGCGTTCAGCCAGTCATTTCAGAGTAGTTACAAACTGTGTAATGGATTCACCTTCTTCTTGGCTGCGCTTATGAAATCTAAACCCTTTTGTGATGACTAAAGGTTTTGGTGAATAGTGGCCCTGCAAAATTTCCACTATGTTTTTGTACCTGGCTTTTCCGGCTGTACCAAATTCCTAAGGATATAAACACCCCCCCCCCCCCCCCCCCACAAAAAAAACCATTATGGGCTCAGGAATATTGGGACTTTTCTATTTGCTGCCACCTGGTTAGCTTAAACAAAATAGTTTAATCTTTCTGTATACAAACTCATTCGCTCTGTATTCTCAAATTGTCCCATGGCACCATAAACACTCTTTTCTCTCGGGAAGGACCTACATGTGCACAAAGTGTCACAAATGTTTAGCACTACTTGTTTCCTTTCTCCCCACAACCAAGCACAACCCAAGCTCAGCTAGTTTCCCTTCTGTTTTGCATCACCCCCAGCTCTAAATTTATTGTTGCAGGGTACTTGCTACTCACGGCTTCCCCACTTGATTTCGGGCAGAGCACTTGGTGGGCTTCTCTGCAAGGTTGTTTCCTTCAGATTCAGTTCCTCCAGGGGCTGCAACCGTTATTTGGCTCCCCTGTCGCCAGCTTTCGTGTAGCGATGATTTCAATTATTTATTATTTCTGTGGGTGCCGAGAAATGCTGTTCGCTTACCCCGTCGCCAGTTTTTGTGGTAGATTCAAGATGGAGTCTGCAGGCCTTGGATGTTCAACCAAAATGCAGAGCTTTATTTAGAATATGTTAACACTACAGGCTACGATGTTGGACTGCCCATTTTCTTGCACAAACGGTTGATCCTGATGATGTTGCTTAATCACTTTATTTTTTTTTAATAAAAGGACCCCTGTCCAGCTACAAGGCTGCTTGTGAGGATACACCAAAAACAGGAAACAACAATGGTCCAATAAATACACTGACTTGTACATATTTTAGTTAATTAAACAAACTATCTACTCATCTAACTATGGGGTTCTTAGAAGTTTGCTTTTCTATTGATTTATGGCTTGTGGCTAAGTGCCCAATTTTAGCAAGTACCTGCTTCCTGGTCTATCTGCCACCACTGCTACAATCAATCATTCAAATTTTGAAGATGTAATAAAGCAAAACTGACCAACTTCAGAACACATACTATTTGAACATAAATTATGCAGTATAAATGTTAAGGTTTATGCAAACTAGTACTCAAAAAGAGAAGGCCGATTGGAATGTCACTACAGTAGTGTGTTGGTGAAGTGGCTCAAAGCAGACAGCAGAGTTGTGATTAACAAAATGGAGCTGGAGAGGCCAACCTAACATCGGAGCAGGCAATCTGTCTGACAGTTCCTTGCAGTATACAGAGCTGGGGAAATTCCACTGCCAATCTCATTACTCACTTTAATTTATAAAAGTAATTTTTTCTCCATCACTATTGTACCAACATGGAAGCCTGAGAAGTAATTCATGCTTCAGATGACACAACCTTAATGAATTATCAATGACAGTAGTTTGGGATATGAAAAAAATCTTGATAAAGAAAAACTTTAAATACTACACCAATTAAACAGGTGAAAAATTTATAAACTGAAAAATAAAATATTCCCACTTTTCAAATCCACTTCTTTCCAGATCTAATTTGACTGCAATGGAATTCCAAACAACTCACTTGATTTTGCCTCAGAGTTTCCTTTTCACCCGTACAATCAGAAATGTCTTACTTTAGTAGGTAGATGCTCGTTTGCCCCCCCCCCCCCATTAGAAAGCCTACCTTTTCATCAACTCCCTGCACACAAGTCTTTCTCCTTACTTTTCCAATCAAGAACTAAAGCAGACCACAACCCTTGGCCTGAATAGGATATTTCAAATTCTCAGCTTTGATTGGCCACAAAAAACAAGAATCGTAGAATCGACAGTGCAGGAGGCCATTCAGCCCATCGGATCGGTGCCAGCCCTTGGAAAGAGCACCCTACTTAAGCCCATACCTTCACTCTATCCCCACAACCCAGTAACCGCACTTACGCTTTTGGGATACTATCATGACAAATCCCCCTAACCTGCACATCTTTGGACTGTGGGAGGAAACCGGAGCACCCGGGGGAAACCCACGCAGACACGGGGAGAACGTGAGGACTCCACACAGACAGTGACCCAAGCCGGGAATCAAACCTGGGACCCTGGAGCTGTGAAGCAACAGTGCTATCCACTGTCCTACCATGCTACCTCAGCAAGAATCTTGCAATGATGCTCACCAATACATTTTCTTTCCTGTTAATCATACACAGAACACCTTTGAGAGATTTTTTTTATTGAATTAATTAAAAACTAACGTAAATACGTTTACCTATTTAGGAACTAACTGAATTATTATATTCCAAATGACCATGGTCTTGAGACAGTAGTTGTACACGTGTTTTACAACCTCCACTTGAATACCAAGCCCTAGATGTAATTTGAACATCTTCGGTTGCATTTACATTGCATACTGAAGGAAAATTCAGATAACCTTGAAATTGCAGTGAAGAACTAAACTAGTGAGCCATTTTAAGTCCGTACTCAGCTGTATGGCTTTGTACTACACCAGCAGTGTTTACAACTCGTCCATTCGAAAGTTCCCTATAAATTTACACTTCTACAATTGATAATCTTTGAATTTTTTCAAACTTTGTCTCTTTTTCTTAAGCAGGGCCTTCAATTGCAACCGCGTTAGAGAGGGCAGACAATACTAGATTTCTGCCAATAGGTGTCATTTGAGCAACTTGGATTGTATTCCAAGGCACACTAATGTAGAAATTCAGATACTAGTATCGAGACCCTGAAGCTTATGCAAAGATAAAGAAAAAATCCCTTTGCGCTCCTATTCAATATTTACTCGTTTATTTTGTTAGCAAGATCATAAAATGACGTGTTTTTTGCCATATTACTTACACCCTGTTTAAACTACGTGGGACTCCCACTGTGATTGAGAGCTGTAACAAGTGGCAAAAATATTGATGTTCCTCTATAAGCGTACTTTTGCCTCAAATCAACGTCCATCTGTCCCATGAGTTGATGGCAGTCTAGTTATGTCGGAGTAAGAAACAACCTGCATTCCACACAAGTTAAAAGGCTTAAAAAGATGTAGGATAGTCCGGTGTAGGATTGTGAAGCTGTGCAAGTCATTGGGGATTTTGTGATCCACTGCACTCAAGATCCTGTCCTAATTGATCATACAAAGTTGACAGAAACGATGAACTTGGACATCAATATTTAATGCTGCTATGCAATCTATGATAGGGAAGCACATCTAGGTTACAATCTCAGGATAACTGAGCATAGAGAAACACGTGTCAGGAGTGCAAACCCAAATGCAGTGTTCTTGTACGAGACAAAACTGAACTGGGAAATGCTAAAGCCCAAGGCTTTCCCAGTTCATACCACTTTGGTAGTTACATTTAATATTTGAATGCAATCTATTTCACACAGGTGAAATATCTGTTTAATGTGAGTTAGGACAAAGTTTCCTCCTTGTTGAAATCCAGATTATATTTGAATGGAAGAGTACTGGTTCTCCAGCTGTGTAATGTGCTGACCAGCATGGAATTGAGCTGTACAGATCAGGATGCTCCCAGACGTGAACCTGTTCTATGCGGTGTTAGTTAAACCCAGCCAGAAAGGTATAACTGGTTTCAGCTCGGAAAGGAGTGGCATGGTGGCACAGTGGTTAAGCACAGCTGCCTCACAGCTCCAGGGTCGCAGGTTCAATTCCAGCCTCGGGTGATTGTCTGTGTGGATTTGCACTTTTCTCCCCATGTCTGCGTGGGTTTCCTCCAGGTGCTCCGGTTTCCTCCCACAGTCCAAAGTGCAGGTTAGGTGGATTGGCCATGCTAAATTGCCCCTTAGTGTCCAAAAAGATTAGGTGGGGTTACAGGGATAGGGTGGAGGCGTATGCTTAAGTAGAGTGCTCTTTCCAATGGCCGGTGCAGACTCAATGGGCCAAATTGCCTCCTCAGTGCTGTAAATTCTATGATATGATTCTATGATATAATATCCATGGGTTTCTGATCAGCAACTTGTGCTCAATAGTGAATACAGAGAGATTTGGATAGAACAGGATAAGGTTCTCCATGGAAAGAAACATACAGACAGGCCTCCTCAAACCTTTACTTTTGGTAATTTAAATTCAAATCGCTCTTGGCAATTCTCAATGGTCAGCTCCTTTATATCTGCTTGAAATAGTACTTGAGGTAAAGGAACATACTAATTGTGAGAGCAGAAAATTGCATCCAACTAAAATTGAGGTAATCAGAATAAAGAGACAAATAAAGAGAATGTGCCTCAAAAGACACCTTAACCCATGAGCAAACTTTACCAAGATTGAAAAAGCAAGGGACTAAGATAGGTAAAAATGCAGGGAAATAAGCCAATATGCAGCAATGCGATGACAGGCATGTTACCAAGCAACACACCACCTGTCTTTTTGTTTGATGGCTGATATGGAGGAGGTATTGAAATTACACGTTTCACCGAGAGCTGCCTTTTGTAGCACTCCACAGCATCATACCCACACATCAACATTGTCAGATGTTTACAAGAAAGTAGAACCAAGCTGAAGGCCACAGCTGACCATCGATGCCATGGTGTGTCAAGGCCATGTCGCACATTAGCTTCAGATGACCTTCCGAATAAAACAACTCTCTTGACAATCCCCAGGGAGACAGTTTTCCAGTTCTTGAGGTAGCTGCCAAATTGATTGGTGGTGTCTTGGCAGGTAAGCACTGCTGGCTGGTCACTTAGCATATCTACTTTACTGACACTGCATAACAGGGATAACATTATTATGCTTCTGAGGAAGTAACATTATGGTTAGTCAAATATTATGCTTATGCTTGTATTGCTATGGGGTCTATTGCTTCAGCTTTCTTTGGGAAGAGAAGCCAACCATTAATGCACTAATTGTCTGTGTGCAGATACTGGCTAGCACAGAGCAACTCTCCTGCACAATTTGACATCCCTCTGCAGATAATCCTCTACTTCCAAATTCATCAGCTATAATCACTCCTCCTCCTCAAACCTCCACAAATTATTGAAACATAGCTGTTTCCCATTTGATCAATCACTTCACCCGGCAGCACAGTGGCACAGTGGTTAGCACTGCTGCCTCAGCACCAGGGGCCCGGGTTTGGTTCTGACCTCAGGTTTCCTCCGGATGCTCCGGTTTCCTCCCAGTCCAAAGATATGCAGTTTAAGTGGATTACCCATTCTAAATTACCCCTCGTGTCCAGTGGGGTTACGGGGATGGGGCAGGGAATTGGGTCTAGGTAGAGTGTTCTTTCAGAAGGGCAGTCCAGACCTCATGGGCCGAATGGCCTCCTTCCGTACTATAGGGATTCTATGATGCAAAGAGTATGCAAAAGAGTTCCAATTTCCCTGTCTGACCAATTGCCAATAATAGGAAATACAGGTTTTACTTTTCAGGTGAAGTATGGCAGAGCCGTAGGACTAAACTTCAGCGGCAGTTGGCACTTTCAGGACATTAAGGGCAATGACTTTTCCACCTGAAGCAAAGGGGTTTGTGTTTTCATCTGCATGATGTCTTTACCCAACTCCAGGTCAGCTGCAATTGTTTCCCAAGGTCTTAAGGATACAGAGGGTAATTGAAAATAGTTTAACATCTCAAATCTGGATGTCAATAGTATGGTCAATAAACTGCAAAAAAAAATAGTTACAAGCTGGTGTACAATTTAGCAGTTTTCTGCTGTGCTTTCCATCCATTTTTCAAAACAAAAATAAAGTGACCAGATAATAATTAGTGGGTTTATCAAATTTAAGAGCTGATTCAGAACAGCATTGCTTAGCAGAGTAATACTCCCAGGGAATGGAATTAACTGCTGTAAGCTAGCATATGCACAGACACAATGGATTAAACGGCCTCTCCAGTACCAAAATATGTTTGAAACCTATTTAAGATTTCAAGAGTGAATCACACAACAAAAAAGCATTTTGGCAATCAAGAACCCGCAGAAATTTACTCGGAGCAAAATTTCGATCAGATGAAATGCAAAATACAAAATCAGCAATAGCCATTTACAACCGTGTCTGAAGTTTAATTGTTTTATGAAAATTACTTGTTTTAATTCCATCTTTGTTCATAAAGTTGAATAGTTGTTTGAAGTGTACCCACCAGTACAGAATTCTCAATTTAAAGTTATGGGTAATATTGTGTTCTAAGATATCATACATAGAAATATACATTGAAAATAGAAGCCCGAGGAGACCATTCGCCCTTCGAGCCTGCTCTGTCATTGATCATCATGGCTGATCATTAAGATAACCTTCCAAGCGATTTTTCACAGTGCTCAGCAAAGGTTTATACCAACAAAAAGGAAGGACAGTAGAAAGAGGGAAAATCGACCGTGGATATCTAAGGAAATAAGGGAGAGTATTAAATTGAAGGAAAAAGCATACAAAGTAGCAAAGATTAGTGGGAAACTAGAGGACTGGGAAATCTTTAGGGGGCAAAGGAAAGCTACTAAAAAAGCTATAAAGAGTAAGATAGATTATGAGAGTAAACTTGCTCAGAATATAAAAACAGGTAGTAAAAGTTTCTACAAATATATAAAACAAAAAAGAGTGGCTAAGGTAAATATTGGTCCTTTAGAGGAAGAGAAGAGAGATTTAGTAATGGGAGATGAGGAAATGGCTGAGGAACTGAACAGGTTTTTTGGGTCAGTCTTCACAGTGGAAGACACAAACAACATGCGAGTGACTGATAGAAATGAGGCTGACAGGTGAGGACCTTGAGATGATTGTTATCACTAAGGAGGTAGTGATGGGCAAGCTAATGGGGCTAAAGGTAGACAAGTCTCCTGGCTCTGATGGAATGCATCCCAGAGTGCTAAAAGAGATGGCTAGGGAAATTGCAAATGCACTAGTGATAATTTACCAAAATTCACTGGACTCTGGGGTGGTCCCGGATTGGAAATTAGCAAACGTGATACCACAGTTTGAAAAAGGAGGTAGGCAGAAAGCGGGTAATTATAGACCAGTTAGCTTAATTTCGGTAGTAGGGAAGATGCTGCAATCTATCAAGGAAGAAATAGCGAGGCATCTGGATGGAAATTGTCCCATTGCCAGTCGCAGCATGGGTTCATAAAGGGCAGGTCGTGCCTAACTAATTTAGTGGAATTTTTTGAGGACATTACCAGTGCGGTAGATAACGGGGAGCCAATGGATGTGGTATATCTGGATTTCCACAAAGCTTTTGACAAAGTGCCACACAAAAGGTTGCTGCATAAGATAAAGATGCATGGCATTAAGGGTAAAGTAGTAGCATGGATAGTGGATCGGTTAATTAATAGAAAGCAAAGAATGGGGATTAATGGGTGTTTCTCTGGTTAGCAACCAGTAGATAGTGGTGTCCCTCACGGATCAGTGTTGGGCCCACAATTGTTCACAATTTACATAGATGATTTGGAGTTGGGGATCAAGTGCAATGTGTCCAAGTTTGCAGACGACACTAAGATGAGTGGTAAAGCAAAATGTGCAGAGGCTACCGGAAGTCTGCAGAGGGATTTGGATAGGTTAAGTGAATGGGCTAGGGTCTGGCAGATGGAATACAATGTTGACAAATGTGAGGTTATCCATTTTGGTAGGAATAACAGCAAAAGGGATTATTATTTACATGATAAAATATTAAAACATGCTGCTGTGCAAAGAGACCTGGGTGTGCTAGTGCATGAGTCGCAAAAGTTGGTAACAGATGATTAAGAAGGCAAATGGAGTTTTGTCCTTCATTGCTAGAGGGATGGAGTTTAAGACTAGGGAGGTTATGCTGCAATTGTATAAGGCGTTAGTGAGGCCACACCTAGAGTATTGTGTTCAGTTTTGGTCTCGTTACTTGAGAAAGGATGTACTGGCGCTGGAGGGTATGCAGAGGACATTCACTACGTTAATCCCAGAGCTGAAGGGGTTGGATTACAAGGATAGGTTGAGTAGACTGGGACTGTACTCGTTGGAATTTCGAAGGATGAGGGGGGATCTTATAGAAACATATAAAATTATGAAGGGAATAGATAGGATAGATGCGGGCAGGTTGTTTCCACTGGCGGGTGAAAGCAGAACTAGGGGGCATAGCCTCAAAATAAGGGGAAGTAGATTTAGGACTGAGCTTAGGAGGAACTTCTTCACACAAAGGGTTGTGAATCTATGGAATTCCTTGCCCAATGAAGCAGTTGAGGCTCCTTCATCAAATGTTTTTAAGATAAAGGTAGATAGTTTTTTGAAGATAGATAGTTTTTTAAAGAATAAAGGAATTAAGGGTTATGGTGTTCGGGCCGGAAAGTGGAGTTGAGTCCACAAAAGATCAGCCATGATCTCATTGAATGGCGGAGCAGGCTTGAGGGGCCAGATGGCCTCCTCCTGCTCCTAGTTCTTATGATTCCTTCAGCTCCAAGAGCTATGTCTCATTCCTTCATGAAATTACACAACGTTTTTGACCTCAATTACTTTGTGGTAGGAAATTCCACAGATTCACCACTCTCGGTGAAAAAATTTCTCCTCACCTCAGTCCGAAAAGGTTTACCCCTTATTCTCAAGCTATGACCTCTAGTTCTGGAGTTCCGCACCATCGGGAACATTCTTTCTGATTCCACCTTGTCTAATCCTGTTAGAATTATATAAGTTTCTATGAGATCCATTCTCACTTTCTAAGATCCAATGAAAATAATCCTAACCGACTTAGTCCCACCATCCCTAGAATAGGCCTGGTAAACATTCGCTGCACTCCCTCCATAGCAAGAACATCCTTCTTCACACCAAAAATGCACAAAATACTCCAGGTACGGCTTCGCCAACGCCCTATACAATTGCACAGAAACTTCTGTATTCCTATACTCAAATCCTCTCATTATGAAGGCCAACATACCATTTGCCTTCTTTACTGCCTGCTGTACATGCGCGCTTATTTTCAGCGACTGACGCACGAGGACATCAAGTTCTCGCTGAGTATCCACCTCTCTCAATATACACCCATTCAAATAATAATCTGCCTTCCTATTTTTGCCACTGAAGCCAATAACCTCCCCAAACCGCTCCAGAACCCTTCCCCCTCCCAGAGCGTAAACGCAGAGTCTAGGCCAGCTAGCACAAAAAGATGACTACAGATAGGGGCCATTAACCACCTGTCAATCACTCTGGAGAAACCCCCTACAGATTCCTTGGGGTTTTCCACCTCAGCCCTCCTTGCCAAATAAGGCGACATTACTTTGTTTTTTAAAAAAATATTTCTTTATTCGCCTCCTTTTTCACATTTTCTCCCAAATTTACACCCACCAACAATAAACAATAATCGTAACAAATATGTCAATCCCCATATCAATAACAACGATCCCATCCTCCCACCAAACCCCAAACAGTAGCCAGCATGTTCACAAAGAAACAAAAAGGAATCAGGAATCACCCATAGTCACCATCAACACACACCGCCCCCCCCTCCCCCTAGTCCTCCCATCCACCCCCCCCCCCAACTAATGTTCTGTGTTATCCAGTTCTTGAAAGTGCATGATGAATAATGCCCATGAATTGTAGAACCCCTCCATCCTTCCCCTCAGTTCAAACTTGACCTTCTCAAGAGTCAAGAATTCCAACAAGTCCCCCCGCCACGCCAGGGCACAGGGTGGAGAGGCTGCCCTCCATCCCATCAGGATCCACCTTTGGGCGATCAACGAGGCGAAGGCTACAACATCTGCCTCCGCACCCGTTTCCAACCCTGGCTGGTCCGACACCCCAAATATGGCCTCTCGAGGGCCCGGGTCCAGTTTCACGTGCACCACTTTAGAAATTACCCTAAAAACCTCCTTCCAGTAATACTCTCGCTTTGGACAGGACCAAAACATATGAACGACCCCCCCCCCCCACCGCAATGTTCACACACATCTTCTACTCCTTCAAAGAATCAGCTCATCCTCGCCCTCGTGAGGTGTGCTCTGTATACCACCTTCAGCTGTATCAGCCCCAACCTCGCACACGTGGTGGAGGCATTCACTCTCCGGAGCACCTCACACCAGAACCCCTCCTCCATATCCTCTCCCAACTCTTCCTCCCACTTTGCTTTGATCCCTTCCAGTGGTGCCTTCTCCTCCTCCATAATAGCTCCATAAACCTCTGACACTACCCCTTCTCCAGTCCCCGTCGTCAGCACCTCCTCCAGCAATGTGGAGGCCGGCTCCTCCGGGAAGTTCTGTGTCTCCTTTCTGGCAAAATCTCGAACCTGTATGTATCTAAACATTTCCCCCTGCTCCAGCCCATACTTCGCTTCCAGCTCCTTGAACCTTGCAAACTGACCCCTAAGAAACAAATATTTCAGTGTCTTAATCCCTTTCTCCTCCCATTTCTGAAAACTTCCATCCCACCTCCCTGGCACAAATCTGTGGTTGCCCCGAATCGGCATTTCCCTTGACCCTGCCCCCAACCCGAAGTATTGGCAAAACAGCCTCCAAATTCTCAATGAAGCTATTATTACCGGACTCCCCGAGTAGTTCCCCAGGCTATCGGGAGCAGCGCTGTTGCTAGTGCTTTCAATCCCGACTCCCTGCACAAATACTCCTCCATTCTGACCCACTGGGAATCAACCCCTCTGACCCAGCTCCGCGCATTCTCCACATTCGCTGCCCAGTAGTAATACATCATGTTCGGAAGACCCAAACCCCCTGACTGCCTTCCCCTCTTCAGTAGCACCTTTCTAACTCTGGCCACCTTCCCTCCCCATATGAACGACGCAATCCTTCCCTCAATCTCTCTGAAAAAAGCCTTTGGCAGGAAAATCGGCAGGCATTGAAAAATAAACAGAAATCGCGGCAACACGTTCATTTTAATCGCCTATACCTGACCTGCCAGTGACAAAGGGAGACTGTCCCACCTTGCCAGATCAGCTTACTCTCCCCACCAAACTAGAAATGTTGTACCTGCGGAGCCCTACCCACTCCCAGGCAACCTGTACCCCCAGGTACCTAAAGTGAGTTGCTGCCCTACGGAATGGCAGCCCCCCCACCCCTGGCCGAGACACCACAAAATACTCACTCTTGTCGAGATTTAGTTTGTATCCCGAGAAAGACCCAAACACTCGAAGCAGCTCCAATATTCCCCCAATCGACACACTCGGTTCCAACACGTATAACAGCAAGTCATCGGCATACAAGGACACCCTATGCTCTATTCCCCCCCGCACTATTCCTTTCCATACCCCCAAACTTCTTAATGCGATGGCCAACGGCTCCAACACGAGTGCAAACAGCAGGGGGGACAGAGGACATCCCCGCCTAGTCCCACGATGGAGAGAAAAGTATCTCGAGCTAATGTTGTTTGTGCGGACACTCGCCCTCAGCTACTTATATAATAGCTTTACCCAGTTCACAAATCTTGCTCCAAACCCAAACTGCTCCAGAACTGCCATCAAGTACCCCCATTCTACCCAGTCGAACGCCTTCTCAGCGTCCAATGCCATAACCACCTCTGTTTCCTTCCCCTCTGCCGGTGCCATAACGACGCTCAATACCCTTCTAATGTTTGAAAAGAGCTACCTCCCTCTCACGAACCCCGTCTGATCTTCACCTATCACCTTCAGGAGGCACTACTCCAGCCTACCCGCCAGTAGGTACCTTCACCAATACTTTTGCGTCCACATTCAGAAGTGATATGGGCCTATACGACCCACACTCCGTCGGATCCTTATCTTTTTTTAGCAACAGGGAAATCGATGCCTGCCTCAAAGTTTGTGGCAACACCCCCTTCCCTATCGCCTCTTCAAACATCCCCATCAGGGGTGCCAGCTTATCCTTGAATTTTTTATAATATTCCACCGGAAACCCATCCAGCCCTGCCACCTTCCCTGACTGCATCCTCCCAATCGCATCCTTTATCTCCTGCTCCACTATCGCTCCTTCTAATGTAGCCCTGTCCCCCTCCCCTATCCTCGGGGACTCCAACCCATCTAGAAATTTCTGCATCTCCCTGTCTCCCCCAGGTGGCTCTGACCTGTACAATCTCTCATAAAATTCCTCAAAAACCTTGTTAATCAGATCCGGAGCCACCACCAACTTCCATGCCCTAACCCTCACCTGCACAATTTCCCTTGCCGCTGCTTCCCTCCGGAGCTGACCTGCCTTATCTCCATGTTCGTAAACTGCACCCCTTGCTCGTCTCAGTTGGCGCACCGCCTTCCTGGTAGTCTGTCAAAGCTCGCCTGTAGTTCCTTCCTCTTTTCCAGCTTTGCTGGGTCCCCATCCTCTGCATAACTCCTATCTACCTCCAACATCTCATCTTTTTTAGACATAGAATTTACAGTGCAGAAGGAGGCCATTCGGCCCATCGAGTCTGCACCGGCTCTTGGAAAGAGCACCCTACCGAAGGTCCAAACCTCCACCCTATCCCCATAACCCAGTAACCCCACCTAATCCCCATAACCCAGTAACCCCACCCTACGGGCAATTTTGGACACTATGGGCAATTTAGCATGGCCAATCCACCTAACCCGCACATCTTTGGACTGTGGGAGGAAACCGGAGAACCCGGAGGAAACCCACGCACACACGGGGAGAACGTGCAAACTCCGCACAGACAGTGACCCAAGCCGGAATCGAACCTGGGACCCTGGAGCTGTGAAGCAATTGTGCTAACCACCATGCTACCGTGCTGCCCGTGCTATTACCCTCTCCCGCTCCAGCCTCTCCTCTTTGTCCACCCTGGCCTTAAAACAAAATCACCTCCCTCCTCACCACCACCTTTAAAGCCTCCAAGACAACCGCCTTTGACACCTCACCCGTACAGTTGAAACCTACATATTCCTTAATTACCTTTTCAATTTTGTCACTGAATACTTGGTCCCCCAAAGTCCCACATCTAATTTCCTCCCCGGCCTCTGCACTACACCCTTCTCCAGCACCATATCCACCAAACGTGGAGCATGATCTGACACTGCAATTGCCGAGTATTCCGACCCCTTAACCCCAGCCAGCAAAGCCTGCCCCACCACGAAAAAGGTGATCCACGAATATACCTTATAGACTGCTGAGAAAAAAAAGAGTACTCCAACTCCCTCGGGTGCAGAAACCTCCACGGGTCCACCCCTCCCATTTCCACCATGAGCCCAGCCAACGCCTTCGCCCCCCCGATGGGACCAGCGAGCGCGGCCGTGACCTGTCCAACCTTGGCTCCTGCACCAAGTTCCAGTCCCCCCGTCCCCCCCACTATCAGTTTGTGTGTCCAAGTTGGGGATGGCCCCAAACATCATCTTTGGGAATCCCACATCATCCCAATTGGGGCCGTATACACTTAACAGCGCCACTAACCTCCCCTCCAGCGCCCCTGTCACAATCACATATCTATCCCGCTGATCTGCCACCACCTTCTCCACCTGGAAGCGTACTCTTTTGCTGACCATTACCGCTACCCCTCGAGCCCTTCCGTCAAGTCCTGAGTGAAACACCTGACCCAGCCCTTTTTAAGTCTCACCTGGTCTTTCACGCTCAAGTGAGTCTCCTGCAGCATTGCTACATCGGCTTTCAAATTTTTAAGATGCGCAAGCACCCTTCACCTCTTGACCGGACCTCCTAACCCCCTCACGTTCCACGTGACTATCCTAACTGGGGGTCTCTCAGCACCCCCCCCTTCTTATCCACCATCATCATATCACCGAGCCCTGCCCCATGAGTCTGACCCGCCCCTATCCATTATTAACATCGAACCCCTATCCCCTCCTCCCAAACCACCCCCCCCCCCCCCCACACATTTCCTCTCAAAAAACATCTTGCAGTATCAATCCCTTCCCCCCCCCCCCCCCCCAACTCGCTCGCCTCGTAGGCCCATCGGAACCTGCTAACCAGGCTCCAATGTCCGCAGCCTTCCTCGCACCTCAATTCACTAGCCGACTTTAGTTAGCTAGCGCGGGTGGCTGCCCCCGCCAAGATATACCGTCCCCTCTCACCCAGTCCCAGAGAAAGAAAAAACAAAAACAATCAAACCTATACAATTCACTAAAATAAGATATAACCGTCGCCACGCAGAATGCCAATCAACCCAACCAATAACTTTAACTCTGTAACAATGTGAAGAGAAGTAAATTACAATACACGTCAGTAAAAAGAAAGTTATGACATTTATACATTTTCCAGCTCCCCAATCGCAGTCCACAGTCTCTCTTCCAGCTCCGCTCCTCACGTCCGTCCCAAGCCTCCCGCCCGCACGAACGCCTCAGCCGCCTCCACGGTCTCGAAATAAAAGTCTTTGGCATCATACGTCACCCTCAGCTTCACCCCCTTTTTATACAGTGCCGCCTTCACTCTCCCGAACGCCGCTCGTCTTTTTGCCAACTCCACCGTCAAGTCCTGATAGATCCGAACTCCAGCACTGTCCCACTGCACCTCGCGCTTCTGCTTCGCCCAGCTTAACACCTTCTCCTTCATGCAGTACTTATGGAAGCAGATAATTACTGCTCTTGGCGGCTCATTCACCTTGGGCTTCGGCCTTAATGACCGATGAGCTCGGTCCAGCTCGCACCGGGAGGAGTTCTCATCCTCCCCCATCAGCTCCGCCAACTTCTTAGCGAAGTACTCTGTTGGCCTTGGGCCCGCTGTCCCTTCGGGCAAGCCCACAATTCTCAGATTGTGCTGTCTCGAGCGGTTCTCCAAGTCCTCGAGCTTTGCTCAGAGTCCTCTGATGACCTCCACCACTCTCCGCAGCTCGTCCCCCATAGAGGTGAGCTGGTCGCTGTGCTGCGACACGGCCTCCTCCACTTCCTTCATCATCTCGCCTGCTCTCTCACCTCGGCCGATGTTTTTGCCACAGCTACCCTCACCGGAGCGATTGCCTCCTCCACCAATGATTTCAATGCGACCGCCGCCTCCTTCCTCAAAGCCTCCATATGCCTCGCAAACTGCTTTTCCAGCTCCACCGCCATCACCTCGGTCATCTTTTCCACCGTAAGTAGTGTGGCCCCACCATGCAGCCCGGCATCCGCCATCTTGTCAGCGCTTTTGCTGGCCTTCTCATTCAACGGCAAACCCAGGTTTTATTCCTTCTTCCTAGCTGCTTTTCGCATCCTCCAACAAATTATTTTTTCTTTCTTTCTTCAATCCAAAAATAAATAAGTAATTATTTTCAAAAATTTCAAAATCAAAAAATCTCTCTTCCCCAACCCCCCCCCCCGGGGACCAGACTTCCCATTTTCAGTGGAAACCACCCAATGTGCTCTAGTCCCCCTCTACATTGCGTTCTGGACTCGGGCCTGCCGCCTCAATTGCCTCGCCTCGTGTCAAGCTCCGTCCACACATCTGACCTCTGGATCGATGCCTCCCCCTCCGGCCGCCGGACATTCCGGCGGGGCTCCTCACCGGTTCCAAACCGGACCAACCCGACGGCCGTCCCTCAGGCCCCAAAGGCCGAAGAAACTCGGGACGAAAGAACCACGGGGAAACCCCCGAAAAAGTCAGAAATATCGCAGACCGGCGAGAGCCTCGTCTCGACGCAGCCACTCCACTCACAAGTGGCACCGGAAGTCAGACATGACTTTGTTAACTCTGACAAAAAAGGATTTAGGGAGAAAAACGGAGAGACACTGAAAAAAAAAAACCTCAGAAGGACATTCATTTTAATAGTCTGAACCCTGCCCGCCACGGACAGGGCGAGGTTATCCCACTTCCCCAAGTCAAGTTTCTAGAATCATAGAATTTACAGTGCAAAAGAAACCATTCGGCTCATCTAGTCTGCACCAGCCCTTGAAGAGAGCACCCTACTTAAGCCCACACCTCCACCCGATCCTTGTAACCCAGTAACCCCACCTAACCTTTTGGACACTAAGGGCAATTTATCGCGGTCAATCCACCTAACCTGCACATCTTTGGACTGTGGGAGGAAACCGGAGAGCCCAGAGGAAGCCCACACAGACACGGGGAGAACGTGCAGACTCCATAACAGACAGTGACCCAAGCCGGGAATCGAACCTGGGACTCTGGAGTGGTGAAGCAACAGTGCTAACCACTGTACCACCGTGTCGCTCCGATTCATCAGAGTAGCATAATTTACTTTATGGAGCGAGACCCAATCATGGGCCACCCAGATTTCCAGATAATGAAAGTTAGATCTGGCAAGGGGAAAAGGAAACATCTCCAGATAGGCACTTCTCCTTGGCTGCTTAAGTATTCACTCTTGTCCAAATTCAACTTATACCCAGAAAAGGTGCCAAAATACCCAAGTAGCTTCATTATCTCATCCAGTGGAGATTGGGTCTGTAATGTAAAGATGATCATCTGCGTACAAGGCCATCTATGTTCCCTTTATCCCCGATTTATCCCCTTCAACTTACTCAAAAATCTTCCATGACCAACGGTTCAACTGCTGAAGCAAATAGAAGCAGTGGCAAAGGATATCCAAGCCTTGTACCCTTATTTAACGGAATAGAATCCAAGCTTAAGGTATTAGTGCAAAAACAGGCAGTATAAAAATTGAAGCCAGGTTATGAACATTTGCCCAAAACCAAACCTCCCAAGAATCTCGAAGAAATATCCACCCTACAAACGCTTTCGCGGCGTCCATAGATACAATCACCTCCAGTTCAGGCACAGGAGAGAGGAAAGGAGAATAGTTAATAGCCGACGTCTATTGCCCGCCAATTACAGACCCATAACAAAGCCTCTCTGGTCCTCCGCGAACACCTCTGGGAGGCAGAACTCCAATACCTTTCCGAGCAATTTTGCATCTGCATTCAAAAGTAAAATGGGTCGAAATGACCCAGATTCCGTGGGGTCCTTGTCCTTCTTCAGGATCAGGGAAACAGAGGCCTGCACAAGCGCAAGGGTCCCAGGACAAGGAGTCATTGAACATACCCAATATCAACAGGATCAACTGACCCGCAAACATCCTGCAAAACCCAATGGGAAATCCATCAGAGCCATGAGCTTTGCCCGTCTGCATTATCCCAATGAATTTCATAATTTCCTCAGGGCCGAACGGGAATTCTAACTCCTCTCACCTTTCCCTCCCCGCCAATGGGGAGGATAACCCAAAACTCCTCCATGGCCAAACTTTGCTCCAGGTGCTCCGACCTATAGAGATCCTGATAGAATGCTTCAAAGACCGCGTTGACTTTAGGCAGGGCAGAAGCTAAACCCTCACCCGAGTCCCTTATCTGCACAACCTCCCAGGAAGCAGCCTGTCGCCTAAGCTTAGGAGTTAAAAGGCAGCTGGCCTTCTCTCAGTATTCGTAAAATGTCCCCTTTGACCGTCGCAGCTGGCTTACCACCTTACCCACTGATAAGAATTCAAATTGCAACTGCAGCTTTTTCCTACTCGCTAGCAACTCTGGGGTAGGGATGAGCAAGTACTGATGGTCCACCTTAAGGATGGAATCCACCAGCCTCCACTGTTCCACCCTCGCAGTCCTTTCAAAGTGTGCTTTGTAGGAAATTACCTTCCCCCTGATGACCACCTTAAGTGCTGCCCACACATAGAAGCCATGATGTGGAGATGCCAGCGTTGGACTGCAATGGGCACAGTAATAAGTCCAACAGGTTTGTTTTGAATCACTAGCTTTCTAAGCACAACTCCTTCCTCAGGTGAGTGACTTACCTGATGAAGGAGCTACCCACTGAGAGCTGGTGATTCGAAACAACCTGTTGGACTTTAACCTGTTGTAAGACTTCTTACTGTGCACATATAGAAGGTGAGATAGACTCACGTTTACTAAATTTAATATATTCCCCAATGGCAAAATCTTTTGTCCTCCAATCGCGCCGTATCCAATCTCCATGGTGGGCTTTGGGAGGGGCCTGACTCTAGGGTCAAATGCACAAAATGTGGAGCATCATCCAAAATCACAATCATCGAATATCTTGCTCTCATCACCCAGAGGAGGAGATCTCTCCACCACGGAAAAGTCAATATAAGAATGAACCTGATGGACAAGGGAGAAGAAAAAAAATGATTTTCTCTCGGGTGCAAAAACGCCACGGATCTGCCCATCCCATCTGTTCCATAAAGGCCAACAACGCCGCCCCCACACCTGATGGAACCAACGATTTGGGCCTCAATCGATCTATTCTCTAATCTAAGTCACCCTCCCCAAAATTAGCTGAGAGTTAATAAAATCGGTATAATCCCAATTTGGCGCATAAACATTGACCAGGACCACTGAGATGTCCACCAAGGATCCACCAACAATCACATACATACCATTAGGATCCGGCACGATCTTCGTGGCCGAAAATTTAACCTTTTTATTGATCAAAATTGCCATCCCGCGGATCCTACTGTCGAAGCCAGAGTGAAATATTTTGTTTTATAAATTTAGAGTACTCAATTAAGGGGTAATTTATCTTGGCCAATTCACCTACAGTGTACATCATTTTGAGTTGTGGGGGTGAGACCCACGCAGACACGAGGAGAATGTCCAAACCACACAGAGACCCGGGGCCGGGATGGAACCCGGGTTCTCAGTGCCGTGAGGCAGCGGTGCTAACCACTGTGCCGTACTGCCCCACCCGAATGAAATACTTGACTCACCCAACCCTTCCGCAACCTAGTCTCATCCACAGACGAGTCTCTTGCAGAAACAGATCAGCACTTTCCAGGTGTGCAAATACCCTCGACTTTTCACTGGGCCGTTCACCCCCCTTACATTCCAGGCGGTCAACCAAATTAGGGCTTCTCCCTCCCCGAACCAGAGTCAACCAAGAGTGGTCATCCAACTACTGCTTCGTGTACAGGCACCAGGCCTACCTAAGATGGCTTCCAAACCCACCAGCATGACAAAAACACAGAAAAATCTGTCCTACCCCTCACGCCCCTCCCCCCCAAATCCCCGCCCCCTAACAAAACCACACCTTAACCTACATATACATAAGTGAGGCAAACAAAAAGCCCTAAATGATACTTGACCCTAACCCCAAACAAACAAAAACACTAAGCTCATTATCCAAATCTAAACTAAGATAGTGAGCTTCAGCTACCCCCATCGCTCCGCTCCAGTTAGCTAGCACTTCGGCTAGCAGGGCGGCTCCCGCCTACGGATCCAAAAATCAGAAGTAGATCAAAACCCTGTACAACGTTCTCCAACAGGGAGCTATATATTTCCCGTAACAATTATAATCCAACCTTTAAAAAACTATCATCCCACCCAAGAACAAAGAAATACGAACATCTACATGAACCCCAATAACTCCCCACAACCACATACCCATCCCCAACATCCAAATGCCTCACATAAATCGAGATCAACTCGCACTCAGCCCATGTTTTATTTTACAAAAGCCTCTACATCCTCCAGCGCAGCAAAAATATAGTCTTTCAACGCAAAGTCATTATGAGCCACACACACCGTGCCAAATCAAACTCCACTCTTATTCAAGCGGCCTTAGCCTTGTTAAATGCCGCCCGCTTCCTTGCTAGTTTTGCACCAACATCTTGATACATACTGATGGCGTGGCCTTCCCACTTAAGAGTCGTGACTATTAGCCTATCTTTTTGAGTTGTGGGGGTGAGACCCACGCAGACACAAGGAGAATGTCCAAACCACACAGAGACCCGGGACCAGGATTGAACCTGGGTTCTCAGCGCCGTGAGGCAGCGGTGCTAACCACTGTGCCACCGTGCTGCCCCACCCGAGTGAAATATTTGACTCACCCAACACCTTAGCGTATCTCAAGATCTGCTCTGATTCCTGAAAGCTATGGAACTTTACAATAACAGCTTATGGAGGTTCGTTGGGACAGGGCTTCCACCCAAGCGTCCGGTGTGCTCTATCCAACTCAGGAGGGGACGTGAATCCACCCTCCCCCACCAGCTTCCCAAACATCTTAGAGAAGTTCCCTCTGGCAACCCTACGATTCTGATATTTTGCCTCGTAGAATGATTCTCTAGATCGTCCACTTTGGCCTTCTGTGCTTTATTCAGCCTGGCCATATTGAACATATCAGCTTCCAGAGAGGCAGTCTGATTGCGAAGCCTTGAGAGAGCCGGCACCACTCCCTTTATTCCAGCACCATGGACTCCTACCAACTTATTGGTTTTCTCCAACACCATCCAAGTGGGAGCCAGGGCCATCTCTATATGACTGCCTTTGCTCCTCGGATTCAGCCGGCAAGCTTCTGGTAAGTATCTCGGCGGCTAGTGGAATGGACGGGGCCACAGCAGCATCCTCCACCATTTTCTCCACCGAAGAGCCCCGAGAAGCCTCAGAGTCAGTCGACAAATTTCTTTCTTCAGCCGTCTTTGTCCTGGTCCTTCTGGGCACCTTACACCATTGATCAGGTGGATTTTAAGCAACAGTACCCCCAGAAACTGGGTGAAAAGGTACCCTGGTGGGAACCACCTCATGTGCTTCTACTCTCTACATACCGCCACTGGAAATCTCCGCCCAATGTGTAACAGGGAGTATTAAAGGGGATTGATCTAGTTATCCAAATTAAGAAAGGCAAGAAGATAAATAGAGATAAATGTTTTCTGGCTGCAGACAAAACAAAAAGCGCATAACTCGGATATAGCTATTAGAAAAATTAAGCGCGGAGGTATCATTTACAGTGAGTACATGCAATTGGTTAATGAGCTGGAGGCTTCAGTTTAAAAGTGAACTCGAAAGTATTTGAAAAGAAATATAAAATGATAGGAAAAAGCAAGGAGATAAGTTTGGGGCAGATAATGCCAGCATAGGCTTAAATTTAAAACATTTTGTTGAACATCTCACCTCTTTTCTTCCCTTGCCCGTTGCTGTTCTTCTTGTCGCAAAGCCTGAATCATTATGGACTCAGTAACGCCTGTCGACATGCCTCCTAAACTGCGGGGCATGGAACGTCGACGAGTGGAAGTGCACACTGCTCCTCGCTCCTCTTCTAAACCATAACGGCCTTTTGATGTTACTGCAATGGTCGTCTTCTCTCTTAGTGGCCTTGCATGCACAAAAGAAACTATAATCAATGACATAAAAATGGTAACAAAAGTTGATTCGAGGAGTTGAATTAATGGATAAAGTATTCCCATTAGGCTTATTTAACACATTTCGTATCGATATGTGGATTGGGGTATGGAAATTGCTTGTGCCAAAACCTTTTAAACTTTATCTGCCACTCAGTTCACCATCATAAGTTGTTCCCACATGATTACTTTCAGCAGTAAATCTGTAGCTACTTAAAACTTTACTGAGTTGCACTAACAACACACAAAGGTATACACATCCTGTGACAACACATGCAGAAACCTAGAGGTTGGTGAAAAGTACATAACTTTGAAGATAGATTTTTTGCATACATCGTTAATCTATTGTGCCTTTGTTCAAAGGAAGCTGCAGGTCATGCTTGGTAAAAGGAAGATAATATATATTTTAATAGAGAATGCATTATTACAACGGTACAAAAAGTAGGAATATAAAGAATACTGCGCAATTAATGCAATAAAGTAAAGGATAGAAAGAAATTATTTTTAAATCCCCCACCTCCCAATTCAGTTGGCCTGTATTTAAAAATACAACCCTCCCCTCCAGTATGAAGAGCTCCTTACAGGAATACGAGTTGGGCATGGCACGAACAACTCCTTTGCCAGGCAACTAAGCCTGACAAATTGTAAGCTTCCAAGGAAAGAGTCAGCCTCAAAAATTTCATCAGCCTCAGTCTGTCCAATTCTGGAATGGGGCCACACAGACTGGTGCCCAGCCAGTAAAGCACAGATTAAGAGGCTGTGAATCAATAAGGAAAGAAGAAACAATAAAACAGGATATCTTCCAAGCTTTTATCTGCTGAACCTCCATGTGTATCTGCGGACTTCCCCCCCAAAAAAATGGAAGGCTTTGAAGACTCTGGCAGAAGCAGCTGCACAACGCAAAGATTAATAATCCACCACCGGTCAATGTTGACAGAGGAAACACTTTTTTTTCTTCACTGCATTTTATTTATTGCTATTCCTGACACGATTCATACTGTTAACAATTTGACTGAAGCCAAGAGTCACTGCCACACATTATAACAGAGCAGTTCTAGATGCTCAACGTTGAAAGTAATTGGAATACTCGCACTTCTTAACTTGTAATAAATTCGACCTTCAGTACAGAGTGTATTGAATTTGATGTTTGCATTTCAGTCCTTTGATATGCAGCTTCCAGGATTGACTTTAGCCAATGGGGGGGGGGGGGGGGGGGGGGGAAAGAGAGAAGAGTTGAACAGCCCTCAAAACAATCCAACTTCACAATTAACTAGAACCAAGCAGATCAGACTTATTAGTACTGTATGTTAACACAACAGAATAACGCAGCAAAACTCATGAACAATGAATAGAATTTATTATTTTTATTTCACATTTTATAAAGATCTTTCTAGATTGTTACAACCGCGCTACCAGGAGTTATTGCTCAGAATATTTTGGGAGGTGTATGTAACAAGATACCACGGTTCCAAGGATTAGCATGAAACTGGGTTTCAAGTACTAAGGCTGATAGCAATGCTCTTTATGTGGATTTTCATTACATCTGGACAATAAATTCACCCTGCATATTGAAAATATATTTCTACAGGATTACTGTGGAGTAACAATGCTTACAATACATAGCAATTGAACATTCAAGTCAGTTAGAAATAATTATGGACAAATAAAACTATTCTTTTGAGTTACATACTTCAAGATTTCATACTTTTCAGGCGCTGTAAGAGTTTGAAAGATAATAGAAAATGTTATTTAAAGAAAAAGCTCCCAAGAAAATTCTAAACATCATGGTGAGAAAACAAGGGGTACATGGTTGCTTGTCGCCTCTAGTTTCACTCTAAAAGAATTGGTAAATATTATATAAATACCTTTTGGAAAATATGGCAGCATATGAACCAAGAGGAATTTAAAACCACTGAATATTTATTGATTGCACATCAAAGGGATAATGGAGCCTATTTAAACAAATTATTTGTCAACAACACGTCCATGTATCCAGGCAATTCATTTGAATAACTTTTTGGCGACTTCTGTTCAAAACTCTCATACCCATTTTAAATCAGAGCAGATGATAGCTGATATTACAAATGTACTACAGAGATGTTCCATCTGCTTTCTTGTCCACTACTTCCTCCAGCCTGAAACATCCTGAGCTTCACATTGGACCACAA
The DNA here is from genome assembly GCF_047496885.1 of Scyliorhinus torazame. NCBI lineage: Eukaryota > Metazoa > Chordata > Chondrichthyes > Carcharhiniformes > Scyliorhinidae > Scyliorhinus > Scyliorhinus torazame. Next base: position 244,135,003 of record NC_092715.1, on the reverse strand, counting down.
CTCGCAGGGCACCAGAGATCAAATCGGAGCAAGAGTTGCCTTTGCTGTGGCAGTGGTAAACGCTGCTTCAAATTTGATTAGAATTCTTGAGTCATGTTAGGCATGAAGCAACAGGAAGTGGAGCCCAGTGGATAAAAGAGCACGAGAAAGAGTAAGATGGAGAGCGGAGCCAGGAAGACAAAAGAGCACAAGAAAGAGCGAGACTGAGCGCTTAGGTCCAGCTTGGAGTTTGGAATTCCTGAGGTGACGTTAAGATTCAAAAGTGAAGTGTGGTAGTTGCATCATGATTGGCTGGGAAGGAGTTAAAAAGTGTGGGAATGCAATTGTAAGGGGAATAGATAGGTCTTTCTGTGGCTGCAAATGAGACTCCAGGCTGGTATGTTGCCCCTCTGGCACTAGGGCCAAGTATGTCTCAGCACAGCTAAAGTACATTCTGGGGGAGGGTGCACAGCCAGTTGCTGGTGGTACACATTGGTTACAAAAAAGGAATGAGATCCTAAAAGTAGAATATAAGTAATCTCAGGAGTACTACCAGTGCCACGTGCTGGTCAGAGCAAAAATAGCAGATACACCAGATATGTCGCTGAAGAGGTGGTACAAAGTAAAAAGGTTTCAGGTTCTTGGCACATTGAGACCCAGTACAAACTGGGTTACTCCTGGGCAGAACCGGGACTGATGTCCTATGGGGACTATTTGCTAGAGTGGTTGGGGAAGGTTTAAAATAAAATGGCAGGGGACTGGAAACCTCTACAAGGAGTCAGAGGAGAGGGAAACTCAGACAAGTACAAAAGACAGAAAGGGGAATAAGAAAACCTATAGACAAAGAAATCAAGGGCCAAAATAAAATGTGGCCGCAGTGAAAAATAATAGGAAAAGAACAAGGAATGGTAAAAAGAAAAACCTCAAGGTTCTGTGCCTTAATTCGCAAAGCATTCACAATAAAGTGGAAGAATTAACCGTGCAAACAAATGCAAACTGGTATGATATAGTCAGGATTACGGAGACATGGCTGCAGAGTTACCGGAGATAGGAACTGATCATTAATGGTATTCAGTATTTAGGAAGGATAGACAAAAAAGAAAAATTGGTGGGGTTGAATTGTAGTAAATAACGCAATAGTGGGCAAGATATTAGCTCCGATGATGTGGAAACTGTATAGGTAGAGCTGAGAAACAGCAAGGGACAAAAAACATTAGTGCGGGTTGTATATAGATCCCCAAACTAGTAGGGATGTTAGGGATGGCATTAAATAGGAAATTAGAGACGCATGCGATAAAGGAATGTCTGTAATTAGATTTGCCACGTGTACCAAGGTACAGTGAAAAGTATTGTTCTGCGTACAGTCTATACATATTGCTCCATACATGAAAATTAGAACATTCAATAGATACATAACAATACATAATGAAAATATATAAACATAGGCAGGTGAAGTATACGGTATATAGTGCTACAACTGTAGAGATGATGATTTGGACGAGGGAATTAAATGTATTATCTCCAAATTTGTAGATGAAACAGTTGGGTGGGAGGGTGAACTGTGAAGAGGATGCAGAGATACTTCAGCAGGATTTGGGCAGGCTGAGTGGGCACATGCATGGCAGATGCAGTATAATGTGGTTAAATGTGAGGATATCTGCTTCGGTCGTGAAAATAGCAAGGCAGATTATTTGAATGGGTGCAAATTGAGAGAGGTGGATAATCAACGAGACCTCAGTGTCCTTGTGCATCAGTTGCTGAAAGTAAGCGTGCAGGTAGAGCAGGCAGTAATGAAGGCAAATGGTATGTTGGCCTTTACAGCGGGAGGATTGGAGGATTGGAATAGGGATGTTTCTGTGCAATCATATAGGGTGTTGGCGAGGCCACACCTTGAGTATTCTGTGCAGTTTTGGTGTCCTTATCTGAGGAAGGATGTTCTTGCTATGGAAGGAGTGCAGCAAAGGTTTACCAGACTGATTCCTGGGATGGTGGGACTGTCACATGTGAAGAGACTAAATCAGTTATTCATTGGAGCTTAGAAGAGTGAGGTGGGATCTCATAGAAACTTACAAACTTCTCTAACAGGATTAGACAGGGTAGATTCAGAAAGAATGTACCCGATGGTGGGGGAATCCAGAACTAGGAGTCATAGTTTCAGGATAAGGGGTAAACCTTTTAGGACTGAGGTGAGGAGAAATTTCTTCACACAGTGGTGAATCTGTAGAATTCGCTACCACAGTAAGTAGTTGAGGCCAAAACATTGTGCAATTTCAAGAAGAAATTAGATATAGCTCTTGGGGCTAAAGGGATCGAGATATGGGGGTGGGGGGTGGAAAGAGGTGGGATCAGGGTATTGAACTTGATCAGCCATGATGATAATGAATGGCAGAGCAGGCTCAAAGGGCCAAATGGCATCTTCCTGCTTCTATTTTCTATATATGTTTGTATGCATAGTAACACAGGGAAGCAGTTTTTGAATCTGTTAGTGCTCGTTCTCAAACTTTTGTATCTTCTGCCTGATGGAAGAAGTTGGAAGAGAGAATAACCCGGGTGTTATGCTGCCTGCTTTCCTAAGGCAGCAGATGTAGACAGAGTCAATGGATGGGAGGCAGGCTGACGTGATGGACTGGGCTGTATTCACAACTCTGTAGTTTCTTACAGTCTTGGGCCAAGCAGTTGCCTTACCAAGCTGTGATGCAGCCAGATAGGATGCTTTTTATGGTACATCTATAGAACTTGCTAAGAGTCGCGGACATGCCAAATTTCCTGTGGAAGTATAGGCGCTGTTGTGCTTTTCTTGGTCATAGCATTGAGTGGGTGGACCAGGACAGATTGTTAATGTTTACACCTAGGAATTTGAAGCTGTCCAACATCTCCACCTTGGCACCATTGATACAAACAGGGACGTGGACGACACTTCACTTCCTGAAGCCGATGACCAGCTCCTTAGTTTTGCTGACAATAAGGGGGAGATTCGGCATAGAGATTGGGCAAATCAAATGAGTAACAATAGGGGAATTCCTGGAATGTATACAGGATGATTTTCTGGACCAATACATTGAGGAACCAACAGAGAACAGGTGATTTGGACAAGTGAAATAGGCAAATGTATGACAGTTGCAGAATAACGTGGATAAACGAGGCTATCCACATTGATAGTAAAGACAGAAAGGCAGATTATCTGAATGGCTATAGATTGAAAGGGAAATGTGCAACAAGACTTGGGTGCCGTTACACACCAGTTGCTGAAAGCATGCAGATGCAGACAATGTGTATTGGCCTGCATGGCGAGAGGATTAGAGTACAGGAACAGGGATCTCTTGCTGCAATTATACAAGGCCTTGGTGAGACCACACCTGAAATATTCCGTGCACTTTTGGTCACCTTATAGAATCCCCTACAGTGCAGGAGGTTGCCATTCGGTCCATCGAGTGTGCATCAACCCTCCGAAAGAGAAGGGGCTGGTTTAGCACAGGGCTAAATCGCTGGCTTTGAAAGCAGACCAATTCAATTCCCATACCAGCCTCCCCAAACAGGCGCCGGAATGTGGCGACTAGGGGTTTTTCACAGTAACTTCATTTGAAGCCTACTTGTGACAATAAGCGATTTTAGTTTCATTTCTCTACCTAGGCCTATTCCCCCACTATCCCCATAAGCTTGTGCATTGATCATGATCAACCCACCTAACCTGCACATCTTTGGACTGAGGAAAGGTGTTTTTGCTATACAGGGAATGCAGCAAATGTTTACTAGAATGGCAGGACTGACATACATAGAACATTACAGCGCAGTACAGGCCCTTCGGCCCTCGATATTGCGCCGACCTGTGAAACCACTCGAACGCCCATCTACACTATTCCCTTAGCGTCCATATGTCTATCCAATGACCATTTGAATGCCCTTAGTGTTGGCGAGTCCACTACTGTTGCAGGCAGGGCAATCCACGCCCTTACTACTCTCTGAGATTGAATTGGTTATATTCATTGGAGTTTAGAATAATGAGGGGGAAGTCTCAGACACATATAAACGTCTAGGACTAAGAAAGCGTAGATGCAGAATGTACCTACATAGAGTACATAGAACATAGTGCAGAAGGAGGCCAGTCGGCCCATTGAGTCTGCACCGACCCACTTAAGCCCTCACCTCCAGCCTATTCCCATAACCCAATAACCCCATCTAACCTTTTTGGTCACTAAGGGCAATTTATCATGGCCAATTCACCTAACCTGCACGTCTTTGGACTGTGGGAGGAAGCCGGAGCATCCGGAAGAAACCCACGCAGACACGGGGAGAATGTGCAGACTCCGCACAGACAGTGACCCAGCAGGGAATCGAACCTGGGACCCTGGCGCTGTGAAGCCACAGTGATATCCACTTGTGCTACCACACTGCCCCCTGATGGCAGGGGAGTGCAGAACCAGGGGACACAGTCTAAGGATATGAGATAAACCATTTAGGACTGCGTTGAGGAGAAATCTCTTCACCCAGACAGTTGAGAGCCTGTGGAATTCACTACCACTGAAAGCAGTTGAGGCCAAAACATATGTTTTCACGAAGGAGTTAGATATAACTCTTGCGATTAAAGAGATCAAAGAATATGGGGGGGGGGGGGGGGAGAAACGAGAGAGAAAGCGGAAACAAGTTACCAAGTTGGATGATCAGTCATGACCATTAATGAATAGCGGGGCAGACTCCAAGGGCTGAATGGCCTCCTCTTGCTCCTATTATCGATGTTTCTATGTGGCAAAAAAATCAACGAAATATGACAGCTGACAAAGACAACTGCAGAGATTCTGGAATTGGTGTGTCTGGGACACTTAACAACAGTAACTTTGTAAAAAGTTTCAAATTCAAAATCTGTAAATTGTAGCAAGTGCCCAGAAACATTCACTGTTACTTCCCAGATCAAATTAAATCAAACTCCTGCATAGCTTTGGGTGCAATTTTCCAGTAGTAGTTCCCATACTCTCACCCACGCGACGTCATACTGATGCGAAAATTCCCACATCTGCACTCAGACAAGCCACTTAAAACCATGCATATACAGAATTCAAAGATAGAACTAGGCAGCAAATAACCTTGACACAACATTGGGGTGCGAGGATGAAAGGTATTTCCAATCCAATCCTACTGATTTAATATAATGCCAAGTACTATACAATTTAAATAGGAGGCTGAAAAACTTCTATAAGTAAACTAAAAGGTATTCTGCCAATATTCTTGTGACTCCTTTGTGCTGACTAAATGTTACTACTACAAATGGCAAAGAATGGAACACATAACCATCGTCACCATAATATAAATTACCAGGTCAAGTATAGCACAGAAAAGCTAACAGAGCTCCTTTTACACTGCCTAGTGACGAGACTCAAATCCACCTCAGAACAGCAATGCACTGGTTTCATATTGCGTGGCCTGAGCAACAGTTATCATCAAGATACACGCAGTTGTGTGCTGTGGATTTGTGCCAATTAGGAATTGGGTTGAGGCTGGCCAAACTCATTTTACCTTGCATTTGTCGGTTGTCAATATTATGCAGCAACCTTTTCACCTCAAGTAAATACATAACTCTGCTTCGAACTGGAGAAACCCAGAGCATTAGCATTAAGGAAGAGTAATAGGCTTGGGAAGGTAAATTACAAGTATTGAATAAAATGGGTGTTTAGGTTACTGAGACAGCCAATTACAGCACTGGGATTTCACCAGTGATATTGTTCCGCAGACTGTTAACTGCGCCTCATGGACCACAAGCAGTGCCTGGAGTCTGGCAAGCCTCAACGGTCCAATCAACCTCAGGGCTCTTTACGTACAAGTATCTTGTTGGTTGATCTGATTTTAAATGGATAAATCAACACAAGAATTATTGCATTAACAAATTGAGACGTATGCAGATTCAGACAAAGACAGATTCGAACTTACTATGGAGATTTGAATCGCATATGATGTACCAATGCAGTCAAAAAGTAAACCGCTTCGAAGTTCCAAATTTAATTAAGGATGCCAAGGCTTTGGAGACAAGTATTAACAGAAAGATACCAGGGATGAGGGACTATAGTTACGTGGAGAGACGACAGAGGCTGCAAGTACTCCCCTTATAGAAGAGAAGGTTCAAAAAGACTTGCATTTCATATGGTGCCGTTCACAATCTCAGGGTGCCCTGAAGGACTCTACAGGTGAAATACTTTCTCAAGTTCCACTAACATAACAACTTTCAAAAGGAAATTGGATGTCTAGAACCATAGAATAGAATCATAGAATTCTTACAGTACACCGACCCTCTGAAAGAGCACCCTACCTCGGGATTACTAATAGTCCAGCGACAATACCACTAGGCCACTGCGTCCCCACTCCCCCGCCCAATCACTGTAGCCCCACCTAACCTGCACATCTTTGGACACAAGGGGCAATTTACCATGGCCAATCCACCTAACCGGCACATCTTTGGACTGTGGGAAGAATCTGAAGCACCTGGAAGAAACCCACACAGACACGGGAAGAAAGTGCATACTCCACACAGACAGTTACCCAAGGCCGGAATTGAACGCAGGTCCCGAGTGTGGTGAGGCAGCAGTGCCACCGTGCCGCCTGTGTATACTAGACAAATTCTTTGTTCCTCTAACCTTGATAAAGGAAAATGTGCAAGGCTATTTTGGGCAGGACAGTAGCACAAGTGGATAGCACTGTGGCTTCACAGCACCAGGGTCCCAAGTTCGATTCCCCGCTGGGTCACTGTCTGTGCGGAGTCTGCACGTTCTCCCCGTGTCTGCGTGGTTTTCTCCGGGTGCTCCGGTTTCCGTCCAAAGACGTGCAGGTTAGGGGATTGGCCATGATAAATTGCCCTTTGTGACCAAAAAGGTTAGGAGTGGTTCTTGGATTGCGGGGATAGGGTGGAAGTGAGGGCTTAAGTGGGTTGGAGCAGACTCGATGGGACGAATGGCCTCCTTCTGCACTGTACGTTCTATGAGGAAAGGCCAAGAATGTAGGATGAATCGGACATCTTTTTCGAAAGACAACCTGGCACATTGGGTCAAACAGTCTCCTTTTATATACGAGTCTATGATTGTAACCAAATTCTTCCAAAATACACCAAAACTGTCACAGCCTCAAATTTTAAAACACCATTAAACCCATTTCAGATGAACTTGCAGTGATGTAGCCTCTCCAAAATGATAAATCACAAAGCACTTCAAAGTTCTGGCACGGACTTACTTGGAATGGGGGAGCAAACTAGGAGATTTCCTTTTGCCCTCTTGGAAGAGTTCCAGGACTTTGGCCCAGTGACAGTGAAGAAGGCAATATATTTCAAGTGAGGAGTGGATAATGGCTTGGAGGCGTAGCCAGAATGTAATGAAAACGACAATCAGAAAGTCAGAATTTGGACATTCCGGAGGAGTTTTCCGGCTGATTTGTCAGCGGGACCTTCCACTCCTGCCAAAGGTGAACCAGCGACGAGGGTTTCTAAAAGAAATCCTATTAACAGTGGCAAGACCTTGGGCGGCATGGTGATGCAATGGTTAGCACTGCCGCCTCACGGCACCAAGGACCTGGTTCAATTCTGGCCCGGGTCACTGTCCGTGTGGAGTTTGCACATTCCCCCAGTGTCTGTGTGGGATTCAACCCCACAACCCAAAGATGTGCTGGGTAGGTGGATTAGCCACGCTAAATTGCCCCTTAATTGGGGGAAAAAAATTAATTTATTTTTAAAAGTGACAGAACTAGAAGATCCTGCCATTGGCAGGCCACCTCCCCAACTGAGAAACACATTGATTATGCACTGACCAAACAGAACAAACTTCATCTTCATCCAATACTTTGCAACTGAAGCTTAAAAACCAATATTGAAAGCAGGTTCTTGCATTATACCTGCCCCTACATGTTGTGCATCTTTGATTACACATACAGGCTTTCTGCTGTTGGTCGCAAAATGATTGATGGCTCCATTAATTAAATTATTTAACAAAATTTTGTTCAGCTAATTCTCATTGTTTTCGATGTGGTAACAGAGGGTTGATGAGGGTAATGTGGCTGGTGTGGTGTACATGGACTTCCAAAAGCTGTTTGATAAAAGTGCCACTGAAAGTGCAGCATGGTCACAAAGTTGGGCGAATGACAGGAAACAAAGTTTCTGGTGAACATTGTTTTTGGATTGGAAGGTGGTGTACCGTGACGATCTTAAAATATGTATTCATGACCTGGACTTGGATGTGCAGTGCACAATTTCAAAATTGAGAAGTGTGAGGAAATTTAATGTCAAAAGCCAAAGAGGCTGCTAGAACAGGCAGCACATGACAGATGAAGTTTAATGCAGAGAAGTAATATATTTTGATAGGGAAAGGCAATCCAAAACAAAGGGTACAATTCTAGAAAAGCACAGAAACAGAGTGACATGGGGTATGTATGTGGACAAATTGCTGAAGGTCACAGGGCAGGTTGAGAAAGTAGTTAAAAAGGCATACAGCATCCTGGTCTTAATGGAAGTAGATTGTACAAAAGTTATGGTGAACCTTAACAAAATTTTCATTCTGCCTCAAGTGAGAGTGTGGGTCCAATTCTGGGCACTACACTCTAGGAAAGGTGCAATGGCATTAGAAAAGGTACATAAAAGATATTAGAATGCCTCTAGCGATGATGAACTTGGTTAATTGGGTAGATTGGAGAAGCTGGGCTCTCCATGGAAAAGACAAAGTCGAGAGGAGATTTGATAGAGATGTGTTCAATCATGACGGGGGTCTGAGTAGATAGGGAAACTGCTCCCATTGACAAAAGGGTCAAGAATCAGGGGGCATTGATTTAAGATGACTATCAAAAGAACCAAAGATATCAAGAGGAAAAACCTCTTCACAGGGTGGAGTTCAGATGTGGAACGCAGTGCCTGGGAATTAAAAAAAAAAAGAGGGGCTGGGGCAATTGTGGCTTTCAAAAATGAACAGGATAAGCACTGAACAGAAAGAAATTGCAGAGCTACAGAGAGCGACTAGCCTTGCAGAGAGCCAGCACAGACACAGCGGGCCATATGGCCTAACGCGTTGCAACCATTCCGCGATTCTATAATTAAGCTGCGAATATTTGAAAATGCTGAAATTCAAAGTAAAGCTGGATTCCTGATATGACCTGAAGTTGCCTCTTCAAATCTGTTCCAATTTTATGTTTATACAGTCAAGGAAAACTCAACAATATCAATTGGGTGATATCAGTACAGAAGAAATAGCCCAAACACAAGGCGGTGTGCAAAAGAAACAGATTATAACTGAAAAAGAAAACTGTTGTTTTTATCCAATTAAGGAGCATTTAGTGTGGCCAGCCTACCTACCCTGCACATCTTTGGGTTGGGAGGAGGGCAAGACACACGCATACAGGGGGAAAATGTGCAAACTCCACGTGGACAGTCATGAAGTCGATGGCTTTAATGCAGTGCTTCGAGAGGTTGGTCGTGAAGCGCATTACCTCCATACTCCCAGAACGCCTTGATCCACTGCAATTCGCATACCGCCACAACCAATCCACAGCAGACGCCATTTCCCTGGCCCGACAACTCATCCCTAGAGCATCTCGACAACAAGGACTCCTACATCAGACTCCTATTTATTGACTACAGCTCCGCCTTCAACACCATAATCCCAGCCAAGCTCATGTCAAAGCTCCAAAACCTAGGATTTGGCTCCCCACTCTGCAACTGGATCCTCGACTTTCTGATCCACAGATCACAATCAGTAAGAATGAACAACACCTCCTCCATAATAGTCCTCATTACCGGGGCCCCGCAAGGCTGCGTACTTAGCCCCCTACTCTACTCCCTGTACATACATCACTGCGTGGCATAATTTCGTTCCAACTCCATCTACAAGTTTGCTGACGATACGACCATAGTGGGCCAGATCTCGAATAACGATGAGTCCGAATACAGGAGGGAGATAGAGAACCGGAGTGGTGCAGCATCAACAATCTCTCCCTCAAAGCCAGTAAAACTAAAGAGCTGGTCATTGACTTCAGGAAGCAAAGTACTGTACATACCCGTCAGCATCAACGGGGCCAAGGTGGAGATGGTTAGCAGTTTCAAATTCCTAGAGGTGCACATCTCCAAAAATACTTCCTCAGGAAACAAAGGAATTTCGGCATGTCCACATTAACCCTTACCAACTTTTATAGATGCACCATAGAAAGCATCCTTTCTGGCTGCATCACAGCCTGGTATGGCAACTGCTCGGCCCAGGACCGCAAGAAATTTCAGAGAGTCGTGAACACAGCCCAGTCCATCACACAAACCTGCCTCCCATCCATTGACTCCATCTACACCTCCCGCTGCCTGGGGAAAGCGGGCAGCATAATCAAAGATCCCTCTCACCCAGCTTACTCACTCTTCCAACTTCTTCCATCGGGCAGGAGATACAGAAGTCCGAGAACACGCACGAACAGACTCAAAAACAGCTTCTTCCCCACTGTCACCAGACTCCTAAATAACCCTCTTATGGACTGACCTCATTAATACACCCTGTATGCTTCATCCGATGCCGGTGCTTATGTAATTACATTGAATACTTTGTGTTGCCCTATTATGTATTTTCTTTTATTCCCTTTTCTTTCCATGTACTTAATGATCTGTTGAGTTGCTCGCAGAAAAATACTTTTCACTGTACCTCGGTACACATGACCATAAACAAATCCAATCCAATGACCTGGGTGAAGTGCCCCATAAGGTAGCAGTTCTAAACAATGCCAACCAATAAAAAAACTAAAATGAGACGGTGCAAAATATTAACATCTGTAGTGTTACAAGGTGAGAAGCGAAATCATGACCTACATGAACGCAATTTATCATGTGTTGTAATTTTGAACATATACTCAGATACAGATATGCAGGTTTTAGTTTGAGATTTTCACTGATACCATCATTGTGGCCAAGAAATATCGCTCCTCAGCATTACACACAAGAAAGATATTACACAGAATATATAACATTCCATGTTCGTACCAGCCTCCTAATGGATCTTTGTGCTGTGCCGAGTCAGATCTTAGTCTGGCAGTAATCAGGACACAATATCTGCACCCCAAAACTGGGAGGTGTAAAGATGGTGATAAAATCAGCTGCTCTTGATTATCAAATACATTTACCTTTAGTGGAATGGACGTGTATGAATCATGTTAAGTATTGTTAAGATATACTGCCTCCCAAATTTTGAGCATCCTTGAAATATTCACCACTTATGGAGATGGACCCAGGAAGGATGCTGAACTTGTATTCATGCCCCAGAATTAAGAGATGGGACAACAACTGAAATACATTAATGAATGCGGGGTAGAGATTTTGTGGACTTTTTTTTCCATAAAGGAACATACCAGTATAATATTGCCCCTTCCCACAAGCCTCCAATTTCTTGCTTGCTATCTTGATGGTGCCAACCTTAGAGGTATGGCTCCTCAGGCACCTTACCCAAGTGGCCACTCTTTAATGCTTAGTCTAGGCAACAAGTTATTTTGCCACAGAAAGTATCCCAGTCAGACCTACTAGCCTTTATCTGGGTTAGTATTTTTCTGAAGCAATCTCTAGGATATCAATTACTACCCCAACTAAATTATCAACTCAAACACAGGCTGGGATTGCATTCAAATTGATGAGATAAAAAAAGCCACTGATAGGCAGAGGAAACTGACTGAACAAAGATAAAGGAATCCTGCGTGGATAAAATCAAAGGCTTATTCGCAAAATCAGTCACAAGACACATAGGAACAGAAGCGATGTTATTTAAGTTTACACATTACACCAAATCAGAGGAAGGAGGATTCAAACAATTGGGAAGAGACAATCCAATGGGAACGGCAAAACTAACACTGTGGGAACATGAACTAAATGGCCATAGGAGACTACAGGGCTCAACATTAAAGTGATGAGTCAATTGATAAATAGCTCACTAAAACTAGTATCACAGTGTCAATAAAAAGTAAATCTGCGAAGGTATGTCCAGACCTAGAACACTTTACAACTTGTCGGTATTGCTGCAAGAAACTTCAGATTCAAGGGACACAGGCTGAACACTGAAAAGGAGACAGGCACAGTTTACAGAAAATACTTCATATTCAAGAAGCTGGAAATGTGTTGAAGGGACAGTTCTGGGGTATAGGTGCTACAAAAACATTTGAATGTATAGTTGCAGGGTGTTAATTTTGGCAATCAAAAGTCCTTTTTAAGTTACATGCTTTACTACTACTCCCCTTTCTGCTCTATGTGACACAGCACATATTCATTACCTATGGTACATATACATGACGTAATATGGAGTTAGATCAAGTGCTCCAAAATTCATTATTTGGAGAGTCGCAATACATTCTAGGTTAGTGCTTTAAGTCTAACCAATGAAGAATAGAGAAATGTTAGGACCGAGAGAAAATAGATAAATAAATTTTGGGTTGCACTGGAATAAAAATAAAATTGGCTTAAGCTAAACAAAATGAAATAAGTCACAAAAGGTTAAATTGCAAAATAACTATGCAACGCCAATAAGAAATGAAGTTTGTAAGAAATGGACTTGACAAGATAAAATCTATCAAATGAAACTAGTTATCGAGCCAAATGCAGAGTGAAAATTGATGCCAGGGTGAGAATGGCCAAGAGAAAGCAGTTATCTCTTATACTTTGCCAACATTTTGAAAGTACCCTGAGGAAGGGTAAGAGACGACAAACCAAAAAGACCATCAAGTGCTGTGGAGCACTAAATAGCACAGGTAGGACAAGGCTAACAAACTGAAAACAGATTTATCTAGATCTTGGTGAAACTGAACACCTGTTCTATGCTGCAACACAAGTCGAACTTGATTTTTCAAGTTATACATTCAAGTCAAGCAACAGGATCTCAACCAATCAGACTCAAAAATGCAGTTTGGATCAAGAGACGTCCATAAAATATTTTGTAGTGCACCACCTGCATACCCCCCATGTTATTCACCATTTTGAACTCTAATGGAACTCTAATCACAATGCTTTCCCGCTCGCCGGATCAAAAAAACAAGCACTCTATTCCTAAAAGAATTGTGGATGTACCTATACCAGGTAGATTGCAGCAGTTCAAGAAGGTGGTTCACCACCACTAAGGGCATTAAAGCCCACATCCCATGAAAAAACATGTAAAAAATTAGTTGTGATTGTATCTTCAGTGTGGTTGTTGCTCCTGCAACTTACTGAAAAACACTTCAGCACCTGAGAGAACGGTCTAAAATTCACTACAATGAGTGGGTGAAGATATGCCCTTGAGGCGAAAACATTTAGCTTACTTCAAGAGCAGACACCTATTGATTCAACAATAAATATTTTCAGATTCCACCAATAGCCAGAGGTTGCACTCATGAACTGAACTATAGCACAGGAACAGTACAGAACATACAAGTTAAATGGGTGTTAAAATGCTAGGTGAAAGGATGTTTACAAGGACAAAGCAATACTGCACTTAAGTATGCATTCAATTCTTCAGTCTTTAATGCAGAAGTTGCTGAATCAGACATGCTCCTTTATTCTGAAAGTTGTATGTTTACAGAACCTTTGGAGAAGGCTGATGTTGTGGATTGGTGATATACATTTCAAAATTAACACAAATCAAAAGATATGTCACTTGGCACAGCTGGTAGCACTCACGTTGAGTCAGAGAGCCATGGGTTCAATTCACACTACAAGACATCGGTATATAAACAGACTGATTTCTGTGCAGTACAGAAGGAAAAAGTGCATCCATTCTTAAAACAGAACCTCTATCTGCTCGTTTAGGTCAATCTAAAACACCCCATAGCACTTAGAAAGAACAGAATTCTACTGGTCCCCAGGTCGACATTCCTCCCCTCAAGCAACCTCAACACATCATCTTAATGGGACATTCTGCTGAGTGCAAGCTGGCTATTCTGTCACTACACAAAGTGCAGTTGGTCATTTGAGGCAAAATAAAGTTATTTTTTCCGCCTTCGACGTTCCCACCACACAAACGGTACTACTTCAAGGAACAGCTCCACTTCCAAGATTTTAGAATCAATCTGGTTTACTTCACGAGGACGGATTTCAGAGTAGTACCAAAACAGTTTGCATATGAGTGTTTGGAAACTGCAACTGATTTTCCTTGCACAGGCTAACAATTCCAATATATAGATTTATTTTATTTCCATTTGTTGACTCCAATTCCGAAGAGAAAGTAACGAGTAGGTCACTATTTTAGGGCAGCGTGGTGGTGCAGTGGTTAGCACTGCTGCCTCACAGCACCAGGGACCCAGGTTCAATTCCATCCTTGGCTGACTGTTTGTGCAGAGTTTGCACTTTCTCCCCAAGTCTGCGTGGGCTGCCTCCGGTTTCCTTCCACAGTCCAAAGACATGCAGGTTAGGTGGAATGGACGTGTTAAATTGCCCCTTAGGGTGAAGTTACAGGGCAGGGGATTGGGACTAGGTAGGGTGGTCTTTCAAAGGGTCGGTGTAGTCTCGATTGGCCAAATGGCCTCTTTCTGTACTGTTGGGATTCTATGATTATGATATATCAGACATCAAAGAGTCAACATTTCATATGTTGGATTGGGTAGACAAGTGGCAGATGAAGTTCAATGCAGAGAAATGAGGTGAATCATTTTGGCAGGAAGAATATAGAGATAGTATAAAATAAAGGAATAAAAAACAGGATCAAAGGAAACTCAGTTTATATGTACACAAGTCATGGACAGTGGCTGGGCATGTAGATAGAGCAGCGCATATGGCATCCTAAGTTTTATTAATAGAGACACGACTACAAGAGTACATGTTGAATTTGTGCAAGACACCAATTAAACTACATTTGGAGCACTGCCTCCAATTCTGGGCACCAGGAAGGACGTGATGGCATTGGAAAGTACAGAGGAGAGGAGATTCACAAAAATGATTCCAGGAATAAAAAAGCTGCAGCTAGGAGGATGGATTGGAGGTTGGATCTGTTTTCCCTTGGAGAAAATACTTAATAGAAGTATTCAAGATCGGAGGGGTATGAACAGGGTAAATAGTGAGAAAATGACTCCCCATCAAGAATACATCATGAACTAGAGGACACAGATTCAAAATAGTGCACAAAAGGAATAGGAGTGATGTGAGGGAAACTTTTTTTCACCCCGAGGGTGGATGGAGTCTGGAATGAACTTCCTGAAAGGATGGTGGAGACAGGTTCGACCAAGGTATTCAAAAGGGAATTGGATTGCTTTCTGAAAAGAAAGAATGTGTACATTATGGGGATAGGGGAGTGAGATTAGGTAGAGTGCTGTTTCAGCGAGCAAGAGCAGGCCGACTCGGCCAAATGGCCATCTCTCTGCACTTAAACATTTAGTGATTCTGTCAGTGAACGTGTCCAGCGATCCGATGTTTCTCAATAATGCTGCAGTGATTATGTCCAAATGATTAAATCAGTGTGGATAGAGCATGATCATACTAATTAATACAACCATTCCGGCAGACAGTTTTCATGATTCTCTTGCTGCCTTCCTGGACCCGTTTGCTCCATACATCCTCACAGGGGAGGGGAAAATGGGCAGGATACGAGTAAATCAGTGCAGTGGACAGAGTTGGGTGGAAGGAAGCTTGTCTGCCGCTCTCATGTATTCACATGGGATTATTTCACGCCCCACCTCCCACCCACTGGTAGCCCATGTGTAGAAGTCAGATAGATCAAAATACTGCATGCATGCAGAAGCTGGAGATCTGAAACAAAAACAGAAACAAAAAAAAGGGCTGGAAAATATCAGCAGGTCTGGCAGCCTCTGTGGGGAGAGCGAGAGGGATAGACGCACTTAAAAGAGTGTGAGTGACAGACACAAAAAGTTTCCAGTCTGACATGACTGGGTCAGATCAAGTGGGAGAGAGCTTGGCACCAATGTGGTCGCTGTCTTGAGTAGAAATAGTGAGGAGTCGGGCCATCCGAAGGAGGAGGATGGATTTTAGATGGGGCTTTTTCATGTCGACATGTGAACTGATGCTGGTCCTCATCACTTGGTTAAATCCAGCCCCCAGCCCTGCCATGTCAGTGCCCAACGTGGGGCAGAGTGCTCGCCTCCCTTAAAGCTCACTCACCTTGACAACAGCGTCAACTTCTGCTCCAGCATCATCTCCAGCTTCTGAGCCTGCCTGGAGAGCCAGTGGTCCACGCCGTGGAGCCGGTAGCAGCTCTCCAGCATCAGCCTGAAGTCGGCCACGAAGTCGGTGATGCCGCCGTACTGGTTCTGCTCGAACTTCTCTTCCATCTTGTGCAGCCAGACGGGCGGCCGGTCGCCCTCGGCCGCCTCCTCCTCGGGCCGGGCGAACGGCGCCGTCAGGTTCTTGTGCTTGTCGAGCAGGAACTCGCTCAGGATTCGCCGGCCCTGCTGCACCTCGTAGCTCGGATCGGCGGCCTCCTGCTCTCGGTCGCTCTCGCCGCCGTCCTGCTGCTGGTCCGCGAGCTCGGGAGGCGGCGGCGGCGGCTCGGCCGCTTTCATACACCTGCCGCCGGGAGCGGCCGCTGCACCCGGCCCGTCCGGCTGCCTGGCCAGTCCGTTAGCTCTGGGCAGCCGGCCGCTGGCCGAGCGCGTCCTGGGCCCCGTCATCTCGGCCCTGGGCTCCTCTCCTCCAGCCCCGGCCTCGGGGCCCGGCTGGCTGCTGCAGCCCCTGTCTCGGGGCGCTCGCCGCCGCTGCTGCTGGTCGTCGTCGCCGCTCGGGCCTCCGTCCCGCGGTAACTCCCCTGAACTCGAGTCCGCCGCCGCTTCTTCCCCGGGGCCGCTCCGCTCCTCTCCCGCAGGCCTCGGCCTCCTCCTCCTGCCCGCCTCGTCCTCGGGCCCCGTGTCGTCGCGGTCGGCCGCGGGCTCATTGTTCGGTGGCCGGAGGGCGGCTGCGGCCGGGCCTCCATCACCTTCACCTGCCGCCGCCGCTTCCATCCCGGCCCCAGGCCTTGGGGAGTGAAGCCGGGAGGGGGGTGGGGGGAAGAGGGTGGATTGACTCAGGCCCCGGAACCGGGCTCTCGCTCCCAGCCCCTCTCTCCGCAGTCTCCCGATGGGGGTGGGTGGGAGGAGAAGGGGAGGGGGGGGTTGGTCTCCTGACTCGGCCTCTCGCCCCGAGCTCGCTTGTCGCTCGCTCTCTCCCTCACCACTGCGGCCTCCGGCGGGCCTGGCTCCGCTCAGCTGTCCCGCCCACTCCCATTGGCTGGCGGCCGCCTGATTGACAGCGACAGACCGCAAACCATTGGCTGAGGCTGCGTGATGGACGGGGGGGGCCGTTCCGCCGAGAGCCGCACGCCATTGGCTGAGGCCGCGTGATTGACGGGGAGGCTGTCCAGCCGAAGGCCGCACGCCATTGGCTGAGAGACGCCCCCGGTTTGATTGACAGCTGCCGGCCAGAGCCAGGCCGCGCTCCCATTGGACGAGACGGTGCTCGCGCGGAAAGGCGGCGGCCGCGCGGGGGGAGGCTGCGCACTGGAAGCACCGGGAGAGCTTTGCAACCTGTCCGCAGGGCTTTACAAGCTTCATTGCAACAGGCAACAGGCACGCAAATAGAAGGCTGATTGCAAGAAGTAGGATCTGGTAAAAATGCTGCTTGTTGCATTAATTCGAGTTCCACTCGTCCAGGGGACTTATTACAAATATTATCCATTTGAATTGCCACGTTCTGCATCCCGATTATGCACCTTCCAGATTGCCCTGCATCTGAGGAATTATCTCCCACCAACTTTTTAAAAGTTTTGCAGATGGGTTGCGTGCACTCGAAAAAGTTAACTTGTGTCTCTCTCTCTTCCCCCCCCCCCCCCCCCCCCCCCCCCAACAGACCTACTGAGTTTTATCCAGCAAATTTCTTTTCCGTCTCTTTAAATTTTATAGCCATGGGCTGATCTCTAGAGATGCCTTTTGGAAAGAAACCTTTCAGGTCTGGGGAAGCTGTCATTGAAGATCTGCTCCACCGGGCTGCCACACTTGCTCGTTATCTTTCTTTTTGTTGTCGTTGCCCCAGCTCTTTCCGTTTTTTAATTATCCATTTAAGGCGATTGGCAAAAGAACCAAAGGTAACATCAGAAAACATTTTATTTTGACCGAGAAAGCGGTTAGGATGTAGAATAAAAATGCCTGAGTGTGGTGAGGGGGGAACACCCAATTGTGGCTTTCAAAAGGGAGTTGGTTACACCTGAAGATTTAAGAAACTAATTGCCAGGGAGTGGGACTAGCTGAACTACACTTGCAGAGAGCTGACATGGACTCGATGGGTCCAGTGGTCTCTTGTAGTAACTATTTTCTGATTCGGCAGCGCCTTTGACATAAAACAAAAGTATGACACTTGAGTTGGGGAAAGAGATATTTGGCGAGATTCTGTTTCCCAATGCCTATATCGTAATCAGCGATCGGGCGGAGAATCCCCTTTTACGATGGAATTGGGGGCGGCGCCTGTTTTCGCATGCTCCGACCCCTCCGAAACGGCGTCATTGCGGCGTGCCGCGCATACCGTTGGGACAGCCTCAGGACATCACCAAAAGGCTCTCCCATGATGCTCTGACCTCGATGAACCAAGTTCGCAACGGCACGGGGGATGTGTGGTCCAGCCGTGTGCAAACTCGGCGTCGCGGATGTGGACTGTGTCCAGCACCGCCACAGTCGGGCAGGGACCATACTGCTGGCTGGGGGGGTGGGGGGCTTCTGTGAGGGCTGGGGGGATTGGTGGGGGGGGTGGCCAGGGGGGCACTATCTAGTAGACCGTGTCTGCTTACGGCTGGTGGCAGGTTGTACGGCTCGACCGCTGCAGGCCATCGCCATGCCCGGCCACAGACCCAGCAATTCTCCGGCCGTTTGTTTTGTGGAGGCTGGGTGATTTACGTGCATGGCTGCTAGCCCCTCACCGGTCGCAGCATCGATGAGGGGGGCGCCGCCGATTTTTTCACTGTAAAACACCATGGTTCCTCTGCACCTCACCTCAAAATCGGAGAATCTGGCCCATTAAGTCAGATTAACACCGGGGTGATAAGCAAATGGGATTTACTGCCAGTTAATGCAGAGGCAGCAGAGTTTTGGAAGATGTGGGAGACTAACAAGAAGTGCAGTGGAATAGTCTAGAGGCAACGACGGCATGAAAAAAGGCTTCAGCACCAGATCAGCTCAGAAAGGGCTGAAGTCGGGCAAAGTTACAGAGATAGAAATAGGCTACAAGTCATTCAGAAATGATAGTGACAGAAAGAAGGGAGTGATGGGGACTGGTGGCAATGTTGATCAATTATAGTATTAGACCACTTAAAAGAATGATAGAGTTGACATGTCAAAGACCGTGGGAAGGGTTCTCCAGTCCCTGGCAGTGTGTTTCTCGGCGGCGCTCCATTCACTGGCGGCAGGATTCTCTCTTCCCATCACTTGTCAATGGGATTTCCCATTGAAGCCACGTGATGCCACCTGGAAATCCCCGGACGGGAATGCACTGCCAGCGGAAAAACAGAATCACAATGGGCGGAGAATTTTGGCCATTATCTATGCCAGAGTAGGGTGTATTAGATTCTTCCAGTTAACTCTATGTCTCTCGCCACTGATGTGCTGAGTTTTCCTAGCACCTGATGTTTTTATTTCGGATTTCCAGCATCTGCAGTATTTTGTGCTTATTCCAATGCCGTTAAGGCTGGCAACCCCACAAGAGAGGTGAGTGCAGTTCAGGCAGTGAGGAAAGAGCATCATCGTGGAGATGCACTCGGAGACATGAAACAAAATTTAAAACGAGGAGAAAAGATGAAAGCAAATTAGTGCGGATGCTGGAATCTGAAACAAAGACTGAAAATTCCAGACAATCTCAGCAGGTCTGGCAGCATCTGTGGAGAGAGAATGGAGCTAACGTTTGTTGCTAACTTTTGCCTTAGTTTAATTGCTCTGTTTTATCACCTTTGCTCTTGAGTCGCCAGGTATCTTTATGATACCGCCATGTGGTTCAAGTCCGAGTAATGATCAATAATCCAATGCACCGCTTAGTAAGATTTAAATCAAAGCACATTTATTATACACAGTAATCACTACTCACGTACAAATTCTACGTCTAAGCTACTTCTACAGCTACCAGGCCAATACTTAACTTGGAACTGGCCCACCAGGTCAGGGAAACGAATGGCCTTTCGTTCGGGTTCTGAGCCTGCGGGATTCGAAGTTGGTACAGATTGGTAGCTAGGAGCGCCTATCTCGTAGCGAGCGTTGAAGTAAGACTTACTGGATATTGGCGGCGGCTGAACCGGTCACTGTCAAGGGTTGGTTCACGTTGCTGAGTGACCCGGTCAAGAAGAACGATTTGAACTTGGGCTTGATTCTTATAGTCCCCAGGGGCTTCCCGCCTTTCGGGGCGGACCCTGTACCTGGTTCCAAGTGATTGGACTTTGTCCCAATCACTTGGTTCGATTTTCTCCAATGCTGGAGCGGTTCCCTGATCGATGGGCGGTCCTGAGGTGGTCGTTCACCTCCCTTTGTGTAGGCTTCTGCTGGCGCCAAAGAGTCTGGTTTTGCTTTATGTGTCTAAATGTTGCTCATTGTTCCTGGGGATTGCTCATTAGTATGCAGATGGCTGGTGTTTTGTTATGCTGATGGTTGCTGGTATTGATCTTGTCTGGCCTTTCCAGAGGTAAATACACACTCAACCTGCAGCTGCTCGTTTGTGTCCTGTTGGCTGACTTTCCCATCAGCCTTTGCCGTTCGCCATTTTAAATCGGGAGTTAGCCATTTTAAATCGGGAGTTAGCCATTTTAAATCGGGAGTTAGTCATTTTAAATCGGGAGTTAGCCATTTTAACTGGCTACACGTTCGAGTCTGGGTGACTTGTTGCCATTCGACATAGAGTCCGTCCTCTCTCCACAAATGCTGTCAGACTTGCTGAGATTGTCCAGCATTTTCTGTTTTTGTTAAAGGTGATGAAAAATCTGAAGCCAGTAGGCCCCTGCCAAGTGGATGGTAAGCCCCTCTCGTGGATTTATTTGGGCTGTATGTACAGTCGATCGTGCCAACAGCCTGCGGCTCTGATGGCCATTCAGCCTACTACCTGGAGGCGACCTCCAGTGTGCTGCTGGACTTAGCGTGAGGCTGCTCCACCACTGTGAAGATCCCAGTGGAGTTCTCCCTGCCTCCCTAATCATCCTCATAATCTGGCATGATTAATCGAAGGCTGAAATGCGTCAGCCGTTCTTTGTTCTGAAGCAGTCCCTCGAGACAGAGGATGGCTTATTTCCACTTCGGGGCTGAGGGTCCTGAGGTGACTAAAAAGTCCAATGATGGATCCGCAAGCTCTGCCATCGGTGGGGCAGATAATGTTTGATGAGGCTAGTGGATGAGATGCACAGATTTTGGTACGCTCCTCCACCTGGGCCTGTTGGAAACGTTCAAAATGGTTTGCACCTTTACGGATGCTTCTCCAGTTTTTGTGGTCTCGAGCAACAGATTCCCACAAATCAATGGGGTTGGTGCAACTTTTAAGGGCGGCTGTTATGGACGCCTGGTCAGCTCTCAACAGTGGCTAAGAGGCTGGACCAGAACCATAACTGTTTTAAGTTGGTGTGGAAAGATTGATTTCTCCCAGGGGTGATAATATAAGAAATAGCGCTTGGTTATTTTATAAACAAACTTTATTAGAAGAAAAGCAAACAATATTTAAACTTTTAGACTTCAAACCTACAATAACAGATTGCATGCAGTTTCTTAACCTTATGACACTAGTTCCCATTAAACAACACTTTAACAAAACATGCAGCTCTCATGACACTTCCACAGACAGACAAAGGCAATACTTGCATTTATGAAGCAATTTTTCTGCTGTTGGGGACATTTGTTCAGAACCCTTTTCCAAAGCATGCCTGGGTGGCAAATATCATTACCTGTTGCGGTTGATTTCTAAAGCCTTTTCCTCTACCTATTTAAAACAGTATTCTCTCTCTCGCTCTAAGCTCCGCCCAGCTGCTCAAACAAATGTTCTCTGGGTTTCCAGACTTGAATCTATCATCATTATCTTTGCTGTTTACACAGGGCCATGCTAATGATATGCAACTAACTTCCCATTGACGGACAAAGAGGCCATCAGATTCTGTACTAGGCTAATAGCTGGTCAGACATGAGTGCCCCAAAGAACAATGGATCTGGGGCATCCTATGTATTACCACCAACAATTTTAACTCTGACTGGAACAATGTAACTCAGCCAGGTGTGGGCGTATCCCGCTGACTCCATGCTAGCATTATTTTTCCTCAATCGGTTTACCCCAAATTGCCTGTTACATATTTGATATCATTTCTAGACCCAATTTCCTAATATCTTCCTCGCATAACAAGGCTTTGAGGATGTTTGAACATTTCCTTTGTCCTCCTGGTAACCTCTTTCCGTGACGAAGTTCGGGGTAAAGGATATGTTTTGGAAGTCTTGTGTCAGACAAGCAGATGAGTCCCACCATCATAGCTGATTAACCATAACGAGTGCCTCAATACTGGGAATCTTGGCCTGAGAGAGGACACTGAGAGCACCTGCCCTGCCATTGAATCTGCAGAATTTCACGGAGGCATCACTAGTAATATTTCTCCAGGTCTAGGCCCACCAACCCAATACCAACATTTTCCATTTCCTTCCCAATTTTACCCCCAAACCGGCCTCCACCGGCCCATAGACTTCAGTTATATGGAGACTCCAGAGAAGGTGGGATTGTTCTCTTAATTGAAGCAAAGCTTAGCGGAAGATTCAGTCCAAGATTAAAAATTATGAGAGGTCATAGAACCCCTACAGTGTAGAAGGAGGCCATTCAACCCATCCGGTCTTCACTGACCCCTTGAAAGAGAATCTTACCTCGGCCCACTCCCCCACCCCATCCCCGTAACCTAACTTGTACATCCCTGGACACTAAGGGGCAATTTAGCTTGGCCAATCCACCTAACCTGTACATCTTTGGACTGTGGGAGGAAACCGGAGCACCCGGAGGAAACCCCTGCAGGCACGGGGAGAACGTGCAAACTCCGCATAGACAGTGACCCAAGCCAGGAATCGAACCTGGGACCCTGGAGCTGTGAAGCAACTGTGCTAACCACTGTGCTACCGTGCCGCCGTGGGTAAGTAAGTGAAAACTGTTTCTATTGGTAGAAGGATCAGTAACTAGAGGACCAGGATTTTAGGTCTAAAGAACAAGAGAGTAACATATTTGTAGATCCAGCCATAACTTGATCTATGGGCAGGAATTTACATTCCCCCTTCAGCGGTTTTGCGGGGGGGGGGGGGGGGGGGGGGCTACATAAAATTCCTTGGATAATCTTCCCACCTGCAGCAAGTCCCAGGATATAGACAAATTAAGGTCTCCACAAAAAATCCCTTGGTGACCTTTTAACAAGACCTTCCACCTCATTGGTTGGAACCAGGCAAACTGCATTTTAAACACTGGCATGTCTGCTCAAGGATGAATGGAAAATTAGAAATCATAGAATTTACTGTGCAGACAGAGGCCATTCGGCCCATCGAGTCTGCACTGGCCCTTGGAAATCCTTTGATAGCCCTGGCCGAGTTGGTGGGGCCTTGCCTCTCAATCTGTTCAGGCTTCCAGTCCTACTCCAGGACTTGAGCACAAAAATCACCAGGGCAGCATTAAGGGAATGCTACACTGCCAGAGATGTCATTTTTCAGATGAGATATAAGTTCAAAAACTTGATCAGGTCAGAACATCAAATGGTGTTTTGGCTTTTGTGTAGAGACCTGACAGACTGCGCTTCTCTACGTCAATTTTATGGCTTAATTCCTGTCTACATTCAACCTTCTCTGCCTGCAATCCATTATTGTCTAACCTCCGTTACCTCCTGGAGGCCCATGGAGTGCAAGAGTATAACAGAAAGGGCTAACAATGTTTTCATGTATTGAGCATAGTAAGGTGTTGAGCGTAGTTCATTAGGTCTTATTAAGGTATATGTAGTTTTAGGCAGTTCACTGTGACAGAGTCCAATTGGGAATGGGCAATTCTAGATTTGGTGACGTGTAATGAAGCAGACTTGATTAGTGAACTTAGGGTGAAGGAACTCTGAGGGGGCAATGCCCACAATATGATAGAATTTACCGTGCGACTTTCGGTTGCGACGATGCGGAGCTAAGCCGCACATTTCGGCGGCTCCCGCGAGAACGGACTTTTGGGCTCTCTGGCATGGGGGCCGGACCAGCAGGAGTTTCTCAGGCGCTGCGTGGAGGAGCTTAAAAAGGAGGTGCTGGCGCCATTGCTGACGGCGATCGAGGGGCTGAAGGAGACCCAGAAGGCCCAGGAGGTAGAGCTCCGAGAGGTGAGGGACAAAACCAACGAGAACGAGGACGAGATCTTGGGCCTGGCGGTGACGATGGAGGCGCACGAGGCGGTGCACAAGAGGTGGGCCGAAAGATTCGAGGTCCTGGAGAATAGGTCGAGGAGGAAGAATCTCCGGATTCTGGGTCTCCCTGAAGGGGTGGAGGGGGCCGACGCCGAGGCGTATGTGAGCTCGATGCTCCATTCGCTGATGGGTGCGGAGGCCTCTCCGAGCCCCCTGGAGCTAGAAGGGGCTCACCGGGTCCTGGTGAGGAGACACAAGGCCGGCGAGCAGCCGAGGGCGATAGTGGCGAGGTTCCATCATTTCGCGGACAGAGAGAGTGTCCTGAGATGGGCCAAGAAAGAGCGGAGCAGCAGATGGGAGAATGCGGTGATCCGAGTCTACCAGCACTGGAGCACGGAGGTGGCAAAGAGGAGAGCTGGCTTCAACAGGGCCAAGGCGGTGCTGCATAGAAAGAGGGTGAGATTCGGAATGCTGCAGCCAGCGCGACTGTGGGTCACATATCAGGATCGACACCACTAATTTGAAACGCCAGAAGAGGCTTGGACCTTTATCCAAACGGAAAGATTGGACTCAAACTGAGGGTCTGTGGTTGTGGGGGAGATGTTGACTGTATACAGGGTTGTAAATATGGGTAAAGAATGTTTCACGGGTGGGACGATGGATGGGGATAGGGGAAGAGTTTTGATGGGGAGACTGCGAGGAATGTGGCGCCGGTGCTGGAGGGAGGTGAGACCCGGGGATGGGGGAATTGGGATAAGGCCTCAACAGGAGCTGCGCCACAGGGGGCGGGGCTGGCTCGGAAAGCGCGGGCTTTTGCCCGCGTTAGGGAAGGGCGGGAGGGGGGGCGATGGAGGAGCGCAAGGAGGAGGAGGGATTTCCACACCGGGGGGGGGGGGGGGGGGGTCAACGGGAAGGCGGGAGAAGCCGGGGTCAGCAGGAGTCAGCTGACTTACGGAAGTATTATCGGGGGAGCAAAAGAGTTAGATCTGGATCTAGCCGGGGGGGGGGGGGGGAATAGGGTTGCTGCTGGATTGGTCGAGGGGGAACTGAAAACGGAAGAGATGGTCGGGGCGGGGGTTCCCCGTCTGGGGGACTGGAGGGTGCGGGAGGTGTGGGCACGATACTGGCCTAAAATAGGAGATGGCTAGTCGGCGGGGGGGGGGGGGTGGGGGGTGGGGGGAGGGGGGGGAGGCGGGGGGAGGGGGAGCCCCCAATCCAGCTGATCACGTGGAATGTGAGGGGCCTAAATGGGCCGGTTAAGAGGGCCCGAGTGTTCGCGCACTTAAAGGGACTGAAGGCAGACGTGGTCATGCTTCAGGAGACACATCTGAAGGTGGCAGATCAGGTCAGGTTAAGAAAGGGATGGGTAGGACAGGTATTCCATTCGGGGTTGGATGCGAAGAATAGAGGGGTGGCAATACTGGTGAGGAAGCGGGTGTCGTTTGAGGCCAAGGACAATGGAGGTCGATACATGATGGTGAGCGGTAGGTTGCAGGGGACGTGGGTGGTATTGGTAAATGTATACGCCCCGAACTGGGACGATGCTGGATTCATGAAGCGTATGTTGGGGCGTATTCCGGACCTGGTGGTAGGAAGCTTGATAATGGGAGGGGATTTCAACACGGTGTTGGACCCAGCACTGGATCGCTCCAGATCTAGGACCGGAAAGAGGCCGGCTGCAGCCAAGGTGCTTAGGGGGTTTATGGACCAGGTGGGGGGAGTGGATCCGTGGAGATTTGCCAGGCCTTTGGCCAGAGAATTCTCTTTTTTCTCCCACATACAGAAAGCCTACTCCCGGATAGATTTTTTTTGTTCTGAGCAGGGCGTTGATCCCGAAAGTGGAAGGAATGGAGTATTCAGCCATAACCATCTCAGACCACGCCCCGCACTGGGTGGAACTAGAGTTGGGAGAGGAGAGGGACCAACGCCCGCTGTGGCGGTTGGATGTGGGACTGCTGGCAGACGAGGAAGTATGCGGGAGGGTGCAGGCGTGCATTGAAAGGTATTTGGAGGCCAACGACAACGGGGAGGTGCAGGTGGGAGTAGTATGGGAGGCGCTGAAGGCGGTGGTCAGGGGAGAGTTAATCTCCATCAGGGCTCATAGGGAGAAGAGAGAGGGCAGGGAAAGGGAGAGGTTAGTGGGGGAGATTTTAAGAGTGGACAGGAGATATGCAGAGGCCCCTGAAGAGGGACTACTCAGTGAGAGGCAAAGTCTCCAGACGGAGTTCGACCTGTTGACCAAAGGGAAGGCAGAGGCACAGTGGAGGAAGGCACAGGGGGCGATGTATGAGTATGGGGAGAAGGCGAGCCGGATGCTGGCACATCAGCTCCGTAAGAGGATGGCAGCGAGGGAGATAGGTGGAGTCAAGGATGGAAGGGGAACTACGGTGCGGAGTGCGGTGAAAGTAAATGAGGCATTCAAGGCTTTCTATGAGGAGCTGTACAGGTCCCAGCCCCCAGCGGGAGAAGAAGGGATGCGACGATTCTTGGACCAACTGAGGTTCCCGAGGGTGGAGGAGCAGGAGGTGGCTGGTTTGGGGCGCCAATTGGGTTGGAGGAGCTGATTAAAGGACTGGAGAGCATGCAGGTAGGGAAGGCCCCGGGACAGGATGGGTTCCCGGTTGAGTTCTATAGGAGGTACATAGACCTGTTAGCCCCGTTGCTGGTGAGGACTTTCAATGAGGCAAGGGAGGGGGGGACCCTGCCCCCGACAATGTCTGAGGCGATGATCTCTTTGATCCTGAAGCGGGATAAGGACCCACTGTAATGTGGGTCGTACAGGCCGATCTCGCTCCTCAACGTGGATGCTAAGTTGCTGGAAAAAGTGCTGGCTACGAGGATCGAGGACTGTGTCCCGGGGGTGATTCACGAGGACCAGATGGGATTTGTAAAGGGCACGCAGCTGAACCCCAATGTGCGGAGGCTCCTAAACGTGATTATGATGCCATCGGTGGAGGGGGAGGCGGAGATAGTGGCAGCTATGGACGCGGAGACGGCCTTTGACCGCGTAGAGTGAGAGTATCTCTGGGAAGTGTTGCGGAGGTTTGGGTTCGGGGGAGGGTTTATTAGCTGGGTTAGGCTCCTATATAGAGCCCCGGTGGCGAGTGTGGTTACGAATTGGCGGAGGTCGGAGTATTTTCGGCTGTATCGCGGGACGAGGCAGGGGTGCCCCCTGTCCCCCCTGTTGTTTGCATTAACAATTGAACCTTTGGCCATGGCATTAAGGGAGTCCAGGAAATGGAGGGGGGTGGTCCGAGTGGGGGAGGAGCATCGAGTGTTGCTGTATGCAGACCCCGAGGGTAAGGAGGGGGTTTCTGGAACATAGTAGAGATAGAGGAGGGCTGGCGTTACCGAACCTGGGTGGCTACTACTGGGCAGCCAACGTGGCGATGATTCGTAAGTGGGTGATGGAGGGAGAGGGGACGGCATGGAAGAGGTTGGAGATGGCGTCCTGCAAAGGAACGAGCCTGGGGGCGCTGGTGACGGCACCGCGGCCGCTCTCGCCGACAAGGTACACCACAAGCCCAGTGGTGGCGGCAACGCTAAAGATCTGGGGCCAGTGGAGACGACACAGGGGTGCGATGGGAGCCTCGGTGTGCTCCCCGATCTGGGGTAACCATCGGTTTGTCCCAGGAAGGATGGACGGGGTGTTTCAGAGCTGGCATCGGGCAGGGATTAGAAGAATGGGGGACCTGATCAATTGATGGGACGTTTGCGAGCCTAGGGGCGCTGGAGGAGAAGTTTGGGCTACCCCCCGGAAACACGTTCAGGTACATTCAGGTGAGGCGTTTGTGAGACCACAGGTGAGGGAATTTCCGTTGCTCCCGGCACAGGGGATTCAAGACAGGGTGATTTCGGGTGTATGGGTCGGAGAGGGCAAGGCGTCGGCGATATACCAGGAGATGAAAGAAGAGGGGGAGGCTTTCGTAGAGGAGCTGAAGGGTAAATGGGAGGAGGAGCTGGGGGAGGAGATTGAAGAGGGTTTGTGGGCTGATGCCCTGAGTAGGTTTAATTCTTCTTCCTCATGGTGGACTTCCGGTTGCGGCAGGGATGAGCTAGCCGCACGTTTCGGCGGCTCCAGCTCCGACGGAACTTCGGGCTCTTTTAAGAGCCCCAATGGGGACTTGGACGGCCGTAAAACCCGGTGCGAGGCGCGAGGGAAGGGAGTCCCCCCCCGAAAAACGGAGGGAAAAACCGGCGCCGGCGGCTGCAGCCCGAAGAATCTGCAACCAGAAGGTCAGAGGGAGAGAGAGAGGGAGTGAAACAAAATGGCGGCGGAGAAACCACAGGTGACATGGGGGCCTGAGCAGGACGAGGTGGTGAGACGGTGCGTGGACCTGCTGAAGAAGGAGGTAATGACCCCGTTGTTACAGGCAATTGAGGGGCTTAAGGAGACTTTAAAGACCCAGGAGACGGAACTTCGTATGGTGGAGCAGAAGGTGTCAGGTATTGAGGACGAGGTCCTGGGCCTGGCGGTCCAGACTCAGACGCACGAGGCACTTCATAAAAAGTGTGCTGACAGGATTGAGGCCCTTGAAAATGGAGCGCGAAGGAAGAACCTTAGGGTACTAGGTCTCCCGGAGGGTGTGGAAGGAGTGGACTGTGGAGCGTACGCAAGTAAGATGCTGAGCTCACTGATGGGTGCTGAGGCCCCTGCGGGCCCCATGGAGGTGGAGTGGGCAAATCGGATCCCGGCGAGAAGACCAAAAGCGGGAGAACCACCGAGGGCGATAATCGTGCGATTCTACCGCCTTAAGGACAGAGAAGAGGTCCTGAGATGGGCCAAAAAGGTGCGGAGTAGCAGATGGGAGAATGCGGTGGTAAGGATCTACCAGGATTGGAGTGCGGAGGTGGCGAGAAGGAGGGCGAGCTTCAACCGAGCCAAAGAGGTTTTGCACAAAAGGAAGGTGAAGTTTGGGATGCTGCAGCCGGCAAGACTATGGGTCACGTGTCAGGAGAGACACTATTATTTCGAGACGGCGGAGGAAGCATGGTCCTTCATCAATGAAGAGAAACTGGACCGGAACTGAGGGACTTATGCTGCAGGGAACTGTTATTGTTGTTATTATTGTTTTTGTTAATGGGATGGTGAAAGTTAAGCGAGACGTAAACAGGGAAGGGGGGGGGACACTGGGGAAATGTGGGCGCCGGTGAGGTGGGAGAGGCGGGACATAGTCAGAGAATGGGGAAGGAGAGGGGGAGGGGAGAGGGAGCTGCGCCATAAGAGGCGGGACAGGTAAAGGGATGTTCCCGCGCCAGAAAGAATAAGGCGGGAAAACAGGCGCAAGGCGGATGGGAGTTCCCTCACACCGGGGGGGCCGAGGAGCGAGCAGGAGTAGCCGGGGTCAGTTGAAGTCAGCTGACTTACGGAGGTGATATGGGGGGAGCAATCAAGCTAGATAGGGATCTAGCGGGGGGGGGGGGGGGGGGGAGGGGGAAGGGGACAACTGGGTTGCTGCTGCGGAAATCCAAAAGGAAATGGCTAAAGAGAAGGTGGTCGGGGGCGGAATGCGACGCTGGGGGAGCGAGCGGAAGCGCGGAGGCGGGATATGGGACTGGCCTAGAGAAGGTAATGGCTAGTCGACACGGGAGGGGGGCAGGTAGCCCCCCAGTGAGGCTGATCACGTGGAACGTGAGAGGCCTGAATGGGCCAATAAAAAGGGCCTGAGCGCTCGCGCATTTGAAAGGACTAAGGGCAGACGTGGTTATGCTCCAAGAGACGCACCTAAAGGTGGCGGACCAAGTTAGGCTAAGGAAAGGATGGGTGGGACAGGTGTTCCACTCAGGACTGGACGCAAAGAACAGAGGGGTGGCCATTTTGGTGGGGAAACGGGTAGCATTTGAAGCAAAGAACATCGTAGCAGATAGTGGAGGTAGATATGTAATGGTGAGTGGTAGGCTGGAGGGAATGGAGGTCGTGTTGGTTAATGGGTATGTCCCAAATTGGGACGATGCGGGGTTCATGAGACGGATGCTGGGGCGTATTCCGGACCTGGAGGCAGGAAATTTGATTTTAGGAGGGGTCTTCAATACGGTGCTGGACCCGGGGCTAGATAGATCCAGCTCAAGGACTGGAAGAAGGCCGGCAGCGGCCAAGGTACTTAAGGGGTTTATGGACCAAATGGGGGGAGTGGATCCATGGCGATTTCTTAGACCCAGGGCTAGGGAGTATTCCTTCTTCTCCCACGTCCATAAAGTGTACTCCCGGATAGATTTTTTTGTTCTAAGAAGGTCGTTGATCTCTAGGGTGGAAGAAGCTGAATACTCAGCCATAGCAGTTTCGGATCATGCCCCACATTGGGTGGACCTGGAAGTAGGAGAGGACAGGGAGCAGAGAACACTCTGGCGATTAGATGTGGGACTGATGGCGGATGAGGGAGTGTGTGCAAGAGTGAGGGGGTGTATCGAGAGATACCTGGAGGTCAATGACGACGGCGAGGTCCCTGTGGGAGTGGTCTGGGAAGCACTAAAAGCGGTGGTCAGAGGAGAGCTGATTTCTATTGGGGCCCACAAAAGGAAAACAGAGGCCAAGGAAAGGGATAGATTACTGGGGGAGATTTTAAGGGTGGACAGGGAATTTGCAGAGACCCCTGAGGAGGAGCTGTACAGGGAGAGGAGACGACTCCAGACCGAGTTTGACCTTCTGACCACCAGAAAGGCGGAGGTACTGTGGAGGAAGGCACAGGGGAGGAGGTATGAATATGGGGAAAAGGCTAGTCGCCTGTTGGCACACCAACTGCGAAAGAGGGCAGCAGCGAGGGAGATAGGAGGAATTAGGGATGAAAGGGGAGACACCGTGCGAAGGGCAGGAAAGATAAATGAGGTGTTTAAGACCTTTTATGAAGAACTGTATAGGTCTCAGCCCCCAGAGGGAGAGGAGGGGATGCGGCAGTTCCTGGACCAGTTGAGGTTCCCGAAAGTGGAGGAGCAGGCGGTGGCAGGCCTGGGGGCGCCGATTGAGGTGGACGAGGTTATTAAGGGACTGGGAAGCATGCAAGCAGGGAAGGCCCCGGGGCCAGACGGGTTCCCGGTGGAATTCTACAGAAAATATGTGGACTTGTTGGCCCCGTTGTTGGCGAGGACGTTCAATGAGGCCAGGGAAGGGGGGACACTATCCCCGACAATGTCGGAGGCGACGATATCGCTAATTTTGAAGAGGAACAAAGATCCGATGCAGTGTGGGTCCTATAGACCTATTTCACTATTGAACGTGGACGCCAAACTGCTCGCAAAGGTGCTGGCATCGAGGATAGAGGACTGTGTCCCAGGGGTGGTGCACGAAGACCAGACAGGGTTCGTAAAAGGGAGACAATTGAATGTTAACGTGCATCGGCTATTCGGGGTGATAATGATGCCCTCAGTGGAGGGGGAGGCAGAGATAGTGGCGGCAATGGACGCAGAGAAGACATTTGATAGGGTGGAGTGGGAGTATTTATGGGAAGTGTTGAGGAGGTTTGGGTTTGGGAACGGATTTATTCGCTGGGTTAGACTACTTTATGGGGCACCAACGGCAAGCGTAGTTACAGGTCGACATAGATCGGAGTATTTCCGATTATATAGGGGAACAAGACAGGGATGCCCGCTGTCTCCATTGTTGTTTGCGCTGGCAATTGAACCTCTGGCCATGGCACTGAGAGACTCCAGGAAATGGAGAGGGGTGACTAGAGGGGGAGAAGAACACCGAGTCTCGTTATACGCGGATGACCTATTGCTATACGTGTCGGACCCAGCGGGGGGGGGGGATGATAGAGGTTATGCAAATCTTGAGGAGGTTCGGGGAATTTTCGGGGTATAGGTTAAACATGGGGAAGAGTGAATTATATGTGATACATCCAGGGGACCAGAGTAGAGAGATAGAACGCTTACCGCTAAGGAAAGTGGAAAGAAACTTCCGATACTTGGGGATTCAGATCGCTAGGAGCTGGGGAACCTTGCACAGACTTAATCTGACACGGCTGGTAGAATAAATGGAGGAGGACTTTAAGAGGTGGGACATGCAGCCTTTATCGCTGGCGGGCAGGGTGCAGGCAATTAAGATGATGGTCCTCCCGAGGTTCTTATTTGTATTTCAATGTCTCCCTATTTTAATCACCAGGACCTTTTTAAATAAAATAGATAGGAGCATTACGAGCTTTGTGTGGGCAGGGAAAGTTCCGAGAGTAAGGAGGGGGTTCCTGCAGCACAGTAGGGACAGAGGAGGACTGGCACTACCGAACTTGGGAGATTATTATTGGGCCGCCAATGTGGCAATGATACGTAGATAGATGATGGAGGGTGAGGGAGCGGCGTGGAAAAGGCTGGAGAGAAGGTCCTGTAAAGGGACGAGTCTAGAGGCGCTGGTGACGGCGCCGCTACCGTTCTCACCGAAAAAGTACACCACGAACCCGGTGGTGGCGGCAACACTGACCATATGGGGACAGTGGAGGCGTCAGAGAGGGGTGCGGGGAGCCCTGGTGGGGTCCCCTATCAGGAACAACCATAGGTTCGCCCCAGGGCGAATGGATGGAGGATTTCAGAGCTGGTACCAGTTGGGAATTAGGAAGGTGGGAGATTTATTCATAGATGGGACTTTTGCGAGCTTGGGAGCACTGGAGGAAAAGTATAAGTTACCCCGGGGGAATTTCTTGAGATATATGCAGGTGAGGGCGTTTACTAGACAACAGGTGAGGGAATTTCCGCGGCTCCCGACACAGGGGATACAGGACAGGGTGCTTTCAGGGGTGTGGGTCGGAGAGGGCAAGGTGTCAGAGATTTATAGAGAGATGAGGGAAGAGGGGGAGGAGTCAGTGGGCGAACTAAAAAGAAAGTGGGAAGAAGAATTAGGGGAGGAGATAGAGGAGGGTATGTGGGCTGATGCCCTAAGCAGGGTAAATTCCTCTTCCTCATGCGCCAGGCTTAGCCTGATTCAATTTAAGGTGCTACATAGAGCACACATAACGGGGGCAAGATTGAGCAGGTTCTTTGGAGTGGAGGACAAATGTGGGAGGTGTGGCGGGAGCCCGGCAAACCATGCACATATGTTTTGGGCGTGCCCGGCACTGGAAGGGTATTGGAAGGGAGTGACGGGAGTGATTTTGCAGGTGGTGAAGGCCCGGGTCAAACCAGGCTGGGGGTTAGCTCTATTTGGAGTTGCGGAAAGAGGCCGATGTCGTGGCCTTTGCGTCCCTCGTAGCCCGGCGCAGGATCCTACTCATGTGGAAGGAGGCGAAACCCCCCGGACTGGAGGCCTGGGTAAACGATATGGCGGGGTTTATTAAACTGGAGCAGATAAAGTTTGCCCTGAGAGGATCGGCTCAAGGGTTCACCAGGCGGTGGCAGCCATTTCTCGACTACCTAGGGGAACGTTAGAGGGAAGACGGATGACCAGCAGCAGCAACCCAGGGGGGAGGGGGGGGGGGGGGTGAAGGCAGTTGAGTATAGGGCAATAGAGTACGAGGTTTTGTTACTTGTATATTATTACTACTATTATTATTATTGTTAAAAAGTTTTAAAATTTCTGTTTTGTTACTGTTATCGTTTCGCTTGTTTTGTAAGTGGGAAAAATGTTGCTCAGGGAAAAAAATTTCAATAAAATATATTTTTAAAAAAAAATTCTTCTTCCTCATGTGCCAGGCTTAGCCTGATACAGTTCAAGGTTATTCACAGAGCGCATATGACGGGGGCGAGGCTCAGTAGGTTCTTTGGGGTGGAGGACAGATGTGGGAGGTGCTCAGGAAGCCCGGCGAACCATGCCCATATGTTTTGGCGTGCCCAGCACTGGATGGGTTCTGGAGGAGTGTTACGAGAACGAGAACTATATCTAAGGTGGTGAAAGTCCAGGTCAAGCCAAGTTGGGGGCTAGCATTATTTGGAGTAGCGGACGAGCCGGGAGTGCAGGAGGCGAAAGAGGCCGGCATTCTGGCTTTGCGTCCCTAGTAGCCCGGCGAAGGATCTTGTTAGTGTGGAAAGATGCGAAGCCCCCCAGTGTGGAAGCCTGGATAAATGACATGGCAGGGTTTATCAAGTTGGAGAGGATAAAGTTTGCCTTGAGAGGGTCTGCGCAGGGGTTCTCCAGGCGGTGGCAACCGTTCCTCGACTATCTCGCGGAGCGTTAGATGAAGTTCGGTCAACAGCAGCAGCAACCCAGGAGGGAGGGGGGGACATCTCTTTCCGGGGGGGGGGGGGGGGGAAGGGGAGTTTTCCTGGGGGCACTTGAGCAAGAAAATACATAAATGTTCAGGAAAGTTGATATGTGCTGGAGGAATCCAATGTACAAAGTTCTGTATTATGTCGATTCGATATGTTTATGTCTTGCTCTGCAACGTTTCTTTTCTTTTTGTTACGGCAGTGGGGGTTTGTATGGTTGAAAATTTTGTTGAAAAATTCTTAATAAACATATTTAAAAAAAAAGAATTTACCATGCAGTTTGAGAAGGAGAAGCTGGAATCAGATTTAACGGTATTACAACTGAGTAAATGTAATTACAAAAACCTGAGGGAGGAGTTGGCCAGAGTTGATTGGAAGGGGAGCCCAGCAGGGAAGACAGTGGAACAACAATGGCAGGAGTTTTGGGGGGTTATTCAGGAGGCACAACAGAAGTTCAACCCAAGGAGGAGGAAACATGCTAAGGGGAGGACGAGGCACCCATGACTGACGAGGGAAGTCAAGGACAGCATAAAAGCAAAAGAAAAGCAAGGTGGCGAGGATTAGTGGGAAGCCAGTGGATTGGAAAGCCTTTAAAAGTAAGCAGAGGACAACTAAAAAAACAATAAGATGGAGAAGATGAAATATGAGTGTAAGCTAGCTAGTAATATAGAAGAAGATAGCAAGCGTATTTTTCAATATATGAATGTTAAGAGAGAGGCAAGAATAGACATTGGACCACTGGACAATGAGGCTGGAGAAGTAGTAATAGGAAACAAAGAAATGGCAGAGGAACTGAATAGTTACGTTGTATCAGTCTTCACGGTGGAAGATACCAATGGGATACCAGAACTTCAGGAGAATCAGGGGCAGAGGTGAGTGTAATGACCATCAGTAAGGAGAGGTTCTGGGGAAATTGAAAGGTCTGAAGGTGGATA
Source organism: Scyliorhinus torazame (assembly GCF_047496885.1). Taxonomy (NCBI): domain Eukaryota; kingdom Metazoa; phylum Chordata; class Chondrichthyes; order Carcharhiniformes; family Scyliorhinidae; genus Scyliorhinus; species Scyliorhinus torazame. The sequence continues at coordinate 244,099,701 of NC_092715.1, read as the reverse complement.
AATCACCTGGACCGGATGGACTACATCCCAGGGTTCGATAGGAGATAGCTGAGGGGATTGTGGAGTCATTGGTGGTAATCTTTCAGCAATCATTGGAGGCAGAGGGGTCCCAGAGGACTGGAAAGCGGCTAATGTAACAATCCTGTTTAAGATGGGAGGGAGGCAGAAGATGGGGAATTATCAGCCGTTTAGCCTGACTTTGGTCATTGGTAAGATTTTAGAGTCCATTATTAAAGATGAGATTGCGGAGTACTTGGAAGTGCATGATAAAATAGGACTGAGTTAGCACGGCTTCGTCAAGGGGAGGTCATGTCTGACAAATCTGTTAGAATTCTTTGAGGAGGTAACGAGGAAGTTGGACAAAGGAGAACCAGTGGACGTGGTCGATTTAGATTTCCAGAAGGTCTTTGACAAGGTGCCATATAGGAGGTTGTTAAATATGTTAAGAGCCCATGGCATTAAGGGGTAGATACTGACATGGATAGAGGATTGGCTGAAGGGGGGATAAAGGGGTCTTTTTCAGGATGGCAGCCGGTGACTAGTGGTGTGCCTCAGGGGTCTGTGCTGGGACTACAACTTTTCACAATATACATTAACGATCTGGAAGAAGGAACTGAAGGCACTGTTGCTGAGTTTGCAGATGATACAAAGATATGCAGAATACCAAGTAGTATTGCGGAAGCAGGGGGGCTGCAGAAGGGCTTGGCCAGGCTAGAAGAGTGGGCAAAAAAGTGGCAGATGGAAGGCTATGTGGAAAGGTGTGAGGTTATGCATTTTAGGAAGAATGGAGGCATAGACTATTTTCTAAATGGGAAAAGGCACCGGAAATCAGAAGCACAAAGGGACTTGGGAGTCCTTGTTCACGATTCTCTTAAGGTTAATGTGCAGGGTCAGTCGGCAGTTAGGAAGGCAAATGCAATGTTCGCATTCATTTTTTTTTTTAATAAACATTTTATGGAGGTATTTTTGGTTTTATAACAATGACAAAATAAACAATGTACATGAGTCTATAAATATATTGCAAAAAGCCTGCTTCCTCCCTTACAGGTTTATTAACCCCCTACTCTAAGCTAAATTAACCCCCCCCCCCTTCTGCTGACGATTAATTTTCCGCAAAGAAGTTGACGAATGGCTGCCACCTCCGGGCGAACCCTAACATTGACCCTCTCAATGTGAACTTGATTTTCTCCAAACAGAGAAAGCTAGCCATGTCAGATAGCCAGGTCTCCGACTTCGGGGGCTTTGAGTCCCTCCCAAGTTAATAGTATCGGTCTCCGGGCTACCAGGGAAGTTTATAAATATTTGCAAGCTGGCACAGAAGGTCCTTGGGTCTACACATGTGTGTAAACACGTTTCCCTGGTGAAATATCCCAAACCTCACCATAAGTCCCAGATAACTGACCAGCGTCACAGCTCTTTATTGCAGATTTGTACAATAAGAATGACAGCGGACTTTGATGTGCAGGTTAGGAGGATTGGCTATGTTAAATTACGCCTAGGTGAGGTTACGGGGTTAGGGTTGGGGATTGGGCCTAGGTAAAGTGCTTTTGCAGAGGGTCGGTGCAGACGTGATGGGCTGAATGGCCTCCTTCTGCATTCCAGGGATTCTATGATTCTAAGATTGCATTGCTGATGAGACAAGACAAGAGGACCTGAAAAAGGTTTGATTTAATGATTGTAATGTATTGTTATGTTAGTTCAATACGGAACAACATATGGAGCACCCTTCCTGAGTAAGATCTACCAGCCAACATCCTTTGGATCAAGATATGAGAAACCAGAGAAGCCACAAACAAGTTCCTTGTGACAAACCTCAGCTGCAGGCTTTGTACTACCACAGTTCGAGTGCTCTGTGACAAATGGGTTCAGGAGAGGTCAAGGCTTCTCTGCAGCCAAACTCCACTTCTGGGGCCTCTTTGGGTGCACAAACCCCCGTATTAAACACAAAAAAAATTACCGAGATGTGTCCCCTCTACAGACTTAAGTGCCTGAAAAATGAGGCTATTGCTTGGCTTTGAGGATTTGCATTTGCTAAATAAAATAAAATGGTAAAACTATGATAATAAAGGATTTATATTTACTTGTACAAAAATTAGCTTTATTTCAATTGTTCATTTCTTGGACATTTATGGCCCCAAAAGCATTTCCATACCTGGATGTGATCCAATGGGCAAAACGTTTGCCCATTACTGTTCTACATCCTTCTTATAATATGGAGATAGAACTGTGCATGGTACTCTCAAGTTTGGCCGAACGAAAGGACTATACAATTTTAACACATCTTCTCTATTTTCCAGTTCTATCCCTCTCTTCAACCTCCCAAAATGTATTATGCAAGTTCAGTAAAACTATGTGGGCAGCACCGCGACACAGTGGTTAGCACTGCTGCCTCACAGCACCAGGGACCCAGGTTTAATTCCAGCCTTGGGTGACTGTCTGTGTGGAGTTTGCACGTTCTCCCCGTGTCCGTGTGGGTTTCCTCCGGGTGCTCCGGTTTCCTCCCGCAGTCCAAAGATGCGCAAGTTAGGTGGATTGGCCATGCTAAGTTGCCCCTTTGTGTCCAAAGATGTACAGGTTAAGTGGGGTTGCGGGGATGGGTCGGGGGAGTGGGCCTAGGTAGGATGCTTTTTCGGAGGGTCAGTGCAGACCTGAAGGGCCTCCTTCTGCACTGTAGAGATCCTATGTCCTCCAATTTGCTGCTCACAGAAAATGTTATAATTGTACATCTGATTCCCGAGTTCAAATCCTTTATGCGGACAGTGAGCAACAATGATCCATTTTGGAGGAGGCCAGGGAGCTGGCACTGACACCCTGCTTGCCACATTTTCCAGCAGCTCTGCTCAAAAATCATCTGAAAATTGTTATTAATTCTTTGGAAAATCTCTATGCACGCTGAAAAAAGGCAGCTCAGATAATTGGTCGAGATTTCCTGTCCAAACATTAACTTTGTCATTCCTATGTGAGTGATGTTTTTTTTCCGTCTTGTCCTTTTACCATCTCGTTTTGTCTTGCATCGCACTCTTCTGTTATTTAATCTCCCCTGCCTTCCATCCTATCACATACCATCCTTTTGGTTCATTCCTCCCTCTCCCCTTTCCTTTCGCCGTACTTGCATAAAACCATATACACAGCTATCGTTTTTCCAGTTCCGATGATTGGCCGTAAGGCCGTCAACCTGAAACATTAACTCTTGAGCTTCAGCCCACGGATGCTGCTAGACCTGCCGAGTCTTTCCAGCACTTCCCGTTTTTAATTCGGATTTCAAGCATTTGTGGTATTTTGCTTTTGCACTAACCTTTCTTTTCAACAGCACTCTACAGTTTGTGGACAAAGATAAAATGCAGGCAAATCTAGAAGCACAATCCTGCTCTTGTGTTTTGCTTGGAAGGCAGCACAGAGTGCAATTGGCCGAGAGTTAGGAGCAAGTTCACCAACTTTGCCAAGAATGGTACGCGTCCAGTGGAAACTGCCTGGGAGCTAAAGAAAATAAAAATACCCATTATAAGGGCAGCACGGTGGCGCAGTGGGTTAGCCCTGCAGCCTCACGGTGCCGAGGTCCCAGGTTCGATCCCGGCTCTGGGTCACTGTCCGTCTGGAGTTTGCATATTCTCCCCGTGTTTGCGTGGGTTTTGCCCCCACAACCCAAAAGATGTGCAGGCTAGGTGGATTGGCCACGCTAAAATTGCCCCTTAATTGGAAAGCTGAATTGGATACTGTACATTTATATATTTTTTTTAAATACCCATTATAAAAAAAGCACAACGAAGAACAGTTGCTGCAGTCAAGGTTAGATCATTGCTGAACAAACTAACCTCTGCTTCACTGCCCAGAATTCCATTCTTTAGATTGGCTGAGTGAAAAGGTGAGGCCTGGAAGTCAGCAGCCTTCAAGAATTACACTGAGATTATTGAAACAGACTGTGTAGAAACAGAGGGACTGATGTATTTTTCTAGTAAAGTAGAAGTATGTACTTTAAGGTTAACAATGGCGTCTCTCTATTCTCCCTTCCCATTACAGGCAGAAAGATATGGAAATACTATGGGTTGTACTTAATGGAGACAATGAGGCTTTCACCTGCCTTCCTGCAGTATCCCAGCTCCCTGGGCCAATGAGTGGTTATACCATCCTGGGCCAGTGCGCGGTCAATTCCAAACCACTTGATTCAGAGTCGCAACACGGTTAAAATTAACTCTTATTTTAAAATACCCAAGGTCTTCTGCTGCCCAATAACTACAGTCACCAGGTTTGTAAATGTAAACAGAATTAACGTCTTTATTATTAACAGTAGCTATAATTAAATCAGCAACAGTAGGTTGCTATTTAATCTCGAACCCCCCTCCCCCCCTTTTAACTCGCCCCACCCTCTGTACACACATACACAGGCACAGACAAACAAACACAGAGGGGAAAGAGAGGTGTAAAATAATGATGAAAGTAAAAGGATTACACTGAGATTATTGAAACAGACTGTGTATTTTGTTTCAGATGGATGTCTTCCGGTAAGATTCTTCAACAGTCGTAGGCTTTCAGATGGATGTTATCATTTTTTTCAGCTTGTAACGGTTTTCACTGTAAAAGTATAGTAGTCCCAGGTGATCATAGGCTGCTTTCCCCTTTGAGCGGGAGAGCTGACTGGTGGTCATTTAACCTGAGGATCATCACACTTCAGGCAAGGGCAGGTTCATGAATAATCTCAGCTGGTATGGGAATTGAACCCACGCTGCTGGCTTTGCTCTGCATCACAAACCAGCTGTCCAGCCAACTGAGCTAAATGGACCTCCTCGATAAGGGAAATGGCTGAGGCTTCTCAAGCGCTACACCTGGGGTCCCCATCATCTGCCGGAGCCGTGGTCACACCCCTCTGTCCCTGAACCCTAACCAGACATGCACCACAATCTAACCTAAGAGGTATGATTTCCTCCTGGATCTAGTGTCCAGGCAGCTCTCTGCCTCCCTGGTGCACCATAATGTCTGTACCCCAGATTCCAGCTCAACAACTCTGAGCTAAATTTCCTCAATTTGCAGATGTCCATTGAAGATATAAATGTCCAGGATCGTAATTCCATAAATCCCACATGGTGCAATTGTGAAACATCACCTGCACTGCTTTCCTGATATAACCTTACTTTGTTTGTTTAATTATTTAATGAACAATAAAAGTAAAACTAGAGGGTCTTTTTAAGGGGCTCCATTCTTGTTTTTACCCTGCTATGCTCCTTGTTTTTTTTTAACAAACATTTTATTAAGGCATTTATGGGTTTATAACAACATGAGATACAAATACAAATGTAAACATAATTCAGTACGTAACACTCCCCCCAACCAACAACCATACCCAGCCAACATGGCTTATACACGCAATTCCCCAGTCCCTCCATCTCCTCTCGCTGATCCCTCCTAAACTAAACTAAACTAACTCCCCCTACCCCCCTCATTCCCTAGCCCCCCCCCCCTTATTGTATCTGCTAACAGTTTAGTTTTCCCCGCAGAAGTCGACAACGGCTGTCACTTCCGGATGAACCCTAACATTGATCCTCTTCGGGGGTACTTACTTTCCTCAAGCCTGAGAAACCTGGCCATGTCGCTAACCCATACCCCCGATTTCGGGGGCTCCGGGTCCCTCCATGCTAATAAGATCCATCTCCGGGCTACCAAGGAGGCAAAGGCCAAAACATCAGCCTCTCTCGCCCTCTGGACTCCCGGGTCTTCCGACATTCCAAAAATCGCCACCTCTGGACTCGGCGTCACCCTCGTTTTTATCACCGTGGACATGACCCCGGCAAATCCCTGCCAGAATCCCCTAAGCTTCGGACATGCCCAAAACATGTGGACATGATTTGCGGGCCCTCCTGCACACCTCACACACCTGTCCTCTCCCCCAGAAAACCTGCTCATCCGGGCGACTGTCATGTGTGCCCGGTGATCCACCTTGAATTGTATCAGGCTGAGCCTGGCACATGATGAGGACGTGCTGACTCTATTCAGAGCGTCCTCCCACAGCCCTGCCTCTAGCTCCTTACTCAGCTCATTTCCCCACTTGCGCTTTACCTCCCCTATCTGGGTTCCCTCCCACTCCATTAACTCTTTATAAATTTCCGAGACCTTGCCCTCCCCCACCCTCTTTTTAGAAACTACCTAATCCTGTATCCCCTGTGGCGGTAGAAGCGGAAAGGTCGAAACCTGCAGATAGCAAAACCCATTCCCACCCGGCAACTTGAACTCCTCCTCCAAATCCTCCAAACAAGGAAAGCTCCCGTCGATAAACAGATCCCCCAGCTTCTCAATACCTGCTCTCTGCCACCTCCGAAACCCCCTATGCAACCTCCCCGGGACAAACTGGTGATTGCCACAAATTGGAGCCTACACCCACGCTCCTTTCAGTCGCATATGCTTTCGCCACTGTCCCCAAACTCTCAGAGCCGCCACGACCACCAGGCTTGTGGATACCGGGCCGACGAGAACGGCAGAGGTGCCATTACCAGTGCCCCTAAACTTGTGTCCCGACATGATGTCGCATCCACCCGCTCGAATACCGACCCCTACCCACTACCCACTTCCTGATCATGGCTATATTTGCCGCCCACTATTAATTCCTAAAGTTCGGCAGGGCCAACCCCCTCCCCCTCGGCTCTGCCCCAACAGCACCTTCCTTACTCGCGGGGTTTTACCCGCCCACACAAACCCAGAGATCACCGCATTAACCCGCTTAAAAAAGGCCTTTGGTATAAAAATAGGGAGACAGTGGAAAACAAACAGAAATCTCTGGAGAACTGTTATCTTTACATTCTGTACTCTCCCCGCCTGTGACAACAGGAGCATGTATCACCTCCGAATGTCCTCCTTCATTTGCTCAACTAACCGGGCCAGATTTAATTTATGCAACTGCTCCCATCCCCGTGCCACCTGAATTCCCAAGTACCGAAAACTCCCTCCCACCACTTTAAACGGCAACTCCCCCAACCTCCTCTACTGCCTCCTCGCCTGGATCACACAAACCTCACTTTTCCCCACATTTAATTTATACCTGGAGAACCGGCCAAATTCCCCTAGGATCCGCATAATCTCTCCCATCCTCTCCAGCGGGTCAGAAATATGCAGGAGTAGGTCATCCGCATATAATGAGACCCTGTGTTCCACCCCCCGCGAACTAGCCCCTTCCAGTCCTTTGACGCTCTCAGCGCCATCGCCAATGGCTCTGTAGCCAAGGCAAATAACAGTGGGGAGAGTGAACATTCCTGCTTTATCCCCCGGCTCAATCTAAAATATTCCAAGCTCACTTGGTTCGTCCGCACACTCCTCACCGATGCCGGGTACAGCAGCCGGACCCAGTCTACAAAACCCTGCCCAACCCCAAACCGCCCCAGGACCTCCCACAAATACTTCTACTCCACCCAGTCGAAGGTCTTCTCCGCGTCCATACCGACCACCATCTCCACATCCCTCCCCTCGGAGGCCATCATGATGACATTCAAGAGCCTCCTAACGTTGGCCATTAACTGCCTACCTGTGACAAACCCCGTCTGATTCTCCCATATCACCCCCAGAACAGCAATCCTCTATTCTCAAGGCCAAAATCTTGGCCAGCAATTTGGCGTCAACATTTAGACGGGAGATTGGGCTGTATAACCCCCATTGTTTCGGGTCCTTCTGCCGCTTCAGGAGCAATGAGACCGAAACCTGTGACATTGTTGAGGGAAGAACACCCCGCTCTCTAGCCTCACTAAATGCCCTCACCATCAGCGGACCCAGCACCCCAGAAAACATCTTGTAAAATTCCACTGGGTATCCGTCCGGTCCTGGGGCCTTGCCCGACTGCATGGCCTCCAATCCCTCTACTACTCCAACAATCCTGATCGTGGCTCCCAAGCCCCTCCACCAACCCTTCCTTCACCTTCAGAAACTCCAAATCCTCCAAGAATTGCCTCATCCCCTCCACCCCAACTGGGGGAGTCCGACTCGTACAGCCGACTGTAAAATTCCTTGAACATCCCGTTCACCCCTGCTGGGTCCAAAATCGTAATCCCCCTTTATCCCTTCACTCTTCCTAGCTCCCTGGCTGCTGACTGCTTCACTTACTTGTCCCTTCGCTGAACACTTTACGAGTCTGTCCCTTTGCTGTCTGCTGTCCCATCCATTCCGTAACTGCTTTGAAAATCTGTCATTCACAAAATATTTCATGGGATTGAAGTTTGACCTTATCGTCCCCAACAGCCAAAATTGTTGCCTGGAATGGAACGTTTAAGTTATAAAGAGAGGGGGCGGCACGTGGCACAGTGGATAGCTCTGGAACAGCGGTGCTGAGAACCTTGGTTTGAATCCTGGCCCTGGGTCACTGTCCGTGTGGAGTTGCAAATTCTCCCCAAAGATGTGCTGGTTAGGTGGATTGGCCACGCTAAATTGCCTCTTAATTGGAAAAGAAAAGAAATTGGGGACTCTAAATTTTTTTTAAAAGCTATAAAGAGAGGTTGGATAGGCTTGGGTTCTTTTCTCTGGAGCAGAGAAGACTGAGGGGCGACCTGATCGAGACGGACAGGATTATATGGGGCATGGACAGGGTGGATAGGGAGCAGCTGTTCCCCTTAGTTGAAGGGTCAGTTACGAGGGGACACAAGTTCAAAGTGAGGGGTGGGAGGCTTAGGGGGATTTGAGGAAAAACCTTTTTACCCAGAGGGTGGTGACGGTCTGGAATGCACGGCCCGGGAGGGTGGTAGAGGCGGGATGCCTCACATCCTTTGAAAAAGTACCTGGATGAGTACTTGGCATGTCATAACATTCAAGGCTGTGGGCAAAGTGCTGGCAAGTGGGATTAGGTGGGCAGGTCAGGGCCTTCCGTGCGTCCGCAGACTCGATGGATCAAAGGGCCTCTTCTGCACTGTAGTATTCTGTGATTCTGTGATAAGTAGGATCAGGAATATACCATACTGCCCCTTGAGCCCGCTTTGCCATTCAAAAGAGCGTGGGGCTGATCTGATCTTGGGACTCAAATCCATTTTCCTGCTTGCTCTCCATACCCTTTGGCTCTCCTATAGTTCAAAATCTGTCTATATCTCAGCCTTGAATATATTCAATGGCTCATGCAGCCTCCACAGCTCTCTAAGGCAGAGAATTCCAAACATTACTGTCCCCCTGAGAGAAGAGCTTCCCTCTAACCTTTCTTAAGTTGGTGATCCCTTATTTTCAAACTATGCCCCCAGTTTTTGATTCCACTCTTTCGGCATCTACTCTGCTTGTCAAGCCCCTTTACACCTTGCTTCAATAACACCACCTTTCTTTCTTCTAATCGGCGAGTCTTGGCCCAACCTTTCATCTCAAGATAACACTTCATCCCAGGAATCAACCGAGTGAACATTCTTTGAACTGCCTTCAATGCAAGCATATCCCTCCATAGATAGGGAAACCAAAGCTGTTTGTGGATGCTGAGGTGGATACGTGGATTGAAGAGAAAGGACAATGCCCTGTAAGATTGAAGTAAGACTTGATTACTTTTATATTCCACCCCCTTTGCAATAAAGGCCAATGTTCCATTTACCTTCCTGATTACCTGCTGGATCTGATTGTTGTGCTTCATGTGTGACAACAACCAGATCACTCTGCAGAATTCTGTAGTCTCTCTCCAGTTAAATCATATTTTGTTACTTTGACCAACATTCTGTACTCGAAGGATGTCCAAAAGATGTCTGACCCTGTGACATTATGGGAAATACAAAGGGTTAATGTCATACCATAATTAACCACTAGATGGTGCTAGATGTAGAACTATATAAAGCACTGACTCACATGCTTCTGGGAGAAGTCTGGAGGAGAGCTAGAGAGCAGTGATAGAGAGGACATACAGTTATAGATAGAGTGTAGAGACTAGTGTCATAGAATAATAGAATTTACAGTGCAGAAGGAGGCCATTCGGCCCATCGAGTTTGCACCGGCTCTTTGAAAGAGCACCACACATCCACCCTATCCCCATAACCCAGTAACCCCACCAAACACTAATGGCAATTTTGGACACTGAGGGCAATTGAGCATGGCCAATTCACCTAACCTGCACATCTTTGGACTGTGGGAGGAAACCCACGCACACACGGGGAGAACGTGCAGACTCCGCACAGACATTGACCCAAGCCAGGAATCGAACCTGGGACCCTGGAGCTGTGAAGCAATTGTGCTAACCACTATGCTACCGTGCTAAAGTAGTGTCAGTTGAGTGTAGATTATTAGATTATTGTTTACTATGGGAGTAAGTGGTTGAGCTTTAATAAGTAGTGTAAATAAATGTTAGCTTTGTTATTGAACTCAGCTTCTGTTGTCTTTGTGAACACTGCAACATCCATCCTGGGAGCAAGAATCACAAACAACACCACAGACACAATATTGGGTTGGACCATTTTTCAGGCATCTCTGGCAACTACCTAAAACATGCATTAGGCCCCTTACATATGAAGATCCATAGAATCTCTACAATGCAGGAGGAAGCCATTCAACCCATTGAACCCAAAGGAGCACTGTACCTAGGCCCACTGCCTGCCCTATCCCCATAACCCTTCGCATTGATCATGGCCAATCCACCTAAGCTGCACATCTTTGGATACTAAGGGGCAATTTAGCATTGCCAATCCACCTGAACTTCTCACCTTTGGACTTTGGGAAGAAAGCGGAGCACCTGGAGGAAACCCTTGCAGACACGGGGAGAATGTGCAAACACAACACAGTCACCCAAGGCGTTGTGAGGCAGCAGTGCTAACCACTGTGTCGCCGTGCTGTCCGATGAAAGGCCTAAAGCCTATCTTCAGGTGCCCCTCACAAACTGGATGTGAAAGGATGGAGGAGGTGGTGGGTCTGGCTAGCTCCAGAATCTACACTTATTAAATAAACATTGCTGCGGAGTTAGGAGGAGCAGGAGTGCTCCCAGACTCCACAGCATCCCTCCCACTCTCACCTCCTCCCTGCTCAATACGTAACATCAGCCACTGCTGGTGAGGCAAGTAATCTGATATTCATTTTCTTCCACGAGGCTCTGAATGAGCCTGTGCTTTTACTGTTTGCTGTATGTGAGGCTGTTTCTTCACTTATGTGCCACAATTGGTTCAATGATAGTATTCTTACTTGTCGGCTTACTTGATCGGTGCTAGGACTACCAATGTTTACAATTTACATTACCAATTTGAAATTTGGGGCGCAATTTAATAGGAACATTTCTAGTGTCATTTTGGGTGAGTTTGGGTGTTTCTCGCCAGAGCTTTTGGTGAGATCCACACCAGTGGTTACCCATACTTAGGTTTATTATGGGCCTTGGGGTGTTTCTCCACGTCTAGCCCACATAAAGAAATGGGGCGGGATTCTCCGAGCCACTGCGCCGCAATCGCGCTCGGCGCGGGAGTGGAGAATGGGGCGTCAGACCCGCGATGGGGTCCGAAGCTTTCCCGCGATTCTCCGGGGACCGGAGAGTCGCCGCCAATCGTGTGTGTGGGGTCGGCGCGGTGCCGGTCGGGGGCCATTGAAAGAGGCCCCCGCGGCGATTCTCCGCCAACAACTGGCCGAGTTCCCGCCGGCGTGGTTCACTCATGGTTCCATCTGGCGGGCACTCGCAGTCCGCGGCCGCCCTGGTGGGGGGCGGGGATCCGTCACCGGGGGGGGGGGGGGGGGGGCGGGCCTCCAGGATGGCCAGGACCGCGGTCGGGGGCCACTGATCGGCGAGCGCGCGTGATCTGGGGGGGCCTATATTGTCGGGGCCAGCCACAGTGTGGGTCTGCCATGTTGCGTGGACCCATGGCCGGAAGTGCAGGGCCCCATATTGGCAGCCGGAGCTGCGCGGAATACTCCGGGGCCCTGCAAGCCCCCTTCAAAATGGCGAATCACTCTGGACTTTCTCCATGAAAGTCCAGAGTGATTCGCTCCTGTTTTCCCGCGGGCCTGGGTCATAGCCCCATTATCAGATAATTCCGCCCATGGTTTCAGCAATGAGGAACTGAACTTGTACTGGCCGTTGAGACCGGCTTCTCAGAGATCAGGCCGCCATTCTGTAAGATGCCCCAATCTCTAAGTGAGCGGGAGGGTAGCCCCCCCCCCCCCCCCCCCCCCCCCCACACACATGGGCAATGTCACCCCCCCTCCCCCCCACACATGGGCATTATCCCACACACCCCAAGTAAGGACTTTGCACAGTGGGGTTGATGAGGGACCCCCATTGTCAAGCCTCCCCACCCCTTCTTTTTGGCTCCCCTGTTCAGAACACCCAACTTCCACACCTTCAGGAGATCCCCTCATATCTGCCCTTCACCTCCCTACCCCTCATATCCCCCTCATCCCTCATATCCGCATCATCCCCTATATCATGGGCATGGCCCCCCTCAGGCCCCAGCCTCTGCTGACTCACTGCGCCAGGTTCCGTCTTTGGGGGGCTGCGGGGTCATTGGTGGGGAGAGTTCAAACGGTGAGGATGTCGATTCTTCCGAGATTCTTGTTCATATTTCAGTGTCTCCCCATCTGTCCTTCTTTAAGAGGCTCGATAAAATTATCCTGGGATTTGTTTGGGCGGGAATGTCCCACGGGTGAGGAAGGCGATGCTCGAGAGGAACCGAGGGGATTTGGGGCTGGCGTTGCCGAACTTTAGCAACTACTACTGGGCAGCTAACATAGCCATGGTAAGGAAATGGATGGTGGGTACGGGGTCGGTTTGGGAGCGGATGGAGGCTGCTTCGTGCAGGGGCACCAGTTTGGCAGCCTTGGTTACGGTGCCTCTGCCGCTCCCGCCGGCACGATACTTCATCAGCCCTATAGTGGTGGCGGCTCTACGGATCTGGGGCCAGTAGAGGAGGCATATTGGGGAAGTGAGAGCATTGGTTTGGTCCCCAATCTGCGGTAACAACTGATTTGCCCCGGAGAATATGGATGGTGGGTTCCAATTATGGCGGAGGGCGGGGATTGCGAGGATGGCCGATCTGTTCCTGGAAGGGAGCTTCCCGAGCATGTGGGTGTTGGAGGAGAAGTTTGGGCTGACGAGAGGGAATGATTTCAGGTACTTGCAGGTGCGGGATTTCGTACGCAGATTGGTACCATCCTTCTCACGCCTCCCACCAAGGGGGATCCAGGACAGGGTAGTTTCCAGAAGAGAGGGGAGAGTCTCCGACATTTATAAAGAACTAATGGGAGCAGAGGAGGCACAGACCGAAGAACTGAAGCTTAAGTGGGAGGAGGAGCTCGGGGGGGGTGAGATAGAGGACGGCATATGGGCAGACGCTTTGAGCAGAGTAAACACGACCGCAACATGCGCCAGGCTCAGTCTGATCCTTCTCAAGGTCGTATATCGGGCCCACATGATGGTGGCCTGGTTGAGCAAATTCTTTGGGCTGGAGGACTAATATGCTATATGTGCCGGAGGACCAGCGACCCATGTACACATGTTCTGGGCGTGTCTTAAACTAAGGGGGTAAAGGCAGGAATTCGCGGACGTCATGTCCCGGGTATTGAAAACTAGGGTGGCAATGTGTCGTGAGGTGGCAGTCTTTGGGTTTCGGAGGACCCAGGAGTCCAGGAGGAGAAAGAGGCCGACATCTTGGCATTTGCTTCCCTGGTAGCCCGGCGACGAATACTGTTGGCATGGAGGGAATCAAAGCCCCCAAAGTCTGAAGTATGGTTTTCGGACATGGCAAGCGTTCTCGGGCTGGAGAAAATTAAGTTCGCCTTGAGAGGATCGCTGTCAGGGTTCGCCCGGTGGTGGCAGCCAGTCGTTGACTTCTTCACGGAGAATTCGGGGAGGGGGGTAGTGGGGGGGAGGGGTTTAGGGTAGCGTAGAATAGGGGGTTGCTTAGGCAGGTTCTTGCGAGAGGGGAGCCGATGCTTGCATTATATCTTATTTGCTTTTTGTACACTACAGTATAATGTTGCTGTTTTATATGCCAAAAATACTTCAATAAAATTGTTTATTAAAAAAAAAGACAGATGGAATTTTAGCGTTTATTGCAAAAGAACTGGAGTATAAAAGTAGAGAAGTGTTGTTGCAATTGAATTGGGTGTTGGTGAGATCACATCTAGAGTATAGTGTTCAGTTTTGGTCTCCTTATTGGAGAAAGGATGTGGTGGCATTGGAGGCAGTTCAGAGGAGGTTCACCAGATAGATTCCAGGGATGAAAAGAGTTGACGTATTAGGAGAGATTGAACTGTTTGGGCTTATACTTGCTAGAGTTTAGAAGGATGAGAGGGGATCTGATCGAGGTATATAAGAGGTACAAAGATCTGTAGAGGGACAGGTAGTATTGAGGAAGCAAGTGGGCTGCAGAAGGATTTGGACAGGCGAGGAATCTGGGCAATGAAGTGGCAGATGAAATACAATGTGGAAAAGTGTGAGGTTATGCACTTTGGAAGGAGGTATTTAGGTGTAGACTATTTTCTAAATGGGGAAATGCTTAGGAAATTAGAAGCACAAAGGGACTTGGGAATCCTTGTTCACGATTCTCTTCAGGTTAACATGCAGGTTCAGTCAGTAGTTAGGAAGGCAAATGCAATGTTAGCATTCATGTCAAGAGGGCTAGAATACAAGACCAAGGAAGTACTTCTGAGGTTGTATAAGGCTCTGGTCAGACCCCATTTGGAGTATTGTGAGCAGTTTTGGGTCCTGTATCTAAGGAAGGATGTGCTGGCCTTGGAAAGGGTCCAGAGGAGGTTCATTAGAATGATCCCTGGAATGAAGAGCTTGTCGTATGAGGAACGGTTGAGGACTCTGGGTCTGTGCTCATTGGAGTTTAGAAAGATGAGGGGGATCTTATTGAAACTTCCAGGATACTGCGAGGCCTGGATAGAGTGGGCGTGGAGAGGACGTTTCCACTTGTAGGAAAAACTAGAACCAGGGGACACAATCTCAGACTAAAGGGACGATCCTTTAAAACAGAGATGAGGAGGAATTTCTTCAGCCAGAGGATGGTGAATCTGTGGAACTCTTTGTCGCAGAAGGCTGTGGAGGCCGAATCACTAAGTGTCTTTAAGACAATGATAGATAGGTTCTTGATTAATAAGGGGATCAGGGGTTATGGGGAGAAGGCAGGAGAATGGGGATGACAAAAATATCAGCCATGATTGAATGGCAGAGCGGACTCGATGGGCCGAGTGGCCTAATTCTGCTCCTATGTCTTATGGTCTTAGACTAAGAGGGATTCATAGAGTAAACATAGACCAAATGTTCCCCCTTGTGAGGCAATCTAGAATGAGAAGTTACAGATATAGGTTGAAAGGTGGTAGATTTAGAACTGAAATGAGGAGGAACTACTTTCGCAGAGGGTGGTGAATTGGTAGAACTCATTGCCCCACAGTGCGGTGCATTTGAATCATTAAATGGTTTCAAGGTGGAGGTGGATTTGAGACCAGGGAGCGATCAACGTGATCTGATTGAATGGCGGAACAGGCTGGAGGGGTTGAATTGCCTATTTCTGCTCTGCTCCTAATACCTATATACCTACAGATCATAGAAGGGTTCTATTGTTATAGTCTGGTTTGTACTCTCACACAATCAGATAGCGAAGAGTCTAAGCTTATTTCTAAATTTATGTTGCTGAGATTGCTTACAGGTTTTTTTTCATTCAGTTGGCGTGGGTTCACTGGCAAGGCTAGAATGAACTGCCCATTCCCAATTGCCTTTGAAAGATGATGGTGAGCCAATGCCTTGGGCTGCTGCAATCCATGTGGTGCAGGCACACCCACTGTGCTGTCAGAGAGGGAGCTCCACGATTTTAACCTGGTGATGGCAAAGGAATGGCAATATATTTCCAAGTCAGGGTGGCATCTATCCTGGGGAGAACCTGCAGGTGGCAGTGTTCCTGTGTGTCTGCTGTTAGAATTGTTAAAGCACAGCTAAATGAAGAGTTACAATGGCAAAGTCAAGCAGGAAACCAATGCTTTTGAAAGGTTCGCCTGCAGTGAAGCTGGCCATATTTAGAAATTTTCATCCAACTATAAATACATCTTGCCTGTAAAAAGAACTACAAGAGGTTACTTGTTGCAATTTTTCACAAATTGGAAGCGCTTCGGTAGCACAGTGGTTAACATTGTTGCCTCACAGCATCAAGGCCCCAGGTTCAATTCCCAGCTTGGGTCACTGTCTGTCCAGAGTCTGCATGTTCTCCCTGTGTCTGCGTGGGTCTCCTCCGGGTGTTCTGGTTTCCTCCCACAAGTCCCGAAAGACGTGCTTGTTAGGTGAATTGGACATTCTGAATTCTCCCTCAGTGTATCCAAACAGGCGCTGGAATGTGGCGACTCGGGGCTTTTCACAGTAACTTCATTGCAGTGTTAATGTAAGTCGACTTGTGACAATAATAAAGATTCTTTTTTTAAAAATTATTATTAAAATATCTTACTCAAAAGATTCCTCAGACTGTTTAAAATTTGATGGCTGTAGTGCAGTTTTTTCCAAATTCTTTTCCCGGGACCCACTTTTACCAACCAGTCGACCTTCGGGAACCCAACAGCCGACCTTCGCGACCCACCATTTTCACCTACCTTTGTAATGTGTCAGGTGAGCTTGCTTGGACCTTGTCAATCTCACTTGCTTTGTACAATCTCACTTGCTTTGACATTCAAAGTTACTTTTCTGTTAAGGACTCCGGCTGACAATTTAAGTTCTCGCTGCAACCCTTGAAAAATATCAAGAGATCTGTCCTCAAATACACCATGCTGTGTCTTGAAATGCCTTTGAAGTTTTGAGGGTTTTAAACTTACATTTGCCAGTACATCCCCGCATATAACATACATGGGGGTTTGCATCCTGATTTGCTTTGGCATAATTAATAAAGCCATACCTTAAGAAATCATCTTTATACTGCTTTGTTTCTGATTTTAGGTTCTCAATGGGTTGTTCACCAAAGGCCTTGTAGCTCACACCAGCACTGCTTTACCCTGCTGTGGACTCCCTTGAGCAGCTCACACCACCACTGCTGTGTCCTGCTGTGGACTCTCCTGAGCAGCTCTCTCCAGGAGATTTAGTTGTGAGATCTTGGCCTGTTTGTATGTCTGGGCTTCTCTTCCTTCTCAAAAAACGATCCATTTGAAATTCTTCAATCCTGTTGCTTGCTTGCTGGCAGCTATAAAATGGAGGAATCTCCCTTCAGTGATTTTGCGGCCAGAACACGTGTCGTCAATGTACGGCGCATGACCTGCTCTCTGCCGCCATTTCTGGTGGGAAGACTCCATTGATTTTTTAAAAATCTGCTCCTAGGACAGCGCACTGACATCCGGATGAGGTCTGCCTGTGCACTGCTACATCTGACTGAGGGACGGTCGGCATTCTTGAAAGCTGTAAGCAGCCAGCATTTTTAAAACCGTTCGCGGATGTAGGACACCTCTTTGCACGATCGTTAACGCAGCGACCAATCGCTCAATGACTCTCCCGACACTTGCCCGCGATCCACCTGCGGGTCGTGACTGTGAGTTTGAAAATGACTGCTGTAGAGAATGTTGGCCAGTATTTGTTAAAGGAAGGTAGAGGCAAATTAATTCTGGTTATTGCTTGCCTAGCATTTACATTTCTTTAGCAAATATCAAACCGCTTCTTTGCCAATGACATTAGTATATTTAAGAATATAAATGTGAATCATTATTTCATCCTAAGTGATTGCGTCAATAGAGATAGTTTTTTTAACCTAATAATTGTTATGATGGGAATATAATTCTATTCAATATTAATATTTACAGCGAAGTTTGGATCATGGCCTCCGAGGACATATATCCACAAAGCAGTAATGGCAGCAACATCACAAGTCAGATTTAAGTAATACCATGCAAGCAGCAGCATCAGTGATATTAGTCCAGATACGAATACATTCTACCATAGCATTATTCAATTTGCACCTAACTGGCACTTTCTGAGTGTAGAGGTGAATGAATTGAAACAAGTAGATCACATGCGTTACAGGGCTCAGAATGGGCTGCAAGTCCATATGATGATCAGAAACCATCCCTTCAAAGCAAAACAATTGGTACATCAACAGAGCAAATTCTCTGTTGGATCAGAGACTGAGATGTATAATATGCCAAAATCCAGATTGGCTACAGTTCGGTCCTCTGTGGAGATAATGTCACTAAAATAGGACTTCAAAATGGTAAGGTACAATGCGGCATGTCATTTAACTTAGATTGTGATCACATAGCTATGGGACTATATATGAATTGTATGCTGATATAGGCCAGAATTCTTTGGCCGTAGGGATTCTCTTTTCCTGCTGGCACCGCACCCCCGCCCATGGGTTTCCCGATGGTGTATGGTGGCTTCAATGAGAAATCCAATTGACAAGCGGGGGGGGAGATCGAATCCTGCCATCAGTGAATGGCACGCCGCTGAGAAACATGCAGCTGGGGGACCGGAAAATCCAGCCCATAATCTTCCACCTCACAAAGTGATATGCATGAGGGACAAACCTCATTCAAGCACTTTTATGGTAAGCCTTCTTCTTGTCCCACCTGAATGCATCCCTTTTCTGTTAGCCTCTCCCAGTGTTAGCTGTCTGGTCTCTTAGTCAAAATGTAAGAACAATTAAATTAATACTGTGCAAAAATATTAATCAAGGCATCAGACCAATCCTTAACCCCTTCACCTTAGCTCCTCATGAAGGAACCAGCTGAGCTTTAGCAGCAAGACTAGGCTTAGGAGTTAGTAATGCATCACTCCCAGTTCAGCCACTTCCTTGCTTCTGGTAAAGGTTCCAGAATTACACAAACCGGGCAGGGTTTTCCTGACCCTGTGCGGGCCCCAAGTGCTTCAGATGGGCTCTAAAAATCCCGGACCCGTGATCTTTCCCGAATTCTCAAAGCCAGGAATTTTCATTGGTGTGGGATAAGGGTATGGGCCTACATTCTGCTCTCCCGATATTGCTAATACCCTTGTGGAAGTGGGCATTTGAGATCTTCCACAATTGTGATGAAGGAGGCCGAGCTTTGGTGGGAGACGTGAATCACAGCAGCACTGAGATGTCGTGAGCCATAGGTGAACCATGATTTTGAGGCAGGAACCATGAGAAAGGTAAGTACAAAAGATGTAATCTATTTTGCATGTCACAATGAAATGTAGCATTAATTACATCTGATTTTACTACATTGATGAATTATAGTGCTTTGTATTTGAAAAGGTAAGCAATCATTAAATAACATGGATGTCTGGTTGTCACTTCTAACAACTGACAATCTGTCAAAGGAAAGAACAGCATTGTGAAAGTGGAATGTTTTCAGTTGCATTAGAGTACATTATCCACTGGGTAAAGTGTTATTCTACACAGTAAAATATTGAAATTCAGACTTGATTTGTGAAATGTCTAACTTATTATTTTTAACCTTGAAGTTCAGGTCAGCCATTTGTTTGGCTGTTACAGCATTTTGACAGATGACTAAATATCTGTCTGTGTTCAAATGCTCTGATGGATTCTACTCATAAGGGTTTGATGAAATAATTGTTCAGTGGGATATCATTATGAATGCTTAACTGCCTTCCAACCCACTAATGGATTTTGCTCAGCATGGTTTGTTTGCACAGCTCTCAACGAGAATGTGGGCTTGTTTATTTTGACAGATGTTTGAGCTTTTAAGAAAATGATGGATTTTATTTTGGCATTACTTTTTCTAGTAACCTGCCAGCTTTGACAAATTCCCACAGAGATTACCATTACTCCATTCCTTGTTTGTTTGTACCTGTCCAACCTCATTTAGAAATTTTGGAGGTTGTTTTTTTTAAATTAACACTCTTCTCTTCTCTCTTATATAACCAGATCTGAACCTTTATCTTCTCTCCTTTGTATGCTTACATCTTTTTATTTCAACTTTCACTTTGTTTTCCAGCAGAAGGTGAATGTTTGGAGAACTATTCTAAATTCTGGCAATGGGGGATCTTTGTGACAAGAATAATTCTTCTGAATCGTTGCCGGCATACTCTGGTTTTGAATGTGAAGAAGGCTCAATGGTTTCCTACGGTGTCCTCAGCTCTCACTTATGCCTCCAAGCAGCTGATAATGGTACCTCACCTCAGCTGAGGAGCTAAACTAAATGTATCATCAACCTCATCTGGTTTAGAGAGGGGACGCCACCTCTCTAAGTGAATGAAGTCTGGAACAATGGAAGAGGCAGATGACCCAAGCAAGAGGGCAATGGCCCTGAAGGTGGGCACCAGCAGGATGTGTGACACATCCAGGGCACTCTGCCCATCATGCGGCCTTGCGGCCAATCACCTCACAAAATATTTGGGACCGTACCGAGCATCATCCCATAGTTAGTAATTAAAACTAGCCACAAAAATACAGCTGCTTACAGTGGAAGCGACTGACACAACATTGCACCCAACCCTCAGCAAGAAAAAGGAACCCAATGAAGAATATTCAAAATGAGGACATTTTGGAGGCTATTGTTTAACGGGACAGTGTTGTATCTCTTTCACAGGCCCCTCTTGAGCTTTATCATATACAGTCAGAGGAAAATAGATGAGTTCAAGGTTCATTCTAGGACTTTTCAGATCCGGATTTGTCTTGTATTCTGCCAGAATAAAAGAAGCATATTAATATTCCAAAAACATCACCCAGAAACTCTCAACTCGAACCTTCAATACCCCTGCTCAATGGAAATTGACACCTGTTCTTCGACAAAATGGCATTTTCTCTTTTTTACTGCCTGCCTATCTTCTAGTCCCAACATGTAAGAATGAAAAATTAAGCACAACCTTTTATAAAAACAGCATGCATTCTCCCCGCCCCCCCCCCCCCCCCCCAGGCTATGCATATGTACAGAACATGAACACGTATGAATGCTCATTCATGTTGTAAAAATGGTGAGATCAGAGATTTTAGACCGCATATTTAATGATTGTGTGTTTCCCCACCCTTCCTCGCCAATGCTGAATTACTTTTAATTTAGTAACAACAGTCGTTGAGTGCCTCACCCAAGTGGTTACTGTCCATGTAAGATAATGGACAGGATTTTCCAGGATTTTTCTGGGAATCGCCACAGGAGATGTTTTTTCTTCTATAAATTTAGAGTAGCCAATTATTTTTTCTTTTCCAATTAAGGGGCAATTTAGTGCAGCCAATCCACCTAACCAGCACATCTTTAGGTTGTGGGGGTGAAGCCCAAGCAGACTCTCCTTGTGGGGAGAATGTGCAAACTCCACACGGACAGTGACCCAGGGCCGGAATTCGAACCCGGGTCCTCAACGCCGCAGTCCCAGTGCTAACCACTGCACCACATGCCACCCTACAGGAGATGGTTTTAATTGCCAGATTGAACTTTCTGCGGTGAGTTCAATGGGCAATTAGTATTCAAATCCAGCAAGTTCTTGAAGATAACAAGGTGGCTAAAGACAGTTGCTGTTTGTGCAAAGATTTGCAACTCACGGCGCATTACCTAATCCCCAACAATGGAGAACGTACTACAAGGAATTCCAAAAGTCGTGGTGTACTTGGACAACGTCTTGATAACAGGGTCTTCACAGGAAGAACATCTGGCCAGCCTGGAGGAAGTTCTTAAGAGGGTTAAGGATGCAGGCATAAAACGTAAAAGGGAAAAGTGCACCTTTCAGGTCAGTGAAATTACATATTGTGGTTTTGAGTTGATGCCAAAGGCCTACATCTTTTCTAAGATAAGGTGAAAGCAATCAGAGAGGTTCCGTTATCGAAAATCATCATGCAATAAAAATCGTTTCTGGACATGGCCAATTACTACGGCCGTTTCATCCCAAACCTGACAACAACATAAGCGCCATTGCACCATCTACTTATGAAATATCAACATTGGCGCTGGAAAGACCTGCAACAATGGGCCTTCGGACACGTCAAGCTCGCTTTATAGTCATCCAAGTTACTAGTTCTCTTTGACCCAGACAAACAAATCATCATAACATGTGACGCCTCACCCCATGGGATAGGAGGCATCCTATCACACAGAAATCAAGACAAAGAACAAAGAAAATCATCAGCACAGGAACAGGCCCTTCGGCCCTCCCAGCCTGCTCCGATCCAGATCCTTTATCTAAACCTGTCACCTATTTTCCAAGGATCTACTTCCCTCTCTTCCCCGCCCGTTCCTGTATCTGTCTAGATGCATCTTAAATGATGCTATTGTGCCCGCCTCTACCACCTCCGCTGGCAAAGCGTTCCAGGCACCCACCACCCTCTGCGTAAAAAACCTTCCACGCACATCTCCCTTAAACTTTCCCCCTCTCGCCTTGAAATCGTGACCCCTTGTAATTGATACCCCCACTCTTGGAAAAAGCTTGTTACTGTCCACCCTGTCCATATCTCTCATAATTTTGTCGACCTCAATCAGGTCCCCCCTCAACCTCCATTTTTCCAACGAAAACAATCCTGATCTACTCAACCTTTCTTCATAGCTAGCCCCCTCCATACCAGGCAACATCCTGGTGAACCTCCTCTACACCCTCTCTAAAGCATCCACATCCTTCTGGTAATGTGGCAACCAGAACTGCACGCAGTATTCCAAATGTGGCCTAATCAAAGTCCGATACAACTGTAATATGACCTGTCGACTCTTGTACTCAATACCCCGTCCGATGATGGCAAGCATGCTGTATGCCTTCTTGACCACTCTATCGACCTGCGTTGCCACCTTCAGGGTACAATGTACCTGAACTCCCAGATCTCTCTGTACATCAATTTTCCCCAGGACCCTTTCATTGACCGTATAGTCTGCTCGTGAATTAGATCTTCCAAAATGCATCACCTTGCATTTGCCTGGATTCAACTCCATCTGCCATTTCTCTGCCCAACTCTCAAATCTATTTATATTTTGCTGTATTCTCTGACAGTCCTCCTCGCTATCTGCAACTCCACCAATCTTAGTATCATCTGCAAACTTGCTAATCAGACCACCTATACCTTCGTCCAGATCATTTATGTATATCACAAACAACAGTGGTCCGAGCACGGATCCCTGTGGAACACCACTAGTTACCTTTCTCCATTTTGAGACACTCCCTTCCACCACTACTCTCTGTCTCCTGTTGCCCAGCCAGTTCTTTATCCATCTAGCTAGTATACCCTGAACCCCATACGACTTCACTCTTTCCATCAAACTGCCATGGGAAACTTTATCAAATGCCTTACTGAAGTCCATGTACATGACAACTACAGCCCTTCCCTCATCAATTAACGTTGTCACTTCCTCAAAGAATTCTATTAGGTTTGTAAGACATGACCTTCCCTGCACAAAATCATGCTGCCTATCACTGATAAGTCTATTTTCTTCCAAATGTGAATAGATCCTATCCCTCAGTATCTTCTCCAACAGTTTGCCTTCCACTGACGTCAAGCTCACAGGTCTATAATTCCCTGGATTATCCCTGTGACCCTTCTTAAACAGAGGGACAACATTAGCAATTCTCCAGTCCTCCGGGACCTCACCCGTGCTCAAGGATGCTGCAAAGATATCTGTTAAGGCCCCAGCTATTCCTTCCCTCGCTTCCCTCAGTAACCTGGGATAGATCCCATCCGGACCTGGGGACTTGTCCACCTTAATGCCTTTTAGAATACCCCAAACTTCCCCCTTCCTTATGCCGACTTGACCTCGAGTATTTAAACATCCATCCTTAGCCTCAACATCCGTCATGTCCCTCTCCTTGGTGAATACCGATGCAAAGTACTCATTAAGAATCTCACCCATTTCCTCTGACTCCACACATAAATTCCCTCTTTTGTCTTTGAGTGGGCCAATCCTTTCTCTAGTTACCCTCTTGCTCCTTATATACGAAGAAAAGGCTTTGGGATTTTCCTTAACCCTGTCAGCCAAAGATATTTCATGACCCCCTTTTAGCCCTCTTTATTGCGCGTTTGAGATTTGTCCTACTTTCCCAATATTCCTCCAATGCTTCATCAGATTTAAGTCGCCGAGATCTTATGTATGCTTCCTTTTTCATTTTAGCTAGTCTCACAATTCCACCCGTCATCCATGGTTCCCTAATCTTGCCATTTCTATCCCTCATTTTCACAGGTACATGTCTGTCCTGCACTCTAATCAACCTTTCCTTAAAAGACTCCCACATTTCAAATGTGGATTTACCCTTAAAGAGCTTTTCCCAATCCACATTCCCTAGCTCCTGCCAAATTTTGTTATACTTGGCCTTTCCCCAATTTAGCACTCTTTCTTTAGGACCACTCTCGTCTTTGTCCATGAGTATTCTAAAACTTACAGAATTGTGATTCCTATTCCCAAAGTAATCACCGACTGAAACTTTAACCACCTGGCCGGGTTCATTCTCCAATACCAGGTCCAGTATGGCCACTTCCTGAGTTGGATTATTTACATACTGCTCTAAAAAGCTCTCCTGGATGCTCCTTACAAATTCTGCTCCATCTACGCCTCCAACACTACATGAGTCCCATTCAATGTTGGGGAAGTTAAAATCTCCCATCACGACCACCTTATTGCTCCTACATTTTTCTATAATCTGTCTACATATTTGTACCTCTACTTCACGCTCGCTTTTGGGAGGCCTGTAGTAAAGTCCCAACAATGTTAGTGCACCCTTCCTATTTCTTAGCTCTACCCATACCCATATTGCCTCAGTGCTCGAATCCTCCATCGTGCCCTTCTTAATCATAGCTGTGATATCATCTCTGACCAGTAATGCAACTCCTCCACCCCTTTTACCTCCCTCTCTATCCCTCCTGAAGCATCTGTACCCTGGGATATTTAGTTGCCAGTCTTGTCCTTCCCTCAACCAAGTCTCTGTAATACCAATAACATCATATTCCCGGGTACTAATCCAAGCCCTAAATTCATCTGCCTTACCTACTACACTTCTTGCATTGAAACAAATGCACCTTAGACCACCTGTCCCTTTGCGTTCATCATCTCTTCCCTGTCTACTCTTCCCCTTAGTCACATTGAGTTTATTATCTTGTACCTTACTGGCTTTAGTTGCTGCCTGTTTACTGATCTCTAACTTCCTAATTTGGTTCCCATCCCCCTGCCACATTAGTTTTATAACCTCCCCAACAGTGTTAGCAAAAGCACCCCCTAGGACATTGGTTCCAGTCCTGCCCAGGTGTAGACCATCCGATTTGTAATGGTCCCACCGCCCCTAGAACCAGTTCCAATGTCCCCAAAATCTGAACCCCTCCCTCCTGCGCCATCTCTCAAGCCACGTATTAAATTCTGACTATTCTTGAATTTCTACTCTGACTGTCTCGTGGCACTGGTAGCAATCCTGAGATTACTACCTTTGAGGTCCTACTTTTTAACTTATCTCCTAACTCCCTAAATTCTGATTGTAGGACCTCATCCCGTTTTTTACCTATATCGTTGGTGCCTATATGCACCACGACAACTGGCTGTTCACCCTCCCCGTTCAGTATGTCCTGCAGCCGATCTGAGACATCCCTGACCTGTGCACCCGGGAGGCAACATACCATTCGGGAGTCTCGTTTTCGACCACAGAAACGCCTGTCTACTCCCCTTACGATTGAATCCCCTATGACTATAGCCCTGCCAGTCTTTTTCCCGCCCTTCTGTGCAGCAGAGCCAGCCACGGTGCCATGAGCCTGGCTACTACTGCCTTCCCCTGGTGAATCATCTCCCCCAACAGTATCCAAAACTGTATACCTGTTTTGGAGGGAGATGACCACAGGGGACACCTGCACTGCCTTCCTGCTCTTTTTCTGCCTTTTGGTCACCCATTCCCTGTCTCCCTCACCAATCCTAATCTGCGGTGTGACCAACTCATTGAACGTGCTATCCACGACCTCCTCAGCATCGCGGATGCTCCAAAGTGAGTCCATCCACAGCTCCAGAGCCGTCATGCGGTCTAGCAGGAGCTGCAGCTGGACACACTTCCTGCACATGAAGGAGTCAGGGACATCGGCCGTGTCCCTGAACTCCCACATTGAGCACGAGGGGCATAACACGGGTCTGGGATCTCCTGCCGTTTTTACACTTTACCTTAGCTGATTACAAATATAATATCAAATAATGAATAAGTGAAAGGAATAACGATTTTACTTACCCATCACAATACTTACCAACCCACGAAGAGTTAAATTTCTCCCAGCTACTTACCTTCCCGACAGACCCCTGGCCACTGCACCTGCCGAAAACCTGAAGGCTGCTTCTCCTGCAAGGTAAGTTTTAAAAGGGTAAACTTACCTTCCCAACAGACCCCTGGCCACTGCTCCCGCCGAAAATCTGAAGCTATAACTTGCGGATAAAAGAAAAAGAAAAGAGAGAGCTTACCTGATATTCACTTACCCCCTTAGGTTAGAGGAGGTGGAAGGGTGGGGGACACTACAAGTGTAGTGTCTCAGGTTTAGCAACCACCCAACTTAAATAGAGGTAAAAATCAAACACTTAAGCACCTACCTGATTCCCAAGCTGCACTCTGGCTCCCTCTCTCTCTCCCGCTCTCGGAAATGAAGGCCGCTGGAACCTGGGGGCAAGTTTAAACACCTGCCTGAACCCCAAGCTGCACTCGCTGCACTTCGGCTCCCTCTCTCTCTCCCGCTCTCGGAAATGAAGGCCGCTGGAACCTGGGGGCAAGTTTAAACACCTACCTGATTCCCAAGCTGCACTCCGGCTCCCTCTCTCTCTCCCGGGAATGAAGGCCGCTGGAACCTGGGGGCAAGTTTAAACACCTACCTGAATCCCAAGCTGCACTCCGGCTCCCTCTCCCTCTCCTGAAAATGAAGGCCGCTGGAACCTGGGGACAAGTTTAAACACCTACCTGAATCCCAAGCTGCACTCCGGCTCCCTCTCTCTCTCCCGCTCCTGGGAATGAAGGCCGCTGGAACCTGGGGGCAAGTTTAAACACCTACCTGAATCCCAAGCTGCACTCCGGCTGCACAAGACGGCACCGATCGATGCACAACATTTCTATCCTGGACGTTAACCGATGCAAAAAGAAGATATTCACAGATTGAGAAAGAGGGCCTGGCAGTGGTATAAGGCGTAACAAAGTTTCATCAATATGTTGACGGTCGCTGTTTTCCCATCATAACCAATCAGAAACCGTTATTGGGCTTTCTCCGCGAGGTTAAGCCCATTCCGTCCATTGCTTCGGCTCGGGTACAGCGGTGAGCTCTGCTTTTGGCTGCATTTGTTTTCAGCATCCACCGGGGGGCTCAGATCTCCATTGCTGACGTTCTGAGCCAACTCCCGCTCCCTCAGAGTGCGGCTCCACCACCTGTCCCACAGGAAATTGCTCTGGTTTTAAATTTTTGTGATACCTTGCAGGTCACATCAGGAACTGCACTCAGAGGGGCACGGCCCTATCAAAAGTTAAGCGGATGGTTTCATGTGGCTGGCATTATGATAACTCAGAGCAGCTCAGACCCCACCCACTGAGGAAAGACAAACTCAGTCGTGAAGACAGGGTATCACTCTGGGGTCGACGGGTGGTGGTACCTCCCGCCGCAAGAGAGTCGCTATATAGAACTGCACATCCTGGTTAAAGCAAAACGAAAATGTTGGCCAGGGGTTACATATAGTGGGTGAACATTGACAAAGACATTGAGAATCTTGGTCCGCCAGTGCACCGATTGCCAGTCACAGCAGACCCTGCCGCCTGTGTTTCAACCTCATCTCTGGAAGTGGCCAGCCCGCCCCATGGATAAGATTTCATATAGATTTTCCTGACCCGTTCAATACGGATTTATGTGACTCACGGCCTCCCAGAGTTATAATTTTGGATAATGGCAGAGCCGCTGTTTAGCACAGGGCTAAATCGCTGGCTTTGAAAGCAGACCAAGGCAGGCCAGCAACACGGTTCAATTCCCATACCAGCCTCCCCGAACAGGTGCCGGAATGTGGCGACTAGGGGCTTTTCACAGTAACTTCATTTGAAGCCTACTTGTGACAATAAGCGATTTTCATTTCATTTCATTTTACGGGAGAGGAATTCCTCCTTTCATACAACACCCACCAAATTACCCCCGGGGTCACACCAGCGAAACTGTTGCTGGGTCGTCGTCTCCAAACACGGCTGGACCTGGTGTTCCCCAATTTTGCGGGGAGGGTGCGAGGCAAGCTACGCAAAAGAAATACCATATCTCGACCAAATGCAGCAGATCTTTCAAAGCCGATGATCTAGTTTTTGTCAGATACTTCAGGGTTGGGCCAACATGGCTACCTGGGAAAATTGTAGCAAGGTCTGGGCCTGTGTCTCATCTGGTGGACTTACAATGGAGACAGGTATGAAAGCATGTGGACCACATAATAAGGAGAGAGGCTACGATCCAACAGCAAAACAACTGGATCCAGTGGTAACTGCTACCATTTCTTCATCAGAACCAGAAATAAGGGAAATGGGTGTTTCAGAAGAGGTCTTTCTTGCTACGCCTGAGGAAACTGGAGAGGGGAGCCACAGCGACGCACCGACTGAAACCTTAAGACAACCTTCTGTTGCTAATGACATCACGACCTCAAAGGTGGAAGAACCTGTTAGAGAGCTGAGGCCTTCCACCAGACCTCAGAAATCAACTGATAAGATAGATTGACCTTATGAGAGACTGTACTCTACCACCCCTTTTGTGGTTCTGCCCTCGTTGTAAATAGTTATCTGTTATTATCGTGTAATGTATACAGTATTGAGGGACTTGAGGGGGGAGGGATGTTGTAGCGAAGCCCCATAAAGGGGTGATTGTTCGCGGGCCACATGATCAGCACGTACAGGAGAGCGTGAACCCTGGGCAATGGGAAGAAAGTGCAAGGCCCCAGAGAGCAGGTGCCCAGTCAATGTGGACACGGGGGTCAAGGAGTAAAGACCTGTATTTCAACTGCTGTTCCTGTAGATAGTTTAACCTCGTCGTTTGTTCCAATAAATCGCTTTGTTATTCACGAAGCCTCCTCGTTGGAACCTGGTGCTTTTGCAGCACGCACCATGAACACGCTGTTATTTTTCCAGCAGGCTCCATCCCACTGAGTTAGGCTGGTGGTTTATCATGATGCGACAAACCACAAACAAATCCTAGAATTTTTGGGGAGCTATCATGATGCATGTAACTTTCTTTGTCGTTTGGGCGGAACGGTGGCACAGTGGCTAGCACTGCTTCCTTACAGCGCTGCGGACCTGGGCTCGATCCTGGCCCCAGGTCACTGTCCGTGTGGAGTTTGCACATTCTCCCTATGTCTGCGTGGGTCTCACCCCCACAACCCAAAAAGATGTGCAGGGTAGGTGGATTACCCACCCTAAATTGCCCCTTAATTGGAAACAAATAATTGGGTACCATTAATTTATCTAAAAAAAAACGTCCTTTGTCGTACAAATCAGGATACATTAAAAGCCCGGTTCCTTTGTCTCCTTTACCTATCCTCCCACTTTGATGGACTTGTGACTTGTAACCAGATTGGAAGACAAAGCAGATACTTAGTTTGGAAGAAAAAGACTCAAGAAAAGGCATTTAGTGTCATCATGCAGAAGCATGTAAATGTATTCAGTAAGCTTGTTGTGGGCACGTTACTTGAAGGTTTGAAATATGCCATTGCTCCCTCTAGTGAACAGCCGGAGTGAAGCAGGAACCTCTCACCATCCCACCCAATCACTGTGAGAAGAATTATGTTTGTCTCTTTTTCTCAGCAATCATCTCCTGCCCCCGTTCCTCCTTTGCTGTAGACATTGATCGCTTGCTGGAACATAGTTCCGTGGAGGCCAATCAAATCAATCTCCAGCACCTCACCAAGTGACTACACAACAACTTGCTTCTCTGTGGAGTCCCTCAAGCCTCAAAGTGCTTTACAGCGGCAGTAGACACATATTAGACACTGAGCAAGAGATAGCTATCGGCTACAGGGGGGAAAAGCAGAGCCAAAGACCTGTAAGGAGGCTTTTCAACACAGAAAGGGAAGAAAGGAGATTAAGGGAGTGGTGGTGTTGTGTCTGTGGCTAAACATTTACCAATGTCGCAGAGGAGAGAGGAGTGAATGAGGAATGCGCCAGTGCCAGAAGAGCAGGAGGTCCATCCAGGGGCATATTTGTAAATTAGATGATGTGGCAGAGAAGGAGGAGTCCTGGGATGATTTGAAGGCCAGCACCAGGATCTTAAAGTTGACCTGTTAAGTTACAGAAAGTTGCAACAAAATGATTTATTGGAACAAACAACGAGGTTAAACTATCTACAGGAACAGCAGTTGAAATACAGGTCTTTACTCCTTGACCCCCGTGTCCACATTAACTGGGCCCCTGCTCTCCGGGGCCTTGCACTTTCTTCGCATTAGCCAGGGTTCATGGTCTCCTGTACGATAGGCCCCGTGCTGGTCACGTGCGAACGATCGTCCCTTAAAGAGGCCGTGCTATAACATCCCTCCCCCCTCAATACTGTATACAGTACTTCATAAGTAATGGAGATGATGTGGCTGAGGACATGGGTCGTGATGGTTTGTTCTTTGTTTGAGTGGGACAGGAGGTGGTGGGGGTGAAGCGAGGCTGTATAATTTGTGCCGATACTGAAGTAACTCTCTATTTTTGATTGTTTTAGCTTTACTGGTCTCCCATTTTGGGGGGAGATTGGTTTGTTTTCTCAATGCAGGAGTGCAGCACGAAATTCATGGGTTTCCATTGGGCGAATATAAATTGAGTAAGGCATGTTTGAGTCACAAAATGGATGTGCAAGTGCAAATCAAAAGCCAGCTGGCCACATTGCCTAACAATTGGCAAAAGGTAGTGGCCCAGTCAAGACCAGTCATGGAAGGAGAGAAAATATTGTAAAGAACTTGTATCCACATAGTGCTTCCTATATCCTTAGGATGTCCCAAATCACCTTCTAGGTAATGGATTTTTTTGAAATGTCATCACCGATATAATGTACAGGAACATGGCAACCAAGTTTCAGACAGCAAATCCTGAAAAGACCAACAAGATAAAATATGGATTACTGTTAGGAATACATTTCTGTTTCTCCTATGGATTATATCTGTCCAGGAATGAAGTGCCTATAAGGGCAATACAGTTCGAAAACTGTCAGCCAAGCTTGCTTTCCATTTTAGAGTTCCAGGTAAGGCAAGCACACTATCTGCATTTATGGTTGCCAACTGTGATTGAATATATTTCTGGAGGTTTCATCACCAAAGGCTTGAGTCATTGGACGGCCAACATATCCATCCTTGTGACGCACTGCCTTCCTACACCAACTGGAAAACAATAAGACTCATTACCCAATTGGATGATTCTTAACTGTCGGCCAAACAGCCCTTTTCCTGCCATTTCCAATATGTTTATACCTGGTAAAGAGAAATGTTAAAAAAAAAACCAATCTTTTTGAAGGTCCCGATGATTTCCTCCAGGGCTGCACACCAACAGTGTCCTGAAGCTCGATCTTCAATTCCTGGAGGCTCTTTCCAATCCTGCAGGGTTGGCGACGCTACCTGAATATGGAATTCAGGAGTTGGAATTGGTTCTGTATCTCAGTTCTCTACAACTGGCCTTGACTCTATCTACTTCTGTGCTAATTCTCCCCCCTTCTCCCTATGTGCTGCTGAAAGATTAAAACCTGTTGGCATTGAGATAAGTAGGTGAAATTAAGGTGGCTAAGTGTGGTAACTTGAGACCATCATAAAGGTAGTCAAATGCGTTGTTTAAAAGAGGATCTTCTTGATATAATTAAATAATGAAATATAACATTAACTCAGCAGAACAATAATAATTGTGAAAACGTGAGTTTGAGTAAAACCCGTCTTGCTTACAAGTCACCTCTTGCAGACTGAAAAGGTCCGCCAAAGCTCGCACATGCTCAGACCCCTCAACAAACGCCAGAATGGGCGGCACTGTGGCGTAGTGCTTAGCACTGCTGCCTCACGGCTCCCAGGACCCGGGTTCGACCCCGGCCCCGGGTCACTGTCCGTGTGAAGTTTGCCCATTCTCCCCGTGTCTTTGTGGGTCTCACCCCCACAAACACAAAAATGTGCAGGGTAGGTAGATTGGCCACACTAAATTGCACCTTAATTGGAAAAAAAGACTTGGGTACTCTAAATTAATTTTTTTTTAAATAAGGGGCTGGATATAAGGGGCTACATTCTCCGCTGCGCACTGCCAGTAGCAGAGTTCCTGATGCATCGGAGAATCAAGCGCCCGGGGAAAAATGGGATCGCGCCTGTTTCCGATGCTCCGGCCCACCGCTGGCGTCGGGTTTGAGGCTCGTGCCCCGCGCAGGCGGGAGGATGCAAATGGATCGTTAAGAGGACCGGGCATCATATTCTCCAGGCCCTCGTGATTCTCCGGTCCTCAAGGCTGTGAATCATGTGGGCAAGAATTGTCGCTGGACTTGACAAACATGTAATGACGCGGTGGACCTCGCGGTGGACGAAGGGAGTAACTCTTTAAGGGCCACCTCCCCCCATACACTGCAAGACCTGCCCAACCAGACACCCCCACCACTCCACCAACCAGACACCCCTAATTAAAGAGACCCCCCTACAGACCCCCTAAATAGAGAGACTCTTGTCTAGAAGACTTCCAGAAGAGAGGACCCTTCAGGAAGCTAGAGAGCTGTCCATACAGAGGCAGTGAAAAAAATCACTGATTTAAAACTTACCTGGGCATTACATCTGCTGGCTGAGTCATAAGAAGCAGCACCTGTCAATTGCTGGAAACAGAAAACCAGTCAGCTAGGTTTAAAACCCCTGAGATCATTGGCCTGCAAGCCATTCATTAATTTATTTTTAATATTGATTTTACTAGGTTGTGATTGACAGTTTCCACACACGCCCAGCTGTCAGCATTGTTCCCTTCATTGTTGAGTAACTTTGAAGTGGTCAGCTGTGAAACCAACAGCAATGTTTAAAAACATTAATTGTTGATTGACAGCTCCCGGACCACTTCAGAGTTAATTGCTTTCTGTTAGTTTCACAGATGACTGCTTCAAGTCACTCAACCACGGTAGCATAGTGGTTAGCACCGTTGCTTCACAGCACCAGGGTCCGAGGTTCGATTCCCGGCTTGGGTCACTGTCTGTGCGGAGTCGGCACATTCTCCCTATCCCTGTATGGGTTTCCTCCGGGTGTTCCGGTTTCCTCCCACAAGTCCCGAAAGACGAGCTGTTAGGTAATTTGGACATTCTGAATTCTCTCTGTGTACCCGAACAGGCGCCGGAGTGTGGCAACTAGCGGATTTTCACAGTAACCTCATTGCAGTGTTAATGTAAGCTTAATTGTGACAATAAAGATTATTATTATTAATGTTATTAATGTAAGCCTACTTGTGACAATAAAGATTTTTTTTTGTTAACATTTAGAGTACCCTACTTCCGGTGGCGTGGGCGAGCAGGGCGGCCCCAGCAACAACAGCTCCCACCGGTGGTCGCGATTCGCAGCGATTTCGGGGAAATCCCCGACTCTTCACACACCCCCTGACTATCGTCGGCCATTGGAGCAGTCAGCGGGGCCGGTTTAAAAACCGGGGAAGAAGCCCGCGCGGGTGTCGGGCGGCGGGGGCTGAGGCGCTGGGCCCGGCGCGGCGTCGAGGTCAGAGCAGCGGGGGCGGAGCTACGAGGAGGCCGAGGCGGCAGGCCCGAGGTCAGGGCACCATGTAGTGAGAGTGCTCCACGTCGGATGGCTCCCACCTAGGAGGAAGAAAGAAGGCTGAAGCCTGGTCCCAGGGGAGCTCTGGGTGAATGTAGAGGAGAAAGAAAGAAGGTTTAAGGAAGTTTGGGAAAAGTTTTTTTTTCTCTCCCCCTTTTTTTTTCAAAAAAGAATAAGTCAGATTGATGAAGGACAGGAGGGTGAAGGGGGATAGAGAAAAGAAAGAAGATAAAAAACAATAAGCCGCTAAAGGATGCGAAGAGCAGCGTCGAAGAAAGGAGGAAACGCGGGTTCGTCGCTGAAGGAGAAGACGAGCAAAAGTGTTGACAGGATGGCGGAAGCCGAGCTGCAAGGCGGGGCCGCACTACATATGGTGGAGAAGACCGAGGTTATGACGGTGGAGCTGGAAAAACAGTTTGCGAGGCACATGGAGGCGGTCGCGTTGAAGTAATTGGTGGAGGAGGAAATTGGCCCGATGAGGGTGGAGGTGGCAAAGGCATCGGCCGAGGTGAGAGAGCAGGGCGAGAAGATGAAGGAAGTGGAGGAGGCAGTGTCACGACACAGCAACCAATTCACCTCGATGGGGGACGAGCTGCGGACGGTGGTGGAGGTTAACAGAGGACTCCGAGCAAAGCTGGAAGACTTGGAAAACCGCTCAAGGTGGCACAATTTGAGATTTGTGGGCTTGCCCGAAGGGACAGAGGGCCCAAGGCCAACGCAATATTTCGCTAAGAAGTTGGCGGAGCTGATGGGGGAGGGCGAGAGCCCCACCCTGTACGAGCTAGACTGAGCTCATCGGTCATTAAGGCCGAAGCCCAAAGTGAACGAGCCGCCAAGGGCTGTAATTATCTGCTTCCATAGGTTTTGAATGAAGGAGAAGGTATTAACCTGGGCGAAGCAGAGGCGTGAGGTAAAAAGACGAGCGGCGTTTGGGCGAGTGGAGGCAGCTTTGTACAAGAAGGGGGTGCGATTTGGTGTGGTGTACCCGGCGAAGTTGTTCCTGAGATGAAGTGTTGACGTCTGGGCTGTGGTCTTTCTTGAGTGCAAATCTGATGCCGAACCTGGACCGATTTGGTGACCATGGAGGGACTAGCATCGCGCCACATGGAACACAATCAATTCCAATGTGAAATGGTGCGGGTTTCGGCGGGTCCGTGATTGACACTTGGGCGGCTGACAAGCTGCAGCTGCATATACACATTACAATCCCCACACTTAATCCAGCCAACAAGATGGCACCAGTTATGCTGCAGTTAACCCATACAGTTGATGGTCGGCTGGGCCCAGAGGGCACCTAGGGGGGTGGCCTGAGGGGACACCCACACGACCCGTGACCCGAAGTTCGCAATGGGCAGTCGGCGGCCTGCGCAGCTGCATTTACAGCTGCGGCAATGGTGCTCTGTGCCCGCCCACCCGAACCCCACAGCCCACCTCCTGGCCACTCCCCACTACTCCCCCGGCCCTGGCAGAAGCCCCCTCCCCCCCCCCCCCCCAGCCAGCGGCACAACTGTCAGCAAACTACTGCTGTTGGACACTCTCTGAACCCCCTCTCTCTCCCTCAGCAGCCACAATGCCGGTTTCACAAGTTTTAAAAACGCAAGTGAACCGTGCCATCAGGAACGTGGCCCATCGGAGGCGGAGAATCGCGGAGGCCCGGAGACTACCGGGTCAGGCCCACTAATCATATGCAAACGGTATTTACTGTACGTGCGATCCGGACCGCATTGACACCGGTGTCGAGTTGACGGAGAATTACAATTTGGCGTCAGCTCGGTGCCCGCCGCGATTTTGCCGTCAGAACCTATTCTTCCCACCAATTGCACTTCCTGATTTTGGCATCCGCCAATGGAGAATCTCGCCTCTTAATCTCCCAAAAGGAGAATTCTGCCCAAGAACAAAAGATTTAAAAAGAGGTATATGGGCATCCTGTTGCAAATTTATATGTTCTTGAGAGTTTGCAAATGTTTAATGTGGATTAGCAGCGTCAACCTGGAAGTTGTTTTTACTACTCATAATATTCCTGTTTTATCTGATTTAAATTCTGTGCAGCACAATATGTGCAAACAGCTGTTGTCAGCTGCTTCCTGATTGGTGGATAAAGATCGAAACTCACCAATGAGGCAGCAGGCCCAAAATAAGTGTCAGACCATGAAATTGAAACCAAGCAGCAAGAATATTATGGTGGTCGGTAATATTTGGAGGAGTGCAATGCCACAGAGACAGTAGCTTCACCATTTACCTAGCTCGATGTGAATGGGGTGGGTTCAGGTCGGAGACTGGTTGAAATTCAGCCCCATTAATTTCAACGGAGAGTAAAATCCGGATACTTAATGACAGTTGACCCGAGTGTCCGACATTCCCATGGGGTGGGTCAACTTAAAATCAATGCTAATGTGTCAGGGACAGCCAAGAGAGGTCATGAGGTTAGGACAGTGATTGCTGCCATCCCAGTTACTGGTGGTGTCGTGACGACAGAAATGTCTCCGCAATATTCCAGCGTGGACACACCAATAAACAGCAAAACCCTGTAATACTCAGCAGCTGTGCAGTTAAGTTTTTTTATTCATTCATGGGAAGTGGACGTCGCTGGTTAGGCCAGTATTTGTTGCCCATCCCTAGTTGCCCTTGAGAAGGTGGTGGTGAGTTGCCTTCTTGAACCGCTGCAGACCCTGAGGTGTAGGTACACCTACTGTGCTGTTGGGGAGGGAGTTCCCAGTGAAGGAATGGCCGATGTATTTCCAAGTCAGGATTGTGAGTGACATGGAGAGGAACCTCCCAGGTGGTGACGTTTCCAGATATTTGCTGCCCTTTTCCTTCTAGATGGTAGTGGTTTTGGATTTGGAAGGTACTGCCTAAGGAGCCTTGATGAATTGCTGCAGTGTAGAGGGTTACACTTGAAATGAATAATGGAGGCACCAACTTAATCCCACTCTGCAAAGACATGGGAGGTGCCATGTGCAGAAGTATTCAACGGGCAGGGTACTGAACCTGCAGGGTTACCTTTCAACTAAGAGGAAGATAAAACCATTCACATCGCCAATTTCATCAGTGATCACTATATCAGACAGCCCTGGCAACATTTCATAATAATCTTTTATTGTCAGAAGTATGAAGTTACTGTGAAAAGCCCCTATTTGTCACATTCCGGCGCCTGTTTGGGTAAGCTGGTACAGGAATTGAACCCGCACTGCTGGCCTTGTTCTGCAACACATGCCAGCTATCTAACTTATGCAAGTTAACTTCATACAAGTTTCTTTACCAGGACACTAACTTTACATTCAGAACTATATATTTACACAATGTTTATGTTATCATAACTTAGATGGGAGTCAGTGATTATTGATTCATTTGAAAATAATCGCTTATTGTCACAAGTAGCCTTCAAGGAAGTTATTGTGAAAAGCCCCTAGTCGCCACATTCCGGCGCCTTTTCGGGAAGTCCAGTACGGGAACTGAACCCACGCTGCTGGCATTGTTCTGCATTACAAGCCAGCTGTTTCATCCACTGTGCTAAATCAGGTCTTTCAAAAAGGTTTGAGAATCACAATGTTAGAATAGTTAAGAAGCATGATATTGGCAGCATTGAGGAACCTGAAGGGAAGCAGGTTTAGCTGCACCTTTACCTATAGTCCGGTCTCATTGAGACTAGATTGGACTTTAAAATATTTCAGGTTTAATAGTGTGCTATTCAGACCGGCTTAATAGCGATTTGTAATACATCAGTGATATCGGTGCAATCAAGCTCTTTACTCTGTTAATATACAGCACATCACCATGTTTTCCCCAATCTATTTATTTTATTTATTCATGGATGTAGGGGTGCTTTCTAGGCCAGCATTTATTCATTCATTTGTTTATCTTCCAGCACCTGGAGGTGCACAGGGCAGATATGTATCTGTTTCCACAGCTGTTTTTTCCTGGGAAAGTTTGGTAGCCCGTTGCCAGGGGCGCCACTCGGCATCAAGCATAGCTGACCAGGAGTCTCTCCCACTCTTACCACCTGCCATTGGCATGCCGGAAAGATTATGCACGTTGATCCTCAACCTGTTTGGCCACGTTATGAGTGCACATTCCGTGGCCATTATGTCCTGAGGTGGGACGGGGACCCAGAGCTTCTGGCCCAGAAGCAGGGACATTACCCTTGCACCACAAGAGCTCCATCAGCATTTATTGACCATCCCTAGTTGCCCTTGAGAAGTTGGTGGTGAACCGCCTTACTGAACCACTGCGGTCCATGCGATGTAGGTAAACCCACAGTGCTGTTAGGGTGTTTCAGAATTTTGACCCAGTGATAGTGAAGGAATGGCGATATATTTCCAAGTCAGGATGGTGTGCGGCTTGTCGGGGAACTTGCAGGTGATGATGTTCCCATGCATCTCTGCCCTTATCCTTCTATGTAGTAGACGTTGTGTGTTTGGAAAATGCTGAAGGTGCTGTTGACGGAGCCATGGTGAGTTGCTTCAGTGCATCTTGTGTAGCTGATACACAATGCTGTCATCATGCATTGGTGGTGGAGGGCAAGATTGTCTAAGGTGGTGGATGGGGTACGAATCAAGGAGGCTGCTTTGCCCTGGATGGTGTTGAATCACTTGAGTGTTGTTGCACTCACCCAGGCAAGTGCAGAGTATTTCATTACATTCCTTTTTTTAAAATATTTTTTTAATTAAAGTTTTGCAAAGTTTTTCATAATAAATAGTAATAATCCTAACACAGCAAAATAGAGTGAACATTAACATAGTGCAAAAAGAGAATATACAATAGTAATTGACTAGACGTGACCCCACGCGCCTCAGTCTTCCCACACCCTCCCAACGGAGCACTCACCCCCACTCCCCTACGGGTCGCTGCTGCTGCTGACGTTTAAATTTTCCCTGAGAAGCCATCGGACGGTATTATGCCCCCACTCAACAGCAGCAGCTCTGTACACTTTGCAAAATTATTTACACACATAAGTAGGCGTCTGTTCGTGGTGTTGTCGTCCCTTGCTTCTCCCAGACAGAGTTCGCTGCCGTTGTCGTCTCGTTCCGCTTCTGCGCACTTCCGCTTCTGCGGCCCTCCCGTCTTCCCCGTTTTCTCTGTTCCTGTGGACGTTAAGTTTGTTAATGTTTCCCTGCCTCCCTCCTCCCCCTCCCTGGCTCTCCTCTATTGTTCCGTCTCTTCCCTCCCCACCCTCTCCCGCTCTTGTCCCCCCCCGTGGCTCGCCTTTCCTTCCTCTTAGTTAGATTTAGCTGCCCCCCCCCCCCCCCCCCGGTCTATCTCTCCCTCTCATGCTTTGGCTACTCTCCCCTGTTTCTTGGCTACCTGGCTATTCTTCTGCTTGTTTGTTGGCCACAAACAGGTCCCGGAACAATTGCGTGAATGGCTCCCACGTTCTGTGGAAGCTGTCGTCTGACCCTCGGATGGCGGATTTGATTTTCTCCATTTGGAGAGATTCCGAGAGGTCGGACAGCCAGTCTGCAGCTTTGGGTGGTGCTGCTGACCGCCAGCCGAACAGGATTCTACGGCGGGCCATCAGGGAGGCAAAGGCAAGGGCGTCCGC
Organism: Scyliorhinus torazame; assembly: GCF_047496885.1. Classification (NCBI taxonomy): domain Eukaryota; kingdom Metazoa; phylum Chordata; class Chondrichthyes; order Carcharhiniformes; family Scyliorhinidae; genus Scyliorhinus; species Scyliorhinus torazame. The sequence goes on along the minus strand of NC_092715.1, from coordinate 244,060,694 downwards.
CCTCCTCCCCAGGAATTGATCTGGCTGGTCTGAAACCCCGAAGACCGCCACTTTCGGGCATGGCTCCACCCTCACCCCCACCACCTTGGACATTGCCTCGAAGAAGGCAGTCCAGTACTCCACAAGTCTGGGGCAAGACCAGAACATGTGGGCGTGGTTGGCAGGGCCTCCTTGGCACCGCTCACATCTATCCTCCACCTCCGGGAAGATCCTACTCATACGGGTTCTTGTTAAGTGGGCTCTATGTACCACTTTTAGTTGCGTCAGGCCGAGCCTTGCGCACGTGGAGGTGGAGTTGACCTTGTACAGTGCTTCGCTCCAGAGTCCCCACCCTATTTCGATCCCCAGGTCCTCCTCTCACTTCATTCTTGTTGCGTCCAATACATTGTCGGCCCCTTCTATCAGTTGGTCATACATGTCACTACAGTTTCCTTTATCTAGTATGCTTGCGTCCAGTAACACTTCCAGTATTGTCTGTCGTGGTGGTTGTGGGTGTGTCCCTGTCTCCTTTCGTAGGAAGTTTTTTAGTTGCAGGTACCTTAGCTCGTTCCCCCTGGCTAGCTGGAATTTCTCTGTCAGTTCGCCCAGTGTTGCGATCCTGCCGTCTGTGTATAGGTCTCTGACTGTCAGTGTCCTTCGGTCCTGTCCCCACCTTTTGAAGGTGGCGTCAGTCAGTGCTGACGTGAACCTATGATTGTTGCAGATGGGAGCTTTACCCGACATTCTGGTCAGGCCAAATTGTTGCCGTAGTTGGTTCCAGGACTGGAGGGTGGCTATTACCACCGGGCTGCTGGAGTGTTTTTTGGGTGGGGATGGGGATGGGAGCGCCACCGTGGCGAGGGCCCGGAGGGAGGTCCCCATGCAGGAGGCCTCTTCCGCACGCACCCACTCGGCTTCTGGCTCCTTGATCCATCCCCTTATTCGCTCGGCCGTCGCCGCCCAGTGGTAAAATTGTAAGTTTGGGAGGGCTAGCACCGCCCCCTGGATTTTGATTTTTGTAAGACCTTCTTTGGGATCCTAGCATTCTACTGCCCCATACAAACGCCATGATTAGTTTGTCTAGTGCTTTGAAAAAGGACTTGGGAATGTATCCATTACATTCCTGACTGTGCCTTGTTGATGGTGGACAGGCTTTGGGGGGGTCAAGAGGTGAGTTACTTGCTGCAGGATTCCTAGTCTCTGACCTGCCCTTGTAGCCACAGTATTTATTTTGCTGGTCCAGTCATCAGTGAATCTCCCACTTTTTAAAAATAAATTTAGAGAACCCAATTATTTCTTTTTCCAATTAAGGGGCAATTTAGCGTGGCCAATCCACCTACTCTGCACACCTTTGGGTTATGGAGTCGAAACCCACGCAAACACGGGGAGAATGTGCAGACTCCACACGGACAGTGAACCAGAGCCAGGATCGAACCTGGGACCTCGGCGGCGTGATGCTGCAGTGCTAACCACTGCGCCACCGTGCTGCACAGAACATCCCATTTCTAACCTTATGGAGGGAAGGTCATTGATGAAGGAACTGAAGGTGGTTGGGTCCAGGACACTATCCTGAAGAACTACTGCAGTGATTCTTTTTTGTCTTCTAATAAATTTAATAATTTTTTCCCCAATTAAGGGGCAATTTAGCGTGGCCAATCCACCTACTCTGCACACCTTTGGGTTATGGAGTCGAAACCCACGCAAACACGGGGAGAATGTGCAGACTCCACACGGACAGTGAACCAGAGCCAGGATCGAACCTGGGACCTCGGCGGCGTGATGCTGCAGTGCTAACCACTGCGCCACCGTGCTGCACAGAACATCCCATTTCTAACCTTATGGAGGGAAAGTCATTGATGAAGGAACTGAAGGTGGTTGGGTCCAGGACACTATCCTGAAGAACTACTGCAGTGATTCTTTTTTGTCTTCTAATAAATTTAATAATTTTTTCCCCAATTAAGGGACAATTTAGTGTGGCCAGTCCACCTACTCTGCACATCTTTGGATTGTGGGGGTGAGACCCAGGCAGACACGGGGAGCATGTGCAAACTTCGCACAGTGACCCAGTGCACAAATTGAACCCGGGTCCTCGGCGCAGTGAGGCAGCAGTGCTAACCACTGCATCACCGTGCCGCCCAACTCCTACAGTGATGCCCTGGGACTGAGATAATTGACCTCCAGCAACCACAACAATCTTCCTTTCTGCTACCTCTGATTCCCATTGACTCCAATTTTGCTAGGATTCCATGATGGCAGACTCCATCACAAGTTGCTGCGATGTCAATGGCAGTCACTCTCACCTCACCTCGAGTTCAGCTCGTTTATCCATGTTTAGATCACGGCTGTAATGAGATCAGGAGCAGCCCTGGCAGAGCCGAAACTGAGCATCAGTGAGCAGGTTATGAATTAATATTAATAATCTTTATTGTCAGAAGGCAGCTCGGTGGTGCAGTGGTTAGCATTGCAGCCTCATGGCGCCGAGGTCCCAGGCTCTGGGTCACTGTCCGTGTGGAGTTTGCACATTCTCCCGTGTCTGCATGGGTTTCGCCCCCACAACCCAAAGATGTGCAGAGTAGGTGGATTTTCCACGCTAAATTGCCCCTTAATTGGAAAAAATGAATTGGGTACTCTAAATGTTTTTTTTAATTTTTAAAAATATTTTTATTCTCCTTTTTCACATTTTCTCCCGCATTTATACCCATCAACAATAAACAATAATCAGCAACAAATGTCAATCCTCACAACAATAATAACGATCCCATCCACCCACCACCCCCCAAACATCAGCCCGCATGTTTACATAAACAAATGACAAAAATGAATCAGGGATTACCCATAGTCACCCTTAATCTACACAGCCCCCCCTAACCCCCAACCCTCCCCCCCAACTAATGCTCGATGTTATCCAGTTCTTGAAAGTGCACAATAAATAGTGCCCATGACTTGTAGAACCCCTCTGAGCTTCTGTAGCCACGCAAAATGGCTGCTTCCCGATTAATTTGGCCAAAACCCGATTTAAAATGGCTAACCGGAAAGGCTGCTGGAAAAAGCAGGTAACAAGACACAAACGGACAGCTGCAGGTAGAATATCATATTCGGCTCTGGGGAAGTTGGCCCAGATCGATACTCAGGGCTATTAACAGCCCATCAACCCAGACATTTGCAGTTATACTCAGGACTCTTAACAGCCCATCCACCCAGACATCTGCAGTTTAATCGGCTATCCCCGGGAACAATTGCAACATATTAGCAATGGAATACCGTGCCAGACCTGTCGGCGCCTGCAGTGGCCGAAACAAAGGCAGGTGAACGACCACCCCCCGGTCGGGGAATCGCCTCGCAATTGGACGTATCGAACCCAGTGATTGGGAACAAGTCCAATCACTTGGGACTCAGGGTCAAGGGCCACCCCTGGAGGCGGGAAGCCCCTGGGCCCTATAAAGTGAGGGGCCAAGTTCAGATCGCTCTCTCTCTCCCTTCTTCGCCTGCTCGAGACCTTCGCAAGAACAGCAACCGGCAACCGTAAGTTTGAATCCAGCGATCGCTATCCGATAAAGACTCCTAGCCATCGACCCGTATCAGCCTTTTGAATCCCGCGGGCCAGATCCGATTGGATAAGCCATTTGTTTCCCTGACCTGGTGGGCTCTTCCTAAAGTTAAGTATTGGCCAGTAGTGATAGGTTTATTATATAGATAGTAGGATTATTGTGTAAACATTACTTGTATATAATAAATGACCGTTGATTTCAATCTTACTAAGCGGTGTGCTGATTTATTAATCATTACTTGAACTTGAACCATGTGGCGGTATCAGAAAGATACCTGGCGACTCGTGAGCAAAGGTGACGTAATCAGAGCTAATAAACTAAGGCTAAAAAGAGCAACACTTCCCCTCAGTTCGAATTTAACCTTCTCAAGGGTCAAGGGAAGAAGGCCTATGGTGTGCTCGCGTTCATTAACAGAGGGATTGAATTTAAGAGCCGTGAAGTGATGATGCAGCTGTACAAAACTTTGGTAAGGCCACATTTGGAGTACTGTGTACAGTTCTGGTCGCCTCATTTTAAGAAGGATGTGGAAGCTTTGGAAAAGGTGCAAAGGAGATTTACCAGGATGTTGCCTGGTATGGAGAGTAGGTCTTACGAGGAAAGGTTGAGGGTGCTAGGCCTTTTCTCATTAGAACGGAGAAGGATGAGGGGCGACTTGATAGAGGTTTATAAGATGATCAGGGGAATAGATAGAGCAGACAGTCAGAGACTTTTTCCCCGGGTGGAACAAACCATTACAAGGGGACATAAATTTAAGGTGAAAGGTGGAAGATATAGGAGGGATATCAGAGGTAGGTTCTTTACCCAGAGAGTAGTGGGGGCATGGAATGCACTGCCTGTGGAAGTAGTTGAGTCGGAAACATTAGGGACCTTCAAGCAGCTATTGGATAGGTACATGGATGACGGTAAAATGATATACTGTAGATTTTTTTTGTTCTTAAGGGCAGCACGGTAGCATTGTGGATAGCACAATTGCTTCACAGCTCCAGGGTCCCAGGTTCGATTCCGGCTTGGGTCACTGTCTGTGCGGAGTCTGCACATCCTCCCCGTGTCTGCGTGGGTTTCCTTCGGGTGCTCCGGTTTCCTCCCACAGTCCAAAGATGTGCAGGTTAGGTGGATTGGCCATGATAAATTGCCCTTACTGTCCAAAATTGCCCTTGGTGTTGGGTGGAGGTGTTGAGTTTGGGTAGGGTGCTCTTTCCAAGAGCCGGTGCAGACTCAAAGGGCCAAATGGCCTCCTTCTGCACTGTAAATTCAATGATAATCTATGATTAATCTAGGACAAAGGTTCGGCACAGCATCGTGGGCCAAAGGGCCTGTTCTGTGCTGTATTTTCTATGTTCTATGTTAAGTATTCCAACAGGTCCCCCCGCCACGCCAGGGCACTGGGTGGAGAGGCTGGTCTCCATCCCAGCAGGATCCGCCTTCGGGCGATCAACGAGGCGAAGGCTATGATATCTGCCTCCGCACCCATTTCCGACACCCCGAATATGGCCTCCCGGGGACCCGGGTCCAGTTTCACAAGCACCACCTTGGGAATTACCCTAAACACCTCCTTCCAGTACTCCCCGAGCTTTGGACAAGACCAAAACATATGAACGTGATTAGCCCCCCCCCCCCGCTTTGCAACGCTCACACACATCCTCCACTCCTTCAAAGAATCAGCTCATCGTCGCCCTCGTGAGGTGCACTCTGTACACCACCTTCAGCTGTATCAGCCCCAACCTCGCACGAGGTGGAGGCATTCACTCTCCGGAGCACCTCACACCAGACCACCTCCTCTATAATCTCTCCCAGCTCTTCCTCCCACTTTGCTTTGATCCCTTCCAGTGGTGCCTTATCCTCTTCCAAAATAGCTCCGTACACCGCTGTCACTGTCCCCTTCTCCAGTCCCCTTGTCGTCAACACCTCCTCCAGCAATGTGGAGGCCGGTTCCTCTGGGAAGCTCTATATCGCCTTCCTGGCAAAATCCCGAACCTGCATGTACCTAAACCCTTCTCCCTGCTCAAGCCCATACTTCGCTTCCAGCTCCCTCAATCCTGCAATCCGACCCCGAAGAAACAAATCTTTTAGCGTCTTAATCCCCCTCTCTTCCCATTTCCGAAAACTTCCATCCCACCTCCCTGGCTCAAATCTGTGGTTCCCCCGAATCGGCATTTCCCTTGACCCTACCCCCAACCCGAAGTGTTGGCGAAACTGCCTCCAGATTTTCAATTAAGCTATTATTACCGGACTCCCTGAGTATTACCCCGGAGCTATTGGGAGCGTCGCTGTTGCTAGTGCTTTCAGCCCCGACCCCCTGCACAAACTGTCTCCATTCTGACCCACTGGGAATCAACCCCTCTGACCCAGCTCCACACCTTCTTCACATTCGCCACCCAGAAGTAGTACAACAGGTTCGGGAGACCTAAACCCCCTGCCTGCCTTCCACTCTGTAGCAGCACCTTTCTCACTCTGGCCACCTTCCCTCCCCATATGAATGAGGTAATCCTTCCCTCAATCGCCCTGAAAAAAGACGTTGGCAGGAAAATCAGTAGACATTGAAAAATAAACAGGAATCGCGGCAACATATTCATTTTAGCCGCCTGTACCCGACCCGCCAGTGACAGAGGAAGGCCATCCCACCTTGCCAGATCAGCTTTCACTCTCCCCATCAAACTAGTGATGTTGTACCTGCGAAGCCTCCCCCACTCCCGGGCAACCTGCACTCCCAGATACCTAAAATGAGTCCCTGCCCTCGGAATGGCAGCCCCCCACGCCTGCCCCCACCCCCGGCCGAGCCACCACAAAATACTCACCCTTGTCCATAGAATTTACAGTGCAGAAGGAGGCCATTCGACCCATCGAGTCTGCACCGGCTCTTGGAAAGAGCACCCCACCCAAGGTCAAGACCTCCACCCTAGCCCTATAACCCAGCAACCCCACCCAACACTAAGGGCAATTTTGGACACTAAGGGCAATTTATCATGGCCAATCCACCTAACCTGCACATCTTTGGACTGTGGGAGGAAACCGGAGCACCCGGAGGAAACCGACACACTCACGGGGAGGACGTGCAGACTCCGCACAGACAGTGACCCAAGCTGGAATCGAACCTGGGACCTTGGAGCTGTGAAGCAATTGTGCTAACCACTATGCTACCGTGCTGCCCAGGTTCAGCTTGTACCCCGAGAAAGACCCAAATACCCGCAGTAGCTCCAATATTCCTCCTATCGACGCACTCGGTTGAGACACATACGGCAGCAAGTCGTCGGCATATAAGGCCACCCTATGCTCTATCCCCCCCCCCACCCCCCCCCCACCCCCCCCACCCACCCCCCCCACCCCCCCCACCTCCACCCCCTCCACACTATTCCTTTCCATGCTCCCGAACGCGCTCAATGCGATGACCAACAGCTCAATCGCAAGTGCAAACAGCAGGGGGGACATAGGACATCTCTGTCTCGTCCCAGGGTGGAGAGAAAAGTATCTCGAACTGATATTGTTTGTGCGGACACTCGCCTTCGGCTCCTTATATAATAGCTTTACCCAGTTCACAAATCTTGGTCCAATCCCAAACCGCTCCAGCACTGCCATCAGGTACCCCATTCTACCCGATCAAACACCTTCTCGGCGTCCAATGCCACAACTACCTCTGTTTCCTTCCCTTCCGCCGGTGCCATAAAGACGTTCAAAACCCTCCTAATGTTCGAAAACAGCTGCCTCCCTTTCACGAACCCCGTCTGATCCTCCCCTATCACCTTCAGGAGGCACTCCTCTAGCCTACCCGCCAGTACCTTCACCAACAGCAGCACGGTAGCATTGTGGATAGCACAATTGCTTCACAGCTCCAGGGTCCCAGGTTCGATTCCGGCTTGGGTCACTGTCTGTGTGGAGGCTGCACATCCTCCCCGTGTGTGCGTGAGTTTCCAAAATTGCCCTTAGTGTTGGGTGGGGCTACTGGGTTGTGGGGATAGGGTGGAGGTGTGGACCTTGGGTAGGGTGCTCTTTCCAACAGCCGTTGCAGACTCGATGGGCCGAATGGCCTCCTTCTGCACTGTAAATTCTATGAAACTATGAATGAAACTAACACTTTTGCGTCCACATTCAGAAGTGATATGGGCCTATACGACCCACACTCCGTCGGATCCTTATCTTTTTTTAGCAACAGGGAAATCGATGCCTGCCCCAAGGTTTGCGGCAACACCCCCTTCCCTATCGCCTCCTCAAACATCCCCACCATCAGGGGTGCCAGCTTATCCTTGAATTTTTTATAATATTCCACCGGAAACCCATTGGCCCTGCCACCTTCCCCGACTGCATCCTCCCAATCGCATCCATTATCTCCTGCTCCACTGTTGCTCCTTCTAATGTAGCCCTGTCCCCCTCCCCTAGCCTCAGGTACTCCAACCCATCTCGAAATTCCTGCATCTCACGGTCTTCCCCGGGTAGCTCTGACTTGTACAACCTCGCATAAAACTGCTCAAAAACCTTGTTAATCTGCACTGGAGCCACTACCAACTTCCCTGCCCTATCCCTCACCTGAAGAATTTCCCTTGCAGCTGCCTCCCTCCGGAGCTGACCTGCTAACATACTATCTCCATGTTCATAAACTGCACCCCTTGCTCGTCTCAGTTGGCGCACCGCCTTCCTGGTAGACAGTCGGTCGAAGCTCGCCTGTAGTTCCTTCCTCTTTTCCAGCTTTGCCGGGTCTTCTGCATACCTCCTATCTACCTCCAACATCTCATCTATTACCCTCTGCCACTCCAACCTCTCCTCTTTGACCACCCTGGCCTTAAACAAAATTACCTCACCCCTCACCACCGCCTTTAGAGCCTCCCAGACGACTGCCTTCGACACCTCACCCGTACAATTGAAACCTACATATTCCTGAATTACCTTTTCAATTTTTTCACAGAACACTTGGTTCCCCAAAAGCCCCACATCCAGTTTCCACCCCGGTCTCTGCGCTGCCCCCTTCTCCAGCACCATATCCATCCAGTGTGGAGCATGATCTGACACTGCAATTGCAGAGTATTCCGACCCCTTGCCTCCTTAGCACAAAAAAGTCAATCCGCGACTATACCTTATGGACCGCTGAGAAAAACGAGCACGTCTGTCCCAAGTCTTCTGCCCTCACGAACGCCTCAGCCGCCTCCGTTGTCTCAAAATAAAAGTCTTTGGCGTTATATGTTACTCTCAACTTCGCCAGGTACACCACACCAAATCGCACCCCCTTCTTGTACAAAGCCGACTTCACTTGCCCAAATGGCGCTCGTCTTTTTGCCAACTCCACCGTCAGGTCCTGGTAGATCCGAACCGCAGTACCATCCCACAGCACCTCACGCTTCTGCTTCGCCCAGCTTAATACCTTCTCCTTCATGCAAAACCTATGGAAGCAAATAATTACTGCCCTTGGCGGCTCGTTCATTTTGGGCTTCTGCCTTAATGACCGATGAGCTCGGTCTAGCTCGTACAGGGTGGGGCTCTCACCCTCCCCCATCAGCTCCACCAACTTCTTAGCGAAGTGTAGCGTTGGCCTTGGGCCCTCTGTCCATTTGGGCAAGCCCACAAATCTCAAATTGTGCTGCCTTGAGCGGTTTTCCAAGTCTTCTAGCTTTGCTCGGAGTCCTCTGTTAACCTCCACCACCCTCCGCAGCCCGTCCCCCATTGAGGTTACCTGGCTGCTGTGTCGTGACACGGCCTCCTCCACCTCCTTCACATACTCGCCCTGCTCTCTCACCTCGGCCGATGCCTTTGCCACCTCCACCCTCATCGGGCCGATTGCCTCCTCCACCAATGACTTCAACACGACCGCCGTCTCCTTCCTCAATGCTTCCATGTGCCTCACAATCTGTTTTTCCAGCTCCACCGTCATCACCTCGGTCATCGTCTCCACCGTATGTAGTGCGGCCCCGCCTTGCAGCTCGGCTTCCGCCATCCTGTCAACACTTTTGCTCATCTTCTCCTTCAGCGACGAACCCGCGTTTCCTCCTTTCTTCGACGCTGCTCTTCGCATCCTTTAGCGGCTTATTGTTTTTTATCTTCTTTCTTTTCTCCTCGCTCCCCCTTTACCCTCCTACCCTTCATCAATCTGACTTATTCGTTTCAGAAAAAAAAGGGGGGAGAGAAAAAAAAACTTTTACCAAACTTCCTTAAACCTTCTTTCTTTCTCCTCTATATTCACCCAGAGCTCCCCTGGGACCAGGCTTCAGCCTTCTTTCTTCCTCCTAGGTGGGAGCCATCCGACGTGGAGCACTCTCACTACATGGTGCCCTGACCTCGGGCCTGCCGCCTCGGCCTCCTCGTAGCTCCGCCCCCGCTGCTCTGACCTCGACGCCGCACCGGGCCCTGCGCCTCAGCCCCCGCCGCCCGACACCCGCGCGGGGTTCTTCCCCGGTTTTTAAACCGGCCCCGCTGGCTGCTCCAATGGCTGACGATAGTCAGGGGGTGCGTGAAGAATCGGGGATTTCCCCGAAATCGCTGCGAATCGCGACCACCGGCGGGAGCTGTTGTTGCTGGGGCCGCCCTGCTCGCCCACGCCACCGGATGTCGGGTACTCTAAATGTTAACAAAAAAAAATCTTTATTGTCACAAGTAGGCTTACATTAATAATAATAATCTTTATTGTCACAAGTAAGCTTACATTAACACTGCAATGAGGTTACTGTGAAAAGCCGCTAGTTGCCACACTCCGGCGCCTGTTCAGGTACACAGAGAGAATTCAGAATGTCCAAATTACCTAACAGCTCGTCTTTCGGGACTTGTGGGAGGAAACCGGAACACCCGGAGGAAACCCACACAGGGATAGGGAGAATGTGCCGACTCCGCACAGACAGTGACCCAAGCCGAGAATCGAACCTAGGACCCTGGTGCTGTGAAGCAACGGTGCTAACCACTATGCTACCGTGGTTGAGTGACTTGAAGCAGTTATCTGTGAAACTAACAGAAAGCAATTAACTCTGAAGTGGTCCGGGAGCTGTCAATCAAAGATTGATGTTTATAAACATTGCTGTTGGTTTCACAGCTGACCACTTCAAAGTTACTCAACAATGAAGGGAACAATGCTGACAGCTGGACTTGTGTGGAAACCGTGTGCGACCGTGCCGCCCTAAGTACTGCTTGATAGCACTGTTGATGACACATTCCATCACTTTTCTGATGATCGAGAGTAGGCTGCTGGGGTGGTAATTGGCTGGATTGTGGACAGGATATACTTGGTCGATTTTCTACATTGCTAGGTAGATTGCAGTAATGTAGCTGTACTGGACCAGCTTGGTTAGGGGTGCAGCTAGTTCTGGAGCCCAGGCTCCATAGCCTTTGCAGTATCCAGTGCGCTGATATCACTTGAAGTGAATCAAATTGACTGAAGACTAGTATCTGTGACACTGGGGACCTCAGGAGTAGGCCAAGATGGACCATCCACTTAACATTTCTGGCTGATGATTGTTGCAAATACTTCAGCCTTGGCTTTTGAACAGTTCGGGGCATACACGTTCACTAATACCACCGCCTCCCCTTGATGTTTGCCACTCACCATCACGTATCTGCCCCCACTATCCGCCACTATAGTCTTTGCCTCAAACATTACCCTCTTCCCCACTAGTATGGCCACCCCCCTGTTTTTTGCATCTAGCCCCGAATGAAACACCTGCCCCACCCATCCTTTGCGAAGACTAACCTGGTCTGTCAGCTTCAGATGCGTCTCCTGAAGCATAACCACATCTGCCTTAAGTTTCTTTAGGTGTGCGAGTACCCGTGCCCTCTTAATCGGCCCGTTCAGCCCTCTCACATTCCACGTGATCAACCGGGTAGGGGGGCTCTTTACCCCCCCCCCCCTTGACGACTAGCCATTTCCTTTTTCAATCCAGCTCCTCACCCGGTTCCCACGTAGCTGTATCCCCCCCAGGCGGCGCCCCCCCCGCCCCGACCCCCCCCCTCCCATACCAGCTCCCCCTTCTCCCCAGCAGCAGCAGCCTAGTTAACCCCCCCACCCCGCTAGATCCCAAGCTAGCGTAATTGCACCCCCCATGTTGCTCCCAGAAGTCAGCAAACTCTGGCCGACCTCGGCTTCCCCCCGTGACCTCGGCTCACACTGTGCGAGGCCCCCTCCTTCCTGCTTCCCTGTTCCCGCCATGATTACCATAGCGCGGGAACAAAGCCTGCGCTTCCCCTTTTGGCCCCGCCCCCAATGGCCGGCGCCCACAGCTCCTCATCCTCCCTCCCTTCTCCTCGACAATAAATGTCCACGCCTCGTCTGCCGTTTCGAAATAGTGGTGTTTCCCTAGATGTGTGACCCACAGTCTTGCCAGTTGCAACATTCCGAATTTGACCTTCCTTTTATGCAACAACGCCTTGGCCCGATTAAAGCTTGCCCTCCTTCTCGCCACCTCCGCACTCCAATCTTGATACACGCGGATCACCGCATTCTCCCACCTACTGTTCCGAGTTTTCTTGGCCCATCTGAGGACCATCTCTCTGTCCTTGTATCGGAGAAATCTCACAACTATTGCTCGAGGAATTTCTCCAGCCCTCGGTCTTCGCGCCATAACCCGATAGGCACCCTCCACCTCCAGCGGACCCGTTGGGGCCTCCGATCCCATTAACGAATGCAGCATCGTGCTCACATATGCCCCGACGTCCACCCCTTCTGCACCTTCGGGAAGACCAAGAATCCTTAAGTTCTTCCTCCTCGCATTGTTCTCCAGCACCTCCAGCCTTTCCACACATCTTTTGTATTGTGCCTCGTGGACCTCCGTTTTCACCACCAGGCCCTGTATGTCATCCTCATTTTCAGCAGCCTTTGCCTTCACGACCCGAAGCCCCTGTTCCTGGGTCTTTTGCTCCTCCTTTAGCCCCTCAATCGCTTGTAATATCGGGGCCAACAGCTCCTTCTTCATCTCCTTTTTGAGATCATCTACGCAACGCCACAGGAACTCTTGTTGGTCAGGGCCCCATATTAAACTGCCTCCTTCCGACGCCATCTTGCTTTGTGCCTGCCTTCCTGGCCGCTGCTCTTGAGGATCCACCGCAATCCGGCTACTTTCCTCTCTTTTTTCCATCCGTGTCCAGGGGGGATTCCCTTCTGGATTACCGCACAGTGTTATTTGCCGTTAAAATTCCCGATGGGGCTCCTATCAAGAGCCCAAAAGTCCGTTCCACCGGGAGCTGCCGAAACGTGCGACTTAGCTGGTCATCGCCGCACCCGGAAGTCTTTTCTATAAATTTAGAGTACCCAATTCATTTTTTCCAATTAAGGGGCAATTTAGTGTGTGCAATCCACCGACCCTGCACATCTTTAGGTTGTGGGGGTGAAACCCACGCAAACACGGGGAGAATGTGCAAACTCCACACGGACAGTGACCCAGGGCTGGGATCGAACCTGGGACCACGGTACTGTGAGGAAGCTGTGCTAACCACTGCGCCACTGTGCTGCCCTCGAGTTCGACACTTATTCTGAATAGCAAACATACATGCGAGAATTAAACTACACCTCACTAACATTATCTCTATCTACTAATTGTAACTATTAGATCTTAACTAACTCTGCAATACACTATCAATCTTATCTTTATCAGCTCCAGTCTACTCTCCTCCACTTAGCTTTGGAGCCAGTGCAATTTATAGCACTGTCCCTTAGCTCCTTCTGGTGGCTAGGCTTAATATAACATTAACTCTTCACATGCTGTACATTTGTATAATGGCACACTCTGGCAAGTCTGTCCTGCTCGTGGGACAGGACATACCCAGAAATAATGGTGGTGCCTGGAACATTTTCTATGAAGTAGGATTTGATAAACATGACTGTGGCAGACTGTTGCTTCCTCTGAATTTTGGCATGAGCCCCAGGATTTTAAGAATGAGGACTTTGCAAGATTGATAGGGCTGGCTTTGCTGTTTGATGCTGGGTGTTCCGTGCGGTTTCATTCCGTTTGGAGGAGTAGCGGTTTGATGCAATAGAGAGATGCGCTGAGCCATTTCAGAGGGCATTTAAGAGTCATCAGTTTGGTTTGCTGCGTATCTGAAGTCACATGCAGGCCAGACCAGGCAAGAATTTCCTTCCCTAAATGGACGGTTTCATGGGAACCATCGCTGAGACCAGCTTTTAATTCCAGATTTATTAACTGAATTTCAAATCCACCAGAGGCCCTGGTGGGATTTGAAACCATGCCCCCTTGGACCATTGGCCTGGCCTCTGGAACACTAGCCCAGTGACATTACCGGTATGCCACCGCTTCCCCTCAGTTTAGTCATAATTTAAAAATAGGCGGCACAGTGGTGCAGTAGTTAGCACTGCTGCCTCACGGCACCGAGGACCCAGGTTCGATCCCGGCCCCGGGTCACTGCCCATGTAGAATTTGCACATTCTCCCCGAGTCTGCGTGGGTCATCTGTATGTATGACCCCCACAACCCAAACATTTGCAGGGTAGGTGGATTGGCCACGCATATTGCCCCTTGTAATATTCTTTGATTGGACTGATGTTGAATCTTGATTTTGTAGTGTGAACAAAGAACATTAGACTTTGTTTTATAAACAAATTTATATATTACTAACACTACACTAACAAATTATTAAAATGTCTCAGATTAATACAGTTGGAAATAATGGTCTAAAACTAACTTACACTAAGATACGACAGAGCTACTCTAACATGTGACTGCTACAAATTCCTTACTAACACCATCTCCTGGAACACATGGGGATGGATTCTCCGCAGCCCCGTGCCAAAACCGCGTTTGGCGTGGGGGCGGAGAATCAAAGTTCACGATGGAATCGGGCTGGCGCCGCTCCAGCGATTCTCTGGGCCCCGAATATCCGCACGTCCGCAAATTACGGCATGCGGCTGGGGGGGGCCATTGCCAGAGGCCCTCCCAGCGAAACTCCGCTCCCGACCGGACAAGTTCCCGATGGCGTGGAACTAATGTGGTCTGGCCGGTTGGGACTCCCGCGTGGCGGCTGCCGGGGGGGGGGGGGGGGGGGGGGGATCGAACACCGGGAAGGGGGGGCGGGGGGATCGAACACCGGGGGGGGGGGGGGCTTATGGGCAGCCGGGGCAGCGATCGGGCTGGAAGGATCTTCGGGCGCGCGGCCGATCGGGGGGGCTTAGTGTGTTGGTCCGCGGTCTGAGTCCGCCATGGCGCTCGGCGGACTTTTATTTTTTGCAGGAAACTGGGGACATAGCCCCATTTTGGGAGAATCCAGCCCACGGTGTGTCTGGTTTACTCACCCCACCTGTTGGTCGGATGCTGGAACTACAACAGTTATACATATATTATTATTTACATACAGATGACGATACAGATGGCAATCTACTTAGCATCACAGCCCTTAATTGGAAAATAAAAATAAAATAATTAAAAACTAAAGGGACCAAACACACTCCTTTCTCGAAGCCATAGACAAGTACGCACATACGTCACAGACATCATCGGATGAAAATGGGAACCCAAGGGGCAGAAATGGGGGGGTCTGAATAAAGAACCATCAACAAGTGCAGACAGAGACAGAAACACAAGCAATGGCCTGGAAACGACTGCAGATACACACAGGAGAGAGAAATAGAGCCATAGGAAAATGGAAGAATATAGGGGCAGAATTTTCCCTGCAGGCTTCTGAACCCCACCATCAATCTCAAATGGAGGTCATAGACCTGCACAGGATGTGATTTTTCCCTGGGGTGGTCAACTAATGGCCAGAGTGTGGGCTCATCATCAAACGGTGGGCAGCACGGTAGCACAGTGGTTAGCACTGTGGCTTCACAGCGCCAGGGTACCAGTTTCGATTCCCGGCTTGGGTCACTGTCTGTGCGGAGTCTGCACGTTCTCCCCATGTCTGTGTGGGTTTCCTCCGGGTGCTCCGGTTTCCTCCCACTAGTCCCGAAAGACGTGCTGTTAAGTAATTTGGACATTCTGAATTCTCCCTCAGTGTACCCGAACAGGCGCCGGAATGTGGCGACTAGGGGCCTTTCACAGTAACTTCATTGCAATGTAAGCCTACTTGTGACAATAAAGATTATTATAAAGATTATTATTATTATAATTATAAATTAAGAATGAAGCTTGAGGGCTACCCCAGAGGCCTTGAAAGCAGCTGCAGGACGCACTGGACGGTAAGTGAGGGAGAGGGTGTTCCAAAATGGAGGGGGCCTCTTTCAAACTGTTTTCATCTTTGAATTAAAAATGGCCTTTGTACCCTGTCCACCACTGAGAGGGTGGGAGGAACCTGTGCACAGGATGGCCTTCAGTTGATGCCGCACCCAGGCGGGCAGGGAGGGCGTGGCAGGCCACCTGGAGTACTGACCTCCCTCACCCCCGGCACTCCGCTTTAATCCTTCCCTCACCCCCATTGCCTCAAGAACCTGGAAAGCGATTGGAAAATCCCAGTTGGCCTCAGTTAAAAGGCCTTAATATGGCTTTCCTTGGGACAATTGGCCACCCACTGCGTTTGGTGGGGTGCGCTGCCAGACCCACCCAATCCCCCACTCATTCTCCCCCCCACCCCGTGCATATCCCACCTCCGAGAAAATGGCCGAGGTAGGACGGAGCAGGGAACTGGCACGCTCTGGCCAGCAGCATGATATTCCTGGCCAACCCCCTCCACTACCCAACCTTGGCTGGGGCTAACAAGCAAACCTATGGAAACAATCACACACATGAAGGTCAAGGCGACAGAACCACAGTTACACTGGGGAACCAGAGAGAATCATTCGCACACAGAATGACTGAGAGAGAAGTACAGGCAGGCAGGGACAGAGCCCATAGAATTGCACACACACACGTAGGTCCGAGAGGAATACAGGCGCACAAAGATCATAAAGAATTATGAACACAGATATGGAAATAAAGTGAGAGAGGAGAGAATTTCACGGGTAGTAGCAGGGGGCAGTGGTTTTGGTCATTTATTGTCAAGAATGGACTTGCCATTTTTGCAGACGTACAAAGCTGCTCTCTAAAAAAACCATGTCACTTCAGTAAAACTAGATGTGTCCTTACTAAAGGAACTCTGCACTTTGAGGGGCGAGTTAGGCTGGTAAGCGGGTTTCTGTTTTGTCGCTGGACAGCTGCCTTCCTGAATGTCATCCTTACTGAAGGAGGGTATTGAAATGAGATCCTGTGAGACTTCAATTCACTGAAGCAATAATTATTCGCTTTGTAACGCAGCATTTAAGATCATTCTGGATATCGTTTTACAGGATTTCACATTCTCCCTTAGTTTTACTGTATTTGTGATTTGAACAGATAACTTGCACTCAATAAGTAATTTGCAGCAGCCATCATACAAAAGATATGGAAATCGCCATAAACACGTGACAAAATGCATCATCAACCTTGAGATTTAAAAAACAAATGGTGGAAATTTGGAATACATAGTAGATCAACCTTCTTCTGATATGAGGCTCAAAAAGGGCTAATTTATGAGTGAGATAATTTTCAGAAGAATTCTAATGATTGGTCTCTACCTGGAACGTTAGACGTCCTTTTCGCTTTTCAAACCATGGCAGAAGTATTAGTGATACTCTGCCTGGCCACTAGATGGAGTGCCTTACAGGGGTAATGAAAGCTTCAGTTCAGAAACTGAAGAACCGTGTTGTATAGATCTCACAGATCTCAGAGAATTTACAGTGCAGAAGGAGGCCATTCGACCTATCGAGTCTGCACCGGCTCTTGGAAAGAGCACCCTACCCAAGCCCACACCTCCACCCTATCCTCATAACCCAGTAACCCCACCAAACACTAAGGGCAATTATGGACACTAAGGGCAATTTAGCATGGCCAATCCTCCTAACCTGCACATCTTTGGACTGTGGGAAACCGGAGCACCCGGAGGAAACCCACGCACACACGGGGAGGCTGTGCAGACTCCGCACAGACAGTGACCCAAGCCGGGAATCGAACCTGGGTCCCTGGAGCTGTAGATTGTGCTAACCACTATGCTACCGTGCTGTCCCATGCAAGAAATCTTAGAATTTACAGGAGCCATTCGGCCCATCGAGTCTGCGCCAGCCCTTGGAAAGAGCACCCTATCCCCGTAACCTGACCTAACCTTTTGGACACCAAGGGGCAATTTATCATGGCCAATCCACTTAACCTGCACATCTTCGGACTGTAGGAGGAAACCGGAGCAGCTGGAGGAAACCCACACAGACACGGGGAGAAAGTGCAAACTCCACACAGACTGTGACCCAAGGCCGCAATTGATCCCAGGTCCCTGGAGCTGTGAGGCAGCAGCGCTAACCACTGTGCCGCCAGTCAGAACGGACAGAGGAATAGTCATTGTCATAAGAGTTTTACAGCACAGAGACTCTTTGGCCCATTGTGTCTGTGCCGGCCACCAAGTACCTATTTATTCTAATCCCGTTTTCCAGCACTTGACCCGTATGCTACGGTATTTCAAGTGCTCATCTAAATGCTTGTTAAATGTTGAGGGCCCCAAAACCCTTTCTGGCAGTGATTTCCAGATTCCCGCCCCCGTCTGGGTGAAAAGGTTTTTCCTCAAATCCCTGCTAAATATCCTGCCGCTCACCATATATCCATGCCCCCTGGTTAATGACCCCTCTACTAAGGCAAAGGTTTCTTCCCACCTACCCTATCACGTCCCTCCTAATTTTGGTGACGTTGAAGGGGCACCTTGGCAAATACATGAATAGGATGGGAATAGGGGCATAAGGACCCCAGGAGTGGAGAAGATTTTAGTTTAGACGGGCAGCATGGTGAGCACAGGCTTGGCGGGCCGAAGGGCCTGTTCCTGTGCTGTACTTTTCTTTGTTCTTCGTACAACTCAATGAGGCCGCCCCCCCCCCCCCCTTCAGCCTTTTAATGACAAGAGAATGAGGACCATGAGGAAAGGGGGGAGCAAAATGAGACTAGGGTAGGAGGAGTGTTTTTTTAAAAGTACATCTGTGAAGAAGTTGAAGGGAGACAACAGAGACCATGACTGCTTGAGGCCCACTCACCTTCCTCCGAGCCTACTCTTTATTTCGCTGTCCTTGTTACCTTACCCTCCCAAGCCCCTTTCTTTTCTACTTTCACGTGCTCCATCAATACTCTTCTGCCTCTGGGGTGTCTTCTGCCTCCCAACCCTCTTTGCCCCAATTCATTCCGTCCTGTTTTCCTCTCCCCACTAGCCTTCCCTTGCTCCCTCTGCCCTTCCCCCATCTTCCACGTTTCCATTTTTTTCCCATTCCATAACCTGCTCTAAGCCGGGACACATGGTCAAAAGAGTTATAGTGTCTCACAGTACATTGTAATCCACACCAGCACCTTGACAGCTTGTCTCGGTCAAAGTAAAAACACACAGAATCAGAGAATGACACAAAGTAATTGTGTTGCTTGATGCTGAGCTGAGCTTCAAATCTCGCATTTCCAATACCAGGACCACCTATTGCCCAAACCCCACTGCTGCTGGAACCTGCATTCATGCCTCTTCCAGCTCTATACTTCTATACTTCCAGAACCCGCAAATCCCCCCCTCCCGCCCACCACCACAAGTTCCATTTTACATGAATTTCGATGCGTCCAGCATTCCACTCCTTAATCCCACTCAAAATCCTAGTTACATATTATTCTAATCCTTGCAATCCTCCGGTGGCAGTGATTTCAGAATCTTTCCTTTGAAATCCTTTCCCAGCGAGGCTCCTTCTTTCTTCAACAGCCTGCATATGGGCCCTAGCTCCAACCTTCCAACCAACTTTGCTCCAATTTAACTCATCCTGCCCCACCTCTATTTTTCAATTGGTGACAAAGAACTTCAACCACGGGCGGTACGGCGGCACAGCGATTAGCACTGCTGCCTCACTGCTCCAGGGACCTGGGTTCAATTCCAGCCTTGGGTGACTGTCCGTATGGAGTCTGCATGTTACCCTTGTGTCTGCGTGGGTTTCCTCCCACAGTCCAAAGATGTGCGGGTTAGGTGGATTGGCCATCCTAATTTGCCCCTGAGTTGAGGGGATAGGGTGGGGTTATGGGGTTAGGGCAGGGGTCAGAGGCCTAGGTAGGGTGCCCTTTCAGGGAATTGTTGTAAACTTGATGGGCCGAATGGCCTCCTTCTGCATTGTAGGAATTCTGTGGGACCATTTTGTATCTGTACTCTGATACTCCCTCTCTGAACCTTCTGGCCTTGTTAAGCACCCTCCACCTCAAAACCTCCTGAAATCCATCTCTTCAACTGTACTTTCAGTCACCTCCCTCAAGCCCACTTATCTCTGATGCCAATTTATGAAGAGCCTTGGGCCATTATGTTAAAGGTGCTGAATAAATATAAGATTCTATACTGTCCAAGTGAAATGTTGGTTGTTTTGATTATTATCAGATCCATTGATCAGTTAGGGAGGGAAAATGTAACTTCCAAAAACTGGAGGGTGGGATGAGGGTAGGTGGATGGAATGTGAACATTTTTTTAAAACCACAAACACAAAACTACCCTACCTCCAGCTTAGCCACTTGCTGTTTTAATTGAGGCAGCACGACAACCAACCGACTCTCACGAGAAGGGGTTTCCCAGGCCTTGGGAAATCCATCAGCTAAAAGGAGGCAAGACTGCTGCATGCAAGATGTCTTTCCAGCACAGCTTGTGGTCCAGGAGGAGCAGTGTTGATTCCCCTTAAACCCTCGCATGCCCCCTGGCAAATTTATTTCCCCTTCTAAGATTGTCGACCGGCCTCCCAGTGTTCGCCAATACCAGCCCCATGTCATAACAACCCCGCCGGAAAGCTATCAACTATCCCCCACTCCGACTTCCGGGTGCGGCTATGCAGAGCTAGGTCGCATATTCGGCAGCTACTGCTTGGAACGGACTTTTGGGCTCTTTTACAGGGCCCCCACGGCATTTGTTTGACATTTCCCGGTGTGGGAAGAAGGCTGCAATATTCCCCCGACAGTGTCCCCCAGGAAGGGTATGTCTCTGGGTTGCCAGACACGGCAGAAACAGTAAAAGATTTGGCTGCAACTGCAGGATAAACAGGGCCTGTTCCAGCATGCAGGCGGGGGAAGGGCAAGCTTAAAGCTGCAAGCTGACCTGAGGGCCTGTATCAAAGGTGAATTCTAGCAGCAGAGGGAACAACTGTGAAAAGACCTCATCAAGGCCACTGAAGGGACTTCCGGTTGCGGTGATGCCTAGCTAGCCGCACGCTTCGGCGGCTCCAGCTCCGACGGACCTTCGGGCTCTTTTAAGAGCCCCAACGGGGAATTTTTCGACGACGCAACCCGGTGTGGGGTGTGTGAGAAGGGAGTCCCCCCCAAACGAAGGAGGGAAAAAACCTGCGGCGGCGGCTGCAGCACGAGGAATCGTCGACCAAAGGGTCAGAAAGAGAGAAGTACAAGATGGCGGCAGAGAAAGCGCAGGCGACATGGGGGCCTGAGCAGGATGAAATTGTGAGACGGTGCGTGGAGCTGCTGAAGAGGGAGGTGCTGACCCCATTGCTACAGGCAATTGAGGGGCTCAAGGAGACATTAAAGACCCAGGAGACAGAGCTCCGCGTGGTGGAGCAGAAGGTGACAGATATTGAGGACGAGATCCTGGGCCTGGCGGTTAAGACACAGACGCACGAGGCACTTCATAAAAAGTGTACTGAAAGGATCGAAGCCCTAGAAAATGGAGCGCAAAGGAAGAACCTTCGGATACTGGGTCTCCCTGAGGGTGTGGAAGGAGTGGACTGTGGAGCGTACGCAAGTACGATGCTGAGCTCACTGATGGGTGCTGAGGCCCCTACGGGCCCCTTGGAGGTGGAGTGGGCAAATCGGATTCCGGCGAGAAGACCAAAAGCGGGAGAACCACCCAGGGCGATAATCGTGCGATTTTACCGCCTTAAGGATAGAGAAGAGGTCCTGAGATGGGCTAAAAAGGTGCGGAGTAGCAGATGGGAGAATGCAGTGGTACGGGTATACCAGGATTGGAGTGTGGAGGTGGCGAGAAGGAGGGCGAGCTTCAACCGAGCCAAAGAGGTGTTGCATAAAAGGAAGGTGAAGTTCGGGATGCTGCAGCCGGCAAGACTATGGGTCACGTATCAGGAGAGACACCATTATTTCGAGACGGCGGAGGAAGCATGGACCTTCATCAAAGAAGAGAAATTGGATCGGAACTGAGGGACTGATGCTGCAGGAAATGTTATTGTTAATGTTATGGTTGAAGTTAATTGAGAAGTAAATTGGGAAGGGGGGAGACATTGGGGAAATGTGGGCGCCGGTGAGGGGGGAAAGACGGGACATAGTTGGAGAATGGGGAAGGGGAGGGGGAGTGGAAAGGGAGCTGCGCCATAAGAGGCGGGTCAGGTAAAGGGATGTTCCCGCGCCAGAAAGAATAAGGCGGGAAGACAGGCGCAAGGTGGATGGGAGTTCCCCACACGGGGGGGTCGAGGAGTGAGCAGGAGTAGCCGGGGTCAGTTGAAGTCAGCTGACTTATGGAAGTAATATGGGGGGAGCAATCATGCTAGAAAGAGATCTAGCGGGGGGGGGGGGGGGGGGGGGGTACAACTGGTTTTCTGCTGCGGAAATCCAAAAGGAAATGGCTAAAGAGTGGGTGGGCGGGGATGGTGTGCGACGCTGGGGGAGCGAGCGGGAGCGCGGAGGCGGGATATGGGACTGGCCTAGAGAAGGTAATGGCTAGTCGACACGGGAGGGGGGCAGGTAGCCCCCTAGTGAGGCTGATCACGTGGAACGTGAGAGGCCTGAACGGACCGATAAAAAGGGCCCGAGTGCTCGCGCATTTGAAAGGACGAAGGGCAGACGTGGTTATGCTCCAAGAGATGCACCTAAAGGTGGCGGACCAAGTTAGGTTAAGGAAAGGATGGGTGGGACAGGTGTTCCACTCAGGACTGGACGCAAAGAATAGAGGGGTGGCCATTTTGGTGGGGAAACGGGTAGCATTTGAAGCAAAGAACATTGTAGCAGATAGCGGAGGTAGATATGTAATGGTGAGTGGCAGGCTGGAGGGAATGGAGGTCGTGTTGGTTAATGTGTATGCCCCAAACTGGGACGATGCGGGATTTATGAGACGGATGCTGGGCGTATACCGGACCTGGAGGTAGGAAACTTGATTTTAGGAGGGGACTTTAATACGGTGCTGGACCCGGGGCTAGATAGATCCAGCTCAAGGACCGGAAGAAGGCCGGCAGCGGCCAAGGTACTTAAGGGGTTTATGGACCAAATGGGGGGAGTGGATCCATGGCGATTCCTTAGACCTAGGGCTAGGGAGTTTTCCTTCTTCTCCCATGTCCATAAAGTGTACTCCCGGACAGATTTTTTTGTTTTGGGAAGGTCGTTGATCTCTAGGGTGGAAGAAGCTGAGTACTCAGCCATAGCGGTTTCGGATCATGCCCCACATTGGGTGGACCTGGAATTAGGAGAGGAAAGGGAGCAGAGAACACTCTGGCGATTAGATGTGGGACTGATGGCGGATGAGGGAGTGTGTGCAAGAGTGCGGGGGTGTATTGAGAGATACCTGGAGGTCAATGACGACGGCGAGGTCCCTGTGGGAGTGGTTTGGGAAGCACTAAAAGCGGTAGTCAGAGGAGAGCTGATCTCTATTGGGGCCCACAAAAGGAAAACAGAGGCCAAGGAAAGGGAAAGATTACTGGGGGAGATTTTAAGGGTGGACAGGGAATTTGCAGAGACCCCGGAGGAGGAATTGTACAGGGAGAGGAGACGACTCCAGACAGAGTTTGACCTTCTGACCACCAGAAAGGCGGAGGTACTGTGGAGGAAGGCACAGGGGAGGAGGTATGAATATGGGGAAAAGGCTAGTCGCCTGTTGGCTCATCAATTGCGAAAGAGGGCAGCAGCGAGGGAGATAGGAGGAATTAGAGACGAAAGGGGAGACACGGTGCGAAGGGCAGGAAAGATAAATGAGGTGTTCAAGACCTTTATGAGGAACTGTATAGGTCTCAGCCCCCAGAGGGAGAGGAGGGGATGCGGCAGTTCCTGGACCAGTTGAGGTTCCCGAAAGCGGAGGAGCAGGCGGTGGCAGGCCTGGGGGCACCGATTGAGGTGGACGAGGTCATTAAGGGACTGGGAAGCATGCAAGCAGGGAAGGCCCCGGGGCCAGACGGGTTCCCGGTGGAATATTACAGAAAATATGTGGACTTGTTGGCCCCGTTGATGGCGAGGACGTTCAATGAGGCCAGGGAAGGGGGGACTCTACCCCCGCCGATGTCGGAGGCGACGATATCGCTAATTTTGAAGAGGGACAAAGATCCGTTGCAGTGCGGGTCCTATAGACCTATTTCACTATTGAACGTGGACGCCAAATTGCTGGCAAAGGTACTGGCATCGAGGATAGAGGACTGTGTCCCAGGGGTGGTGCACGAAGACCAGACAGGGTTTGTAAAAGGGAGACAACTGAATGTTAACGGGCGACGACTATTAGGGGTGATAATGATGCCCCCAGTGGAGGGGGAGGCAGAGATAGTGGCGGCAATGGACGCAGAGAAGGCATTTGATAGGGTGGAGTGGGAGTATTTATGGGAAGTGTTAAGGAGGTTTGGGTTTGGGAACGGGTTTATTAGCTGGGTTAGACTTCTTTATGGGGCTCCAACGGCAAGCGTAGTTACAGGTCGACATAGGTCGGAGTATTTCCGACTATATAGGGGAACAAGACAGGGATGCCCGCTGTCTCCATTGTTGTTCGCGTTGGCAATTGAACCTCTGGCCATGGCGTTGAGAGACTCCAGGAAATGGAGAGGGGTGATTAGAGGGGGAGAAGAACACCGAGTCTCGTTATACGCGGATGACCTATTGTTATACGCGTCGGACCCAGCGGGGGGGATGATAGAGGTTATGCGAATTTTGAGGAGGTTCGGGGAATTCTCGGGGTATAGGCTAAACATGGGGAAGAGTGAATTATCTGTGATACATCCAGGGGACCAGAGTAGAGAGATAGAAGGCTTGCCGCTAAGAAAAGTGGAAAGAAACTTCCGATACCTGGGGATTCAGATCGCTAGGAGCTGGGGAACCTTGCACAGACTTAATCTGACACGGCTGGTAGAACAAATGGAGGAGGACTTCATGAGGTGGGACATGCAGCCTCTATCGCTGGCGGGCAGGGTGCAAGCAATTAAGATGATGGTCCTCCCGAGGTTCTTATTTGTATTTCAATGTCTCCCTATATTAATCACCAAGACCTTTTTTAATAAAATAGACAGGAGCATCACGAGCTTCGTGTGGGCAGGGAAAGTCCCGAGAGTAAGGAGGGGGTTCCTTCAGCGTAGTAGGGACAGAGGAGGATTGGCACTACCGAACTTGGGCGATTACTATTGGGCCGCCAATGTGGCAATGATACGTAGATGGATGATGGAGGGTGAGGGAGCTGCGTGGAAAAGACTGGAGAGAAAGTCCTGTAAAGGGACGAGTTTAGAGGCGCTGGTAACGGCGCCGCTACCGTTCTCACCTAAAAGGTTTACCACGAACCCGGTGGTGGCGGCAACACTGAATATCTGGGGACAGTGTAGGCGACAGAGAGGGGTGCGGGGAGCCCTGGTGGGGTCCCCTATCAGGAACAACCATAGGTTCGCCTCAGGAAGAATGGATGGAGGATTTCAGAGCTGGTACCAGTTGGGAATTAGGAGGGTGGGAGATTTATTTATAGATGGGACTTTTGCGAGCTTGGGAGCATTGGAGGAAATGTATAAGTTGCCCCGGGGAAATTTCTTGAGATATATGCAGGTGAGGGCGTTTACTAGACAACAGGTGAGGGAATTTCCGTTGCTCCCGACACAGGGGATACAGGACAGGGTGCTTTCAGGGGTGTGGGTCGGAGAGGGCAAGGTGTCAGAGATTTATCGAGAGATGAGGGAAGAGGGGGAGGAGTCGGTGGGCGAACTAAAAGGAAAGTGGGAAGAAGAATTAGGGGAGGAGATAGAGGAGGGTATGTGGGCTGATGCCCTAAGCAGGGTAAATTCCTCTTCCTCATGCGCCAGGCTTAGCCTGATTCAATTTAAGGTGCTACATAGAGCACACATAACGGGGGCAAGATTGAGCAGGTTCTTTGGAGTGGAGGACAAATGTGGGAGGTGTGGCGGGAGCCCGGCAAACCTCGCACATATGTTTTGGGCGTGCCCGGCACTGGAAGGGTATTGGAAGGGAGTGACAGGAGTGATTTTGCAGGTGGTGAAGGCCCGGGTCAAACCAGGCTGGGGGTTAGCTCTATTTGGAGTTGCGGAAGAGCCGGGAGTGCAGGAGGCGAAAGAGGCCGACATTGTGGCCTTTGCGTCCCTAGTAGCCCGGCGCAGGATGCTACTCATGTGGAAGGAGGCGAAACCCCCCGGACTGGAGGCCTGGGTAAACGATATGGCGGGGTTTATTAAACTGGAGCAGATAAAGTTTGCCCTGAGAGGATCGGCTCAAGGGTTCACCAGGCGGTGGCAGCCATTTATCGACTACCTAGGGGAACGTTAGAGGGACGACAGATGACCAGCAGCAGCAACCCAGGGGGAAGGGGGGGGGGGGGTTAGTTTAGTTTAGGTCAAAGATAAAGGGGTTTTGTTACTTGTGTATTGTTAAAAATTTCTGTATTGTTATTGTTGCGTTTGCTTTGTAAGAGGGGGAAAATTGTTGTTTGGGAAAAAAATTTCAATAAAAATTAAAAAAAAAAAACTATCCCCCACTCCCACTTTCAAGATCACCGACCCTCCCCCAGGATTGGTGAGCCCTCGTCCCACAACTGGTTTCTTTCCACACCACCGCTCCAGCAGCAAGCTCCCTTCCTGCTTCTGGGCTGTGGCCTTCTCTGGGAGTATTCCCCACCGACATGGAGCCAACCCTGACAACCAGACAAAGAATCTGCTGGCAATAAAAGTGACGCACTGTGGAGGTAAAATTACACAGCATGGGGGCAAACCAGATTGTCAGGTTTCCTGATTACCACTCATTTGGAAAACCCGCCCAAGTCAATTGCCTTTTAGTCTGTAAAATTGGCTCAAAGTTCTTATCTACACCATGGCATCATGGAGTTGAATCATAGAGTCATAGACGTCTACATCACAGAAGAGGCCCTTCAGCCCATCGTATTTGTATGTCTTGGCATCATAAGTGCACATTTAAATGCTTCTTAAATGTTATGAAGGTCTCTGCCCCCACTCTTTGTGGCAGCGAGTTCCAGACTCCCACCATCCTCTGCGTGAAAATGTTTTTCCTCACACCGCCTCTAAACTTCCTGCCCCTTACCTTACATCATTGCCCCCAGTCATTGAGCCCCTCCACCAGGGGGAAACATGTCTTCCCGTCTACTCTAGCTATGTCCCTCATAATTTTATACATCTCAATCATGTCACCCCTCAGCCTCCACTGCTCCAAGGAAAACAACCCCAGTCTATCCAATCTCCCTTCGTAACTAAAGCTCTCCAGTCCAGGTAACATCCTGGTAAATCTCCTCCCTTCCTTTCCCTTCTTCCTTTTTTTTCGTTCATGGAAAGTAGGCGTCGCTTGCTGTGCCAGCATTTATTGCCCATTCCTAATTGCCCTTGAGGGGGCAGTTCAGATTCAAGCACATGGCTGTGGGTCTGGCGTCACATGGAGGCCAGACCAGGTAAGGATGGCAGAGTTCCCTCCTGAAAGGACATTAGTGAACCAGATGGGTTTTTACAATAATCGACAATGGTGTCATGGTCATCATTCAACATTTAATTACAGATATTTTGTTGAGTTTCAATTCCATCACCTGCCATGGTGGGATTCGAACCCGGGTCCCCAGAGCATTACCCTGGGTCTCTGGATTACTAGTCCAGCGACAATACATCTATGCCACCGCCTCCCCTATAATTCTATAACGTGGATTCCAGAACTTCACACAGTACTTTAGCTGTGGCCTAACCTAAATTTTATACAGTTCCAGCATAACCTCCCTTCTCTTAAACTCTATGCCTTGGCTAATAAAGGCAAGTGTACCATTTGCCTTCTTCACCACTTTATCCACCTCCTCTGCTACCTTGAGGGACCGGATTACTTGCACACCCTCTGATCCTCAGTGCTTCCCAGGGTCCTGCCGTTCATCATGTATTCCTTGCCCTGTTTGACCTGCCCCCGAATGCATCACCTCACACTTATCAGTCATCAATCTCAACTTTGCACGTCAATTTTATCTGACAACATACCCAGAGCCGAAACCTTTAAAAATCATTCAAGTATTCACGAGCAGCCATAACGAGGTGTTGTTCAATAGCACACATCAATTGCTGAAAACTGCATTAGTTAGTCTGCTGTAGAGAATGTGGAGCAAATCACTGACATCGATCTAACCTCTTCATTACACAAACTTATAAGTGAACTAGATGCGATTCAGTAACTGGATCATTTAGAATTTAGAATTCCAAATCAATATCAGGGCAATGCTTAGGTGAGTTACTCAATGATTATCGAGAGCGTAACGTTTGAGTGAAATTATAGGGCAGAAATTAAAGATATTCAATAAACTGCAAATATGTTCTGCTGTTGAGATTTTTGGTTTTATTCATTGGGCCCTCAGGGAAATTTATAGAACGGGTGTTCTTCATCCCTGTTACTGTAGTTTTATTATTGTGGCCTCAGTATTATTGTTGCCACTCACTCCACCCATCATCTAGCAAGACAATACTTATTAAGTAGAACACAGCAGAATTATTCCGAATATGAGGGTAAAAGTGAGGGTGAAAGTGAGGGTAGTTACAGATGACGAAAGAGAAAATGCTGGAAAATCTCAGCAGGTCTGGCAGCATCTGTAGGGAGAGGAAAGAGCTAACGTCTCGAGGCCGGTGACTCTTTGTCAAAGCTAATAGACAGAGAAAGTGGGAAATTATACTGTGGAGTGAGAATGAAAGATGAGTCATAGCCACAGAAACCCAGGAAACCGGGTGCTAATGGCCACAGAAACCAAGGGGAAACGTGCTAATGGCAGTCCCCAGAGAGGACAAAACATGTGAAAGGTCAAACAACAGGGAAACTAACATCAGAGGATGAACTGTAGATGGGGGTGGGGGGGGGGGGGGGTGGGGGGGGGAAGAAGTAAAGCGGAGAAAGGGTAAGGAAAGGTGGATAAGATTGGGGGGGGGGCGTTAAATATATATTAAGAAAGAAAAAAATGGTCAAAGACAGTTAAAATGAAATGGGCTGAAAACAAATGGGTCGAGGTGGGGTAGAGCTGATCATCTGAAGTTGTTGAATTCGATGTTCAGGCCGGAAGGCTATAGCGTGCCGAACCGGAAGATGAGATGTTGTTCCTCTAATTTGCGTTGAGCTTCACTGGAACATTGCAGCAGGACACGGACAGACATGTGGGCATGGGAGCAGGGTCTTTTGTTAAAATGGCAAGCAACAGGAAGGTCAGGGTCCTGAATGTGCACAGACCGAAGATGCTCAGCAAAGCGATCACCCAGTCTGCGTTTGGTCTCCCCGATATAGAGGAGACCACATTGGGAGCAGTGAATGCAATAGACCAAATTGGAAAAGGTGCAAGTGAAACGCTGCTTAACCTGGAATGAGTGTTTTGGGCCTGGGATGTTAAACATGGAAGAGGTAAAGGGGCAGGTGTTACACCTTCTGCGATTGCATGGGAAGGTGCCGTGGTTGATGGGAGAGCTACTGGGTGATGTGTTGGGTACTCTGGATCTGTGGAGACTGCGTTTACCTTAGCAGTAACATAGACAGGCTACCAACACTTGTAATAGTACAACTCTATTTTATTTAACTAAGAGCTGTTAAACATACTTGCACTGTGGGTTGACACTATGTTAGATTAACTGAAGACCTATGCCTAACCTGACCAGCCTATACTGCTAGCACATGGTGGATGTTTGCTAATGACTGCGGGCTCTGTCTGTCTCAGAGGCTGCATCCCGAATGAGCGGGAAAACTAGTGCCCTCTATCTTTATAGTGACCGTGCCCTAACTGGTGATTGGCTGCTGTGTTGTGTGTGTTGATTGGTTTTGCAGTGTGTCAGTCAGTGTGTGTCTCTGCACCATCATATACTGATGTGTATATTATGACATCCCCCCTTTTCTAAAAAAAAGTGTGTTCGTGGCAATAAATAATGTAGTATGCGAATGTTCCTAACTATGTGTGGCACATGCGAGCATATTTACAGGACTATGTACAGAAACGCTAAGATATTTACATTGGAAGATGTCTAGTGCAGATGGACAGTATGTAACACAAAATATAACTAGAACAACAGTATGTACAAATCAGTGAGTTAATCAAACAGGGTAACGAAACAATCAGTTCCTGAGGTCAAAGAGTCCATGAATTCAGGCAGTTCATAAATTCAGTCTCTGAGGTGGGCGACGAATTCTGGTTGACCGCCTCAAGGGTGGGTCAGGGGTCGCCTGTTCTGGAATGGGCGGGACTGTGTCAGACTCAGAGGGTGGCAAAGCGAAAGGGAGATCTGCAAAGTCCGTGACGGGTTCGTCGTGACGGCGGGGCAGGACATGATGATCTGGTGGCGAGCGAGGAAGGTGTCGTAGTGCCCGCCTATTTCGGCGAAGAAGAGAGCCGTCTTATAGACAAACCAAAAATGACCTGGGGGCCACTTGTCTGAGCACCATAGCGGTGGCGGACCAACCACCATCGGGAAGTTGGACACGGACCTCGTCATCAGGAGCCAGATCAGGGAGATCCGTGGCGCAGGCATCGTACGCCGATTTGCGTTGGGCCCGAGACAACTGCATTCGACGAAGGACCGGAAGGTTGTCCAAGTCCGGGACATGACTGGCCGGCACCGTCGTCCGCAGTGTGCGATTCATCAACAATTGAGCCGGAGACAGGCCGGTGGACAATGGAGCTGATCTGTGAGCAAGCAGGGCAAGGTAAAAATCGGATCCTGCATCGGCCGCCTTGCACAGGAGTCATTTGACAATGTGCACCCTCTTTTCAGCTTGCCATTGGATTGGGGGTAATGGGGACTGGACCTGACATGTGTGAAATTGAATCGTTTGCCAAAATTGGACCACTCCTGACTGGCAGAACACGGGCCATTGTCGGACATGACCGTGAGCAGGATGCTATGGCGAGCGAAGGTTTCCTTGCACGCATGGATGACCACAGTTGATGTGAGGTTGTGTAGCCTAATACCTCCGGGTAGTTTGAGAAATAGTCCACTATGAGGACGTAGTCCCGGCCAAGTGCATGGAACAGGTCGATGCCCACTTTGGTCCAGGGGGATGTGACCAGCTCATGGGGTTGAAAGGTCTCCCTTGGCTGAGCAGGCTGGAAACGCTGGCATGTTGGGCAGTTAAGAACGGCGTTGGCAATGTCCTCGTTGATTCCAGGCCAGTACACTGCCTCACGGGCCCGTCGGTGGCATTTCTCCATTCCCAGGTGGCCCTCATGGAGCTGCTCAAGCACAAGGGCATGCTGTGCGGAATGATGATCCTGTCCAGCTTTAATAGATTTCCATCTACCGCCGCCAGGTCATCTTTAATGTTATAGAATTTAGGGCATTGGCCCTTGAGCTACCCGTCTGTCAGGTGGCGCATGACACGTTGGAGCAGGGGATCGTTGGCCGTCTCACGACGAATATGGATGAGTCGTTCGTTCCTGGCGGGCAGATTGGATGCGGCGAATGCCACCTGAGCATCAATTTGGCACACGAAGCCCGCTGGGTCGCAGGGTGTGGTGACAGATCGGGAGAGTGCATCGGCGATGATGTGCTCCTTACCCGGGGTGTAGACGAGTTCGAAGTCGTACCGCCTGAATTTAAGGAGAATGCGCTGCAGGCGCGGCGTCATGTCGTTAAGGTCTTTTTGAATGATATTGACCAGTGGCCTGTGGTCTGTCTCGACTGTGAACTTAGGGAGTCCATAGACACAGTAAGAAGGCCCAGGCACTCTCTTTCAATTTGCGCAATGCGCTGTTCGGTGGGCGTCATTGCACGTGACGCGTATGCGACAGGAGACCATGAGGAGGCATCGTCACGTTGAAGGAGCACTGCTCCAATGCCGGACTGACTGGCATCTGTGGAGATCTTTGTTTCTTTGGCCGGATCGAAAAATGCCATGTGCTCCTGAGGTGGGGGGGTGGGGGGGGGGCGTGGGGGGGGGGGGGGGGGGGGGGGCGGTAGACAAGACGATGATGTCGTCCACATATACGTGAACCCCTTTGATACCTTCCATCATCTGCTCCATTATTCTGTGGAACACTTCCGATGCAGAGATGATGCCAAACGGCATCCGGTTGTAGCAATACCGGCCAAATGGAGTGTTAAAGGTACAGAGCTTCCGTCTGGATGCGTCGAGTTGGATCTGCCAGAACCCCTTGGATGCGTCTAGCTTGGTGAAAAGTTTGGCGCGAGCCATCTTGCAGGTGAGTTCGTCGCGCTTTTGGAATGAATTTCATAGAATTTACAGTGCAGAAGGAGGCCATTCGGCCCATCGAGTCTGCACCAGTTCTTGGAAAGAACACCCTACCCAAGGTCAACACCTCCACCCTATCCCTATAACCCAGTAACCCAACTCAACACGAAGAGCAATTTTGGACACTAAGGGCAATTTATCGTAGCCAATCCACCTAACCTGCACATCTTTGGACTGTGGGAGGAAACCGGAGCACCCGGAGGAAACCCACGCACACACGGGGAGGATGTGCAGACTCCGCACAGACAGTGACCCAAGCCGGAATCGAACCTGGGACCCTGGAGCTGTGAAGCAATTGTGCTATCCACAATGCTACCATGCTGCCCCCAATAGTGGGATAGTGTTCTCTCATAATATTGCGGTTGAGGTCCTTGGGATTAATACATATGCGTAATTCGCCAGATGTTTTTTTCACGCACACCATAGAGCTGACCCAGTCAGTCGGTTCTGTAACTTTCGAAATTACGCCCTGGTCCTGGAGGCCCTGCAGCTGCTGCTTGAGGCGGTCCTTGAGGGGTGCTGGTACCCTGCGAGGTCCGTGCACCACAGGTGTGGCATTTGGTTTTAACAAGATTTTATAAGTGTATGGGAGTGTGCCCATGCCCTCGAATACACCGTGGTATCGGGTGATGATGGCGTTCAGCTGTGTCCGAACGTCAGCGTCCTGAGATGCGGAAGCGTCAGCGGGTGACAGGGAGTGAACCCTTTGGACAAGGTTTAGAAGTTTGCACACCTGAGCACCAAGCAGGGAGGCTTTAGTGGATTCCACTATTTCGAATGGCAGGTTAGCCTTTAATGACCGGTGCGACACCTCAAGCTGGCAAGAGCCACTGGCAGCAATGGCATTACCATCATATTCCAGAAGCTGGCAGGCGGATGGCAGGATGGTAGGCTTGACATGGAGGCTTTCGAGGTCAGACCGCGTAATGAGGTTGGCTGAAGCGCCGGTGTCCAGGTGGAATCGGATGCGGGATCGGTTGACCGTAAGGGTGGCACACCACTCGTCGTCCGGATCAATGCTGAATATTGGGAGAGACTTGGCTTTTGTCTTCTGGAGCATCTTGTATTTGGTGATGATGCCCACCCGAAATTGTGCTTTAGGGTCCTCGGTGTCAAGGTCCGGAATCAAGTCGGAATCGGTGACCGGTGGCTGGATGGTTCGGACATCCCTGTGTGGCTGGTTGGAGCGACGAGAGGTAGTAGATTGAGCAGACCTGCATAGGGCTGCATAGTGGCCAAGCTTGCCACATTGGAGACAGCGTCGGGATTTTGCAGGACAGTGCCGCTTTAAGTGGGCGGAGCCACAGTTGCCGCACGTCGTGACGTCAGAACGTTCGGTACGCCACCGCGCATGCGCAGTGCGGTCGTAAGTAGTGTGCGCCTGCGCAGTGCGGTCTTTGGCCTCGCCGTCCCCTCGGTCAGTGCGCGCATGTGCGGGAGCTCGCAAAAGAGCGCGAAATGGCCGCCATCATCCAGGCTTTGGCCCTAGAGTTGTTTAATGGCTTGCACCCGCTCTGACTCGTGGGGACCTTGCCGCACCGTTTCAGCCGCTTAAATGTGCGAGTATCGGTTAGTGGCGTGTTCATGCAGAACGCAGGTCTCGATGGCTATCGCAAGGATGAGCTGTTTAACCTTGAGGAGCTGCTGGCGTAGGGGGTCCGATTGCACACCGAAAATGATCTGGTCACGGATCATCGAGTCGGAGGTGGAGCCGCAATTATAGAATTGCGCGAGGATGCGAAGGTGGGTGAGGAAAGATTGAAAAGGTTCATCCTTACCCTGCAGACGCTGTTGAAAGACATAGCGCTCAAAACTTTCATTTACCTCAATGTCACAGTGACTGTCGAATTTGAGCAGGACTGTCTCGAACTTGGACTTGTCTTCACCTTCAGCGAACGTGAGAGAGTTAAAGATATGGATGGCGTGGTCCCCAGCCGTGAAAAGGAAGAGGGCAATCTTCCTGGCGTCTGAGGCAGCTTCCAGGTCTGTAGCTTCGAGGTATAGCTGGAATTGTTGTTTAAAGATTTTCCAGTTTGCACCGAGGTTTCCGGTGATGCGGAGCGGCGGGGGAGGGCGGACGCTGTCCATACTACCGGATGGCTGATTGCTGGTCGAAGGCAGATCACTTGAAGGTATGTCTATTAAACTCTAACATCACATACTGGTACCATGATGTGTTGGGTACTCTGGATCTGTGGAGACTGCGTTTACCTTAGCAGTAACATAGACAGGCTACCAACACTTGTAATACTCTATTTTATTTAACTAAGAGCTGTTAAACATACTTGCACTGTGGGTCGACACTATGTTAGATTGACTGGAGACCTATGCCTAACCTGACCAGCCTATACTGCTAGCACATGGTGGATGTTTGTGCTACTGACTGCGGGCTCTGTCTGTCTCAGAGGCTGCATCCCGAATGAGCGGGAAAACTAGTGCCCTCTGTCTTTATAGTGACCGTGCCCTAACTGGTGATTGGCTGCTGTGTTGTGTGTGTTGATTGGTCTTGCAGTGTGTCAGTCAGTGCGTGTCTCTGCACCATCATATATTGATGTGTATATTATGACACTGGGTATGGTGGAGGAATGGACTAGATTGTCTCGGAGGGAACGGTCTCTGCGAAATGCTGTCAGAGGGAGTGAAGGGAAGATGTGTTTGGTGATGGCATCACGCTGGAGTTGGTGAAAATGGCGGAGGATTATGCTTTGCATACGGAGGCTGGTGGGATGAAATGCGAGAATGAGGGGGACTCTATCCTTGTTCTGGGAGGGAGTGGAGGGGGCGAGGGTAGTGGCGCGCAAGATGGACCGCAAACTGTTGAGGGCCCTGTCCACAACTGTAGGTGGAAATCACATTTGAGGAAGAAGGAACACATTTTCGAAGCACCATTTTGGAAAGTGGCATCATTGGAACAAATGCGACGGAGGCGAAGGAGTTGAGAGAAAGTGAAGGAGTCCTTACAGGATGTAAGGTGCAAAGAGCTGTAGTACAGATAGCTGTGGGAGTCAGTGGGCTTGTAGTGGATATTTGTGGATAGAGTAGGTGTGTTGGGTGCTCTGGATCTATGGAGCACATACAGGCCACCAACACTTAAAATAGTGCAACACTATTTTATTAAGTCAGAAACTGTTGAACATACTTTCACTGTGGGTTAACACGATATTAGATTAAACTAAAGACCTATGCCTGTCCGAACCAGTCTATGCACTCAGCACATGGTGAGGATCTGTGTTGTAAGCTGTAAGCTGTGTCCTTGTAGGAGGCTGTATCCCGAATGAGCGGGAACTCAGATGCCCCCTGTCTTTATAGTGAGTGTGCTCTAACTGGTGATTGGCTGCGCTGTTGTGTGTGTTGATTGGTCTTGCTGTGTGTCCATCAGTGTGTGTGTATCTGCACCATGGTATGCTGGTGTATATTATGACATCCTCCCTTTTATAAAAGAATGTATGTGTGTGGCAATAAATAATGTATGGTGAGAATGTTCCTAACTACGTGTGGGGTGCGAAGACATATTTACAGGACTACGTATATGAGAACTAAGCTATTTACTTGGGAAGGTGCCTGGTGCAGAGAAGCATATGCAACAAGAATAACGAGGTCAACACTATATGCAAACCAGGGAAACGATCAAACAAAGCAACAAAAAAATTCAGAGAGTCTCTAAGTCCGAAAAGTTCATAAATCAAGTCTCTGAGCTGGGCAACGAATTCTGGTTGACCGCCTCAAGGGTGGGTCGAGAGCCGCCGGTTCAGGAGCGGGCAGGACTGCATCAGAGTCAGGGGGAGGCAGAGTGACAGGGAGCTCTGCATAGTCCATGGCAGGGTCAGCAGGAGGGCGAGGCGACAGTGCAGGATCACGTGGCGAGCGTGGAATGAGACGAAGGGCGCGTCGATTGCGGTGCAGAATAGAGCCATCCGGTAGATGAACCAGGAACGAGTGGGGGGGGGGGCATCTGCCAAAGGACAACAGCGGCTGCAGACCAGCCCCCATCTGGAGCCAGAGCAGGGAGATCAGCTGCACGGGAGTCATGAGCCGCTTTGTGCTGTGCACGAGACATCTGCATCCGGCGAAGGACCGGAACGTGGTCGAGGTCTG
This sequence comes from Scyliorhinus torazame, assembly GCF_047496885.1. Taxonomy (NCBI): domain Eukaryota; kingdom Metazoa; phylum Chordata; class Chondrichthyes; order Carcharhiniformes; family Scyliorhinidae; genus Scyliorhinus; species Scyliorhinus torazame. Next base: position 244,024,784 of record NC_092715.1, on the reverse strand, counting down.
CGACATGGATGGACGGCACCGTCGTCCTCAGGGTACGAAACATGAGTAACTGGGATGGCGACAGGCCAGTGGACAGTGGGGCGGAGTGATAGGCCAGCAAGGCAAGGTAGAAATCGGACCCTGCATCGGCAGCCTTGCATAGGAGCCGTTTGACTATGTGTACTATGTGTGCTCCCCGGCTGTGGATAGGAAGAGAGAGATCTTCCTGGTGTCCGAGGCATCTTCCCGGTCTGTGGCTTCAAGGTAGAAGCGTTGTTTGAATATCTTCCAGTTGGCCCCTCGGTAAAGCACCGGCCTTGCCTTGAGGAAACGTGCTGTTGCCTGGGGACCAACGTGTATTTTAGCTTCTTCAAACGCTCCGGATTTCCATTGGACGTCAAATAGAATATTTCTGACCAGTCTTGTCTTAATATTTGCAGCCCATCTCAACCCAAAAGGCTGGACCCCTTCCCTTCTATGTCCATCACAGGAATCTGGGTTACCTGCTGTTTGTAACAGACAGGAACAGCAGCAATGCCTTTGAAATGATTGGGCCCTCCAGTGCAGGTTCTCAGATGGGTGAACATGCGCTTCAATATCAATGGCTTACCCCCTTCAGTGCTTGAATGGGTGTTTCCCAACAACACTAGTTGAAGCACCGTTGTCCATCCACCTGCACTATCACTGCAGTGGCCACAGGTTGAACAGTAGTCACCTGATCCAGAGAGTATACAGCAGCAGTATCAACTTCTGCAGAATCAGTTCACCAATCAGATTTGCACTGTGCTCTGCGGTTGGTTTATTTTTTGTTCTGCACTGCCGAACGAGAAATCCTCTCTTGTGGCAATAGTTGCACTCTGCCTCTCTGAACCTGCATACATCTGCTGCATAATTCCTGCCACACCACTAGCAAATGCACACCTTGTGAGCTGGTGCATTGTAAATAGGCTTCCTGACCGTAATTTGGTAGACCTGGAATCACGTAGAAAATCTGCTGTGCTGCTGTTTGCGCTATGATCAGCAGCAGGCATCTAACATGAAGCAGTGCTCCATTGTTTATGTGCTGCAAGTCTTGACAATCTCTTGCGGTACTCTCCTGGATGAGAGGAAGTTCCAGAGCGCGTTTGAAATCAACATCTGGTTCAACCAGCAAGAGATGCTGTATGGCATTGTCATTCATCCCGCATACCATCCTGTTCCGCAGCATTTCATTCAAGACATCCCCAAACTCACAGTGCTCGGTGAGCTGTTCCAGGTTCACCACAAAGGTAGCAATAGCTTCTCCTGGAGCACAGATGGTTTTGGCTGAAAATGCGACTTCACAAGTTGCACTTACTTGTTGTATGACTTAGTACCTGCTGCTTCCAGGGCAGTTAGATGCCGACAAGGTTGTACATTTTACCTCCACACATGCTCAGCAGGAGAGCTCTACATTTCCCTGTCAGTAATTTCATTTGCCATGAATTATAAACCGAGCATCAGGACATACTGACTTCAATCCTCAACATCTGTATTGTACGGTGTGACCCTCCAGAACAACGGCATGATCAGGAAGTCTATTTTCTATTTGCTCCTCTCGAATAATGAGTCAGAATACAGGAGGGAGATTGAGAACCTAGTGGAGTGGTGCAGCGACAACAATTTATCCCTCAATGCCAGCAAAACTAAAGAGCTGGTCATTGACTTCAGACAGCAAAGTATTGAACATACCCCTGTCAGCATCAACCGGTCTTCCTCAGGAAACTAAGGAAATTCGGCATGTCCACATTAACTCTTACCAACTTTTACAGATGCACCATAGAAAGCATCCTATCTGGCTGCATCACAGCCTGGTATGGCAACTGCTCGGCCCCAGAGCGCGAGAAATTTCAGAGAGTCGTGAACACAGCTCAGTCCATCACACGAACCTGCCGTCCATCCATTGACTCCATCTACACCTCCCGCTGCCTGGGGAAAGCGGGCAGCATAATCAAAGACCCCCTCCCACCCGGCTTACTCACTCTTCCAACTTCTTCCATCGGGCAAGAGATACAAAAGTCTGAGAACACGCACGAACAGACTCAAAAACAGCTTCTTCCCCACTGTTACCAGACTCCTAAACGGCCCTCTTATGGACTGACCTCATTAACACTACACCCCTGTATGCTTCACCTGATGCCGGTGTGATCTAGTTACATTGTGTACCCTGTGTTGCCCTATTATGTATTTTCTTTTATTTCCTTTTCTTTTCATGTACTTAATGATCCGTTGAGCTGCTCACAGAAAAATACTTTTCACTGCACCTCGGTACACGTGACAATAAACAAATCCAATTCAATCCAATCCAGATGCTGACTGTGTTCATTTTGTGTATGTGTGTTTACCACTTTAAGAGTATTGCCCCTTTAAGAGCAATCATTGCAGCTTGTTGGTTGCATCTTTGTACGTTTCCCATCCTTCTCTGAGCTAGGCAAAGTCCCCAGTAATCGTGGGCCTTCTTGGGCAAACCTTTAAGGTAAGAGCACTTTTTTTCTTCGCAGGTCCGTGGTCTGTTTGAATCCTGTCAGCTTTCAAGGTCTTTGATCTTCCTGTGCTTTGGGATCACGGAAGTTATGCTTTTAAAAAAATGTTGCAAGCTGTCAGCTCTGCAGCAATACGCTCCTTTATTTAGCTTTCAAAACTGTCCTGACTTATAGCAAACACTGCAGCAATTTGTTGGATTTCAGGGTAACTCCTTGTTCCGTTTCTATAAACGTGCAGTTGTTTTTCTTTTTCTCTTTTCACTTCCCCAGTGCTTTTCTAGGATCCTCTTCAAGCCTGCAAAAGTTTTAAACCTTCTTTTGCCGCTGTTTGACCCAAGTGGTAATCACGGTGAAGCACGCAGCATTGGTCGGATTTATCCTCGTCGCCAGTGCAGTAGCTTGAGGCAGGAGCTGGTGGTTGTTGCAAACAGGCGTAAATTTTATTGCGCACACACATTGATTTACTAGTTTGGTACTATCCTACTACCCGCAGCACAGCATACTACCCGCAGCACAGCACTGGCGCCACCCACTGGTTGATTGGCAGGGACAACCACTCCCAGGACACTAACTGGGCTGGATCCTGATAATGCAAAATGCGAAATAGAGGACAGTCTGTTTTACACATTCCCATTTCTATTTCCATTGAATGGACCTACCCCCCCCCCCCCCCCCCCCCCCCACCGAGCCATCAGAGGGCATTCAAGAAAGCTGTAGGAAGCAATATTTACGGTATTTATTATTTTCCTCCCTCTTCTTCTCGTTTTCTGTGCCACCTACCATCCACAAATTACAAATCTAGCAGGCTTGATGTGGACATAATTGCTGGGGCAGTATCCATCTGTCAACACCTGGACCGTGACAGAGGGCATGTGACAGATTCTATTTGAGAGAAACATTCTGCCTTCAAGGTATGTAATAAATGGGATTGCCTGAGGAACTGAAGTAAATGTCAATTACTACCATTATACACCCGGCCAACTTTGTCAAGACTCTGGCTCTAATACCACAGAAGTAGACATGCGCTGTGACTAACTAGATTCAAATGAGGTTTTCTTAGACATTCTGTGAACCTTTTTATATTGTGCCAGTTGGTTTAAGGTAGCACACTTGTAACCAGCAATGAACTCATGAGGGGGCTGGACAGATGTCCCCCCTCGTAAAAGGATCAAAAACGAGAGGGCATGGATTTAATGTGATTTGCAGAAGAAGCAAATGTGATGTGAGGAAAAAAAACTTTCACACAGCGAGCAGTTCGAGTCTGGAATGCACTGCCTGGAAATGTGATGGAGGCAGGCTCAATCGAAGCACCCAAGAGGGTAATAGGTAATTATCTGAACAGAAACAATGTGCAGGGATATGGGAAAAAGGTAGGAGAATGGCACTAAGTCACAATGCTCGTTTGAAGAGTTTGTGCAGAAACGATGGGGCGAATGGCCTCCTTCAGCGCTGTAACAATTCTGTGATTATCAAACTTTATCACATTCAGCTGGGTGTGGGCTTGTGTTCCCTTTGCACATCATCCCCTCCCCCCTCCCACCCTTTGTTCACCCGCCGCCCTCGCTAGTCTATGTGCGCACTGAACTATGTGGCAACTTTAGCATCATTGCGGACCCCCATGTGAACCGTGCAAGTGGGTTCACTGTGGATGTGAGAGAAGGTATGCCTCCCGGTTGAAGGGTGAAATGCATATCTGGCTGCATCATGAGTATTCATGGTCAATGTTTTTTTATTATTTCATCGGACTTTAGCGACGGGGTCCAGGCCAGTACTCATTGCTGTTATAACCTGTCGGATCCTATTGGCTGGAGACAATCGGTTACCTCGTTACCCAATGGGGGGGAGTCATTCGCAATGCCAACTGTATAAATAGAGCTGGCCAGTGTGGTTCCAGCTCGAGAGGAAAGTAACTGCTGGTACTGTGTACATATTGTTGTAAATAAAGTTACTTTGTTCGACTCTACAAACTCTACAACCATACCAGGGGGTTCATCTTAAACACAGTATACAATGCAGAATTCCACATTCAGATAACAGCCAAAGCAAACAGGGATCCTGGATTTCGGAGGAGGAATCTTTGGTATTGCCAGAAAAATATCGGCATTTGGCTTATTGGACATTTGTTCGTCCAGTCGTGGAGTATGCAGGTTGTGTGTGAAATCCTATATGGCGAGAGGTGTAAATAAGATGGGCAGCATGTTAGCACAGTGGTTAGTACTGTTGCTTCACAGCTCCAGGGTCCCAGGTTCGATTCCCGGCTTGGGTCACTGTCTGTGCGGAGTCTGCACACTCTCCCTGTGTCTGTGTGGGTTTTCTCCGGGTGTTCCCGTTTCCTCCCACAGTCCAAAGAAGTTCAGGTTAGGTGGATTGGCCATGCTAAATTGCCCTGAGTGTCCAAAAAGGTTAGGTGGATTTTCTGGGTTACGTGGATAGGGTGGCGGTGTGAGCTTAGGTAGGGTGCTGTGTCCAAAGGCCGGTGCAGACTCGATGGGCCGAATGGCCTCCTTCAGCACTGTAAATTCTATGATAAGGTTGAAGCGATCCAATGCTGTATGATTCTGTACGAATCGGTGTGGGAACTACATCAGTGTCACATTTTTGATCAAAGATTTGGAATCGGAATCATTACGGTAAAGAAGGGAGAGAAATAATCTGACCGTGTTGTATAACATCTGGAATGGCCTGCTGGGAATTGACAGAAACAGGTACCTGGTGCCCTCAGGCAATGCCAAAACAGGAGGAGGCCATCCACACAAACTCCAAAGGCCAGGATTTTACACTTTTTACTCGGATTTCAGTCTCGCCCAGTGGGATATTGCAGTCCCATTGAACTCAATGGAGACTTAATGGCTCTCCGCATCCCCTGGGAGACACACAGCATCAGAGCGGTCAAACTGTGCCCCATTTGTTTTTAAGACAGTGCATCGACCAATTTTTTCCCAATGGTCATCCCACAATGGAAAAGGCTGCAAATAGTCACAACCCCATCAATGGAAATCTTCAAGACCCATCTTCAGGTTATTTCCATCATAAAGGTTTCATTATCAGGATTACCATCTCAGCAGGTCAGGCCTGGGTTTAGCTTAACGGTACCCATGCATACGTTAGTGGAAGATGGATATGAGTCTGTGATGTCAGCCAACACAAGCAAAGCAAAATCCACAAAGCCTCCCTCCAAGTTGCTCCGGACTTTTAATTCCGGCAGTCGCACCAGATTTTGCACATCCCGTGCGAGATGACAATCCCAGGTATTATCAGTGCCAGAAACTCACTTGTTTTATGCCAATTAACTAACCTTGCGAAAACACAGAGGGTCAACGCACTACATAGCGGTGGATGCTTCCACCCACACTGCCACCTCCTGAATGGAGTGTATCTCAAATCTGAAAATTTGCATTCACAGGGCGGCTTGGTGGCACAATGGTTAGCACTGCTGCCTCTCAGCGCCAGGGACTCGGGTTCAATTCCGGTCTTAGGTGACTGTGTGGAGTTTGCACTTTCTCCTAGTGTCTGTGTGGGTTTCCTCCGGGTGCTACGGTTTCCTCCCACAGTCCAAAGACGTGCAGGTCAGGTGGATTGACTATGATAAATTGCCCTTTAGCGTCCAAAGGTTAGGTGGGGTTACGGGGATAGGGTGAAGGATTGGGCCTTTTGGGGTGATCTTTCAAAGGGTTGGTGCAGACTTGATGGGCCGAATGGCCTCCTTCTGCACTGTAGGGATTCTATGATTTCTCGGGCAATAGAGATAGTCAAAATCCCCGCTTTGAAATGAATGCAGCTCTCACATTATTGTCAAGTGTTCTTGTAAATGTAAAGAAACAACTCGGAAATATAGACTTCATTAAGTTTCAAGGGCTCTCGAGCATCCTATTGGAAATGTGATGAAGCTGAATGCTGGGTTGCTATCGAGTGATGAGATAAGGAAATACAAATTCCCCACATGACTATAATCTCAACGGTGCACAAATTATTGTGCAGAGACTATTGTGCACAGACCTGCTGACGCTCGTCAAGAACAACACAGAACACGGGTCTGTATATAACAACACGTATCAACATAAACAGTCAACCCCTCAGAAACACACATTGCCTGCCATTGTTTGAGATGCCTGGCTGAACTCAGTAACTGCATTCACAGATCATTACTCACAATCCCATCTTCTCCATAGGAGTTTCCACTGTTGTCAATCAAAATCCAAGGGATCCTGGTCCAGTGGAGTGTACAAGGGCCTGAGTCTTCTGGTATGGGAAATGGTGAATGACTTAACTTCAGTTGCTGATACACTTGAGGGTCCTGAGGAAGATGTCCTGACAGTACACAAGCATGCTACGTATGCGGGAAGTTTAAACTTCTAATTGCTGGTTTTACCCAGGTTGCTGCACCATTTACGACAGTGGGATGAGATAGCCAGAACCACACAGGCATGGGCTGTTTTCCCTATACTTACACCATCTTATACATTGATTTACTTCGGAGGTTTTCATAGCTGTTGTAAAGCCTGCTGAGGAGACAGCTGGAGTGTCAGAGCCTCCAGTACCCAGAGCAACTCCAACACACCACAACCCCACCCCCCTGACATATCTCAGCCCATCCCCCATACAGCTCAGCACCCCCACCCCATAACTCAACACCCCCCACCCACAGCTCAGCCCATCCCCCATACAGCTCAGCACCCCCACCCCATAACTCAACACCCCCCCACCCACAGCTCAGCACCCCCACCCACAGCTCAGCCCATCCCCCATACAGCTCAGCACCCCCACCCCATAACTCAACACCCCCCCACCCACAGCTCAGCCCATCCCCCATACAGCTCAGCACCCCCACCCCATAACTCAACACCCCCCACCCACAGCTCAGCCCATCCCCCATACAGCTCAGCACCCCCACCCCATAACTCAACACCCCCCCACCCACAGCTCAGCACCCCCACCCACAGCTCAGCCCATCCCCCATACAGCTCAGCACCCCCACCCCATAACTCAACACCCCCCCACCCACAGCTCAGCACCCCCACCCACAGCTCAGCCCATCCCCCATACAGCTCAGCACCCCCACCCCATAACTCAACACCCCCACCCACAGCTCAGCACCCCCACCCCATAACTCAACACCCCCCACCCACAGCTCAGCACCCCCACCCTATAACTCAACACCCCCCACCCACAGCTCAGCCCATCCCCCATACAGCTCAGCACCCCCACCCCATAACTCAACACCCCCCACCCACAGCTCAGCACCCCCACCCTATAACTCAACACCCCCCACCCACAGCTCAGTCCATCCCCCATACAGCTCAGCACCCCACCCCATAACTCAACACCCCCCCCCACCCACAGCTCAGCACCCCCACCCTATAACTCAACACCCCCCACCCACAGCTCAGCCCATCCCCCATACAGCTCAGCACCCCCACCCCAAAACTCAACACCCCCACCCACAGCTCAGCACCCCCACCCCATAACTCAACACCCCCCACCCACAGCTCAGCACCCCCACCCCATAACTCAACACCCCCCACCCACAGCTCAGCCCATCCCCCATACAGCTCAGCACCCCCACCCCATAACTCAACACCCCCCCCACCCACAGCTCAGCACCCCCACCCACAGCTCAGCACCCCCACAGCTCAGCTCCCCCAACCCATAACTCAACACCCCCACCCACAGCTCAGCACCCCCACAGCTCAGCACCCGCACCCCATAACTCAACACCCCCCCACCCACAGCTCAGCACCCCCACCCTATAACTCAACACCCCCCACCCATATCTCAGCCCATCCCCCATACAGCTCAGCACCCCCACCCCATAACTCAACACCCCCCCACCCACAGCTCAGCACCCCCACCCTATAACTCAACACCCCCACCCACAGCTCAGCCCATCCCCCATACAGCTCAGCACCCCCACCCCATAACTCAACACCCCCACCCACAGCTCAGCACCCCCACCCCATAACTCAACACCCCCCACCCACAGCTCAGCACCCCCACCCTATAACTCAACACCCCCCACCCACAGCTCAGCCCATCCCCCATACAGCTCAGCACCCCCACCCCATAACTCAACACCCCCCACCCACAGCTCAGCACCCCCACCCTATAACTCAACACCCCCCACCCACAGCTCAGCCCATCCCCCATACAGCTCAGCACCCCCACCCCATAACTCAACACCCCCACCCACAGCTCAGCACCCCCACCCCATAACTCAACACCCCCCACCCACAGCTCAGCACCCCCACCCCATAATTCAACACCCCCCACCCACAGCTCAGCACCCCCACCCTATAACTCAACACCCCCCACCCACAGCTCAGCCCATCCCCCATACAGCTCAGCACCCCCACCCCATAACTCAACACCCCCCCACCCACAGCTCAGCACCCCCACCCACAGCTCAGCACCCCCACAGCTCAGCTCCCCCAACCCATAACTCAACACCCCACCCACAGCTCAGCACCCCCACAGCTCAGCACCCGCACCCCATAACTCAACACCCCCCACCCATATCTCAGCCCATCCCCCATACAGCTCAGCACCCCCACCCCATAACTCAACACCCCCCCACCCACAGCTCAGCACCCCCACCCACAGCTCAGCACCCCCACAGCTCAGCTCCCCCAACCCATAACTCAACACCCCCACCCACAGCTCAGCACCCCCACAGCTCAGCACCCGCACCCCATAACTCAACACCCCCCACCCATATCTCAGCCCATCCACCATAGAGCTCAGCACCCCCACAGCTCAGCACCCCCATAGCTCAGCACCCCCACCCCATAACTCAACACTCCCACCCCATAACTCAACACTCCCCACCCACAGCTCAGCACCCCCACAGCTCAGCATCTCCATACAGCTCAGCACACCCCACCCCATGACTCAAAACTTCTCAGCCACAGCTCAGCACCCCCATAGCTCAGCCCCTACTCATACAGCTCAGCAACCCCCATCCCATAGCTCAGCACCCCCATACAGCTCAGCACCCCTCACCCACAGATCAGCGCCCCCATAGCTCAGCATACAGTTCAGCACCCCCCATCTCATAACTCGACACCCTCCACCCACAGCTCAGCACTTCCACAGCTCAGCGCATACCCATGCAGCTCAGCACCCCCATCGCATAACTCGACACCCCCCACCCACAGCTCAGAACCCCCCCATCTCAGAACTCAGCACCCCCCACCCACATCTCAGCAACTCTTCCATAACCCAGCACCCCCCCCCCCCCCCCACAACTCAGTACCCCCACAATGCAGCTCAGCCCCCCAACACACAGCTCTGCTCCCGATACAGATTCCCACCCCCAATGTCAATGGTTCAACCGGCAGCACGGTAGCACAAGTGGATAGTACTGCGGCTTCACAGCGTCAGGGTCCCAGGTTCGATTCCCCGCTGGGTCACTGTCTGTGTGGAGTCTGCACGTTCTCCCCGTGTCTGCGTGGGTTTCCTCCGGGTGCTCCGGTTTCCTCCCACAGTCCAAAGACGTGCAGGTTAGGTGGATTGGCCATGCTAAATTGCCCTTAGTGCCCAAAAAGGTTGGCCATTTTCTAAGAGACAACGGGCGTCATTCTCCGCCCCCCCAGAGGGTCGGAGAATGGCCGTTGGCCGCCGTGAATCCCGCCCCCCCCCCCGCCGAAGTCTCCGAAGGGAGAAAAGTCGGCGGGGCGTTAATGGCGCCGCTGCCGCGGAGAATGTCACGGGTCTGCGCAAGGCAGCCGATTTTCGGCCTGCCGATATTCTCCCTCCCGGATGGGCCGAAGTCCCGTCGACGTGATGACCGTTCACGTCGACGTGAATCAAACCTCCTTTTCATCGGCGTGACCCGGTGCTCCAGGCTCACGCCGACCAGCGAGGAGGTGAGTGACGGCCTGGGGGGTTGGCTCTGGGCAGGAAATGGCGTGGCCGCAGACTGATTGCGTGAGGAGAGGTGTGTCTCGGCTTGTGTGTGTGTGTGCGGCGGGAGGGGGGGGGGGGGGGGTGGGGTTAGAGTAGGCTGGGCTCCGGGGGAGTGCCGGGAGGGGGTCCGTGCCGGGGTGGAGGTTGGGGGGGGTCCGTGCCGGGGTGGAGGTTGGGGGTTGGGGGGGGTCCGTGCTGGGGTGGAGGTTGGGGGTTGGGGGGGGGGTCCGTGCTGGGGTGGAGGTTGGGGAGGGGGTCCGTGCCGGGGTGGAGGTTGGGGAGGGGGTCCGTGCTGGGGTGGAGGTTGGTGAGGGGGTCCGTGCTGGGGTGGAGTTGGGGAGGGGGTCCGTGCTGGGGTGGAGGTTGGGGGTTGGGGGGGTCCGTGCTGGGGTGGAGGTTGGGGGTTGGGGGGGGGTCCGTGCTGGGGTGGAGGTTGGGGGTTGGGGGGGGGGTCCGTGCTGGGGTGGAGGTTGGGGGTTGGGGGGGGTCCGTGCTGGGGTGGAGGTTGGGGGTTGGGGGGTGTCCGTGCTGGGGTGGAGGTTGGGGAGGGGGTCCGTGCTGGGGTGGAGGTTGGGGGTTGGGGGGGGTCCGTGCTGGGGTGGAGGTTGGGGAGGGGGTCCGTGCTGGGGTGGAGGTTGGGGGTTGGGGGGGGGTCCGTGCCGGGGTGGAGGTTGGGGAGGGGGTCCGTGCTGGGGTGGAGGTTGGGGGTTGGGGGGGGTCCGTGCTGGGGTGGAGGTTGGGGAGGGGGTCCGTGCCAGGGTGGAGGTTGGGGGTTGGGGGGGGGGGTCCGTGCTGGGGCGGAGGTTGGGGAGGGGGTCCGTGCTGGGGTGGAGGTTGGGGGTTGGGGGGGGTCCGTGCTGGGGTGGAGGTTGGGGAGGGGGTCCGTGCCGAGGAGGGTGATGGGAGGGCAAATGAGTTGGTCCACCTGGCCAGGTGCCAGCCTCCAACAGTTGGACCCATGCGGTCCATGCCACCTGGCTGGGGGGAGGAGGGGATATGGGCAATGATGACATGTCGTCGTTCCCCTCCCCCCCCACCAGGCCGTCATGTTTTCAGATCGTCCAGCGATGTTGGCCGCCATGGTGGCAGCCGCTCATGTCTATGTTGCCCTGGATGAGGAGGAGGAGGAGGAGTAGGAGGAGGAGCGTGCCAGAGAGGCGGCGCAGGCTGCCGCAGAGGGGCAGGCGGCAGCCGCCCAGGCTGGAGGGACACCTGACCGACAGGACGAGGAGGGGGAGGAGGACGTCGCGGCCCCACGGCAACGGAGGCACCCGAGGGCGCCCCGTGTGTACCGGCCCCGGCAGTCATACCAGGACCTCACGGACCGGGAATGCAGGAGGAAACTCCGGATGAGCCGGGAAACCGTGGCACACATCTGCCACCTGCTGGCACACCTGTCACCGCGTGGCACTGGCGGGGGACACCCTCTCCCCGTGTCCGTCAAGGTTACGGTGGCCCTGAACTTTTATGCAACGGGGTCATTCCAGGCACCGAGTGGGGACCTGTCCGGCATTTCGCAGACATCGGTGCACCGGTGCATCCGGGCAGTGACAGATGCCCTTTATGCCATGGCGCACTGCTACATCCGCTTCCCCGTGGTCCGGGCCAGCCAAGATGCCCGGGCCGTGGGCTTCTCTGCCGTGGCCGGGTTCCCCATGGTCCAGGGCGCGATCGATGGGATGCACGTCGCCGTGCGGCCACCTGCAGATAACAGGGCCGTGTTCACTAATAGGAAGGGGACCTATTCGATGAACGTACAGGTGGTCTGCGACCACCGCATGATGATCCTGCACGTCTGCGCCCGTCACCCAGGCAGTGTACACGACTCATTCGTGTTGTCGCGGTCATCCATCCCCGGCATGTACGAGGGACGCCATCCCCGGCTGAGGGGCTGGTTGCAGGGCGACAGGGGCTACCCATTGCGATCGTGGCTGATGACGCCTATACGGAGGCCACGCAATGAGGCGGAGAACCGCTACAATGATGCCCATGTAGCGACAAGGGGAGTGATCGAGAGGTGCTTTGGCGTGCTGAAGATGCGTTTCAGGTGCCTGGACCTCTCTGGGGGCGCCCTCCAGTATCGGTCAGATAGGGTCGGCCGCATCATTGTGGTGTGCTGCGTCCTGCACAACATAGCCCAGCAGAGGGGCGATGTGCCGCAGGCAGAGGAGGGCGGAGTGGAGGAGCAGCAGGAAGAGGCACAGTCCTCCCCAGATGAGGGGGATGGGGGCAATGGTCAGGGCAGACGGGGTAGACACAGGCGGGTGGCTGTCCACCATTACCGGCTGGCCCAGCGGGCACGGGACAGACTGATAGCCGCCCGCTTCACTGACTAGATGGGCGTGGGAATCGGGTAGTATGGCCACAGACCGCACACCATGGCAACAGCCGACCACCCACACCCCACACCCATCCACCCACCCAGCACCCTCACCCCCCTCCCCAACCCCACCCACCCCACCCGCATGCACACCACCCCACCCCCCCCCCCCCCCCCCCACTGCCGATCCACCGGCGGCACAATGGGCCGGGCTCACACAGTTGCGGGTGGACGCGTGTCTATCGCAGGCCATGGAGGATGATGACAACCCGCCCTGCGATGAGCTCCTGGCTCTACATCGTTGGACTATGTCTGACCCATGGCCACAGTACCACCATCCACCCGGACCATCCCTGCATGCGGCTGTGACACTGCAGCGCACGGTCCTGTCCTCTGCCCGGGGGGATGTTGATGGCGGCCCAGGGTGAAGGGGGCAGACTCACCTGGGGCTGAGGTAAGACCACCCCTCACACACACACTTGCGCTCAACGTACATGACACGCCCGCACACTTTGGACAGAGCACAAAGGCAGCTTCGGTAGGTGTAACATTGACTTTAATAACCAAAGGAGTTCATGCACGTGCCCTAGCCCCTAAAACCCATCTGTGCCCTGCACCCGTGCCAACTTACTCAGTGTCTAATTGTTTGGCCTTACGGGCCCTTTGACTATGTCTACGTGGTTCCCCAGACGGTACAGCAGAACTGGAGGTGGACTCCTGTGATTCCTGCCCTCTGACACTGGATCCCTTTGGCGGCCGTTTCCTGGGGTGTCCTGGCCTAGATGCCAGGCTGCGGCCCGGGCGACTGGGATGGCGAGCTGCCAGCCTGTCCTGCCCGTTGCCCACCCGATGCACCTGGGACGGAAGGGGGGGAGTCCGAGGTGTCGCGGTGTACCGGGACCTCCCCTACAGAGGGAGCCGGGACGGACCACACCACCTCCTCCTCCCTCGGGGTGCCCGATGGCCCCCAGGCCTCTACATGGGTGGGGGATGCGAACGGACTGGCCATCCGACGCGCGGGGGATGGCTCACTTGCTGGTGGGCCCCCGACCTCTGCATCAGCAACCTCCCGGTCCTCAGGTCCGCCAGCCAGTTCCAGGGCCCTTTCCTCGTGTACGGTCAGTGGCCTCTCATCAGCGGGCCCTCCTCCAGTCCTCACATGCTCCCTATTGTTGTGTGCGCGCTTCTCCTGTGGGGGGGGTGGTGGTGGCAGGGGTAAAAGGCAACAGTGTTAGGCAGGTGTATGAATGCACGCCATCGGTTGCGCGTGCATTGCAGAGGTTAAGGTTAGGGCTGGATTCACTTGGGGATATGGGGGATATGGGGGATATGGGGAGGGGGGATATGGGGGAGGGAGGGATATGGGGGAGGGGGGATATGGGGGAGGGGGGTATTGGGGGAGGGGGGATATGGGGGAGGGGGATATGGGGGAGGGGGGATATGGGGGAGGGGGGGATATGGGGGAGGGGGGATATGGGGGAGGGGGGATATGGGGGATATGGGGGAGGGGAGGATATGGGGAGGGGGGATATGGGGGAGGGGGATATGGGGGAGGGGGGATATGGTGGAGGGGGATATGGGGGAGGGGGGATATGGGGGAGGGGGGATATGGGGGAGGGGGATATGGGGGAGGGGGATATGGGGGATATGGGGAGGGGGGATATGGGGGAGGGGGGATATGGGGGAGGGGGGATATGGGGGGGGGGGATATGGGGGAGGGGGGATATGGGGGATGGGGGATATGGGGGAGGGGGGATATGGGGGAGGGGGGATATGGCGGATATGGGGGAGGGGGATATGGGGGAGGGGGGATATGGGGGAGGGGGGATATGGGGGAGGGGGGATATGGGGGAGGGGGGTTATGGGGGATATGGGGAGGGGGATATGGGGGAGGGGGGATATGGGGGAGGGGGGGATATGGGGGAGGGGGGATATGGGGGAGGGGGGATATGGGGGAGGGGGGATATGGGGGAGGGGTATATGGGGGAGGGGGGGATATGGGGAGGGGGGATATGTGGGAGGCTCACCCTGCCTACTCTGACGAGGTCGTTCACCTTCTTGTGGCACTGGGTGCCTGTCCGTGGTGTCAGGGCCACAGCGGTGACGGCCTCTGCCACCTCCCTCCACAGACGCCGGCTGTGGCGTGGGGCAACTCTGCGGCCGTGCCCGGGATACAGGGCGTCCCTCCTCTGCTCCACCGCATCCAGGAGCGCCTCCACATCCCGTGACTCGAACCTCGGGGCTGAGCGACGGCCAGCCATCCAGTCGGGTGTTGCGGTCGGGTTTTCGCCGATAACGGAGAATTTCGCCCAACATTTCTAGATGGTAGGACAGCAAGTTAATGATGTCTCCTGGATGGGACAAGCTGAATGGCCTTGACAGTCAGGAATAATTATGGATGGGCAGTAAATGCTGACCAAGCCAGTGACACACACAACCCATTAACAAATAAAAATAAGTCTTCTCTTGCATTCTTTTTCAGATATCTCTATATGTAGACTGTGTACAGTATCTGGACTCTGTCTGGTGTGTCTCATATGTGAGACATTGTAGGAAAGAACATATGAAAAATGAATAATAGGAAAAGTCTCTCTTGTCCACCCAGCCTGTCCCACATAACTGTGCTCTCTTAAGCAATACAAAAAATCATCTCAATCAAGACTGTCTTATCCCCTGGGAGAGCTGGAAAAACAGCAAAAAACACAGGGCTAATTTCAGAGAAAATATTTCTGGGAGTTTCCTCTCCGATCTCCATCGGGGATTGAAAACTAGTTCAGGAGACCATTCTGGTCCTATTCAGGTCAAAACTAACAAGGCAATTGTTTTTCTACTCTGACTTTGCAGACACCAGGCAGAGTCTTACTAAATTTTGGCTAAGTGTCGGTTCCGATGAGAAAATCGGTGCGAATCCTGCCGGTGCTGGGAAATCGCACAGTGCCGCAAAAAGATGAATGCGCTTCTTCGTACGGCCAAAGTACATCTGCCTCCCCCAGTCTCCCGCTGCAGTCCGTCACACACCCTTCACACCTCCACAGTGATCTCTCAGGCAGCCATCTCACAGGTTCCCAACACCGATCACACATCCCTATTCCCCACGTTCCCCCCAGTAGATAATCTGCTCTTCACACCCTTGCTCCCACCCATGCAAGGCTTCATCACTGTCTGAACTGGCAGGAATCTCGCCTGCACTCTCCCCCTCCTCGAGCATAACCAGCGTGAGTGGGCACGGCCTGTTGGGGTCATGCCCGAGCTCAGGTGGCTCATGCCTTTTGAGGAATGAGCCCTTGAGTTGGCTGGTGAGAAATAGGACCTCCCCTGTGCAGAGAGCGAGGTAGGGGCAGCAGGCAAACGTGAGAGCCCTCAAGAAATGCATTCATAATGAAAGCTTCATGGGAGTTAACGTTCTCCCATCAGTTTACCCCTGTGATGCACTAATGCCATCTCCCTTCCCTTGCATGACAATCAGTCAACCATCCTCGTGCCCCCTGGACACCACTGACCCGGGCAGCTCCGAGGGTGACACCTCGCAGATGAGCATAGAAGAGGCGTCACATTTGTCACATGCACGCTCCACCAGCACAGATATTCCCAACTCAGTGGGAATCACTAGTAGGCAGGCTTCTGAGTCACTCACTGGTGAACACCCCAGGCCTGATTATCCACACAAGGCAGAGGCAGGGACATCCCAGTGAACCGGAACTCGGAGGGATATTGGAGCCAGGACTCTGTTGAGCCGCTGGCTGATGACGTGCCCCTGGGCCCGGTCATCCCAGAGCTGCTGGAACGACAAAGGCAAAGTTGCGAGCATCAGAAAAGGATGACAGCATCCCCCCTTGGACTGCAAGGCCGACTGGAGGAGGCCCATTGACTTCTGTCTGAGGAGGTGGTGTCGTCACTCCAACGCACTGAGGCCAACACTGCGAGAGTGGTTTCCGCAGTGGAGACCTTGGTGCAGGACCTGCACTCCCTGGTGGGGGATGTGCACTCCATGGTTCAGCTCATTACTTACATGGCTGAGGGCATGAGCTCATCGGTGCAGAGCTTCAACTGCATGGTGGAGGAACTAGTGGGAATCCACAAGTGTCAGCGCCAGAGGACGGTGGGACTTCTGGATCTCACTCCAGCTTCCCCTCTGTCTCATGGAGGAGCACAGGGGCCCCCAGGCTCCCGAAGGGAAATGGACTGGCACGAATGCTGCCCGGGTTCTTCTCCCTAGGAGACCCTTGGGATGTCCAGCTCATCTGACGCCTCCACCGCACCCCCCCATCCATGTGAATGACAAACCTCCAGCCCCGCACAACGTGGAGTGTAGCGCTACAGGATGTGTGAAGCACGAAAGCTGGCCGGGACCCTCAAGGTCGAAGCTGCCCAGGGGAGGTCAGCTAAGGTGACCTCAGGCAACAGGAGGTGCAAGCAGCTTCTATCTGAGCTGTGGATCCCATGGCCCTGGCCCTGCTAGCCTGGTCCCGGTCCAAGTTGATGGACATGTTGGCCCTCACAAATAGTTTATCTGTGATCTCCCTTATGCACTTGTGTGTGGCAGACTGGGAAAAGCTGCACAGGTCAACCGTGCAGCCCCAAAAAGAGTTGCTGCACAGAAGCTCAGAGCTGCAATAACTTTAAGGGGCAATGGGTGACTTCCCATTCCATGTGGTGTCAGCTCTTGCATAACCTGGCTGGCACAGATGGTCCACCGTCCCCTGGGACAGACGCAGTCTTCTCCGGCACTGGATCTCTGATATCTGGAGGTAGGATGTTCGACATCGGAATACCCTCGGCCGGTATTGTCTCTTGGAAGGTTCCACTATCCATGCACCTGCTCCCAGAACAGCACCAGGCCCTGCCTCCTCATCATCCGCAGGGCGCTGGTCCTGGCTGTGTACAGCGGCACCTCAATGTCACTGCTGCTGGTCGATCGCAATCATTAGAATAGCCAACTCGACTGGCTCCATGATTCTCCAGAATCATAAACTGAAAGGATGGGAACATCAAAGGGACTGACCAGTATTCCTGACAGCTCCCTGACCCTCAGCCCTCTGTGCTTCTGGGACATCCACTCTTGTGCTTCTCCCTCAGTCAGCCTCTCCAGAAAGCCTCACTCCCTCACCTTTCACACAATGCCCACTACTTCCTCACAGTTATTCCTCTCAAACCGACATGGATTCAGAGCAGCAGCCCTAGAGAGTCTCAGTGGTACCTAACCCCCGGCCATTCCCCCCCCCCCACCCCCCCTCCGCTCCCCCCAACCCAAGGGTTGGGTGATAGGCTAGTTGAGAGCACGCATTGGACCGGCCTTTTTAACCTCACAGGGGACCTCAACAGTGTCCTCCCATCATGAGCTGGAATGGGGTGAGAGTGATGAGAGACTTCACCATAACGCCTCGCATTGGGACCCACAATAGTGCGATCTCTCTAAAGTAGACATTAGTATGAGCATTGGAGTGCAATGCTTGGGGCCGATGCTCCCAAAGGCTGAAAATCATGACTCCAACTAATTTGATGGAAAACAATTAAACTAAATTTCAAAAACTGAGGGACAAAGTGAAAGGGGCCCCTTAAAGGGATACTGCCTTAAACAAAAACAAAGAGCAAATGAAACTTAAAATATCAAACCAAATGTGATTAAAAGAATAGGAACAAAGAAAATTGCAGCACAGGAACAGGCCCTTCGGCCCTCCCAGCCTGCGCCGATCCAGATCCTTTATCTAAACCAGTCTTCTATTTTCCAAGGATCTACTTCCCTCTGTTCCCCGCCCGTTCATATATCTGTCTAGATGCCTGTTAAATGATGCTATCGTGCCCGCCTCTCCCACCTCCGCTGGCAAAGCGTTCCAGGCACCCACCACCCTCTGAGTAAAATCCTTTCCACGCACATCTCCCTTAAACTTTCCCTCTCTCACCTTGAAATCGTGACCCCTTGTAATTGACACCCCCACTCTTGGAAAAAGCTTGTTGCTATCTACCCTGTCCATATCTCTCATAATTTTGTAGACCTCAATCAGGTCCCCCTCAACCTCCGTCTTTCCAACGAAAACAATCCTAATCTACTCAACCTTTCTTCATAGCTAGCCACCTCCATACCAGGCAACATCCTGGTGAACCTCCTCTGCACCCTCGCTAATGCATCCTCATCCTTCTGGTAATGTGACGACCAGAACTGCACTCAGTATTCCAAATGTGGCCTAACCAAAGTCCTATACAACTGTAACATGACCAGCCGACTCTTGTACTCAATACTCCATCCGATGAAGGCAAGCATGCTGTATGCCTTCTTGACCACTCTATCAACCTGCGTTGCCATCTTCAGGGTATAATGGACCTGAACTCCCAGATCTCTCTGTACATCAATTTTACCCAGGACTCTTCCATTGACCATACAGTCCGCTCTTGAATTAGATCTTCCAAAATGCATCACCTCGCATTTGCCTGGATTGAACTCCATCTGCCATTTCTCTGCCCAACTCTCCAATCTATCTATATTTTGCTATATTCTCTGACAGTCCTCCTCGCTATCTGCAACTCCACCAATCTTAGTATCATCTGCAAACTTGCTAATCAGACCACCTATACCTTCGTCCAGATCATTTATGTATATCACAAACAACAGTGGTCTGAGCACGGATCCCTGTGGAACACCACTAGTCACCTTTCTTCATTTTGAGACACTCCTTTCCACCACTACTCTCTGTCTCCTGTTGCCCAGCCAGTTCTTTATCCATCTAGTTAGTACACCCTGAACCCCATACGACATCCCTTTTTCCATCAACCTGCCATGGGAAACTTTATCAAACGCCTTACTGAAGTCCATGTATATGACATCTACAGCCCTTCCCTCATCAATTAACTTTGTCACTTCCTCAAAGAATTCTATTAGGTTTGTAAGACATGACCTTCCCTGCACAAAACCATGCTGCCTATCACTGATAAGTCTATTTTCTTCCAAATGTGAATAAATCCTATCCCTCAGTATCTTCTCTAACAGTTTGCCTACCACTGAAGTCAAGCTCACAGGTCTATAATTCCCTGGATTATCCCTGCTACCCTTCTTAAACAAAAGGTCAACATTAGCAATTCTCCAGTCCTCTGGGACCTCACCCGTGCTCAAGAATGCTGCAAAGATATCTGTTAAGGCCCCAGCTATTCCGTCCCTCGCTTCCCTCAGTAACCTGGGATAGATCCCATCCGGATCTGGGGACTTGTCCACCTTAATGCCTTTTAGAATACCCAAAACCTCCCCCTTCCTTATGCCGACTTGACCTAGAGTATTTAAACATCCATCCCTAGCCTCAACATCCGTCATGTCCCTCTCCTTGGTGAATACCGATGCAAAGTACTCATTAAGAATCTCACCCATTTCCTCTGACTCCACGCATAAACTCCCTCTTTTGTCTTTGAGTGGGTCAATCCTTTCTCTAGTTACCCTCTTGCTCCTTATATACAAATAAAAGGCTTTGGGATTTTCCTTAACCCTGTTAGCCAAAGATATTTCATGACCACTTTTAGCTCTCTTTATTGCACGTTTGAGATTTGTCCTACTTTCCCGATATTCCTCCAAAGCTTCATCAGTTTTAAGTCGCCTTGATCTTATGTATGCTTCCTTTTTCATCTTAGCTAGTCTCACAATTCTACCCGTCATCCATGGTTCCCTAATCTTGCCATTTCTATCCCTCATTTTCACAGGGACATGTCTGTCTTGCACTCTAATCAACCTTTCCTTAAAAGACTCCCACATTTCAAATGTGGATTTACCCTTAAACAGCTGCTCCCAATCCACATTCCCCAGCTCCTGCTGAATTTTGTTATACTTGGCCTTTCCCCAATTTAGCACTCTTCCTTTAGGACCACTCTCGTCTTTGTCCATGTGTATTCTAAAACTTAAGGAATTGTGATCGCTATTCCCAAAGTAATTACCGACTGAAACTTCAACCACCTGGCCGGGATCATTCCCCAATACCAGGTCCGGTATGGCCCCTTCCCGAGTTGGACTATTTACATACTGCTCTAAAAAAACCTCTCCTAGATGCTCCTTACAAATTCTGCACCATCTACGCCTCCAACACTACATGAGTCCCATTCAATGTTGGGGAAGTTAAAATCTCCCATCACGACCACCCTATTGCTCCTACATTTTTCTATAATCTGTCTACATATTTATACCTCTACTTCACACTCACTTTTGGGAGGCCTGTAGTAAAGTCCCAACAATGTTAGTGCACCCTTCCTATTTCTTAGCTCTACCCATATTGCCTCAGTGCTCGAATCCTCCATCGTGCCCTCCTTAATCACAGCTGTGGTATCATCTCTGACCAGTAATTACCTCCCTCTCTATCTCTCCTGAAGCATCTATACCCTGGGATATTTAGTTGCCAGTCTTGCCCTTCCCTCAACCAAATCTCAGTAATACCAATAACATCATATTCCCAGATACTAATCCAAGCCCTAAGTTCATCTGCCTTACCTGCTACACTTCTCGCATTGAAACAAATGCATCTCAAACCACCTGTCCCTTTGCGTTCATCATCTCTTCCCTGTCTACTCTTCCCCTTAGTCACATTGAGTTTATTATCTAGTACCCTACTGGCTTTAGTTGCTGCCTCTTTACTGACCTCTAACTTCCTAATCTGGTTCCCATCCCCCTGCCACATTAGTTTAAAACCTCCCTAACAATGTTAGCAAAAGCACCCCCATGGACATTGGTTCCAGTCCTGCCCAGGTGTAGACCATCTGATTTGTAATGGTCCCACCGCCCCCAGAACCGGTCCAATGTCCCAAAAATCTGAACCCTTCCCTCCTGCACCTCTCAAGCCACGTATTCATTCTGACTATTCTTGAATTTCTACTCTGACTGTCTCGTGGCATTGGTAGCAATCCTGAGATTACTACCTTTGAGGTCCTACTTTTTAACTTATCTCCTAACACCCTAAATTCTGATTGTAGGACCTCATCCTGTTTTTTACCTATATCGTTGGTGCCTATATGCACCACGACAACTGGCTGTTCACCCTCCCCCTTCAGTATGTCCTGCAGCCGATCTGAGACATCCCTGACCCGTGCACCAGGGAGGCAACATACCATTCGGGAGTCTCGTTTTCGACCACGGAAACGCCTATCTACTCCCCTTACGATTGAATCCCCTATGACTATAGCTCTGCCAGTCTTTTTCCCGCCCTTCTGTGCAGCAGTGCCAGCCACGGTGCCATGAGCCTGGCTACTACTGCCCTCCCCTGGTGAGTCATCTCCCCCAACAGTATCCCAAACTGTATACCTGTTTTGGAGGGAGATGACCGTAGGAGACACCTGCACTGCCTTCCTGCTCTTTCTCTGCCTTTTGGTCACCCATTCCCTGTCTCCCTCACCAAACCTAACCTGCGGTGTGACCAACTCACTGAACGTGCTCTCCACGACCTCCTCAGCATTGTGGATGCTCCAAAGTGAGTCCACCCGCAGCTCCAGTGCGGTCTATGAAGCACCCAAGAGTGTGCGGGACCCACCAGGCATGGAAGGCTTCGATGGTGCCCATGGACACCACATGTTCCAGGGACACCTGGCCTCGAATGTAGCTGAGGATGAGGGGCAGAGAGTCGAGTTCGATGACCCTCTCGGTCGCCCGCTGCCTGTACCTGTTTATGATGAGTTTGGCCAACCCAGGAGCAAGTTCACGAGGAGATCATCCTCGCTCCCCGCCCCTCTCTGCACCGGGCACCCATAGATCAGGAGCGTGGGGCCGAAGGCACGGAAGCACAGTGGTTAGCACTTTGCTTCACAGCATCAGAGTCCTAGGTTCGATTCCTGGCTTGGGTCACTGTCTGTGTCGGAGTCTGCACGTTCTACCCATGTCTGCGTGGGTTTCCTCCGGGTGCTCCGGTTTCCTCCCACAAGTCCCGAAAGACGTACTTGTTAGGTGAATTAGACATTCTGAATTATTCCTCAGTGTACCCGAACAGGCGCCAGAATGTGGCGACTAGGGGATTTTTCACAGTATTCATAGATTCCCCATAGTGCAGGAGGTGGCCATTTGGCCCATCGAGTCTGTACTGACCCTCCGAAAGAGCACCTTACCTAAGCCCACTCCCCTACCCTACCTGTAACACTACCTAACCTGAACATCTTTAGACATTAAGGACAATTTAGCATGGCCAATCCACCTAACATGCACATCTTTAGACATTAAGGACAATTTAGCACGGCCAATCCACCTAACCTGCACATCTTTGGACTGTGGGAGGAAACTGCAGCACCCGGAGGAAACCCACACAGACACGGGGAGAAAGTGCAAACTCCACACAGTCAGTCACCCAAGGCCGGAATTGAACCCAGGTCCCTGGTACTGTGAGACAACAGTGCCAACCACCATGCCACCGTGAGGCCCATAAACTTCACTGCAGTGTTATTGTAAGCCTACTTGTGACACTAATAATAACTTATTGTTATTATTAAATGCAAACAGAACTATAATAAAAGGTTTTTCAAAAATCTGAATAGGGGGTGCAGCCAAAACAACTTATATACACATGGTCCACGGACTCCTCAAGGGAGCCTGTGAACCGATGCAGTCTACAGTTGTATGGGACTGCTGCAACACCATCCACTCCAGGTCTCCCAGATTAAGGGGGAGGACTCCTCCGCAGAGGGACCTGCAGTGGGGACCTCCACCAACGGAGAGCAGCAAGGCACGCCAAGGCGTGTCTGGGTGGCAGTCGAGGGCCAGAAAGTGAAGGGTGTCCAGCAGCAGGAAACCCATCTGTGCCATGCGAAAGGGCACAGAGGGTATTTCTGCAAGACAGCTAGGGCTGTGGGGCTCTGGCTCCCGAGGTGGGGTTCGGGGCTTGTGGTCAATGTGAGGTTCAAGATCTTGGCTCCAATCAGTGACGCACTCATGTATTGCTGTGCTGGCTTAATTTGGACAATTGACTCGTCAAGGAAAGATCAAGGAAGCTGATCACGTGACTGGCTTCGTCTAATGGCAGGCGCGGCACACCTGATTTGTGAAGACTGAAATTAGCATATTAGCCTTATCCTTAGCGGACACATTCATTCCACGAAACTCACAAAGGCTGCAGATTAAACCATCCATCCATCTGTTAGAGCCTTCTACTCTGACATTAATCCCTGTCAGTAAAGCCTCCATAACCAGTGATTTTGACCTTCTCTCCCTGCAGCTTATCCCCTCACAGCCCTGCAGGGGGCTAGCAGGGACCCGGAGTGAATCTCTCAGCTTTTGCTGCAGATACGGGCCCCGCACCTCCGGGTCAGAGGCCTTGCAAGCACACGGCGGCGGCCTCCAGCGGCCGCGCCGTGCTCCATGACGGACTCGGACCGCGGAGGTAGACCCACAAAGGAGACTTCCCGATCAGCCGCGCGCCCGGCCTTCAAACCCCGCACATTAATTCCCTGGCCACCTATCGTGCCGTCCCCGACCAGGGGGGCCACGGACTGAGTTCGCAGCCGCCACGTGAGCATCCCGACTGGCAATAGCAGGTTAGTTCCACGCCGTCCGGAACTCAGCCGTGTCAGGTGGGGGGAGGATCGCGGAGCAGGCCTCTGGCAATGGTCCCTCGGCGGCGTGGCGCACTCCCCGGTGACGCCGATTTTCGGTGCCCGGAGAATCGCCGACCCGGCGCCGGTCCCAATTACGGAGTTAAACTGGATTCTACGGCAGCGATTTTGGCGTTGGGGTGCGTAGAATCCAGCCCAGGGGTTTTTATGAGTGGAGATGAAAGCTAGCAGTTAGGAGTGTTTCATTGTCATTGTTAAGTATTGTTTGACTGGTAATTTTAAGCTATTTGTCTTTATGATGCTAAAGTTAGTATACTGTTAAAATACTGTGTTAATAATAAAGTTTGTTTTAATATACCATGTCCCCATTTGTGTGAGAAATCACTCCCGGCGTGAAGTATCCACCCCACCCTCCCATCACCAACATCTTTGAGGCTTCATTGACCAGAGACTGAACTGGACAAAACACAAAAATACTGTTAAACAGCAGATCTGAGATTGGATATTCTGTAATGAGTGGTTCATTTCCTGTCTCCTTATTGCCTGGCTACTACCTACAAGTCAGGAGTGTGACGGAATACGCCTCAGTTCCCTGGATGAGTACAGTTCCCACAACACTCAAGAAACTCAACACCATTCAGTATAATGGTGCCCTGATCACCATTTTAAACATTCATACCATTCCTCACTGGTGCAGCCTGCAGTATGTACCATCGGACAGGAGATGGCACTGCAGCATTTCTTTGACAATAACATCCAAAGCTGCAAACTACACCACCTATAAGACAAGAGCAGCAGGTGCGGAACACCAGAACCTCCAGGTTCTCAAGATACCCATCATCCCGACTTGGAACTCTATCACTGCGCCTTCATCAGCACTCGTCCAAAATCCTGGAATTCCCTTTCTGACACCACCTTTTAAAGGGAAACTAGGAATGGCCAATAAATGCCGACTGTGCCAGTAACAATCACATTCTGTGAATGAATAAATAAATCAAAAGATTAATGGGTTCTGATCCCATTCCTTTAATTCACTGGGATCTGATCCCATTCCATGAGGCTGTCCTGGTTTCAGTGATTTGGAATCCAGTGAGCCCAGTTGGCTGGATGGCTGGTTTATGATGTGGGGCGACGTCAACAGCGTACGTTCAATTCCTGTCCCGCTTGAGGTTATTCATGAAGGCCCACCTTCTCAACCGTGCCCCTCGCATGAGGTATGGTGACCCTCGGGTTAAATCACGACCAATCAGCTCTCAAAGGGGAGAGCCACCTATGGGAATGTAGCGACATTTACTTTTACCGAAGCAGCTGTCTCTGGAACAAACATCAGCTCCAAAACACCGACTGTCTGAAAGGAGCAGAGTGTGGGGTTGGTCTTCAAGGGGCAGGGACACACACAAGGTGTCACAGGTAAATCGCCTAAGGCATGATTGCAGTTCCAAAGGTGCTTTTCTCTTAAATGTCCAAACACTAGAGCACAAACCCACATTTTCCCCAACCTGTGCAGCCACCTGTTCATTGTTAACGTTTAACACATTCCATGTTATTGGTGTATTTGAGCCACGTGTCGTGTGTCCACCATGGCCCTTATTACACCTGATGATCTGGTCGACTTTCCATCTCATCAGTCAGGCCATTAATCAGATTCTGGCAACATCCAGATCCAAGAAATTCAATCTGTTTGGATCCATCACCTGTGAATAACACTCAGTTGATACTTTTTCCTGAGCTGCATCATTACTTGTCACACTTGGACAGTGTTTGGGAAAATAAAGGATCTCAATATGAAAGGAGGGTTGGTCTTTACTCTTCAAATCCTCCAATGTGCCCCTGAGTTCAGACTGGCAGCAATACCGTGGTAGGCAAGAAGCACGGTTTGCAGGGCCAGTAAATGGTTAACTAGAAACACAAGGGCATTTCCGGTGGCGGCATGTAAGTAGAGGTCGCACTTTGGGTAGCTCCTGCCAGAGTTTTCGATGTTTGGGCCTTTATGCCCTGTCTCAGGGTATTTTTTGGATGATCTGGTGGGACGTCCTAAGTAATCGGTGGAATGTTGAAGTTCTAGAAGAAAGGTCAGGGAAGAAAGGTGCGAGCGAGTGCTGCTGTGCGTCCAGCAGGAGGGAAGATGGTGGGTGATGGTTCACCGGGTGGGGCTGCTCCATTATGATTGAAACTCTGAGGTGGTATTTGGGGAGTTTGAAAGGCTGGTCGCCAAACATTTAGAGGTGCCTCGGAGGGAGATAATGACCTCACTCAAGGAGTAGGGGGGGGAGATGCTTGCCCCGATAAAGGTGGCTTTGACAAAGACGTCATTGGAGGTGCAGGAACAAGGAGAGAAGATGAAGGGCGTGGAGGAGGCATTGTCACAACATAGCGGCCAGGTCACCTCGATGGGTGAGGAGTGGCAGGAGGTGGTGGAGATTAATAAAGGGCTAAGAGCCAAATTGGAGGACCTGGAGAACAGGTCACAGAGACAGGACGTGAGGATCATGGACTTGCCCTAGAGGATGGAGGGCCAGATGCTGACCGAGTACTTTGCGGACATGTTCACCAAGTTGATGGGGGATGGGGAAGACCTCTCCTCCCTCTATGTGTTGGACAGGGCCCATCGGTCGCTCTGGCCGAAATCTAAAATGAATGAGGCACCGAGGGCTGTAATAGTCTGCTCCCACAGCTGTCAGGTGAAGTAGAAGGTTTTGAGTTGGGCAAAGCAGAAGTGAGTGGTGAAGTGGGAAGACATTCGTGAACGTATATACCAAGATCTTATGGTGGAGTTGGCGAGAAGATGGACGGCCTTTGGTCAGGTGAAGGTGGCACTGAACAGCAGCGGGGTGAGGTTTAGAATGGTCTACCCGGTGAAGCTGAGAGTGACTCACAATTCAAAGGACTTTTATGTTGAGACGGCGAAGGAGGCAAAAGCGTTTGTGAAGGCTGAAGGACTGGGACTGAGATGAGTTTGGATTTGGACTTTGGTGGTGTGCACTGTGATCTTCTTTCCTTGATTTTGTCACTGGTTTTGTTTTTTTTTCTATTTCATTTTTCTGTTGTTGTAATCTCCCCACTCTGGGTGTACAGGTGGGGAGGGGGGTTGATGTTTACTTTTGGTGGGAGTGTGGAGTGGTGAGTTTTGAGGGTTTGGGGCATGGAGGGATAGGGTTGCTGACTGTGTTTCTGGGAGGAGGAGGGGGCTCTGGCAGGGGTCACCTCGCTAGCAAACGCAGGTTGGCGAGAGAACGGGAGTGTGGCCATGGGAGGGGCCGCAGGCGATGGACTGTCTGGACAGGTTTCGATGGGCCTGGGAGGTGTGAATAGTGGGTGGAGGGGATTGTTACTTGGTGAGGTGTTGCAAGAGGAAGTGACTGGGGTATATTGGGAAGGGGAGGATGCGGGTCGATGGCAATTAGAGGATGGTGTGGTTCCTGCTGGATGGGTGGGCCTGAGTTAGTGGTAATGGTGGATAGAAGGGACGGGGGGTGGGGGGGGGGGATGAAAGCTGTGATTATTTGGGATCAGTAAATCTCAACCTGACAGCTCCAGGTGGGTTTCCCGCTCACCTGCAAACCCAGTCGGATTAAAACTGGAAATAGCAGAATTCCCGTCTGGTTCCTGATCTGATACCACTTTCTCCAGCAAGAACATCATCCACTAGCCCAGATAAAATTCTGCCCAATGTGCCATCTTGACAAAGGGATTCAGGAGTGCGAAACATCCTGGGTGGGATTCTCCGCCCCGCCAGCCCCGTTATCCGGCACAGCGCACCTCTGCTGGCAGCGGGATTTTCCGTTCCCACGGCCGGCCAATGAGGTTTCCCATTGTGGCCACCCCGCGGGTGTGGGTGCGCTGCCGGCAAAGCAGAGGATCCCACTGACGGAGAATCCCACAGCTTGTTTTTTATTCTTTTGTGGATATGATGTCGTTGGCAAAGCCAGCATTTTTATTCATCCCAAATTGTTATCAGGAAGGTGGCAGTCAGCCACTTTCTTGAACCACTTTGTCAAACTGGTGTAGGTAAACCCAGTATGCAGTTAGGAAGGGAGTTCCAGGTTTTTGACTCAGTGACGGTGAATTATTTCACCAATATTATTGCTAATATTGTTTGTCTGCAGACACAATCACTTGCCTGAAAGTGACTGAAAGTTAATAATGTCTCCTTTACGGTTCACCTTTCAAAACTGTTGAAATTGTGAGGAAACTCAACCAGGTCAACTGACCACAAAGCACATTCAACCTGAATGAATCCTCCCATCCATGTATTGAAACATTAGTTTGAAGAGCTCAATGGCAGTAGCACCAACCCGTGAAAAAGCTGTGCTTCCAGAACCATCAGTTCCAGTTCAGGTGCTGTAATAAAGGTCAAAGGTGACCTGTTGACTCTTTACTGACTAGAGGGCAGGGTTTTCCAGCCCCGCCCACCGCCAGATTGTCCAGTCCTGCCAAAAGTAAATGATCTTTTGGCTGGGTTGCCGAATCTCCCGCGGCAGAGGGCCCTGCCACAACAGGGCCGGAAAATCTCAGCCGGGTAAGGCCCCAGTGGTGATCAGTTGAGTTCACCATGACCAAGCTGACTGTGGCCATCATTTACTCTGAGGTCACTCGCTAGAACATCAATAATCATGGTTCCTCTGATGGTCAAATCAACAATATGGAAATTCAAGCTACAAATTGCGGTAATACTCACCCCGTTCCTGGTCTCCTAATCCTGAAACATTACAGCCACGATCATTCCTGGTCCTCCATCCAACTTAGCATTTGATGCATTAGCAAGCCTCACAATTCACATCTGCAAAACATCTTCCTTCGCTGAAATCCTCTTAAATTATATATTCTATTTGGAAGTACTGGAAGTAACCCACTCACCCTGATTGACAATGGGCTATCGAGACAGATTCACTGCTTGAGATGAACAAGTTCTCAAAGATTATCCATATGTGTTGGCGTCTCAACCAATGGTGTGGACTGGTTTTGCAAGGATTGGTTAATGAGACATATTAACTCACTCATCTCACTCAACACCACCAACGCAATAATTGTATCACCTCTCTCCTTCAGCTTGTCCTGTCCAGTCCCAAGGCGGTTCTCCAGTTGACATCAGTCAGTGACATCAGTTAGTGATGTGGTCCTAAACTGCACCATTACAGTTAATACCATGCAGTACCAACCTGGGAGTAGGGTTGGTTACCAATATCAATGCAGGAAATGAGGGTTGGATGTGAAGTGCCAGGCCTGGAATGGATGGGTGATGTTTACAATTAACAATGCAAACCACTGTCAGAATAAAGCATGGCAGAATGGTAAGATGAATATCTCAGTAATGTTAGTGTCCAGAACACATCCCAAAGATTGAAGTCAGCTTCGGCGAAGCCCTACAATCTGACCAACAAACTCCACGACTTCTATAATTATCAAGCTTTCCGTTAAAAGATGCAATGGTCTTTGCCTTAACTATTCGCTGTGACAAAGTATTTGGAAAGTTCTTTGAGAGGGTATATTTTGACTTTCAATTGAAAAATAAATTAGAGGGTGTAGAGCTGGCACTGAGAAATGGGTGGGCCACAGAGGGATGGCGTGAAGAGATTTTCAGTGGCATTGCTTCCTCCTTTGCGGTATCTCTCCTGCAATCGATTGGTTTGTAATCGGGGATTTGCTGTTTCTTGTATTAGATTCACTGGCTTTTGTTATTTTACTTCTCAAGACGGGTCTGCCAGTAGTTTGATAAAAAACCCATTTCCTCACGCTCATCCTGACACCATTTGTGTACCTGCGGCAGAAGAAAGAATTCGACACAGAAAACCATTTAACCCGTAAATACCAAATCCAGATTCTGGATGCAAAACTGATTGGCTTGTTTCATTTCTTGTAATGTTACTGATGACAACTTAGATTTTATCGTTTATGGAGTTGGACAACTGACAACTTATTTGAACCATTTTGCAGCTTCTGCTCAATACCCACTAGTTTCCAGCCATTATTTCTTCAACTTTCCACCCCTCATTCTTCAAAGGTTTGAACCCTGAGCCCTGTTCTGGTGGCTCATTTGAGAAACTGATTTGTTCACTTGTTCACTCACTCCCCCTCTCAGCTCTGCCCTTATTTAGACCTTCATTCTATCCCAAAGCTGCACTCGTCACCAGTCATAAAGTCATAGATGTTTGCAGCATGGAAACAGGCCCTTCGGCCCAGCTTGTCCATGACGCCCAGTTTCTATCACTAAGCTAGTCTCACTTGCCCGCATTTGGCCCATATCCCTCTATACCCACCCTGCCCATGTAACTGTTTAACTGCTTTTTAAAAGACAAAACCGTATCTACCTCTACCACTGCCTCTGGCAGCTCGTTCCAGATGCTCATCACCCTCTGTGTGAAGAAATTTCCCCTCTGGTCTCTTTTGTATCTCTCCCCTCTCACCTTAAACCTATGCCCTCTAGTTCTAAACTCCTCCACCTTTGGAAAAAGATGTTGACTATCTACCTTATCGATGCTCCTCATTATTTTATAGACCTCTATAATATCCCCCCAAGCCTTCTACGCTCCAGGGAACAAATCCCAGCCTATCCAGCCTCTCCTTATAACTCAGATCATCAAGTCCTGGTAGCATCCTAGTAAATCTCTTCTGCACTCTTTCTAGTTTAACAATATCCTTCCTATAATAGGGTGGCCAGAACTGAACACAGTATTCCATGTGTGGTCTTACCAATGTCTTGTACAACTTCAACAAGACGTCCCAACTCCTGTATTCAATATTCTGACCAATAAAACCTAGCATGCTGAATGCCTTCTTCACCACCCTGTCCACCTGCAACTCCACCTTCAAGGAGCTATGAACCTGTACTCCTAGATCTCTAACAGTGGACCCTGCACCAATCCCTGAGGCACACCGCTGGTCACAGGCCTCCAGTTTGAAAATCAACCCTCCACAACCTTTGGCTTTGGTCGCCAAGCCAATTTTGTATCCAGTTGGCTACCTCGCCCTGGATTTCGTGAGATTTAACCATTTGTAACAACCTACCATGCGGTACCTTGTCCAAGGCCTTGCTAAAGTCCATGTAGACAGCGTCGACTGCACTTCCCTCATCCACCTTCTTGGTTATCCCTTCAAAAAACTCAATCAAATTTGTGAGACATGACTTTCCCCTTACAAAGCCATGCTGACTTTCCCTAATTAGCCCTTGCCTGCCTAAATGCCTGTAGATCCTGTCCCTCAGAATACTTTCTAATAACTTACCCACTACAGAAGTAAGGCTCACCGGTCTGTAGTTCCTAGGCTTATCCTTAAACAAGGGCACAACATTTGCTTGCCTCCAAACTTCAGGCACCTCTCCTCTGGCTGTCAATGATGCAAATATCTCAGCTAGGGGGCCGGCAATTTCCTCCCTAGTCTTCCACCACGTCCTGGGATATATTCCATCAAGTCCCGGGAATTTATCTATCTTGATCTGCTTTAATATCTCCAGCACCTCCTTCTCTGTTATATGTACCTTCCTCAAGACATCACTTTTTATTTCTCCAATTTCCCCAACATTCGTGCTTTTCTCAACAGTATATTCTGATGATAAATATTCAATTAGGACCTCTCCCATCCCTTGTTGATCTGCACATAGGTGACCTTGTTTATCCTTAAGAGGCCCTACCCTTTCCCGAGTCACTCTTTTGTCCGTTATGTATCTGTAAAAGCTCTTTGCATTTTCCTTTGCCTTATCTGCCAAGACAATCTCATGTCCCCTTTTTTCCCTCCTGATTCTTCTCTTAATCCTACTCTGACAAGCCCTATACTCAAGGGATCCAGTTGATCCCAGATGCCTATGCATGTCATATGCCTCCTTCTTCCTTTTGACCATGGCCTCAATATCCTGAGTCATCCAGAGTTCCCTACTTCTACCAGCCTTAGCCTTTACTCTAAGCGGAATGTGCTCACCCTGAACCCTAATTAACACCCTTTTGAAAGACTCCCACGTACCAGCTGTCCCCTTGCCTGTAAACAGGCTCCCCAATCAGTTGTGTCAAATGGAAGACTCAGCTACAAGTATTTAAAAAACCTTTTACCGCAGCAACCTTCTGAATGTCAGCTGACTGCCAATATTTCCATTGTCCAATCTCCCTTCACAAAGCAAAGCTGTTCAGAGCTTCTGCACATCCGCATTCACTCGTAAAGTAATCAGAGAATAAGAGTCAGTCAGCGTGATTTCCATCACTCAAACAGATTGTGTAGCTTCCTGCCACAAATTTACCCAGTTTACAAATTACAATACAAGGTATCCATGTTGAGACAAACCATTCAATGTCTGCAGTCTCCTGCCCAATCAGGTGATAGATCTACAATTTCTGTTGTTGCATATATTTCTGTGACGCCACACCATGCAACTAACAATGCAGAATCTTTGACTATACGTTTTGGTGCAAAGTAATTTATTTGGTCTCTATTGATCGATTATAACAGAAATTCTTGTTCCAGAATTGACAAGGTTCTCAGTTCAGCCCTTTCCTGCAAAAAACTGTTGAGAATCAGATTATCCTTAGTAACTTACAGATGACTTGATTCAAAATACTGTAACAGTAATGGTTTCTTTGCATGAAGCAAGACAGCTGCGTAGGCTAAAATAGATCGTAGAAAGTAGACTGCTAGATATTAGATAGAAGATAGCTTCCAGGCAAAAAGTATAGGATGATTCTAGAATGAAATAACAGCCTAAAACTATTACCTTTAAGGAATTTGTTACCGGTCTAAGTCAATCTATTCCTACCCCTGTAACATGTTGATTTGTTTGGATAGGTCTTCAATACAGTTGGTTTGATGATTGGGTTGTCATTAGTTTAGAATTATCAGCCATGTTGTATCTGTAAATTATTTAGTGAGTATTGGTATGCGAAATCCATTCTTATCATTCAACTGGTATGCGCTTTATTCTATAATTCCTTCTTTCAGATAATGGAAGCCTCATATGAACTCTAATATCAACCTGACCTTCAGTAGAAAGGTTGCATTTAGAACATAGAACATAGAACATAGAACAGTATAGCACAGTACAGGCCCATCAGCCCACAATGTTGTGCCGACCATTTATCCGAATCTAAGATCAACCTAACCTACACCCCTTCAATTTACTGCTGTCCATGTGCTTGTCTAAGAGTCGCTTAAATGTCCCTAATGACTCTGACTCCACCACCTCTGCTGGCAGTGCATTCCACACACCCACTACTCTCTGTGTAAAGAACCTACCTCTGATATCTCCCCTATACCTTCCTCCAATTACCTTAAAATTATGTCCCTTCGTGACAGCCATTTCTGCCCTGGGGAAAAGTCTCTGGCTGTCCACTCTATCCATGCCTCTCATCACCTTGTACGCCTCTATCAAGTCACCTCCCTGCCTTCTTCGCTCCAGTGAGAAAAGCCCTAGCTCTCTCTACCTTTCTTCATAAGACACACCCTCCAGTCCAGGCAGCATCCTGGTAAATCTCCTCTGCACCCTCTCCAAAGCATCCACATGCTTCCTATAATGAGGCGACCAGAACTGGACACATGAGGGCGCGATTCTCCCAGCCCCGCGCCAGGCTGGAGAATCGCCGCAACCGCGCCACTCCGCCACAACGACGGCACGCAATTCTCCAAGGTGCGGAGAATCAGCGCCATTTGCGCCGGCGCGTTTGGTACGGCGCTGGTTGCGGGCCGCTTAACGAGGTGGGGCCGCCGATTCTCCGAGCGTCCGTGCGGAAAAAGCAGAGTCCCGCCGGCGCCGTCCACACCTGGTCGCTGCCGGCGGGAACTCTGCGTGAAGGGTCAGGGGGTGGCCTGTGGGGGGGGGGGGGGGGGGCGTCCCGGGGGGGGGGGGGGGCCTCCGATGGGGTCTGGCCCATTGGCGGGCCGGCCTCTCCACCCCCGGGCCTACTTTGTTGCACGTCCGGTCCCAGAACCCCCGCGCCATGTTGCCGCCGCGTTCCGTAAGGCCACCACGCATGCGTGGGTTGGCGCCGCCCCCAGTGAGCGCCAGGAAGTGAGGCTGAAGCGGCAGGAACTGTTAATGAAAGCCAACACCTCATACACTTTCTTAACAACCCTATTAAACTGGGTGGAACTTTGAGGGATCTATGTACGTGGACCCCAAGATCCCTCTGTTCCTCCACACCTCCAAGAATCCTGCCTTTAACCCTCTATTCAGCATTCACATTTGACCTCCCAACATGAATCACTTCACATTTATCAAGGTTGAACTCCATCTGCCACTTCTCAGCCCAGCTCTGCATGGGCTGTAACCTGCTGTAACCTGCAACAATCCTCAACACTATCTACAACTGCCCCAACCTTCGTGTCATCGCCAAACTTACTAACCCACCCTTCCACTTCCTCATCCAAGTCATTTATAAAAACCACAAAGAGCAGAGGTCCCAGAGCAGATCCTTGCGGGACACCACGGGTCACCGACCTCCAGGTGGAATACTTTCCATCCACTACCACTCGCTGTCTTCTTTCGGTCAGCCAATTCTGTATTCAGACAGCCAGATTTCCCTGTATCCCATGCCCCCTAACCTTCTGAATAAGCCTACCATGGGGAACCTTATCAAATGCCTTACTGAAATCCATATACACCTGCCCGACCTTCATCAATGTGTCTCGTCACATCCTCAAAGAATTCAATGAGGCTTGTGAGGCATGACCTGCCACTCACAAAGCCATGCTGACTATGTTTAATCAATCTATGTTTTTCTAAATAATCATAAATCCTATCTCTCAGAATCCTTTCCAATATTTTGCTTACCACAGATGTAAGACTGATGGGTCTGTAATTCCCAGGGATTTCCCTATTCCCTTTCTTGAACAGGGGAACAACATTCGCCTCCCTCCAATCATCCGGTACTACTCCAGTGTCCATTTTGTCCAATTGCAAGTGTCCATTTTGTAATCGGGACGTGGCCATCCCAGATGGCTACACTCCCTCCTTGTGATCCTCAACGCGAAGCGTGAAGGATCACATAACTGCGTTGTTTTTCATTCCCTGACCCGGCGAGCACTCTTCTATGTCCTCTACACTGACCATAACTATGCAAAAAAAATTTTACTGACAATTCTGAGGGGCGCTTTGTCAAACAGGGACATGCATTACAAAACAAGAAAATCGGAATTTCTAACTACCCTTAATAAACTACTCACTCAAACATTTGAAATGAAAATGAAAATGAAAATCACTTATTGTCGCAAGTAGGTTTCAAATGAAGTTACTGTGAAAAGCCCTTAGTCGCCACATTCCGTCGCCTGTTCAGGGAGGCTGGTACGGGAATTGAACCGTGCTGCTGGCCTGCCTTGGTTTGCTTTCAAAGCCAGTGATTTAGCCCTGTGCTAAACAGCGACATTTCATCACACTAACTTCCTAAACCATACAAACAAAATCATAGCAGTATTATACACATTTTTCTGGCTTGGCAGTCAAGCTCAGGATTGTACAATTGCTCATGAAACATTTCTTTATTCACAACAAAAACGCAAATGACTGTTCTTTATTATAGATCGCAGGGGTCGGGGGGCTGGTCATATCCGAAAATAGGGGATCTGATCCTATATACCGGGGTGTGAGCACGGTAGGCTCTCCTTCTCCATTTTCTCAGATGAATAGTCTGCACGATGCAGCAGAGTATCGCCAATACCAATAGGGATTCTAATAAGTAGGATAGGGAGTACCAGGTTATAAACCTGTCACACCAAGATGATATGGTGTCACTTGTGACTGGGCTCTGGGTACTGTGGGGAAGTGAATAATTAACAGCTGGGGGGGATTGAGGTCAGGGGGTTCGCGTTCGCGCGCAACCAAATGTCCATTAGGGTTATGAGCCACGCGGAGGATGTCCTCGTGGTTCTTCTTTCTTTTCTTTTCTCTTCTCGTCTCTGGTCCTGGAGTTTCTGGAGTTCTGTGGAATCAAGCATAGTGTCTGTTACTATCTTGGTTCAATATCTCATATGATAGCCTGTCTGTCCTTTAGTGCCAATTACTCCCTTTATAATTGGTCACTATGTGTGACTCCCTCATTTTTTTTCCAAAAAACGAATTTCAGGACAAGACACACTTAACAAATAATGAACCAGTGCGAGCCGTCTCGCAGACCGTGCGGTTTACCATCCAAATGTTTGAGGATGTAAAAAACAGAGGGTTGGCGACCTAAGGGTTACCTGAAAACAAAACAAAACTTTTTGAATGAAAAGTGCCGAAATGAGGTGCGTATGGGCCGCGACGGGTACGATTTGGATGGAGTCCCCGGGTAGGACGGCGACCAATGCCGTGTGTGCTCTACCCGAGCGTAGCTGACCAGAGGGGGGTTCCCAGGCAGGGCGGGTCCCAATGCCGTTTCTCCACTGCCTGAGCAACCGACAAGAACGGGCAAGAAATTTAGTCATCGTGGGGGGTTGCCGTATTGGTTCGTCCTTCGAACCAGAAGGGCAGTTACGAACGGGGGTTTGTGGTTCTGTCGACAGACGAGTTCCTCTGAACTGGCGTCTGGGACATTAACAAGTCTTTGCAGACAAACTAGTTCCTCTGAACTAGCGTCTGGCCAAACTAGTTTCTCTGACTGCCGGTGGGCGTCAGAAGGGTGGTGGCGTGGGGCCGTGGAAAAAGATTTTACGGTCTAACATACAACATTTAACAGAACAAGTACAAACAACATAAAACATGCTGCAGGTTCCATCAGAAAGGACACCGTTTCTCCCAAGCAGTTCTTTTTAAAACATCATCTGGTCACCTCAGTTATCGGTTACGAACAGGGTCGCAAAGGGGTTCTCGTTTTGGGAGACAGACTCAAAGTCGTCATCTTCTCCCGGATGCCAAACTCCCGAGTGTATCAGGGCTGATAGGGCTGCAAAGTGTGATTTGGGATCGCTCTCGTCATTCCGGACGAGTCTGTACGAATTATCTCGGTGCCAATAGGTGGTGTCTAGTTCTGTGGGGACGGAATCGGGGTCATCATTGTAGGTCGGTGGTGGGGTTTGTTTAGGAAAGTGATCATGAAGGGATCACTCGAATCGTGGTCAGATTCGCTGGGTGTGGGTCCTGTTGCATGGGGATAGTAGGGAGGCGTGCTGTGGCTATCGTCCAAGTCACAGTCGCTGTCTCTGCTGCTGCAGTCTGTGGACGTTCCGGGGCGGAGTGTATATTTCGGGGGTGGAGTCAAGGTTGAGTCCGTGGCTGGGCTGGACGTGTTGGGGGAGGGTAGGGTTACGTTGGCTGTGGGCGGGGTATGGTATGCTGCGTCGAGCATGACGTGGTGTGTGTGGTTAGACTGTGTTCCATATGCCTTCATCTGGTTGATATGGAACCACGCAGTCTTTCCATTGGGGTACTTTACTTTGTAGACGGAAGGGCTTACTTTGTCCACAATGGAGTACGGAACCGAATACTTAGGTGACAGGAATGTGCTGGGGTTGTATACGGAGAGCATGACTTGCTGTCCTACACTGAACTCAGTCACATGCACTGTCTTATCGAAACAGGCCTTGCTCTGTTTCTTTCTTGTGCCCAATTTCACTGCGGCGGCTAGCTGAGCAGTTTTAACATTCGCCACTAATTGTTCCACTGCTTCCTCATGTGTGAGGGCCGTCACTTCGGGGCTGGTCATATCTAAACTGAATAAAAATTCTGTGCCTTTCATGGGGCGTCCGGTCATGAGGGTGTGTGGGGTGTAACCTGTAGAAGTTGAAACTGTATTTCGCAAAAACATCAGCGCAAAAGGGAGGACTGAGTCCCAAGTGGTGTTGTTTTGCTGGACCATTTTTCTGAGGGTTGATTTTAGGGTCCGATTCATGCGCTCCACGATACCACTTGACTGTGGGTGGTATACAATGTGGAATTTTTGGGTAATGCCAAATATCGTGAGAACGTTCTTCATGAATCGTCCCGTAAAATGGGAACCTTGGTCGGATTCAATGCTGCGGGGGGAGTCCCCATCTTGTAAAGATGTGGTGGGTCAAAATCTTGGCTGTGGTCTTTGCCGTGTTAGTTCTGGATGGGAATGCTTCCACCCATTTTGTAAACATGTCTATCACCACGAGTACATATTTATAACCATTCCTGCAAGGGGGCAATGGTCCAATATAATCAATCTGGAGGTTAGTCCAGGGGCCATTAACGGGTCGGGTGTGACTGAGTTGAGCCTGTTTGGCATATCTGTCCGGATTATTCTGGGCACAGATAAGACAATTCTCAACGTAGTGAGTAACATCTTCTTTTAAACTCGGCCACCAGCAGAGCTGCCTGAGGTGGGCTGTAGTGGGATCGATTCCCTGATGTCCATGACCGTCATGGAACAAACAAATCAGTTGATTCCTGTCCTGTTCATGAACCACATAAAGGGTGTCTTTTAACACCACACCGTCATGTGTGGTCAGTGTATTCTTAAACCTATCAAAAAGTGCTGGGAATCTTCCTTTCAAAATCTCCCTGAGATTGCTGTCCTGCTTCTGGGCCTGCACTAAATCCTCGCTATTAGTCTGCGAGACCTGAACTGCATTCACTGGTGCGCTTTTGGGGGGTGTCCAAAAATATCCGTGCCTGGAACTTGCTTTAGCCAGTGCGTCAGCTTTTACATTTCCAGGGGGGAAGGAACGATGGTGACTTCGAACTTTGACTATCCCAAAAGTCCTGTTCTGTGCTCTCTCTAAAATGTGACGGAGCAATGGGGCTGAAGGGAGGGGTTTTCCGTCCGCGGAAACAAATCCTCTTGCTTTCCAGAGGGGTAGGAATTCCGTAAGGCTGTTGCAGACATAGAGGCTGTCCGAGTATATGTCTGCTGGGCTGGGGAAGGAATCTGGGTGTTCCACTATGTATGCGATGGCCGCAAGTTCTGCTGCCTGCGCGCCTAAGTGTCCTGGAAGTTTTATTGCAATTTCTTCTAGGGCGCGTCCTTGACATAAATGCCGCATCCTCTTATGCGCTTCCCTTCTAATATTGTGGAAGATCCATCCACATACATTCTAATGGGTTCGCACGTGTCTGTGTGCTTGGGGCTCTGGGTTGAACTACCTATCTTTCTGGGGTTTTTTTTAGCAATAAAGGGGCCTGTGTTGTGGTGTGGAGAGATAATTTCACATTCATGGGGGGTTCCGGTGTACTGTAGGTTGTTGGCTAAAAAGGTGTGGGTCTTTGTCCTTTTATCAGTGATGTCCCGTCCCTGCAAAAGAAGGGTCCATCTAGCTGCTCTTATCTGGCTAACTGTACCGTCCTTGAGTCGTCTGTCCAGTAAAAGTTGGATGGGGGTGTGTTCTGTGAGGATTGTGATTGGGTTCAGTCCGCTAATGTAAGAAAAATACTGTACTACCCAAAAAACTGCGAGCAGGTGCCTCTCACAGGCCGAAAATCCCTGCTCCACAGCATCTAAAAATCTGGAGACATAAGCCACGGGCCTTAACTGTTCGTGCCGTTCCTGGAGGAGCACGGCCGAAAGGGTACGGTCTGTACTTGCTACCTCTATAGCGTAAGGGGAAAGCGGGTCTGGAACCTGTAGTGCGGGGGCTGCTATGAGTGCTTGTTTCAAAGAGTCCACAGCATCCGTATGCTGCGGAAGCCATTCCCAGGGGGCTCCTTTCTTTAGGAGGTCTGAGAGGGGTGCTGCCTTGCTGACGAAACCGTCAATGTGGTTTCGGCAATAGCCAACCAGTCCTAAAAGTGACCGGAGGGCTGAAACGTTCTGGGGAAGGGGCAATTTAGCAATCGAGTCAATCCTTTTATGCTCTTTCTCGCGTTTACCGTGCGTGATAATTGTTCCCAAATATATCACCTTGTGTCCCAAAATCTGGGCCTTTTTGGGGTTAACTTTACAACCATTTGAACGTAAAAGTTCCAGGAGTTCGGACAGAAGCTCGATGTGCTCTTCCTTGGTGTCTGTCTGCAGTAGTAGGTCGTCTACGTACTGGACCAGACATTCGGGGTGAGAGAATTTGGCAAAACCATTTGATAGCTGTTGGTGGAAAATGGAGGGGGAGTTGTGAAATCCTTGTGGAAGGCATGTCCACGTGTACTGTTGGTTTTTAAAGATGAAGGCAAATTTGTACTGGCACGCCTTTGCCAATGGAATGGACCAGAATCCATTACTGATATCCGAAACCGTGAAGTAGCGGGAATTGAGTCCCTGCTTGAGCATGGTCTCGGGACTTGTGGCTACCGTGGGGGCTGCTGCGGGGGTGATTTTGTGAGTTCCCGGTAATCGATGGTCAGTCGCCATGATCCATCGGGCTTTCTTACTGGCCAAATCGGGGCATTATTAGTGGAGGCTACTGATCTAAGTACGCCCTGCTCTAATAAGCTGTCGATTACTTTTGCGATTTCTCCCTCTGCCTCTTGGGGAAATCCATATTGCTTTTGGGGTCGAGGGTCAGGTCCTGTGATTTGTACTGAACCAGTCATCCGGCCACAGTCGTGTTTGTGGGTCGCAAATGCTGTCCTGTTCTTTTGTAAAACTGCCCTAACCTGCTTGTCCGTGCTAGGCGTGGTCGGGTTAAACCAAAATTCGCCTACTGCGCTAATTTTGTTGGCGTATTCACCTATTGTGAGTGTTGCGGGGGCTCTTGCAGATTTTGCCATTTTCCAGACACAGTGGTTGACTGGATCAAAGGACAGGTTGTGGGAATTCATAAAATCTATGCCGAAAATGTGTTCTGCTGTGTGGGGCAGATCGATTAAGACTACGGGGTGCTTGATGGTGATGTTGCTGATTTGAATGGGTACAGGGGCTGTGATGTGTCCCTGCTGTGAGTGGCCTGTAAAGCCGCTGAGGGTGATGGTGGCTGTAGTGGGCCACGTGTCCTTTTGAGACATGGTGGAGGAATTTATTGTGGTGCGGGACCCTGCTGTGTCCCAGAGAAATTCGATGGGCTGTTGCCGAATTTTTGCTGCAGCTACCGGTCGTCCGGACCTATCCCAAGGGTGTCGCTGACCCAACTGGGGGAGCCCGAACACCATCAGTCCGTTCCGGTCAGGTCCGTCTGATCTGAACGGGTGCTAACGCTATGTATGGGCTCTGTCTTATTCTTACTTAGAGTGCCCGTCTGCTGGGCTCTCTGTGGCTTTCGTGGGGCATTGCATTCTCTTGCAAAGTGTCCCAACTGTCCATAGTTGTAACACTCCTGTGGCTTTTGTGGGGGGCTGTTCTTTCCTTCATTTACCCATGCGGGGTTCTGGTGTGCCTTAACTGTGTGTATGTCTGCTTCTGCCTGTTTTTCTTCGGGATTTTTACCTGCGGGTTTGTTTTGTACAGACTGCTCCCAGGTGCGGGACAATCTTTTTACGGCTCATTTCTCATTATGAGCTTCCTCTGAGGGATCATAATTCGCACAAGCTTTCTGTCCTGTTTCTGTGGCATGGGTCCATTTGGCCATGTTGTCTGGGGACAAATGGGCGCGACCGAAGTCTCCGAAAACTGCGGCGAAATGGATCCACAGGCGTCCAGCAAACCCTGTGGGATGCTCGGTTTTCTTTTGCCTGCACTTATTGAGGCCATCTACTGGGTCACCCCTGTTATACCCGATCGCGTCTAGGATCGCGGTATGAATTTCTGCAAGGGTGCCTCCTCCTACATTCTGTGGGTCGGGAAGGGCTGCTACGACCGAAGGGTCTAAACTCAAAACTGTGAGCATTACGTGCTCTCGCTCATCCAGGCCGTACATGGTCGCCTGCTGCTTTACTCTGGCAAAGAAGTGGTGGGGGTCTGAGGTGGGGAGGAATGGTGTGATTTTCTCTCCCGCGTCCCGTAATTGGGTCACTGTTAAGGGGGTGGTGTACAGAAATTCCGTATCGTCCAATGTGGCTGTACGGTGGGTGGCTACAGGGTTCATTGGAGCCTGAACTATCTGCTCTGTGGGGGGTTGGGGCGCTTTCCTCTTTTGGGGCTTTCCCTGCGCACATGTTCCCTGAATATATCTCTGCGCTGTCTCATTTAATTCTTCCCAATCAGGGCCGTCTTCCTCATCTAACTTTGCTTCAAAGGTTTCCTGGAATCCTTTTTGAACTGAAAGCAGAGATTGCAGCTCTGCAATCTGCTTCCGGCACTTTGCGTGATCTAGTGAGCTTTGTCTTTGCTCCGTGGTGGCAGCATGGAGTGCTCTTAACGCTGCCTTCAGGTCACTACACTGCCTCTGCAATGCTTCTACCTGCTTCTCGGTTTCCTCTCGTACCAGGACTGCACGTTGCGTTTCCTGATAGGCCTTTTCATACTGGTACTGCTAGCTGCTTAAGTGCGCCAGACAAGACTGGTGTGCCAACTTGGCATCATCCACCTCTCCGACTTTTGCTGCCAACTTCCTCCTCAACTCTAAGTTCTCTCTTTCTACCTCACTGACATTGACCTTGCTCATTCAATGTATGCCTTCTATCTCTTTCCGGAGCATCCTAACGACCTCCTCTGTGCCTCGCAATTGTGCCAAGCAGGACACGATTGCCATAGGCTTGTGAGCTTTTCCTAAGCTCTTCTTGTGAATCTCGCTCAGGTTCTCCCACCAAGTATGTCCTATACTCCCGGGACTGTTTCCTCATTGTTACAGAATTTGCTCCAAAGGGGGCCATCCTTTCCCTTGGAGGTACTTCCTGATTTCTTCTTCCCATATGGGACATTGTCCTACTCTACTGCTGCTGGTTGCTGCGACCGCAAATTCTTCTGGGTTCATGAGGTGTTGCATTGCCTGCATTGCCATCTTTCCTATCTGAATGCTTCTTTAAATTTGGAACAGGGGGGAATAAGGCGGTGCTGTAATTACGGGTACAGCTTTCGCTAATTTCCGAAATACAAACTCCCGACAGTTTTGTCGCAACAAAAAAAAATCTATCAGTATTACCTTATCGCCCTGTTAGTTACGCATGCATACACACACTTCCGAATTATGAGGGTTGATCAGAACTGCTTGAACACTTGTGGTTTTTTCTGTTCCCAATTGGATTTCCAATTCAAATTTTTGGATTCTACCTGAGTGGTTAAGCCACTTCTAGATCGGGTCCCGTCAGGATGTCGCCAGTAATATGTTGCTAACTTTTGGTTGGTTCAATTGGCTCTGTTTTATAACATTTGCTCTCGAGTCGCCAGGTATCTTTATGATACCGCCACGAGGTTCAAGTTCAAGTAATGATCAATAACTCAATACACCGATTAGTAAGATTCAAATCAAAGCACATTTATTATACACAGTAATCGCTACTCATGCATAAATTCTACTTCTAAGCTACTTCTACAACTAACAGGCCTATACTTAGCTTCGGACTGGCCCACCAGGTCAGGGGAACAAATGGCCTTTCGTTCGGGTTCTGAGTCTGCGGGATTCGAAGTTGGTACAGATTGGTAGCTAGGAGTGCCTATCTCGTAGCGAGCGTTGACTTAAGACTTACTGGATATCGGCGGCAGTTGAACTGGTCACTGTCAAGGTTTGGTTCGCGCTGATGAGTGACCCGGTCAAGAAGGACGATTTGAACTTGGGGGCTTAACTTTATAGTCCCCAGGGGCTGTCCGCCTTTCGGGGCGGACCCTGTACCTGGTTCCAAGTGATTGGACTTCGTTCCAATCACTTGGTTCGATTTCTCCAATACTGGAGCAGTTCCCTGATCGATGGGCGGCCTTGAGGTGTCCGTTAACCTCTTTTTTGTTGGCTCCTGTTGGCGCCGAGGAGTCTGGCTTGGCTCTGTTTATCCCAAATGTTTTGATTGTTCCCGGGGATCGGGCATTAGTATTTAGATGGCTGCTACATTATTATG
Source organism: Scyliorhinus torazame (assembly GCF_047496885.1). Lineage (NCBI taxonomy): Eukaryota > Metazoa > Chordata > Chondrichthyes > Carcharhiniformes > Scyliorhinidae > Scyliorhinus > Scyliorhinus torazame. The sequence continues at coordinate 243,980,881 of NC_092715.1, read as the reverse complement.
CAGACGGCTGCTTGTATCGATGCTGTCTGGGCTTTTGCAGAGTTTAATACACAGTAACTTGCACCTGCTAGTTTTTGCCTCTGTTGGCGGAATTTCCCTGCAGCCTTTGCTGTTCTCCATTTTACGTCGGGAGTTGGCCAACCCAGGTGGCTACAACATGCTTAGGAAATCAGAAGCACAAAGGGACTTGGGAATCCTTGTTAAGATTAATGTGCAGGTTCAGTCGGCAGTTAAGAAGGCAAATGCAGTGTTGGCATTCATGTCAAGAGGGACAAGACCAGGGATGTACTTATGAGGTTGTATAAGGCTCTGATCAGACCCCATTTTGAGTTTGGGGCCCCGTATCTAAGGAAGGATGTGCTGGCCTTGGCAAGGGTCCAGAGGAGGTTCACAAGAATGATCATAGGAATGAAGAGCTTGTCGTATGAGGAGCGGTTGAGGACTCTGGGTCTGTACTCGTTGGAGTTTAGAAGGATGAGGGGGGACAGGATACTGCAAGACCTGGATAGAGTGGCTTATGGTCTTATGGTCTTATGATAGTTACAGATAAAATAAGTTCCGTTATAAGAAGAATATTGGGCAATTTCCTCTATTTACCATCGGTCCATAAATGTCTGATTACTAGTGAGATTCTGTAGGCTTATTAAAACTGAGCAATGAATTGCTAACTGACTCTCAAAATATTTTTTAGAACAAATTCCACATCCTGTGACTGCTGAAGCCAATCTGGCACGACTGTTTGAAAACCAGCTGTCCCTACCAGCAAAATAATTTAATAGTAAAAGCCCGCTGAACTGGTTAATTCCTGTACAGAGCCAAAAAGGGGCAGATAACTTGGAATGGACTGGCGAGTTAAAATTGGATTGCTGCCAAACCCGTCCTTATCTTTGTATTGGGGACAGTCTGTCCTCAACATGGATTGCTTTTTAAAAAAAATTTTTTTAAATCAGAGCCTTACATTGCATAAAGTTTAATTTAATATCCTAACTTAATTTTAAACATTATTTTAAAATACCAAACACAATAACTTGTTGAATATATGACTGAATCAATCTTGCTCTGAATGGACATGGTTTTCTGTAGGTGGATTCGCCAGGCTCGAAGTTATTAATCTTGCCATGCATAATCTGTTGATAAGCATAACTAACAAGACTTGTTAATTTTTTTACAACAATTAATAAAGTATCATTCATCAAAAGACAGTTTGCCCTTCTCAAGTCAATGGTTCGTGGCAATGAACTATTGTGTTGGGTAGCTATAGCCTTTTTGGTGACACGTGACTTGGGGCGTATCTCTGTAGTCTGGGGGTGGGTCTTGGTCGTAGGAATCCATTTTGTAGTCATGTAATCTGAAAGTGCGAGAATTCGCAAAATGCCCGTTTTCACCACAGAAAAGGCATTCTTTATCTTTTCTGGAATTCTTTATCGGAGTAAAAACAGGGGTCGGAGTTAGTGTTACCGGAGGAGGAAAAGTAGTAATTTCTGCTTCGATTGCTGTGCTATTTTTAGCAGCTGCTATTTCGGACTGGGGCTGAGGTCTGTTACGGTTTTTAACTTGCAAGCTACAGTCCAGTTTAATGCATTGTTCTATGAAAGTCCTGAAGGTAGTACCCTCTAGCTCCCAGTCAGGTAGGACCAAGTTTAAATCTGTAGACAGTTCTGGTCTTCAACCAGTGACAAAAGCTGTTTTAAATGGTCCTGAATTACTTGTATCCCAAATCCTGTATTCTCCCTGGAATTCCATTCCAGAAAACTCCTTCCAAACTGTTTCAAACACTTCATCATAATCTGTGAGATCTTTTAAATGGTTTTGAACACAGGCTGTTGTTTTTGTCACTTCAACTTTAAGCTGTTTGGTGCTTAATGGGTTAAGTTTTACACTTTGTCTGCCACTAGGTTCATCTTTTTCGTAATTATCATTGTTCAATTTAACAGGCTTCCTTTGTTTAACAATCTCGGAGTCTGTTAAAGCTGCCATGAGAGGCTTTTGAATCAGGGCCAGCAGCATGTCTTGGTCGGTCTTAGAGTGAGACAACAGTTTGTTTTCGGGGACAAGAGTCCTTGAGCCGCGAACGGACAGATAGTCTATTTGGCCAGACACCCCTTGTGGAGTTCCTATCAGGGTATTCATAGTTTTCATGTCACTAGCGGCCTGCAACAGTGCCGGAGCTGGCACTGGTACAGTTTTAGTTAAAATCATTTCTGCAGCTGCCTGTGGCGGTGCTGTTTGCTTTGGAGAATTGAGATATAGCTGATGTTTTAAAACCAGGGGCGAAATTCTCCGTTATCGGCGGAAACTCCGCCGATCGGCGCAAAAAACGGCGCAAATCCCACTTGCGTCACGTCATAAAAATGGGCCGATAGTCTGCGGCCCGAAATGGGCTAGCAGCGACGTAACGGGATCCGCGCTTGCGCAGTGGTTCACGCCGTGCAGCGTCATACGCGCTGCACGGCGTGACGGCTCATAAGGCCGCGCAGCTCCCCCCCACCCGACCGGAACACCCGACCGCAACACCCGACTTGATGGCTGGCCGTCGCTCAGCCCCGAGGTTCGAGTCACGCGATGTGGAGGCGCTCCTGGACGCGGTGGAGCAGAGGAGGGACGCCCTGTATCCCGGGCACGGCCGCAGAGTTGCCCCACGCCACAGCCGGCGTCTGTGGAGGGAGGTGGCAGAGGCCGTCACCGCTGTGGCCCTAACACCACGGACAGGCACCCAGTGCCACAAGAAGGTGAACGACCTCGTCAGAGCAGGCAGGGTGAGCCTCCCCATATCCCCCCTCCCCATATCCCCCATATCCCCCCTCCCCCATATCCCCCCTCCCCCATATCCCCCCTCCCCATATCCCCCATATCCCCCCTCCCCCATATCCCCCCTCCCCCATATCCCCCATATTCCCCCTCCCCCATATCCCCCTCCTCCATATCCCCCATATCCCCCCTCCCCCATATCCCCCCCTCCCCCATATCCCCCTCCCCCATATCCCCCCCTCCCCATATCCCCCCTCCCCATATCCCCCCTCCCCCATATCCCCCCTCCCCCATATCCCCCCTCCCCATATCCCCCCCTCCCCCATATCCCCCCTCCCCCATATCCCCCCCTCCCCCATATCCCCCCTCCCCCATATCCCCCATATCCCCAAGTGAATCCAGCCCTAACCTTAACCTCTGCAATGCACGCGCAACCGATGGCGTGCATTCATATACCTGCCTAACACTGTTGCCTTTTACCCCTGCCACCACCCCCCCCCCCCACAGGAGAAGCGCGCACACAACAATAGGGAGCATGTGAGGACTGGAGGAGGGCCCGCTGATGAGAGGCCACTGACCGTACACGAGGAAAGGGCCCTGGAACTGGCTGGCGGACCTGAGGACCGGGAGGTTGCTGATGCAGAGGTCGGGGCCCCACGAGCAAGTGAGCCACCAACAGCCCGTCCCCATATCCCCCCTCCCCTATATCCCCCTCCCCCGTATCACCTGATCACTGCCTGATGTCTAACCATGCATGCTTCATTGTGTATCGCAGGACCAAACGTCCAGGCACCCATCCCCGCAGATGCAGACCGCCCGCAGGATGCCCCTCGGAGACCACGGGAGACGGAGAGACCCGCACCCTCCAGCATGCGACGCCCGCAGGATGCCCCTCGGAGACCACGGGAGACGGAGAGACCCGCACCCTCCAGCATGCGACGCCCGCAGGATGCCCCTCGGAGACCACGGGAGACGGAGAGACCCGCACCCTCCAGCATGCGACGCCCGCAGGATGCCCCTCGGAGACCACAGGAGACGGAGAGACCCGCACCCTCCAGCATGCGACGCCCGCAGGATGCCCCTCGGAGACCACGGGAGACGGAGAGACCCGCACCCTCCAGCATGCGACGCCCGCAGGATGCCCCTCGCACACCACGGGAGACGGAGAGACCTGGAGCAACAGGGAGACGACACCCCCGTCACGTGCGGGAGCGACCACCCAGCGATGAGGGGGGCAGCCACAGGCCCCCGTCACATCCGAGCCAGGACACCACTAACCAGGACACCACTATCCAGGACACCCCTACCCGGGACACCACTACCCAGGACACCCCTACCCGGGACACCACTACCCAGGACACCCCTACCCGGGAAGACGAAATACCGGACAGTGACTCAGAGTGGATGGGTGGAGACGAACCCCCACCCCAAAGTGCCATGGACTCAGAGTGGGACGAAGAGCACGACACAACGCCACTGCTGTCACCAACACCCTCCACCATCGCAGAAACACTCACCACGGTTGGGCACTTTAGTGATGAGGCGTCTGGTACACTCACTGGTGCGCACAACACAGCCGTCCCGGTACAGCAGGTGGAGGTAGGAGCAGCAGAGGGACCGGGCGGTCGGAGGGCAGCCCAGGCCAAGCGAACATCTGCCGCCCAGATGGATCCCGGGTTCCTGCAGTTACCACACCCACACATAGATCCGATGCAACCACCGACACGGAGACGAGCGAATAGGGTGACGGGTGGCTTGCGGCGGCTGCGGTCGCAGGTGGAGGAGTCCACCCGCGTCCAGGAGCTGGGAGTGGTCCCGGTCATGCGTGCCACCCAGGCTGACACCGCACGGGTGGCGTCCGCGGTGGAGGCAATGGGTGCGACGGTGTCAGACATGGGGAACGGTTTGCGAGGCCTGGGGCCTTCCGTGCAGGCGGCGTCTGTGGCCCAGGAAATGGCTGCCCTCTCACAGGAGGCCATGAGCCAGTGCCAGATGGCAGAGGCGCTCAACGCCATAGCCCAGTCTCAGCAGGCCATGGCCCAGTCTCAGCAGGCCATGGCCCAGTCTCAGCAGGCCATAGCCCAGTCTCTGCAGGCCATGGCCCAGTCTCTGCAGGCCATGGCCCAGTCTCAGCAGGCCATGGCCCAGTCTCTGCAGGCCATGGCCCAGTCTCAGCAGGCCATCGCTGAGGGCATCGGCGCCAGTGGCCATGTGCGAGCTGGCGTCGCACTGTCGCAGACAGGGTTCGACAACCCCCTGGGCTCCATGGCTGCAAACCTGCAGACCCCTGTCGATACCAGCACGGGCCTCCAGGACTGGCAGCGCCAGATGTCGGGGGCGCGTCGGATGGCCAGTCCGTTCGCATCCCCCACCCATGTAGAGGCCTGGGGGCCATCGGGCACCCCGAGGGAGGAGGAGGTGGTGTGGTCCGTCCCGGCTCCCTCTGTAGGGGAGGTCCCGGTACACCGCGACACCTCGGACTCCCCCCCTTCCGTCCCAGGTGCATCGGGTGGCGGGCAGGACAGGCTGGCAGCTCGCCATCCCAGTCGCCCGGGCCGCAGCCTGGCCCATCTTGGCCAGGACGCCCCAGGAAACGGCTGCCAAAGGGATCCGGTGTCGGAGGGCAGGAATCACAGGAGTCCACCTCCAGTTCTGCTGTACCGTCTGGGGAACCACGTAGACGTAGTCAAAGGGCCCGTAAGGCCAAACAATTAGACACTGAGTAAGTTGGCACGGGTGCAGGGCACAGATGAGTTTTAGGGGCTAGGGCACGTGCATGAACTCCTTTGGTTATTAAAGTCAATGTTAAACCTACCGAAGCTGCCTTTGTGCTCTGTCCAAAGTGTGCGGGCGTGTCATGTACGTTGAGCGCAAGTGTGTGTGTGACAGGTGGTCTTACCTCAGCCCCAGGTGAGTCTGCCCCCTTCCCCCTGGGCCGTCATCAACATCCCCCGGGCAGAGGACGGGACCGTGCGCTGCAGTGTCACAGCCGCATGCAGGGATGGTCCGGGTGGATGGTGGTACTGTGGCCATGGGTCAGACATAGTCCAACGATGTAGAGCCAGGAGCTCATCGGAGGCGGGTTGTCATCATCCTCCATGGCCTGCGATAGACACGCGTCCACCCGCAACTGGGTGAGCCCGGCCCGTTGTGCCGCCGGTGGATCGGCAATTGGGGGTGGGGGGGTGGTGTGCATGCGGGTGGGGTGTGTGGGGTTGGGGAGGGGGGTGAGGGTGCTGGGTGGGTGGATGGGTGGGGGGTGTGGGTGGTCGGCTGTTGTCATGGTGTGCGGTCTGTGGCCATACTACCCGATTCCCACGCCCATCTAGTCAGTGAAGCGGGCGTCTATCAGTCTGTCCCGTGCCCGCTGGGCCAGCCGGTAACGGTGGACAGCCACCCGCCTGTGTCTACCCCGTCTGCCCTGACCATTGCCCCCATCCCCCTCATCTGGGGAGGACTGGGCCTCTTCCTGCTGCTCCTCCACTCCGCCCTCCTCTGCCTGCGGCACATCGCCCCTCTGCTGGGCTATGTTGTGCAGGACGCAGCACACCACAATGATGCGGCCGACCCTATCTGACCGATACTGGAGGGCGCCCCCAGAGAGGTCCAGGCACCTGAAACGCATCTTCAGCACGCCAAAGCACCTCTCGATCACTCCCCTTGTCGCTACATGGGCATCATTGTAGCGGTTCTCCGCCTCATTGCGTGGCCTCCGTATAGGCGTCATCAGCCACGATCGCAATGGGTAGCCCCTGTCGCCCAGCAACCAGCCCCTCAGCCGGGGATGGCGTCCCTCGTACATGCCGGGGATGGATGACCGCGACAACACGAATGAGTCGTGTACACTGCCTGGGTGACGGGCGCAGACGTGCAGGATCATCATGCGGTGGTCGCAGACCACCTGTACGTTCATTGAATAGGTCCCCTTCCTATTAGTGAACACGGCCCTGTTCTCTGCAGGTGGCCGCACGGCGACGTGCATCCCATCGATCGCGCCCTGGACCATGGGGAACCCGGCAACGGCAGAGAAGCCCACGGCCCGGGCATCTTGGCTGGCCCGGTCCACGGGGAAGCGGATGTAGCGGTGCGCCATGGCATAAAGGGCATCTGTCACTGCCCGGATGCACCGATGCACCGATGTCTGCGATATGCCGGACAGGTCCCCACTCGGTGCCTGGAATGACCCCGTTGCATAAAAGTTCAGGGCCACCGTAACCTTGACGGACACGGGGAGAGGGTGTCCCCCACCAGTGCCACGCGGTGACAGGTGTGCCAGCAGGTGGCAGATGTGTGCCACGGTTTCCCGGCTCATCCGGAGTCTCCTCCTGCATTCCCGGTCCGTGAGGTCCTGGTATGACTGCCGGGGCCGGTACACACGGGGCGCCCTCGGGTGCCTCCGTTGCCGTGGGGCCACGACGTCCTCCTCCCCCTCCTCGTCCTGTCGGTCAGGTGTCCCTCCAGCCTGGGCGGCTGCCGCCTGCCCCTCTGCGGCAGCCTGCGCCGCCTCTCTGGCACGCTCCTCCTCCTCCTCCTCATCCAGGGCAACATAGACATGAGCGGCTGCCACCACGGCGGCCAACATCGCTGGATGGTCTGAAAACATGACGGCCTGGTGGGGGGGAGGGGAACGACGACATGTCATCATTGCCCATATCCCCTCCTCCCCCCAGCCAGGTGGCATGGACCGCATGGGTCCAACTGTTGGAGGCTGGCACCTGGCCAGGTGGACCAACTCATTTGCCCTCCCATCACCCACCCCGGCACGGACCACCTCCCCAACCCCCAACCTCCACCCCAGCACGGACCCCCCCCCCCAACCTCCACCCCGGCACGGACCCCCTCCCCAACCTCCACCCCAGCACGGACCCCCCCCCCCCAACCTCCACCCCGGCACGGACCCCCTCCCCAACCCCCAACCTCCACCCCAGCACGGACCCCCCCCCAACCTCCACCCCGTCACGGACCCCCTCCCCAACCCCCAACCTCCACCCCAGCACGGACCCCCCCCCCCCAACCTCCACCCCGGCACGGACCCCCCCCCCAACCTCCACCCCGGCACGGACCCCCTCCCCAACCCCCAACCTCCACCCCAGCACGGACCCCCCCCCCCAACCTCCACCCCAGCACGGACCCCCTCCCCAAACTCCACCCCAGCACGGACCCCCCCCCAACCTCCACCCCGGCACGGACCCCCTCCCGGCACTCCCCCGGAGCCCAGCCTACTCTAACCACCCCCCCTCCCCCGCCGCACACACACACACACAAGCCGAGACACACCTCTCCTCACGCAATCAGTCTGCGGCCACGCCATTTCCTGCCCAGAGCCAACCCCCCAGGCCGTCACTCACCTCCTCGCTGGTCGGCGTGAGCCTGGAGCACCGGGTCACGCCGATGAAAAGGAGGTTTGATTCACGTCGACGTGAACGGTCATCACGTCGACGGGACTTCGGCCCATCCGGAAGGGAGAATATCGGCAGGCCGAAAATCGGCTGCCTTGCGCAGACCCGTGACATTCTCCGCGGCAGCGGCGCCATTAACGCCCCGCCGACTTTTCTCCCTTCGGAGACTTCGGCGGGGGCGGGGGCGGGATTCACGGCGGCCAACGGCCATTCTCCGACCCGGCGGGGGGTCGGAGAATGACGCCCCAGATTTGTCGACTTTTGAGCTGTTAAATTTTCTGTAAGCAATTTGTTGTGACATTTCATGGTGTTCATTTCATTCTCCAAAGTACACTTTTCTTTAAGTAAATGGCTGTTTTCGGTTTTTAGCCCGTCATTTTGTGATTTTAACTGTTGAACTGTGGGTTCTGAGTCAGTATTTCTCTTTTGGAGTTCACCAATTTGAGAATAGTAATTGCTGAGTTCTTCAGTTGCAGTCTGCCAATAGTATTTCAGGTTGATCAGGTTTTCGAGCTTAGATTTTGCAGCTCGCAATTGGCCACGAGTTTTTCTTTGGCAGATTTAAGTTCGCAATTGTGTTTTGTGTTTGTGATTGTTTCTTGTCGCTTATGGAGCTGTCCCATTACTATAAAAGACCATTTCATACGTCTTTTATCGGTCAATCGTGTAGTTTTTCCCAAGACTCTTTTTATGTCATCAATGGACCATTGTCCCTTAGGAATGTTGTTTTAGATTCAATTTTCGTAGCTACTTTGGACAATCCAAAATGTCTATTAATAAAAGATCTAAGATCTCCCAAAGTTTTGTCAATAGATACCTCTGGTACAGCTCGGCCTCCATTTGAGGTTGTAGGAAGCTTTGATGTATCCTTAGATGAGGGAGGGGCTTTTTTTGGACATTCATCTGCCATAACTCTTCCGAGAAACTTCGAATTTGGGTCGCAAACAGGTGGTCATAACCGGAACTCAGATATCGACGAATCGCCCAACCAAATTCAACGCTGATACGTCGTGCCCTATTCCAAATCACACCGAACAACATGTCTGTTGATTATATGTTGTGCGCCGGTGTACCCGAATTAATAGTCCTCCTTATAAGTTCTTTTAGGAGGGGGACATTTCATGAGCAGTTGTGGTTTTAAGACTTTTAATGAGGTAAAAGGTGGTTTCTTACCCAGTCGCCGATGTTCGGCCTTCCGATTTCTTCTGGCCTTTCTTCAGTCTTCTTGGCTGGCTCGGCAATTGCCTTGTCCCCACTCTGCCAACTACGCCAAATTGATAGATCTACACTTTCTGTTATTGCACATATATTTCTGTGATGCCACACCATGCAACTAACAATGTAGAATCTTTGACTATATTTTTCGGTGCAAAGTAATTTTATTTGATCTCTATTGATCGATTATAAAAGAAATTCTTGTTACAGAATTGACAAGGTTCTCAGTTCAGCCCTTTCCTGCAAAAAACTGTTGAGAATCAGATTATCCTTAGTAACTTACAGATGACTTGATTCAAAATACTGTAACAGTAATGGTTTCTTTGCATGAAGCAAGACAGCTGCGTAGGCTAAAGTAGATCGTAGAAAGTAGGGCGCTAGATATTAGATAGAAGATAGCTTCCAGGCAAAAAGTATAGGATGATTCTAGAATGAAATAACAGCCTAAAACTATTACCTTTAAGGAATTTGTTATCGGTCTAAGCCAATCTATTCCTACCCCTGTAACATGTTGATTGGTTTGGATGAGTCTTCAATACATTTGATTCGATAATTGGGTTGTCATTCTTCAATATGCAACATTAACTTAGAATTATCAGCCATGTTGCTTCTGTGAATTCTTTAGTAAGTATTGGTATGCGAAATCCATTCTTGTCATGGACTGGTATGCGCTTTATTCTATAATTCCTTCTTTCGGACAATGGAAGGCTCATATGATCACTAATGTCAACCTGACCTTCAGTAGAAATGTTGCATTTGCTTAGCTCGATTGCAAACTGTTGCAAATGCTGTGTCTTGCCTTGACTTATTCCTGCAAGCTATATATTTTCTAAACTGATGTTAAATTTGTACAGATTTGCAGTGTCATGATGGAATCCATTTTAAAATGACTTTTGAACTGAGCTTTTTAAATCTATAATCAAAGGATCATTAATTAGCCTTTTTACCAATAAGAAATAGTCAGAATCATTCAAGTGTCAACCGCGGGCAGATTGGCACTCTCGACGGACATACCCACACGCTGGAATTCCGAAGCCCGTCTCCTGGGGTGTCTCCTATGTGTGGGGGGGGTGCTGTGGGAGGCTGGGTCTGGGATTTTTAAATGGTTACTCTGAGTTAGATGTGGTTTTGCCCCTCTAGCTCTTTCTGATTAACTATCAGGGTAAAATTGAATGAACGATCTGAAGTTAGCGATTTTAATCACTTCTATCGGATGGTTCCCAGCCCAGTGCAGTTGTCCAGAGGAAGTTAGCACTTCTGGGCAATTGTTGGGTAAACCCTTACATCGGGGCCACCTAGAGGGATTTCCAGTGCATCATTGGAGTACTTCCTAAATGCGATGCTGGGGAGCTAGGAAGTTATAGGCCGTGGTGATAATCAATCTCACCCTGATGCTCAGTGTGAGGGTGAGAGCTGCCCTGTGATGTCTCACTCTGACCCCTCAGTTAAAGCAACCGTACTTTGATTAAATTGATTAAAAGTCCTTTGGACATCAAATTTGGACTGAATTAGCAAGAATATGAAGACCATGTGGTTGCAACCTAGCGAACATGGGAGTAGGCAATGGTAATTGGATTGTTGGCCTTCTCTGATTGTTCTTTTCTTGGTTAAGGATGAGTCCAAAGCTTCAATGTCCTTTGAAACAGTGAATTGTGTATCTTGCGATGGGAGCAGTGTTGAGCCTGACACTCCAGATCATTGGTGGTGCCGGATGCCATTGATCAGAATCCCCTGATGCTGGCTTGGGGCCAGAAGCCGGGGAGGCAATCGGTGCCGATGAGGGTCTTAGATGGAGCTGAATCTCATTCTTGCCGGGGCTCTATGTGTTGCTGGAGCCGAGACCTTTCAACAAGCCCTTGGTCCAGAGAAAGGTTGTACTGAACCAGTTTTATTAAATTATATTCTGTAGGTAAATGTTTACATGGGAACTTATGAGTGGTCTAGAAAACATTGATAATTTTTGGCTCAACTTCTAGAATATTCTGAACAATACTATGAGAGATCTACCAAGGATGGCAATCTTCTGAATATAATTACAGAATTGGTCATGTGCAAACTCCCAGTCTGACAGTTAGACAGTCAGTCAAGGTTCCGAGGAGGAACCTGAGCATGGAGCTGGTTAACCATCAAACACCAGCCTTCAGGGACCCACTACCTATGAACAATGACATGGAAGATTTACTTGTGACAACAGATTTAACTATTCTACCCTACTCTGCAGCAGTATGCAATTATGTATGCAATAAATAACAGTCCAAGGCAACTATGCTGAGACAAACCTTTCAATGTCCACAACCGTCCATTCAATGTATCGGCTGATGGCGTTACCATTGTTCATGCTTCCTTCAAAAAGTAAACTTGTTCAGACCTCGCCATTTACTCCTAGATAGATCTTCAAGAGAGTAACGGTCATTGCAGTTTCATTTCCTTCACTGAGGCCTCCTGCCTCAAATTTAACAAGTTTACAAATCGATTGTGATGCCTGGTCTCACTGCGATGGACATTGTGGGGATAAGATTTGCCCTGTCATATTACGGTTTGACCCCTCAGTTAAAGGGGCCACTGTTATGGACCAGGGTTCAGAGAACCCCAAAGTGTATCATGGAGTTCACCTGACCCACAACTTTCAATAGATTGTGGTATGGGGAGCAAACGGCCCACTCTACAGGTGTGGTACAGCAGAAATGGAAAAGTATTTTTTAAAGCAAAACAATGTTTATTCTGTGAACTCAAGTTAACCTTTTCAAAACATAGTGAACATCTCAGCAATCATTAATTCAAATACAACCCCCAAAGAATACAACACTACGTAATCCTTAAGCTGTCCTTTTAACATCCATAAGACTTAAAAAAGAACTTTTAACAGATGCACATCAGATTAAAATCACTACTGAGAGCAGTTATTAGTTTTAATCACCAAAGGAGCAATTTACAGTTTTTTAGATTACAGAGAGAGACCCATACACCTTCTGGCTGTGACTGCAGCTATCCAGCTCTCAAAACGAAACTAAAACACACCCTGCAGCAAACAGCCTAAAACAAAAGTAAAAAGCTGACAGACAGCCCAGCTCCACCCACACTCTCACATCACTGATAAACACCCATTTCTTAAAGGTACATTTCTTAAACACCCATTTCTTAAAGGTACTCTCACATGACACTACACATTGACTATAAATGTTTGGGTTTCGATTTAATTTCAGGTACAATGACTGGCTGTGCTAGAATGCAATCAGAGAACACAGACTGTGACCAATACATTTTGAGAACAAGAAGTGAGCAGCAAATACAAGGACAGACAACAGCCGGTCAACAAGGGAAGTACCAGAGATTGGGGTTGTGTAACCGTCAGTAACCAGGAGGTGGCATGGTGACGCAGTGATTAGCGCTGCTGCCTCATGACACTGAGGACCCAGGATCGATCCCGGCCATGGGTCTCTTCTATCCGTGTGGAGTTTGCACATTCTCCCCGTGTCTGCACGGGTCTCACCCCCACAACCCAAAACGATGTGCTGGGTAGGTGGATTGGCCACCTAAATTGCCCCTTAATTGGAATTTAAAAAAAAAAATCAGTAACGTGGGGCGAGATTCTCCGACCCCCCGCAGGGCAGTGGATAAAAGACCAGGGACGGGATTCTCTGATCCTGAGGCTAAGTGTTGACGCCGTCAGAAACACCGTCGCGTTTCTCGACGGCGTCAACACGGCCTCAGGATCAACAATTCTGGCCCCGACAGGGGGCCAACACGGCACTGGAGCAGTTCACACTGCTCCAGCTGCTGATCCCGGTGTCAGCTGGGCGCGGCGAGGTCCGCGCATGCACAGTGGCACCGGCGCCAACGAGCGCATGCGCAGTGGCTCCCTTCAACGCTCCGGCTCCGACACAGCAGGGCTACAGGGGCCGGCGCGGAAGAAAGGAGGCCCCCAGCCAGAGAGGCCGACCCGCCGATCGGTGGGCCCCGATCGCGGGCCAGGTCACATCGGAGGCCCCCCCCCCCGCCCACTGGCCGCCCCCCCCGTCCCTTCCGCGCCGAGTTCCCGCCGGCTGAGAGCAGGTGTGGACGGCGCCAACTTGGCTTTTTTACGACGCCACATCCCGGGCCGAGAATCGGCGGGGGGGTGCCGCGTAGAGCGGCCCCCGACCGTCGCCGTGCCAACCACCTCGGCGCCAATGGCGCCGATTCTCTGCTCTGCGGAGAATCACGTGGTGGCGTCGGAGCGGCGTGGTGTGATTCGCGCCGGTCACGGGGATTCTCCAGCCCAGCTCCGGGCTAAGAGAATCCCGCCCCAGAATCGGTTCTGTTGGTGTTGGTTGAGGATAAATGTTAGTCCGGTTGCTGGGAGATACTCTGCTTTTTGAATGGTTGCAATGGAATTTTTATGCCCACTGGGGCAAACAGTCAGGAGATCAGTTTAATGCTGCGAGTGAAAATTCACCACAGGCAAGCTAGCTCTGAGCTGTCAGCTTGGATTACCTGTTCAAAGTTTCTGGGGTGGCACTTGAACTCACAGCCATCTAACGCAGAGAGGAGAGTGTTACCATTGAGCCACGCTGACACTTTGATGAAGGGAAGAAAGGTTTGCATTTATATAGCATCCTTCACGGCCACAGGATGTTCCCAAATACCTTACAGCTAATTAAGTACTTTTGAGGTGAGGTCGCTGCTGTAGATAACAAGCTGATGCAGCATAAAGTGAGGCTTCGCTCTGACTTGGAAACACACTACCCTCCTCCCTCCCAGTGAACTATGGCAATGCCAAGACAACAAACTGGCCGTAGGCACTCAACCTCCTTATCTTCACTCGACAAGGAAGTGAGAACTCACTGAGTGAAAGACAGAGGAAAATCAACTTTGTGAACTCTCACACTCTCAAATTCACTCACCAGTATTTTTTAAATACCTTGGGCGGGATTCTCTGCTTCTGAGACTAATTTGACGCCAACGCAGAATTTGTGGACTTTCACAACAGAAAACCTGGCGGCGCACCTGGATGGATTCCACTACTATTGAGGGGCTGGCATTAGCACCCCGCGGAACACAATCGATTCCGATGAGAAATGGTGCGGGATTCGCAGGGTCTGTGGTTGACTCTCAGGAAGCTGACAAGCTGCAGCCGCACATACTCACCCCAGCCAATAAGGTGGCACTGGTTGTGCTGGAGCGCGCCCATACAGCTGATGGATCGGCTGGGGCCAGAGGGCCCCGAGGGGGGTGCCCTGGGGGGGGACACCCAAACGACCTGTGGCACTAAGTTCAAAGTGGGCTGTTCGCGGCGTGCGCAGCTGTATGGCTGCCTTGCCGACTGCGGTAATGGTGTTCCGTGCCCGTCCACCCTGACCCCACAGCCCACGCCCTGGCAGAAGGCCCTCGGCCAACAGCACAACTGACCGAAAACTATGCCGATGTTGGACACTTTCCGTACGCCCTCTCTCTCCCTCAGCAGCCGCCATGCCGGTTTCACGATTTCTAAAAGCACAAGTGAGCCTCGCCATCGGGAATTCGGCTCATTGGAGATGGAGAATCGCGGAGGCCCCGGAGAATACCAGATCGTGCCCGCTAATGATATGCAAATTACTGAATGTGCATTCCAGTCCGCATTGACGCCGCTGTTGAGGTGACGGAGAATTGTGATTTGGCATCAAATCGGCACCCGCCGCTAATTTGGGGTCGGAGCCGATTCTCCGCCCAATCGCCTTTTCCGATTTTGGCATCGGCTAACGGAGAATCCCGTCCCTTGTCTTAAGAGAAACATTTATCATAGCCTCCTTCTGCACTGTAGGGGCGTCTATTCAGCCCATTGAGTCCGCACCAAACCTCTGAAAGAGCAATCCACCGAGGCCCACTTCGCTGCCCTACCCCGCAACCCCACCTAACCTGCACATCTTGGGACACTTAGGGGCAATTTAGCATGGCCAATCCACCTAACCTGAACATCTTTGGATTGTGGGAGGAAACCAGAGCACCCGGAGGAAACCCACGCAGACACGGGGTGACTCCGGACAGACAGTCACTCAAGGTCAGAATCGACCTCGGGTCTCTGGCGCTGTGAAGCAGCAGTGCTAACCACTGTGCCACCGTGCTGACCGTTAGCTCATTGCAGATGTCAAGCACCCCATCTTTAATGTATCTTCCTGAGGACAAGTAAAGAGTGATTCAGCTATGAAAACATGAAGGACGGGCAGCAAAACCAGTTCTCTTTAACCAGATCTCACACTGCCTGACACTAGGAAGAGACGGTGAGGAATAAAAAATATAACCAAGTGATCAATTATGGCAGGAAACCTGTCAGCTCCAGAACACATCTGGGTAAACATCATTTTGGTTCAAACAAAGAGACAGATAGGACAAACTGGGCAGAGCAAGAAGGACGGGTCAGGGACATAGAGTAACATAACAGGGGCCCGGAATTAGCCCTGAAGGCTCAGATAATCTCTGGGCAGGAGGACCATCTTCCCTAAAAAAAATGGCATGGGAGCAGGAAGACCAGGGGCACCCCATCCCTTCCAGCCCTTCCCAATTCACCAGCCACTCTGTCTGCCGGATCATCCCAGAGGGCTGGTAAAATCCAGTTCCAAATAGGTTCCCAGGATGAAGGCAGGACCAGCAGGTGGTCAAGGGCGGAAGAATCCCTTTCCTCCCTCTTAACATTTGCCATGGCTGTGCCTATTGGGAGGAAACTGGGTGTAGCCTGATTCTGCCCTAAACTCTGTACTTATCAATGTTGTTACACCCAACGCCAGCTCAAGAAGGTATAGAATATCATAGCCTATGTGATTTGAGCTGTTGTAGTGGATTTGATTATGTTGCTGTTAAGTCTCAGACAAGCGACCACTCAGAAAAGAAGACTGTAGAAAGGTTTTCATAGAATTTTTCAGTGCAGAAGGAGGCCATTCGGCCCATCGAGTCTGCACCGGCCCTTGGAAAGAGCACCCTACCTAAGCCTCCAGCTCCACCCTATCCCGGTAACCCAGTAACCCCACCTTACCTTTTTTGGACACTTAAGGGTAATTTAGCATGGCCATTCCACCTAACCTGCACATCTTTGGACTGTGGGAGGAAACCGGAGCACCCGGAGGAAACCCACGTAGACACGGGGAGGAGAAAGTGCAAACTCCACACAGTGACCCAAACCGGGAATCCAACCTGGGACCCTGGAGCTGTGAAGCAACTGTGCTAACCACCGTGCTACCGTGCCCCCCCCCCTTTGATTTATTCTCCTTACAATTTACACGTCCTGCTCCCCGAAGGGTCTCCCGCACCCGGCCCACACCCGGGCCGCGGTATTTATGTCCCAGCAGTCCTAGGAAAGGGGGTGGGGGTAACCCTGCCCCTCTCATCTGGGTAAATCGTATTCCTGGTGAGGCCTCAGGGACTCTGAGGTTGCAAATCCCTGGGCCTCCTGTAGGGTTATAACAGTTGAACTACTTTTTAATTGTATGAACTTTACCCATGCTATTGTCACTTTTCTGACGATTGTGGTTATTGAACATGCATGTTCTGTGAGAAAGCTACCATCTAGGGGCTTTTCACAGTAACTTCATTGCAGTGTTAAAGAAAGTCTACTTGTGTCAATAAAGATTATTTTATTTTTATTTACTTTATTTATCAATTACACTGTGGTAGAAATTTTAATATGCAATTTCGTTGCTAACATTCCACCGATATACGAATACCACCTTTTCCATTTAAACTGAATTAAACTGTAGTTCTGTTATACTGCCCACCCGTCCCCTTCAATCTTAGCAGCTTGAGGAAAATGCAGCTACACTTTGTGTTTCCTACAACCTTAGTGTGGTGTAGATGCATAGGGATTCTTTGGGCCATAGGATGAAAGCAAATGCTGATAAGAAATGCCTGTTTGAAGGTGTGGATTTAGCACACAATCGTTTGGGCTAATTGATTATCGTCGTGATTTGAATGCGCCCGGAGGAACTAAAGGTGACAACTGAAGGCTGAATCATCGATTCAGCGCAATATTATTGGAGCTGTATGTGTAATTTAGGGCAGCAGAGTCGTTTGAGTCCTCAGGAAGCAGCCGCCCCTGCCCTTTTGTGAGCCGCCCCAGGCCCAGGGAAGGAGTCCATGCTCAGAGTTACGAGTCATGGCCGGGGGCGGAACCAGAGCAGGTTTGGTGGTGATGACAGAGGAGCTGCAACCTCGGGGGACAATGGCTGCTTGCAGGAGGAAGAGGATCCTTTGGGAAGAGAACTTGTGTTTACTTCAAGCAAATGAGGAAAGCCATGTTGTGTTATGTAGTCTGGGATAACACAGGCTGCAACTGGATGCAGCTTTAACTAAAAGATACTCCAGACGTTCAATCTGATTTATTGAACCAGGAACACAGTTAGCACAGTTCTCTATGAGTTCGACTCTCTGCAAACCTAAGTGTGCTCACGCTGTCTAACTGAACCAGACTAGTGGAGTGTGAGTGCCTTGTGCCTTTTATAGTGAGATACCACCACTGAGTATCCTGCCTGCTCATTGGTCATGTCCTGTTCTCTGTGTTCATTAGCTGCCTGTCTGTATATCATTATCTGCATGTCTGCATATCATAACAAGCCATGGGAAACCATCTCAAGAATTCCTTTTCCTCATCACGTAGCTCATTGCTCATTCAAGATGAAAATGGGAGGCTCTCACAAGAGACTGAAAAAGAAAGCGCAAGGCGGTGAAGTATGGAGAAATGGGCCGAGGATGAGACCCGAAGCAGATCATGCTACATCTGTAGTTTGCACTCACCCACTTTCAGGGAAAGTATGGAATGCATTTCCCGGAAGAAAAGCAGCACGAAAGGACATCACAGTGAGGGGAACAGTGGCCAGTTTTCCGGGTACAGCACTGGAGGGCCTGGTGAACCCAAATTAATTATTACGTGCCCTGTTTCCCTCACTCTGGTGTCATCAACGCCTACTTTCACCAACTTGCTGCCCAAAAACTTTAAAAGCGTGAACATGCCAGGGCAAGTCTAATTAACGGCAGAGATCAGTAAATTCTCGATCAGAGCAAATAATGACGCCATGTATTTTATGACCTGAATATCTCACAGCCAGTGAAATGTTTTTGAAGTGTGTTCACAGTAGGGAAGGCAACCAGCCGATCTGATCACAGCAAGGTACCACAAACAGCAGTGAGGTCATCGATTTTAATCACCGAGGTTGAGGGTTATGGCCAGGTTTCCATCTCTTTGTAGTGCCATGGGATCATTTACATCCACCGGGGGGGGGGGGGGGGGGGGGGTACAGATGGGACCTTGGTTAGATATCTTATCTGAGGGATTCAATGCTTCCTATAATGTAATGTTCAGCACCCATTGTGTCACTGTGCCTTGGGAGGCAGTTCCCCACAGTGGGTGCATGGCACTGATGGCTGGACCCTGCTCAGGATCCCATTTGTCTACACAACCAGAGCACAGCTCCTGCAGTGCCTGTGGTCCTCAAGAGTCAAAACCGGCATCATGTGCTTGGCTTGTAATGGGCCCAGCTTCATTTCAATTTGTCGCTGGAATGTCAAGGAAAGAATCCAGGTGTTCAGCGCATGCTAATTGAAATGGGTGATTCAAGGACCATCTTCCTGAATAGGCCTCTCTTTTGAACAAGGCCACCTATTATAATGATGTGGAGATGCCGGTGTTGGACTGGGGTGAGCACAGTAAGAAGTCTAACAATGCCAGGTTAAAGTCCAACAGGTTTGTTTCGAATCGCTAGCTTTCAGAGCGCAGCTCCTTCCTCAGGTGAATGGAGAGGTGGGTTCCAGAAACACGTATATAGACAAAGACAATGATGCAAGATGATTCTTTGAATGCACGGACTCAATGTTGGACTTTAACCTGGTGTTGTAAGACTTCTCACTGTACCTATGATAATGCAATCACTTCCTTTGAAAGCGGTTCCTGTGCTGCAAAATCTTATTATTAGACAGAAATGGCATCACTTCAAAGGCTGTTGGTGTGTTATAATGCGGCTCTGCTCCTTGTCACCCCCTCCCCCCCCCCCCACCCCCCATCCTCCTGCCCATGGCCCATTCAGCATTGAGGAACTCCATAAACATATTAAAATAAGCCTACACTGCATTAAAGTTCATGGGTTGCTCAGTGGGGTTCAGGTGCATATAAGATTCCATTGTGGAAAATGCTCCCACGATTGATGGTCATGGGTACTTAAAGAACCTTTACAATTCCAATTTACAACAAACAAATGGAGAGAAATCTTCTCCCTGTCCTTATGATGGAATAAACAAAGCTTTAAATACCAATGGTCTTTGCTTATGTGACCTGAAAGTGCTTGCCACTGACATAATTTGCAAAAGAAATGTTGAATATTATT
Organism: Scyliorhinus torazame; assembly: GCF_047496885.1. Taxonomy (NCBI): domain Eukaryota; kingdom Metazoa; phylum Chordata; class Chondrichthyes; order Carcharhiniformes; family Scyliorhinidae; genus Scyliorhinus; species Scyliorhinus torazame. The sequence goes on along the minus strand of NC_092715.1, from coordinate 243,961,197 downwards.
TCTTATCTCAATTAACAGAGCAGAAATCAAAGGCCACTTCAATTTAAAAAAGGCAGATAGGTTTTAGAACAAGACACTTATCAAAAATATAACCACAAGTATGACAACAGCAAAACGTATCTCAGTTTTTGCTTAAACTGCATCTATGGGGATGCATGAGGACATAGGGATCTGTGGCATGGCATGGGGTATATAAGGGACATGGAGGGACTCTCAGGGTCATGGAAGAGATATTCGACTGGATATTCCTCCTCCTCTGCAACATGTTCTGCAGCAGCAGAGGGCAGCTGACCAGTGACCGGGTCCCGCCTTTGTCAATGATTTCTTGTTGAACACACCCTTTGTTGCTGTAATGTTCTTGTCGGATGGCCTGATTTATATGACAAGGACACTTGTAGCTAAAGCTATAAACAATTTATTAGCATTAACCGTGGGTAAACTATAGACAAAACAACAGATGGTTAACAGTATGATCATGCACAATCAACCTCTCTCTTCCAGCTCTCCAGTCAGTCTGAGGTCACTTGACTCTAACACTTCATTTTATGCTAATAAGACACCTAGGGGTCAGTCGGTGAATTACAACACAACCATGATATCCTGCAGCTGCCGCAAAATTCGCAGTGGGGTGCGCCATCAGTGGGTCTGTAATATCCCACCAGCGTGAAGAGCGGTGATCGAAATGTTGGGTGGGGAGGAGAAACGCAGGTGTGAGGAATAAATTGAGGGAGTTGAACTAGTCCAGCCTAGTCCACCCATGATGCCAGGTTTCACCTGGTGGCCTGGACCCTTGGTGCTGGTTTCCCCTGCTTTAGAGAAAGAGTGCACATTAACTGGTCACGTACACGTCTTAATTGGCCCACGGGCAAGCAAGCCTCCCACCACCTATACTGCTGCTGCTATAATAACTGTAGGGGGCTGGCAGGTAAGTGACACGCATGGCACCAGTGCCATGGCACCCAATTTTAAAAACCCTTACCCGCCAACCCATTCCTGGGTGCGTATAAAAATCTGGCCTTTGCAGAACAATGGCACGTGTTGGATGTAGATTATGGAGGACGGTGTGGCAGCCAAAATGGTAGATAAATCATGTACATAACTGCTTAGGAGGTTAGGATCGTAAGAAATGGAATAGGCTGATCTGATTGTGGCTTTAACCCAACTTTGCTGACTCTCTCATAGATCAAAAATCTGTCTAACGTAATCCTGAATATATTCTTGACCAGCCTCCATTGCTCTCTGGGGATTGAAGAGAATTCCAAACACTAATGATCCTTTGAGTGGGGAAATTCCTCCTCATCTCCATCCTATATGGGAGACCCCTTATTTTTAAACTCTGCCCCTACTTCTAGACTTCGCCACGAGGGAAATCATCCCAGCAACATTCACCCTCTCAACTCACAACCGTATATATTTCACTAAGATTGCCTCGGATTCGTCTAAACTCCAATGAGTGTAGACCTAACATGGTCACCGCTTCCTCATCATCCAACCCCCTTCATTCCAGTTGTCAGAGGAGTGAACTTTCTATGAACTGCTTCCAATGCAATTATCCAATTGCTCTTTAAGGACGGAGACCAAATCTGTACACAGTACTCTAGATGTAACCTCATGAAAGCCCTGCACAGTTGTAGCAACACATTTATCCCCTTGCAATAAAGGCCATCGTTCCATTTGTCTTCCCAATCACTTGGACCTGCGTGCTAGCTTTTTGTGATTAATGTACCAGGCCACCCAGATCCCTCTGTACAATTTCTGCAGTCTCTTTATTTAAAAAAAATATTCTGCTTTTTTGTTATTCTTCCTGGCAAAGCGGACAAGCTCACATTTGCCAGATTATATTTCATTTGCCAGTGTTTTTCCTACTCATTTGGCCTGTCTATATCCCTTTGCAGACACTTCTGCTCCCTCTTCACAGCTTGCTTTCTTACCTGCCTTTGTGTCATCAGCAAATTTAGCTACCATACACCCAGTCCCTTCATCCAAGTCATAAGGCACTATGCAGGAGTGTCGAGTGTGAAGGGCTTTAGTGTTGGCAGAACAGCAGAATGTGAAAGTAGTGTGCAGGAGCTGGTAGTGTGTGGAGGACATGCAAAACTATGTGCAAGGAAGTGGCGTGAAATGTAGAAGAGTGTCTGGGAGAGTGGAGAATGTGGGGCAACAAAGTGTTAAGCACAATCTCCAGATTCCATAGAATCCCTACAGTATAAAAGGAGGCCATTCAGCCCATCGCATATGTACTGACCCTCTGAAAGCGCACCCTACCTCGGCCCACCACTCTGCCCTATCCCCGCAACCCCACCTAACCTTTGGACACTAAGGGACAATTTAGCATAGCCAATCCACCTAACCTACACATCTTTGGACTGTGGGAGGAAACCGGAGCACCCGGAGGAAATCCACGCAGACACGGGGAGAACGTGCAGACTCCACACAGTCACCCGAGGCCGGAATCGAACCCGAGTGCCTGGCGCTGTGAGGCAGCAGTGCTAACCACTGTGCCACCGTGCCACCCATGATGGAGGAGAATGCAGTATGATGCAGGGAAGTGCAATGTGTCGGGCAGTATCAAGGAAAAGCTGCTTGGGGTGGGAGTGGTTGCCATATCTGCAGAAACCTGAAAGAAAAGATTGAAAAATAACCATGGTACAGCTCTGTGTCACACTACTCTGAAACAATAAAAGGCTGCATGTTAGAGCAGTCTGGTTTTCTGCCTCAGAGGTTCGATATCCCTACTGACGACAATTTTAGCAAAAAGAAGTTTCACTCCGAACAAACAGAATTGTTTCTGTCGGTAAACTTAATCACAGCTGGGATTTTCAGTCTGTGATGTTGCAGCTGTGATTTTCCAATCTTTTCCCAAATATGGCAGCGTCACATTGTCTCTGTAAAAAATGGTATTTGTTCAAAAAATATAATTGGGACCAAGGAAAAATAGTTGGATGTATCCAGCGCTCATTCTGACTAATGCGGTTATATTCTGACCTGTGTCCCAGACACCTCCGCAGTCATTGTGTCCCTGCTGAAAGCTTGTACATCCCCTCCCCTCCCCCCAACCTCTTCCCCTTTCCCCAACCCCCTCCACTTCCTCCCTACGCAGGAGCTTGGCCAGTTTGCAAAACAACAGCTCAACAGATTGTACATTGACTGTATCTTGCTGCCAGAATGTTGAGCAATATCAGCATTCTAAACCTGACGAATATTCTCCTTTATTCATCTTTGCCTTGCTGCTTTTTAATCTTGAACATCCTTGTATCACGCACTCCCTGGTTGCTCACAAAGAGTGTGCCGGTGTCTAACGCCTGGGGGAAGCATTAGCTGTTCTTTATCTATAGGCGGGAGGGAAAGGCGATTCAACACCAACTTGCAGACTGGGGTTGAGAGGCTATTTGCACATCCTTACGGCTAGGGGAGCAGCACTGGGAAAATAAATTGAGGAAAATCATCTGGACTGGTTCCATTAATTTGGCATCGCCTTCAAAGTTGACTCTCTTTATCATGATTTAGGAAAATTAAAATTGAGCTCCTTACCGTAAGGAATGATTGAGGCAAGTGGTGGCATTTAAGGAGAAGCTGGATAAACATACAGGGGAGAAAGGAATAGAAGTATTTGACAGAGTTCGGTTGGGTTTGGGTGCTTATGTGGAGCGTAGATGCCAGCGTAGACCGTTTGGGTCCAGTAATCTTTTCCTGTGGTCTCGATTCTCCACCTGCTTTCTGCAGAATTATACAGAAGCAACCATAATAATCAACATAGTGACAATAGCAGCACAGGCATCACAGGCAGTCCCCACATCCATGACAGTGGCCACCATTCTATCCTTTCCTTACTTTATTTACAAAGGTGAGTTTTTTTAGAAGTATTCTTATTGGGGCCCTTAACATTTAGTTATATGGGTTACACACATCTTTACATAAGTACTTACAACTATTGCCAAGGCTCTTGACATTGTTCATAACTTATAAATATCCTTACATTAATTTTGCTGGGGAGGGAGAGCCGATTCTCCCTTCGGGGTCTCGGAGGAGGGGTGGGGGGGGGGGATCGTGGGCGGTGGATCCATATCCCCTCCTGCGAATGGCCTCCATCCCTGCTCCTTCTCCTCTATCTGCAGGCTTCCTTTCATCCAGGCAGTATTCTCTGCCACCCGTCCCACTTTTTGCCCGCCCTCTCTGTTCTCTCGCAGTCCCAGCATGCTGAAGATCACTGGGTAGTTCAGGACCAGGGGACTTGCTGATCGCAGTTGCAGTGGTGGGGTGCCAGGTTGCGGGAGGGGGTGGGGAGGGGTGGAAGGAATGATCTTGAGAGGTACTTCCAATGGGCCGAGGAGCCCCCAAAGGAGGTCTTCCCCCTTGCCCGACACCAGCATACACAACTCTCCATCCTGTGTCCTGGCATGGAGGGGGGACCTGCTGGAATTCTTGACTCTTGAGAAGGTCAAATTTGAACTGAGGGGAAGGATGGAGGGGTTCTACAATTCATGGGCATTATTCATTATGCACTTTCGAGAATTGGATTACATCGAACATTAGGGGGGTTGGGGGCTGGGAGGGTTGGGGGGGAGGGGGACTGTATGTATTAATGGTGACTATGGGTGATTCCTGTTTCCTTTTGGTTATTTGTTGATGTTAACATGCGGGATGCTGTATGGGGGTTTGGTGGGAGGATGGGATTGTTTATTGATATGGGGATTGACATTGCATTCGTTACTGATGATTGTTTATTGTTGGTGGGTGTAAATTTGGGAGAAAATGTAAAAAAGAAGAAAAATATTTTTAAAAATACAAACACCTTTGTCCAGCATGAATCAAACGAGAGAGGGCAGCACGGTGGCACAGCGGTTAGCATTACTGCCTCACGGCGCCGAGGTCCCAAGTTCAATCCTGGCTCTGGGTCACTGTCCATGTGGAGTTTGCACATTCTCCCTGTGTTTGTGTGGGTTTCGCCTCCACAACCCAAAGATGTGCAGGGTAGGTGGATTGGCCACGCTAAATTGCCCCTTAATTGGAAAAAATTAATTAGGTACTCTAAATTTTTTTTTTTTAAATGAATCAAACGAGAGGTTTTACTCTACTAGGCACAGAAACATTAAATTAAACACACTTAAAATTCCACTTTATTTCTAATGTTTGCCAATTCAAATATAAATCCCTTAAATCTATCTTTGTTTTCCCAACAGTACAGAGTCACATGGTAATGGACTTAGAGAGAATACTCTGGAGGCAGCCTGCATGAAGAATAAGCTCCACCCATGACAATATCTGTAAATAGATAAAGATTAACAGTAAATAATTCATGTTTAAACATACAGGTCTCTGCAGAACAGAGGCACTACAGATGAACGCATAACACAACATGGTTGTCAGCAGCAATACCATTTTATAACATGGTTGGCAGCGGTGGGAGCTCCTAAAAGATATCACATCAGCGGTGGAAAACAATATGGTGAGCACCAGCAGGTGACAAGAAAGGTGGCATTTTAAACGTTGAACACGGAACAGGATCCAGTATATGAAAATCAAAATGCAGCTGAAACAGGAATAGAGAGATGCGTGCCTCAGAAGAAAAATTTAAGGAACAATGGAAGAAGCTTCTCTACAGACCTGGAAGTTGAGGAATACACGAGAGTGAGTGGACATCCATTGCAAGACTCCCAAGTGACACATAATGAGAAAAGAAAACCTGGTCACATCACCAAGACAGATGTGCAAATATACAAAACAAAATTGCAACCCTGAGTGACGCAGTGTCAGTTGATGAGACAGTAAACCATACCCACAATAAATAAGCTGTACTTACGTTATAGAATGAGTGGCGGTCCCAAGGGCTCAGCAGCTGGCAGCAGTGGCGGCCACGCTGCGCTGAAGTAAAAAGAAACCAGAAGAAATTAGCTCTGGCTGACAGAGTTATAGAAAGGAAACAGAAGAATAAAGTGCAAGCCCACAAAAACATTCAAAGCAAGGGACATTTAAAACACAATCGCCCTGAAAAGGATTGCTGCTGTTTGAAAGTTTAAAAAGCCGACTAGAAATGCAGCGGTCTATTGCCAGTGAGTCCAGCAGAAATTGTAAACGTGCAGGAAACACAACAAAGGAAAACTGACAGCAGCAGACAGGCTGAGCAACAAAAAAAAAAACGGTTACTGCACTGACGGCCTGGAACGGGAAAACGACATTTAAAGTGGTAACTACAAGAAAAGAAACAGCCATGGACAGATCATTAAAAGAGCCTAAAACATTTTGGATAAGCACAAGCATGGCCTAGTAACACACCCAGTAAAGCACCAAGGGCAACAGGAGCCCCCAAGGAGAGAACAGCGAAACACCACAGAGCAAGAGAGCCAAATAAACCCAGGAGCAAGGGAGAGAGAAGACCCCCAGAGTGAGGGAGACAATCTCAGTGTAAACCAAAAGATGGCCACTGACCATGCCAATGCAATGAAATGCTCGAAGCGAAGAGTTTCTTGCAGAAGAAAGAAATGGTTGAGAAGCAGCTGAAGGGCTCAGACATCGAATTTCTTGAAAGTGCTGACACATTATCCAAACTGCAACAGCAGGTGGAATTGTGGAGTAAGCAGGCGGCTGTGATTGAAGGAAAGCTATCCGAGGTAATTCAAAGGGAGAAAAATGTGTGAAAGACAAATGAAGCTGTCCTATGAAAATGTTTGCGTTGGAGGCGAGCTGAGTCAACACGGTGACGCCCTGAAACCCAGAATCAGTCGGCAAGAGATCAACAAGAAAATAAACAGTTGAAAGACGAGTTGATTGTCCTTCAGGATCAAATGCGAAAGGAATGCATGACCATTCCGCAACACAAAGGCACAAAGGCTGCCTGAAATGGCAAAATGGAAGCACAGAAGAAACTCAAGGAGACTTTGCTGAACAACAGGAAAACTCGAGGGGTAGCAAAGAAAAGGGAAACCTGTTGAAGAACCTTCACAGGCTACAAAAATCCCCTCAGGTCAATGTTTATTCCTCTGGAAAATTACAAAGGGAAGCAAAATGAATTGAACATCACTGAACAAACTGAAGAACCAGTTGGCAGTGAAGACTCAGCAATTTTCCATATTCCAGGGGGAAGCCCAAAAAAACAACAGGAAACAGAGTGAAGAACTGTACAAAGAACAAAGAAATGTACAGCACAGGAACAGGCCCTTCGGCCCTCCAAGCCCGTGCCGACCATGCTGCCCGACTAAACTACAATCTTCTACACTTCCTGGGTCCGTATCCCTCTATTCCCATCCTATTCATGTATTTGTCAAGATGCCCCTTAAATGCCACTATCGTCCCTGCTTCCACCACCTCCTCCGGTAGCGAGTTCCAGGCACCCACTACCCTCTGCATAAAAAACTTGCCTCGTACATCTACTCTAAACCTTGCCCCTCTCACCTTAAACCTATGCCCCCTAGTAATTGACCCCTCTACCCCGGGGAAAAGCCTCTGACTATCCACTCTGTCTATGCCCCTCATAATTTTGTAGACCTCTATCAGGTTGGCCCTCAACCTCCTTCGTTCCAGTGAGAACAAACTGAGTTTATTCAACTGCTCCTCATAGCTAATGCCCTCCATACCAGGCAACATTCTGGTAAATCTCTTCTGCACCCTCTCTAAAGCCTCCACATCCTTCTGGTAGTGTGGCGACCAGAATTGAACACTATACTCCAAGTGTGGCCTAACTAAGGTTCTATACAGCTGCAACATGACTTGCCAATTATTATACTCAATGCCCCGGCCAATGAAGGCAAGCATGCCGTATGCCTTCTTGACTACCTTCTCCACCTGTGTTGCCCCTTTCAGTGACCTGTGGACCTGTACTCCTAGATCTCTTTGACTTTCAATACTCTTGAGGGTTCTACCATTCACTGTATATTCCCTACCTGCATTAGACCTTCCAAAATGCATTACCTCACATTTGTCCGGATTAAACTCCATCTGCCATCTCTCCGCCCAAGTCTCCAAACAATCTAAATCCTGCTGTATCCTCTGACAGTCCTCATCGCTATCCGCAATTCCACCAACCTTTGTGTCGTCTACAAACTTACTAATCAGACCAGTTACATTTTCCTCCAAATCATTTATATATACTACAAACAGCAAAGGTCCCAGCACTGATCCCTGTGGAACACCACTGGTCACAGCCCTCCAATTAGAAAATCATCCTTCCATTGCTACTCTCTGCCTTCTATGACCTAGCCAGTTCTGTATCCACCTTTCCAGCTCACCCCTGATCCTGTGTGACTTCACCTTTTGTACTAGTCTACCATGAGGGACCTTGTCAAAGGCTTTACTGAAGTCCATATAGACAACATCCACTGCCCTACCTGCATCAATCATCTCAGTGACCGCCTCGAAAAACTCTATCAAGTTAGTGAGACACGACCTCCCCTTCACAAAACCATGCTGCCTCTCACTAATACGTCCATTTGCTTCCAAATGGGAGTAGATCCTGTCTCAAAGAATTCTCTCCAGTAATTTCCCTACCACTGAAGTAAGGCTCACCGGCCTGTAGTTCCCTGGATTATCCTTGCTACCCTTCTTAAACAGAGGAACAACATTGGCTATTCTCCAGTCCTCCAGGACATCACCTGAAGACAGTGAGGATCCAAAGATTTCTGTCAAGGCCTCAGCAATTTCCTCTCCAGCCTCCTTCAGTTTTCTGGGGTTAATCCCATCAGGCCCTGGGGACTTATCTACCTTAATATTTTTTAAGACACCCAACACCTCGTCTTTTTGGATCTCAATGTGGCCCAGGCTATCTACACACCCTTCTCCAGACTCAACATCTACCAATTTCTTCTCTTTGGTGAATACTGATGCAAAGTATTCATTTAGTACCTCGCCCATTTCCTCTGGCTCCACACATAGATTCCCTTGCCTATCCTTCAGTGGGCCAACCCTTTCCCTGGCTACCCTCTTGCTTTTTAGGTACGTGTAAAAAGCCTTGGGATTTTCCTTAACCCTATTTGCCAATGGCTTTTTGTGACCCCTTCTAGCCCTCCTGACTCCTTGCTTAAGTTCCTTCCTACTTTCCTTATATTCCACGCAGGCTTCGTCTGTTCCCAGCCTTTTAGCCCTGACAAATGCCTCCTTTTTCTTTTTGACGAGGCCTACACTATCTCTCGTTATCCAAGGTTCCCGAAAATTGCCGTATTTATCTTTCTTCCTGACAGGAACATGCCGGTCCTGAATTCCTTTCAACTGACACTTGAAAGCCTCCCACATGTCAGATGTTGATTTGCCCTCAAACATCCGCCCCCAATCTATGTTCTTCAGTTCCCACCTAATATTGTTATAATTAGCCTTCCCCCAATATAGCACATTCATCCTAGGACCACTCTTATCCTTGTCCACCAGCACTTTAAAACTTACTGAATTGTGGTCACTGTTCCCGAAATGCTCCCCTACTGAAACATCTACCACCTAGCCGGGCTCATTCCCCAATACCAGGTCCAGTACCGCCCCTTCCCTAGTTGGACTGTCCACATATTGTTTTAAGAAGCCCTCCTGGATGCTCCTTACAAACTCCGCCCCATCTAAGCCCCTGGCACTAAGTGAGTCCCAGTCAATATTGGGGAAGTTGAAGTCTCCCATCACCACAACCCTGTTGTTTTTACTCTTTTCCAAAATCTGTCTACCTATCTGCTCCTCTATCTCCCGCTGGCTGTTGGGAGGCCTGTAGTAAACCCCCAACATTGTGACTGCACCCTTCTTATTCCTGATCTCTACCCATATAGCCTCACTGCCCTCTGAGGTGTCCTCCCGCAGTACAGCTGTGATATTCTCCCTAACCAGTAGCGCAACTCCGCCAACCCCTTTTACATCCCCCCTGAAACATCTAAATCCCGGAATGTTTAGCTGCCAATCCTGCCCTTCCCTCAACCAGGTCTCTGTAATGGCAACAACATCATAGTTCCAAGTACTAATCCAAGCTCTACGTTCATCTGCCTTATCCGTAATGCTCCTTGCATTAAAACATATGCACTTCAGGCCGCCAGACCCGCTGTGTTCAGCAACTTCTCCCTGTCTGCTCTGCCTCAGAGCCCCACTATCCCTATTCCCTAGTTCTCCCTCAATGCTCTCACCTTCTGACCTCTTGCTCCCGTGCCCACCCCCCTGCCATACTAGTTTAAACCCTCCCGTGTGACACTAGCAAACCTCGCGGCCAGGATATTTATGCCTCTCCAGTTTAGATGCAACCCATCCTTCTTATATAGGTCACACCTGCCCCGGAAGAGCTCCCAGTGGTCCAGATAACGGAAACCCTCCCTCATACACCATCTGTTTAGCCATGTGTTTAGCTGCTCTATCTTCCTATTTCTAGCCTCACTGGCACGTGGCACAGGGAGTAATCCCGAGATTACAACCCTCGAGGTCCTGTCTTTTAACTTTCTGCCTAGCTCCCTGAACTCCTGCTGCAGGACCTCATGCCCCTTCCTGCCTATGTCGTTAGTACCAATATGTACAACGACCTCTGCCTGTTTGCCCTCCCCCTTCAGGATGCCCTCTACCCGTTCGGAGACATCCTGGACCCTGGCACCAGGGAGGCAACATACCATCCTAGAGTCTCTTTCACGTCCACAGAAGCGCCTATCTGTGCCCCTGACTATAGAGTCCCCTATTACTATTGCTCTTCTGCGCTTTGACCTGGGAAATAAATTTAATTGGTAGAAGTTGTGTGATGAACTGGAAATAATGCAGAACCAATGATCAACAAATGGCCATATCAGAGCCTTATTTGATAAAGTAACAGTCAGTGCACACAAACCAAAATGGAACGTTCTAGAGAAAATAACTCCATAGTCTTCCTCTCTTCACTTTCAGATTCACTGAAACACAAATAAGAATCATGGAAGAATGTCAAATCAAAGCATGCAACCTGAGATCACTGGGCTGCAGGATATCCTTCTATTCTTTCCCTTTGGCAGTACTGCATCAATATGACTCAATGCAACCATTTTGCATGTAAACGTACCCTGAACTCTGTCACAATGCTATTTATTTTTTAGAAGGGACCAATACTGAAGAGAAAGTATTTTTGATATAAAGTAATTTTCTCAGATCTCCAAATGAAAGGAATGTTCACCAAAAGATACTCATCAGTTTGTGTCATAAAATCGATCTCGAGGAGAATTGCCACATTTAGTTTCATACAATTTACAGTGCAGAAGGAGGCCATTCGGCCCATCAAGTCTGCACCGGCTCTTGGAAAGAGCACCTTACCCAAGGTCAACATCTCCACCCTATCCCCATAACCCAGTAACCCCACCCAACACTAAGGGCAATTTTGGACACTAAGGGCAATTTATCATGGCCAATCCACCTAACCTGCACATCTTTGGACTGTGGGAGGAAACCGGAGCACCCGGAGGAAACCCACGCGCACACGGGGAGGTCTCGAGAGACATAAGCCTCTGATTGTTGAGAACAATCTTGGAAGGGGAAACCAAAAATTATTTCCTCCTGAATGCACAAACTCCAACTGCACACTGCATTTTCCCCCCCTTGAATCCTGTTCCCACCAATTAATCTTGCACAGTATGTGAAAGAGTATCATTACGGAGGCAAAATTAATGATTTTTTTTTTTCCTTTGGCAATGTTTCTTTCTATCTGGGGTTTTGTGTCAAAGCACTCCTAACACAGGTTTATCCTTGAAAATGGAAGAGATCAAGAAGGGGTCAATAACCAAGGGGACATCGATTTAAAGTAAGGGGCAGGAGATTTAGAGGGGATGTGAGGAAAAACATTTTCAGCCAGAAGGTGGTGGGAATCTGGAGCTCACTGCTTGGAAGGGTGATAGAGGCGGAAATCCTCACAACATTTAAGAAGCATTTAGCCTTGAAACACCACAGCATACAAGGCTAGGGCCAAGTGTTGGAAAATAGGAATAGAATAGATAGATGCTTGATGGACGGCAGCGATATGATGGGCCAAAGAGCCTCTTTTCTTGTGCTGCAAAACTCTCTGACTCTATAAAGAAGGCAATGTGATTGTACAGTGTTCTGTTCCATTTGCAACTCCTCACTGTTTGACAAACACAGAAAACGACCTTCGTGACATACCATTATTGCTTACCTTTAATGTGGCAGGTGGGCCTGCTTGGTCCTCACGCTATATCTTGCTCGTCATTCAATGATACATTTCAGCTGAGGACTTCAGCTGTCGATCTAAGATCTTGCTGCATGCTTTGAAAACAAATCAAGAGGTTTGTCCTCGTACTCTCCATGCTTAGTCTTCGAATGCCTTTGAAGATTTGAGGGTTTTCTGGAGTAGTGGACGAACCGGGAGTGCAGGAGGCGAAAGAGGCCGGCATTCTGGCCTTTGCGTCCCTAGTAGCCCGGCGAAGGATCTTGCTAATGTGGAAGGAGGCGAAGCCCCCCAGCCTGGAGGCCTGGATAAATGATATGGCTGGGTTCATAAAGTTGGAGAGGATTAAGTTCGCCTTGAGAGGGTCTGCGCAGGGGTTCTACAGGCGGTGGCAACCGTTCCTAGACTATCTCGTGGAGCGTTAGAGGAAGATCGGTCAGCAGCAGCAGCAACCTTGGGGGGGGGAGGGGGGGCTGTGGACGTCCTGGGAGGGGGGGGGAAAGGGGGGACTGCCTGGGAGGGTGGATGAGCAAGAGATAACATGAAGGGTTGGGGAAACTGGCACGTACGGGTGAGGGCCAGTGTACAAAGCTGTGTAAATATATCATTTTGCCATGTATATATCTTGCTCTGCGCGATTTCTCGTTTTTGTTTTGTTACGAGGTGGGGGGGGGGGGGGGGTTATTGTTTGTAAGGGAGAAAAATTGTGTTAAAAAACTTTAATAAATATATTTTTTTTTTTAAAGAAGATTTGAGGATTTTAAACGTCATTTGTCAGCACTTCCCTGCAGATAACACACATGGGCTTTGCATCCTGATTTGCATTGGCACAGTTAGCCCCATACCTCAAGAAATCATCTTTACACTGCTGTGTTCCCGATTTCAGTTTCTTCTGAATTCTTTGTTCACCAGAGGCCCGGGGCTCGGGATACAGCTCACACCAGCACTGCCTTGTCCTACCGTGGACTCTCCTGGGAAGCTCTCTCCAGCAGATTTTGTTGTGAGATCCAGGTCTGTTTGTGTCTCTGGCCCTCACTACCTTATTACAAAATGACCCATCTTCACTTCTTCACGCAGTCGTTTGCTTGCTTACTGGCAGCTACAAAATGGAGTAATCTCACCTCTATGATTCTGCGCCCAAAGCATTGACGTGCCAGGTGCATGACCTTCTCTCTGCCGCTGCCTCTGGTGGAAAGATTCATCGTTCATATTTAATGGCTGCTCACGGCCGGCATTGTTTTTTCTACTTTGAAACTTTATTTCTAATACTTAATTTTTCCAAATTTATGACTTTTTACTGCTAAAAATTAAATTAACTTCAGTTGAACATGTGCAGCCTTACATTTATACACAAACTTTGTTTTAAATATGTTCCCATTTCTTTAGAAATTTAACCAATTATAAAAAAAGTACAAACTTGTTTTTACTTTACAAACGAAGACTTTAGAGGAGATGACTTGTCAAACAAACACAATGTCACACTATTTCTTACTGGTTCCACTGCATTGCACTATCCAAACATCCAAGTCACCTCCTGCTCCGTTCTCACCAAAAGCTCTGACTTCCTGGATTCCAGAGAGTGTCGACACAAAGTGATGAATGTAGGTTTCTTCCAGTGTTCACAAATGTCAGCCCTCTTGACTGGCCTCGATTAATCAGTATTCCGAGAAACCTGGCCTGGCTTCCTCTCACTGTACCCACCCCAGTCACAGGCCACTTCCCGACCAGTACATACCGTCGTGGGAGTGCAAACAGACGTCGTGCTGCCGGCGGGAACTCTGCAGGAACGCTGGGGGGGGGGGGGGGGCGGCCTGTGGGGGGGGGGGGGGGCTCCTTCACCGGGGTGGCCTCCTGATGGGGTCTGGCCCGCGATCGGGGCCCATCGATCGGCGGGCCGGCCTCTCCCCCTCCGGGCCTACCTCCTTCCACGCGCGGCCCCAGAACACCTGCGCCATGTTGGTGAGGGGCCGGCGTGTGTAAGACATTCCCCGCGCATGCGCAGGATTGGGCTGCCCCAACTGCGCATGCGCGGGTTGGCGCGGCGGTAAGGATGCTGGAATGACGTGAACCGCTCCAGCGCCGTGCTGGCCCCTTGTGGGGGCCAGAATAGGTCGTATCTAGGCCCTGTTTGCGCCGTTGTGAAACGCGACGGCGTTCACTTGGCCTCAATATCGGTGAATCGCCCCCATAATGGGAGTACATATTGTTGTGTTACTAACACCTCGGGTGAGGTTCCCCAAATTTATTGATCTGGGCGCGACTCCTCGATTTGTCAACGTCCAGCTGGGATACACCCAAATTGCTACAAACCCAGGTGAGGAGAGGTATACTGGCTCCCTGGTCTTTATTCAATCCCCTCTGTTGGTAGCAACAAGATTTAATCTAAAAACGATCCCTTTTCGCGGATTTCTTTCCCCAGGCCTAATATTTATATTTTAAAAGGAGTCAATTTAACCAGGCTTTTTTGACTGGAAGATAGAATGAGTTTATTAACTACTAACAGGCCAGGGCAGCACGGTGGCGCAGTGGTTAGCGCTGCAGTCTCACGGCGCCGAGGTCCCAGGTTCGATCCTGGCTCTGGGTCACTGTCCGTGTGGAGTTTGCACATTCTCCCCGTGTTTCCATGGGTTTCGCCCCCACAACCCAATGATGTGCCGGGTAGGTGGATTGGCCACGCTAAATTGCCCCTTAATTGGAAAAAATGAATTGGGTACTCTAAATTTAAAAGAAAAAACTACTAACAGGCCAAGAAAAAATGGTAAAACACATGCGTATGCATTCATACAGATTAGATGCGACAATTGAGTTCAAAGTAAGCAAATAGATTTTTAAAATGGTATTCAGAACAGTCCTTGACTTGCGAAGAATGGATAATGAAGCGTAGCAGTCATTAAGATTCGAGATTCCAGTCGAGTTGACTTCCGCATGCGAACAATTGTTTTTCAATTCTAGTGTTCTGTGGTTTGGCAGAGAGGCTTCTCCGTTCTCTTTTTAGCGGTGGCCTTTTGACTTGACTGAATTCCACAGTCAGAGAGAGAGAGAGAGTCAAGATATACCTGTAAAAATGATAATTTTGCAGGGGCACTGTGCGTGTGCTGATTTTTTCTTCTGCTAAAAGCTTCCAGCACTTCTCCCAGAGTACACAAAACAGACCACCTGGGCAGCTTTCCAGCTGATGTTTATAACCCATTATTTGTATATTCCAAATGGGAAGGTGAATCCACGATTCCGTCTCAGCATTACTCGCAGGATCTCTTGTGATGAGATGGCCATTATCTCCCTTTGTCTTTACCAGAGATGGTAATCATATCCTGGATGTTTTGGAAGTCCCTGACCTGGGTTCCATTGTCTCTTGGAGGATCACCCTGCAGCAATTCAGTCAGTGGCTGACTGGACATTATCAGCCACCTTTGGGTTTGTGTTCATTTTCTGACACAATAAAACACAGGTCTTTTTTTAAAAGTTCCATATTTCATGCCTAATTCCGTATTTCTCCCCCTCCATCGTCATGGCAGTAGCAAGAAGATGTCTTTAGCATACTTCACAAGGGTATGGGGCATTAGCTATCTCCTCTGATCCCTGGCATGAGCTAGTGATTCAGAAATTTAGCGAGAATGGTTATTTATATTGACCATCCCTAGTGAATTGATATCCGTATACTAACAGTATGTACTAATCATTTAGTTGGACATAATGATCAAAATACATTTTCCAGTGTTTTTGATGTTGTGTGACTAACACATAGAAACCGTAGCCTTGCTGAATGATCTAGAGCTGCGAAATCCACTTTCCAAGAAAACAAATATTCCTGTACTCTTTATTGTATAAGTGTAGTTTGAATGCTTTCAGTGTCTGTGAATTGCATGGCCGCAGATATGTAATTTGTTAAACATTCTGGCACAGTTGCTGCTATGCAGTGTAGTTCTTCAACCCTGTCTAGAATGTATGCCTCATGGGCAAGGTGCTCCCAGTATTTTAAGATTGCATCTTGCCAAGGTCTGCGAGGCTGCTCTTTTTAATTGACATCGTAGCTTTGAGGTTAGTGGAGGGGGGATGGGGGAGTGGAGATGTGGGCAGGGATGGGGGAGGGGGGGGATGGTGCAGTGGGGGAGGTGTGGGCAGGCAGGGGGAAATGCAGAGGTTTAAAAATTAAACAGCTTCAGTATGTTATCAGTGAAAACGAGTACAGATATATTCATTCCAAATTTCTAACATTGCAACAATGCCCCAATATCCGACGCATTTTACACAGTTCTCCACACAGAAAATTGCACACATTATTTTTGCATAATCACCAGATTGTCTCACTTTACCTTTCAAACCAGCATTAACCCTTTCACGACTTCCTGAACGACCCTCAGTTCTGCTTATCATGACGTTGTTTCCCAATCTCTGTAACCACTGAAGGTCTGATATTTATTTTGTGAATTAAGGTCTTGTTGGATTGAATTTTTAAAAAAACAATATCTGCTTGCGAAATACTATTTTATAGAAGACAGTAAGCCATCAACATGACAGAAATCTACCTTTATGCTGCCTATTCAATATATTTGGAGATAAATACAACTTCAGTGGTGGCAAACTGGTTGAATTCTGTGTCACGTTGTGGCAGCCATGTTGCATCACCATTACATTGCCTGCCAGAACTTTTGTTTGATTCCAGTACTGATTTTATACAATGATACATGGAGTCACAGTGGTTAGCGCTGCTGCCTCACAGCGCCAGAAACCTGGGTTTGATTCCGACCTCGGGTGACTGTCTATGTGGAGTTTGCACTTTCTCCTCATGTCTGAGTGGATTTCCTCCAGGCAGTCTGGTTTCCTCCCACATTCCAAAAGATGTTGCAGGTTGGGTGAATTGAACATAGAACATACAGTGCAGAAGGAGGCCATTCGACCCATCGAGTCTGCACCGACCCACTTAAGCCCTCACTTCCACCTTATCCCCATAACCCAATAACCCCTCCTTACCTTTTTGGACACTAAGAGCAATTTAGCATGGCCAATCCACCTAACCTGCACGTCTTTGGACTGTGAGAGGAAACCGGAGGAAACCCACACAGACACGGGGAGAACGTGCAGACTCCGCACAGACAGTGACCCAGCGGGGAATCGAACCTGGGATCCTGGCGCTGTGAAGCCACAGTGCTATCCACTTGTGCTACCGTGCTGCCCTATGGCCATGATAAATTTTCCCTGAGTGACCCAGGAGATGCAGGTTAGGCTCCCGGGTTGCGGGGTGGACCTGGGGAATCAACATGGGTCGAGTGCACTTTCGGAGGGTCGGTGCAGACTGGATTGGCCTCCTTTTGCACTGCAGTGATTCCATTATACTTTGGGCCAGGTACACATTGAGGTACATAAAGTTAAGCTTTTATACAGCAACTTACTTCATGACAAAACGCTCTCGAAGGAAAACCACCACAGAGGAATTGCTATTGTCGCAGCTCTGTTTTTACACTATTGTGCTCATTCCATTGAGGAGAGAAAAAAAGGGCCAGTGATGCAGGAAACTGTACATTACTGCGAGATGTACTCTCTCTGGGATATTCAACTAGCAAGTCAGAGTTAGTGAGTTCAAATCTCACCACAGCAAGTTGCAAAATTGAATTCAAGACATCCATGGGCTGGCACCAGGGGAAAGAAAATCACCATCAAACCATGAAAGCTGATGAACTTTTGTAAAAACACAACTTGCTCACTCTTGTCCTGCAGGGAGGGAATCTGGCCAACCCTAATTGGTTCCCTTCATGAACCCATGGATGTACAGTCTCAAACCCAGCTGTCCAAAAACCGGAGTTTACCAAAAACTGGACCTTTTCAAATTTTAGTAGGGTAAACTAAAAAAATTGAACTTACTGGGGGACTTCATCTGTGCGGTGTGGCACCAGGCTGCTTATCCGCTTAGCCACTCGTCGCTGATGTAGTCTCACGCTTCGAACGACACTTGGCCTGTAGTGATCTGTATATCTGCTAGTATGTAAAGGGTTAATGTCTACATTATAGTGCTAGACAACCATGCGATGGCAGCACCAGATCCATGTATATAAACTGCACTCAGAGGAGATTCCCGCCTCTTCGTGTCAGTTGTGACTAGTGAGCAGAGTGTTAGACGTGTAGTTAAACATTATTTATACTCCTTATTTACTTAATCATCTAGTTGTAGAAGAGTGAACAAACTCATAGATATTTATATTCGTTATTCAATAAATGTTATTTGCTTAATTTGAAGACTGATAGTTTTTCTGAACTACAACCATCAGACCATTCTGGAAGTAAGCAAAAGAGTAACGGCGTATTACAATCACGTAATATAACATGGGCCAAACCACCTGGCCTGAAATCCAGCAAGATCCAAAATCTAGCCTCAGTTCTGAGGTTGTCGGTTTTGGGGCACTTAACCTTGTGTCATATTGCTGCAGGTACTGCAAAACATGTATCATTGAAGATACAGAACTGTGCATCAAAACAATTACCGGAGGTATTTACTTCACTGATAAATAAACGTAAAGCTGAAGAACTCCTTCAGTAGGCAGGTAGGATGAGATGTTCTGCTCTGAAATACATGAGTGATGCAGATTTCCTTTTACAACGACTAGAAGCGTTACACAACTATTTTATCTAATTATTTATTAAATTTCACAACTTCCTGTGGTCCATAAGACCATAAGACCATAAGACATAGGAGCGGAAGTAAGGCCATTCGGCCCATCGAGTCCACTCCACCATTCAATCATGGCTGATTTCAACTCCATTTACCCGCTCTCTCTCCATAGCCCTTAATTCCATGAGAAATCAAGACTTTATCAACTTCTGTCTTAAAGACATTCAACGTCCCGGCCTTCACCGCCCTCTGTGGCAATGAATTCCACAGACCCACCATTCTCTGGCTGAAGAAATTTCTCCTCATCTCAGTTCTAAAGTGACTCCCTTTTATTCTAAGGCTGTGCCCCCGGGTCCTAGTCTCTCCCCTGCTAATGGAAACAACTTCCCTGGTCAGATTATAAACATCGCACTTCAGGGTTACCAGTCCTTTACCATATCCTTTAGGCTGCAATATAAACACCAGGATGCCAGGCTTTAGAAACACTGGGCAGAATTCTCCCCATGTCTGATGGCAGGCATGGTGGGAGAATATGGCAGGAAGCCCAGAAATCGGTTTCGCGCCTGCGTACATTTGCAGCAGGATCTTCCTCTGGTGCCCGTCATGGCAGCTCAGGAAACCCGCCAGAGGCCGGCTTGAACCTAATTTGCATCCCAAAAAGGAATGCAGATGAAGACCCGGCTTCCACCCCGCCCCCGCCAGATTCCCCAGATTTCCCCGGCAGGAAAACACAAGGCATGAATCATGTTTGGAACAACTTGGCAGGCAGATGTTGGGACTCATCTGAATAATGCCCAGGGTTGCATCCGGAGTTCAGATTGGAGGCTGCCCGCACGCAACCGTACACCCTGGAACACCACAGCAGTGGGTTGGGGGAGCATTACAGGTGGACCTCCCAGAGTAGGTGTCTCTTCCAACCTCAATGTTCTCAGGAGGTCCATCTTCTGGCCTCAGCCTGCTCCCAGAGATCCATCCTCATTCTCAGGAGGACCATCATTTTTCTTCAATAGTGGAACAGCGATGTTGGGCGTCTTTTCAATACGGTTCATGGATATGATGACAGATTAAGGCCTGTCCGCCATTGAATACAGCACAAAACACCCGGGTGCATAATGAGTATTGTCAGGACCGGATGCTTCGGTGTGTTTACTCGCCAACCTCCGCCGCGGAAAATAATCCACGTTCCTGACCCCGCCACGGCACTTAGTATCAAAATGGGAGAATTCTGCCCAGTTATGATCCCTCCTGCTGATTTGGCCAACAGTTCTTCTTCAATCAATAGCATCAAAGACAGATTTAATTGATCCAGTTAGCCATTTGTGTCATCTGGCTGTGAACAACCCGCCTGCTGTGTTTCCCTATTAGATTTCAACGGTAATTAATTGACTGTGAAGCATGTTTAGAGACATGCAGAGGATGATAAGGTACAACACAAAGGCTCTTACTTTACTGGAAATGTAAATTCACAAATTGCATCTTCATCTCTTTCCATTCCGCTGGTACCTTCCCCAGCTTCAAACAGTTTCATCCCTCTTACTTCTTTCCTCATTGCATTGTCCCTCACCAAGGCCTACCTGGGTTTCCCATCTTCAGATAACTTCCAACTTTCTTTCCCTCAGCCTTTTCACAAAACCATTCCTCTTCCCTCGGTAACTTCAATCTTCATCTTTACTCCCCTGAGGTATTTCCTGATGAAGTGATGGAAAGTCAACGCATCATTTCAAACTCTCCCTCAGGATTCTGTTGTACATATGACAGTGTTGGGTCAATAGAAATTGCTGAGTAGTCGCAGATGAACATTTACTCAACAAACATCTGTGGCCATTGAATAACAAAGGAAGTAAAGCGCCCAGAATAATTGAGAAATTAAGAATCAGTTACAAACTTTTCATCTTAACATTTCACCAACAAACAAGTGGAAATATTAAAGAACACAGGCATATGCTGTGCAAAAAGGAGATTGAGATCACAAACCGAGAGATAGGTCTCGAACTCACTTTAGTTACGAAGCAGAACTGCAATTAGCCACATCTGAAGGCTCAGTTAGCCGTCCTGTGACTCATGGCTGACATATTGCACAACATTGACTAAACATTGAAGGGACAATCTGTCAGGGCAAACCAATCGGTGTAATTAAGGTGTGTATTGAATGATTTTTGTCCTTTAGTTTTAACTTTTTTTCTCCCCCTTATCTTTCTCCATTAATTTCAATCAAGAGGCCGACAAAGCTCTTGCTTTGCGAAACTTTGATGACAGGCCACCCAATTGATTATTGCCATTACCTCGTGTCAGGAAACCGAGGTAGATTTAAGTGATCCATATTTGTATTTTTGGGCATTAGAAACAAGGTATAGGTTTATGTGAGTTTAATTGCTTGTTTCTGTGTAAGAGAAGGTTAAAACTTTAATTAGATTCATGTTAAACAATGGCACTGGCATGAATGGGGGATTTAGTTACATTTCAAACTATGCCTCCATTTTGATTAGAGAGTTTGCAACGTGAAAAAAACAAATGTAACAAAAGACTAGGTTGTTGCTTATCATGCAGGGGCCACTTAAATTTGGAAAGACATTTTGAGTTTACTTTTAAACTAGACCCAATATCAGTCAGAGCCAGGAACCTGAGCGGAAGCAGCTCTCACAGAAACTGCCAGGAGCAGAGAGGCAGAACAATGGAGTAAGGGCAAGGAAGCAAGTCCCAGAAGCTAAAGAACAGAGAGTTTTAGAAGCCATGGAATGAAAGAGAAGTTGCAGGAAGACTGAAGTCAAAGGAACTGTAAATTGAAAAGGGGACTGGTCACTGAAGTTAAAGAAAGGGGCAGAGGAGAGAGGCTCCCAGTTACCAAGGTGTGGACCGGGTGAAGTTGACTAGTGAGAAGTCCGAGGTCTCAAGTGATCCTAAGGTTGGTGATAATTTGATACAGCCAGTGAAGCTGTAGTGTTCTGTTGGCAGGACGGGGTACCTGAGAGATTGTGTGGAAGCTTTAATGCACATGGAAATCCAAGGCAGAGGAATACTGAAAGGAGAGATTGAAATTCTGGAAGTGGATCCGTGGTGAAGCATCTGAGAGAAAGCTTTGTTTGGGAGAGGAAATTGAAGGCATGTTTTGTCAAGAATGGGGTTTGGAAATATTTGTGTGCAAATTGAAGTTCCAGTGAGACCAGTTGGCTTATAGCATTATAAACATCTGGGGGGACTGGATAAGAAATCCACAGAAGTTGATTTGGGTGGCATCTGCCACTTGGTTTCAGAGTGTGGTGAGTCTGACCACAATTGGCCTGTTGGTTTGCAGGGACTGTGTACTTGCCGAGAACATATATAAGATATATTTTGTATACTATGTTATCCTTGAAATCTGTGTACGTTTGTGAAGATATAGGTGGGATGAAGGAGTATTGTGTTATAGTCAATCCTTTCATGTTTAATAAATGTTTGAATCATTTGTAAAAAGCCAATTGGCAGTCCTGTAACTCTGTTCATCCCGTTTCTGAATAAAAAATAAAAAATAAAAATTATGGTCCATTGAGCCAGGCTCCCATTCTGGGACCTTCCTGTAACATTGCTGGGAAGGTAACACAAGGAATATGGAGCAAAGGCTGATAAATGGAGTCCAGATACAGATCAGCCATCATCTAATAGCATAGTAAAATATTTTAAGGGGCTGAATGCCTCACTCCTGATACCTAATAAGTGACATGAATGTTGTCGGATGTCATCATGTGAGCATTTCTTGTTCAAATTCTATAATGTTTGTGTTTCATTATAGTTTATGTAGATATTATCTGAACTTCAAAAAAAAAATCACAAATACAGTATACCTTTATTAAACAAAGTATGTTAATTTGAATAAAATTAAATTATGTCCAATTCATTTCACAAATTTCTCACCCTTAACCCTCCCTCCCAGGGCCATGAATGGTTTCCCCTCACCCTCACCTCCCACCCCACCAGCCTCCATAGGCAATCGAGCCACTGGCGATCGCCCTCAGAGTGGGCGAAAGGGTGGAGAGGTATCCAAAGGGGAGACAAGGAGCATAGAGTCTCACTCTGTGCAGATGACCTGCTCCGCTATGTCTCAAACCCCGAATTCGAGGGATAGAGCATGGGCGACTGCTGTTCAAACAGGCCCAGACTTAATTCCTGTACCTGGGAATCCAAATAGCCCACGGCTGGACACATTTCCACAAATGGATCCTGACAAGACTGGCGGAGGAAATCAAAAAGGACCTGCAGCGGTGGGCTCACTCCCACTCTGGCTAGCAGGGAGAGGAGTGCAGACGATCAAAATGAACATGCTGCCCAGGTTCCTCTTCCTTTTCAGCTCCCACGTCATCTACATCCCCAAGGCCCCTTTTCAAGGTTAATCGTGGCATTTGTGTGTGTGGGGGGTGGAGGGGGCATGAGGTGGAGGAAAGAACCCAAGTTACCAAACAAAGGGCCTACAGAGGAGGAGAAATGTGGGAGGCTTAACCCTCCTGAACCCACAGTTCTATCATTGGGTGGCCACAGCAGAAAGAGTGAGGGGATGGTTCATGAAACCAGAGTGGAGTGGGTAAGGATGGAGGAGGGTTCCTCTGCAGGGACGTCCCTCCGAGCGCGGGCCACAACCGCACTCCCGCCCCATCCCCTCGATGCTTAAGGACATGTACACGGACGATAGAGTCGTGACCTGGGGGCAGTCACAGAGAACTTCCAGCACCCGAGAGAAAACGACCTGGGAGCAGCACGGTGGCGCAGTGGTTAGCACTGGGACGACAGCACTGAGGACCCAGGTTCAAATCCTGGCCCTGCGTCACTGTCCGTGTGGAGTTTGCACATTCTCCCCGTGTCTGCATGGGTTTCACCCCCACAGCCCAAAGATGTGCTGGTTAGGTGGATTGGCCACACTAAATTGCCCCTTAATTGGAAAAAAAATAATTGGGTACTAAACATTTATAGAAAAAATAAAACGACCTGAGAAACAAACTTTACATAAGTCTGTAAATATGTGTCTTGGCCATTTTGAAGAATATCAAAGATGGAAGAAAAGTACGCCTGCTTAAGGAGAGGCCACATCCACAATCATTGTCGGAATGCTCCTCTGTTTTGAATATATGTGTTGGTATCACGTCGTTTTGTATATTGTTGGATACAAAATGTGAAAACTCAATAAAAATATAAGAAAAGAACAAGGGCAGGATTCTCCTATTCTGGGGCAATGTCCCCAAGCCGGCGTGGGAACAGTGGCGTTTTACGCCAGAACAAATGGCACAAAACGCCCACCGATTCCTCGCTTTGCTGGGGGCTAGCAGGACGGCAATGTAGAGTACCTGGCTCTAGCTGCCGATATGCCCTGGTGAATTGCCGGGTTTGTGGCCGCGCATGCAGCGGCCGCGCAGTGCTACATGGCGGAGGCCGCTCGCGGACCCGGCCCGTGAATTAGTCCCCCTTTTCGGCCGGCTCCCGCTCCCCGGACCCCCCCCCACAATGCCCCCAGCCCGAGTTTCCAATGGGTGAGACCACACACGACCGACGCCATTGGGAATTCGGCCGGTCGGGGGCGGGGCATCAGTGGGCGGGCCTCAGGGTGCGCCGCTTTGGAGGGGGCGGAGCATGCCGAAAGCTGCACCGCCCCTGATTTGCTCGGAATTGGGTATTCGCCGGCCAATCGCCGAACGCGACTTCGACGTCGACGACCGGAGAATCCCATCCACTATTCCTCGCCACAGATGCTGCCCGACCTGTTGAATATTTTCCACCTGTTCTGTTTTTATTTCAGATTTCTAGCATCTGCAGTTTTTGTTTTAATATGAGGTTAATTTGAATTGCTGATTAAATTAACCTTTTTAGTGCAAAAATGATAAAATTATGAAGTACAGACTGCATAGTGACCAGAACAATGGGATCCTATTTGGTAATATTTTCACTGTACTAAAGCCTTTCAATTACTAGATGGCACTGTCTCTATACGGAGAAACTTAGCATTGGGTTACAAGTGTACAATTGTTAAAATAAACAGTTTAAGAAAGACTTATTAAGGACGAAAAGGAACACAGTTGTTTGAATACGAGCAGAAAGGCAAGAATGTCTGTGTACACTGACCCGGTATCAGCAATCTAGATCATGTGAGCCAGCAAAACAAATTTGAACTTTATTAGGCTGCTTTACGCAGAAGGCGAATTGAAGTTAAGTCCCCAAGGGGTCATTACAGACACGTTTCACCGCAGTGGCGTTCATCTCCTTGTCAAATCCCCCAAGCTCTCTGTTGTCACTTTTCTACTCATTACTTTGCAGATCTGGAGCCGCGCTCTGCACTCGACACCACAAGCAGGAACGTGAGCAGGGATGGTGGATGAACATTGTGAATTATTCATGGCTGACGGGGCTTTCTGTTCAGCAAGGGCTGCATCCCCCACACAGTTTTGAATTCAGCGTTTTCACCTACTCACACCGTAAAACACAATCACAATTTGATGGTTTCATTTTGGGTTGTGGCGGTGTGGGGTGGGGGATGGTGGCAAAGAGTGGGGGGTGGTGGGGAGTGGTGGGGTGTGCAGGTCTCCACACGGTAGAATATATGACTCAGGTGATTAGATTAACCACCTGAGTGTATAAATGTCAAAGACTGTTTTAACTTAAGAAAAAACGCAACAGAATTTCTTATCATTTAATAGGCGCCCCATTATGGAAATTGTCCTGTTAGTAAAGATAAGGACCGACAGACGAGGTGTCACTACAGCTATAACATTGGCCATCCGACATTTACATGCTTGTGCCAGTAATTACAAATCTGCAACAAGAAAGCATAGATGAGCACAATGCAGTAACATAGCCCCACCATGGAAGCATATTCTGGAGAAACCATTGTCACGGCAAAGTTCCACGGTCTCGCTCGGATGGCCCAGGGTTAATTTCAAGCTCAATTGAGAAATTCCTGCTCTTGATTATTCTCGTTTGCACGTGACGACTGATCTACCGCACACCAGAAATTCTACCTTAACTCTTAAGCTGCTGAATGAACAACTGCAAAACTAAAAGTCCTGTCAGCACAGCGAAAATTGCAGTAGTTCTTCAAGGAGCAATTTTGTTTTAAGCTACCCAATGAGGCAGTGTTTCTAAGAGAACCTAGATAGAGAAAAAGGCAATGAAAGCAATGGAACGCCTTATGAACCCCCAGGAATTCGAGGTCGCAGAGACCAGTAGAGTAGGACAGTGTCCCGTTTGGGAAGATGAGATCAGGAAATATCTCAAAGGGAAAGGATGGCCCCTTTGGAGTGAATTCTGCTATAATGAGGAAACAGGTCCCGGGAGTATAGGACATGCTTGGTGGGAGAACCTGTCAGAGATGCACAAGAAGAGCTTAGGGAAAGCTCGCAAGCCGATGGCAATCGTGTCCTGTTTGCACAATTGTGAGGCACAGAGGAGGTCGTTAGGATGCTCCGTAGAGAGATAGAGGAGAGAGACATATGTAGTGAGGTAGACGTGAGTGAATTAGAGAAGGAGAGTAGAGATTTAAAAGAGCAGTTAGCAGCAAGGGACAGGGAGGTGGATGATGCCAAGCGGGCACACCAGTCTCGTCTTGCGCATTTGAGTAGTTTCCAAACGCAATACGATAAGGCCTACCAGGACACGCAATGTGCGGTCTTGGTAAGACAAGAGACAGAACAGCAAGTTGAGAAATTGCAGAAACAGTGCAATGATCTGAAAGCAGCCCTACGGGCACTCCATACTTCCACGACGGAACAAAGGCAGAGCTCAGTAGACCACGCAAAGTGCCGGAAGCAAATTGCAGAATTGCAATCTCTGCTTTCCGTTCAAAATGGGTTTCAAAGCACATTTGGACCACAATTAGACCAGGAAAACGGCGCCGATTGGCAGGAATTGAACGAGACTGCACGGGCAGCATGGTAGCACAAGTGGATAGCACTGTGGCTTCACAGCGCCAGGGTCTCAGGTTCGATTCCCCGCTGGGTCAGTGTCTGTGCGGAGTCTGCACGTTCTCCCCGTGTCTGCGTGGGTTTCCTCCGGGTGCTCTGGTTTCCTCCCACGGTCCAGAGACATGCAGGTTGGGTGGATTGGCCATGATAAATTGTCCTTAGTGGTTGGGAGGGGTTATTGGGTTATGGGGACAGGGTGGAAGTGAGGGCTTAAGTAGGTCGGTGCAGACTCGATGGGCCGAATGGCCTCCTTCTGCACTGTATGTTCTATGTACTATTCCAATTCTCTTCCCGTACGTAGTGGTGCACTAGGAGAGACTTCCATCTGCTTCCATTGCTAGTAATTCCCAGAACAGGTCACTAGTCTGTCGCTGTGGCTTATATCTTGAAGGGCGCTACACCATATCAGACCTGGCTGACCCAGGAGTCTCTTCCACTCTTCATACCTGTCATTGGCGTGTTTGGAAGGGTTTGCAGGTTGACACAATCAACCTGTTTGACCACATTATGAACGTAACTTCCTTAACCATCAAGTCCGAGGGTGGGATTCGCACCCGGAGCTTCTGGTTTAGAGGTGGAGACGCTACCTACTGAACCACAAGACCATGAAGGAGTATATCCTTCATTAATTACTTCAGGAAGAGTGAATGCCCAAACCCTACTAGTCCTTGGGCCATAGTTCAAGAAGATACAATCCAGGACAAAATCCTCCGATGTATACCCTGCCATTTGTGTCCTTCTAACACTGGATGCCAAGGATGTCAATTAGTGCCTAGCATCCAGCATTGCTATGGCAGTGATAAGTGCCCCAAAAATATTAATTACTGCCAGGGCGTGCAATTGACCACAGAAGAATGGATTGCCCAGGTCAGTGAGGAAAACAAAAATTAGTTTCTTATACTTTTGACCATTTTTAACAAACAATATGGAGCTGGCTGCATACACCATGTCAGCTCTCCATCCTGTCCCCCCCCCCCCCCCACCCCACCTGCTCACCCCTTGCCAAGTGGCTTCCAGCAGCTGAATTTGGGCCTCCCCCAACCCCCCAGTATCTCCCACCCTCCCTCCGCTGCCACCAATCCAGGGAAGAGACCTTGGACCCGACTCCGACACATAAGTACATTTGGAAGCCGCAACTTGACTCTTTTGCAGTGGGCGGAGGTCCTGATCAGTCAGAAGCACTTGAGATCCATGGAGCAGGAATCACGGCCAGAAAACTGTTTTGTTCCGAACATTAGCACATTTCGTACTTTTAATGGAGTTTACATGCTGCATACCACAAAAAAGGGTGGTCAAGCAAGATTAGGAGGGCAGCACATTCTACTTAAGCGCTCATCGGTGTTGCCCGTCATTTTGTTCGGACCATGGTGACCATCTCTAGCAACTGTGAGCCAGTGATGCCCACAATGGAGGAATCCATTATAACCTGTTGAATAGGTAAAGGTAGCGGATTAATGAGAATTCCCCTCTCATATTGCAATGAGTTGTTAACTTCTACAACTAGTCTATTAATGCCATCTGATTCCGACCTTGGCGTGCTTTTTTTCCATTTCTAAATGGAGATTTACTGGGAGAAAACATTCCGCTCCTGCTGAAGATCCTCCCGTCCCCGTCAATCGCAGCGATCGTTTGACCTAAATATACAAGCATCAGAATGCCATTGATACCAAATTCTGCATCGCTACTATTTATGCTGCACAAGGACGTGTGAAAACGCGATGGGACACACCCAATTGCACTTCAGCTAGATTGAACAAAATAAATTCCAATTTCCGTACACATTTCAATGGAAAGTTAAAAGGTGGATGATGGGAATGAGGATAATTGAGGCCCCTACAAATCAGTGCCATTAGAATACGAGAATTGACCCTAATTTTACTGTTTGAAATTGATGATGGTCCATTTTATTCAAAGTTTTTCCGCATTTTTCATTTCTGTTCACGTTTGTTTGTCATAAAAGCATTTATACTGATGCAGATTGACGATTTATAGGAGCACAGGAGTGCAACTAGGCCATTCGGCCCCTTGAGCCTATTCTGCCATTCAACTGGATCATTACTGATCATCCGCCTCAAAGCACTATGCTTATACCCCTTGATATCTTTAATATGTAGAAATCTATTGACCTCAGTCATGAACATGCTCACTGACTGAACCTCCACAGTCCTCGGGGGCCGAGAATTCCAAGCATTCTGTGAGTGAAGAAATCCCTCCTCATCTCAGTTCCAAATCACCTTATTCTGAGACTGTGTCCCCGGTTTCTGGATCCCACCGGCCAGGGGGAACCGTCCTTCCTGCATCTACCCTGGAAGAACTTTGTATGTTTGAATGTGATCACCTCTCATTCTTCCAACCTTCTTTGCCAAATGTTTGCACTGTCCTTGATAACAAAGTCACAATTTACTACAATTCAGACAGGGTTGAATTCTCTGTTCTTTGCCTACTTTTATTTGCAGTTAGTGAATAGTTGGGTTGTCAGAATCCTGCCATGGCCAAGAAAGACTGGACGGGTTGGGGCTTTTTACTCGACAATGGTGACAATAAGAATTACAATGTATATATAAAACATCTTTAACATAATAAAATGTCCAAATGTGCTCCACAGGAATATAAATCAAAGTGCGACTCTGAGCCACATAAGGAGATTTGAGGTCAGGCGACTAAAAGTTTGGTCAAAGAGGCAAGTGTTAAGGAATGTCTTGAAGGAGGGGAGTGAGGCAGAGAAACAGTTTGGAGAGGGGATTCCAGAGTTTGGGCCAAAGCTCCCGAAGGCAGGGCCCCCAATGCTGGAGCAATTCAAGTTGAAGATACAAAAGCGTGCTGAATTGCAGGAACACAGATACTCCAGAGGGTTCCCGGGCTGGAGGAGATTAAAGGTTACGAAGGGGCAAGATCGTGTAATGATTTGGAAACTAGGATGAGAATTTTAACTCAAGATGTTGCTTGCCCAATGTAGATCAGTGAGCTCAGGGGGTAATTGGGAGAACAGGGCTCGTTACAAGTTAAGACATGGACATCAGGGATTGTCTGTCGGCCGACCCTGGAGTCGGGAAAAGCGATTGGGCGGAGAATCGGTTCTGGCGCCGAAACCGCGGCAGGCACCGATTTCACACCAAATCGCAATTCTCCATCGTCTCGACAGCAGCGTCACTGCGTTCCAGAATACACATACAGTAAATGCCTTTGGCACATCATTAACAGGCCCCACCCGGAATTCTCCGGGGCCTCCGTGATTTTCCGCCTCCAATGGGCCAAATTCTCGACGGCGAGGTTCACTTGTGCTTTTAAAAATAGTTAAACAGGTGCTGAGGCTGCTGAGGGAGAGAGAGGGGGTACGAAAAGTGACCAACATCACCATAGTTTGCTGACAGTTGTGCTGCTGGCTGGGATGCTCCTGCCAGGGCCGGGGGGACAGATCAACGGACCAATCAACACACACGCAACATCACAGCCAATCACCAGTGAGAGCACACGCACTATAAAACGGGGAACACCACAGTTCCCGCTCATTCCAGCAGGAGATAGCTCAGAGCACAGAGCTCACAGGTGCCACTCAGACATACACCGTGTGCTGAGTGCCTCTCTAAGATAGTGCAACGGCTGGGTCCACAGGTTAACGGGTAAAGTGCGAACCACAGCCAGAAGTATACAGTAGATGTTATCAAGAATAATAACACAGAGTTCTACCATCTACAACCGTGTTGGTTCGTTTGTATAGCGGAACACCCAACACGACAGGGGGGAGTAGCGGGGGTTGGCCAGGAGGTGGGCTTTGGGGTCAGTGTGGACGGGCACGGAACACCATTGCCGCAGCCGGCAAGGCAGCCATGTAGCTGCACACGTCGCTGACAACCCACTGTATAAACACTGACATAAATCAGTTGATCAGAGTGGCATGTTCCTGTATAGTACATTCTGTGTGAAGATCAAGACTCACTTTGCCACTGCAAACCATTGATACAAAACGAACGTGTAGGCGCTCAGAATTTTTTCCCCTCAAAGCATTCATCGTAATTAATTCGAAGTTCAAAATGACTGAAGAGGAGAAAGCGGCAGTGCAGAGGTTGGAAAGGCAGCAAAGAGAGGAATGTTCCACAGGCTCCTCTTTGATGCTTATTCTTTTGTCAATCCACTCCAGCGCTGAGAGAAATGAGGTACCTTTGAACTATGCAGCATTATGCTCACCAATAGCTCGTGAATGTAACATTTCCATTGACAATCTTCAGACACCTCCAGGCGCTGTTCATTGTAACCTTCGAAGACAGGCTCTAAAAAGACTCTCATTAAGTCTCAAATTTCAGAGTTCGGCTGCAGTTGTGAACCCTTAATACATTGCAAGTGTTAGTGACCCTCCTGACTGTCTGCCCACCTATTTTTCATTATTCCAATCATTTCCCCAAAAGCTCAAAATTCTGATCAGTCCCACTCACTGCTGCACCTTCACTTTACAGTCTGGTGTCTCCTCACCATTTTCACCAATTGTTCTTCCTGATTGCACGGGATTGCTGCAGTAAGTACCCGTACCTAGGTCTGTTCCGTTTCCTTGGTAACAACTTGGCAGGACAACACAACAACAACTTACCTTTCTATCGAACCTTTAACATAATGAAACATCCCAAAGTACTTCACACGGTCATTTACGAAACAACGCCCGACACCGAGCCACATGAGGAGATGTTAGGCCCAATGACCAGAGGCTAGGTCAAAGAGGGAGGTTTAGAGAAATGACTTCATGGAGGCAAAAGAGGTGGAGAAGTGCGGAGAGGGACTTACAGGGCTTTGGGCCGAGGCAAAGATGGCGGAGCAATTATTTTTGGGACTGCACAAGAGACCCAAATTAGAGGAATGCGGATATCTCAGAGACTTGTGGTGTTGGAGGAAATTACAGAGAGAGGGATGGGGGCAAGGCTATGGAGGGATTTGAAAACAAGGATGAGAATTTTAAAACTTAACCCGCAGCCAAAGTATTTTTTTAAAAAATTTAAATAAATTTAGTGTACCCAATTATATATTTTTTCCAATTAAGGGGCAATTTAGTGAAGCCAATCCATCTAACCTGCACATCTTTGGGTTGTGGGGGTGAAAGCCACGCAGACATGGGGAGAACGTGCAAACTCGACATGGACAGTGACCCAGGGCTGGGATTTGAACCTGGGTCCTCAGCGCTGCAGTCCCAGTGCTATCCACTGCGCTACATGCCGCCCTCATCCTCAGCCAACGTAGGCCAAAGAGCAAAGGGGTAATGGGGGAATACAGTTTACTGCAAGTTAAGACACAGGCAGCAGAGCTTTGGATGACCTCGAGTTTAAGGAGGGTGGAATATGGGAGGCCAGTCAAGAGTGCAGTGTAATAGTTGAGTGTAGAGGTAGCAAAGGTGCCGTTAAGGGATGCAACAGCATTTGAGCTGAGATGGGCAAAATCAAGCAATGTTACAAATAGAGGTGCAAATAGGCGGCGTGAGGGATGGTACGAATATGGGGCAGGATTCTCCGTTCCGCCGGCAGCGCACTCGCGCCCTTGGGTTTCCCAGCGACGTGGGGTGGCCACAATGGGAAATCCCATTGACCGGTGGTGGGAACGGGGAATCCCGCTGACGGCGAGGGCATGCCACCGAGGAACACACGGCTGGCAGAGCGGAGAATCTCACCCATGATGTCAGAAGCTCATCTCAGGATCAAATATGACAACAAGGTTGTGATTAGAGTGGCTTTAATGCCTTAATGTTGGACCATTGCCAGGGGGAGGGATGAATTCAGTAACTGGGGAGCAGAGTTCGGAGTAGGGTCCAAAAATAAAGGTTTCTGCCTTTCCAATATTTAATTGGAGGACATTTCTGCTCATCCAGTAATGACAAGCAGTCTGACAATTTAACAAAATTGGAAGAGTTGAGAGATAGTGGGGAGGTGGAGCTGGGTGTCGGCAATATACATGTGAAAACTAACCCCATGTGTTTGGATGATCTCCCGAGGGGCAACATGTCAATTAGAAATAGGAGGGGGGCCAAGGATTGATCCTTGGAGAACACCAGAGATAATGGTGTAGGAGCAAGAAGAGGTTCTCTGGCTATGATTACATAGATAAGAATGGGACCATGTGAGAGCAGGTCCCACCCAGCTGGTGGGCCAATGGTGAGGTAGTCGGAGGTAGTGTGGGGTCAAAGGCAGCAGCTCCGTCAAGAAGGACAAGGGGGGAAAGTGTGCCTTTGTTACAGTCACGTAGGATGTCATTTGTGACTTTGATATGAACCATTTCAGTACTGTGGCAGGGCAAAAACCTGATTGGAGGAATTCAAACCTGGAGTTCTGGGAAAGGTGGACAGAGATTTGGGAGGCAAAGTGCACAAGGTTATGAGGGGCATGGGCAGGGTGGATAGGGAGCAGCTGTTCCCCTTAGTTGATGGTACGATGAGGAGGCAGACACCAAATCGACCAGAGCAGGAACAGGAATCGAACCCCATGCAGTTGGCATTTACCTGTAACACTGCCAACCATCTAAGCTAACCAGCTCCCCACAGCATTGACCGCACTTCAAACATATTTCGTTGGCTGTACAGCATCTTGAGACATCCGGTGACTGCGGAAGGCACTGTATAAATGCAAGTCTTTCTTGCCGCACAAACATGTTACAATCTAGGAATTGGAAACAAAGGGGACGGAAAGGTTAGTTTCAGTGACACAGAGGTGGGGGTTCAATTTTCACATCTTTTCCCGCCCCTTTAAATCCTCTAACCCTGAGCTGTAATCCTGAAATAAGATGCCAGCCCGTCAAATAGTTCTCAGAGCTCTCCGCTCGAGCAGGGTGCCAGGAGCCGTTCAGGTGTAGCCCAGGCTGACACAGTCTCCTGTAAGGAACCAGCTTA
This sequence comes from Scyliorhinus torazame, assembly GCF_047496885.1. NCBI lineage: Eukaryota > Metazoa > Chordata > Chondrichthyes > Carcharhiniformes > Scyliorhinidae > Scyliorhinus > Scyliorhinus torazame. The sequence continues at coordinate 243,927,733 of NC_092715.1, read as the reverse complement.
TCTTTCAATTAGTCACTCATCTCAGTTCTGCACATCATATAAAAATCGGGAATTAGAAATTCATTGTGTGTGGACTTCCAGTCACCAAACCTGCATCCGAACCCTCTACTCCCGAGCAGGACAACAAAGCAGGGTGCCATCAGTTGCTATTCCTCACTTCCAGTGTACACAGATCAGGTCTGGGGCTACTTAGTTCACAACTGTTATTAAAGAACATCAAAATAATTCTTTCTGTATTTAGTAACTGTAATAGGAGATGTAAGGTAGGACCTGCACTACAGGTTCGCCGGTAGCCCCTGCCGGCGGGCTCCGCCCAGGGAGAACTGTATCAATATGCATGACCTCCAGTGCCCTGCCATTTCGCCAGCTGCAGCAGGGGGCCACGCATCTGACTGTAATAAAGCCACAGTTGTACCCAACGTTAGTCTTTGTGCAATTGGTCGTGCATCAGTAACGCGCTGCCGGATTACATATCTGTAAAGGCACAGCAGGGGTGCACATAGCAAGTGCAGACTGCAAAAGCAGATGCAGATTTACTCGGTGCATATTTCCGAATTATGGATGCAGTCCACAATAGCCATGGGAATATCTGTGCTTGGGGAAAATGTAGATCTGTAATAATTCTAAGAACCAAATGCTTAACGAAACACTGGTGAGCGATTTAGGGTATCTTCAGCAGTTGTTTTTTTTTGGGGGTGTTATCTCCCTGCAGGGAAGAATTGGCATACATTTTGGAAATGCCTGGCCAGTTTAATTTGTTCTCATTAGCTATCAACCCTCTCTGCACCGTACACGGGAGAACATCATTGCCAGCATTGGTAAACAGTCTGCAATCAGATAAGGAAAATGGACCTTGACCTACAGCTGTCTGATTGGAAGGCAAGCACTCTCGCCGCCTGTGCTTCAAGCTGCTAACAACCTTCTCTGAACAGCTTTTCACCAGGCCAGATATATAGCAGGCTCTGCGCAAATTAATCTGGGCCTTCTGCTGAAGACAGAGGAAAATAGATTACATCAGACACTCGAGATCATGTTCATGGTTTACTTGCACTGGATTAGTTCTGAAACCACCGCTCCTAAAAAGAAATAAGACATTAGGGCGGGTGTGTTTTGCCTGGGAATGGGAACAAGGTAGGCAGTCTGTTGAGAGCATGCAGCAGCTGTCCAGAGAGGTTGATACGGCACCAGTGTGATTTTCATAGCTTTTGGTGAACTTCCAGCCTGACGTGAGCTCTAAATAGGTAGCTCGCCAAATAGGAGGTGGGAAGACATGTAGTGAGGCTACTTAAAGAATCTCCACCTGCATCTTTAAGGGGAAGTGCATGTGATGGGAGCAAAGAGATAGAAACATGACTGCGATGTAGGGGCCTCTGTTAATTGGATCCAAGCAGGTTGGCGAAGCCGAAACCAGGACACCGGGCTTTTCTTTATTGAGAGAGACTATTGACTTGCTCGGTCTCACAGCTCTCCTCCCACTCAATCCAGTGTCCCAGCAATCCCCGAGTTATACCATTTAACTATCCATCACCTGTTTCCCTTAACCTTAACAATGCATTTCATAGAATCACAGAATTTACAGTGCAGAAGGAGGTCATCCCGGCCCATCGAGTCTGCACCCTCGGAAAGAGCACCCTGCCTAAGCCCACGCCTCCACCCTATCCCCGTAACCCAGTAACCCCATCTAGCCTTTTATTTTGGGCACTAAGGGCAATTTAGCATGGCCAACCCACCTAACCTGCACATCTTTGGACTGTGGGAGGAAACCGGAGCACCCGGAGGAAACCCACGCAGACACGGGGAGAAAGTGCAGACTCCGCACAGTCAGTGACCCAAGCCGGAAATCGGACCTGGGGCCCTGGCACTGTGAAGCGACAGTGCTAACCACTGTGCTACCGTACCCTTGGCAGTAACAAACCCCAGCAATGCAATTAACAAGACACCATTTCCCAGGTCAGAGTGGGGATGTATTCCTGATAGTATAACCTCCCGCATCCACTCCTCCCCCTTAAACCCCTGCCATTGGTCACTCAATTTGAAAGCAAATAGATTTTATTATCCAATTGGATGATGCTTGACTGTTGATCAAGCATCCCGTTCCCTCATTATATTTAGTTCTATTTTATAGCAAATCACTAAAAGTTCATCTTTAAAAACAATGAGTGATTGTTCACGGGACATTTTTAAAATAAAAGTTTTTAACGTTGCCATGACTTTTCCCTCGGTTGCTCACGTTTGTGTCCAAGAGAATCATTAATTCCTCGAGACTCCAGGGCCTCCAATACTGTGAAGGAGAAGCCAAGGCGAATTGCAGTTGGGCCCAGGACTTACCAGAGCTGCCTCAAATTTGCTGAAAGCTGTTGCCAGGACCACGGGAAACGCGTTTCCACTCTGGCGGAATGGCGCCATGAGGAGGAATGTTTTTTCACAGCACGTGGTTAGGATCTGGCCTGAGAGTGTGATGGAAACTGATTCAATCGAGGCCTTCAAAAGAGAATTGGATCATGGTCTGAAGCAAAAAATGTTTGCAGGTCATTGGCGGAAACGGCACGGGTGTAGATCTAGGCGAGTTGTTCTTCCGGAGGGCCAGCTTGGGAACGAAGGACCAAATGGCCTCCTTCTGAACCGTAACCGTTCTACGGTTCTTGCAGGAGAAGCTGGGAATAGCAGGAGAGGGAGACAGAAAGAGAGGGAGAGAGATCCAGCAAAGTCGAGTTGCTGCTGGCTAGTGGCCCAAGTATTAGAGCTCACCAACCTCAAGCATCGCTTGAATGATCCGCATGCAGCTCTCACACCAGCCATGTTGCAGCTACCGTTCGCACGCCTCACAAAGGACTAGATTAGGTAAAGTTATGCTCAGGATAGGCACGAGGGGCTAACAGCAGGGTGACAATTAGTGGGGATGCATTCCTGTGGGCAAGGGAAATCAAAATGCTTTTTGAAATCTTTGTGTGTTGGGACTGTTCCTGTGTTTGCCGGGGACCCTCCAGAGGCAGTTCACAGGCATATCAATGTCCACCTTGAGATTCCGTTTCTTTGAGGCTAAAATGGCTTGGAAACATATTCCACATGGTTGTGTAGGGATTCAGGGACTGTTTTTCAATGATAACGGGAGAAAATGCAGATGACGCAACATATATGGAGAAAGAGAAAGAGTTAATGTTTCAGGCCGATTACATTTGTCACCCTACAGATCCTGTCTAATCTAGTATCTCCATCAGTATTTGCCCTAGTTTCATATTTCCATCATTCAGTCATTTTCTTTTGCTGTTCAGTGAGTTGCCTTCAAAGAGCTGTCTGCAGATTTGCACTTCCTCACTATATAGAACATAGAACAATACAGCGCAGTACAGGCCCTTCGGCCCACGATGTTGCACCGAAACAAAAGCCATCTAACCTACACTATACCATTATCATCCATATGTTTATCCAATAAACTTTTAAATGCCCTCAATGTTGGCGAGTTCACTACTGTAGCAGGTAGGGCATTCCACGGCCTCACTACTCTTTGCGTAAAGAACCTACCTCTGACCTCTGTCCTATATCTATTACCCCTCAGTTTAAAGCTATGTCCCCTCGTGCCAGCCATTTCCATCCGCGGGAGAAGGCTCTCACTGTCCACCCTATCCAACCCCCTGATCATTTTGTATGCCTCTATTAAGTCTCCTCTTAACCTTCTTCTCTCCAACGAAAACAACCTCAAGTCCATCAGCCTTTCCTCATAAGATTTTCCCTCCATACCAGGCAACATCCTGGTAAATCTCCTCTGCACCCGCTCCAAAGCCTCCACGTCCTTCCTATAATGCGGTGACCAGAACTGTACGCAATACTCCAAATGCGGCCGTACCAGAGTTCTGTACAGCTGCAACATGACCTCCTGACTCCGGAACTCAATCCCTCTACCAATAAAGGCCAACACTCCATAGGCCTTCTTCACAACCCTATCAACCTGGGTGGCAACTTTCAGGGATCTATGTACATGGACACCTAGATCCCTCTGCTCATCCACACTTTCAAGAACTTTACCATTAGCCAAATATTCCACATTCCTGTTATTCCTTCCAAAGTGAATCACCTCACACTTCTCTACATTAAACTCCATTTGCCACCTCTCAGCCCAGCTCTGCAGCTTATCTATATCCCTCTGTAACCTGCTACATCCTTCCACACTATCGACAACACCACCGACTTTAGTATCGTCTGCAAATTTACTCACCCACCCTTCTGCGCCTTCCTCTAGGTCATTAATAAAAATGACAAACAGCAACGGCCCCAGAACAGATCCTTGTGGTACTCCACTTGTGACTGAACTCCATTCTGAACATTTCCCATCAACCACCACCCTCTGTCTTCTTTCAGCTAGCCAATTTCTGATCCACATCTCTAAATCACCCTCAATCCCCAGCCTCCGTATTTTCTGCAATAGCCTACCGTGGGGAACCTTATCAAATGCTTTGCTGAAATCCATATACACCACATCAACTGCTCTACCCTCGTCTACCTGTTCAGTCACCTTCTTAAAGAACTCGATAAGGTTTGTGAGGCATGACCTACCCTTCACAAAGCCATGCTGACTATCCCTGATCATATTATTCCTATCTAGATGATTATAAATCTTGTCTCTTATAATCCCCTCCAAGACTTTACCCACTACAGACGTGAGGCTCACCGGTCTATAGTTGCCGGGGTTGTCTCTGCTCCCCTTTTTGAACAAAGGGACCACATTTGCTATCCTCCAGTCCTCTGGTACTATTCCTGTAGCCAATGATGACATAAAAATCAAAGCCAATGGTCCAGCAATCTCTTCCCTGGCCTCCCAGAGAATCCTAGGATAAATCCCATCAGGTCCCGGGGACTTATCTATTTTCAGCCTGTCCAGAATTGCCAACACCTCTTCCCTACGTACCTCAATGCCATCTAATCTATTTACCTGGAGCTCAGCATTCTCCTCCGCAACATTGTCTTTTTCCTGAGTGAATACTGACGAAAAATATTCATTTAGTATCTCGCCTATCTCTTCAGACTCTACACACAACTTCCCATTCCTGTCCTTGACTGGTCCTACTCTTTCCCTCGTCATTCGCTTATTCCTGACATACCTATAGAAAGCTTTTGGGTTTTCCTTGATCCTTCCTGCCAAATACTTCTCATGTCCCCTCCTTGCTCGTCTTAGCTCTCTCTTTAGATCCTTCCTCGCTACCTTGTAACTATCCATCGCCCCAACTGAAAATTCACACCTCATCTTCACATAGGCCTCCTTCTTCCTCTTAACAAGAGATTCCACTTCTTTGGTAAACCACGGTTCCCTCGCTCGGCACCTTCCTCCCTGCCTGACCGGTACATACTTATCAAGAACACGCAGTAGCTGATCCTTGAACAAGCTCCACTTATCCAGTGTGTCCAACACTTGCAGCCTACTTCTCCACCTTATCCCCCCCAAGTCACGTCTAATGGCATCATAATTTCCTTTCCCCCAGCTATAACTCTTGCCCTGCGGTGTATACTTATCCCTTTCCATCCTTAACGTAAACGTCACCGAATTGTGGTCACTGTCCCCAAAGTGCTCACCTACCTCCAAATCCAACACCTGGCCTGGTTCATTACCCAAAACCAAATCCAATGTGGCCTCGCCTCTTGTTGGCCTGTCAACAAACTGTGTCAGGAAACCCTCCTGCACACACTGTACAAAAAACGACCCATCTAATGTACTCGAACTATATCTTTTCCAGTCAATATTTGGAAAGTTAAAGTCTCCCATAATAACTACCCTGTTACTTTCGCTCTTATCCAGGATCATCCTCGCCATCCTTTCCTCTACATCCCTAGAACTATTTGGAGGCCTATAGAAGACTCCCAACAGTGTGACCTCTCCTTTCATGTTTCTAACCTCAGCCCATACTACCTCGGAAGATGAGTCCCCATCTAGCATCCTCTCCGCCACCGTAATACTGCTCTTGACTAGCAGCGCCACACCTCCCCCTCTTTTGCCTCCTTCTCTGAGCTTACTAAAACACCTAAACCCTGGAACCTGCAACATCCATTCCTGTCCCTGCTCTATCCATGTCTCCGAAATGGCCACAACATCGAAGTCCCAGGTACCAACCCATGCTGCCAGTTCCCCTACCTTATTTCGTATACTCCTGGCATTGAAGTAGACACACTTCAAACCACCTACCTGAACACTGGCCCCCTCCTGCGACGTCAAATCTGAGCTCCTGACCTCTATACTCTCATTCTCCCTTACCCTAAAACTACAATCCAGGTTCCCATGCCCCTGCTGCATTAGTTTAAACCCCCCCAAAGAGCACTAACAAATCTCCCCCCCAGGATATTTGTGCCCCTCAGGTTCAGATGTAGACCAACCTGTCTGTAGAGGTCCCACCTTCCCCAGAAAGAGCCCCAGTTATCCAGAAATCTGAATCCCTCCCGCCTGCACCATCCCTGTAGCCACGTGTTTAATTGCTCTCTCTCCCTATTCCTCATCTCACTATCACGTGGCACGGGCAACAACCCAGAGATAACAACTCTGTTTGTTCTAGTTCTGAGCTTCCATCCTAGCTCCCTGAAAGCCTGCCTGACATCCTTATCCCCTTTCCTACCTATGTCGTTAGTGCCAATGTGGACCACGACTTGGGACTGCTCCCCCTCCCCCTTAAGGACCCGGAAAACACGATCCGAGGCATCACGTACCCTTGCACCTGGGAGGCAACATACCAAACGCGAGTCTCTCACGCTCCCACAAAATCTCCTATCTGTGCCCCTGACTATCGAGTCCCCAATTACTAATGCTCTGCTCCTCTCCCCCCTTCCCTTCTGAGCAACAGGGACAGACTCCGTGCCAGAGGCCCGTACCCCATGGCTTACCCCTGGTAAGTCATCCCCCCCACAAGTATCCAAAGCGGTATACTTGTTTCTCAGGGGAACGACCGCAGGGGATCCCTGCACTGACTGCTTTTTCCCAGTCCCTCTTACAGTTACCCATCTATCTCCAATCTTTGGTGTAACTAATTCCCTGAAGCTGCTATCTATGACCCCCTCTGCCTCCCGAATGATCCGAAGTTCTTCCAACTCCAGCTCCAGTTCCCTAACTCGGTCTTGGAGGAGCTGGAGATGGCAGCACTTCCTGCAGGTAAAATCAGCAGGGACACTAACGGAATCCCTCACCTCAAACATCCTGCAGGAGGAACATTGCACTCCCTTCCCTGCCATCCCTCTAACTTTCTACCAAGATCTGGCTAACAACTAAATTACATTTTAAAAACAAAAAAAATATTAATAACAATAATAAAATATGGTACTTACCTCACACCAATGGGTTTTATTATTAGGTTAGAGGAGGAGGGCGGGTGGGAGACACTACACGTGTAGTGTCTCAGGTTTCCTCTCCACCAGAATTTATTGGTGAGGGTCTTCCCAGAAGTCCGCGGGTCGACTTCCTGTTCCCACCTTAAACACTAAAATTTTTTTTAAAATTTAAAGGAGAGACTTACCTCCCAGAAATCACTTCCGCACTGCCCCCGCTGAAATGGACTAGCCTGCTCCGCTCCTGCTGAAATCGACTGGGCCTGCAAGGTAAGTAAGTAGTTAATCAGTACTTACCTCACCCAGGCAGCGACCTTTTAAACGGTCCCCTCTGCCTCGCAGCTCCCGCGCTTTGTCAAATTCCTGCGCTGTTTCTAAGGTCCCGGCTCTCTCTCCCGAACTAAACAGCTGACCTGCAAGGTAAGTAAGTTGTTAATCAGTACTTACCTCACCCAGGCAGCGACCTTTTAAACGGTCCCCTCTGCCTCGCAGCTCCCGCGCTTTTTCAAATTCCCGCGCTGTTTCTAAGGTCCCGGCTCTCTCTCACTCCCGAACTAAACAGCTGACCTGCAAGGTAAGTAAGTAGTTAATCAATACTTACCTCACCCAGGCAGCGACCTTTTAAACGGTCCCCTCTGCCTCGCAGCTCCCGCTCTTTTTCAAATTCCCGCGCTGTTTCTAAGGTCCCGGCTCTCTCTCCCGAACTAAACAGCTGACCAGCAAGGTAAGTAAGTAGTTAATCAGTACTTACCTCACCCAGGCAGCGACCTTTTAAACGGTCCCCTCTGCCTCGCAGCTCCCGCGCTTTTTCAAATTCCCGCGCTGTTTCTAAGGTCCCGGCTCCCGGAATACAGGGAATACTATCCTGTATTCCCTCAGTGTCCTCTCCATCAGCTTGCTGAAAGGCCTCCTCCAGCAGGCTTCAATGTGTAATGCCCATTGTAGAGTTAAGTTATGCAGTGTACATAGAACATGGAACATAGAAAAATACAGCACAGAACAGGCCCTTCGGCCCATGATGTTGTGCCAAACCTTTGTCCTAGATTAATCATAGATCATAGAATTTACAGTGCAGAAGGAAGCCCTTCGGCCCATCGAGTCTGCACCGGCTCTTGGAAAGAGCACACGACCCAAGGTCAACACCTCCACCCTATCTCCATAACCCAGGAACCCCACCCAACACTAAGGGCAATTTTGGACACTAAGGCCAATTTATCATGGCCAATCCACCTAACTTGCACATCTTTGGACTGTGGGAGGAAACCGGAGCACCCGGAGGAAACCCATGCACACACGGGGAGGATGTGCAGACTCTGCACAGACAGTGACCCAAGCCGGAATCGAACCTGGGACCCTGGAGCTGTGAAGCAATTGTGCTATCCACAATGCGACCGTGCTGCCCTTAAGAACAAATTAATCTACACTATATCATTCTACCGTAATCCATGTACCTATCCAATAGCTGCTTGACGGTCCCTCATGTTTCCGACTCAACTACTTCCACAGGCAGTGCATTCCATGCCCCCACTCCTCTCTGGGTAAAGAACCTACCTCTGACATCTCCCCTATATCTTCCACCATTCACCTTAAATTTATGTCCCCTTGTAATGATTTGCTCCACCTGGGGAAAAAAGTCTCTGACTGCCTACTCTATCTATTCCCCTGATCATCTTATAAACCTCTATCAAGTCACCCCTCATCCTTCTCCGTTCTAATAAGCAAAGGCCTAGCACCCTCAACCTTTCCTCGTAAGACCTACTCTCCATTCCAGGCAACATCCTGGTAAATCTCCTTTGCACCTTTTCCAAAGCTTCCACATCCTTCCTAAAATGAGGCGACCAGAACTGTACACAGTACTCCAAATGTGGCCTTACCAAAGTTTTGTACAGCTGCAGCATCACCTCACGGCTCTTAAATTCAATCCCTCTGTTAATGAACGCTAGCACACCATAGACCTTCTTCACAGCTCTATCCACTTGAGTGGCAACTTTCAAAGATGTATGAACATAGACCCCAAGATCTCTCTGCTCCTCCACAATGCCAAGAACCCGACCGTTAACCCTGTATTCCGCATTCATATTTGTCCTTCCAAAATGGACAACCTCACACTTTTCAGGGTTAAACTCCACCTGCCACTTCTCAGCCCAGCTCTGCATCCTAACTATGTCTCGTTGCAGCCGACAACAGCCCTCCTCACGATCCACAACTCCACCAATCTTCATATCGTCTGCAAATTTACTGACCCACCCTTCAACTCCCTCATCCAAGTCATTAATGAAAACCACAAACAGCAGAGGACCCAGAACTGATCCCTGCGGTACGCCACTGGTAACTGGGATCCAGGCTGAATATTTGCCATCCACCACCACTCTCTGACTTCTATCTGTTAGCCAGTTCGTTATCCAACTGGCCAAATTTCCCACTATCCCATGCCTCCTTACTTTCTGCATAAGCCTACCATGGGGAACCTTATCAAATGCCTTACTAAAATCCATGTACACTACATCCACTGCTTTACCTTCATCCACATGCTTGGTCACCTCCTCAAAGAATTTAATAAGACTTGTAAGGCAAGACATACCCCTCACAAATCCGTGCTGACTATCCCTAATCAAGCAGTGTCTTTCCAGATACTCAGAAATCCTATCCCTCAGTATCCTCTCCATTACTTTGCCTACCACCGAAGTAAGACTAACTGGCCTGTAATTCCCAGGGTTATCCCTATTCCCTTTTTTGAACAGGGGCACAACATTCGCCACTCTCCAATCCCCTGGTACCACCCCTGTTGACAGTGAGGACGAAAAGATCATTGCCAATGGCTCTGCAATTTCATCTCTTGCTTCCCATAGAATCCTTGGATATATCCCGTCAGGCCCGGGGGACTTGTCTATCCTCAAGTTTTTCAAAATGCCCAACACATTTTTCTTCCTAACAAGTATTTCCTCGAGCTTACCAGTCTGTTTCACACTGTCCTCTCCAACAATATGGCCCCTCTCATTTGTAAATACTGAAGAAAAGTACTCGTTCAAGACCTCTCCTCTCTCTTCAGGCTCAATACACAATCTCCCGCTACTGTCCTTGATCGGACCTACCCTCGCTCTAGTCATTCTCATATTTCTCTCATATGTGTAAAAGGCCTTGGGGTTTTCCTTGATTCTACCGCCAAAGATTGTTCATGCCCTCTCTTAGCTCTCCTAATCCCTTTCTTCAGTTCCCTCCTGGCTATCTTGTATCCCTCCAGCGCCCTGTCTGAACTTTGTTTCCTCAGCCTTACATAAGTCTCCTTCTTCCTCTTAACAAGACATTCAACCTCTCTTGTCTACCATAGTTCCATCACTCGACCATCTCTTCCCTGCCTGACAGGGACATACATATCAAGGACACGTAGTACCTGTTCCTTGAACAAGTTCCACATTTCACTTGTGTCCTTCCCTGACAGCCTATGTACAGCAAGCCACAACCCTGCAGAATACTCACCCTGGAATACCAGACGTATCCAGGCAGTTTTATCTCGCCAGAGTGCTGTAATAGCCTCCCCGATAAGGCCTGTGGTTGAGACAGAGTGGTCGTGCACATCAACCACTAAGCCTGGGTTCCTGAGAGAAGCCATGAGCCAGGTGTGCAACAGGTCGCTTTTGTTCAAAAGCAGCCAACCTCCCACTTACTGAGATGAATGGGATGATAGAAGATTCTCACTATATGTGAGGGGGCGGTACGGTGCCTCACAGCAGCACGCACCTGGGTTCAATTCCAGCCTTGGGTGTCTAGTGGTGTTTGCAATTTCTCCCCATGTCTGTGCTCCGGTTTCATCCCACAGTCCAAAGATGTGCAGGTTAGGTGGATTGGCCTTGATAATTTGCCTCTTAGTGTCCAAAGGGTAGTTGGGGGTTACAGATTTGCGAGGGAGTGGGCCGAGGTAGGATGTTCTTTCGGAGGGCCGGTGCAGATTTGATGGGCCAAACGGCCTCCTTCTGCACTGTAGGAATTCTATGGTATGAAAGCATCAGGGAGGGCAGCTGTTAAGAAAGCTGACAGTGACCTGCGAGGTGCACTACTGTCCGTCACACATCGATTTGCACTTTAATGGACTGACAACCCTTGCGATTCACCAAAACGGTGGGATTGTGTGAAGGAGCCCACGAGGTGGCGTGGGTGTGGTTAGTAAGACCCTGAACTTGGGGGAAAGCCCGTTGCTTCGCAATGTCCGTGGGGTGAAGGTGATTCACACGTTTGGTGCCGTCAGTCACCCGTCCCTGCAAACGCGGACTGTAGACTGACAGACGCTGCTGACAGGTCCTGCGACTGCCGGGAGGGTGTTGGAGGCAAAGCAGTTCTGGGCTTCCGTGATCTTGCCAGTCTCAGCCTTTGCTCTGGCAGTCTGGATGCACTTGCAGGGTGCAGCATCATTCTGTCGCAGCCACGCCAGAGAATCAAAACCTCGAAGAACTGCAGGCATGTTGTGGTGAGAGCCCAACTTCTCTGTTATTCCATCAGGAATTCTCTCCTCCCATCCCTTCCCTTTCTTTCCTTCACCCTTGCTGTCATTGTGTTTTAAAGCACAAGGTCTCAACTACCTTTTCCTTTTATTGCTTTGCTTCTACTTCACTTATCATTTCTTGTGTGGTTTTTAAGCGCTCGCATTTTCCTTCCTCACAACTAACCCGCCGCCTCATGGCTGTGTCATGGAGCAGGAACAGTGTTGCTCTGTGAGGCCGGCGGGAGCGAGGCCGATAGAGTAGTCGGAGCTTCAGCTATTGCTGCCAATTCTACCTTTAAAATGCGTCATGCCAATCTCTGGTTGCTCGGAGAAGGGGCCAGTGGAATTGATACAGCAGGTGTGTCAGAAACAAAAGAAATAACACGCATTTATAAACTGCCTGTCTTGATGTCAAAATGTCAGCTCCAGGGTCCCAGCTTTGATTCCGATCTTGGGTGACTGTGTGGAGTTTGCTCGTTCTCCCCGTGTCTGCGTGGGTTTCCTCCGGGTACTCCGGTTTCCTCCCACAGTCCAAACATGTGCGGGTTAGGTGGATTGGCCAGGTTACATTGTCCCTTAGTGTCCAAAAGGTTAGGTGGGGTTATGGGGTTACCGGGTTAGGATGGGGGAGTGGGCCTAGGTGAGGTGCTCTTTCAGAGGCTCAGCGTAGACTTGATGGGTCGAATGGCCTCCTTCTGCTCTGCAGGGATTCTATGATTCCAATGATGATCAAGGGTGTCACTTACCCTTTGGGTTACAGTTGAGAACTCTTTTAAAATATAGCCTGAAGTGTGTTGATGGCGTGAAGTCTGTTCCGGTTGCCGTTTAACCCATCCCCCCACAACACTTTCTGCCGATTGCAATAAGACGGTTCCTCCAACAATATGTACGTACTGAAGATTGCAGCATGAGAATTACTGCTGTTTTCTTCCACACTTCGACAGGGGCCTCTTGACAACCCACAGCCAGGCTGAGCTCACCAACTGCCATCTCACCACATCACAGTGTGTTCAACCTTCAACCCTCTATCATGGTGCATGCAGCCATTTCCACTGCGGTAAGTCACCATACAATACAGCTGCACTGTTTGCATCTTCAGAAAATAGGCAGGTACAATCGAGTAATGAGTTGTGTGGACGGAGTATGGTTGCGGAAAAATCACCAACAGTTTGTGGGCCTAAATAACTCACTCAGCCTTTGGCTTCATGATTAATGTGTCCAATCTCACTGGACATTCTACTCTTCAGCAATCACAGAGCCCTTTCATGTCTCCTGTAACTTACTGCTCCTTGCCGGATTTACATAGAATAATCTGCACGACATAATATCCATCACACTGCGCATCGGTGAGCTCAGACAGTGCGGTGGAAAGCCATCTGATGTTGGGGGAGGGGAGGCTCAGGCAGCCATGTCCAATCCTGTTGTCACACTTGTTGAGGAGAATAGGCCTAAACTTGCTGGAGTTTAAAAGGATGAGAGGCGATCTCATTGAAACATGTAAGATTGGGAGAGGGTTTGGCAGGATAGATGCGAAGAGAATGCATCCACTAACTGTGGAGTTAGTGCAAGGAGGTATCGTCAAAGGGTTCGGGCATGCCAGCCGAGAGGAGGAGAAATCCCAGGGTTGTGAATATTTGGAATTCTTCGCTTCAGAGTGCATGGATACTGAATGATTGAGCATCTACAAGGCTGAGATTGGTAGATTTTGGGAGTCTAAAGGGAATCAAAGCATATTTGGATAGGATAAAGTGGATTTGGCGACTTCTGGTGATGGGGATGTGCTGCGAAGTCGCAGATCAGGTGGCTCTCCGCCCAGAAACACGGAAATAGAGGGGGTGATTCTCCGCTGCCCGACACCCATATCCTAATCAGTGTTCGGGCGGAGAATCGACTCCGACGCCCAAATCGGGGCAGGCGCCAGTTTGACGCCGGTCAGACATGCTCCGCCCCCTCGGAAATGGCGTAATCGGTCGCATGCTGTGCGCCGTTGCAAAGGCGTTTGCTCGTCACCGGCCGGCCCACCCGCGATGCACCATCCCCGATGGGCTGAGTTCCCAACTGCACGGGACACGTGTGGTCTCAACGGTCGGGAACCCGGCAGACTGTGTCCAGAGCCGCCACACTTGGCTGGGATCTGTGCCACTGGCCGGGGGGGGGGGGGGGGTCTTCCGCAAAGGCTGGGGCCCTGGTGGGGGTGGCCTGTGAGGTTGCGGATGGCAGGTCACGTTTTCCCACAGCCGGCGTCATGTTGTACGGCGCGACTGCTGCAGGTCGTCAGCCATGCGCGTGCGCGGCCAGAGAACCAGCCATTATCTGGCCGTTTTCGGCACGGGACCCGGCACTTAGACACTGAAATGGTGAAGCCAGCCCAGGGTCTTTCACCGGAAATCAAAGAGATTAACATAGAATTCACAGTGCAGAAGGAGGCCATTCGGCCCATCGAGTCTGCACCAGCTCTTGGAAAGAGCAGCCTACCTAAGGTCAACACCTTCACCCTATCCCCATGACCCAGTAAGGGGCTAGTTTAGCACACTGGGCTAAATCGCTGGCTTTGAAAGCAGACCAAGGCAGGCCAGCAACACGGTTCAATTCCCGTACCAGCCTCCCCGAACAGGCGCCGGAATGTGGCGACTAGGGGCTTTTCACAGTAACTTCATTGAAGCCTACTTGTGACAATATGCGATTTTCATTTCATTTCAGTAACCCCACCCAACACTAAAGGGCAATTTTGGACACTAAGGGCAATTTAGCATGGCCCATGCACCTAACCTGCACATCTTTGGACTGTGGGAGGAAACCGGAGCAGCCGGAGGAAACCCACACAGACATGGGGAGAACGTGCAGCCTCTGCACAGGCAGTGACCCAAGCCGGAATTGAACCTGGGACCCTGTAGCTGTGAAGCAATTGTGCTAACCACTATGCTACCGTGCTGCCCTAATGGCCCGCTAAAACAAAGTAAAAACATTCCCACACCTCAACCAACAGCAACGCGAAGGGAAATGCTGAACCACAGCTACTCCAGAGGCCGCGTGGAAACTAAGAGTGGAAAACACCAGGATAAGCAAATGGCTGAGCCGGCGGTGGCACGAGGCGGTGAAAGGCGGGATTCGCCAGAACGAGAAGGGCCGACCTGCCGCACAAGGAACCCTCCCCCCCTCCACAACCCCCACCCCCCACACCAGAGAATGGGTGGAGGATGTTTCTCTCAAAGAACTGAGATAACACAGGGAATAGACGAAAACCGGCATCCAGGCTGCGGGCTGGGGGCGCGGTCGCGGATGCTCTGGCAACCATGCAGGTGGCCCTAGACAAGGCGGAGAGACCATAAGACATAGGAGCTGTGGTAGTCACCACTGTTGTATTATATTGTATATATAGGTATTACGGTAAGGCCCCTGTACTACAGGTACGGGGGTAGAACCCTGCCTGCTGGCTCCGCCCAGGAGGCGGAGTATAAATGTGTGTGCTCTCCGAACAGCAGCCATTTTGTAAGCTGCTGTAGGAGGCCACACATCTCTGTGTAATAAAGCCTCGATTACATTCTACTCTCGTCTCGTCATAATTGATAGTGCATCAGGAGCAGAATTACTCCACTCGGCCCATCGAGTCTGCTCCGCCATTCAATCATGGCTGATATTTTTCTCATCCTCATTCTCCTGCCTTCTCCCCATATCCCCTGATCCCCTTATTAATCAAGGACCTATCTATCTCTGTCTTAAAGACACTCAGTGATTTGGACTCCACAGCCTTCTGCGGCAAAAGGGTTCCACAGATTCACCACCCTCTGCGAAAGAAATTCCTCCTCATCTCTGTTTTAAAGGATCATCCCTTTAGTCTGAGATGGTGTCCTCTAGTTCCAGTTTTTCCCACAAGTGGAAACATTCTCTCCACGTCCAGAGGCGCCTGGAAGCCCAGGAAAGCACCATCAAAGAGCTGGAGAAGGCCGCAACAGACCGGGGTGACCGGATCACCGTCCTGGTAAAAGGAGCAGGGTTGGTCAGGACACAGGGGAGTCTGAAGGGAAAAATTGACGACCAGGGAAACGAATCAAGGCACCAGAACATGCGGGTTGTGGGGTTGCCGGAGGGGAACAAACAGATTATGTGGCCCAAATGCTGGCTAACCTGTTAGGAAGAGACAGCTTCCCCAACACATCGGAAATGGACAAAGCACACCAGTCACTTTGCCCAAAGCCCAGAGCCGGGGAACAGTTGAGGGTGATAATCGCTGAGATGCACTGGTACCAAGACTGGGATCAAATCCTGGACAAAGGGAAACCCCAGGGCCCAGCCTCACGGTGAGAACAGTCACCGTGGCCATCTTGGATGGCCCATTAACAAAGGGAAACCCCAGAGTGCAGGGGTGCGTCCACCAGGTAAGTATGTTTTTTAAAAAATATATATTTTATTAAAGTTTTTCGATCAAAAAGAATTTTCCATTTTTACAACTTCGTAACAAAATGTACATTGACTGTTATTTAAACAATATGTTAACTAACAACAAGTGCAGAAAAAGAAATAGTAACATTGAAAAAATAAATATAATTATAAACAACTAGCATGGAAAAGAACAAAAAAAAACCAAGGACCCACATGTACCCCCCCCCCCCCCCACCCCCCTGGGTTGCTGCTGCTGTCTTTCCTGTTTTCCCT
Organism: Scyliorhinus torazame; assembly: GCF_047496885.1. Taxonomy (NCBI): domain Eukaryota; kingdom Metazoa; phylum Chordata; class Chondrichthyes; order Carcharhiniformes; family Scyliorhinidae; genus Scyliorhinus; species Scyliorhinus torazame. The sequence goes on along the minus strand of NC_092715.1, from coordinate 243,911,304 downwards.
TATCGCTCTGCGAGATAGTCAAGGAACGGTTGCCACCGCCTGGTGAACCCTTGAGCTGAACCTCTGAGTGCGTACTTTATTCGCTCCAATTTTATAAACCCTGCCATATCGTTTATCCAGGCCTCCACGCCCGGGGGTTTAGCTTCTTTCCACATAAGTAGAATCCTTCGCCGGGCTACTAGGGACGCAAAGGCCAAAACATCGGCCTCTCTCGCCTCCTGCACTCCCGGCTCTTCTGCAACCCCAAATATAGCCAACCCCCAGCTTGGTTCGACCCGGACCCCCACCACCTTTGAGATCACTCTTGCCACACCCACCCAGAACCCATGCAATACCGGACATGACCAAAACATGTGGGTGTGGTTCGCCGGGCTTCTCGCGCACCTCCCGCACCTATCCTCCACTCCAAAAAATCTACTCAGCCTTGCTCCCGTCATATGCGCCCTGTGTAGAACCTTGAATTGGATCAGGCTGAACCTGGCACACGAGGACGAGGAATTTACCCTACTTAGGGCATCTGCCCACAGCCCCTCCTCAATCTCTTCCCCCAGCTCCTCCTCCCATTTACCCTTTAGCTCCTTTACCATCGTCTCCCCCTCGTCTCTCATTTCCCTGTATATATCGGACACTTTACCATCACCGACCCATGCCCCCGAGATCACTCTGTCCTGGATCCCCTGCGCCGGGAGCTGCGGAAATTCCCTCACCTGTTGCCTTGCAAATGCCCTCACTTGCATATATCGGAAGGCATTCCTAGGTGGCAACTCGTATTTTTCTACCAGTGCTCCCAGACCCGCGAACGTCCCGTCCAAGAACAAGTCCTTCAATTTCACAATTCCTGCTCGTTGCCAAGATTGGAATCCCCCATCTATCCTTCCCGGGACGAACCTGTGGTTGTTCCTTATCGGGGACCACACCGAGGCACCCGTCACCCCCCTATGTCGTCTCCACTGCCCCCAAATCTTCAAAGTCACCACCACCACTGGGTTTGTGGTGTATTTTGGGGGGGAAAACGGTAACGGCGCCGTCGCCAGTGCTTTTAAACTTGTTCCCCTACAGGACGCCATCTCCAGCCTTTTCCACGCCGCTCCTTCTTCTTCCCTCATCCACTTACATATCATAGACACGTTGGCGGCCCAATAGTAATCACTCAGGCTCGGCAGTGCCAGTCCCGCTCAATCCCTCCTACGCTGCAGGAACCCCCTCTTTACCCTTGGGGTCTTTCCAGCCCACACAAAGCTCATAATACTCCTATCCACTTTCTTGAAGAAGGCCTTTGTAATCAGTATGGGGAGGCACTGAAACACGAAAAGAAACCTCGGGAGGACCACCATTTTGACCGCCTGTACCCTACCCGCCAATGACAGGGGCACCATGTCCCACCTTTTAAAGTCCTCCCCCATCCGCTCTACCTGTCGTGTCAAGTTAAGTTTATGCAAGGTTCCCCAGTTCCTAGCCACCTGGATCCCTAGATATCGAAAGTCCTTTGCTACTCTCCTCAGCGGCAGATCGTCTATTCCTGTTTCCCGGGTGCATCACAAATAGTTCACTCTTTCCCATGTTCAATTTGTATTTCGAGAACTCTCCAAACTCCCTGAGTGTCTGCATTATCTCAGGCAACCCCTCCACTGGGTCCGCTACATATAGCAGCAGATCATCCGCATATAATGACACCCGATGTTCCTCTCCTCCTCTAAGCACCCCTCTCCACTTTTTAGAGCCCCTCAGCGCTATGGCCAATGGCTCGATTGCCAACGCGAACAGTAACGGGGACAAGGGACACCCCTGTCTTGTGCCCCTATGTAATCGGAAATAGTCGGATCGTTGCCTGTTTGTAACCACGCTTGCCACCGGGGCCCCGTACAGGAGCTGAACCCATCTGATGAACCCCTCTCCAAATCCAAATCTCTTCAGTACCTCCCACAGGTAGTCCCACTCCACTCTATCAAATGCCTTCTTTGCATCCATCGCCACCACTATCTCCGCCTCCCCCTCCCCTTTAACAAACCCTGTCTGGTCGTCATGTACCACCCCTGGGACACAGTCCTCTATCCTAGTCGCCATCACCTTGGCCAGTAACTTGGCATCTACATTTAGGAGGGAGATGGGCCTGTATGACCCGCACTGCAGCGGGTCTTTGTCTCGTTTCAGGATCAACGATATCGTCGCCTCCGACATCGTCGGGGGTAGTGTCCCCCTTTCCTTAGCCTCATTGAAGGTTCTCGCCAGGAGTGGGGCCAGTAGGTCCACATATTTCCTGTAAAATTCCACTGGGAACCCATCTGGTCCCGGGGCCTTTCCTGCCTGCATGTTCCCAATTCCTTTTACCACCTCTTCCACCTCAATCTGCGCTCCCAGACCTGTCACCTCCTGCTCCTCAACCCTCGGGAACTCCAACTGGTCCAAGAAGTGCATCAGTCCCTCTTTCCCCTCCGGGGATTGGGACTTATACAGCCTCTCATAGAATGACTTAAACACCCCGTTCACCCTCTCCGCCCTCTGTTCCATCCTTCCCTCCCCGTCCCTAATTCCTCCGATCTCTCTCGCTGCCCCCCTCTTCCTAAGTTTTTGGGCCAGCAGTCGGCTCGCTTTCTCTCCGTATTCATACTGTACTCCCTGTGCCTTCCTCCACTGCGTCTCCTCCTTACCAGTGGTCAGCAGGTCAAATTCCGTCTGTAGTCTCCGTCTTTCCCTGTATAACCCTTCATCCGGGGCGTCTGCATATTGCCTATCCACCCTCAGAATCTCCCTGATCAGTCTCTCACTTTCTTTACCCTCTTCTTTCCCCTTGTGGGCTCTTATGGAAATCAGCTCCCCCCTAACCACCGCTTTCAGCGCCTCCCACACTACTCCCACCTGGACCTCTCCATCATCGTTGACCTCTAGGTATCTTTCAATGCATCCCCTCACCCTTCCACATACCCCCTCGTCCGCCAACAGTCCCATGTCTAATCTCCAAAGTCGGCGCTGCTCCTTCTCCTCTCCTAGATCCAGATCCACCCAGTGTAGGGCATGATCTGAAACGGCTATAGCCGAATATTCCGTTCCTGCCACTTTCGGGATCAGCGCCCTTCCCAGGACAAAAAAGTCTATCCGGGTGTATGCTTTATGGACGTGGGAGAAGATGGAAAACTCCTTACTCCTCGGTCTAGCAAATCTCCAGGGATCTACTCCTCCCATCTGCTTCATAAACCCCTTAAGCACCTTGGCCGCTGCCGGCCTCCTCCCGGTCCTAGATCTGGACCGGTCCAGCCCTGGGTCCAGCACCGTGTTGAAGTCCCCCCCCAATACCAAATTTCCCATCTCTAGGTCCGGGATGCGCCCCAACATACGCTTCATAAAACCCGCCTCATCCCAGTTCGGGGCATATACATTCACCAGCACCACCGCCTCACCTTGCAATCTGCCACTCACCATCACGTACCTGCCCCCACTGTCCGCCACTATGGTCTTAGCCTCAAACAGTACCCGTTTCCCCACCAGTATTGCCACCCCTCTATTTTTCGCATCTAATCCTGAGTGGAAAACCTGTCCCACCCATCCTCTCCTTAATATGACCTGATCCGCCACTTTCAGGTGCGTCTCTTGAAGCATAACCACATCTGCCTTCAGCCTCTTTAGGTGCGCAAATACCCTTGCCCTCTTAATCGGCCCGTTCAACCCTCTCACGTTCCACGTGATCAACCGGGTTGGGGGGCCCTTTACCCCCCCCCCATCGTCGACTAGCCATCCCCTTTTTTAAACCAGCTCCTCACCCGGGTCCCACGCACCCGTTTGTCCCCCAGACGGCGCCCTCCCATCCCGACCATCCCATCCCATATCAGCTCCCCCTGACCCTCAGCAGCAGCAACCCAGTTAATCCCCCCCCCGCCCTACTTTTCCCGCCACAATTTCCGTAGCGCGGGAGAAAAGCCTGTGCTTCCCTCTCGGCACCGCCCCTAATGGCGCAGTTCCCTCTCCCCTTCCCTGTCCCCTTCCCCACCGGCGCCCACATTTCTTCGTGTCCCCCCTTCTGGGGGTGGGGGAGAAAAAATCTCCCGTCCAACACTTTTACAGATAAGCCCTCCCCCTCTCCCCCCTTTACAATTCCTTGCCACCACCTCGCTACTTCTTTCCAAACATCCATTCCTCAAATCTAGTCCAACTTCTCTTCTTGAATAAATGCCCACGCCTCCTCCGCCGTCTTGAAGTAGTGGTGTTTGCCCTGGTGTGTAAACCACAGTCTTGCCGGCTGCAATATTCCAAATTTCACTTTTTTTCCTGTGGAGCACCGCCTTGGCCCGGTTGAAACTCGCCCTCCTTCTCGCCATTTCCGCACTCCAATCTTGATACACGCGGATCACTGCGTTCTCCCAAATGCTACTCCGTGTCTTCTTAGCCCATCTCAGGACCATCTCTCTATCTTTGTAGCGGTGGAACCTCATCACTATTGCTCGCGGTATTTCCCCTGCCTTCGGTCTTCTCACGAGGACTCGATACGCTCCCTCCACTTCCAGGGGGCCCGTCGGGGCCTCAGCTCCCATTAAAGTATGGAGCATCGTACTCACATACGCCCCAACATCCGCTCCCTCTGCCCCTTCGGGAAGACCCAAAATCCTTAAATTCTTCCTCCTCAAGCTATTTTCCAGGGCTTCCAGCCTTTCTATGCACCTCTTATGTAGTGCCTCGTGCGTCTCCGTCTTCACCACCAAGCCCTGTATCTCGTCTTCATTCTCGGTTGCCTTTGCCTTCACTCCACGGAGCTCCATCTCCTGGGTCTTTTGCGTCTCCTTCAATCCCTCAATCACCAGCAACATCGGCGCCAGCACCTCCTTCTTGAGCTCCTCCACACATCGCCGGAGGAACTCCTGCTGTTCCGGGCCCCATACCATCTGGGCTCCCTCAGCCGCTATCTTGCTACTCCCTTCTCTTCTCTGCCGCTGCTCCAGAGGATCCTCCGCAATCTGGCCACTACTATCGCTTCTTTCCATCCACACCCGGGGGGACTCCTTCCTTTATTGCCTCACACTGAGTTTGGCCGTGAAAAATTTCCGTTGGGGCTCCCGATAAGAGCCCAAAAGTCCGCTAAAACGGGAGGTGCCGAAACGTGCGACTCAGCTGGTCATCGCCGCAACTGGAAGTCAGGTAAGTATGGTTAATCCCAGGGCACCACAGTGGTGCAGTGGTTAGCATTGCTGCCTCACAGCGCTGAGGTCCCAGGTTCGACCCTGGCCCTGGGTCACTGTCCGTGTGAAGTTTACACATTCTCCCCGTGTTTGTGTGGGTTTTGCCCCCAAAGATGTGCAGGGTAGGTGGATTGGCCACACTAAATTGCCCCTTAATTGAAAAAAATGAATTGGGTACTCGAAATTAAAAAAAAAAAAATATGGTTAATCCCACAGGAGCGGGGGAACATAAAACTCCACCAGAATAGTCACCTGGAACGTTAGGCGACTCAACGGCCCAGTGAAAAGATCCAGAGTCTTCTCACAACGTTTAAAAGTTCCTCACTGTTTCTTTTGGGTCCAGTAGTACCTCCCTGTCTTTTACATGACTCTCTTGGATACTTTCAAGTTCTGCGGTGTTCTAGCTGTTGGGTTTATGGTTGTGCGTCAGGTAGCCTTTGCTTTTTGCTTTCAAGACAGATGTCAGGCGCGATTCAACGGAAAATAATCTGTGTCCGGTTTTGGGCGTGTTTAGCGGGGTGTTTCTCGGTGGCAGCAGTGCCAAGGAACACCTGACTATTCAACAGCACTTTGCTTTGTTTTTGGCCTTGGGAAGTTTCTCTCCACCGGGACCACACTTGAGTCATTTCCTGCTGGTGAGCCCAGCAGGAAAGGCCCCTCGCAGGTCGGGCGCCATTTTGTTTGGCTGCCTCAACCCCTCCCCCCCCCTTTCAGTCCCCCCCACCCTATTTTTGACCCCGCTCCTCCCCCCCCCCCCCACCCCCCGACCTCTGGGAGGCCACCAGGAACAACCCCTCATCTCTCTTCCCCCCAGTAAGGCCCTCCGGGACCTGATCCCTGGCAATGCCAACCTGGCACCCTGGCAGTGCCCTGCCAAGCTGACAGTGCCACCCTGGAACCCTGTCAGTGCCAGGGTGTCACTACCACAGTGCCACAGTGCCCAGGGGCCAGAGGGAGTGCCAGGGTATCACCCTGCTCTGTCCCAGATTACCCAGTGTCCTGGTCCATGTTTGTGGAAACCAGTACTAAACGACACCCTGGCGTGGCCTTCCTTGCGTGGCTGTCAGGTTCCAGCTGCCGGTGGAATGCATATTTAAATGAGACGAATGGATCATTTAAATATGTAGATCTGGATTACGGCCAATGAGGGCGAGACCCAGATCGCAACTTCTTGCAAGGTTTCATTAAATCTCGAGGCGTTATGAGTCTCACAAATCTCACGAGAGGCCTCTTGCAAGAGTCAACGACCTCGTCCTGACACCAAGTCGGGCGCGAAGAGGGCGTTAAATCACTCCCGTCATTTCTGCTGAGTGGGTCTCAAACCACTCTTTGTTCCCTTACCAAATTTTTGCTGTGTCAGAAATGATTGAACTCAGCGACTTCCAAACTTCATCAACATATTCCCCTGGCTTTGGGAACTGCTGTGAGCTGCACTCCCGGGAGACGGACAACTCTCAGTCTGCATTTGATGCTCTCCTGCAGCTTTCTGTCACAGATGAGTTCGACGAAAGGCCATCATCACTTCATCTCGAGACGGCCACGAATTGTTTAGAAATCTGAAAGGCATACAGTAAGGATGAAATTCCAGCTGAACTTCCGAAACACATCAATCCCATCTACTGCCGCACCTTCATGACCTCCACCTTCTCTGTTAGAGGGCTGGACATGGGCGGCACAAAATTCATTCTGTTATGCAAAAACCAAGGTGAGAGAGGAAATTGCAACAACTACAGGAGCATTTCACTCCTTAGCATCCCTGGGAAGCCCTTCACTAGGGACCTGGTTAAAAGACTCCAGCTACTTGCTAACCAAGTGTGTCCAGAAATACAGTGGATTCCACGCTGGTGGATCTACAGTGAATCATAGAATCGTAGAATCACTATAGTTCAGAAGGAGGCCACTCGGCCCATCGAGTCTACATGATCTTCTCCATATGCCAGCTACAAGCGAGGTGTAGGGACCTTGCTTTAGTGGGTCTCACTAAAGTATTTGACACATCAGCAGGACAGAACAGGCGAAAATTGGTTGTTCACCAAAGTTCCCAAGTCATATCCGTTCCTTTCATGCCAACATCCACTGCACTCTGCAGTTTAGAGGCACCACCTCTGCCGGTTTCAATCTGAAGAAACTGTCCTGGCCCCCACTCTGTTTGGTATCTTCTTCTCCAGGTTCCTGGTCTTTTCTTCCTCTGAAGGAGTTTAGCTGCATACTGGGCCGGACAGTAAGCTCTCCAATATGTCCAGAATGAAATGAAAACAAAACAACCTTGATCGATAAACTCCTGAGCTGGTCACTGACATGGAAATTCAGCTGCAAAGTACCCATGGATTGTCTCTCCATGCCTGTAACTTCTTCTCCATTGCTATAAGCATCAAGGCATCCCTGACTATAGGGCAGGGTGTCACACTAAACAACACTCTCTGCTGGAAATGGTGAGCAAATTTTGCCAGCTTGTGTCCATGGTGACAGAAAATCTGCCTCTTGATGCACACAGTAAGCAGATATCCCCATTGGCCGACCCAAATATCATGCATGGAAAAATTATGAAGCTGTCTCTAAACACCGGGGTGCACCTTACTGTATGACTGAATCCTTGGATGACTTACAGTTACCATGAGAAGGAAGCTCAACAACTTTCACCTCGTTTTTTTGCAGCGCACTCTGGGCATCTCACGGGAGGACAAAATCACTCATGCGACTGTTCTGTCAAACACAAATCTTCCAAGTATGCTGACGCTCATCAGGCAAAGGCCACTTTGTTGGTTCGGGCATGTTTGCTTCAAACACACATGTCAGCTTGACATCCAGCCCCTAAACATCGCTTTTCACACCCAGAGGCGCTAGCCAATGACAGATAGAAATAGCAACAGCACCTTTGGAATGGCACATGCCAAGATGATGATCAATGGCAGGAGCAGCTTGGCAACAGGCGCCAATGCCAAAAACAAACCAAAGCGACTCTGGATAATCACCTTGTGTGCAATACTTGTGGCAGAACCGGCCTCTCGCTCTTCAGCCATCAGCAAAAGTGCATCATATAAACGTTTTGCATCCCAAACCGATGGGAACAAAGTCCCATAGCGAGCGCATTTAGCAGCATGTTTCCTAGCACTCGCAGCACCGAGAAACACAACATTATAAACGCCACTCGCGTCAGATAAGGGGCCTCATGGGGAACGTGCGGCCGAGGCTGCCCATAGCCCCATTTTGTGCACTGAGGATCTCCGCTCGCTGCAACTCCCCAGTGTAGGGAGAGATCGGGGCGCCGTTTGTAAATGGTGTCTTGATCTCCAAAGCCCTCAACCCAACATCTGATTCCACCCCCCCCCCCCCAAGGCACTATGGGAGGGTCCCCAGCTCCCCTCCAACACCCACACAGGGCACCCCTGGCTCAATCATCACCATGTGAAAAATATTGGCTTGGCACCCTGGCAGTGCCCCTGCCAGCACCACCTGGGCACCTTGACAGAGCCAGGTTGGTACCCAGGTGGCACTGCCAGGCTGTCCAGGTGGCACCAGCAGTGCCAGGGCACGGCCTGCCCAAACAGCATGCACTTGCAGAGATATTCTGGAAGCTATAATGCTTGCAATTATCCTCGGGTCTAATTAGGGTACGGCCAACGTTTACCATTGAAATGAAAGCAGATGAGAACTGAGTCATGTGGAGCGGTAGGAATTCTGGCTAACATCAGCATAGCTGTATGAAAGACAAAAGATTCCATATAACCATTGCAGACCATATGGCAATTTTGTGCATTTCTATAGGGGGTTGATAGATTGTGAAATTACTGTATCTATTTTAGGTTGTGTAGGGGCACTGTTTAAAAATATCTCATTTTATGTATGTAAGTTTCCATCTGCGAGCACTTTTCATTCTATTTTGTTGGGTCTTAAAGTGCCTTGGCTGATGACTGAACTAGGTGGAACTTTACTGCAATTATATATGTGCAAGGGCAGCACGGTAGCATTGTGGATAGCACAATTGCTTCACAGCTCCAGGGTCCCAGGTTCGATTCCGGCTTGGGTCACTGTCTGTGCGGAGTCTGCACATCCTCCCCGTGTGTGCGTGGGTTTCCTCCGGGTGCTCCGGTTTCCTCCCACAGTCCAAAGATGTGCAGGTTAGGTGGATTGGCCATGCTAAATTGCCCTTAGTGTTGGGTGGGGTTACTGGGTTATGGGGATGGGGTGGAGGTGTTGACCTTGGGTAGGGTGCTCTTTCCAAGAGCCGGTGCAGACTCGATGGGCCGAATGGCCTCCTTCTGCACTGTAAATTCTATGAAACATATACCACAATTTGCTTGTGCAGCATCATTAACATAGTTGAACACCCAAAGGTGAGCAATATCAGTTGAAATTTAGTACTGAACCACACAAGGCGATATTAAACAGCTGACCAAAATCTTGGTCACTGAAGTATCATAGAATCATAGAATTTACAGTGCAGAAGGAGGCCATTGGGTCCATCGGGTCTGCACTGACCCTTGGAAAGAGCACCCTACTCAAGCCCATACCTCCAGCCTATACCCCCAACCCAGTAACCTCCAACCTATCCCCCCAACCCAGTAACCCCAACTAACCTTTCTGGACACCAAGTGCAAATTAGCGGGGCCAATCCACCTAACCTGCACATTTTTGGTCTGTGGGAGGAGACCGGAGCACCCAGAGGAAATGGAAACATGGGGAGAATGTGCAGACTCTGCACAGACAGTGACCCAAGCCGGGAATCGAACCTGGGACCCTGGAGCTGTGAAGCAACGGTGCTAACCACTGTGCTACCGTGCTGCCCCTGTGCTACCATACAGGTAAGAGTATCTTAAGTGAGGAGCGAGAGGTGGAGATGTTAAAGGGTAAATTTCAGAGATTATAACCCAAAGAACTGAAGGCATAGCAACCAAAGGAAACTGGGGGTGCACAATAGGCTAGAACTGTAGGAATACAGAGTTTCCAGAGCATTTCCAGAGGAGGTTTCCTAGATAAAGATGGAGCAGTTCCCTGGATGTTGACAAGAGGATAAGATTTTGCTGGAAATACTCAGCAGGTCCAGCACCTGTGGGGAGAAAGTTAACGTTTCAGGTTGACGTTCTTTAATCAGAAAAGATTTGGAAACAGCATATGGACAGCAGAGGTTAGATTGGGCCAAAGTTTAGGGAGGGTGGATGATAAGAGGCTGGCTATGGGGGGGGGGGGGGCACTGGAATAGTAGTGTCTGGAGGTGACAAACGCATGAATATAAGTTTCAGCAGGAGATTGGCAGAGGTAAGAGCAGAGACAGTTACTGAGATGGAAGTAGGCGACCTTGGTATTGGAGGGGGTGTGGAATTGGAAACTCAACCCGGGCTCAGATAAGATGCCGAGACTGGGAGTAGTCCAGTTCAGTCTCGGACAGTGACTAGAGTAGGGGATGCAATCGATGGCTAGAATCCCCCATTCTCTGCCAGAATTCTCGCAGAATACCCATGTCAAAACTACAAAATGTCTCCTGTTGTTATTTGTAATTCAACTCCTTTCTCAGAGGGTTGAGCTTGCTCAGGACTTCATTTGCTCTCCGACTGTAACTTCCCAGAAAGCCTATTTACGTTCTGTAGCCAGAATTGATACCAAATCGTTGCTGAAGTTGTGGGACTGGACTGAGGGAATCACAAAAAAAAATTTCAGAGTTATCTCTGAATTCCGAGAGCATTCCTATGCTATATTTGTAAGACGAAAAAAACTACAGCAATTCTCAATTACCTTTCAGTTTCCATTGTCCCATCAGGGAGTTCCCTCTATTGTGCTGATAATAGAAGCATCATTACACACACAGGGGAAAATGTTATCGTCAAGTAAAAAATAATTGTATCAAGTGCAGATATCATTCCTATGTCAGGAAACTAAACTAAAACAAACCCTGAGGTTAGGCATCAGGATCAAGGCCATTGTTAAAAAGGGACTGTAATCTTAAAGTGAGCTCACCATTGTGGGTTAGCACTGGCTAGAAGCTCAAGTAGACCAGCCGTTTAAATACTGTGGCTGCAGACAGAGGTCAGAGGCTGGGTCATGGGTGGCAAGGGACCCACCTCCTGATTCCCTAAAACCTTTCCACCATCTACAAGGCACAAGTCAAGAGTTTGATGGAATACTCCCCGTTTACCTAGATGAGTGCCGCTCCAACAACGCTCAAGAGGTTCGCCATTATCCAGAACAAGCAGCTCCCATGTTTCAATCTAAACATTCCCAGCCTCCACCACAGTGATTTAGATGTCTACCATCTACAAGATGCACTGCAGCATCTCACCAAGGCTTTTGTCAGCACCTTCCAAGCCTGCAACCTCTGCCACCTAGAGGGAGAAGTGCTTCTGATGATTGGGAACACTACCACCTTCAAGTTCCCCTCCAAGACACAAATCATCCTGAATGGAAATTCATCACCATTCCTTCCCTGTTGCTGGATTAAAATCCTGAACTCCCTGTCTAACAGCACTGTAGGTCTACCTACACCAGATGGACTGCAACAACATTAAAATGCACTTCTCCACCACTTTCTCGATGGCAATTATGGGTAGACAATAAATGCTTGCCTTACGAGCAATGCCCAACTCCCAAGAATGAATATAAAAATTTGAGGGCAGTGTTTAGTTAGAGACCAAGAAAAATGTCCCAATGGGTCGGAATGTTTAGTGGCCTGAATTCAGCTGCCTGATCTCAGCCCAGATAGTGGTAGTGTTACAATTGGTTCCCTGGACTAGCGCAGGTCAATCAGTTGAGAATCCCACTCCTCATCATGATCCTCGACGGTTGGATGGATTTGCATTTGTATTGTTAAAGACAGGAATACCCTCAGTCATCAATGTTCACTTAGTTGAGTTATCTGTCATCTACAGGACTGCACTCCTTCAAACAGACTAAACTCTAAAATAAAAAGCGGGAGCGAAAGATTGACCAGGAAAATGAAAAACTGAGGAGAAAAAAGGAAGTGAGGCCTTGAAGTTCATTTGACGGTACTACAATTGGGACTGGGGTCCCACGGTGGAGCAATTCCTCCAAAGGAACGAACCGAGGTAGTGACAGCAAATGGAGGCTCGACTAGGTGGGTGACTGATGATAATTATAAATGTTCGATTTGAAATTTTTGGGGGTGGAATAACCAAGCTGATTTTTGAATAGTAAACACTTTTGTTTCAGCCCCACTGGGTGAACGTCCACGCACAGTGATTGTTGATATAAATATATGTAAAATTAATATGGGAGAAATCCTGTTACTATCGCAGCAAAATGTATCAGGTAAATGCGAAATTCAACCTTGACAGGTTTGCAAAATGGATGACACTGAACTGGTTGACCTTTATGCTGATTGTCCAAATTTTATTTCAATTTAAGTCATAAACAGTCAATCAATCTGAGAGGAGATGCCAACTCCTTCAAGACAACAAGGAAGGAGTAAATGGTGAATGAAGCTATAATGACTTCATAAAGAGTACAGTCCTGGACCCCTTGATAGCTCTAGTGTGCTGATAGGATTGGTATTGAATCATTCAGGCCATGAAAGGTCGGACATTTAATCCCTCATCTTTGTTGAGTTAACTAATCTCAAGTAGAATGAAAGGCGGGGGAGGGGCGGTGGTGATATAATTGGCCTTGTTTTCATTAGACCAAGGTGAGTAAATCCAGCCCTTCCTGGCAGCGGGATCTTCCAGTCCCGCTGACTGCAGTCGATCCCTGCCATCGGGTACTTGCGAGCGGTGCAAATTGACTGGAGGATCCCGCCAGCAGCCGGATATTCCAACCTCCTGTTCTCAGCGAGAAGCCTCGCCTTTTAACAGCCCATGTTTGGACATTTGCTTCATATAAATTTGGTGGTTCGGTAAATGGGCCAACAATTCTGTGTAAAATAAATCTTTCAAACATCAGCTGAACAAATGGCAAGCTCAATTTTATGAATGAAGGACTTAAGTTGGCCAAGAAACTGGAAGAAGTCGAGGAATCTTTTAAATCTACCGGAATAGGCAAACAAAGTTTTGGGTTAATATTGATTTTTGTCATGAAATATGATTTTTCTGATCTGCAAATGTAGTGACTAAATTGAAACGTGTTAAATAAAGATATAAACTAAGCATAAATAGATTTGAGAATTAAGTTTCCCGGGCTTTATTTTATTGGAAGCACTTCAATAAAACACATTGGTTTGAATTTGTTCTGAATCTGCTACATTTATACTGTGCATATACAATTGTTTGGTGTTTTTGTTATGTATGATTATGTTTGTCTGTCTACTCTTCTCTGTTCTGTTTACTGTTAAACATGCCTGGATGCGGTTACTGATGTAGCCACCTGAGTTGGCCACTTCCCGACTTAAAATGGAGAACCGCAAAGGCTGAAGGGAAATTCAGCCAACACAGGCAAAAACTAGCAGGTGCACGTTTACTGTGTATTAGACTCTGCAGAAACCCAGACAGCATCGATACAAGCAGCCATCTGCATAGTAATGTAGCAACCATCTACATAGTAATGAGCGATCCCCGGGAACAATCGAAACATTTTGAGGTAAACAAGGCCAATCCAGACTCCTTGGCAGCTACAGGAGCCAACACAAAAAACGTTAACGGACACTTAAAGACCGCCCAACGATCAGGGAACAGCTCCAGTATTGGAGAAATCGAACCAAGCGATTGGAACAAAGTCCAATCACATGAAACCAGGTACGGGGCCCGCCCCGAAGGGCAAGAAGCCCCTGGGGACTATAAAATAAAGCCCCCAAGTTCAATTGTCCTTCTTGACAGGGTCACTCAGCAACGCGAAGCAACCCCTGAGAGTGAACTGTCCAGCGGCCTCCAAGAAAGTAAGTCTCAAGTCAACACTCGCTATGAGATAGGCGCTCTGTGGAAGGGAAGTTAATGAGTTGCCAATTTAGAAGCATGCTGGGAATATTAACTATATTTTAACACTGCTTTTGAGCGAAAATAAGGAGGTCAAGTAATGTAAACCAAATACTGCTTAGTATGTGGTGCTGGCCTTATTATGATAATAAGTTGTTCTTCCGAAGGACAACGAAATGCGTATTCAAATTGTTTTTAAACCAAGGGCAAAATATTTATATTTCCTCTTGCGTATGTTCCCAAGCTTTATCTCTTCAAAGTTGTTTATTTCAACCTATAAATATAATGGTTTTTGACTGCATAACTCAGAGTGCAGTGCCTTGGCTTTGCAGCTGAAACACTCTCTCTCCACAAGTATATTTGTGTAAATAAATTTCCTGAAATCGAACCTCGAGGAATTTGTCTTTATTATGATTTCCACAACAAATTGGCGTAGTCGTTGCAGTTTCCCTAATTTAACGGGACGTGAACCCCGAAACGAATCTCTAAACAGGACTCTCTCAGCTTAAAGGGAGAGAGCCATAGCGCGGGCCCCAGCTGAAAGGGGGGTCTGCGGCTCGGCAGCCTTAATTATTCGCCAGTAACTCATGCTAGTAGAGTTATCTTAATTAATAAATTGATGATAGCTGCATGGGAAGAAAAAGGTGCCTTAGAGACTAAAATTAAAGAAAAAAGACTTTGAGGTTCGTGGAAAGGATAAACACCGGTGTGCGCTCCCTGTAGTATTTGTAAATGATTTTCGCGGTCGTTGTCATTGTTATATATATGTTCTAAAGTATTTTGCAGAAGGAACGATGAGCACTAAACTCGCCGTCCCCTCACAGGTCGTCCCGAAGCCTCGGTAAAGATATGCGGAGCAAGAAAGAAGGTGAATTCCTTGAAGAGGACAGATAAGTGAGTCAAAATGAGTAAAAAAATGAAAAGAAACAATCGTAAAGCAACGGAATGAGGTAGGAAAACCTATATGTCCCGCATAGGAATCTAATGAAGCTGACCCCCTCTCGGGAAAAAAACAGGGGAGTAAAAGTAAATAGAAGATTAAGGTAAAAGCGAGATTTGTCTGTAGCCGTGAGATAAGGCTAACGGTTAACTGTGATATTTGTGAGCTGTGAGAATCTGTGTGTTTTGCTTAACCAATTAATTTTAGTCAAAGCATGAAGTGGGTTGTATTTTTTATCGTCTGTCTTTGTGAGTCAGAGATTATAATTTAAGTGATTTTTGTTGCGATTTCTCTAATGAACAGAAACATTGGAAATTACGATCAGTTTAAAAGAAAGAAAGTGCCTTTACGAATAAAAGTAATTGAATATGAATAAGTTTTTAGATTACGTGAAAAAACATAAATGGCATCATGCCAAGTTCTCCGCCCCTTAGATTCTGCAGGAAACATTAACCATTTCAGCAGACAGTGGATCTTTTCTGAATTGACAAAGAAAAAATATACGTGTCTAAGAATAGCTAATGCCTATAAAATCAATCATTGGAAATTGACTTAAAAGTGTGCTATTCATAGCCCCCTCCCAGGAGCTGTTTTGCTGCTTCTAAGATACTGTTATGATGTATCTTTGTCAGCTTTGAAGCTTTGAATTGCAGTCCCACCGGCATAAATGGGGGATGGGTTCCCAATAATGATAATCATTTGAATGAAGGAAATGAGTCCCTTGAACACTGGTTAGCAAATAGAGGGAAAGAGGCTATCATGCAAGGGGCCAAGGAGCATTTAACCCCCAGGAAGGATGTACCGCAACTAGCAACACCTGACCCTACTAGGCAGGCAGACACTCTGCAAATTAGGAATGGTAATACATCGCATTGATAATGGAATGCTTATAGAACTGTCTCAAATACGAGCTCACCAGCTGAAAAATTTAATAACTTCTGAGACTGCGCCCGATCGCTCTATGTCTGTGTTCTTTGCTGGAAGCTGAACTTTAACCCTTACAGTACCACTGTTAAAAAAAAAAATTTAAGCTGCAGGAAGTCTTACAAAAGATTAATGACCCTTGGGCACAGCTATTAAAACACCTGATAGAGTCCAGATGAGAGAATATAGTGACCCATTGCACGGCTTGGTATGCTCGTGAGGATGAGCACGCATACAACTTATAAACGCAAAGTCACTTAGGACAGCAGACGTCATTGCATGTCACTCCTTTTTATTTTTCGGTGTTGTGGGATTAGGAATGTTAGTACTGTTGACCCAGAGTCAGAGGGATCTTTTTAGGGTGGGTTTAACTTCAGAACCCCATTTAACATTGGCCGCAAGACATCCCGCTAAGGCAAAGCAAATAGGAGAAGTGATAAAAGAGGCCAAAGGAAAAAAGTAATACATGGGATTTATATTGAAATGGACGGACGAGATTGTCTGATAGAATTTTATGGCAAACAGGAGGGCAGAGTTGGTGGAAAGAGGGGCAATGGCCCGCTACATTTGAAAGACAACAACCTCCCCGAGAGAGCCATCATTTACTCCCTTCAATCCTGGCCCAGGCACTGGCACATCTATGGGCCCAACATAAAAATCATGTTGGAAAAGTACATTCTGCCCCAGCGCATAGGGTGCAGTTACAGAAGAACTTTGCCCTGTCCTGCTTAAAACTATACTGGTTGGCACCGGAAGCAGAAAAAGGGATAGAGGGAGTGATCAATGCACTATTACAGCAAGGGGTGCTGAAGAGAACACAAAGCCCCCGTAACACCCCTATACTCCCCATTCCAAAGACAGGAAGACCCAACGAGTGGTGGTTTGTGCAAGATCTTTGAGCCATCAATAAAACTGTTATCACTATTGCTCCATTGGTGCCGGACACAAATGTCATTTCGTCTTCTATACCACCAACAACGGATACTTTCTCAGCCTTTTTCTCCATACCATTGCACCCGGAAAGTCAACATCTATTTGCTTTACATATCGGAATTAACAGTATTAAAAGAGACTTGGACGAGTGCCAGTTGTCTGCAGGCTCAACAGTCCCTCAATATGATGACGATTTACTGATAGCCTCAGAGGGAGGGCTAGTTTGTCAACAAAATACCCTTTTGTTATTATCACATCTGGCAGAAAGAGGGCATCGGGTCTCAATGGACAAGCTGCAATTCTGTCAGGAGACAGTTCAGTATTTGGAATTTCAGCTGCAGCAAGGACAGCGGATGTTTGGGTCTGAAAGCGTACAGTCTGTAGCAAGGATTCCAACTCCACGTACGAAAAAGGAAACCCTTACCTTTCTCGGCATGGTGGGCTATTGCAGGCAGTGGATTCCGGACTATAGAGAGATGGACACAGTATTGCGAAAGGCTACTCTACAGGATGCCCCTTCAGTTGTTACCTGGGTCCCAGAGAGGGAGCAAGCATTTCGTAATTTGAAATAAGCCATGATTAGCGCCCCTGCCTTGGGACTTCCTAATTTCAGCAAACCCTTTACTCTTTATTTGAATGAAGCAGGGGGATTTGCAACAGGGGTCCTGGTACACGAGCATTGAGGAGGGAAAAGACCCCTTGCCTATTACTCAGTGGCCCTATGTGCTGTGTAAAGGGTATGCCAAATTGCTTAAGAGCAGTAGCAGCCACAGCGGCTATAGTCGAAAAAATCATCAGTTTTGCTGCTGCTTAGTTCATCCGCAATGCAGCATTTTACTGCGGCTTGACACACTGGGTACGAAGTACGAAGTGATCCTCTCTTAAACCAACTTTACCTACAAGCGATCGTCAGCTGTCAACCCTGCTACACTCTTACCCACGCCCTCGGAAACAGAACATATGGATGATCATGACTGTTTACTATTGGTTGAAGCCACCACACGAGTCACCCACGAGAAAATCGAGACATCATCTTTCTCACCAATGGGTCAGCAAACCAACCAAATGATATAATCCTCCTGGCCGGCGATGCAATAGTAAATCAATTCAAGATAGTGGAAGCTTTTGCTCTGCTTTCGGGAACATTTGCTCAAGCGGCCGAATAGTTTGCCCTTACTATTGTATTCTAGCTAAAAATAAAACAGTCAATATTTATATGATTCCCGACCTGCTTTTGGGGTAGTACATGATTTTGGCCAGTTATGGAAAAACAGGGGAGTCATAACTTCCTCCGGCCAACCTATTAAACATGCTAAGTTTGTTATAGATTTACTAGATGCTGTTCAGCCCAGTAAGATAGCCGTTTTAAAGTGTGAAGTGCATACTACTGCAGACAATGAAGTTTCATGCGGCAATAGATTTGCTGATAAAATAGCAAAAAAGTGGCTCTCAAACAGTAGCCACAACTACAAGCTTCTGCAGTTGAACTTCCGTCCACCATAACAGAACCAAAGTTAAAACAGGCACAGGAGCAAGCCTCTCTACAGGAGCATCGCTCTTGGCTAAAAGCAGGTTGTGATCAAGACAATTTTGATAGGTGGATAAGGGCTTTGAAAATAAATCAAACGTATGAAGCTCTCAGAGAAATTATACTTTTGGAGGAGTTTAAAAATTCAATTCCCGATGTAGTGAGAACTCATGTGGAAGAAAGAGGGTTAAAACTGCAGAAATGGCAGATGATTATGAATTAGTTCATAAATCAAAGCTTGGTTTCCGACATCAGTTTCCGCCTGTGAGGGATAGAAACTGGGGACATGAGAAATACTCAAGTGGTAAAGGTAAAGGTGATCTGATGGGGGATAATAAGGAGAGTGTCAAAAGTTTCAAATGTTTTCACTGTAATGAACTAGGCCATGTAAAGTCACCGTGTTGGTGGTTGAAGAAAAGCACTGGGAAGGCTGATGTGGGGTTTGTTAAAGTGGTAAAGGAAAACCCAGGTGAAGCGAAGGAAGTGCAAAAGATTGTACAGCCTGATCAAAAGGTGATTGATAAGAAGGTGCCAGATCTTTTGAAATAATTTACTTGTGTGGGTAAAGTTTACTCATGTGCATCAGGAGGAACAGGTAAAGAAGTCACAATTTTAAGAGATACGGGAGCGAGTCAATCTTTGATGGTAGGAGATGAGGAGTTATGTAATCTGGGAAGGATGTTGCCAGAAAAGGTGGCAATATGTGGAATTCAGAGTGAGAGGAGTAGTGTTCCATTATATAAGGTAAGGTTGGAAAGTCCAGTGAAGAGTGGTGAAGTGGTAGTAGGAGTAAGAGAGAAATTATCTTGTCCAGGAATACAGTTTATCTTGCGTAATGATATAGCTGGATCGCAGGTGGGAGTGATGCCTACTGTGGTTGATAAGCCAGTGGAAAATCAGACAACTGAAGTGTTGAAGGACGAATATCCTGGGATTGTGATACCAATGGGTATTAACAGTGACAGGGAACTCATTTCACTAGCAAATTGACCAAAGCCCTAGCAGAAGCTATGGGATTTGATTGGAAATTGCATATCCCATATCAGTCACAATCCTCAGGAATGGTAGAAAGGGCAGATGGAATAATTAAAACTGCAGTTACAAAAGTGTGTCAACAAAATGGGCTGCTATGGCCAGATGCCATACCCATAGTAATGTATGCCCTGAGAAATCAGAGAAATCGTAATACGGGTTTAACCCCGTATGAGAAAATAATTGGAACGTCCCGTGACAACTGTAACTAAACCCCCAATGACTCCAGCGGCAGAAGCCATAGTATGGGCAGATGAGGCATCACTAAAGTATGCCCAGGCCATGTGTGAAACCGCTGAAAAAAAATGAAAAAAAACCAAAAACATGCAAAGGTGCGACAGGCTCAGATGCATCCAAAAGAGGGAAATACACACCCTTTAAACCTGGAGATCAAGCGTATGTGAAAGCACTAAACAAAGATTATTTTTCTCCTAGGTGGAATGGACCCTACCAAGTGCTGCTAACAACCCGAACAGCCGTTAAAGTAAAAGAAAAGCCAGGTGGGATCCACACAACTCGTGTCAACTACATCATACGGAACTTTGAGAGTACTAGTGAGACCCTAACCTGAAGAGAATGACGGCGTTGATGTTTTTATATTATCATATTAATCCAACATCACGTAGAGGGTAAATTGCACACTAACACCTTAATATACATGTCTCACTCATACGCAGAGAGGGTAAATAAATTCAGTTGTTGGGTTTGTACACAAATTCCCAGATGCTTGGAGGAGGGCTTCCCTGTGCGACCTATCCCATTCGCCAGTAAAGAGATAGCAGAATGGGCTCTGAGACAAAATAGTACAGGACGTGGAGAAGATACACAGAATATGTTCGATTGGAGATTAGCTGGATACAATATGAATAGTTTTAAGGAATGGTGAGGGCCTAGGTTTAATGTAACACGTCAAACGCCCTGTTTGATCCTTCCCAAGTATACTGGAGTCCCAAAAGGAAGTATATGCTTTAGGAAACATAAAACATATGGGACCTACCCAGACGGCACAAGTCAGTGTGATCAGACCTTGAATTGGCAACCCCCTATGTTCCACCTTACAGCTAAAGGATTATTCATCTTTGACTGGTCAGGAGTTGAAAATCAAACTAGTGGAGGCTCCTGGGAAGGGGATCGATTAGACTAATGATGACTGATAGTAAAGGAAACCTGACCGCATATAACGGCACGTATTTTATCTGTGGCCACACCAGAAAATTGGGAAGGCTCCTGCTATTTTGGATACGTAGTCCCTTATGTGCATCGCATTCAGCAATTGCAGGACCATCCCCATCACAGGACGACACAAAGTGTTATGACATGGGCACAAATGCCGGGAATAATGATACCACCATTAGGAATAGCCACTAATGCATACGAACTACGCGAACTACGAGACATCCTTGAGCAGGTAGCTAATGACACTGCAGAAGCTGTTAACCAAATAGAAACTGAGATGGTTGCTATAAGAGCGGTTGCCCTGCAGAATAGAATAGCCCTTGATTTCTTGTTAGCTGAAAAGGGAGGTACTTGTGCCCTGATTGGCAGTGACTGCTGCACATACATCCCTGATAAATCAGAAAAATTGATAATCTGGTGGATCACATTCGTAGAGAGGTGACAAGATTACACGAAAATGAGGGCTGGGACTTTGGCTTTGGATGGTAGGATCGTCAGAACAGAGGATTGTGTTCTGGATCATAATCGCCATTGTAATCTTGATTGTCGTCTGGTTACTGTTTAATATTGCGCAAGATATTTTTATTGTACTAACACAAGAGAACAGCCCTAGCCACCTTGCCTCCTTCCTACCAGCTCATAACACGCAGGGAACTGTCATACGTCCATTCCCCTTACATTATAAACAATCCTTTTCTATGGAGGACACGATAATTTACTAAAAGGTGTTGATCAAAAGATCAACAAGGAGGGATTTGTGGAAGGGAAGTTATTGAGTTACCAATTTAGAAGCATGCTGGGAATATTAACTATATTTTAACACTGCTTTTGAGCGAAAATAAGGAGGTCAAGTAATGTAAACCAAATACTACTTAGTATGTGGTGCTGGCCTTATTATGATAATAAGTTGTTCTTCCGAAGGACAACGAAATGCGTACTCAAATTGTTTTTAAACCAAGGGCAAAATATTTCTATTTCCTCTTGCGTATGTTCCCAAGCATTATCTCTTCAAAGTTGTTTATTTCAACCTATAAATATAATGGTTTTTGACTGCATAACTCAGAGTGCAGTGCCTTGGCTTTGCAGCTGAAACACTCTCTCTCCACAAGTATATTTGTGTAAATAAATTTCCTTAAATCGAACCTCGAGGAATTTGTCTTTATTATGATTTCCACGACACGCTCCTAGCTACCAGTCCATACCAGCTTTTGAATCCCGCAGACTCAGGACCTGAACGAAAGGCTATTTGTTCCCCTGACCTGGTGGGCCAGTCCAAAGCTAAGTGTAGGCCTGTTAGTGATAGAAATAGCTTAGCAAGTAGAGTTTATGTATGAGTAGTGATTTACTGTGTATAATAAATGTGCTTTGATTTGAATCTTACTAATTGGTGTGTTGAGTTATTGATCATTACTTGAACTTGAACCTCGTGGCAGTATCATAACGATACCTGGCGACTCTAGAGCAAAGGTTATAAAACAGAACCAATTAAACCAACCAAATGTTAGCAACACTGAGAAACAGGTGTAGCCATCTGGGGTGGCAACTTATAAAGAAAGCATGGACACTTGCAAAGACTCAAGGGAAATATGGCCAATACAGGATTCAGGCAAACTGAGAGCCTAAATGTATCTTTGCTAACAGTGAACCAGGCAGTATCGAAACCCCCAGCCGATTTGCATTCTAATGGCCCATTTCCCCAGGACAAAGGACTGGTACTCAGGTATCAGATACAATTCCAGACACAGCAGCGCCACTCCCTTCACCCAGGAAGCCCAAACAGCCACAGTCAATGACCGCTCAGGACACGCCCAGCCATCAAGGCACCCGCCCCTTTATTGACTAAAATCAAAGGCAGTAATCAAAGCCTGCCGCATTATTGGGTCCAAAGCTAAGGACTGCCCAAAAGAGCGCAAAACCCCCAAAGGATAAAGAGAGACACTGCCATGTGCTCGATCTCTTTTGGCCCTGGCACACCGGCACTCTTCGGCCCGGCCTATACCTAAAGACAACTGCAGCACCACGACCAGAAGCAAGTTCAAGATCAACGATCGCTACCAGACGGATGAGCCCAGCAGAATCAAAGTTACTTCTGCAGACCCAGCCACTCCAGATCCGAACAAAGGCCTTGTTCCTCCGCCGAAGCCGGGTGCCTGAAGTTAAGTACAGGTTGTTGTAGTGTTAGATACAATTTAGCTTGTAGTATTTTTATGTTGTATGTGTGAGTTAATCTTGTATGTAAATAAACTACTATTGAACTTGAACTAACTGACTGGTTGTTGGGTCTTTAATCGATATCCAGTTGAACCTTGTGGTGGTATCATTTGATACCTGCCGACTCTGAAAGCAATATCCTCATTAATAACAGTCAGATTAATATCTGACTAGATACCCCAGACTTGGCAACATTATTGGCGTCTCCAGTGCCGATTGGCAACATTATTGGTGACACTGGTGGAAGAGTATCCCATTCATTAAAAAGGGCAACATTATTGGTGATCTCTGACGGGACTCGTCCTAGAAGTGATTTTTTCACTCCAAGAGAACCCACAAAATGTTGAATTAGAAACCCAATTGGAAAAGTGAAAGAAACCACAAGTGTAAGACCCGTATTGATCAAACCTCCAAGATTCGGAAGTGTGTAGTAATTTGCAAGCGTACTAACAGGGATATAAGGTAAACCCGTTAGATTTTGTTGCGTAAAAACTATCGTGTGTTTTGTGAACCAGAAAATAGCTTCGGCCATACCCGCTGTTTGCATCACCGCCCTATTCCCCCCGTCCCAAATTTAAGATACAGAAAAGAGATACTCGTAGAAATGGCAGCAAAGGCTGGCTGGGCGTGTCCTGAGCGGTTGAAAGCCTTATGAACCCGCAGAAACCCGAGGTCGCAGCGACCAGTAGAGCAGAGCAGTGCCCCATATGAGAAGAGGAACTAAGGAAATACTTAAAGGGGAAAGGATGGCCCCTTTGGTCTGAGTTTTGTTCGAATGAAGAGTCAGGTCCTGGTAGTATAGGACAAACTTGATGGGACAACCTAACCGAGATACACAAGAAGAGTTTAGGAAAAGTTTGTAAGCCGATGCCAATCGTGTCACGTCTGGCACAATTGCGAGGCACAGAGGAGGTCGTGAGGACATTCCGCAGGCAACTTGTAGAGAAAGAGGCGAAGAGTGACTTCCGATTGCGGCAGGGATGAGCTAGCCGCACGTTTCGGCGGCTCCAGCTCCGACGGAACTTCGGGCTCTTTTAAGAGCCCCAATGGGGACTTGGACGGCCGAAAAACCCGGTGCGAGGCGCGAGGGAAGTGAGTCCCCCCCCCAAACGACGGAGGGAAAAACCGGCGGCGGCGGCTGCAGCCCGAAGAATCTGCAACCAGAAGGTCAGAGGGAGTGGAAGAAAATGGCGGCGGAGAAACCACAGGTGACATGGGGGCCTGAGCAGGACGAGGTGGTGAGACGGTGCGTGGACCTGCTGAAGAAGGAGGTAATGACCCCGTTGTTACAGGCAATTGAGGGGCTTAAGGAGACTTTAAAGACCCAGGAGACGGAACTTCGCGTGGTGGAGCAGAAGGTGTCAGGTATTGAGGACGAGGTCCTGGGCCTAGCGGTCAAGACTCAGACGCACGAGGCACTTCATAAAAAGTGTGCTGACAGGATTGAGGCCCTTGAAAATGGAGCACGAAGGAAGAACCTTAGGATACTAGGTCTCCCGGAGGGTGTGGAAGGAGTGGACTGTGGAGCGTACGCAAGTAAGATGCTGAGCTCACTGATGGGTGCTGAGGCCCCTGCGGGCCCCATGGAGGTGGAGTGGGCAAATCGGATCCCGGCAAGAAGACCAAAAGCGGGAGAACCACCGAGGGCGATAATCGTGTGATTCTACCGCCTTAAGGACAGAGAAGAGGTCCTGAGATGGGCTAAAAAGGTGCGGAGTAGCAGATGGGAGAATGCGGTGGTAAGGAGTGCGGAGGTGGCGAGAAGGAGGGCGAGCTTTAACCGAGCCAAAGAGATTTTGCACAAAAGGAAGGTGAAGTTTGGGATGCTGCAGCCGGCAAGACTATGGGTCACGCATCAGGAGAGACACTATTATTTCGAGACGGCGGAGGAAGCATGGTCCTTCATCAATGAAGAGAAACTGGACCGGAACTGAGGGACTGATGCTGCAGGGAACTGTTATTTTTGTTATTATTGTTTTTGTAAATGGGATGGTGAAAGTTAATCGAGAAGTAAACAGGGAAGGGGGGGGAACACTGGGGAAATGTGGGCGCCGGTGAGGGGGGAGAGGCGGGACATAGTCGGAGAATGGGGAAGGAGAGGAGGAGGGGAAAGGGAGCTGCGCCATAAGAGGAGGGTCAGGTAAAGGGATGTTCCCGCGCCAGAAAGAATAAGGCGGGAAAACAGGCGCAAGGCGGATGGGAGTTCCCTCACACCGGGGGGGTCGAGGAGCGAGCAAGAGTAGCCGGGGTCAGTTGAAGTCAGCTGACTTACGGAAGTGATATGGGGGGAGCAATCAAGCTAGATAGGGATCTAGCGAGGGGGGGGGGGGGGGGACAACTGGGTTGCTGCTGCGGAAATCCAAAAGGAAATGGCTAAAGAGAGGGTGGTCGGGGGCGGAATGCGACACTGGGGGAGCGAGCGGGAGCGCGGAGGCGGGATATGGGACTGGCCTAGAGAAGGTAATGGCTAGTCGACACGGGAGGGGGGCAGGTAGCCCCCCAGTGAGGCTGATCACGTGGAACGTGAGAGGCCTGAATGGACCGATAAAAAGGGCCCGAGCGCTCGCGCATTTGAAAGGACTAAGGGCAGACGTGGTTATGCTCCAAGAGACGCACCTAAAGGTGGCGGACCAAGTTAGGCTAAGGAAAGGATGGGTGGGACAGGTGTTCCACTCAGGACTGGACGCAAAGAACAGAGGGGTGGCCATTTTGGTGGGGAAACGGGTAGCATTTGAAGCAAAGAACATCGTAGCAGATAGTGGAGGTAGATATGTAATGGTGAGTGGTAGGCTGGAGGGAATGGAGGTCGTGTTGGTTAATGTGAATGCCCCAAATTGGGACGATGCGGGGTTCATGAGACGGATGCTGGGGCGTATTCCGGACCTGGAGGCAGGAAATTTGATTTTAGGAGGGGACTTCAATACGGTGCTGGACCCGGGGCTAGATAGATCCAGCTCAAGGACTGGCAGAAGGCCGGCAGCGGCCAACGTACTTAAGGGGTTTATGGACCAAATGGGGGGAGTGGATCCATGGCGATTTCTTAGACCCAGGGCTAGGGAGTATTCCTTCTTCTCCCACGTCCATAAAGTGTACTCCCGGATAGATTTTTTTGTTTTAGGAAGGTCGTTGATCTCTAGGGTGGAAGAAGCTGAATACTCAGCCATAGCGGTTTCGGATCATGCCCCACATTGGGTGGACCTGGAAGTAGGAGAGGACAGGGAGCAGAGAACACTCTGGCGATTAGATGTGGGACTGATGGCGGATGAGGGAGTGTGTGCAAGAGTGAGGGGGTGTATTGAGAGATACCTGGAGGTCAATGACGACGGCGAGGTCCCTGTGGGAGTGGTCTGGGAAGCACTAAAAGCGGTGGTCAGAGGAGAGCTGATTTCTATTGGGGCCCACAAAAGGAAAACAGAGGCCAAGGAAAGGGATAGATTACTGGGGGAGATTTTAAGGGTGGACAGGGAATTTGCAGAGACCCGGGAGGAGGAGCTGTACAGGGAGAGGAGACAACTCCAGACCGAGTTTGACCTTCTGACCACCAGAAAGGCGGAGGTACTGTGGAGGAAGGCACAGGGGAGGAGGTATGAATATGGGGAAAAGGCTAGTCGCCTGTTGGCGCACCAACTGCGAAAGAGGGCAGCAGCGAGGGAGATAGGAGGAATTAGGGATGAAAGGGGAGACACTGTGCGAAGGGCAGGAAAGATAAATAAGGTGTTTAAGACCTTTTATGAAGAACTGTATAGGTCTAGCCCCCAGAGGGAGAGGAGGGGATGCGGCAGTTCCTGGACCAGTTGAGGTTCCCGAAAGTGGAGGAGCAGGCGGTGGCAGGCCTGGGGGCGCCGATTGAGGTGGACGAGGTTATTAAGGGACTGGGAAGCATGCAAGCAGGGAAGGCCCCAGGGCCGGACGGATTCCCGGTGGAATTCTACAGAAAATATGTGGACTTGTTGGCCCCGTTGTTGGCGAGGACGTTCAATGAGGCCAGGGAAGGGGGGACAGTACCCCCGACAATGTTGGAGGCGACGATATCGCTAATTTTGAAGAGGGACAAAGATCCGATGCAGTGTGGGTCCTATAGACCTATTTCACTATTGAACGTGGACGCCAAACTACTAGCAAAGGTGCTGGCATCGAGGATAGAGGACTGTGTCCCAGGGGTGGTGCACGAAGACCAGACAGGGTTCGTAAAAGGGAGACAATTGAATGTTAATGTGTGACGGCTATTAGGGGTGATAATGATGCCCTCAGTGGAGGGGGAGGCAGAGATAGTGGCGGCAATGGACGCAGAGAAAGCATTTGATAGGGTGGAGTGGGAGTATTTATGGGAAGTGTTAAGGAGGTTTGTGTTTGGAAACGGATTTATTCGCTGGGTTAGACTACTTTATGGGGCACCAACGGCAAGCGTAGTTACAGGTCGACATAGATCGGAGTATTTCCGATTATATAGGGGAACAAGACAGGGATGCCCGCTGTCTCCATTGTTGTTTGCGCTGGCAATTGAACCTCTGGCCATGGCGCTGAGAGACTCCAGGAAATGGAGAGGGGTGACTAGAGGGGGAGAAGAACACCGAGTCTCGTTATACGCGGATGACCTATTGCTATACGTGTCGGACCCAGCGGGGGGGATGATAGAGGTTATGCGAATCTTGAGGAGGTTCGGGGAATTCTCGGGGTATAGGTTAAACATGGGGAAGAGTGAATTATATGTGATACATCCAGGGGACCAGAGTAGAGAGATAGAAGGCTTACCGCTAAGGAAAGTGTAAAGAAACTTCCGATACTTGGGGATTCAGATCGCTAGGAGCTGGGGAGCCTTGCATAGACTTAATCTGACACGGCTGGTAGAACAAATGGAGGAGGACTTTAAGAGGTGGGACATGCAGCCTTTATCGCTGGCGGGCAGGGTGCAAGCAATTAAGATGATGGTCCTCCCGAGGTTCTTATTTGTATTTCAATGTCTCCCTATTTTAATCACCAGGACCTTTTTTAATAAAATAGATAGGAGCATTACGAGCTTTGTGTGGGCAGGGAAAGTTCCGAGAGTAAGGAGGGGGTTCCTTTAGCGCAGTAGGGACAGAGGAGGACTGGCACTACCGAATCTGGGAGATTATTATTGGCCCGCCAATGTGGCAATGATACGTAGATGGATGATGGAGGGTGAGGGAGTGGCGTGGAAAAGGCTGGAGAGAAGGTCCTGTAAAGGGACGAGTCTAGAGGCGCTGGTGACGGCGCCGCTACCGTTCTCACTGAAAAAGTACACCACGAACCCGGCGGTGGCGGCAACACTGAACATATGGGGACAGTGGAGGCGACAGAGAGGGGTGCGGGGAGCCCTGGTGGCGTCCCCTATCAGGAACAACCATAGGTTCGCCCCAGGAAGAATGGATGGAGGATTTCAGAGCTGGTACCAGTTGGGAATTAGGAAAGTGGGAGATTTATTCATAGATGGGACTTTTGCGAGCTTGGGAGCACTGGAGGAAAAGTATAAATTACCCCGGGGGAATTTCTTGAGATATATGCAGGTGAGGGCGTTTACTAGACAACAGGTGAGGGAATTTCCGTTGCTCCCGACACAGGGGATACAGGACAGGGTGCTTTCAGGGGTGTGGGTCGGAGAGGGCAAGGTGTCAGAGATTTACAGAGAGATGAGGGAAGAGGGGGAGGAGTCGGTGGGCGAACTAAAAAGAAAGTGGGAAGAAGAATTAGGGGAGGAGATAGAGGAGGGTATGTGGGCTGATACCCTAAGCAGGGTAAATTCCTCTTCCTCATGCGCCAGGCTTAGCCTGATTCAATTTAAGGTGCTACATAGAGCACACATAACGGGGGCAAGATTGAGCAGGTTCCTTGGAGTGGAGGACAAATGTGGGAGGTGTGGCGGGAGCCCGGCAAACCACGCACATATGTTTTGGGCGTGCCCGGCACTGGAAGGGTATTGGAAGGGAGTGACGGGAGTGATTTCGCAGGTGGGGAAGGCCCGGGTCAAACCAGGCTGGGGGTTAGCTCTATTTGGAGTTGCGGAAGAGCCGGGAGTGCAGGAGGCGAAAGAGGCCGATGTCGTGGCCTTTGCGTCCCTCGTAGCCCGGCGCAGGATCCTACTCATGTGGAAGGAGGCGAAACCCCCCGGACTGGAGGCCTGGGTAAACGATATGGCGGGGTTTATTAAACTGGAGCAGATAAAGTTTGCCCTGAAAGGATCGGCTCAAGGGTTCACCAGGCGGTGGCAGCCATTTCTCGACTACCTAGGGGAACGTTAGAGGGAAGACAGAACGTTAGAGGGAAGACGTTAGAGGGAAGACAGCAGCAACCCAGGGGGGAGGGGGGGGAGGGGGGGAGGAGGCTTAGTTGAGTATAGGTCAATAGAGTACGAGGTTTTGTTACTTGTATATTATTATTATTATTATTATTGTTAAAACGTTTTTTAAAATTCTGTTTTGTTAGTGTTATCGTTTCGCTTGTTTTGTAAGCGGGAAAAATGTTGCCCAGGGAAAAAAAATTTCAATAAAATATATATTTTTTTTTAAAAAGAGAAAGAGGCGAAGAGTGAGTGAAATGTTAGTGAATGTAAGAACGTTAATGAGCAACTCCGAGAGCAGCTAGCAGCAAAAGACAAGGAGATGGCTGATGTCAAACGGGCACACCAATCTTGTTCAGTTCACCGAAGCAGCTTTCAGACACAATACGATAAGGCCTATCAAGATACACAACGCGCAGTCTTGGTAAGAGAAGAGACGGAACAACAAGTAGAACAGTTAAAGAAGCGATGCGCAGATTTGAAGGCAGCTTTACGGGCACTCCACGGTTCCACCACGGAACAAAGGCAGAGTTCAGTCGACCACGCCAAATGCAGGCAGCAAATTTCAAGGTTACAGTCACTGCTTTCAGTGCAAAATGGTTTCAGAGACACCTTTGGACCAAATTTAGACCAGGAAAATGGCCCCGATTGGCAGGAACTCCATGAAACTGCCTACAGATATGTAGAAGACACTGAGAATCAGAATGGAGCCCCCCAGGCCCCGAAAAGGAAAGCACCCGCATCACCGACTGCACAGGCAGCACACAACCCCATGAATCCAGTCACCACGCAGCGCAAGTCACCAATTGACGATGAGCCCGATTTTGTGTACACCACCCCACTAACCATCACACAATTGAGAGATGCCTGCGCCAAATTTGAACCATTCCAACCCACAGCAGACCCACACCATTTCTTTGAGCGAGTAAGACAACAGACAGTTATGTACGGTCTGGACGAACCGGAGGAAGTGAAGCTTATAGTGATGAGCCTTGACCCATCCGTTAGTTCAGCATTACCCGATCCACAGAATGTAGGAGGAGGAAGCCTCCAGGACATGGGATTCAGGATGATTTAGCAGTTTGGATCAGAAATTGGCTAGCTGGAAGAAGACAAAGCGTGGTGGTGGATGGGAAATGTTCAGACTGGAGTCCAGTTACTAGTGGTGTACCACAAGGGTCTGTTTTGGGGCCACTGCTGTTTGTCATTTTTATAAATGACCTGGAGGAGGGCATAGAAGGATGGGTGAGTAAATTTGCAGATGACACTAAAGTCGGTGGAGTTGTGGACAGTGCAGAAGGATATTCCAAGTTACAGAGGGACATAGATAAGCTGCAGAGCTGGGCTGAGAGGTGGCAAATGGAGTTTAATGCAGAAAAGTGTGAGGTGATTCATTTTGGAAGGAATAACAGGAAGACAGAGTACTGGGTTAATGGTAAGATTCTTGGTAGTGTGGATGATCAGAGGGATCTCGGTGTCCATGAGCATAGATCCCTGAAAGTTGCCACCCAGGTTGAGAGGGTTGTTAAGAAGGCGTACGGCGTGTTAGCTTTTATTGGTAGAGGGATTGAGTTTCGGAGCCATGAGGTCATGGTGCAGCTGTACAAAACTCTGGTGCGGCCGCATTTGGAGTATTGCGTGCAATTCTGGTCGCCGCATTATAGGAAGGATGTGGAAGCATTGGAAAGGGTGCAGAGGAGATTTACCAGAATGTTGCCTGGTATGGAGGGAAGATCTTATGAGAGAAGGCTGAGGGACTTGAGGCTGTTTTCGTTAGAGAGAAGAAGGTTGAGAGGTGACTTAATTGAGGCATAAAAGATGATCAGAGGATTGGATAGGGTGGACAGTGAGAGCCTTTTTCCACGGATGGTGATGTCTAGCATGAGGGGACATAGCTTTAAATTGAGG
The DNA here is from genome assembly GCF_047496885.1 of Scyliorhinus torazame. Taxonomy (NCBI): domain Eukaryota; kingdom Metazoa; phylum Chordata; class Chondrichthyes; order Carcharhiniformes; family Scyliorhinidae; genus Scyliorhinus; species Scyliorhinus torazame. The sequence continues at coordinate 243,880,340 of NC_092715.1, read as the reverse complement.
GGAGATAGATATAGGACAGATGTCAGACGTAGGTTCTCTACTCGGAGAGTAGTAAAGGCGAGGAATGCTCTGCCTGCAACAGTAGTGGACTCGCCAACACTAAGGGCATTCAAATGGTAATTGAATAGACATATGGACTGTCATGATATTCAAACACACACATCATGATAGACACACCAACAGACAAATCAGAACACACAACACCACAACCAATCACAGAAAGATATAAAAGCACAAACACGACACCTGGTGGTCAGTATTAGCTGGAGACAAGGACAAGGACAGACCTGCTACACGACACACTCAGGGAGACAGCACGTGCAGAGTATCCAGAACGAACTGTATACAAGAGTTAAAATAAAATAGAGTTGTACCACATACAACTGTGTTGGCTCATCTGTGCACCAGAGCACCCAACACCACATGGTACAGGAGTGGATCGATACCTGCCGGCATACCTCAGTGTACACAGACAACCAGCAGTGCCCAGGCAAAATGATAGAGCTCCCGGTTCCGCAGCCGCTCCAGTGCCACGGCGATCTCCGCGAAAACTGGCGGCGATTCCGGCAAGTGTTCGAATTGTTCCTGGTGGCAGCTGAACTCCAAGACCTGGATGATAGCGAAAAAATTGAATTTCTCCTCACCATCGCCGGTGCAAGGGCAAGAGAAATATTCACAAGGTTCAGGTTCTTCAGGAGGCAGCAAAGGTACGATTACCAGGCAGTCCTGGACAAATTCTCCAAGTACAGTGAAGAAAACGCACTCCAATCGGCAAGTAAAGGTAAGAAAAGCTGCAGTACTCACCTCGTGGCCGGGATCCTGGAGCCCGAATTCCCAGAGGCCGAAATCCCGGGCCTGAGAGAGGGCTGGGTCGAGGTCGGCGGCCATCTTGCTAAAGGTATCCCGCTAGCACAGTTGCGCGAGCAGTGCGCAGAACCGGAAGTTTTGTTTGCGCATGCGCGAGATGCTGCGCATGCGCAGTCAAGAAAACGGCCATCGGTAAAGGAACAGCGATCTGAGCATGCGCAGTCGCTTCCTACGTGCTACATACCGAGCGTCAGGATGTCAGAGGCCCCAGACCGCACCAATTTAAAGGGGAAACGTCCCAAATCCAATTTAAAAGGGAAACATCCCAAATCAAAAAAACAAAAATCTGTTAAAGCTGTAAAACAACCTTCCCTCACCTGGAATGACAGCACATTGCCGCAAATTGACCCAGGAGATGAATTTGACCTCCGAAGAACCCTCTGACAAGCAGTTACCTACGCACAAGCCGATGATTCCGACCTCGAATACTTCGATGACGATCTTTACAGTGTTTCCGGACCTCGCGAGCCCAATGATAGCTCCGTGGTCCTATACGACTATGACTCGGACGAACCTTTCGTGTTGCACATTGGCGGCCCCCACATTGAATCCGACGCAGATGCGGATTCATTTTTCGGATTTGAGGATCTTCAACCCAGCAGATATGACGTCCCAACTTATCAGTACCGGATGATGCTGCAGCCTGACATTTACAGACAGGGAGCGGTGCAAGCACACGGAGAGCGCCCTGCTGCCACACAGAGCGTGGTCCACGTCCCGCTCAACGTTCCCGACTCTATGAAAGAAGACATGCAAGACTCCAGAGCGCAGTCCTCGCATGAACCAGAAGTGACTCCAGAGTCACAAGCCTCCACACAGAGCTCGTGGACAGACTCCACAATTGCAGAAACGCAAGACTCCAGAGCACAGTCCTTGCACGAACAAGAAGTGACTCCAGTGTCACAAGCCTCCACAGAGAGCTCGTGGACAGCCTCCACGATAGAAGCAACGCAAGACTCCAGAGCGCAGTCCTTGCACGAACAAGAAGTGACTCCAGTGTCACAAGCCTCCACAGAGAGCTCGTGGACAGCCTCCACGATAGAAGCAACGCAAGACTCCAATGTGCGGTCCTTGCAGGAACAAGACCATGAAGGTCTAGCAACCTCTCCTGACCAACCAGCGGCAGACGATGCAAGTCTGCCATGCTCACGTGAACAGCAAGAAGGCTATAACAGCCTACCATGCTCCACTACACAGCAGCATGACCATGACGGTCTCTCATGCTACAATGAAGGGCACAGCGCTGAAGACTGTTCCAGCCCAACTGAAGACAAGCCAAAGGAATCGCCTCTTCCAAGCCCGAAGAAAAAAGGTTTATGCGCTGACCTTCAGGATCATTATAGCCGAACAGAGATTAATAATGCTGCACGGTCACAGAAGGATGCTGAGGATTTGCTAAAGAAATTAATTGAATGTTTAACTTGCAAGGAGCAGACTGAGAATTGCTAGTGTTTTAGTACGGATCGAAAAAATGGACAAGACATTGATCCTCAGGTAATGGTAATAACACAACCTGAATTATATCTACAGCAGGGACAAATGTCTCCATTCAACACAACGCCGCAAAGTCCTAACTTCAGAGACCAGCAGTTAGTCAGTAATGACTCTTCAAACCTTGAGGGGAACATTAATTGCATTGAACCTATACACACTCCACTGATAAATGAGCAGAACATTGGAGCAAGAATCCTGAGGACACCGACATCGAGTAGCCAGATAACGAATTTAAAACCCGCAGCAGTTTCAAGTGAACCAAGTGTGCTTTCCACTAATGGTGAAGATGCAGATAAGGTCGACCCGATTATCCATTGTACCACACTAACCCCAGTGATTAAGCAGTTATGTATGGGGAGTATAATGTGGGCAATTGAGAACAGTAAAAGAGAGACTGTGACCATGCCAGTCCCAGCAAAATCAGACCCAGAGACCATGAAGGCATGTACATTAGACAAAGATACATATGAGGTACCTGAGAAGAAAAGTGAAACGGAATGTTCTTTGGAAAATAGGACAATGTCGATAGAAACATTGGATCCTATATTCAAGACCATACATATGGGAGAATTTGGGGGTAATAAACAAGGTTCTGCAATGTCTGGGGGAAGATTTAAAATTCCAAAGAAGAAAAGCCCAAATGAAGGACAACGGCAAGACAATGACAGTCCACCGACATGGTGTGCACCACCAGATGAAAACTCTGACAATTTACCCAACCCTAGTGAACAGCAAGCTGCTAATGAGGATCTATCCACGGGATGTGAGACGAGTGACGACAGCATCCCACTTCCCATGCAAAAGATGCAAGGTGACAGACCTCGCCTAGTGCGTACCGAGGCACTCGACGATCACGGTGGGACCACTGACGACTGCGGTGGCGGCGCACCGCTTCCACCCTCGATGGCTCGAGCCTCTCCACTGGTCGGTGCATTCCTGCATGTTCCGACTCCAGAAGTGCAGCTTCAGGGAATCTCGGCTGCCTCCAGTGAACCTGTTGGGACTCCGGACGGGGAGCATCGACGGAAGGCAGACCGGACTCCAGCTGGGGAGCAGCCAAGCGCCGACTCTGATTCGCGCACGCCAGACCTTGCTCCGGACGGGCGGTGTCGCGGCCTCGGTGATGGCACGCTCAGGGTGACGGCGGATGCCACGGCGACAGGGAATGGATCACGTGGCAGTCCCACTGGGTCGGCAGTGGCGACCAGCATCGGCGGTCCAAGACAGACACACCAATTCGCGCCATCGGCAGACGTTGACGCGAGCAACAATTCTCTCTCCAAGGCGACATGCTTCGACGTTTCTCTGCGGAGTCGCCCTTCCGGCACAGCAGGTGGCCGGAACCAGCGTGCACGGTCTCGGCCAGCTTCCACATCTGGCACAGTCATCGCCTTGCATGATATTAGTGATGGTGCTTCTTCGATGGCAACGACCCATCGGCTACAAGATGCCGTCCACCACAAACATAAAAAGAAAAAAGACTCCACCTTGTTCCTGGCATGCAGGGCAGATGGATTGGTGCGTAGGCGCAATCAGCGAGCTTTGCGCCGCCTTCCACGCTCGCAACTGAACCGTACGCACACGCCGGATCCTCCACTGGTTCCCAAGGATGACTTCGTGGAGATGCCATGGATCATGCCCCTTCCATCGCCACCAGAACCAAACCACAGCCAAGGCAACACTAACAAAGATGTTGAATGTTATATTTGCACGAATGAAAAACCAAGCACTGCACGAAGTACAACAAATGGAAAAGTAGAGACTTCGGCAACAGCATCACCTCCAACAGTCCAAGGTGAACCAGTGTGACCCCAAATCTCCACAGCTGAACTGGCTTGAGGACCAGCCTATTCTTGAGGCGGTCACCCATTAGACTGGACTTATAACGCTGTTCATACGTTCAAAAAGGTCAAACACTTCTGTATTATAACCTGTTGTTGTTTATCGTTCCAGATATCGTCTGACCGGACCACTGTTCAAGTTGGTTTTTTTCTCGCATTCATGTTTTGTTATGGTACTACCTTGTTAGTGTGACGCACCCGACATCGCCCCATGTAAATAGTTACGTCATATACACACGCTGTACACAACACACACACACACTCTTAGATGCACTCACGACACGATTATACTTATAACCACGTAGGCACATATCTTTGTAAAAAGGGAGGATGTCATGATATTCAAACACACACATCATGATAGACACACCAACAGACAAATCAGAACACACAACACCACAACCAATCACAGAAAGATATAAAAGCACAAACACGACACCTGGTGGTCAGTATTAGCTGGAGACGAGGACCAGGACAGACCTGCTACACGACACACTCAGGGAGACAGCACGTGCAGAGTATCCAGAACAAACTGTATACAAGAGTTAAAATAAAATAGAGTTGTACCACATACAACTGTGTTGGCTCATCTGTGCACCAGAGCACCCAACACCACATGGACGATAAGGGAATAGTGTAGATGGGCTTTAGGGTGATTTCACAGGTCGGCGCAACATCGAGGGTCGAAGGGCCTGTACTGCGCTGTAATGTTCTATGTTCTATGAAGGCAGCTATTTTCAATGCAATTGGTTATAACAGAGGAGATCCCACAGAAGGTCTAAATCGTTGCAGACAAAAGAAGGGAGAGCATCCGACTGCATTTGCAGGACGTCTTTCGATACACTTTAAAGCAGTATTTGGAGATTTAGTCCGCGCACACGTAAATGTCGAAAACACAACCAAATGGACCCGTATTTTAGTCTCCCACGTCACAGATGCAGGTCAAAAAGCCTGTGCGAATTATGACCCCTCAGACGACACACATAATGAAGTGTGGATTCTGAAGAGACTTTCTAGAGCTTGGGAACAATCCCTACATAAAAAGTTTGCGCCACGCCGGCTGGCGGGGAAGGGGCTTGGCGCCATGCCAACCGGCGGCAAAGGATCTCTGCCAACCGGCGCGAGTTGGTGCATGTGCGGAACGCCATCGTGTGCTGGCGTCATCCCATCGCATGCGCAGGAGGGGGGGTTCATCTCCGCGTCGGCCATCGCAGAGGAATAGCAGCCGACGTGGAGGAATAGAGTGCCCCCACGGCGCAGGCCCAGGAGAAGGCAGACGCAAATATGAATCCAGTAAGGACACATCAGGACCCCGCATGGGTAAACGAAGGCAGACATGATGGACAGCACCACAGAGCATAGGGATGCTATAATTGTGGACAAAAAGGGACATTACGCCCGCGAATGCAATGCCCCCCCGAACCTGCAACAGAATCAGCAAGCGAACGCCCCACATAGGAACAATGCCAGGCCTATCCACAGTGTTAGCACTCGCCTGGGCAATTCTGCCATAAATAGCACAGATTGACGGTGTTTGGACTCCCCAACTTGGGTCTGCGACACACTCTGGGACAAGTCAGGTAGACCAGTTATCACAGGCACAGTCCGGGGACACCCCGTAGAGTTCATTTGGGACACAGGAGGGTCCCGCACCACTTTAAACTCCTCCACAATGTTTCAGTGAGATAAATGGCCCACTACAGACACTATCACTCTGAGCGGATTCACAGGACATATCGAGCAGGGATATATTATGGCCCCCGTAGATATTTAAATCGGAAACGTTAATACCAAGCACCCTGTTGTTTTAGTACATTTGCCCCGAACAGCTGAACACATTTTATGGATCGACTTCATGAGTTCACACAACCTTTCCTTTGACCCCGTGAATAAGTGTGTTTGGAAAATGGCTAGAACAGCGAGAGCCCCCGCCACGCTCACAGTAGGGGACTACGAACATAGAATCTGCTCAGTCGGTGACTATTGGTTTGATCCGGAAGCCATTAGTACAGATAGGACGGTAAGAGAGGTCCTAGGAAAACGCAAAGCATCCTTCGCCCAGCACAAGCATGATTGTGGAAAAATTCCAGGCATAGTCACCATTCCCGGTCCCAAGCCCCAGAAACAATACGGCTTCCCACAGCAAGCCGAGGGAGAAATTGCAAAAGTAATTCAAAGTTTGCTAGACCAAAGTGTAATTCGGCCCCCAGCCTCAACAAACAATGCCCCAATTTGGCCCGTAAGGAAACCAGACGGTTCATGGAGACAGACCATCGATTACAGAGAACTCAATAAATTAACTCCATTAGCAGACCCCACGATTACCACGAGTCCTGAGACAATGCTGTGCAGGGACTACAGTCAAGATATTTTACGGTACTGGACATTAGCAATGGCTTCTGGTCCATTCCATTAGATAGGAATTGCCAATACAAATTCGCCTTCACGTTCCAAGGACGGCAATATACGTGGACATGCCTTCCGCAAGGTTTCCACAACTCACCCTCCATTTTCCACTGACAATTGGCAAATGGATTATCCAAATTTTCCCGACCCGAATGCCTCATTCAGTATGTGGACAACTTGCTCCTACAAACTGATACCAAGGACGAGCACATTTTCCTTCTTTCCGAATTATTAGGTCTCCTACACTCACTTGGATGTAAAGTTAACCCAAAAAAGGCCCAAATCCTAAAAGAAAAGGGGCGGGATTCTGCAGGAATCGGCGGGGCGGGCAACTCCGGTGGGAAGGAGTGGCCTGAACCACCCCGGAGTCGGGCCGCCCCAGGGTGCACCTTCAGAGGCCGGTCCCAGAGTGGTTGGCGCCATGCCGGCTGGCGGGGAAGGGGCTTGGCGCCATGCCAACCGGCAGCAAAGGATCTCTGCCAACCGGCGCGAGTTGGCGCATGTGCGGAACGCCATCGTGTGCTGGCGTCATCCCATCGCATGTGCAGGAGGGGGGGTTCATCTCCGCGTCGGCCATCGCAGAGGAATAGCAGCCGACGTGGAGGAATAGAGTGCCCCCACGGCGCAGGCCCACCCGCGGATCGGTGGGCACCGATCGCGGACCAGGCCACCGTGGGGGCACCTCCCGGGGCCAGATCCCCCCGCGCCCCCCAGAGGACCCCGAGGCTGCCCGCGCCGCCAGGTCCCACCAATCTACTCCAATTTACGCCGGCAGGACCGGCAAAGAATGGGCGGCCACTCAGCCCATCGTGGGCCGGAGAATCGCTGGGGAGGGCGCTGCCAGCGGCTGCCGACCAGCGTGGCGCGATTTCCGCCCCCGCCAAATCTCCGGTGCCGGAGAATTCGGCAGCCGGCGGGGTCAGAGAATCCCGCCCATGGTCTTTTATTTAGGCACAGTCATCACACACGGAAAAAGAGAGATAGAGTAAAAATGGATTGATTCGATTGTTAAATTGCCCTTGCCCCATAATGTCACTGCACTCCGGTCATTTTTAGGACTGGTTGGTTACTGTAGGAACCATATAGATGGTTTCGCCACCAAGGCACTTTCAGAGCTCCTAAAAAAGGACGCCCCTTGGGAATGGCATCCACAGCATACGGATGCCATTGGTGCATTAAAACACGCCCTAGGTACAGCTCCCGCGTTGCAGGTACCAGACCCACACTCCCCATACGCCATAGAAGTAGTGACCACCGACCGAACCCTATCAGTCGTACTACTCCAAGAAAGGCATGATCGTTTAGGACCCATAGCCTATGCCTCACGAGTTTTGGACCCAGTGGAGCAAGGATTTTCAGCCTCCTAAAGGCACTTGCTCGCAGTTTTTTGGGCTATTCAGTACTTCGCATACATTACAGGCCTCAACCCCGTAACGATTTTAACCGAGTACACCCCAACACAGCTACTATTAGATGGTAGGTTAAAAGATGGTTCAGTTAGCCAGATTAGAGCAGCGCGCTGGACCCTACTCTTACAAGGAAGGAACATCACAGTAAAAAGGACAAAGACACACACATTTTTAGCAGATAATTTGCAGTATGAAGGAACCCCACGAGTGCCAGCTCATTGCAGCCAGGCACTTATTCCAAAATCGCTACAACCACATGTAGGTAGTAAAGCACAGAATCCCCCGACCGCGGATAACTCTTTAAAAATTTATGTAGGTGGCTCCTCCACCATTGATAATGGAAAAAGGATTACAGAACGTGGTATATATGTGGAAGACGCGTATTAGAGGAGATATCGCTAAAATTACCAGGCCATTTGGATCGCAGGCAGCCGAATTAGCAGCAATTAGTGCAGCACCCAGATTCTTTCCTGACCCCCGCAGATATATATTCGGACAGTTTATATGTCTGTAACATTTTGACAGAATTCCTGCCCCTGTGGGAATCTAGAGGATTTATATCTGCCGACGGTAAACCCCTACCCTCAGCGCCATTACTGAAGCACATTCTTGAAACAGCTAAAGACCGCACATATGGCATAATAAAAGTCAGAAGCCATCATCATCGGGGCTGTTTAGCACAGGGCTAAATTGCTGGCTTTGAAAGCAGACCAAGGCAGGCCAACAGCACGGTTCAATTCCCGTACCAGCCTCCCCGAACAGGTGCCGGAATGTGGCGACTAGGGGCTTTTCACAGTAACTTAATTTGAAGCCTACTTGTGACAATAAGCGATTTTCATTTTCATTTTTTAATTTGGTTCATCCCCACCCGGTAACGTAAAAGCAGACGCCCTAGCAAAAGCAGGATCATACAGCGGCTGATGCGGAGGTAAAGCAAAAAGTGCAGAGGATACTGGAAGTCTGCAAAGGGATTTGGATAGGCTAAGTGAATGGGCTACGGTCTGGCAGATGGAATACAATGTTGACAAATGTGAGGTTATCCATTTTGGTAGGAATAACAGCAAAAGGGATTATTATTTAAATGATAAAATATTAAAACATGCTGCTGTGCAGAGAGACCTGGGTGTGCTAGTGCATGAGTCACAAAAAGTTGGTTTTCAGGTGCAACAGGTGATTAAGAAGGCAAATGGAATTTTTTCCTTCATTGCTAGAGGGATGGAGTTTAAGACTAGGGAGGTTCTGCTGCAATTGTATAAGGTGTTAGTGAGGCCACACCTGGAGTATTGTGTTCTGTTTTGGTCTCCTTACTTGAGAGAGGACGTACTGGCACTGGAGGGTGTGCAGAGGAGATTCACTAGGTTAATCCCAGAGCTGAAGGGGTTGGATTACGAGGAGAGGTTGAGTAGACTGGGACTGTACTCATTGGAATTTTAGAAGGATGAGGGGGGATCATATAGAAACATATAAGATTATGAAGGGAATAGATAGGATAGATGCGGGCAGGTTGTTTCCACTGGCGGGTGAAAGCAGAACTAGGGGGCATAGCCTCAAAATAAGGGGAAGTAGATTTAGGATTGAGTTTAGGAGGAACTTCTTCACCCAAAGGGTTGTGAATCTATGGAATTCCTTGCCCAGTGAAGCAGTAGAGGCTCCTTCATTAAATGTTTTTAAGATAAAGATCGTTTTTTGAAGAATAAAGGGATTAAGGGTTATGGTGTTCGGGCCGGAAAGTGGAGCTGAGTCCACAAAAGATCAGCCATGAGAGACACTGCCATGTGCTCGCTCTCTTTTGGCCCTGGCACACCGGCACTCTTCGGCCCGGCCTATACCTAAAGACAACTGCAGCATCACGACCAGAAGCAAGTTCAAGATCAACGATCGCTACCAGACGGATGAGCCCAGCAGAAACTAAGTTACGTCTCCGGACCCAGCCACTCCAGATCCGAACAAAGGCCTTGTTCCTCTGCCGAAGCCGGGTGCCTGAAGTTAAGTACAGGTTGTTGTAGTGTTAGATACAATTTAGCTTGTAGTGTTTTTATGTTGCATGTGTGAGTTAATCATGTGTGTAAATAAACTATTATTGAACTTGAACTAACTGACTGGTTGTTGATCGCTATCCGGTTGAACCTTGTGGTGGTATCATTTGATACCTGGCAACTTTGAAAGCAATATCCTCATTAATAACGGTCAGACGAATATCTGACTAAAGTAGATACACCAGACATGGCAACATTATTGGCGTCTCCGGTGCCGATTGGCAACATTATTGGTGACGCTGGTGGGATAGTATTCCACTCATTAAAAAGAGCAACACAGGGACTAAACTGAATCACAGAATCGTTACAGCACAGAATGAGGCCATTTGGCCCAATCTGTCTGCCACAGTTCTCTGAAGGAGCATTTAGCCAGTGGTACTTCCTTGCCTTCTCCCCATAGCTGTGCCCATTCTACAAATAAGGTGCTGTGGGCATGAGAGTGCAGACATTTAAAATAAGGTAAATAATGCTCTTCATTAGACATGGGCCGGGAATTTGCTGCACCACCCATGACGGGCACCATCGTGGGTGGAACAGGAAAATGTGGAGTACATTCAGCGTTCTGCCCGCGGCGATGCTTGCAGTTGACGGGACGGAAAATCCTGCCCTTAGAAACAGATGTGTCATCTCTGCATATCTCCAATGGACAAAGCAAAAGAGTTGCTCAAAAGTCACGGTTACAGCTTTACCAATGCTGGGCAGGTATGAATATTGCAAACGGTTTATATCGGCCAACAGTGCAGAAATTTTAGCCTAAGAGGTAAGCCTGCCTATATCAGGACCCCCAATGGCTAATTAGTATCAACCGCTGTTTGTACAGCTATTTATATTTTCTTCTGGCAACATCAATGGTAGACATTGGTGTTCCTCAAGGTTCAGCGCTGCTTTTTCTTGGCGAGCCCAAGTGGTGGTACTCAAGTCTAGCGAGAAACACCGCATGGTCATTGACGACAGTCAGACCATCAACCGGTACACGCTGCTTGATGCGTATCCCCTCCCCCGCATATCTGACATGGTCAACCGGATTGCACAATACCGGGTGTTCTCCACCATAGACTTGAAATCCGCCTACCACCAGCTCCCTATCCGCCCGGAGGACCGTAACTTCACGGCCTTCGAGGCGGACGGCCGCCTCTACCACTTTCTTAGGGTACCCTTTGGCGTCACCATTGGAGTCTCGGTCTTCCAACGGGAGATGGACCGAATGGTGGACCAGAACAGACTGCGGGCTACCTTCCCGTATCTGGACAACGTCACCATCTGCGGCGACAACCAGCAGGACCATGACATCAACCTCACTAAATTCCTCCAAACTGCCAAACACTTCAATCTGACGTACAACGAGGCAAAATGTGTTTTCGGCACCACCCGCCTCGCCATACTCGGCTACGTGGTGGAGAACGGTGTCCTCGGCCCCGATCCCGACCATCTGTGCCCCCTTCTCGAACTCCCCATTCCCACCTGCCCCAAAGAACTGAGGCGATGCCTCGGGTTCTTTGCCTACTATGCCCAGTGGGTGCCCGAGTACGCTGACAAGGCCCGACCCCTCCTCCGTTCCCCCTCATTCCCCCTCCTGCCCGAGGCCTGCCAGGCCTTCCACCTCCTAAAAACCGCTATCGCCAAAGCCGCCATGCATGCGGTAGACGAGTCTGCACCATTCCAAGTCGAGAGCGATGCCTCCGACTTTGCCCTGGGTGCCACCCTCAACCAGGTGGGCAGGCCCATCGCCTTCTTTTCCCGCACACTCCAAGGCCCCGAGATCAGCCACTCCTCTGTTGAGAAGGAGGCACAGGCCATAGTGGAAGCCATCCGGCACTGGAGGCACTACCTGGCCGGAAAACCATTTACCCTCGTTACTGACCAACGATCAGTTGCGTTCATGTTCGACAACAAACAACGAGGTAAAATCAAAAATGATAAGATATTACGGTGGAGGATCGAACTCTCCACCTACAATTATAGTATCTTATACCGGCCAGGTAAGCTCAATGATCCTCCTGATGCCCTGTCCCGTAGTACTTGTGCCAACGCACAGGATGACCGACTGCGGGCACTACATAATGACCTCTGTCACCCGGGCGTCAGGCGGTTCTACCACTACACCAAGGGCCACAACCTGCCCTTCTCAGTCGAGGAGGTCAAGGCCATGACTAGGGACTGCCAAGTCTGTGCGGAGTGCAAGCCGCAATTCTACAAGCCAGACAAGGCGCACCTAATCAAGGCCACCCGCCCCTTTGAACGTCTCAGCATTGACTTCAAAGGGCCCCTGCCCACCCACAACCACAACACGTACTTCCTCAATGTCATCGACGAGTACTCGCGGTTCCCCTTCGCCATTCCCTGCCCCGACACGACCTCCGCCACCGTCATCAAAGCGTTGCACGACCTCTTCATGCTGTTCGGTTATCCCAATTACATTCACAGTGACCGGGGCTCCTCCTTCATGAGTGAGGAGCTGCGTCGGTACCTGCTCGCCAGGGGCGTTGCCTTGAGCAGGACGACCAGTTACAACCCCCAGGGGAACGGACAGGTGGAGAGGGAGACCGCGACAGTTTGGAAGGCTGTGCTGCTAGCCCTCAAGTCCAAAGGCCTACCAGTCTCCCGTTGGCAGGAGGCCCTCCCGGCCGCACTCCACTCCATCCGGTCTCTTTTGTGTACTGCAACGAATGCTACCCCTCATGAGCGGATGTTTCTCTTCTCCAGGAGATCGGCATCCGTGACATCGCTTCCGTCCTGGCTCCTGTCCCTGGGAGACGTCCTGCTCCGCAAGCACGTGCGGCCCTCTAAGGCGGAGCCCCTGGTGGAGAGAGTCCGTCTCCTCCATGCCAACCCACAGTACGCATACATAGCGTACCCTGACGGGCGTGAGGAGACCATCTCCATCAAGGACCTGGCCCCCTCTGGGGCCCCTTCCGCCCCCGCCCCGCAACCTCCACCCCGCTCCCTCTCTGCTCCCGTCGATCCCTCGGCCTGTTACTACTCCGTGCCAGCCGCTGTCATCCCGCAGTTTCGCCTCGAGCCAGCCGAAGCGGTGGGGGATGTCATGCCGCCTCGCGACCCAGCACCACCGACCGCACGGATACCGCCGGACACTACCTCAGCGCCGCAGCTCCGACGTTCAAAGAGATCGACCAAACCCATAGTTCGTCTTGACCTCTGACGACACGGAACCTCCTGATGGACTCTGTTCGTTACTCCCTGTTTGTTCACTGTGTTTGCTACTCCATATTTTCACCCCGGACTTCCTTCTAAACAAGGGGTGAATGTGGTGATACACCACTGTACTTCCCTAGCATTGTACATAGTTATATAATAGTTGCGTGCAACGTGGCCCTGTAATCCTGTGTATTGTACTGTGTATTGTACTGTAGCTCTGTAGAGGTTCGGTCACCTGTATGTAACCTGACCTGGCCACGGAGAGCTCCGCCTTGGCCACTCCCACGGGAGTTAGGTATAAGACCCAGCTTCTGAGACCTGACCCATTTTGCCTGGGGTCGTCTGTGTCGGGTAAGCTTCCTATGTAGTGTATTAAAGCCTTGGTTAAAGTCTCACATGTGTTTGTGGTTCTTGACGCTTAGTGCATCAGTAATGCTGCTTGAAATTATCGATCAATTGTTCTTGTCGCTAGTTAACAGCTAAAGCAGTAACCTGTTTACCACTCAGCAGCAACGCTTAAGGCTATTCTACTATCAGAGGACGTCTCACAGGCAAACTGAGGATTGCCTTCCTTTGACGCTGACGGCTTAGTTTAAACAACATATTCAGGATCCCTTCAAACCTCGCTGCTCGATAACATTGTCCTTGTTTTGCTGTGACCACTTCCTCTCCAACCCAATCAATGTGTGTGAAATATGATGCCTTCCCTCCCTCCCCAATGCACAGACTAATGTTCACATCCTTCATGGCTTTAGTCCTCCGCTGCACCCCCCCCCCCCCCCCCCCCACCCACCCTCCCATAGGTTCCCTTACAACGGGGCATTTTGATTCTCAAGTTTGACAAGTGGTTAATACTCAGCATTTACAAATTACCAAATTATCAGGCTACCTTTCAATCAACAAATCTTTTGAAATGTTCTCATCCTGATATGGGAAAAGTAATTGCTTCACCAGCTCTGAATCTTTAGAAATGCTTTCACAGTTTAAATTCCAAGTCAAAGCCTTTTATATCTTATGCTGAAATCTAAGCGGTGGGATTCTTCGTTGGCCGACGGCAAAATCGTGGAATGCAATTGGGCGGAAAATAGTTTCCGACGCCAAAATCCTGTCAGCTGCCGATTTGACGTCAAATCGCATTTCTGCGTCACCTCGACAGTGGCGTAAAGGCGGTCATACAGTAAGCACCATTTGCATATCATTCGCGGGCCTGACCAGTCATTCTCCGGTATTCTCCGCGCTGCTCTGCCTCCGATGGGCCGAGTGCCATCTTGTTGGCTGGGGTGGTGTCTGTGGGGATTGTAATGTGTATGTGCGGCTGCAGCTTATCAGCCTCCCGAGTGTCAATCATGGACCCGGCGAATCCCGCACCGTTTTTCATTGGAATTGATTGTGTTCCATATGGCGCTGGTGCTTGCCCTGCCACAGTCGCTGAACTGGTCTAGATACAGCACCGGGTTTGCTGTCATGAAAGTCGACAAATCCTGCGTGACGTCAACACTTAGTCTCAGAAATAGAGACTCCATCCAATGGCCTTTGAGTGTTAGTCTCCTTATTCATATTTTCCTTATTCAATGCCTTTTGCATCCACATACAAATTAGATATTTTGAGACATGTTAGTGGATATTTTACCTGCATCAAAATAAATCTGTAAAGCCACTGCTTTCAGCTGTACTTCTCCATTATTCTGCACTGGAGGAGTTATGAGGCACAGCTATAAGATGGCTGAGGCTTTGCTTTTCAAAATGGATGACATCCATTACTCGCTGCAAGTAAGCTTGAAATAAGCCTCAGGAAATAAAGGCACCGCATTTGATTTATTGACTGTGAGGCGCCCATTGTTTCTGGAGCTATCGATTTAATGAGGGCAAATGCTGCTGCGTGGCCTCTGAGAAGGATTTGCAGTGTCAGATTCACACTGCCTATTTCCCCACAACGCCAGCGAAGGTGACCCCTGTCCTCGTATTCTGTGCCACCAAGATCTTTCAGCCACATGTTGAAATAACACGGGGAAATGTAAGCAGAGGGAGAGGTTCAACTGTAAAAGGGTACATCTGTCATGAAAATGTGCTTGCGTCCTACCTTTCTATTTAGAAACAGAAAATAAGACGCACAGAATTGCTGGAGGGTATGCAGGAATGAAATGCTGTGTTGTCAGGACCAACACTTCCTCTTGAGCACCGTACTGGATTTCAGCTTAATATTATTCTGTATTTCAGTCAAGTTAAAAGAGACGGAATATCAAATGACTCGGGTGACAACATGTTCTGTACCTCACTGGTTCTTAAATTTACAGTATTGTCACGTTCCTCGACTAGCTTAGGAAAGAAGTGCTATCACCTATCTGCATAAAATTTTGAGTCAGTCACGGTTCAAGTATTACACCGTGCTAGCAATTTAGGTTCAAAATGAAAACCTAATCACCAGCCAGGTCTATTTTATTTTATGTAAATGCACATTTAAGGCAGAGGCACTTATCTTACACTAAAGTACAATGCAAACCATCACTCCTGAATTGTAACTGACCTTCCAGCAGTAGTATAATTGCCAAAGGAATCCTACAAGGCCACCTCTGTGAAAGGAATGCAGCCAGGTAGTAAGGAGGGAGGGGCGGCATAGTGGTTAGAACTGCTGCCTCACAGCTCCAGGGACGTGGGTTCAATTCCAACCTCGAGTGATTGTCTGTGTGGAGTTTGCACTTTCTCCCCGTGTCTGCGTGGGTTTCCTCCGGGAGCTCCGATTTCCTCCCACGGTTCAAAGATTTGCAGGTTAGGTGGATTGGCCACGCTAAATTGCCCCTTCGTGTCCAAAAGGTTAGGTCGGGTTACTGGGTTTACGGGGAAAGGGTGGAGGCATGGGCATAAGTCCAAGGGGCTAGAGCAGACTCGATGGGCCGAATGGCTTCCTTCTGCACTGTAAATTCTATGATTCCTTCAATTTGATCAAAGGCCTTTATAGGCCCACTAACGTTACCGCTTAGAGTTATTTGTTTCGTAACTTTTCTTCCAAATGATGATTTCGCTATCTGAAAGCTAGGCGTTCTGTGGCTTCAGGACTTAAATAGAGGGACAGGTAATAGTGCTGTTGATTCTTAAGTCCCTCCCCTCCCAGGTAAGAAAGCTGACCATTTCAGGTGTGACATCTTCTAGTGCCTCCCAGATTATCAATCTGATTAGCTTGTCAGATGATCAAAGAACTTGCATTAATGTAGTTCGAGAGCATAGCAAAGCACATTAAAGTCATTGGATTACTTTTGTAGCCACCGTACAGGTGGAAATGCAGCATCCAATTTGTGCACAGCAAGATCACACAAATGATTAGGACCAGATAACCTCTTTCAGTGACTGTGGTAAACCACTGTGCTCTGATATTAGAGGTTGTACGGTAGAACCTGCACTACAGGTTCACCTGTGGCCCCTGCATGCTAGTTCCGTCCAGGAGGCGGGGTATAAATATGCGTGGCCTCCAGCTCGCAGCCATTTCGCCAGCTGCTGTGGGAGGCCACACATCTGATACTATTTTTTAAAAAAATATATTTTATTGAAATTTTTTTTCCCGGAGCAACATTTTTCCCGCTTACAAAACAAACGAAACGATAACAATAACAAAACAGAAATTTTAACTTTTTAACAATAATAATAATAATACACAAGTAACAAAACCTCATTCTCAATTGACCTATATTCAACTAAACCTCCTCCCCCCCCTCCCCCCCACCTCCCCCTGGGTTGCTGCTGCTGGTCATCTGACTTCCCTCTAACGTTCCCCTAGGTAGTCGAGAAATGGCTGCCACCGCCTGGTGAACCCTTGAGCCGATCCTCTCAGGGCAAACTTTATCTGCTCCAGTTTAATAAACCCCGCCATATCGTTTACCCAGGCCTCCAGTCCGGGGGGTTTCGCCTCCTTCCACATGAGTAGGATCCTGCGCCGGGCTACGAGGGACGCAAAGGCCACGACATCGGCCTCTTTCGCCTCCTGCACTCCCGGCTCTTCCGCAACTCCAAATATAGCTAACCCCCCAGCTAGGTTTGACCCGGGCATTCACCACCTGCGAGATCACTCCCGTCACTCCCTTCCAGTATCCTTCCAGTGCCGGGCACGCCCAAAACATATGTGCGTGGTTTGCCGGGCTCCCGCCACACCTCCCACATCTGTTCTCCACTCCAAAAAACCTGCTCAATCTTGCCCCCGTTATGTGTGCTCTATGTAGCACCTTAAATTGAATCAGGCTAAGCCTGGCGCATGAGGAAGAGGAGTTTACCCTGCTTAGGGCATCAGCCCACATACCTTCCTCTATCTCCTCCCCTAATTCTTCTTCCCACTTTCCTTTTAGTTCGCCCACCGACTCCTCCCCCTCTTCCCTCATCTCTCTGTAAATCTCTGACACCTTGCCCTCTCCGACCCACACCCCTGAAAGCACCCTGTCCTGTATCCCCTGTGTCGGGAGCCGCGGAAATTCCCTCACCTGTTGTCTAGTAAACGCCCTCACCTGCATATATCTCAAGAAATTCCCCCGGGGTAACTTATACTTTTCCTCCAATGCTCCCAAACTCGCAAAAGTCCCATCTATGAATAAATCTCCCACCTTCCTAATTCCCAACTGGTACCAACTCTGAAATCCTCCATCCATTCTTCCTGGGGCGAACCTATGGTTGTTCCTGATAGGGGATCCCACCAGGGCTCCCCGCACCCCTCTCTGTTGCCTCCACTGTCCCCACATGTTCAGTGTTGCCGCCACCACCGGGTTCGTGGTGTACCTTTTAGGTGAGAGCGGTAGCGGTGCCGTCACCAGCGCCTCTAGACTCGTCCCTTTACAGGGCCTTCTCTCCAGCCTTTTCCACGCCGCTCCCTTACCCTCCATCATCCATCTACGTATCATTGCCACATTGGCGGCCCAATAATAATCTCCCAAGTTCGGTAGTGCCAGTCCTCCTCTGTCCCTACTGCGCTGAAGGAACCCTCTCCTTACTCTCGGAACTTTCCCTGCCCACACAAAGCTCGTAATGCTCCTGTCTATTTTATTAAAAAAGGTCCTGGTGATTAAAATAGGGAGACATTGGAATACAAATAAGAACCTCGGGAGGACCATCATCTTAATTGCTTGCACCCTGCCCGCCAGCGATAAAGACTGCATGTCCCACCTCTTGAAGTCCTCCTCCATTTGTTCTACCAGCCGTGTCAGATTAAGTCTGTGCAAGGTTCCCCAGCTCCTAGCGATCTGAATCCCCAGGTATCGGAAGTTTCTTTCCACTTTCCTCAGCGGTAAGCCTTCAATCTCTCTACTCTGGTCCCCTGGATGTATCACATATAATTCACTCTTCCCCATGTTTAACCTATACCCCGAAAATTCCCCGAACCTCCTCAGAATTCGCATAACCTCTATCATCCGGGCAGCTGGGTCCGACACGTATAACAATAGGTCATCCGCGTATAACGAGACTCGGTGTTCTTCTCCCCCTCTAGTCACCCCTCTCCATTTCCTGGAGTCTCTCAACGCCATGGCCAGAGGTTCAATTGCCAACGCAAACAACAACGGAGACAGCGGGCATCCCTGTCTTGTTCCCCTATATAATCGGAAATACTCCGATCTATGTCGACCTGTAACTACGCTTGCCGTTGGTGCCCCATAAAGTAGCCTAACCCAGCAAATAAACCCGTTCCCAAACCCAAACCTCCTTAACACTTCCCATAAATACTCCCACTCCACCCTATCAAATGCCTTCTCTGCATCCATTGCCGCCACTATCTCTGCCTCCCCCTCCACTGAGGGCATCATTATCACCCCTAATAGTCGTCGCACGTTAACATTCAGTTGTCTCCCTTTTACAAACCCAGTCTGGTCTTCACGCATCACCCCTGGGACACAGTCCTCTATCCTCAATGCCAGCATCTTTGCCAGCAATTTGGCGTCCACGTTCAATCATGAAATAGGTCGATAGGACCCGCACTGCAACGGATCTTTGTCCCTCTTCAAAATTAGCGATATCGTCGCCTCCGACATCGTCGGGGGTAGAGTCCCCCCTTCCCTGGCCTCATTGAACGTCCTCGCCAACAACGGGGCCAACAAGTCCACATATTTTCTGTAGTATTCCACCGGGAACCCGTCCGGCCCCGGGGCCTTCCCTGCTTGCATGCTTCCCAGTCCCTTAATAACGTCATCCACCTCAATCGGTGCCCCCAGGCCTTCCACCTCCTGCTCCTCCACTTTCGGGAACCTCAATTGGTCCAGGAACTGCCGCATCCCCTCCTCTCCCTCTGGGGGCTGAGACCTATACAGTTCCTCATAAAAGGTCTTAAACACCTCGTTTATCTTTCCTGCCCTTCGCTCAGTGTCTCCCCTTTCATCCCTAATTCCTCCTATCTCCCTCGCTGCTGCCCTCTTTCGCAGTTGGTGCGCCAACAGGCGACTAGCCTTTTCCCCATATTCATACCTCCTCCCCTGTGCCTTCCTCCACAGTACCTCCGCCTTTCTGGTGGTCAGAAGGTCAAACTCGGTCTGGAGTCGTCTCCTCTCCCTGTACAGCTCCTCCTCCGGGGTCTCTGCAAATTCCCTGTCCACCCTTAAAATCTCCCCCAGTAGTCTATCCCTTTCCTTGGCCTCTGTTTTCCTTTTGTAGGCCCCAATAGAAATCAGCTCTCCTCTGACCACCGCTTTTAGTGCTTCCCAGACCACTCCCACAGGGACCTCGCCGTCGTCATTGACCTCCAGGTATCTCTCAATACACCCCCGCACTCTTGCACACACTCCCTCATCCGCCATCAGTCCCACATCTAATCGCCAGAGTGTTCTCTGCTCCCTTTCCTCTCCTAATTCCAGGTCCACCCAATGTGGGGCATGATCCGAAACCGCTATGGCTGAGTACTCAGCTTCTTCCACCCTAGAGATCAACGACCTTCCTAAAACAAAAAAATCTATCCGGGAGTACACTTTATGGACATGGGAGAAGAAGGAATACTCCCTAGCCCTGGGTCTAAGAAATCGCCATGGATCCACTCCCCCCATTTGGTCCATAAACCCCTTAAGTACCTTGGCCGCTGCCGGCCTTCTTCCGGTCCTTGAGCTGGATCTATCTAGCCCCGGGTCCAGCACCGTGTTGAAGTCCCCTCCTAAAATCAAATTTCCTGCCTCCAGGTCCGGAATATGCCCCAGCATCCGTCTCATGAACCCCGCATCGTCCCAATTTGGGGCATACACATTAACCAACACGACCTCCATTCCCTCCAGCCTACCACTCACCATTACATATCTACCTCCACTGTCTGCTACGATGTTCTTTTCTTCAAATGCTACCCGTTTCCCCACCAAAATGGCCACCCCTCTGTTCCTTGCGTCCAGTCCTGAGTGGAACACCTGTCCCACCCATCCTTTCCTTAGCCTAACTTGGTCCGCCACCTTTAGGTGCGTCTCTTGGAGCATAGCCACGTCTGCCCTTAGTCCTTGCAAATGCGCGAGCGCTCGGGCCCTTTTTATCGGTCCATTGAGGCCTCTCACGTTCCACGTGATCAGCCTCATTGGGGGGCTACCTGCCCCCCTCCCGTGTCGACTAGCCATTACCTTCTCTAGGCCAGCCCCATATCCCGCCTCCGCGCTCCCGCTCGCTCCCCCAGCGTCGCACTCCGCCCCCGACCACCCACTCTTTAGCCATTTCCTTTTGGATTTCCGCAGCAGCAACCCAGTTGTCCCCTTCCTCCCCTCCTCCCCCTCCCCCCCCCCCCGCTAGATCCCTATCTAGCTTGATTGCTCCCCCCATATCACTTCCGTAAGTCAGCTGACTTCAACTGACCCCGGCTACTCCTGCTCACTCCTCGGCCCCCCCGGTGTGAGGGAACTCCCATCCGCCTTGCGCCTGTTTTCCCACCTTATTCTTTCTGGCGCGGGAACATCCCTTTACCTAACCCGCCTCTTATGGCGCAGCTCCCTTTCCCCTCCCCCTCCCCTTCCCTATTCTTCGACTATGTCCCGCCTTTCCCCCCTCACCGGCGCCCACATTTCCCCAGTGTCCCCCCCCTTCCCTGTTTACTTCTCGATTCACTTTCACCATAACATTAACAAAAACAATAACAATAACAATTCCCTGCAGCGTCAGTCCCTCAGTTCCGGTCCAGTTTCTCTTCATTGATGAAGGACCAGGCTTCCTCCGCCGTCTCTAAATAATAGTGTCTCTCCTGATACGTGACCCATAGTCTTGCCGGCTGCAGCATCCCAAACGTCACCTTCATAGATTATCACAGAATTTACAGTGCAGAAGGAGGCCATTCGGCCCATCGAGTCTGCACCGGCTCTTGGAAAGAGCACCCTACCCAAGGTCAACACCTCCACCCTATCCCCGTAACCCAGTAACCCCACCCAACATTAAGGGCAATTTTGGACACTAAGGGCAATTTATCATGGCCAATCCACCTAACCTGCACATCTTTGGACTGTGGGAGGAAACCGGAGCACCCGGAGGAAACCCACGCAGACACGGGGAGAACGTGCAGACTCCGCACAGACAGTGACCCAAGCCGGGAATCGAACCTGGGACCCTGGAGCTGTGAAGCAATTGTGCTGTCCACAATGCTACCGTGCTGCCCTTTCTTTTGTGCAAAACCTCTTTGGCTCGGTTAAAGCTCGCCCTCCTTCTCGCCACCTCCGCACTCCAGTCCTGGTATATCCTTACCACAGCATTCTCCCATCTGCTACTCCGCACCTTTTTAGCCCATCTCAGGACCTCTTCTCTGTCCTTAAGGCGGTAGAATCGCACGATTATCGCCCTCGGTAGTTCTCCCGCTTTTGGTCTTCTCGCCGGGATCCGATTTGCCCATTCCACCACCATGGGGCCCGCAGGGGCCTCAGCACCCATCAGTGAGCTCAGCATCTTACTTGCGTATGCTCCACAGTCCACTCCTTCCACGCCCTCAGGGAGACCTAGTATCCTAAGGTTCTTCCTTCGCGCTCCATTTTCAAGGGCCTCAATCCTGTCAACACACTTTTTATGAAGTGCCTCGTGCGTCTGAGTCTTAACCGCCAGGCCCAGGACCTCGTCCTCAATACCTGACACCTTCTGCTCCACCACGCGAAGTTCCGTCTCCTGGGTCTTTAAAGTCTCTTTAAGCCTCTCAATTGCCTGTAACATCGGGGTCATTACCTCCTTCTTCAGCAGATCCACGCACCGTCTCACCACCTCGTCCTGCTCAGGCCCCCATGTCACCTGCGATCCCTCCGCCGCCATTTTGTTCCACTCCCTCTGACCTTCTGGTTGCAGATTCTTCGGGCTGCAGCCGCCGCCGCCGGTTTATCCTCCGTCGTTCGGGGGGGGACTCCCTTCCCACGCACTTCCCACCGGGTTTTTCGGCCGGCAAAGTCCCCGTTGGGGCTCTTAAAAGAGCCCGAAGGTCCGTCGGAGCTGGAGCCGCTGAAACGTGCGGCTAGCTCATCCTTGCCGCAACCGGAAGTCCACATCTGATACTATTAAAGCCTCAGTTTGGATTCAACTTCGTCTCCAGATAAATTGATCGTGCCTCAATTTATTAGTATCAGATTCAAAAGATGGACCTCTGTATTAAACCAGATCGCCTGCAGCTGGATCCACACTCAAGCGACGCCAGAAAGGACTTTCAGCACTGGCTAGCTTGTTTTGAAGCGTATATCAACACCGCGCCAACCCCTGTTCCAGAGGCTCAGAAGATACAGATATTGTACTCCAGACTCAGCTCCAAAGTCTTTCCGCTGATCTAGGGTGCGCCCAATTACGCTGATGCCATGACTCGACTCAAAGAACATTATGAACAGAAGACGAACATGCTCTTCGCCAGGCACGCGCTCACAACTCATGCTCAACTACCTGGTGAGTCAATCGAGGACTTCTGGAGGGCCCTGATCCCACAAGTCCAGGACTGTGACTGCCAGGACGTTACAGTTAAGGAGCACACAGATCTCCTTATGCGGGACGCTTTTGTGACTGGGATTGGGTTTGATATTATCAGGCAGCGGCTCCTAGAAGGGGCCACGCGTGACCTCGCAGAGATTAAAACACTAGCGCTCTCCATGACGGTCGCCCTGCGCAATGTCCAGTCCTACACCCCCAACCGTGCGGCCCACTCCTCCTATGCTTCATGGGCCCCACAAGCAGCCGCCCCAGCAGGCGCGCTACACACCCAGTACGCCTGAGCTACGCTCCAGCCAGCGATCCCCGGGGGGGCTCCGATGCTACTTTTGCGGCCAGCAAAAACACCCCCGCCAACACTGCCCGGCCCGCGCTGCCATTTGTCAGGCTTGCGGGAAGAAGGGCCACTTCGCTGCGCTCAGCGGCCTCGGTCGCCCCCCCCCCCGGTCACGGACAATGGGCGCTGCCATCCTCCTCTCCTCCCCAGGACATGGGCGACCAATGGGCGCCGCCAAAATCTCCTCCGCGAAACACGTGCGTTTCATGGGCGCCGCCATCTTGCTCCACCCCCGCAACGTGCGTTCCGTGGGCACCGCCATTTTGTAACCCCAAGCATCTCCGGGCGACAGCATCTTGTCCACCCCGCAGCACATGGACATCAACGGCATTCCAGGACCTCAACTCAACGGCCGCCTCACTACCCGATGATCAATCAAGGCTCGCCTCCATGGCACTCGACTAGTCTCGACCTCATAACCTGACCAACGCATCCACCAGCGAAAAGTCAACAGCCATGTGACCTCCTGCCTACTGGCCTCCGGGAGCACCGAGAGCTTTGTACACCCAAATACAGTAAGGTGCTGCTCCCTTACGGTACACCCTACCAATCAAAGTATCTCCCTGGCCTCCGGATCCTATCGCGTAGCGATCCGGGGGTACTGCACGGTCACGCTCACGGTCCAAGGCATAGAATTCCACAGCTTTCGCCTCTACGTTCTCCCTAACCTCTGCGTTGCACTTATCCTCGGCCTGGACTTCCAGTGCAACCTCCAGAGCCTGACCCTTAAATTCGGCGGAGCCTCACCACCCCTCACTCTGTGCGGCCTCGTGACCCTAAAGGTCGATCCTCCTTTCCTCTTTGCCAATCTAACTCCAGATTGCAAACCCGTTGCAACCAGGAGCATACGGTACAGCACCCAGGATAAGGCCTTCATCAAGTCTGAGGTCCAGCGGTTGCTTCGGGAGGGTGTCATCGAGGCCAGCAACAGCCCCTGGAGAGCTCAAGTGGTAGTGGTTAAATCTGGGGAGAAAAACCGAGTGGTCGTGGACTACAGCCAGACCATCAACAGATACACGCAGCTCGACGCGTACCCCCTCCCACGCATATCTGACATGGTTAACCAGATTGAACAGTACTGGGTCTTCTCAACGGTGGACCTGAAATCCGCTTACCACCAGCTCCCCATCCGTAAATCGGACCATCCATACACCGCCTTCGAGGCAGACGGCCGGCTATATCACTTCCTCAGGGTCCCCTTCGGCGTCACCAACGGGGTTTCGGTCTTCCAAATGGAGATGGACCGAATGGTCGACCGGTACGGTTTGCGGGCCACGTTTCCGTACCTAGACAATGTGACCATCTGCGGCCATGACCAGCAGGACCACGACGCCAACCTCGCTAAATTTCTCCGCACCGCCACTCTCCTCAACCTCACGTATAACAAGCAGAAGTGTGTGTTCCGCACAAACCGCTTAGCCATCCTCGGCTACGTGGTCCAGAACGGAGTTCTGGGGCCCGATCCCGACCGCATGCGCCCCTTCATGGAGCTTCCCCTCCCCCACTGCCCCAAGGCCCTCAAACGTTGCCTGGGGTTCTTCTCATATTACGCGCAGTGGGTCCCAAACTATGCGGACAAGGCCAGCCCACTCATACAGTCCACTCACTTCCCCCTGACGGCCGAGGCCCAACAGGCCTTCGCCGGATCAGAGCTGATATTGCCAAAGCTGGAATGCACGCTGTAGACTAAACACTTCCCTTCCAAGTAGAAAGCAACGCATCGGACATCGCCCTTGCCGCCACCCTCAATCAGGCAGGCAGGCCTGTGGCATTGTTTTCCCGCACCCTTCATGCCTCTGAAATTCGGCACTCGTCCGTCGAAAAAGAGGCCCAGGCTATCGTTGAGGCTGTGCGACATTGGAGGCATTACTTGGCCGGCAGGAGATTTAATCTCCTCACTGACCAATGGTTCTTCATCAACCAGCACAGAACAATGGGCTGAATGGCCTTCTCAATGTACCATAGAGAGCACCGTATCTGCATCACAGCTTGGCATGGCAACTGCTCGGCCCAAGATCGCAAGAAACTGCAGACTGTGGTGAACTCAGCCCAACGCATCACACAAGCTTGCCACCCTCATATTGATTTGTATACACCTCCCGCTGCCTCAGGAAGGCAGACAGCATTATCAGAGACCCCACCCCCCAGCCAGGCTTTGCCCTCTTCCAGACCATTCCATTAGGCAAAAGATACAGAAGTCTGAAGACCCGCACATTCAGACATAGGAGCAGTTTCTTCCCCACAGCTACTAGACTCCTCAACGGCTCTCCCTCGGACTGATCTGTTCCCTGTAAGACACTATTCACGGCGCCCTATACTATTCTTGCTCATGTATTGCTTGTTTGGCCCCTTGTTCCGCACCTTAACCAATCACTGTTTGTCGATGTACCATTTGCCAATGTACTCTGTCGATTATTCTTTTGTCTACTATGTACGTACTGTGCACGTTACATTGGCCACAGAAAAATAATTTTCACTGTACATCGGCACATGTGACAATAAGTATCAATTAATCCTATGTTGTAAATGTTCTCTTATTTCTATAAGGGTGTGTTCACGCTGACAGGATCTTCCAGTCCTGCCGATGGAGCGACCCCGCCGCGGGTTTCACGGCACCGCAGGGTGGATTCAATGGGAAATCCCATTGACAGCGGCGGGCGCTGACGATCCCACCACCAGCCAACGGCAGTAGAGTTCACGCTGCTGAGAAACACGTCATGGGGAGGCCAGAGAATCGCACCCTTTGATTTTTACAATGGAAAGTAGTCACACTATTTGTTTTTCGGGGCTTATTTCTGAATCTTCAATCATCCTGATAGACTCTATTAGTACATTTTCCAGGGCTGGCTTCCATCTGCTGTTAGCAAGGGTAATGGCAGGATCACTGTAATAATGTTCCTGTCCCCCACCTTCATTTTACTGGACCAAATATGCCATCCCTGTTTGGCACAGTGTGGCACAATTGGTGCCCTCATTCCCAGTGAGTCACTTCTTTAAGTGTTCTTCATGGATAAAGGAAAGGAAATACTTATTTTCCTTATCATATTGTTTTTATTTATATATATATATATATGTGAATTGCAGAAACCGCTTACCAGCTATATGCCATGCCTCTATTAAGGTTTTAGCTCTGGTTGATCTCATTGCTTGCCCGTAGTGTTTCATTTATTGTACCTTGAATTCTTCGAAGCTACTTTATTAGCCTTTCAGTGAACAGTATTGTGTTCTGATGCTTCCTGAGGCTGCTACCCACTTGCTCGTTCATTTTTGCCAAAAATACTTTTAGTTATCTCTTCATTCCCTCATCATGCTCCAACTATATCTGTCCCACTTACTCCTGCCAAACCGGCTGTGGCATTTTGCTAGTTATTCTGCCCAAACCTCTGTCCTTCACTCACATATCATTGGCTTCGGCTCCTACTTCAGACTTCTCAGTAGCAGATCTCCTACCAAATCCCCTATCATTTTGTTTATTTGTTGAGCATAAGCAGCTTGGCATAATTCTCTTGACCATATTCAAGCTCAACGCGTGCAACCTCAAAGCATGCATCATTATATAATACAATTCCTGATGCTGCTACTTGGTGTCAATTAATGCTGGGGTTAATATAGGCGGGGTGGGGCGGTGGCAGGGGAGTGATGTCGCCAGACTAGTAATCCAGAGGCCCTGCGGGGAGCATATGTTCGAATCCCGCCATGGCAGCTGGCAGAACTTAAAATCAGTTAATAAATCTGGAATTAAAAAGCTGGTCTCGGTAATAGAGACCACAAAACCATTGTTGAGTATTGTGGGGGGGGGAAAAAACACCTGGCTCACTAACATTCCTATGGGGAGGAAATTTGCCGTCTTTATCTGGCTTCCATGGGCAGAGTGGATGGGGCAAGCCCTTAATCCATCTCCTTCCTTGCTCCAAAACCCAATTCAAATTGAATCCAATTCATGGTCCCCACAAAAGGGACAAACTAGATCGAAGCTGACAACCATTGCACCTGATCTCAGGTTTGATCCTGCACTTGATCGGAGCCAAAAGCCCACCAGTGAATGACCTCAGATCAACTCAAAACCAGAATCAGGAAACAACAGCAGTTGCTGCTAAAACAAACGGCTATCAGTTAATAACATCACCATTCACCTTCAGGATTATGTGGACAGCAACCAACTTTGGCCCATTCGCACACTTTCAGAGGCCAAGCCCTCAATCCAAAGGCCTTTGGCCCTTTTGAAATGAAGAGAAAGTGCTGAAAACACTATTTCTTCCTCACAGCAACTTGGAGCTTTGTTGTGGGTTGCTTATTTATTTCCTCTGCCTGTTTCTGAATGAAACTCACAACCGCGTCGTCACCAGCGTATGGCAACAGAGAGTCATCTGGAAGCATGGATTAAAAGTCTGGTGATGTGAGCTCAAAGCCCATCAAGTAAGCTAATGTGTTTAATTTAGTTCGCTAAATAAATCTGGAAATATCACACCAGTAATGGTGACCTTGAAACTACTGGATTGTCATTTCAAAAACCCCTTTCAGAAAGGGTGATCGCCACTCTTACCTGGGCTGTATAATTCTAGACCCACAGCAGTAGGATTGACTCTTAACTGTCCTCTGAAATAATGCAGCAAGCCACTCAGTCGGACTAAAACTGCTGGGAAAGCTTATCCACATGGATTGCAGCCAAGGAGGTGACTCCCCACCACCTTCTCAAGGACAGACAGCGATGGACGATAAATACTCACCTTGTCATCAACACCCGCATCTTATGAATGAATGAAAAATAAGTACTTCCCTTGACATTGGTAGGTCAGATTGGTCAGACACATAGGGCTGGAGGTTCCATCGCCCGACTCTGATATCGTAATCGGCAGTCGGGCGGAGAATGGGCTCCGATGCCCAAGTCGGGTCCACGCACAGCCGGTGCCATATGTTGTACGGTGCGACCGCTGCAGGTCGTTGCCGTGCGCAGCCAGGCACCCGGCCATTCTCCAGCCATTTTCGGCACGCGTGCCAGGAGTTTCACACAGCGCCGCTGGTAGCCACTCACCAGTCCTGGAATCAGTGAGGGTTCAGTGCCGGTTTTTGGGTCGTAAAACGCCCGCAAATTCTCTGTTTGGGCCAGCACTTAGCCGCTGAAACAGAGAATCCGGCCAATATTTTCCAATTTATAAGCAAAGCTTTCTCAACCCCACTTGAGTTGTCAAACAGACCCAGTTTTTGGTTACACAGACTATCTTAAAGCATTTCCCTTATGTTCCAGCGCCTGTATTAATGTTATCAGTCAAGCTGCTACATTCTTACCCCTTAAAATACCTCCTCTCTAGATGACTACAGGACCAGGATTTTTACGATTTTTGGTTTTCCCAACCTGACTCCTGAAGAGTCACCGGTGAACTCATTCCCACCGATACCGGCTGCCCTGCAGCCATTTAACACTCCGAATGTTAATTGACTGGAGATTGTACTTCCGCCCCTCACTTTGGAGGAATCAGCCAATCAAATCGGCCATCTGCTCTCTAGTCCCGACAGCGCCGGAAGCTGCAGTGGACAGGACTGGGACTGCAAGGGGTGCCCAGAGCAGATTTCTCCCATTCCGCCTGCAGCAGGTTTTGTGGCGGGCAGGAAAGGGCAACCTAGCAGGAGCGTAGACGTCGGAAACCCGCCTGCGTAAAAACACATTTCAATTCTCTCAATGGTGGGTTAATGTGGGTCGGTCTTTCCACTGGCTGGTGGCGTGAACGCCCTTTGCCTTCATTGGATTGGATTTTGTTTATTGTCACGTGTACCAAGACACAGTGAAAAATATTTTTCTACGAGCAGCTCAACAGATCATTAAGTACATGAAAATAAAAGGAAATAAAAGAAAATACATAATCGGGCAACACAAGGTACACAATGTAACTACATAACACCGGCATCGGGTGAAGCATACAGGGTGTAGTGTTAATGAGGTCAGTCCATACGAGGGTCGTTTAGGAGTCTGGTAACAGCGGGGAAGAAGCTATTTTTGAGTCTGTTCGTGCGTGTTCTCGGACTTCTGTATCTCCTGCCCGATGGAAGAAGTTGGAAGAGTGAGTAAGCCGGGTGGGAGGGGTCTTTGATTATGCTGCCCGCTTTCCCCAGGCAGCGGGAGGTGTAGATGGAGTCAATGGATGGGAGGCAGGTTCATGTGATGGACTGGGCTGTGTTCACGACTCTCTGAAGTTTCTTGGTGTCCTGGGCCGAGCAGTTGCCATACCAGGCTGTGATGCAGCCGGATAGGATGCTTTCTATGGTGCATCTGTAAAGGTTGGTAAGAGTAAACGTGGATATGCCGAATTTCCTTAGTTTCCTGAGGAAGTATAGGCGCTGTTGTGCTTTTTTGGTGGTAGTGCTGACATGGGTGGACCAGGACAGATATTTGGAGATGTGTACCCCTAGGTCCCGTTGATGCTGACAAGGGTGTGTACAGTACTTTGCTTTCTAAAGTCAATGACCAGCTCTTTAGTTTTGCTGGCATTGAGGGATAGATTGTAGTCGCTGCACCACTCCACTAGGTTCTCAATCTCCCTCCTGTATTCTGACTCGTCCTTATTCGAGATAAGGCCCACTATGGTCGTATCGTCAGCAAACTTGTAGATGGAGTTGGAACCAAATTTTGCCACGCAGTCGTTTGCACCTCATGAATGTTGATTAAAACATCTGCCCAGCGCCATTCTACCAGGCATTTCAGTCTTGCTTCACGCCAGCAGGAAATGACATCAGTTCTAAAACCCGATTGATAAAGAGTGGCAGATACAAGGTGGTCCTCATTCACAAAATTCTTCGAGGTAAGTGCAACAAAGCCTTTCTGCCATAGTGCTGCCCTGCTCCTGATACACTGTACACCACTCTGCCAGGGTTCCTGCCCTCCATCTCCATGCTG
This sequence comes from Scyliorhinus torazame, assembly GCF_047496885.1. Classification (NCBI taxonomy): domain Eukaryota; kingdom Metazoa; phylum Chordata; class Chondrichthyes; order Carcharhiniformes; family Scyliorhinidae; genus Scyliorhinus; species Scyliorhinus torazame. The sequence continues at coordinate 243,850,041 of NC_092715.1, read as the reverse complement.
AGCTGGTTTTCATGGACAGCACCGTGCTGCTGGGCCCAAGGACCCTCCTATGTCACTGTCTCAGATCAGTACTGCACCTGGGATTGGGGAGTGCAGGGTGCCCCTTCCCTGGTCCCACATACCAGTGTCTATTTGGACAGCACTGTGCTGCTATATTCATTCAGCCACCTCAACAAAGGCCCAAGTTCGACAGGGAGTGGAGTGCGATGTGAGTCCGGTAAGGGGGGAGGGGGTGCTCTGATGAACACAACAGGGGCAATAAAGAAGGAAGGCTGTGCAAGGAGTGCCGTGAAAGACAACAACTCATGATGGCAGGCAGAGGGGCAAGGAGGGGAAGGAAGCTGGACCCTTCATGGCTTCATGTAAATCTCACAAACAAGGGGATCAAAGGGCACCTCGCAGCTGATGGGCTTACGGGGAGAGTGGTTGAATTGAGGAACAGGCAACTTCTTGAGGCTGCTAGCCTTTTCCCCCTGGGTTTTGGGCATCCTACACGGCCGGGTGAAGACAGATAGAATGGAGACAATGATATGAGCATCCTGGTTTGCTGTTTAAATATGGCGCCAGAAGCTTCGGAACCTGTCAGCAGCTGAGGGTGGGCGGATGGGCCAGGTGACTCAGAGGGGAATGCACCTGTGCATAATTAAAGAGGCTCTAGGTGTAGAATCAGGCGTGGAATCCCGTCATTAGTGCCAGCAGGAAAGGCGGTACCGGAGCCGCCCGTAACCACACTTATTCTTGAAAACCGGGAATTCCGCCCGGAATCCCAGGAGTCCGGAACTAGAGAAGTGTGGGGGTCTCAGAGCAATGAAGTGAGGTGAGGCCCAAGTGGGTGGACAGAGAGAGATTGGTGGGGGGGAGGGGTGAAGAGGCTGGTTGGGTGGGGGGAGGGAGCACCTGCAGGGGCCAGGCCATGGAGAGGATAGGGGGCGGGTAGTGTACCTGCTGTTGAAAGAAGGCCGTAGGCGGAGGTGTCCTCCCAAACCCCACATCTTTCCCCCTGAGGCCTGATCTGGGTCAGGTTCTGGGCTTCCCCTTGTCCCTGAACTCCTCCCACCAGCCTGAAAATTGAGGCTGGGTAGATAGTGGCTCTTAAGTGGTCATGGATTGGCCACTTAAGAGCCCCAATTTGGGAACATGTGGGTGGACCAGTCTAGGCTTCCCCTGTCCAATAAGATTGTGGATAGGTTGGGGCAGGCTGGCGCCCAGTGGGACGTTTATAGGCCCTCCCCCCCCCCCCTCCCTTGCCTGCAAAATTGGCCAGCAGGAAGCATAGAATTCCGCTGTAAGCCTTCAAGGACTGTGCAACAGGGCTAAGAGTTTCCTCAGCCTCCATCATATCATAATGCCACACAACCATTAGTCTTATTTTCTGTTTGCAATTTCATTAATACTCACAGGTTTACGTGTTCTTTATCCCGTGACTTGCTGCACAGCTGGTGAATGTGGATGTGATGTAGCTCATCGCTCAGGGCCTAACAGGATAAGATCCTTAGTCGCCCTGGTTCCACATCTGTCCAGTCTCAAATGCTGCAAGATCAGGCCAGGACTAGCTGACCAATGTTATTTTGGCCTGTAACCTCCTGGTTCCCCAGCGTCGGAAATGGGGGCTTCCAAAGCACAATGTTCCCCTGGGCCGCGCTGCAGTGGGAACCATCCGGAAAAGCAATGTAAATTGCTAACTTCAGATGCTTCTGCCAGGGTTATGCTAACAGTTACTCAGAAAAGGTTAGGAAAAATAAAACCTCGTACGTAGAGAACAGAAAATATGAACAAGAGGAGGCCCTTTAGCCCTTCGAGCCTGCTCCATCATGGCTGATCATCCAACTCAATAGCCTAATCCTGCTTTCCCCCATATCCTTTGATCCCCTTCACCCTAAGTGCTATGTCTAACTGCTTCATGAAACCATACAATGTTTAGTCTCAGCTACTTCCTGTGGTAAAGAATTCCACAGGCTCACCCCTCTCTAGGTGAAGAAATAACTCCTCATCCCTGTCCTAAGCGGTCTACCCCGTATCCCCAGACTGTGACGCCAGGTTCTGAACACACCAACCATCGGGAACATCTTTCCTGCATCTACTCTGTCCAGTCCTCTTACAATTTTACAGGTTCCTATGAGATCCTCCCTCATTCTTCTGAACTCCAGCGAATACAATCCTAACCGATTCAATCTCTCCTCATACGTCAGGCTCGCCATCCCAGGAATCAGTCTGGTAAACCTTCGCTGCACTCCCTCTAGAGCAAGAACATCCTTCCTCAGATAAGGAGACCAAACTGTACACAATACTCCAGGTGTGGCCTCACCAAGGCCCTGTATAACTGCAGCAAGACATCTTTGCTCCTGTACTCGAATCCTCGCACAACGAAGGCCAGCATACCATTTGCCTTCTTTACCGCCTGCTGTACCTGCATGCTTACCTCCAGTGACTGCACAACTAACTTCTGCACAACTATTTAAAAAACCCAGACCGATCGCCACTTGAGCTCTTCACTGCGACCTCAGAGCCCCAACCCCCTGACCTCCGATCTCCTCCCTCGACCTCCGACCCCCCAACCCCCAAGCTCACCCATGACCTCTTACCCCCACCCACCCACGCGGTCTCCGACACTTACCTTCTTGGTGGTCTGTCAATTTCATTGGGCTTTTTAAACTTAGCTGCTTTACGGCAACTAGTGCAGTAAAAAAGAAGGACGTGGCTTCCCTAAAAATGATACAACTGGACTGTGTCGGAGCCAGTAGGAACCATTCCAAAGTAGGCCCCAAACAGCTCCAGGCATCGGAGTTTTCAGTACCGTTTTCAAAAGCAGATAAGTGCACTTAAACTCTTGTAATTCCAATGGCCTTTCACTTTCCAAAGCTACTTGGAGGTTATGCCCCATTACTCTTTACTCACCAAGTTGGATTAAGCGAAAGTCTCAGAGTTTTCCTTGTTTCGCATTTTACTAAACTCAGCATAAAGAGAAGTCACAAAACCAGGATACAACCAAGCATTGTCACAGGCTCGTCAAATTCAGATAAACTTCAAGTATTGAGGGCAGCACGGTGGCGCAGTGGGTTAGCCCTGCTGCCTCACGGCGCCGAGGTCCCAGGTTCGATCTCGGCTCTGGGTCACTGTCCATGTGGAGTTTGCACAGTCTCCCCGTGTCTGCATGGGTTTCGCCCCCACAACCCAAAGATGTGCAGGGTAGGTGGATTGGCCACGCTAAATTGCCCCTTAATTGGAAAACGTTAATTGGGTATTCTTAAAAAAAATTTAAACTTCAAGTATTGCATGAGACACTTCATATGGTATTAAACTATAAAAAGCTAAACAATACAGTTAGCACAGTGGCACGCACTGCTGTCTCACAGAACCAGGGACTCTGGTTCCATTCCAGCCTCAGGTGACCGTGTGGAGTTTGCACGTTCTCCCCGTGTCTACGTGAGTTTCCTTCGGGTGCTCCGGTTTCCTCCCACAGTCCAAAGATGCGCAGTTTAGGTGGATCGGCCATGTTAAATTGCACCTTAGTGTCTAAAAGGTTAGGTGGGTTTACTGGGTTACGGGGATAGGGTGGGGCATGGGCCTAGGTAGGGTCCTCCTTCGGATGGTTGGTGCAAACTCAATGGGCCGAAGGTCCTCCTTCTACATGTAGGAATTCTATGATTCTATTTACATGCTAACCAGTTTCATCCAATTCCTTCTGTTCTCGTCCACACACTACCCCACCCCGCTGTCTCCCCACCGCCCGCCCATCCCACCCCACATTGTCTCCCTTTAACACATGACCTTATGAGGTTCTTTTCCATCATACCTGCGCTTGGATTTCACGAGCACCTTCCTGATTTTTTTACCGCAATAACTCTTGAATCCTCTTCCTACCTAACGTGTTTCAAAAATAAATATTGAAATCCATCGAAAGAAGCTTTAACAAACAGATATCCATATGTATCTATTATAAATACTAGAAAGCATGTAGCCGATGAAGACAGACATTTTGGAGTTTATCTTCAGACAAGGTTACCACTTTACAGTGTGGCCTTGCAGCTGTTAGAGTGCTCTGATCTCAAAGCTAATGTTGAATTGGTTCAGCTCTCTTCAGCCATTCTTTTAGCACCCAAATAGCTCCACTTCAATCAGTTGAAGTGAAGCTTGTGACCTGAACATTGAGCACTAAGAATAGATATCCCTCTTGTTTTTGGATTATGATTTCTCACTCTCCACTTCTCAAATATCCTTTAGGTTTCCCATTCAGTGCTGCCTTTCGTGGGCATACTGTTTTCCTGACAGGAAGTGACTCGTACTGCAGGCCTCAAAAACACTTCCTTCTTCTCCTGTAATTGGACTCGCATTCCATTCAGCATTCATTCAGTCAACACTCACAGGGACATTGGCCTGGATTTCCGGAATAAACGGAGAGCCCCTCCTTTGTTGAGGAAATGTCAGAAGAGGCCTGAAACCAGGGGCGCGATTCTCCGAGCCCCGCGCCGGGCCGGAGAATCGCGGCAACCGCGGCACGCCACCCCGAGGCCGGCGCGCGATTCTCCGAGGTGCAGAGAAGCGGCGCCATTTGCGCCGGCGCGTTTGCCGCGGCACCGGTCGCGGGCCACTGTCCGCGGCTGGGCCGCCGATTCTCCGGCCCGGATGGGCCGAGCGGCCGGGCGGAAACGGCAGAGTCCCGCCGGTGCCGTTCACCCCTGGCCGCTGCCAGCGGGAACTCTGCGTGAAGGGTCGGGGGCGGCCTGTGGGAGGGGGGGGGAGGGGGGCCCGTCCCCGGGGGGGCCTCCGATGGGGTCTGGCCTGCGATCAGGGCCCATCGATCGGCGGGCCAGCCTCTACCCCCCCCCCCCCGGGCCTACTTTGTTGCGCGGCCGGCCCCTGAACCCCCACGCCATGTTGCGTTGGGGCCGGCGCGCTGAAGAAGTCCCCCGCGCTTGCGTGGGTTGGCGCGCCGCCCATTTGGTGCCGGGAAGGGAGGCTGGAGCGGCGTGAACCGCTCCAGCGCCGTCCTGGCCCCCTGTGGGGGACAGAATCAGTTGTCCCCGCGCCCGTTTTGGCTATTGTGAAACGCGACGTCGTTAACGACGGCGTAAACACTTAGTCTCCATTTAGGAGAATCGCGCCCCAGAAGTCCGGAATCCCTGAACACGGCAACTACTGGGGGCAGGAATGGGCCTGGATCAGGATTCATGAATGCACATTTTCCAGAGGCAGCTGCCCATAGAAATCGGCAGCTGCCTCCACTCACATGAGTTTGGTGTGAGAGGCACCGGAAACCCAATGTTCGCAGATTAGATCTGGGAGGAGCGGGGACTTCCGGTTGCGGCGATGACCAGCTAAGCCGCACGTTTCGGCGGCTCCAGCTCGAACGGACCTTCGGGCTCTTTTAAGAGCCCCAACGGGGAATTTTTTCGGGACAAAACCCGGTGTGGGGTGAGACAACAGGGAGTCCCCCCCCCCCCCCCCAACGAAAAAGAAAAATATCGGAGGCGGCGGCCAGATCGCGAAGAATCCTCGAGGACAGGGACAGAAGGAAAAAGGAGCAAGATGGCGGCGGAGAGAGCCCAGGCGACATGGGGGCCGGACTGTGGCGCACAAAGACTCCGTGAGACGAATAGAGTGAAGTCGATGCCCTAATGTCATTGGCTGACAGATCCCGGGTCCTGGTTGGCCGTTGACCTCATGCTCCGCCCTGAAGGCGAAGTATAAGAAGCCGGTGCCTTCCCCCGCAGGCCAGTTTACTATCGGGCTGCTGGGGAACAGACACGCTTAATAAAGCCTCATCGACTTCACTCTATTCGTCTCACGGAATCTTTGTGCGCCACAATTTATTAAGCGTGTCTGTTCCCCAGCAGCCCGATAGTAAACTGGCCTGCGGGGGAAGGCACCGGCTTCTTATACTTCGCCTTCAGGGCGGAGCATGAGGTCAACGGCCAACCAGGACCCGGGATCTGTCAGCCAATGACATTAGGGCTTCCAGTCCCACATGACCCCCAATACATACTACCACACGGACCAAGACGAATTTTTGAGATGGTGTGTGGAGCTGCTTAAGAAGGAGGTGCTTGCCCCGATGCTACAAGCAATTGAGGGGCTTAAGGAGGCACAAAAGACCCAGGAGATGGAGCTCCGCGTGGTGGAGCAGAAGGTGACGGACAACGAGGACGAGATCCTGGGCCTGGCGGTCAAAACGCAGACGCACGAGGCGCTCCACAAAAAGTGCATTGAAAGGATTGAAGTCCTAGAAAACAGATCATGGAGAAAGAACCTTCGGATCCTGGGTCTCCCCGAGGGAGTGGAAGGAGCGGACGGCGGGGCTTACGTGAGCATGATGCTACGCTCGCTAATGGGAGCTGAGGCCCCCTCGGGCCCCTTGGAAGTGGAAGGGGCCCATCGAGTCCCTGCGAGGAGACCAAAGGCGGGTGAACGACCTAGGGTGACGATCGTGCGATTTCATCGCTTCAATGTCAGAGAGGTGGTTCTGAGATGGGCCAAAAAGGTACGAAGTAGTAGATGGGAGAATGCGGTGGTACGGGTGTACCAGGATTGGAGTGCGGAGGTGGCGAGAAGGAGGGCGAGTTTTAATCGAGCCAAGGAGGTGCTACACAAGAAGAAGGTGAAGTTCGGGATGTTGCAGCCGGCATGACTGTGGGTCACGCACCAGGAGAGGTATCACTACTTCGAAACGGCGGAAGAATCATGGACCTTCATTAAAAACGAGAAACTGGATCAGAACTGAGGGACTGATGTTGGAGGGGAAATGACAATGCCGATGTATATAGAGATGTAAATTGGGGAGGGGGGGACACTAAGAAATGTGGGCGCCGGTGTGGGGGAAGAAGAGACATAGGCGGGGGATGGGGAATGGGAGTGGGGCGGCAAAGGGAGCTGCGCCACGGGGGGCGGGACGGCTCTAGAGAACACGGGGCTTATTGGTCTTGTTCCCGCGCCAGAAAGATGATGGCGGGAAGATAGGCGCAAGGTAGATGGGAGTTCACCACAAGCGGGGGTCAAGGAGAGAGCGGGAGAAGCCGGGGTCAGTTGAAGTCAGCTGACTTTCGGAAGCAATATGGGGGAATAATCATGCTAGATGGGGATCTAGTGGGGGGCAGGGGGGGGGGTGGGGGAGGATAACTGGGTTGCTGCTGCAGAGATCGAAGAGGAACTGGTAAAAGAAAAGGTGGTCGGGGCGGGAATGCGCCGCCTGGGGAACGGGTGGGTGCGCGGAACCGGGACGTGGGACTGGCCTAGAGAGGGTGATGGCTAGTCGACAGAGGAGGGGGGCAGGTGGCCCCCCAGTTCGGCTGATCACGTGGAACGTGAGAGGCCTAAATGGGCCGATTAAAAGGGCCCGAGTGTTCGCGCACTTGAAAGGACTGAGGGCAGACGTGGCCATGCTTCAGGAGACGCACCTGAAGGTGGCGGACCAAGTTAGGTTAAGGAAAGGATGGGTGGGACAGGTGTTCCACTCAGGGTTGGATGCAAAGAACAGAGGGGTGGCCATACTGGTGGGGAAACGGGTGTCATTCGAAGCTAGGAACATTGTAGCAGACAGCGGAGGCAGATATGTGATGGTGAGTGGCAGACTGGAGGGAATGGAGGTCGTGTTGGTTAACGTATATGCCCCAAATTGGGATGATGCGGGATTTATGAAGCGGATGCTGGGACGTATCCCGGACCTGGAGGTAGGAAACCTGATAATGGGGGGGGGGGACTTCAACACCGTGTTGGACCCAGGGTTAGATAGATCTAGATCTAGGACCGGAAGAAGACCGGCAGCAGCCAAGGTGCTTAGGGGGTTTATGGACCAAATGGGGGGAGTGGATCCGTGGCGATTTGTTAGGCCGATGGCCAAAGAGTTCTCCTTCTTCTCCCATGTTCACAAGGTGTACTCCCGGATAGATTTCTTTGTTTTGGGAAGGTCACTGATCTCGAGGGTGGAGGGAACTGAGTACTCAGCCATAGCTGTTTCAGATCATGCCCCACACTGGGTGGACCTGGAACTAGGAGAGGAGAGGGAGCAGCATTCACTCTGGCGACTGGATGTGGGATTACTGGCGGATGAGGGAGTCTGCGGAAGGGTGCGGGGATGTATCGAAAGGTACCTGGAGGCCAATGACGATGGGGAGGTCCGAGTGGGAGTAGTATGGGAAGCACTAAAGGCGGTGGTCAGAGGAGAGCTGATCTCCATCAGGGCCCACAACGGGAAAATAGAGGCCAAGGAAAGGGAAAGACTACTGGGGGAGATCTTGAGGGTAGATAAAGAATACGCGGAGGCCCCGGATGAAGGACTATACAGGGAAAGGCGACGACTCCTGACGGAGTTCGACCTGTTGACCACAAGGAGGGTGGAGGCACAGTGGAGGAAGGCACAGGGGATGAAATATGAATATGGGGAAAAGGCGAGTCACCTGTTGGCCCATCAGCTGCGAAAGAGGACAGCGGCGAGGGAGATAGGAGGAATTTGGGATGAAATGGGAGCTACGGTGCGGAGAGCAGGGAAGATAAACGAGGTGTTTAAGACCTTTTACGAGAGACTATATAGGTCCCAACCCCCGGAGGGAAAAGAGGAGATGCGGCAGTTTTTGGACCAATTAAGGTTCCCGAGGGTGGAGGAACAGGAGATGGAAGGCCTGGGGGCGCCGATTGGGGTGGACGAGATTACCAAGGGGCTGGGGAACATGCAGGCAGGGAAGGCCCTGGGACCAGATGGGTTCCCGGTGGAATTCTATAGAAAATATGTGGACTTGTTGGCCCCGCTGCTGGTAAGGACCTTTAACGAGGCCAGAGAAGGGGGGACCCTACCCCCGACAATGTCGGAGGCGACGATATCGCTAATCTTGAAGCGGGATAAAGATCCGCTGCAGAGCGGGTCCTATAGGCCTATCTCACTGCTAAATGTGGACGCCAAGTTCCTAGCAAAGGTGCTGGCAACGAGGATAGAGGATTGTGTCCCGGGCATGGTGCACGAAGACCAGACAGGGTTCATAAAGGGGAGACAACTAAATGTCAACGTGCGACGGCTATTAGGGGTGATAATGATGCCTCCAGCAGAGGGGAAGGCAGAGATAGTGGCGGCAATGGATGCAGAGAAGGCATTTGATAGGGTGGAGTGGGAGAATCTATGGGAGGTGCTGAGGAGGTTCGGGTTCGGGGACGGGTTTTTCAGCTGGGTTAAACTCCTCTATGGGGGCCCCAACGGCAAGTGTGGTCACAGGTCGGCAAAGGTCGGAATATTTTCGACTACACAGGGGAACAAGACAGGGATGCCCGTTGTCCCCATTACTGCGTTGGCAATTGAACCACTGGCCATAGCGTTGAGAGACTCCAGAAAATGGAGAGGGGTGATTAGAGGGGGAGAGGAACACCGAGTGTCACTCTACGCGGATGACCTACTGTTGTATGTGACGGACCCAGTGGGGGGATAACAGAGGTCATGCAGATATTGAGGGAGTTTGGAGATTTCTCGGGATATAGAACATAGAACATAGAACATAGAAAATACAGCACAGAACAGGCCCTTCGGCCCACGATGTTGTGCCGAACCTTTGTCCTAGATTAATCATAGATTATCATTGAATTTACAGTGCAGAAGGAGGCCATTCGGCCCTTTGAGTCTGCACCAGCTCTTGGAAAGAGCACCCTACCCAAACTCAACACCTCCACCCAACACCAAGGGCAATTTGGACATTAAGGGCAATTCATCATGGCCAATTCACCTAACCCGCACATCTTTGGACTGTGGGAGGAAACCGGAGCACCCGGAGGAAACCCACGCAGACACGGGGAGGACGTGCAGACTCCGCACAGACAATGACCCAAGCCGGAATCGAACCTGGGACCATGGATCTGTGAAGCAATTGTGCTATCCACAATGCTAGCGTGCTGCCCTTAAGAACAAATAAATCTACACTATATCATTTTCCCGTAATCCATGTACCTATCCAACAGCTGCTTGAAGGTCCCTAATGTTTCCGACTCAACTACTTCCACAGGCAGTGCATTCCATGCCCCCACTACTCTCTGGGTAAAGAACCTACCTCTGATATCCCTCCTATATCTTCCACCTTTCACCTTAAATTTATGTCCCCTTCTAATGGTTTGTTCCACCCGGGGAAATAGTCTCTGACTGTCTACTCTATCTATTCCCCTGATCATCTTATAAACCTCTATCAAGTCGCCCCTCATCCTTCTCCGCTCTAGTGAGAAAAGGCCTAGCACCCTCAACCTTTCCTCGTAAGACCTACTCTCCATTCCAGGCAACATCCTGGTAAATCTTCTTTGCACCTTTTCCAGAGCTTCCACATCCTTCCTAAAATGAGGCGACCAGAACTGTACACAGTACTCCAAATGTGGCCTTACCAAAGTTTTGTACAACTGCATCATCACCTCACAGCTCTTAAATTCAATCCCTCTGTTAATGAACGCGAGCACACCATAGGCCTTCTTCACAGCTCTATCCACTTGAGTGGCAACTTTCAAAGATGTATGAACATAGACCCCAAGGTCTCTCTGCTCCTCCACAATGCCAAGAACTCTACCGTTAACCCTGTATTCCGCATTCATATTTGTCCTTCCAAAATGGACAACCTCACACTTTTCAGGGTTAAACTCCATCTGCCACTTCTCAGCCCAGCTCTGCATCCTATCTATGTCTCTTTGCAGCCGACAACAGCCCTCCTTACTATCCACAACTCCACCAATCTTCGTATCGTCTGCAAATTTACTGACCCACCCTTCAACTCCCTCATCCAAGTCATTAATGAAAATCACAAACAGCAGAGGACCCAGAACTGATCCCTGCGGTACACCACTGGTAACGGGGATCCAGGCTGAATATTTGCCATCCACCACCACTCTCTGACTTCTATCGGTTAGCCAGTTCGTTATCCAACTGGCCAAATTTCCCACTATCCCATGCCTCCTTACTTTGTGCAGAAGCCTACCATGGGGAACTTTATCAAATGCCTCACTAAAATCCATGTACACTACATCCACTGCTTTACCTTCATCCACATGCGTGGTCACCTCCTCAAAGAATTCAATAAGATTTGTAAGGCAAGACCTACCTCTCACAAATCCGTGCTGACTATCCCGAATCAAGCAGTGTCTTTCCAGATGCTCAGAAATCCTATCCTTCAGTACCCTTTCCATTACTTTGCCTACCACCGAAGTAAGACTAACTGGCCTGTAATTCCCAGGGTTATCCCTAGTTCCTTTTTTGAACAGGGGCACGACATTCGCCACTCTCCAATCCCCTGGTACCACCCCTGTTGACAGTGAGGACGAAAAGATAATTGCCAACGGCTCTGCAATTTCATCTCTTGCTTCCCAAAGAATCCTTGGATATATCCCGTCAGGCCCGGGGGACTTGTCTATCCTCAAGTTTTTCAAAATGCCCAACACATCTTCCTTCCTAACAAGTATTTCCTCGAGCTTACCAATCTGTTTCACACTGTCCTCTCCAACAATATCGCCCCTCTCATTTGTAAATACAGAAGAAAAGTACTCATTCAAGACCTCTCCTATCTCTTCAGACTCAATACACAATCTCCCGCTACTATCCTTGATCGGACCTACCCTCGCTCTAGTCATTCTCATATTTCTCACATATGTGTAAAAGGCCTTGGGGTTTTCCTTGATCCTACCCGCCAAAGATTGTTCATGCCCTCTCTTAGCTCTCCTAATCCCTTTCTTCAGTTCCCTCCTGGCTATCTTGTATCCCTCCAATGCCCTGTCTGAACCTTGTTTCTTCAGCCTTACATAAGTCACCTTTTTTCTCTTAACAAGACATTCAACCTCTCTTGTCAACCATGGTTCCCTCACTCGACCATCTCTTCCCTGCCTGACAGGTACATACATATCAAGGACACGGAGCACCTGTTCCTTGAACAAGTTCCACATTTCACTTGTGTCCTTCCCTGCCAGCCTATGTTCCCAACTTATGCACTTCAATTCTTGTCTGACAACACCGTATTTACCCTTCCCCCAATTGTAAACCTTGCCCTGTTGCACGTACCTATCCCTCTCCATTACTAAAGTGAAAGTCACAGAATTGTGGTCACTATCTCCAAAATGCTCCCCCACTAACAAATCTATCACTTGCCCTGGCTCATTACCCAGTACTAAATCCAATATTGCCGCTCCTCTGGTCGGACAATCTACATACTGTGTTAGAAAAGCTTCCTGGACACACTGCACAAACACCACCCCATCCAAACTATTTGATCTAAAGAGTTTCCACTCAATATTTGGGAAGTTAAAGTCGCCCATGACTACTACCCTATGACTTCTGCACCTTTCCAAAATCTGTTTCCCAATCTGTTCCTCCACATCTCTGCTACTATGGGGGGGCCTATAGAAAACTCCTAACAAGGTGACTGCTCCTTTCCTATTTCTGACTTCAACCCATACTACCTCAATAGGGTGATACTCCTCGAACTGCCTTTCTGCAGCTGTTATACTATCTCTAATTAATAATGCCACCCCCCCACCTCTTTTACCACCCTCCCTAATCTTATTGAAACATCTATAACCAGGGACCTCCAATAACCATTTCTGCCCCTCTTCTATCCAAGTTTCCGTGATGGTCACCACATCGTAGTCCCAAGTACCGATCCATGCCTTAAGTTCACCCACCTTATTCCTGATGCTTCTTGCGTTGAAGTATACACACTTCAACCCATCTCCGTGCCTGCAAATACTCTCCTTTGTCAGTGTTCCCTTCCCCACTGCCTCATTACATGCTTTGGCGTCCTGAATATTGGCTACCTTAGTTGCTGGACTACAAATCCGGTTCCCATTCCCCTGCCAAATTAGTTTAAACCCTCCCGAAGAGTACTAGCAAACCTCCCTCCCAGGATATTGGTGCCCCTCTGGTTCAGATGCAACCCGTCCTGCTTGTACAGGTCCCACCTTCCCCAGAATGCGCTCCAATTATCCAAATACCTGAAGCCCTCCCTCCTACACCATTCCTGCAGCCACGTGTTCAACTGCACTCTCTCCCGATTCCTAGCCTCGCTATCACGTGGCACCGGCAACAAACCAGAGATGACAACTCTGTCTGTCCTGGCTTTCAACTTCCAGCCTAACTCCCTAAACTTGTTTATTACCTCCACACTCCTTTTCCTACCTATGTCGTTGGTACCAATGTGCACCACGACTTCTGGCTGCTCACCCTCCCCCTTAAGGATCCTGAAGACACGATCCGAGACATCCCTGGCCCTGGCACCCAGGAGGCAACATACCTTCCGGGAGTCTCGCTCGCGACCACAGAATCTCCTATCTATTCCCCTAACCATTGAATCTCCTACAACTATTGCTTTTCTATTCTCCCCCCTTCCCTTCTGAGCCCCAGAGCCAGACTCAGTGCCAGAGACCTGGCCGCTAGGGCCTTCCCCCGGTAGGTCATCCCCCCCAACAGCATCCAAAACGGTATACTTGTTTTGAAGGGGAACGGCCACGAGGGATCCCTGCACTGTCTGCCTGTTTGTGTTTTTCCCCCTGACTGTAACCCAGCTATTCTTGTCCTGTACCTTGGGTGTGGTTACCTCCCTGTAACTCTTCTCAATCACCCCCTCTGCCTCCCGGATGATCCGAAGTTCATCCAGCTTCAGCTCCAGTTCCCTAACACGGTCTTTGAGGAGCTGAAGTTGGGTGCACTTCCCGCAGGTATAGTCAGTGGGGACACCGGTGGTATCCCTCACCACCCACATCCTACAGGAGGAGCATGTAACTGGCCTAGCCTCCATCCCCTCTTACCTGACAGAATATAGCTGCTGTGTGGACTAACTAGATCTCCGCCCTCCGACTCTGCTCCCAGTCAGCTACACTTCCTGTAAACTCCTGGCTCTCTTCTCACTCTTTGCGGAAATGTCGGAAACAAAATGAAAGGAGCACCTTACTCCCTCCTCACCTAACTCCCTCGGTCACCAAACTCTCACTATCGCACTCAAAAAGCACCAAATTGAGCACTCCCTCGGTCACCAAACTCTCACTATCGCACTCAAAAAGCACCAAATTCAGCACTCCCTCGGTCACCAAACTCTCACTATCGCACTCAAAAAGCACCAAATTCAGCACTCAGTGCAAACAAAGTCTGCACTGTAGGGGATCACTTTTATACTGTGAATCTAGCCTCTGAAAAACTGGTCTAATCCAATTAACTAATTAACAAGCTCCAGCTGCAAGTGCCTAGAAGTAGAAGCCTGTTTAAAGCTGATTGAAAATTCACCTTCTTCTAAACCAAACAGCAACTTTTAAGTTAATTAACTAAATAAAAGAAAGACTAAACTTTAGATAAAAATGAAGCCTTATACTCCCTTGGTCACCAAACTCTCACTATCGCACTCAAAAAGCACCAAATTCAGCACTCAGCTTAACATGGGAAAGAGTGAGCTTTTTGTGATACACCCTGGGGGCCAGAGTAGAGGGATAGATGGCCTACCGCTAAGGAGAGTGGAAAGAAACTTCCGATACCTGGGGATTCAGATAGCCAGGAGCTGGGGAACCTTACACAGACTCAATCTGACACGACTGGTAGAACAAATGGAAGAGGATTTCAAAAGGTGGGATATGCAGCCGCTGTCACTGGCGGGCAGAGTGCAGGCAATTAAGATGATGGTCCTCCCGAGGTTCCTATTTGTGTTCCAATGTCTCCCTATACTGATCACTAAGGCCTTCTATAAAAAAATAGATAGGAGCATCACGAGCTTCGTGTGGGCAGGGAAGGCCCCGAGGGTAAGGAGGGGGTTCCTACAACGTAGCAGAGACAGAGGGGGACTGGCGTTGCCGAATTTGGGCGACTACTACTGGGCCGCGAACGTGGCGATGATTCATAAATGGATGATAGAGGGAGAGGGAGTGGCGTAGAAAAGGTTGGAGATGAAGTCCTGCAAAGGGACGAGTTTAAAAGCGCTGGTGACGGCGCCACTACCGCTCTCCCCAAAAAAATTTACCACGAACCCAGTGGTGGCGGCAACATTAAGTATCTGGGGGCAATGGAGGCGACAGAGGGGTGTGCTGGGAGCCTCGGAGTGGTCCCTGATCAGGAACAACCATAGGTTTGCCCCAGGGAGGCTGGACGGAGGATTCCAGAGCTGGCACCGGGTAGGAATCAGGAGAGTGGGAGATTTATTTATAGACGGGACGTTTGCGAGCTTGGGAGCGCTTGAGGAAAAGTATGAGCTGCCCCGGGGAAATTTCTTTAAATATATGCAGGTGAGAGCGTTCACGAAACAACTGGTGGGGGAATTTCTGCTGCTCTCTACACAAGGGATCCAGGACAGGGTGCTTTCGGGGGTGTGGGTCGGGGAGGGCAAAGTGTCAGAGATATACCGGGAGATGAGAGAGGAGGGGGAGGAGTTGGTGGGCGAACTGAAGGTAAAATGGGAAGAAGAGCTCGGGGAGGAGATTGAGGAGGGTTTGTGGGCTGATGCCCTAAGCAGGGTAAATTCCTCTTCCTCGTGTGCCAGGCTTAGCCTTATCCAATTTAAGGTGCTGCATAGAGCACACATAACGGGAGCAAGGTTGAGCAGGTTCTTTGGAGTGGAGGACAAGTGTGGGAGGTGCGGGGGAAGCCCGGCGAACCACACACATATGTTTTGGTTGTGTCCGGCACTGGAGGGGTATTGGAGGGGTGTGACGGGAGTGATTTCGCAGGTGGTGAAGGTCCGGGTCAAGCCAGGCTGGGGGTTAGCTATATTTGGAGTAGCAGATGAGCCGGGAGTGCAGGAGGCGAAAGAGGCCGATGTCGTGGCCTTTGTGTCCCTAGTAGCCCGGCGTAGGATTTTACTCATGTGGAAGGAAGCGAAACCCCCCGGACTGGAGGCCTGGGTAAACGATATGGCGGGGTTCATAAAGCTAGAGCAGATGAAGTTTGCGCTGAGAGGATCGGCTCAAGGGTTCACCAGACGGTAGCAACCGTTCCTCGACTACCTAGCAGAACGTTAGAGGGAAGATAGATGGCTAGCAGCAGCAACCCGGGGGAGGGGGGGGGGGGGGGGGGGAGGGAGGGGGGGTAAACTGTTTGGGTTTTTGGAGGGGGAGAGGGGGCGGGGGGGAGTATTACTTTGTGTTATTTGGTTAGTTTACCATATTAGTTACACAATGTTGTGTTGCAGTTATCATGTTACCTTTATTTTTTATTTTTTTGATTTGTAAGGGAAAATATTGTGTTTGAAAACTCTAATAAAATATATTTAAAAAAAAAAAAGATCTGGGAGGAGCAGATCTGAACTTGGTGAATTCATTTGGATAAAGGGTACCCTTTTGGAGAGGCATGGTACCTCTTTCGATGTGGTCCCAGGACACCTTTAGTGGATGTGAAGTGTCCTTTGGGTGTGGTCAAAGTGCCCTCTGAGATTTCTAAACTTTGGCTTGAATGTCCATAAAAAGTGCATAAATTCATTGGAACTGTGAAGTTCGTTGACACCGTCAAAAACAACTGCCAAACGTGTCAAGATGAACTCTCAAACTGTCAAGGCATTTAAAACTCCACCCCCAACCATTTAACTCTTTGAAATACTGTCTGAAGTGTTAAGAAAATAATGATTCCTTGCTACTTCATGCTTTCTGTTGACATAAGCCTTTGGTTATCATTACTAGTTTAGTGCTGCATGACTGATTTCACAATGGCCCATTATCACAGTAGGGTGCCTATCATTTCACAGTTTGATTGACATCTCCAAGTGGTTATCAACTTTTTGAAGTGGGACTATGATTTTTATATGTGTTTACTGAATTGAATAAAATGTTTGCTGTTAGAAGGGATAATGTAGTTGAAAGAATATAAATGTCATGATTGGGGCTTTATGAATGAGTGTTTTACTTTCAAAAATTAAGTCTACAATAAACTTTATTTAATTTAATCTCAGCATTGATTCTGAGATCTGCCCATGGTGGACACTGGGTGAGTTAGACTGGTAGGTGTAAGGGCAATTGTGGTGGGTGGAGGCAAGGGTTGGCATGAGTTGGGGCAAAGTTTGCACAGGTGCCACAAGGAACTTGGCATGACACTGGGACATTGATTGTCAGGGAGGGCAAGGGGGTTATGGGGAATGGGTGTGTGTAGGTTGGCATGGGTGGGCATGGGGAGTAGGTGGGGTGGGGTAAGGGGTGTGAGGGCTGTTTTATATTTTTCTGCCTTTTCTTTAACTTTGTGACAGTGCACTGAAAGGAGGCCTCTGCCCAGGCCGCCTGCGCACACGGCAACCCCCATGTTCATGCAAGGGTTGCCATGGCCCGACTCCCCGGAACAAAAATACGACCATCTGGGCCACTTCTTCCCAGGTTGGGTTTGCGGAGCCGGGAAATGTCGTGGCTCTGTGCTGCCAAACCGTGAGCGAAATACAAGGTCATTGTGCTTGAGAGACCGAAGGGTGTAGACGTTTCTGTAAGGAGAAATGTTGAAGGAGTAACAAGAAAGGTACCAGATGGTAGGTCTGTTGGCGAGGGGTGGCTATGGCCACAGACCTCGATTTGACACAGGAAACTTGCTGTGGACCTAGCATGAGGAGGTTAAAAGCTTATTGTATGTGGACCTATCTGATGAGACATTGCTCTGTCCAGCAACACACCATCTTAACAATCAAGTTTAGACCAAATGATATTCAGTCTAATAAAGAGTTCATTCCTTAGCGGTGAAACAGCAAACTTACAAAGATCTCAACCCTTGACCTATTTCACTGAATGGAATGGACAGGATTTCCAATGCCAATACCATAGGCTCAATTTAATGTTTCTGGCAGTGCCTGTGTCTCTGTCCACTGGCTGGATAGTTGGTGGCAACAATGCTGCAGTCATTCATGGAGCTTCAATACGACTAAATCCTGATGGCGGCATGTAGGAGGAGGTCGCACGTTGGGCGACTCCTGCGCGAGGCTTGATATTTTAGAATTTAAGGCCCGGTCCCAGGGTAAATTTTTGGTTAAATAAGGGCAGGAAGACAAAAGGAAGAAAAATGTTCAAAACCCAAAGGAAAGCTGCTGTGAAGAAGGGGGCGAATGAAGGTTCGCCGTTGAGTGGAAGGGTCGGCTCGGCAACTGGAAGGTTGGCGGAGGCAGGATCGTTGGGTTGGACCTCACTGTTCACGACAGAAAGGATGACCGAGGTGATGGCTGTGGAACTTGAAAAACAGTTCGCAAAGCGCGTGGAGGTGATGAGGAAGGAGATGATGGCTGCATTGAAGGTGCTGGTGGAGGAGGCGATTGCCCCGGTGAAGGCGGCGGTGTCGAGGGCATCGGCCGAGGTGCGGGAGCAGGGTGAGAAACTGAAGGGAGTGGAAGAGGCCTTGTCGCAACACAGCGATCAGCTCACCTCGATGGGTGAGGAGCTGCAGAGGGTGGTGGAGGCTGCAAGCCAAAGTGGAGGGCGGCAAAATCTGAGGATCGTGAGTCTGTCTGAAGAGGTGGAGGGCCCGAGGCTGAAGGAGTATTTTGCCAGGATGTTGGCAGAGCTGTTGAGGGAGGGGAAGATCCCTCTCGGTACAAACTGGATAGGGCTCATAGGGCGTGGTGGCCTAAACCAAAGGCAAATGAGCCGCCAAGAGCAGTGATTATTTGTTTCCGTAGGTACCGCGTGAAGGAGAAGGTTCTGAGTTGGGCAAAGCAGAAGTGGGAGGTGCAGTGGGCTGGAGCTGGGATACGTATATACCAGAACTTTACTGTGGAGTTGGCGAGGAGGCGGCCCGCCTCCGGCAGAATGAAGACGGCACTGTATAACAGCAGTGTGCGGTTCAGCATAGTGTACACAGCTAAGTTGAAGGTGACCTACAACTCCAAAGACTTTCATTTTGAGATGGTGGAAGCGGCGGAGGCATTTGTGAAGGCAGAAGGAAAGGGGCAGAAGTGAGAAACAGGACTGAGGATTGGTCTTGGACTGAGGGCAGGGGAGGATGGAGGAGTGTATGTAGCTCTATGTTTCACTGCATGTTGTTATAGGTGCTAAATGAGCTGAAGTTGCCTATTTGGATTTTCTTTTGCAATGATGGTTCTTTGGGGTTTCTGTGTTTACACTGGGGATGTGTATTGAAGGGGATGTCTTTGTTTTCCGGGGACTGGGCGGGGGGGGGGGGGGAGGATTGGAGGAGAGTGTGGTCCGGGCAGGGGCCTCCGCACTGGCTAGCTCAAGCTGGGCAGTGAATGTGAGTGTGGTGGGGGGAGGGGCTGCGGCCATCGGAGACTGGCAGGACAGGTTTTGATGGGCCTAGGAGATGTGAGAAGTTGGGGGATGGGACCTATGCTATGTGAGGTGTTTTTGAGAGGAAGTGGATGTGAGGATTCCGGGAGGGGGGGGCGGGCTCGATGGGAACAATGAGTCGGGGCGGGCCAAGCCCAGCGGGCAGGGCCTGGAGTTAAGATGATGATGGATAGGAGGGGTGGGGGGGTTGAGAGATCCCTGGTTAGGATAGTTACATAGAATGTGAGGGGTTTGTTGGAGGGAGGTTTTTCAGGGTCATCTCAGGGGGTAGTGCTTGGGAACGTGGAACCAGAGCCCCTAGAGGTATTTTTCGGGGGGTCGCAACGGCTTGGGCAGTCGGGTGGGGGGGGGGGAAGATCAGCCTTTGCCTCGCTGATTGCCCAGAAGCGGGTCCTGTTGGGGTGGAGGTGTGCCTGGCAAAATTAAACAGCCTGTTTTAGCCTCTGAAAGTTGGGTGAGGAAACTGCTCAGTGTCGCTCCTGGTTTGCCAGTAATTATTTCTCCGAAATTCTGAAGACGATCCCGTTTGCACTTCCTACATGGAATTCCCGCTCGAGGCTCCAGGCAAAATTTAAAGTATCTTGACCCCAGTGTATTGGCCAGTATCTGTGCGGCCAGACGAGTGGGCAAGTCTATCCAGGGGTATGGAGCTAAGTCAGGTAAATCATAGAATCATAGAATTTACAGTGCAGAAAGAGGCCATTCGGCCCATCGAGTCTGCACCGGCCCTTGGAAAGAGCACCCTACCAAAGGCCACACCTCCACCCTATCCCCATAACCCAGTAACCGCACCCAACACTAAGGGCAATTTAGCATGACCAATCCACCTAACCTGCATACCTTTGGACTGTGGGAGGAAACTGGAGCACCCGGAGGAAACCCACGCACACACGGGGAGAACGCACAGACAGCGACCACAGCCGGGAATCGAACCTGGGACCTTGGAGCTATGAAGCAATTGTGCTAACCACTCTGCTACCGTGCTGCCCCACATAATATGGATTTGCGCAGCAGATCAGCCTTGATCTAATTGAATATCAGAGTTCTCTGGAGAGGCTGAACAACTAATCCCTGTTACTCACACCCTGCTGAAGATGTGCCGGACACATTACCAGAGCCAATAAACCCGACTGGCATGACCATAAAGTTAATACCCCCTGTGCCAGCAACCTTATTTCAGGCTGCACACGTCTGTGCAGATACTAGAAAGTCCCTCCATGCCACCAGAGGAATATAAAGTGCAGGAACAGTGTCTTCTTTCACCAAGGAACCTTCCCTTGCCTCGATCACCTGGCTGCAGTTTTGGGACCGAAAGTTAGAGAAATACACACAATGGCCAGCAGAATCGGAGAGAAAAGAGTTATGGGTCAGGGTTTACAGAACCCCAAAGTGTATCATGGAGTTCACCTGACCCACAACTTTTAATAGATTGTGGTATGGGGAACACACGGCCCACTCTACAGGTATGGTACAGCAGAAATGGACCAGTATTTTTTAAAAACAAAACAATGTTTATTCTATGAAATCAAGTTAACCTTTTTAAACCGAACAGTGAATATCTTAGCAACTATGAATTCAAATACACCCCCCCAAGGATACAACACAAAGTAATCTGTATGCTGTCCTTTTAACACCCAGAAGACTTAACAAACCTCTAAACAGAAGCACATCAGGGTTTACATTCAATACTGAAAACATTTATAATTCTGAATTCACCAAATGATTAAGAAACAGTCCTTCATGGCAGAAAGCTCAGCAGTACAGCTGCTTTTTCTGACTTCAGCTGCAACATACTGAAAAACGAAACCAAAAAGACAGACACACCCAAGCTTTTCTCAAAGTGAAACTGAAAAGCAGAACCAGACTCCACCCACTCTCTGACATCATTGCAGTAACATGAGCAGCCAAACATTTCTTAAAGCGACATTCTCATGACAAAAGTTAAAAGTTTGTCAGGATGTCAGGTGTAGATCAGTGGTTAGCACTGCTGCCTCACGGTGCTGAGGTCCCGGGTTCGATCCCAGCCTCAGGTCACTGTCTATTTGGAGTTTGCACATTCTCTCCGTGTCTGCGTGGGTCTCACCCCCACAACCCAAGGATGTGCAGGGTAGGTGGATCAGCCATGCTAAATTGCCCCATTATTGGCGGAAAAAAGGATTTCAGGTGTAGATGCTACTTTTGATCAATTGCCAAAACATATTACTGTTTGAAGATAATATAATAATCTTTATTGTCACAAGTAGGCTTACATTAACACTGCAATGAAGTTACTGTAAAAAGCCCCCAGTCGCCACATTCCAGCGGCTGGTCGGATACACAGAGGGAAAATTCAGAATGTCCAATTCATCTAACAGCACGTCTTTCGGGACTTGTGGGAGGAAACCAGAACACCCGGAGGAAACCCACGCAGACACAGGGAGAACGTGCAGACTCCGCGCAGACAGTGACCCAAGCCAGGAATCGAACCTGGGACCTTGGTGCTGTGAAGCAACAGTGCTAACCACTGTGCTACTGTGCTGTCCGTGATTCCCCATTGGATGATACCACTGGCGTAAAGGTGGAAATTTCATTCATGGAATGAAATAAGGGGATGTTTAGCACACTGGGTTAAATCGCTGGCTTTGAAAGCAGACCACGGCAGGCCTGCAGCACGGTTCAATTCCCATACCAGCCTCCCCGAACAGGTGCCGGAATGTGGCGACTAGGGGCTTTTAACAGCAACTTCATTTGAAGCCTCCTTGTGACAATAAGCAATTTTCATATTGGAAGAGAAAGCTTATTTTCCTGTTACTGCTTTCACTGAAGATGCTGGTAACTCTGACATGAATTGTGCCTGCAGAAACATTCCTTTATTTGACCTTGGCATCACGTTTCAAGATTTTTTGCTTTTGTTAATGTCTTACAATTGAATGCACCATATTCCCACATACCCTCTTTCTTTTATCCACTAAAATCCATTGTATTGCAACACGCAATTGCATTGGTTACGTTTTGATAAATTAATCTGTATCTTGGAATTCAGATACATTCTGACAGATTGTGTGCAGATTCTTAAAAGATTGGTTTTTTTTTAGAGGTTGTGGGTGATGTGTTATGTACTCTGGGATAACATAGGCTGCAACTGGTTGCAGCTTTAACCAAAAGATACTCCAGACCTTGAAGTTAGTTCAATCTGATTTATTGAACCAGTAGCACAGGTAGCACAGTTCTCAATGAGTTCGACTCTCTGCTAACCTAAGTGTGGTTACTCTGTCTGACTGAACCAGACTGGCTCTTAGCCATGTGCTGGAGGTGTGATACTGTAAATACACCCTGACTCACTCTGTAGATGTTCATCAGTGGAAAGAGGTCGAGTGTGAGTGCCTCGTGCCTTTTATAGTGAGATACACCCCTGAGTGTCCTGCCTGCTCATTGGTCATGTCCTGTTCTCTGTGTTCATTAGCTGCCTGTCTGTATATCATTATCTGCATGTCTGCATATCATGACATCTCCCCTTTTTTTGAATGTTTTGTTGGCACATGGGAACATACTTACATGTGGCGGCATATATTAACATATTTACAAGCGGTGGCATATGTGAACGTATTTACATGTGAAGACAGCTGTCTAATGTGAGAAAACAGAACATAGCAAACAAAACAAATGTTCATAAGTCCAGTCTCTGGGGCTTGCGTCTGATCCTTGTCGACCGCCGGAGAGGTGGCGGTGGGGACGACGGCGCTTTGACAGGCGGGATGGAAGCCTGACTGGTGGCCTCATAGTTCGAGGTATCAGGAGGTGGCAAATCAACAGACGGAAATGGAAAAGAAAGTGGTTGCGGGCAGGCAACTTTGCACAGTGCCCGTCTGTTTCGTCGCCCAACAGAACCATCAGCCATACATACAACATACAAGCGGGGCGCAGCCTGTCGAACAACGGCAGTTGGAGCAGACCATCCACCATCCGGTATCTTGATCCTGACAGTGTCTGCCTGGGATAGCACGGGCAAATCGGTGGCATGAGCATCATATCCCTGCTTTTGCTGGTTTCGGAGCTGCTGCACCTTCTGCAGCACCGGGACGTGATCCAGGTTGGGCAAGTGTATGGCTGGAAGTGTCGTCCGCAGGTCCCTGTTCATCAGGAGTTGAGCCGGCGACATGCCAGTGGACAGTGCGGTCGCCCTGTACACAAGCAGCGCGAGGTAGATGTCAGACGCAGAATCCGCAGTCTTGCAGATGAGCTGTTTCACAATGTGCACCCCTTTTTCAACCTTCCCATTGGACTGCGGATAGTGTGGGCTGGAAGTGACAGGTTTGAAATGGTATGACTTGGCAAACATAGGCCACTCGTGGCTGTTGAAGCACAGGCCATTGTCACTCATGACAGTGAGTGGGATACCATGCTTGGAGACCGTCTCATTACAAGCCTTGATGACGATCTGAGATGTGAGGTCTGAGAGCTTCACGACTTCAGGGTAATTGGAGAAATAGTCAATAATCAACACGTAGTCACGACCATTCGCATGAAAGAGGTCGATGCCAACCTTGGACCACGGGGATTTCATGCTGCTGGAGCGTCTCCTTGCTCTGCGCTGGCTGGAAGCGTTGACAGGTCGCAAGTTGAGGACCATGTTCGAGATGTCCTGGCTAATACCGGGCCAGTAGACAGCCTGCCTGGCTCTGAGTCTGCATTTCGCGACGCCCAGGTGTCCCTCATGGATCTGGCGAAGCAACAAGCTCTGAAGACTGAGTGGAATGGCAATCCGGTCCAGCTTGAGGAGGATACCATCAATCACCGTCACGTCATCCTTTACATTGTAAAATTGAGGGCACTGCCCTTTCTGCCAGCCATTGGCGAGGTGGTGCATGACACACTGCAAGAGGAGATCTTTGGCTGTCTCCTCACGGATACGAACCACCTTCTCATCAGACGCCGGGAGGATGCTAGCACACAGCTGCGCCTGTGATTCAATCTGCCGGATGATGTCCAGCGGTTCACTAGGCAATGTGATGGAGCGGGACAATGCATCAGCGATGATGAGCTCCTTGCCAGGCGTGTACACTAAGTCAAAGTCGTACCTTCTGAGTTTGAGGAGGATGTGCTGCAACCGAGGCGTCATGTTGTTCAGGTCCTTGTGGATAATGTGGACCAGAGGCCTATGATCCGTCTCGACAGTGAATGTCGACAGGCCATCGACATAGTCGTGAAACTTGAGAATGCCAGTGAGAAGACCCAGGCATTCCTTCTCTATTTGCTCATACCTTGTTTCGGTGGGCGTCATGGCCCTCGATGAGTAGGCTACCGGTTCCCAGGATGACGTGTCATCGCGTTGAAGCAGCACCGCACCGATGCCATCCTGGCTCGCATCTGTCGAGATCTTCGTCTCGCTGTCTGGGTCGAAAAATGCCAAGATGGGTGCAGTGGTGAGCTTGGCTTTCAGCTCCAACCACTCTGCCTGATGTGCTGCCTTCCATTCAAAGGCAGTGGACTTTTTTACCAGGTTTCGTAGGGCCATGATGTGTGAGGCCAGGTTTGGGATGAACTTGCCCAGGAAATTGACCATGCCCAGGAAGCACAACACCGCCTTCTTGTCTTCAGGGACCTTCATGGCTTTGATGGCCTTGACCTTGTCTGTCTCCGGGCGATCGCCCTGCTGAGAGATCTGGTTACCTATGAACTTGGGTGTCGACATGCCAAAGCAACATGTGAACCTGTTTAGCTTCAGGCCATTGGCATGGACATGGCAGAATACCTGTTGGAGATGGGAAACATGCTCTTCAGGGGTCGTGGACCATATTATAATGTCGTCCACGTACACACAAACCCCTTCAATGCCCTCCATCATCTGCTCCATGATGCGATGGAAGATCTCCGATGCTGAGACAATGCCAAACGGCATGCGATTATAGCAGTATCTGCCAAACGTGTGTTGAAGGTGCAGAACCTTCTGCTGGACCCATCCAGCTGGATTTGCCAAAATCCATCTAACTTGGTGAAAAAATGTGCGTGTGCCATCTCACTGGTGAGTTCCTCCCGTTTCGGGATGGGGTAGTGTTCACGCATTATATTCTTATTAAGATCCTTGGGATCAATGCAGATGCGCAGGTCTCCCAAAGGCTTTCTAACACATACCATCGAGCTGACCCAGTCAGTCAGTTCGGTTACCTTGGAAACAATGCCCTGTTGCTGAAGATCCTTTTTTTTTAATAAATATTTTATTGAAAATTTTTGGTCAACCAACACAGTACATTGTGCATCCTTTACACAATATTATAACAACACAAATAACAATGACTTATTTTATAAGTAAAAAATGAATAAATAATAAATAACAAAAATGAAAATTAGCCCTAATTGGCAACTGCCTTGTCACAAGTAACACTCTCCAAAAATATAATTTAACAGTCCAATATATAATTATCTGTAACAACGACCTATACATATTATACAGTATATATTAACAACCCTGAGAGTCCTTCTGGTTCCTCCTCCCCCCCCCCCCCGAATCCTGGGCTGCTGCTGCTGCCTTCTTTTTTCCATTCCGTCTATCTTTCTGCGAGGTATTCGACGAACGGTTGCCACCGCCTGGTGAACCCTTGAGCCGACCCCCTTAGGACGAACTTAATCCGCTCTAGCTTTATAAACCCCGCCATGTCATTTATCCAGGTCTCCACCCCCGGGGGCTTGGCTTCTTTCCACATTAGCAATATCCTGCGCCGGGCTACTAGGGACGCAAAGGCCAAAACATCGGCCTCTCTCGCCTCCTGCACTCCCGGCTCTTGTGCAACCCCAAATATAGCCAACCCCCAGCTTGGTTCGACCCGGACTCCTACTACTTTTGAAAGCACCTTTGTCACCCCCATCCAAAACCCCTGTAGTGCCGGGTATGACCAAAACATATGGGTATGAGTCGCTGGGCTTCTCGAGCACCTCGCACACCTATCCTCCACCCCAAAAAATTTACTGGGCCGTGCTCCAGTCATATGTGCCCTGTGTAATACCTTAAACTGAATCAGGCTTAGCCTGGCACACGAGGACGACGAGTTTACCCTGCTTAGGGCATCTGCCCACAGCCCCTCCTCGATCTCCTCCCCCAGCTCTTCTTCCCATTTCCCTTTTAGTTCATCTACCATAGTCTCCCCTTCGTCCCTCATTTCCCTATATATATCTGACACCTTACCATCCCCCACCCATGTCTTTGAGATCACTCTGTCCTGCACCTCTTGTGTCGGGAGCTGCGGGAATTCCCTCACCTGTTGCCTCGCAAAAGCCCTCAGTTGCATATACCTGAATGCATTCCCTTGGGGCAACCCATATTTCTCGGTCAGCGCTCCCAGAATCGCGAACTTCCCATCCACAAACAGATCTTTCAGTTGCGTTATTCCTGCTCTTTGCCACATTCCATATCCCCCATCCATTCCCCCCGGGGCAAACCTATGATTGTTTCTTATCGGGGACCCCCCCAAGGCTCCAGTCTTTCCCCTATGCCGTCTCCACTGTCCCCAAATCTTCAGTGTAGCCACCACCACCGGGCTTGTGGTGTAGTTCCTCGGTGAGAACGGCAATGGGGCTGTCACCATAGCCTGTAGGCTAGTCCCCCTACAGGACGCCCTCTCTAATCTCTTCCACGCCGCTCCCTCCTCCTCTCCCATCCACTTACTCACCATTGAAATATTAGCGGCCCAATAATACTCACTTAGGCTCGGTAGTGCCAGCCCCCCTCCTATCCCTGCTACGCTGTAAGAATCCCTTCCTCACTCTCGGGGTCTTCCCGGCCCACACAAAAGCCATGATGCTCTTTTCAATCCTTTTTAAAAAAGCCTTCGTGATCACTACGGGGAAGCACTGAAACACAAAGAGGAATCTCGGGAGGACCACCATCTTAACCGCCTGCACCCTCCCTGCCAGTGACAGGGATACCATATCCCATCTCTTGAAATCCTCCTCCATCTGTTCCACCAACCGCGTTAAATTTAACCTATGCAATGTGCCCCAATTCTTAGCTATCTGGATCCCCAGGTAACGAAAGTCCCTTGTTACCTTCCTCAACGGTAGGTCCTCTATTTCTCTACTCTGCTCCCCTGGATGCACCACAAACAACTCACTTTTCCCCATGTTCAATTTATACCCTGAAAAATCCCCAAACTCCCCAAGTATCCGCATTATTTCTGGCATCCCCTCCGCCGGGTCCGCCACGTATAGTAGCAAATCGTCCGCATACAAAGATACCCGGTGTTCTTCTCCTCCCCTAAGTACTCCCCTCCACTTCTTGGAACCCCTCAACGCTATCGCCAGGGGCTCAATCGCCAGTGCAAACAATAATGGGGACAGAGGGCATCCCTGCCTTGTCCCTCTATGGAGCCGAAAATATGCAGATCCCCGTCCATTCGTGACCACGCTCGCCACTGGGGCCCTATACAACAGCTGCACCTATCTAACATACCCCTCTCCAAAACCAAATCTCCTCAACACCTCCCACAAATAATCCCACTCCACTCTATCAAATGCTTTCTCGGCATCCATCGCCACTACTATCTCCGTTTCTCCCTCTGGTGGGGCCATCATCATTACCCCTAACAACCTCCGTATATTCGTGTTCAGCTGTCTCCCCTTCACAAACCCAGTTTGGTCCTCGTGGACCACCCCCGGGACACATTCCTCTATTCTCATTGCCATTACCTTGGCCAGGATCTTGGCATCTACATTTAGGAGGGAAATAGGTCTATAGGACCCGCATTGTAGCGGGTCCTTTTCCTTCTTTAAGACAAGCGATATCGTTGCTTCAGACATAGTCGGGGGCAGTTGTCCCCTTTCCTTTGCCTCATTAAAGGTCCTCGTCAGTACCGGGGCGAGCAAGTCCACATATTTTCTATAGAATTCGACTGGGAATCCATCCGGTCCCGGGGCCTTTCCCGCCTGCATGCTCCTAATTCCTTTCACCACTTCTTCTACCTCGATCTGTGCTCCCAGT
The DNA here is from genome assembly GCF_047496885.1 of Scyliorhinus torazame. NCBI lineage: Eukaryota > Metazoa > Chordata > Chondrichthyes > Carcharhiniformes > Scyliorhinidae > Scyliorhinus > Scyliorhinus torazame. The sequence continues at coordinate 243,821,915 of NC_092715.1, read as the reverse complement.
CCCACCCTTTCCTGCTCTTCCACCTTGGGAAATTCCAGCCGATCCAAGAAGCCCATCATTCTCTCCCTCCCATCCGGGGGTTGAGCTTCATATAATTTTTTATAAAATGTCTTGACCACTCCATTCACTCTCTCCGCTCCCCGCTCCATCTCTCCTTCCTCATCCCTCACTCCCCCTATTTCCCTCGCTGCTCCCCTTTTCCTCAATTGGTGTGCCAGCAACCTGCTCGCCTTCTCCCCATATTCGTACTGTACACCCTGTGCCTTCCTCCATTGTGCCTCTGCAGTGCCCGTAGTCAGCAAGTCAAATTCTACATGTAGCCTTTGCCTTTCCCTGTACAGTCCCTCCTCCGGTGCTTCCGCATATTGTCTGTCCACCCTCAAAGGTTCTTGCAGCAACCGCTCCCATTCCTTACTCTCCTGCTTCCCTTTATGTGCCCTTATTGAGACCAGCTCCCCTCTAACCACCGCCTTCAGCGCCTCCCAGAATACTCCCACCCTCATTGAGTTCCAAGTACTTTTCAATGCACCCCCTCACCCTTAGACACACCCCCTCATCTGCCAGGAGTCCCATGTCCATTCTCCAGGGTGGGCGCCCTCCTGTTTCCTCCCCTATCTCCAAGTCCACCCAGTGTGGAGCGTGATCCGAAATGGCTAAAGCCGTATACTCTGTTCCCCTCACCTTCGGGATCAATGCCCTACCCAGCACAAAAAAGTCTATTCGCGAGTAGACTTTATGGACATAGGAGAAAAACGAGAACTCCTTACTCCTAGGTCTGCTAAATCTCCACGGGTCTACACCTCCCATCTGCTCCATAAAATCTTTAAGTACCTTGGCTGCTGCCGGCCTCCTTCCAGTCCTGGACTTCGACCTATCCAGCCCTGGTTCCAACACCGTATTAAAATCTCCCCCCATTATCAGCTTTCCCATCTCTAGGTCCGGAATGCGTCCTAGCATCCGCCTCATAAAATTGGCATCATCCCAGTTCGGGGCATATACGTTTACCAAAACCACCGTCTCCCCCTGTAGTTTGCCACTCACCATCACGTATCTGCCCCCGTTATCCCCACTATAGTCTTTGCCTCGAACATTACCCGCTTCCCCACTAATATAGCCACCCCCCTGTTTTTCGCATCTAGCCCCGAATGGAACACCTGCCCCACCCATCCTTTGCGTAGCCTAACCTGGTCTATCAGTTTCAGGTGCGTTTCCTGTAACATAACCACATCTGCCTTAAGTTTCTTAAGGTGTGCGAGTACCCGTGCCCTCTTTATCGGCCCGTTCAGCCCTCTCACGTTCCACGTGATCAGCCGAGTTGGGGGGCTTCCTACCCCCCCCCCCCCTTGTCGATTAGCCATCACCTTTTTCCAGCTCCTCACCCGGTTCCCACGCAGCTGTATCTCCCCCAGGCGGTGCCCCCCCGCCCATCCTCTCCCATACCAGCTCCCCCCTCTCCCCAGCAGCAGCAACCCAGTAATTCCCCCCTCCCACCCCCCCCCCCCCCACCCCCCCCCGCTAGATCCCCCGCTAGCGTAATTACTCCCACCATGTTGCTCCCAGAAGTCAGCAAACTCTGGCCGACCTCGGCTTCCCCCCGTGACCTCGGCTCGCACCGTGCGACGCCCCCTCCTTCCTGCTTCTCTATTCCCGCCATGATTATCATAGCGCGGGAACCAAGCCCGCGCTTCTCCCTTGGCCCCGCCCCCAATGGCCAACGCCCCATCTCCTCCACCTCCCCTCCTCCCCCCATCACCACCTGTGGGAGAGAGAAAAGTTACCACATCGCAGGATTAGTACATAAAACTCCTCTTTCCCCCCTTTTTAACCCCCCTCTTTGCCCCCCACATTCGCCCCACCACTTTGTTCAAACGTTCTTTTTAATAACCCGCTCATTCCAGTTTTTCTTCCACAATAAAAGTCCACGCTTCATCCGCCGTCTCAAAGTAGTGGTGCCTCCCTCGATATGTGACCCACAGTCTTGCCAGTTGCAGCATTCCAAATTTTATCTTCTTTTTATGAAGCACCGCCTTGGCCCGATTAAAGCTCGCCCCCCTTCTCGCCACCTCCGCACTCCAGTCTTGATAAACGCGGATCACCGCGTTCTCCCATTTACTGCTCCGAGTTTTCTTCGCCCATCTAAGGACCATTTCTCTATCCTTAAAACGGAGGAATCTCACCACTATGGCTCTGGGAATTTCTCCTGCTCTCGGTTCTCGCGCCATCACTCGGTATGCTCCCTCCACCTCCAACGGACCCGCCGGGGCCTCCGCTCCCATTAACGAGTGCAGCATCGTGCTCACATATGCCCCGACGTCCGCTCCCTCCACACCTTCAGGAAGACCAAGAATCCTCAGGTTGTTCCTCCTTGCGTTGTTTTCTAGTGCCTCCAACCTTTCCACACATCGTTTCTGATGTGCCTCCTGCGTCTCCGTCTTCACCACCAGGCCCTGTATATCGTCCTCATTCTCGGCTGCCTTTGCCTTCACGACCCATGCTCCCGCTCCTGGGTCTTTTGTTCCTCCTTTAGCCCTTCGATCGCCTGTAGTATCGGGGCCAACAGCTCTTTCTTCATTTCCTTTTTGATCTCTTCCACACAGCATTTCAAGAACTCTTGTTGTTCAGGGCCCCATGTTAAACTGCCACCTTCCGACGCCATCTTGGTTTTTGCTTGCCTTCCTTGCCGCTGTTGTAAAGGATCCACTGCAATCCGGCCACTTTCTCCTCCTTTTTCCATTCGTATCCAGGGGGGATTCCCTTCTGGTTTACCGCACAGTGTTTTTAGCCGTCAAAATTGCCGTTGGGGCTCCTATCAAGAGCCCAAAAGTCCGTTTCACCGGGAGCTGCCGAAACGTGCGACTCAGCGGGTCATCGACGCACCCGGAAGCCCCGTTGCTGAAGATCCTTGAGCTGTGCCTTCAGGCGCTCCCTCAGCGGAGCCGGGACCCGGCGTGCTGCGTGGACCACTGGCTTGGCATCAGGTCGTAGCAGAATCTTGTATCGATATGGCAGCGTGCCCATCCCGTCGAACACATCCGGATACTGAGCGAGGATGTCGTCAATGCCGGCCTGAAGATCCACATTGGAGGATGTCATTGTGTAAACCCGCTGCACGAGGTTCAGCTGCTTGCAGGCATGCGCGCCAAGTAGGGATGCCCTGTCTGGCTTGACAATTTCAAAACGTAACCGTGCATGGGTGCTCCGTTTGGAGACGTGTAGGTGGCAGGATCCCAGTGCCGTGGTGGCATTTCCGTTGTAGTCCAGGAGCCTGCAGGCTGCTGGAAGGGTCTTGGGGGGTTCTTGATGTGTTTGAAATCTGCCTGTGAGAGGAGGTTGGCAGAAGCACCTGTGTCCAGCTTAAACTGGATGGAGCAGTGGTTGACCTGCATCACTGCACGCCATTCGTCCGCAGAATCCACAGCGAGGATGGATTGAATTTGTGATGAGTTGGATGTGGCATATTCACATTTGGTAATGATGCCCACACAGTAGGCGGAGTCCAGGCGGTCTTCCTCTGGATCCGTTGTGCTGCCAGGATCAGAATTCAGTAATCGTTGTTGCACACTCTGAACGCGCGTCGTCGGAATTGGGAGCGCTGGCCCCTGTCTGGTGGTGCAGACCTGCGCAAGGCTGCATAGTGTCCAGGCTTCCCACAGTTTAAACATCGCCTGCCTCTTGCAGGGCAGTGTTTCTTTAAGTGGGCGTTGCTGCAGTTTGAGTACGTCATGACGTCGGCGCCGCACATGCGCAGTGCGGGTGTCGGGCGCTTCGTTATCCCGTTCGCATTGCGCATGCGTGAGGCCTCGGGAACAGCGAGCAAAGTGGCCGCTTTCATCAATGCTGAGGCACTGCATCCGGGAGGCAAGTTTCTCATTTTCAGCCGATTTGTACTGGGCATAGCGATTGTTGTCGTGCTCAGGCACTGCGCATGTTTCAATCGCGACTGGCCGGGTCATATGCTTGATTTTCAGCTGCTCTCTCAGAGGATCAGAGTGAACTCCAAAAACGATTTGGTCTCTGATCATGGAGTCAGCAATATCACCAAAGTTGCAGGACAGCGCTAGCAGGCGGAGGTTAGTTAAGAAGGAGTTGAAAGATGCATCTTTACCTCTTGACGCTGTTTGAATATGTAATGCTCGAAGATTTCATTGGTGTGCACTTCACAGTGACTGTCAAACTTGTCCAGGATGGTCTGAAACTTTGTCTTGTCCTGGCCTTCGGTGAAGTGAAAAGAGTTGAAGAGTTCGATGGCTTGATCACCCGCTGTTGAGAGGAGAAGCGCGATCTTCCTTGCATCAGACGCACACATGAAGTCTGAAGGGCATTTTCCATTCCAGAACAGGGCAAAAGGCCCCTGCAGGCTACAATGGCCGAGCAGTTCGGTGTTTGTAGGGGTGAGATGGTGTTCTGCAGTGTGGCAGGAGTGATTTGGGTGCTGGGGTCACCGCAGTGTTGAGCTCTCAGGAGCTATTTGTTGGCTGACGCTGGAGGCTTGGGTCCCTCTGTTATCCTTAGTACTGTTACTAGCTCAACACAGCGGTGTGTAGCTGACAGTGAGACTCCACAGAGATCACCCACAGTAATCCGGAATGATCCGAAGGCATAGAAATTTAATGCCACCGAGAACTTCAGGGCAACGGGCATTGGGTGTCTCTCCTCCTCCCCCCCCCCCCCCCCCCCCCCCATCCTCCAGCTCCCCCCAACCATACAATTGGTGGTAATCTCAGGTCCTATTGTCTGGTGAGCCACATTGGCCAGCCTGCTGATGGCCATTGTGTACTCGGCAGGGAGCACCTCCTCCTCCGAGGAGAGAGGGAACAAAGAATTAGGAGGCAAGCTGGTCGCTTTGTCAGCGGTTCATGCACCGGATAGACAAGGTCATTAGAGACGACAAGAATACCCGCTACTCCCTCCCCTACCCTGGAGCAGACATTCTGGTGTTCTTTGCGTTGCTTATTTAGGATGGTTGGCGTAGTGATACACAAAGACCACAGTATAGCTTTTACTTAAGCAAAGCCATGATTTTATTTACACTACTAAACTGGGTTTCTACACTTAGTCCTTTAGAATACAGAATTGATCAATAACATCTAACTATACTCATCTACTGCTAATCTCACTACTGGAATAAACTATAATCTAACCTTTTCACACTAACTGCTCTTATGACCTTCACTAGCTGTCTCCTGCTTACACTCCTCAAACCACCCAGATTTGCTATCAGCTAGACTGCGGCATAGGCCACATGATCCCCTTCATTTTACCCCAAATTAAACCCCCCCCCCAAAAAAAATGACAATGTCATAAACCTCATAATTGTGACAGTAATCTGGATTGTATTCCATTATTCATTTATTTTCCCCTCTCTAGCTGTTATTTGAAATTCAGGTTGTTAAGCCATGACTGCCTTTCTAACCATTTAAGTGAATTCTGGATTCTGCTGTCTTGGTCATTCTTTTTCTAACCATCGCTTGCTCTCATTCATTCTCCCAATTCAAGTGAAAACTATTGTACTCTTTCACACTCTCTCAACCATTCAGTTGAAAGCTAGGTTATAAGCTCTTATTCATTCATTCTTACATGCTCCCTCTTTATCATTTCATTTTGCCCTTATTGCTTTTTTCTGTTTTCGATTGCCTGCCATGTTTTTCTCTCGCTCTCATAATCCGGTTTCCTACCTGTCATTTCCTTTCTCCCTCCCTCTCAATTTCACTCATCCTTCTCTCTCTCTCTCTCTCAGCCCCTCATACTCATCCCTGCCCTGATATTCTTTTCCATCAGCGCCCACCCTCCACCAGCAGACCACGCACCGGTCCCCAGCATTCGTTACTTCTCCAGATAGCACCATTTGGTTTCTCTGCTGCTAAAATAGCGTGCAGGACTGAAGCTTTGAGTCTGCGGCCATTTCAGTATGACCATTACCACTTTCCCCTTTTGAGAATATGCAGCCTCTCAGATGCTAGAGACAGCGCACAATCAATCTAGCAGTGGATGAATCAAAAATGATTTTGTAAACATACGGAAAGATAAGTGAGTTTGCCTCATGCTTGTTCAATCGAGAATCACCATTCGTAAAGGTGTGATTTAATAAATGAGTAAAATCACTGCACAATCACTTACAGAGCCTTTTTTTTTGTCACGAACGACAGTTTAAACTGACTAAAATGTCTGGAGTTCCAGGTAGGAGGGGGAGTTGCGGATGGCGCTGGAGGAGGGACTGTGGTATGAGGTGCCGCGGAGGGTAAATCCCTCAACCTCGTGTGCGAGGCTGGGGTTGATATAGTTGAAGGTGGTGCACAGGGCGCGATGAGATGTTCCACAAGAGGTGGGGTTTGTTTGTTTTGAATTTCGGAGAGCTAGTTACCATCAACTTTTGGAGAGGGCGGGTTTGGTGCAGGGTTTATTGTACGTGGGGTGTAATGTTTTTGTTTTGTTTTGTAAAATGTTAAAATGCTAAAAATTTGATTAAAATTACTTTAAAAAGAAAGAATATCTGCCGTTTCACCGCTGGCTGATGCTCAGTATAAAAAATACCCGTCTTCCATCACCTATCCCTAAAGCACATTCTGCAGTTTTCAGTATTGATAACTTAATGTTTCTGATGAAACCAATGCTCCTCACCACTCACAGCTGATCCGGCAATATGTCAAGCAGAAGAGGGAGAGTGAAAGGGTAGACAAAACACACAGGAAAATACATTAGGAGCAAGAGAAACTACAATTGGAATTGTCAATGGCAGCAGATTGGAAAGCTTAATTTGGCTTAGCTCATATCTTCACACAGACACATACATTCCCCCCCTTCCCCGCTCCAGAAGGATTAGTAGGCTGTTTATTAACCCGGTTGAACCACATCTTCAATATCCCTTCTATGGTCAACAAGTTCTGGAGAGAGACTTAGAGTTCCTACATTGCAGAAGGAGGCCATTCTGCCCATCGGGTCTGCTCTGTACCTCTGAAAAAGCGCCCTACCTAGGCCCACTGACCTTGCCCTATCCCGTAACCCCACCTAACCCGCACATCTTTTGGACTTGGACCTGGAGCCTCTGCTTCAGAGGTAGGGGAATGGCCGCCGAGCCACAAGGCTTTCCTCATGATGGTTCTAAAGTGGATGAAGTCGATTTCCTAACATGTTAAGCAGAAGGAAGACCTTTTCATTTCACACAAGTAAAACTTGTGGTACCACTGTCACAGCACTAAATCTGACCACACCTACTGGTGGAGATAATCAATAGATTACAATTAATACAGTTTGAGTTATGAGGCAGATTACATGTTTTATTCTGGTTGATCACAGGTTTTTGTTCTTTCACACTTTTCAGTTCCAGACATCATATTGTGACAGGACAAAGTCTTCAAATGGTCACTTTCCAGTTACAGAAGAGCTGCGAGCAGCTCATGTCAAGTTATTTGTCCACCCTTGAATCTTATGCTGCCAAATCTGATGACCCTGGCTGTGTGTTAGGAAGTGTCTTATTTTCCTGCCAGGGGGCGCCGTGTGCTTTGGGGGGTTTAGAACATAGAACATAGAACATAGAACATTACAGCGCAGTACAGGCCCTTCGGCCCTCCATGTTGCGCCGACCTGTGAAACCACTCTAAAGCCCATCTACACTATTCCCTTATCGTCCATATATCTACCCAAAGACCATTTGAATGCCCTTAGTGTTGGTGAGTCCACTACTGTTGCAGGCAGGGCATTCCACGCCCTTACTACTCTCTGAGTAAAGAACCTACCTCTGACATCTGTCCTATATCTATCTCCCCTCAATTTAAAGCTATGTCCCCTCGTGCTAGACATCACCATCCGAGGAAAAAGGCTCTCACTGTCCACCCTATCCAATCCTCTGATCATCTTGTATGCCTCAATTAAGTCACCACTTAACCTTCTTCTCTCTAATGAATACAGCCTCAAATCCCTCAGCCTTTCCTCATAAGATCATCCCTCCATACCAGGTAACATTCTGGTAAATCTCCTCTGCACCCTTTCCAATGCTTCCACATCCTTCCTATAATGCGGCGACTAGAATTGCACGCAATACTCCAAATGCGGCCGCACCAGAGTTTTGTACAGCTGCAACATGACATCATGGCTCCGAAACTCAATCCCTCTACCAATAAAAGCTAACACACCGTACACCTTCTTAACAACCCTCTCAACCTGGGTGGCAACTTTCAGGGATCTATGTACATGGACACTGAAATCTCTCTGCTCATCCACACTGCCAAGAATCTTACCATTAGCCCAGTACTCTGTCTTCCTGTTATTCCTTCCAAAGCGAATCACCTCACACTTTTCTGCATTAAACTCCATTTGCCACCTCTCAGCCCAGCGCTGCAGCTTATCTATGTCCCTCTGTAACTTGTAACATCCACAACTCCACCGACTTTAGTGTCATCTGCAAATTTACTCACCCATCCTTCTACGCCCTCCTCCAGGTCATTTATTAAAATGACAAACAGCAGTGGCCCCAAAACAGAGCCTTGTGGTACACCACTAGTAACTGGACTCCAGTCTGAACACTTCCCATCAACCACCACCCTTTGTCTTCTTCCAGCTAGCCAATTTCTGATCCAAACTGCTAAATGTCCCTGAATCCCATGCTTCCGTATTTTCTGCAGTAGCCTACCATGGGGAACCTTATCAAACACTTTACTGAAATCCATATACACCACATCAACTACTTTACCCTCATCCACCTGTTTGGTCACCTTCTCAAAGAACTCAATAAGATTTGTGAGGCACGACCTACCCTTCACAAAACCATGTTGACTATCTCTAATCAAATTATTACTTTCCAGATGATTATACACCCTATCTCTTATAAACCTTTCCAAGATTTTGCCCACAACAGAAGTAAGGCTCACTGGTCTATAGTTACCGGGGTTGCCTCTACTCCCGTTCTTGAACAAGGGGACAACATTTGCTATCCTCCAGTCTTCTGCCACTATTCCTGTAGACAAAGATAACTTAAAGATCAAAGCCAAAGGCTCAGCAATCTCCTCCCTAGCTTCCCAGAGAATCCTAGGATAAATCCCATCCGGCCCAGGGGACTTATCTGTTTTCACACTTTCCAGAATTGCTAACACCTCCTCCTTATGAACCTCAAGCCCTTCTAGTCTAGTAGCCTGAATCTCAGTATTCTCCTCGACAACATTGTCTTTTTCCTGTGTGAATACTGACGAAAAATATTCATTGAGCACCTCTCCTATCTCCTAGGACTCCAAGCACAACTTCCCACTACTGTCCTTGACTGGCCCTACTCTTACCCTAGTCATTCTTTTATCCCTGACATATCTATGGAAAGCTTTAGGGTTATCCTTGATCCTACCTGCCAAAGACTTCTCATGTCCCCTCCTGGCTCTTCTTAGCTCTCTCTTTAGGTCCTTCCTAGCTAACTTGTAGCTCTCGAGCGCCCTAACTGAACCTTCATGTCTCATCTTTACATAAGCCTCCTTCTTCCACTTGACAACTGTTTCAACTGCTTCAGTAAACCACGGTTCACTTACTCGACCACTTCCTCCCTGCCTGACTCGTACATACTTATCAAGGACACGCAGTAGCTGTTCCTTGAACAAGCTCCACATTTCCATTGTGCCCATGCCCTGCAGTTTTCCTCTCCATCCGATGCATCCTAAGTCTTGCCTCATCGCATCATAATTGCCTTTCCCCCAGATATAACTCTTGCCCTGCGGTATATACCTATCCCTTTCCATCACTAAAGTAAACGTAATCGATTTGTGGTCACTATCACCAAAGTGCTCACCTACCTCCAAATCTAACACCTGTCCTGGTTCATTACCCAGTACCAAATCCAATATGGCCTCGCCTCTCGTTGGCCTATCTACATACTGTATCAGGAAACCCTCCTGCACACATTGGACAAAAACGGACCCATCTAAAGTACTCGAACTATAGCGTTTCCAGTCAATATTTGGAAGGTTAAAGTCCCCCATAACAACTACCCTGTTGCTTTCGCTCCTATCCAGAATCATCTTTGCAATCCTTTCCTCTACATCTCAGGAACTTTTCGGAGGCCTATAGAAAACTCCTACAGGGTGACCTCTCCTTTCCCGTTTCTATCCTCAGCCCATACTACCTCAGTAGACGAGTCCTCATCAAACGTACTTTCTGCCACCGTAATACTGTCCTTGACTAACAATGCCACCCCTCCCCCTCTTTTACCACCTTCCCTGAGCTTACTGAAATATCTAAACCCTGGCACCTGCAACAACCATTCCTGTCCCTGCTCTATCCATGTCTCCGAAATGGCCACCACATCGAAGTCCCAGGTACCAACCCATGCCGCAAGTTCACCCACCTTATTCCGGATGCTCCTGGCATTGAAGAAGACACACTTTAAACCACCTTCCTGCCTGCCGGTACACTCCTGCAACTTTGAAACCTTACTCACGACCTCATTACTCTCAACCTCCTGTATACTGGAGCTACAATTCAGGTTCCCAAGCCCCTGCTGAACTAGTTTAAATCCTCCCGAAGAGCATTAGCAAATTTCCCCCCCCCCCCAGGATATTGGTACCCCTCTGGTCCAGGTGTAGACCATCCCGTTTGTAGAGGTCCCACCGACCCCAGAATGAGCCCCAATTATCCAGAAATCTGAAACCCTCCCTCCTGCACCATCCCTGTAGCCACGTGTTCAACTCCTCTCTTTCCCTATTCCTCATCTCGCTATCACGTGGCACGGGTAACAACCCAGAGATAATAACTCTGTTTGTCCTAGATCTAAGTTTCCACCCTAGCTCCCTGAATTCCTACCTTACATCCCTATCCCTTTTCCTACCTATGTCGTTGGTACCTATGTGGACCATGACTTGAGGCTGCTCCCCATCCCCCTTAAGGATCCCGAAAACACGATCCGAGACATCACGCACCCTGGCACCTGGGAGGCAACACACCAACCGCGAGTCTCTCTCGTTCCCACAGAATCTCCTATCTTTCCCCCTAACTATGGAGTCTCCAATGACTAATGCTCTACTCCTCTCCCCCCTTCCCTTCTGAGCAACAGGGACAGACTCTGCGACAGAGACCTGCACCCCATGGCTTACCCCTGGTAAGTCCCCCCCCCCAACAGTATCCAAAGCGGTATATTTGTTACTAAGGGGAATGACCACAGGGGATCCCTGTCCTGACTGCTTCCTCCCAGCCCCTCTCACCGTCACCCATCTATCTTTATTCTTCAGAGTAACTACATCCCTGAAGCTTCTATCTATGACCACCTCTGCCTCCCGAATGATCCGAAGTTCATCCAGCTCCAGCTCCAGTTCCCTAACGCGGTTGCTGAGGAGTTGGAGATGGGTGCACTTTCCACAAATGAAATCAGCAGGGACACTGACGGCGTCCCTCACTTCAAACATTCTCATGTAATGTACCCACAAGCGAGTGCAGGTAACATTTTTCCGACAATCTGAGACCCATCCACCCAAACGTGCTTCTCTCCTTCTGCCCTGCTGAGCCCTGACCATAGCCACAATCTCCGTAGGCAGACCATTTCACTGGTGGGAGGCCTCTGAAACCCCAGAGAGTTTCGAGGGTTTTCAGGACCTTGTAGGAAACCCGCCTTTATTGCTTGGGTTGGTGAGTTTCAATGCTTTTGATATCATCCTTTGGGACCATTCACACAATCATATAGCTCAAAAAGACAGCATTCGCCCCATAGAACATATGCCAATATACGAACAACGATGAGTCAGAATACAGGAGGGAGATAGAGAACCTAGTGGAGTGGTGTAGCGACATCAATTTCTCCCTCAATTCCAGCAAAACTAAAAAGCTGGTTATTGCCTTCAGGAAACAAAGTACTGACACACCCCTGTCTGCATTAACAGTGGAGATGGTTGACAGTTTCAAATTCCTAGGGCTACACATTGCCAAAAATCTGTCCTGGTCCACCCACGTCGACGCTACCACCAAGAAAGCACAACAGCGCTTATACGTCCTCAGGAAACAAAGGAAATTTGGCATGTCCACACTGACTCTTACCAACTTTTACAGATGCACCATAGAAAGCTGCATCACAGCCTGGTATGGCAACTGCCTAGCCCAAGACCGCAAGAAACTTCAGAGAGTCGTGAACACATGAACATCACATGAACCTGCCTCCCACCCATTGACTCCATCTACACCTCCCGCTGCCTGGGGAAAGCGGGGCAGCATAATCAAAGACCCCTCCCACCCGGCTTACTCACTAGTCTGAGAACACGCACGAACAGACTCAAAAACTGCTTCTTCCCCGCTGTTACCAGACTCCTAAACTGACCTGATTAATAGTACACTCCTGTATGCCCTCACCTGATGCCGGTGTTATCTAGTTACACTGTGTACCTTGTGTTGCCCGATTATGTATTTTCTTTTATTCCCTTTTCTTTTCATGTACTTAATGATCTGTTGAGCTGCTCGCTGAAAAATACTTTTCACTGTACCTTGGTACACGTGACAATAAACAAACGTAATCCAATTCTTTCACCAGGGATTCGAGGTAGGCCTGCCCCCCCCCCCCCCCCCCCCCCCCCCCCCCCCCCCCCCCCCCCCCCCCCCCCCCCCGGGGCAGGGAATCGAGGTAAGTCTGTAGCGTGCAACGCCAAATGATGACTCTCTACCCAGACCAGCTGCTGAGGGTTTGTTCAAAGAAACTCAGAATCTGCTGTCCAGTTTTGCGAAGGATTGCCCCTGTTATCAGAGGACCAGGTAGGTTCAAATCACAAATTGATTCAGCAGAGCCTGGATTTGCAAACTTACAGCCGATCCTTCTTCCTCCATCACCTCCTTTCTCATCTATGTTCAGTATCTCACCATTTTGCCGTGGTGTCCAAGGCAAATCTTAAGCCCTTTATTTACTGACTTCCAAGCTACACACTGCGACACCTAAGCTAGCTACAAATGACATCCAATGTGATTGTGACAAATTTCCTCCAGTTAAATATTGGGAAGATTGAAGCCATTGCCTTTGGTCCCCGCCACAAACTCCACTCTCTTGCTACCGACTCCATCCCTCTGCCTGTCAACTGTCTGCGCCAGACTCCTTGCAACCTTGGTATCATACCTGACTCCGTGATGAGCGATCAACCACATACCCACTCTATCACTGAGGCTGCATGTGAAGCATCACCCAACTCTGCCACTGCCTCAGCTCTTTGACTGCCGAAACCTTCATCCATGCCTTTGCCACCTCCAGACTCAGCTCCTGGCCAACCTTCCATAATCCACCCTCGACAAATTTGAAGCCATCCAAAAATCTGATGGCCATGTCTTAACGAGCACCAAGTCTCGTTCACCTCGCAGAGTGACAGGCAACCTAGGTTAGTCAGTGCACTGCATACGTGGCCCTTCTTCATCTCAGTTGGCCGCAAGATTAAAATCGGGCTTGTTGACTAACCAAGACTCAGGAATAAGACTGCATACATGCTGAATATTTCATAACGACTTATAGAAACTGCTTAATCATCATATATTAATAGCACCATCATCAACTTCAAATGGTTAGAACAAAATAAATATTTACACGTCGGACGCGGAGGGAGTGCACGGCTCTAACAGTCAATGTTGCGAGCAATCAACATGCGCCTCACTTCATTCGCCCTTGGTTTACATCGGAAAACGTTACCGTAGGAAAAGACCTACGCGGATGGAAACCAGCGGAATGGGAACTCTGTGCGTGGGCAGGGGTCAACAAAATGTCTCGTGGGCCACACTCAGAACCTGGGTGGGCCTCGTGAAGCCCCTGGGCCTCAGGTTGCCCATCACTACCCTAGCACTCCTGTTCGCACTGACCTACACTGGATCTCAGTTAAGCAACACCTCAATTTTGATATTTTCGTCCATGTTTTCAAATGCCCCATGGCCTGTCTCCTCTTTACTCTCTGTGATCTTCTCCAGCCCCAAATATCCTCGGGGATATCTGTGATCCTCTAATTCGGGACACCTGAGCATCCTCGACTTTAATCGCTCGAGCATTAGTGACGACGCCTTCAGTTGCCTCTAGGACTGAGGCTCCAGAATTGCCTCCCCTGCACCTCTCGGCCTCTCTCCCTGTTAAATCCACCACGAGACCCACGGGCACGACCCGATTAATCTCCGTGTGAGCCCCGTGCAGTACAGGTTCCCCCGCTGAGGGGCGGAGGCCCATTAATGGGCCAGTTAACTCAGTACCACAAAAGCCGGCCCAGGTAGGAGCCAAGCTGCAGAGTAGTCCCGACTGGGACTGGAACTGTTACTTTCCTTTTGGAAATAAACCACTTTCTGACTCTTCTTTCCAGGCTCCTCCTTGACTAACTCTCATCCTGTAAGACACTCTCCTCAGAACCTACTTCTTCAACCAAAGTAATGGTCGTCGGCCTCAGTACTTCCTTATCTATCTGGGTGTGATGAAAATGTGATGCAAAAAAGAGTCATCAGATGGAAGTTTCCCAAAATCTGTCAGAATGTCAGGCTCTGACTGAAGCCTGCCGTGTATCTCTCCAGGTGAGCTTTCGGACCAGATCTTCAGCCACTCTGACAAAAGAAAACTGGGGGTGTGGTCTATGCCGTCAGTCTGGCGGTGGAAGGGTGGTGAGCGTGCTAGAGTCGGTTCCACAGAGAGTTAAAACTTCCCCAGAACCGCCCCCCCCCCCCCCACCCCCCGACCCCACCACAGCGATAGCGGGGTCTCTCCCCCCACAGTACAATCATCGGTTGCTCTACCCCATGGCACAATCATCGGGAGTCTCACCACTCTCCTTGGCTTGATTGGTGGGGGTGGGGGCTCTCCTCCCACCCTTTGGCCAACAACCACCATAATGGTACCCCCGGCGCTCCCCCCCTCAACGCCAGGTGCCTCCCCTCAATTCCAGCTCTCTCCCAAGTGCCCCATTACTGCATGTTCATCCCCCTCACTGCCAGCTCCCCCCCTCAATGCCAGAACCCTCCCATGAGTGTAGGTTTTCCCTGCCCACTCCTCCCCAATACCTGCTGCCCCCAGTCACTGTGAGTTCCCCCAGCAATGGTGTGTCCCCTCCATCTGTGGCTGCTCCCCTGTCACTGTCAAATCCCTGCCCCTTTCAAAGGCCTCGGCGCTCTCATCCACCAAACCACTGTTGCCAATTCGGTTCAGAGACGCCAATAAGGTTGCTTTTTTTAACTGGTTACTGATATGACAGTTATTAATGATGATATTTGCTTTCAGAGTCGCCAAGTATCAGATGATACCACCACAAGGTTTAACCGGATATCAATCACAGACCCAACAACCAGTTAGTTAGTTCAAGTTCAATGATAGTTTATTTTCACACAAGAATTACTTCAACATGCAACATAAAACACTACAAGCTAAATTACAACCTAACACTACAACAACCTGTACTTAACTTCAGGCACCCGGCTTTATGCAGAGGAACAAGGCCTTTGTTTGGATCTTGTGTGGCTGGGTCTGGAGAAGTGACTTGTGTTTCTGCTTGGGCTCACTGTCTGTTAGCGATCATTGGTCTTGAACTTGCTTCTGGTCGTAGTGCTGCAATTGGTATCAGGCGTAGGCCGGGCCAAGAGAGTGCCGGTGCGCCGGGGCCAAAAGTGACCGAACACGTAGCAGTGTCTCTTTTTTATCCTTTGGGGGTTTTACGCTCTTTTGGGCAGTCCTTAGCTTTGGACCCAATAATTCGGCAGACTTCAATTACTGCCTTCGATTTTAGTCAATAAAGGGGCGGGTGCCTTAATGGCTGGGCGTGTCCTGAGCGGTCATTGACCGTGGCTGTTTGGGCTTCCTGGGTGAAGGGAGTGGCGCCGCTGTGTCTGGAATTGTATCTGATACCTGAGTACCAGTCCTTTGTCCTGGGGAAATGGGCCATTAGAATGCAAATCGGCTAGGGGTTTCAATACTGTCTGGTTATCTAGTGGCCAATATACACTTAAGCTCTGAGTTTGTCTGGATCCTGCATTGGCCATATTTCCCGTGATTCTTTGCGCAAGTGGCCATGTTTCCCTTTGTAAGTGGCCATCCCAGATGGCTACACCACAAATAAAGGGAAGTCTCTCCCCAGTTGGGCTCCCAGAGGGCCTGCCCCTGGCACTGGCCCTTGGCACAGGTTGACATTGCCACGTTGACACTGCGAGGGGTTTTGCCGGGCATGTCCCTCTCCCCGTGGGGACTATGTTCATCTTTTCACCCCCAGGGGGATTCCATCGACTGATTCATGCCTGTATATACCTTTTGTAAACCTCGCTTTCATTGCTTGCCTTCTGTGTTCCACTTCCAGCAAGTTAATGAATCTTTCTGAGTGAGCAACTTTGTCTTCTTACACTTTGCCAAAAACCATGGCCATCACCCTTGGATACTATTTCTCCTGATCCAAGGTATCCATAAATCTCAACTGTAAAGCCACTGAGGGTCAATTACAACAAATATGAGCAGGACAAGACAAGCTAAATCGGAATGCCCACCTAATAATGGTTCAGGATAACCGGCAATTATGCCCATTGGTTACCTGGAAACTGTTTTCAACATGAATACCTCCATATGTCTACCTTCTGATGTCACTGTACTTAGGTCTCACACACAGTGATAGAGGGCAGATATTCAGAGTGGAAGAATGTGGGCAGCATCATCCCACATGAATCAGTGATGGGACCACTGCTGTTCACAATTTATATTCACAATTTTCATTGTCGAAAGGGATGGGGGGGGGGGGGGGGGGGGGGGGGGGGGGGGGGGGGGGGGGGGGGGGGGGGGCAAAAGACAACTTCTAAATTTGCGCTGGTACCAAAATGGGCAGTACAACAAATTTCAAGAAAACATAACTCAACTTGAAGAATGGATATATAATTGGCAAATGAATTTCAACGTAATAAGTGAGGGGGTATCATATTTTGGTAAGAAATATAAGGAGGTCGCGTCACATGCTATTTAGAAAACAGGAATCTAAATGGGATAGCGTAGCAGAGGGAGCTGGGTACAAATATACACATTACTAAACATAGCAACGGAGGTTTATGAGGCCATGAAAAATTAAAACCAACCTCTATGGTGTATGTCTAAAGGATAGAATTGAATATTTGATCTGTTGATTCCGCCACCGGTGGGTTTGTAGTGTATAAAATGTCTTGATGACCTTCCTGCAGATTCCCGCCTGCCCCCGACCTC